>NC_057823.1:71120514-72370514 GCF_910594005.1 Cervus elaphus | reverse complement strand
ATGGTATTAAGTGTTGTTCCTGGAACTGTAACCAAAATGATCACTAAGATGGAGTAGGACATTGATGCCCTTTTCCTCTTAATTTATTGTTCTGGTTGTTTTTGGAAGTTTTGTTATCAGTTAAAAAATATTTGCCAATCCACTACCCACAATTACTAGTTAGGCTTCTTTCTTTTTTTTCTCTCTCTTTTTTGGCCTGCAATTTCCATTATCATTATACAATTAAGTGCCTCCCTATGTTATTAAAAATATGTAATACTTGTATTATATATGCATAAGAAGAAAGGCAAAAAATCTAGTGGGGAAACTAATGTTCTTATTAAAAACTCCATGAAGGTGGACATATCACATTTCACAGCTTATTTGATATAAACAGCTTTAAAGTAATTGGCCAGATGATACATAAGAGATATAGAAAGGATCTGAAACTCAAGTAAATTATTAGTTGAAAGTAAGATCAAATTACTTGAAAAATGGTTAACATTTATTGACCTATTAACCTCCCTGAATTCTCTAAGGTAGGAAATAGTGCTATTCTCTTTTATACAAGCAAAAACTGAATTTAGAGGGGTTTAGTACTGCCTGAGAATACAAAATTGTTAAAAATAAAACCAAAAACTAAGATGATTGCAGTTTAGTTATCCCTAATGAAAGGAAGAAGATTTGTTCTTTTCTCAAATATGGAAATAAGTGAAAGTATAATGGGACAGAATGATGGCTTCTTATACAAATTAGGGAATTCTGTTGTTAATACAAATAGTGGTCTCACCTCATTAAGTTTTTTATGTAGCTCCAGAATAAAACACAAAAATACTTTGCCTTCCTGTCACCTTGAAAGTGTTGAGCACTTACGTATAAGGCCAAATACTCAGAGTACGTTGCGATTAAGTAGTCAGGAATCAAACACTTGGGTACAAAATGCTATACTGGAATAGAAAGCTACTTAAAAAAATTTTTTTTTTTTGTATTGAAGTGTACAGTTGAAAGCTAATTTTGCAAAGTCTGACATAGTGAGGAATTTGTTCTCCCTTTGTGGATTAGCACAGACCCAAACTTGTCCCACCCTAGGTAAAGAAGGCTTTCCTCTTCCTTTGTGGCTTATATTTGCTAAAAGTTGCTGGTTTGTCATAGTCAAGCTAACAAAAGACTTCAGGAAGAAAACCACTCAGGCCTTGGAACCAAATGTCCTGGTGTTGGCTCCTCCTGTATCCCTGCCCAAGTTTAGGTATCTGTAGCCCTAAGAACTCAATCTAAAGATTTCTTTCCAATGAAGAATTCAGTACATTTTCAGGGACATAAGGATGGTTTAGAGAATGTGAGAACTGAGACTCATCCATTCTCCAGAAAAACAGATCTATAAAAACATTTGCATCTAATAAGGTCAGGGGTTCTACCTGACTATTTGAAGCCAGTTCTTGGGTTCTGCGTACTTTTGCTTTAGAGGAGTGGCATTAGAACTGTATTGTGTTTAATACTGTTTTACTCAATTAGTGCTTAAAATTAGCATGTTAACATGTACTTGATGAAATTGGTAGTGTGATTTTATTTTTATGTGCAGGATTCTGAGTAAGTATCAAGTTTAGATGTAAGGGTTCTTGATGTTTAGCTCAGGCATATTAAACCACAGTAAGTCCACCTGAGAAGCAAGGTTATTTGACCCCTGTTTTATTTGAAATTGATCATTGTAGAGATTTTTGTTCTCTACCAGTGCTTCACAAACTGGGTTTGGATCTGTAAGGGAATTTTGAAATCCATTTAGTGCATCTGACTAGCATCAAAACAAATGAAAATAGACCAGAGTAGAAAAAAATACAATTATGTATAACATATTATAAGGTTAAGTAGTGACGCTTCTGCTCAGTTGTGTGCATTTCTGTATGTATGCGTGCACGTATACATGCATAAACATTGCATTGGATTGCAATGTGAAAATATTTCTTAATGTGGGATGTGATTTTAAAAAGCTCAAAAGCCATAGTTCTACAGCTCTCTGCTTTTGAGGTTACCTGAATTTCTAATATTTCCGTGTTGTTCCCCGCCCCCAACCCCACCCCCTTGGGGATAGGGTGGGGTGGATGAAGGAGCTGAGCTAGGGTAGAACAGTAGAGAAGCAAATACCTGTGAATCTTTAGGGTTTAAACAATAAAGTTGAGATAGGATTTTACTGATTCAGTATTTTGGTATTGGTAAGGGCAAATTTGCTTTGTGAAGCTTTTAAAAGCTATTATATAACCAGAGGAAAATCCATATACTACACATTTATAGTTGCATTTATTGGACATGTCTAGTTGAGAGAGTGTTACAGCAAATGACATTAAATATTAAGCTATCTGACAGAATCACCTTACTGATTCAAGACTGAAAAGATCTATTTTAAATAACAGCAGCTATCATGGCATTTCTTAGAGCAAACTATTGAGTATTTCCTGTTGAGTGTATGCCAAAATGTAAGACCAAAAAAATGAAATGGTATGCTCTGGGACTTTTGTGGGGAGGTCCATCTGTAGGTTTTGGTTTGTTTTTTAAAGTGAAATAGCTTTCAAGAAAGGTCATATAAACAGTAGGTGGTCTTTCAAGAAATGGAATTGTAGATACTAACTTAATGGCTTCTTTTTTTCCTTTCATTTCTTTCAAAGGTTTGGGCCCCATGGGATCCCTGTGACAGTGTTTCCCAAAAGGGAATATAAGGATAAACCCGAAGCCATGCAGCTCCAAAGTAATACATTCCAAGAAGGGACAGAAGTCAAGCGTGAAGTGAATGGTGCTGTTCTCAACGACCCTTCTCCTGTCCCACCTCCTGAGCTCAGCTTGGCCGAAAGCCTGTGGACTTCCAAACCACCACCTCTCTTCCATGAAGGAGCACCTTATCCTCCCCCTTTGTTTATCAGGGACACATATAACCAATCAATACCTCAGCCGCCTCCCCGGAAAATTAAGCGACCCAAACGAAAAATGTACAGGGAAGAACCTACTTCAATAATGAATGCTATTAAACTACGACCCAGGCAAGTTTTGTGTGACAAGTGTAAAAACAGTGTTGTTGCTGATAAAAAAGAAATTAGAAAAGGTGGTAGTGCAAGTGACTCTTCTAAATATGAAGATAAAAAACGGAGAAATGAAAGTGTAACTACTGTGAATAAAAAACTGAAAACTGACCATAAGGTGGATGGGAGAAACCAAAATGAAAGCCAGAAAAGAAATGCTGTGGTTAAGGTTTCAAATATTACTCACAGCAGAGGCAGAGTAGTCAAAGTTTCTGCTCAGGCAAATACATCAAAAGCTCAGTTAAATACTAAAAAAGTGCTCCAGAATAAAAACATGGATCATGCAAAAGCTCGGGAAGTGCTGAAAATTGCCAAAGAAAAGGCACAGAAGAAGCAGAGTGAAACCTCTACATCCAGAAGTGCGCATTCAAAGGTCCATTTCACACGTCGATACCAGAACCCTAGCTCAGGCTCTCTTCCACCCCGGGTTCGTTTAAAGCCCCAGAGATACAGGAATGAAGAAAATGACTCTTCTCTGAAGACCGGGCTGGAGAAAATGCGAAGCAGCAAGATGGCACCCAAGCCCCAGTCCCGTTGCACCTCTACCCGCTCAGCAGGTGAGGCCCCTTCAGAAAGTCAGAGTCCCTCCAAAGGCCCTGAAGAGGCCAGCAGTGGGGTTCAGGACACAACTGAAGTGCTTGTGCCTGGTGAGCAGGAGGAACCGCAGACCCTGGGCAGAAAGGGCAGCAAAAGCAGTATCTCTGTTTACATGACCCTAAATCAAAAGAAATCTGACTCTTCCAGTGCTTCAGTGTGTAGCATTGATAGCACAGATGATTTGAAATCCTCCAACTCTGAGTGTAGTTCTTCTGAAAGTTTTGATTTTCCTCCAGGCTGTATGCATGCACCTTCCACCTCCACTTCCTCCTCTTCAAAGGAAGAGAAAAAGCTCAGTAATTCCTTGAAAATGAAAGTCTTTTCCAAAAACGTCTCTAAGTGCGTCACACCAGATGGCAGGACCATATGTGTAGGGGACATTGTCTGGGCCAAGATATATGGCTTCCCCTGGTGGCCAGCCCGTATTCTTACCATAACTGTGAGCCGGAAAGATAGCGGTCTTTTAGTCCGACAGGAGGCCCGTATTTCATGGTTTGGGTCTCCAACAACATCTTTTCTGGCTCTTTCGCAACTCTCCCCCTTTTTAGAAAACTTCCAGTCACGCTTTAATAAGAAGAGAAAGGGCCTGTATCGCAAGGCTATCACAGAGGCAGCTAAGGCTGCCAAGCAGCTGACCCCTGAAGTGCGGGCTCTGCTGACACAGTTTGAAACGTGAACATGGACAGTAAGGTAGGCAAGAACCTTTGGGAGGCGCCCAGGTTTTCTAGTCTAGTGAGGGGGTAACTTCTATAAGACAGCTTGGCCAAACCCGAGAGAGACTGCACTCAGCTGGCTGCTTTTTTATACTTAACCTTATAGCCATTTTTAGACAGAAGCTTAAACTGAACAAGCAATCAAATTTTGTCTTTAGGAAAGGAGATTTTAGCAGTATTTTTCAGTTTTGAAGTCTAAAACCATCCCAGGCATTGGAGCCATAGCCTGAACTGAAAATGAATTTTTGCAGGGACTGTTAATTGCCATTTGTACCTAGTACTGTGTGTATGTGTATATGTATACACACACGTACGTGTATGTGTGTACATAGATGCATACATATATAAAATATCGCCTGTCACTGTGTGACACAGGTTGCATATCTGGGATCTTAAGGGCTGGTGAGCTGGGGGGAACAGTGAGGATATTTAATGACTTCTTGTTTTTTAATTAACCAGTACTTTCTATGTGCATAATGGCACAGGAGTTTGACTTGGATGTCTGACAAACTGCGATGCTTGCTGTTGAGTTGCAGACTGGGGAAGCAGCCCAGTACTGAGGATTAAGACTGTAAAGGCTGACTAGGTCTGAATCATCGCACCCTCTCTCTTGTCCAGTGGGGACTTAAAAACTTTCAAACTTCTGGTTTGGGAGTTTAGATAGGTTTGTCTTTGGATATGTAAATAGTTGATTGCTAAATTTGGTCAGATTTCTCCTGACTGACTGGCTGTTCCTAAATTCTTAGGATACGTCCCGATAAATTACACTTTGTGAATTAATTGTCATATATGTAATTGTTGCATTCTGGATGTACCTAGTTTGATAATTTTTAAAAAAAATTTCCGTTTAAGGTTATCTGTTTGCAGGTCAGAAAATGAGAAACTGTAATTGTGTAATGCTTTGAAATGTAAAAAAAAAAAAAGCTGTAAATAAAATCGACTAAATCCAAATTATTTGTGTGTGTTTCTCAAAAAGCTTTGAACAATTTCAGGATGGTAGAAAATTATTCTTTGTAATAGTATATAGAGAAGATGAAAAAAAAATCACCTATATTTTCCTATTTGCCCTATCAGGGAATATATAATCTGAGCCTAGATAAAATTCAAATGAGGGACTAACCAATATATTCTTAAAATGAGGTTTTGTAGTTTAGAGGTCTGATAAGCTTCTAGATTTGAGCCTGTCCTCCAGCCAGTTTTTTATAAGTACAGGGGTTTTAATTCATATTTAGCTTTACTATTTCATCGCATGCTTCATTTTTTTTTTGGTTTTACATTTGGGTAATTACAAAGACTCTTCTCTGCTTGATCTCTTCTGCCTCAGGTATCATTGCTTTTGGGGCTTGTAACTTAGCTAACTATTTTCTACATGGTCCATCTGTCCCTAAGATTTGATCTCTTATTTTCCATTTTTAGCTTTTGTATTCTTAGTGAAAAATCTGATGGCCTTTGGAGGCAAGTTTCTCCCAATATTTATAAGTTGCTTTCATATTGTATGCATCCAACTTAACCTTTAAGTATGATATAATGTCAATTTGACACTTTTGGAAACTTGGAACTTTTAAAGAGAGCAACTTTTTGTGGATTCCTAAGTAATCAGTTTGAAATACTGTAGTTCCTATGGAATTATGAAAGGATTTTAATGGAGACTGAGATCAATAGTCTGTCAGCTTCCTTAAGGTAAGGTACTGATTTCTACAAGTAGAATTTCTTCTGGGGAACTCAGTCAATGCTTTTTGATTATAATAAACACACAATTTAAAAAAAGATATTTCACTTGAATAGAACATATTCTTTCCTGCAAACAGAAATAACTAGTATTTTTTAAATTCTTTGATTATAATAGGCTGAAAGAAGTTCAGTGTGATTGAGGGGTTTTAAGGAAGTATCTTAAAGGTTTTCAGAGTATTTGTTTCAGATTAGTGAATTTGTTCATTCAGTTATTTTTTGAAAGTTTCAAATCTAAGGTTTAGGAAGTTTTAAACTAGGCAAAGTCACCTAAGTTATGTCATTCCAACGTCTCGTGAAATGATCCAGGTGAGTTTTATCTTAACATGTTTTTGACAGTGGATATTGCTAATGTAGTCAAGTGCTCAGGCAAATGTGCTCTTGTGGGATAAACTAAATTTGTTTCAGGAGCCATGGGGAAAAGAAGAAAAAATCATGATTGTTGAATATAAAAGTCAAACTTAATTTGATACAATCCATACCTTTGAGGAAAAAGTTGAAGCATAATCACAATTGTGCATGATCTCTAATCATGCCAAGTAAGCCCTCAGCTTTAAACCAGCAGTCTGGTATATTTCATCTGAATTTTCAATAAGGAAACTAGTTTGAAAAATTCTGTAATCTTTTAAGATGTACTGTATGTTCTAAACACTGCATACCAATAGCTGCATGCTAAACTGTTTTTTTCAAAGAGAATTTTTTTAAGCAGCTAAGATATATTTATCCAGGGTCCACTGTAGATGGAGATAGAATTGGGTAATTGTAGTCATTTTTAAGTTTCTTTTTAATGACAAAAAAGGACACTTACTCTTTGTCTTGTGCTTAGTCGCTCAGTCGTGTCTGACTCTTTGTGAACCCATGGAGTGTAGCCTGCCAGGCTCCTCTCTGTTAGTAGGATTTCCCAATCAAGAATACTGGAGTGGGTTGCCATGCCCTCCTTCAGGGGATCTTTCCAATCCAGGGATCGAACCCAGGGTCCCGCGTTGCAGGTGGTTTCTTTACTGTCTGAACCACCAGGGGAGCAATCTTACTATGGAGACAACCAAGTGGGTATTTTCCCCTGTGCAGAGAGAATACTAGGCTTAGAATACTAGGCCAAGTCTCTAGTGGTCCAAGAAGACTGGTTAGAACAAGATTAGCAAAGGTGAAAAACTAGGCAAAGTAAAAGCTGTGAAGGCTAAAGATGTCTATTTCTAGAAATCTTCAGAAATGTAAAGCATCAGAGTGTGTTTTAGTTTTCTAGAATTTATAGATCAGAAAGGGTCTGGTTTAAATTTGGAAGGAGCTCTTTCTAGATGTGGAACCAGAGATCTGTTATCAGTGAAACAGAGAAAGTAGAATTCACTCGTCTGAAGCCCATTTGCGGGACTTGACACTGTCCCTACTTGGATATTATGAGTAAAGTTTATAGTAATGAGTAGAAAAGACAGGTGGAATATAGATATGAGGGTGGACTGCAGGCAAAGGAATATGGAACTTAAAATCAACTAAATGAATATATACATTGTCTGAATATCTAATGTGAAAATAGTGAGTTGCACCTCTATTTGAGCCGGTGGTACTTACTAGTGGTTATGCACATTCCTTTATATACATGTACATCTTTTTTATATAGAGTAACTGAGTTGGGAACTGGAATACCTTAAGGAACCAATAATTTGGATCTAAAATTAGATTTTCCCTTTTAAGTTGTTAATTTTTCTACACTCTGTGCTGCACTGGTTCACATTTGTTACTACTCATAGCAGAGAAAAGGCTGGCAAATGTCTAGAAAAGTTGGTAATATGTAAAGTCAGGACAGTGTTCTGATTTGTATCCAGTGGTGGTCTCCAGTAGGGGATTTGCCAGAGAATTCTGAAGACCCTATTTGTAAGTTGGGACAAATTTACTTTTTTCTTTGGGACTATACTAGTATGGTTGATATTAAAACAGTTAAAATGCCTGATAGAATTCAGAAATAGAACAGGAGGCTGGTGCCATGCCACTTGTCAGGAGAAATAAAACAGCTAAGCTGTCTCAGTTACTTTCACCTCGTTCTGACTTACTTACTAGGCTCTTCAGACTCTATTTGCTTGTGTATGTTTACTGTGTACCTTATTTCAACAAAGAGTGAACAGAAATGTTAAAAGATGAAAGCTTTAGCAGTTACAGTCCTAGGGATATAGATGATGTATGTATCTTTAGTTTTCCAGGATGTCTTGGTGTTTTTACCATGGAGAGTTGATGCTGAGATGAGAAGAGAAACAGCTCAGCTCTTTTGTTTACCTAGTCAAGTAAGAGACTTAACCTTTGTAGACTCAAACAGGGCCTTTTTCCTGTTTACTTTTTTTGTGACTGTAGGTGGAACTCATTTCTTCTCTTATATTAATAGAGCATTGTAATTTGCTGGGATTTTATTTTTTTGGTATTTAAAAACTCATTAAGTATACCTAACCCAGTTTACCATTTTAACCAGTTCTGTGGCATTGAGCGCACCCACACTGTTGAGTAGTCGTCACTACCATCCCTCTGTAATTTGGTTTGGGTAGCAATCGTCTAAGTTTGGATGGCGTTGTTCTGGCAGCCTGGTTTCCAGCATTCCTTCCTCACCAACCTACACTCCTGCACTGCACCTACTGGTGCCCACTTTTAAGAACTATAACTACCTCTTGGTAAAATTTTTAAGTAATTTTATTTACCAGAGTAGGTTTTGGGTTAAAACCGTCACTTCCTAATGACAAACAATTTTGTGAATGTGAAAATCATTTAAATGATTTTAGTACTGGAATTAGTTTCCAAAACTTTTTTTACATGTCATCACACTCTTTACCATATTTTCATAATATGGGTACTGTTTTTACACTTTTTATGTCAGTACTACTAATGAAAAAACAGATATTCTTTGACAAATGTAGATAATTCTGTTTGGAATTCTAAGATCATCTTGTTTACCACACTCTGGTAGGAAATACTGAATTTTTATACCCTGTCTTAAAATTCATCTTGGATAGAGTTAGGTTTTAATGCATCTAATTAATCTCTGAAAAAACTGATTGCCAAACTTGAATTTTTTCTTATACGATCCTGTGTCATGCTAGCATAAAGACTGGTTGTGGGGATGTGTAAAGGAAATGAAACCAGGATTTATCAAAAGAGTGAATTTCAGTCAAATTCTCACTGTTCACTGAATAAATTAGATGGCTGTAGTATATGTAGTCTAACTTGTGGGCCTTTTGTTTTAGACATTTTGGTTTGTGAAACAATTTCATAAAACTTTGATGTTGAAAACTGGCCAGTTCTAAAATTACTTGTCTTTAAGCTTAACATAAATATTCTTGTAAGTTTTTGATATTTGTAAGATCTCATTAAAAAATAAGTTGAAAACACAGCCATTATTTAAGTATGGAGTTTTCCTTATAAGAATGTGACAGTTAACTTCCTTTTATTGACTTAGAAATCTTAGAGTGCTTTTATTGCCAGAACCGTAATTAAACCTCCTTATGATTTTTTTCTACCCAGTGCAGCTATCTAGAAGTAAAACTAGGTACCCCTAGTTACATAGCCAAAGTGTTATGGCTGTATTATAATTTTTTTCATGTAAACTAAAAAAACTTGTAATTATAATGCACATCAAGTTTTACCAAGGGCTTTTTGTTGTTTAAATATTTAAGATAATTTTGTAATCCTCAGTATCCCTCACTTAGTTTTCTGCAGCACAAAGATTTGCTTAAAAGCTACTGAAAAAGTTGATAAATGTGCTGCCTAAGTGAGCACAAAAGCTACTGAAAAACCTTGGAAGGAGTACATCCCCTTCCTACCCTCGCCCGGTTTCCCCAGGTACTTTCCCTATTATACTTTACAATAGGGTCCCCCCACCCCCACCCCCGCTTGCCTGGGGAGACTTCATTTTTTTTTTTAAGAAATGTGAGAGGATCATCCTGTTGAGTGTAAATGATAGAAATGGATACTTATGAGAATATAACTTGACAGATGCAGGTGAGCTGGAGTGTTTGTTAACATTTTTGCACTAATAGTGCTTGGTATCAGTCTTTTAATTGAGCAAATGATCGTTCTTTTTCACTTTTCAGGCACATGGTGGAAAGTACAGGCTCTTGAGCTAAGACTTCCTAGGCAAAGCCTGACTTGGATCTGCCACTTCCAAGCTGTGTGATCCTAGGCAGGTTACTTCAGTGTCATGATCTGTGAAATGGGGAGAAAAATAGCACCTCTTCAAAAGGTAACTGTGAGAATTTAAATGATCAGTGCCATAAAGTGCCTGGCCGTAAGACTTAACATTAAATACTTGCTGTTACAACTACCACTTTCTGTATGTGGCATAGAAATTTCATTCTGGTGGCTTTGGATAGTATCTTTCTGCAACATACATGCAGTATAAACTTCTTTTAAAAAGTGTTAAATTTTCTTGTCTGAAAGTGAAAGTGAAGTCGCTCAGTTATGTCCGACTCTGCGACCCCATGGACTGTAGCCCACCAGGCTCCTCCATCCATGGAATTTTCCAGGCAAGAGTATTGGAGTGGGTTGCCATTTTCTTATCTGAAAATCCCACTAATCATAGTATGATCAGATACCTAAAAGTGGCATGATCTGAGTAGTCTCAACAGTCACCTGTGAAGAGCAACTAGGTTGGAGGTCACGGAGGTTACAGTGAGGAGAAGTCCGTGAACATTGCAGCTCTTGAATGAGGAAGAGTAACTGTGCTTCAGACATTTGTGTGCTAATGACCAGTCACCATCTCAGAAGGCCTTCAAAGGCATGAGCAGTGTCTGAGCTGGGGGGCACAGTGGGGCAGAGGTCCTCTTAGGAAGACTTTCCAAAGGCATTAGAACCACAGAGGTGTACTTGTCAGCTTTTAAGTAGCATAAATTAGCGTTTTTTGGTTTTCTTGTTTTCCTGGAACCTCAGTGTTTATTATTTTAAAATTTTGCCAATTGGTAAAAAAGTGGACATTAACTTGAACATTCCTTCTTAGTGCCACTGGTATGATTGAGTAGGAGATTGTTTCCCATTTCTAGCAGGGAAATACCTCACATTCCAAGGCCTTGACCTGTGTGTGCTGTGGTTGTATTTTCCAGAGGGTAGTCATTTCTATCCACAGCTCATTTTTGAGGTGCTGTTGTTTACCAACCTGTGATTTCCCCTCACCATTTAGTTTTTAGCAGGGAGTCCAGCTGGGAGTGGCACATCTTGGTGGGAGTCTTGGAATGCTGGGAAGAACTATGCAGTTTGTCTAAAACCCTAAAAAAGAACCAGTTAGAAAAACAGTGTTGAGGCTGAAAAACCAGAATGTCTATTGTAAAATGTTTTTCCTGGTGGTTCATGTTGCATCATGCTACACTGCATTAAGAGAGGCGGCAGGATGTATATAATTTTAGTTCTTTAGTTATTAATTCTGGGCTTTGCTCTAAGAGCGTGACCTCCTCTTCTTCATTTCTTCATGTGCTCTAAAAAAGGAAAATCCTTACCCTCTTCTGGTTTGCCCCTTTATGCCTTTGCTTGCATCCCAGGGAATAGTTGCGATTGTAGCATATAAGCTTTTCTCTTAAAAAGGACAAAAATAAGTAATTTCCAATGAAATCCTGCCTTTCATGAAGTTCTTCTATTTACTACCTCACTGTCAGGTTTTCCTGGTTCTTCCTAATGGATCCTGTGTGGTCAATTCTAAAGAAAAACCTTGAGACCCTAAAAGCACTGAGGGGAAACTCAGCCTTAGCACAAAACACTCACAGGCCAGGCTCTGTAGACTGGGGTCTTGCATGTTAATATTTTACACAGCATTTCTGGGCACTGGTGGGATTAATGCATAGGGTAAGATTATTCTTTGATGCAGCTTTTTTGACCCTCCTCTTGCCTAGAAGTGAAAAGGAGATTCTTTAGAATGATTGTTGAAACCTAAGTTTTACCCATGGAGGGAGAGGTTCAAAAGAAAACTCTTTGTGCATTCATATTTCTACTTGTGTGATTGCTGTTGGGTTATAGCTAATAGTATATTTGTTTTCCCATAAGCAAAAGGGTAAATAACCTCATTATTGAACCTCATTTATTAAGAAATCTGTTCTTGAGTTAAAATTCAGTAAGCATGTTTATAGATAAGGTGTGTAAAGTTTCTTTTACAGTATCAGAAAAGCCTTTTTTAAGGTTTTGATTAGCTACTATTTCTGATTTAGAACTTAAAATATTATAGGGACTGAACATTATCTAAATCAGTGATCCCAGAGTTGCCTACACTGATATGATACATGAGTGTTTCTTACTTATACTGTACTTAAAGTAGAGAAAAAAGGAAACAAGCAAATAGGTTAATAAAAAAGAAGGCTTAACAGTAACCCTTCGCTTAGTGTTTGGTCTGTCTTCTGATAGCCTCAGAGACGTCACAGTAAGTTCAGTTGTTGAATGGTACGCAGAGGTGCCACTGGCGTTATAGAGAAAGGGATTCAGGCAGTTTTGGCGATTCTTCAAAGCAGTCTCTGAGCTTGTTAATGATATGATACAGGTAGGGATGACAGCTTTGGCCCTTGTTGAATACAGAGACAATCAGGACTGTTTCACCACTAGGCTAGTGTTAGGCTAGTACAAAATTTTTGTCAGGAGAATTAAACCGTGAGTTAGCTTTGGCAGGCAACATTTTCATGAGCCTTAAGGCATTTTGTGGCTCAACTGACTTGGGCTGGAGAGTGCCCTCTCCTGGCCAAGACTTGTGTGTACACACCTCAAGTCTACCAGCGCTTCCCATTGTGTGAAGCCAGCAAGCTATCTAGAATAAATTCATTAAGAAAATTCAACTGAATTTTAGTCTATTTTTATTTTTTTGGTAAATGGATGAAAAAGAACTCAAATGCTCTATTTTTGTTAACTTGGTTTTTTCTACCATAGGTCTCAACAAATGGCAGCTATTACATCAGACAGTGACGAGTCCTGCTGCTCCCTTAGTGTGACAGACCACTGTGGATTCAGACTGGGAGCATTGAAGTTAACAGTGAGACGGGCAGGTCTGTCTGTGTTAAGCCCTGCCACAAAGTGAAGAGGGCATCATGTCATCACTTACCATTCCCTAAGTAGATTAGGCTAGACATAAAAGAATGCACTGGTTCTTTTTCCTTTGTTTTCATTGACCTTGGTAGCTGGGTGTACCTCAGACTGGTGATAGTTTTTGTGAGTGAAAATAGCTTTCAGTCAGTATTACTTGTTTTGTTAAAAGAAAGGAGAGCCGCCTTCAGAGCAATGCATGAATGGAGAGGAGTTACCTCCTAGGGTGGGAGAGGCTGGGTGGCCAGTTGCAGAATTATGTCAAGTAGCGACTGAGGCGCCACAGAACGTCAATTAGCGGACTTGTCTTTTCTCCGCCTTTTGTCTCTTTCATATTCATTACTTTAACTATTTAGTCATTACTTAATATGTAAGAATATATATCTGTATATGAACATACACTTAGTGAATTAAATCAACCTCAAAACCATTGTAATTTACATAAGGCAAATCAAAATTCAAGATGGTGGCAAAAGATAATGCTGAAGTACAGCTGTAATCTGTTTCTTCACATTTAGTAAAACCTCCTTGAATAATGCACAAAAAGCTTCTTTGGGGCTTTTGTACTGAAGGAAGGGCTTAGGGATTTTTGTCGCCATGCTGCTTTTGAATTTAGGATTTTTTTTTTTTTGCTTTCTTGAATTAATGCTACTTAACTCTGCTGTTTGAAGCTAGTGAAGAACTGTAATTGGGCTGTATCATTGTGTATGAGCTGAAATTTGCAAACCAGGTCAGAAGGGCACATTTTGGATCAGAGATTGTGGCTGGGATATTTTGGACTCTATATATTATATAGGAGTCTGAGGTACTGGTGACCCCTTGAGAGAATAGCATTTTCAGTTTTCTTCATCTCCCATAGGAGGAGTAGTAAGCTTCAATCCTTGGCTTTCCTGCCAACTTGAATAGGCCTAAGGTTGAAGCCAAATATTGGGAAAGTCATAAACAGAAATAGAATTGGCTCTGTACCTTTTTTTCTCTTTCAGTTTATAAAATGGGAATATTTACTTCCAAATTTCCATGAGTCTAAATTTATTATTATCATATTAGTGTAATAGTCTTAGAAAATAAGAACTTTTCTTAGCTCAATGTCCGATTTTAAAATCATGTTAATGATTCCATTGCTTTAGTAAGCATGGACTACTGTTGTTTTGATGTGTGCAGTATTTATGGCTAGAAGTAACTTTCTATTGCTTGAGAAGAAATGTGATAGAATGCCCTGTGAAATTTATAAGCCTTGATCCAGTAAGTGAATGAAGCATGGCAGCACTGGGAAGTTTACATAAGATCAAGAATGCTATCAAAAAATGAGAACTACACCTACTCTGAAATGTTTGGAAGTCAGATACTGGGAAGGATGGGGGATGGTTTTCCCTTTTCGCTTTGTCTATTATTATTCCACTGAAGATACCATATCTGGTTTAAAAATACATTTGACAAAAAATCATCATTCTTTCCACAGATTACCTCTTTTGGAACTCAAACCCTTACTGGTACTTAGGCCTCCAGGTTGGAAAGGGAACTGTAGAGGGTTTCAATGGGATTGTACCACTTCTTGAGATCGAAGCGAGGTTGTAATGTTGGGCCTTCTGGTCATGCTCCTTAGCAGTGATTTTGATAAGCCTCATCCTCTATAAATATTCTGTTCAGAGTTGGGCTTTCTGTTGGATGTACAGTGCAGAGTGGCTCTGCTGATAACCTGGTCTGCTGGTGTAACAAGGACACTATGGTCGATGGAACCAGTTGTCTTCTAGCTGCAAAACAGTACTGCTGATGCCTTTGGATGTGCTGTGTGTCTATCCTGGGGAGGCATCCTCCACCCCTCTCTCTCTGTTTCACTCTTACATGTGTGTAGACAGTGTCATCTGCAGCAGTTTTTACCTGGTTTTGTATATAAATTTGCTTCTTAATCCTGTAGGTAGTCTGTGCTAGAGGAAGACTACTGCTGTTTCATGATCCACGCGGCAAAGCTGACTTGCAGACTTGTATTGTTACTTGTGAAATGGCAGTGTAAAGAACAAAGCTAAAATCCCCCTTTTATTAGGCAAACATTCACAAATAAGTGCTGAAAAATACACTCAAGTGCAAATTGACTATGTGAAGGTGACAACCATTTTATTTGTGTTGGAATTTGGCCAGATATACTTTAGAAAGAATAGGAATGCTTCTGCTGGTTTACAGTGGCAGTAAGGTGTTTTCTCAAAAAAATGCACACTGGTCAAATTAAATTGGTTTTAAGTAAAAAATCAGGTGTGATCCCACAATCTATATAGGGCTTGAAAAAACAAGGACATCATTTTTATCATAATTAACTTGTGCTTAACTACGTTTTCTTCCTTTTCTTTACTATATTTCAGCACAAAGACATTAGCAGGCTGCTGGTTTCATGGACCTGTACCACAATGACAGAACACCAGAGCATCAGGACTGAATGAAATTGGAGACTCAGATTTTTAAAGCTGCACTAAGAAGTAAATGTTCAGGCAGTGGTTAAAACCAACAGTCTATAAAGAGGCACTTGCAAATTGTGCTATATTAAACCGAAGAAAAGGTATTAGGGGAATATTTTATTAAAAAAAAAAAACTATTGCAATAAATTATGCATGAGATGAGGAGGAAAGTGATGTGAAATACACAAAGAACTCTTGAATTCTATGTGTGAAGAATCACTGACAGTACCTTCTTTTGAACGTGAAGTTCTTCTCAGTACAGTTTGGACACGCCTAAAAGGCACGGGATGATGACAGAAATGCTGAATTATTTTTTGTATTAAAACTGATTTCTCCAAGGTTTACTGTTAATCAGCTCAGAAAAGATTATCTAACATCCTACTAAAAGGATGGTAAAGTGTCCCTATACCCCACCAAGAAAATTTGGATCTTTTCTTTAATAAAGCAGGACTATATTATCTTAAATATACATTTGCTTGTTAGAACATATTAAGATGTATTTATTTGCCACCAGTATTTAATATTTTCTGCACATTTTCATAACTACATTCTTACCTTTCAAATTCTGACTCCAAGTGGATAGGCTAGTGTCAATCTTGGAGTGAAAACATACTCTCTAGGAACTAGTTATTAATCCTGCTGAGCTGGAAAGGCTTTATTCTCCCTGTCCTTACTGATTTTATCAAGTTCACAAAAGGTGGTAGTATCTGAATTTTGATATTGACCTCTCTCCACAGAGAGCCCCTCTTTCTAAGTGCAAGAATTCCTCAGAGCTGTCCGATGGGACTTGATCCTGGGGAACAAGAAGCAGGAACCATAAAGACGGTGAAGTTTTCATGCATAAAGTATGAATTCTTATTCACAGAGACCATAATGTTTTATCTATGAAAATTACACATTATAAAAAACCCTACTTTTTCATTTTTAATGAATGGAGAAAACATTGAGAAAACCAGATGAATTTGTTAGTACTACATTTTTAAGGCATTTTATATTTGATGGTGCCGTACTTTTAATAATATACCTGAAGTTTTTTAGTGGCAATACTGATTTATTTTTTAAACCAGAAAGATAATCCATAGTGGTTACTTAATACAAAAGGAAAAAAATGCCAAAAATAAAAATACAAAATTCATTTTGAAGCAACATAAATGATAACTGAGCATTTGGCTTCAATGCTCAAACTTTGCATAATCTTACTATATGTGTTTGGAATTACTTATTAACCCCACACTCAGGATTAACACAAAGTTCTGGGTAAGTTTTAGAACATTTACTATATCAGCTAGGATCTGTTTTACAACTCTAGAAAAGGTAGGCAGTCTTGCTTCTAGCGAGTTTAATGCCAACCCTAATTACGCTGTAACTAAGAGTTTTGATTCCATTCTAAGATTGTCTTTATGGAAAATTTTTTATCATGAAGTCACTGTACATTTGATCAAGTCTGAAAGAGTCAGCTCAGGAACTGCAGCAGCAGGGAGCTCTAAACGCAAGCAGCGCCCTGCTCTGGCCCAGAGCTTAGGCTGGGGTCTCTCTTGTTCTTTCAGATCCATAACCCAGCAGTACCACTTCAAGGCTCACTTCAAGAACCTGATAACTCCCAGATCATAGCAGATTTTGCGTAATCAAAACTTCTAATTGCAGAGTGATGGAAATGATGAGGAAGTAACATAAAGGCAAAAAGAACTGGGAGAGATCAGGTTTTATCTAAATATTTTTTATGGCAATTCTCAGTGGTGTTTGTTATAAACCAGACTTTCATTTTTTAAAAAATGAAACTTGGTGGTATTTAATATCTAGACATACCATGTTTGCTTCTTCACGTTCATTGCTTTAGTCGCTTAATATTTAAGCTTTGCTTCATGCTACCTTCATCTGTATTTCAAATCTTCACAAGCCTATTTCATTTTGTAGACTTGAATGACAATTGTTTCTCATCTAAACTATGCTGAGACCTAAATGTTAAAGAATGTTGTGTAACATATATTCAATAAAGTCTTGATTTTTTTAAAATTTAGTTATTTAAAAACTATTTGTTTACTGCTTAGGAGTTAGGTTTTAAAGATTATTTTTAAACTGTTAAGATTCAACCACTTGTTCTCTAGGAAGCTGTTTTTAAGTAGCACTGCTTCCTTAGGAGAACAACCTATAGTTTTAATCACTGGGAGATTTTATGGAATGTCTTTATGACCAAGGATAGAGGAAGGGAAACTAGCTTAATAAGGAACTTGTGCACAAACATTACTGTTTTCTGATAGAAACAAATAATCTACCATTCAGAGCTGGATGTAACTAAACACCTACTGTTGGGTTTGTCTTAATTTCAAGTAGTTTTACTCTTATGGATAAATGGTTGCTTCTTTAAAAGCCGAGTACCTCCAATCTGAGGTCAAGTATTTGACCAGAAACACTCAGTTGTTAGGAAAAATTAGCCTCTGGACACCTACCAGACAGCTGAGATTTTTTAAGGCTGATCCAGAAACTAGTCAGGTAAATTCTGTTTTGTTTTTTCATTTAAGTAAAGCAATCCTTTACAAGGCTGCCTGTTATTCCAGAGTATATACACAGAGTCTTTAACCGCAAACATTCTCCCATTTCAGTTTACCTAAATGAGTGTAAGAAGGAAGCCACTGGAGTGTCTCCCTGGGAATGCTGGCATGTCACTGCACATAAAAGTAAGCCGTTTTCTTGCTTTTATACGTGACAGCTCATTTCTACTCTTTCAAGTAATGGTTCTTCCCTCAGTGCTTTGAAGAGAGTATACTGTAAATGTTTCTTAAGCATACTTTTCTCTGGTGAACAGCACTCTGCCAAATCTTTGGCTTATTCACAAAGAAGTTTCATGGCCTTTGCTTTGATATCAAAGGGTGATGACCTTGGGATGAAAGAATACAACTCAGGCATTCTGTGCCAGAGGAAGAAAGAGCTGGCTAAACCAGTAGCTAGGTCATTGTCCTAAAGAGTTAATACTTCTAGGATTAGCCAGCCCTTCATTGCATGTGGAGCACGGCTTTAGAAGCAACTTCACATACAGGAGGCAAAGTGAGTGGGTGATATTAGGATGATGCTTCTATCTGAATAACCTGCTTTACTCAGTAGAGACATGGATTTTAATCTTAGTTCTATCAGTTACCTTATTGACAGAAGAATCACTTAGTGGCCACACTGGCCAAGATGAGGTATGGAAAATAGGTGTCTCACTCAACTAGCTCAAGTTCCTATTGAGCCAAGGCCAAAAACACAGGTGACATCAGGGAACTCTATAGAATAGTTCACTCAGGGAATACTCTCTCTTTTGTGAATTCTGCCTGTGCCTGACGCCTGTGGATACTGAGCAGACCGCCCACACCTGTAATCTAATGGAGGCAAACGGATTCAGCAATGGGCAGTGCCCTGAGGTAAAGAGGAACCTGATGTGTCCCTGCCCTAGGAAAGCATGGCCAGGAGCTTCAGTGAGACAAAAAGCGACTTTACAGAACCTGCTTCACAGAGCTGCTTTCACGCCAGTAGAAAGGGAGCGGCTGGAAAAGCTGCCTCTTGGCCTCTGAAGCCCTGAGAATCCAGTCAGTCACACAGCTCTTGGAAATAAGACTTTGTCTCCCAGCTAACTCCCTGAGGTAGCGCTGCAGATAGAATATCTATTCTGGGCAGTCAGACTACCCCTACACAACAGTCCTAGGTCCTTGAGACCAAGTACCAGAGAGTCCTCCAAAGCCTCTATCCTTTGAAATGTAAACACTTTCCCATCTCACACTGTTCCCTTGCTTCGCAACCCTGGCCGCCTCCCCGTCTTTAGTTTGCTTGACGACGTCCGTGCTTGCTGATTTCTCACTTGGAGGGCACTGTGTGCCTGGTGTGACGGGGTGGGGTGGCAGATGCGGACCTCCGCTGGCACAGCACTCCACCTGGTACTAGGAGGTTCCACTGTCTGCAGATCTGGCTCCTCACACCTGGAACTAAAGGCTGCCCGAAGAGCATCTGGGTTGATTCCCTTCACATCTGTCAATCAATGCATGTCTGGAGGAGCCCCAGTGCCTGACTTGGGGTTACCACCTGGGTAGGCTGTATTTTTTTTTTTTTAGCAAGGT
This sequence comes from Cervus elaphus, assembly GCF_910594005.1. Classification (NCBI taxonomy): domain Eukaryota; kingdom Metazoa; phylum Chordata; class Mammalia; order Artiodactyla; family Cervidae; genus Cervus; species Cervus elaphus. The sequence goes on along the minus strand of NC_057823.1, from coordinate 72,350,874 downwards.
AGAACTAGCAGCTGGGACTTGATCTGAACCACAGATTAGCTGTGGGCCTCCCTGGCAGTGGGGTGACAGGCTCTGCCGTGCTTTAGCTAAGGCGGGAATGTGAAAGGAAGCTGTAGGGAGTCTAATTCTAGTCTGGCTGATAGAAATTCTGAGTTTATTCCTAGCTTGCAGCCCTCAGAGGGTTGAGAAATTAGAAGAAAATGGAGTATTTTTTTAATCCTAGAATATTTCAAACATCTGTAAAGGCAGACTAGTGTAAGAAATAAAGCCCATGTACCCATCTTTACCTTAAAAAATTACTGACTCACAGGAAGACCGAACTTTTTGATACTCTGAAATACGAGGACATCCTCACTAGTTTTCATAAACTAACCTCATTAGTTTCCTTGATTGCCCTTTGGAAGTTCTTAAGCAGTCACTCTGATGCTCTGTGGGCTGGCTGGTAGCAAGTAACCCATTTCTCATTTTCAGGAGTACTAATGGAGTCTAGTGTGAGCTCAAGGCTGCTCTCCAGGCAACAGAGAGTGACTGGAAACTGCCATTCTCCGCATTAGCTGTGCAGCTTCCCTGAAGAAAGAGACTTTCCAGCCACTTCTGGTGGAATGTTCACATATCAATGCTTCCTTTTCTAAAGGAAATCCAAATGATAGAAGGACTAAGCTGCTTACTACTGAAGTGCAGAGAGGGGTAGTCTGCAAAGGATGAGGAACATCTCACTGAAATTGCTTCCAGGAGATTTTTCCTAGGGTGTGGGAATGTGTTATCAGGTACACAGTATACACCCATAGGAGGATTAGAGGAAGATTTCAGTGCCTTAAGAAGTAAGGCAAGGTCAAAGGCGGAAGTGATCAGAGAGCAGCATGGACAGGACTGTGGGCTGGCAGCGACCTCGGGGCTGCAGGCTCAGCGAGACAGCTCTGGCAGCCATGGGCCCTCCTTCCCCACAGGGGAGCGCACAGAGCTGACGAGGAAGTGGGTTTAAGCTGCTCCCGGCTCCAGTCCAGTGTGGTGTCTCAGATTTACAGTCTGGTCTTGGAAGGTTACTGAGTCCTGTCCTTTAAAGATCCTTCTCAAGATTAAAGCAGCCATTAACTTCCTTCCATCCTCCTTGGCCTCCTATCATAGCCTTCCCCTTTGACATTCCAAGTTTTGCTAAACTGGTTGTAAGGCAATTTGCAGGTCTGCTCATTAGCTCTTGGGAACAGATAACCTTCCGAATACACCTTCTAATCAGGCTTAGATTTAACAGCCACTGCCAGCTCCCCATTCCACGCCAGTCCAACCTGACAGTAACACGCCTCCATCAAGTCCCTGTGCCTCTTCCTAAAGCAGTCTGGATTGAGAGCTGTGAGAAACTCAGCAACAGGCTCGGACACCAGCACAGAGATCAAGGAGCACCAGAAATAATCACCAGGCCCAGCCACATTTCCTCAAGCAGTTCTCTGTCTTCAACTACACCAGGTGCTGGAGGACTAAACAAACACTCACACCTGTGACTCTACCTGAGAAACTCTGGAGGGCCAGCGTGTGAGGTCTCGTCATCTTACTGCAGCTCAAACACAGGCCCAGAGCTGCAACGTTCAGGTCATAACCTAGCAGGCTCGGCCACTGCCTGCCTCAGCATCTCAGCATGCGGTAACATTCTCTAGTCCAGTAAGCACGATAAGTTATGGTATCTGGGCAGTGGGTCACACAAGGAGCAAAAGGATAGGGAAAAAACCCAGCTGCAGTGCTTGTGATGGAAGGGAAACGTAGAAAAGGAGTTCTTAGAAAAAGTTTGGATTTTAAGAACAGGATTTACCCATACTTCAGATCCATGTGTGCAAAATGAACTAAATCCACAGTATACTCTGCAGAGAAGAACTACCACCCAAGTGTGACTGTAACAGAGCCAAGCCCTGGGTAAGCCTACTGCAGAGGCTCCCATGAATGAAAAAGCTGCTCACCTGAGAACCAAGAGGTGGCTAAGACAGTATGGACACACAAATAGGGAAGATAAGGTGACCTGGAAGATGGAGGGGAGCATGAAACCAGAGGACAAGCTGGGGATTTCTGAGTCTCAAGGCAAATACTTGTAAATATCCAAGATGCAGAAATGAAAATATAAAAATCAGGAGGCGTTATGTTTACAGGCCAGGGTGAATGATCACCATCTGAGGATATTCTACGTGGCTGCACAACATGGGCTCAACCAGCTTTAAGGGACTCCTTTACAAATGTCTTTTTAAGCTGCAAAAAACCAACCAACCAACACAGGTACTGAAGAAAGAAAGAAAGGCCACAGAATCTAGAGACGTTTGGATAGAATGATTGTTCACGCTGAGACTTCTTGTGGAATGTTCTTTAACAACAGTTTACTAAGTTTCTAGTAAAGCAGTAGGTGCTATTAAGAAGATAAATATCGCCCTTACCTTCCAGAAGCTCACGGTCTATTCATGGAAGCAGATAGGGAATAAGTAAGACTTTTAAAAATGTTTGAGTCTTCAAGGAAATTCTAGAAGGAGATCCAAAATTTTTGTGATCCACTGCAATGTCACTGGCATAAAAATAAATGTCACAGCGTGGATTACCTCAGGAGTCTATTCTGGTATACCATTTTTGTGGGGTGACAAAAGCATCACAGACTTATAAATCATACATCTTATAACACGAGGTAAATACAGGCCACCATAATCTGACAAAATGACTTTCAAGGTGGTCCAAGGCTCCCCAAGGGTTCCTGGGACCCTTTCAGGGTCCACGAGGTCAAAACTTTTCATAGTGGTTATGAAATAACTTATTAACAAAAAAATAAATTATTTTAAAGGAATATTTTTAAAATTTCTATTTTAATTTCTATATAAATTGTGATAAATATCAAGAGATTAGTCCACATCAATCAAAGTGCTGTTTAAATTTTTTTTTTTTTTTTGCTTTATTTTTTTGGCAGCACAGTGTGGCACGTGGGATGTTAGTTTCCTGACCAGGGACTGAACCCATGCCCCTTGCAGTGGAAGCATGGAGTCTTAACCACAGGACTGCCAGGGAAGTCCCCTCCTTACACTGTTCTGAGCGTGGAGTAGTGCTGAGATCAGAGGTCGGTGGAGTGCTGGGCCAGCAGGGCGCTGTGTGCAGGGAGTGTGCAGTACCGCCGTCTGGACCAGGCAGCTTTCAGCCAAGATTTCTGTGCTACTTGTGTGATTTCTCACACACCTTCCGGGAAAAATTAGATGCCAGATTTATCATAAAGAGAGCAAAGCAAAATTAACCACATTCTTTTTCCTTCTCCCCTCCCGCCTTATAAACTGCATGAAGAATTTCATTTCCATCTAGGAGAAAGGACTTCCCTGGGGGTCCAGTGCTTCTGCAGGGGGTATGGGTTCAACCTCTGGTTGGGGAGCCAAGATCTCCTATGCTGTCCCTGCCAAAAAACCTGGGAGAGAGGCTTAGCAAACCACAGAGTGTGGATACAGCAGATCATTCCACTGCCTAACAACACACACTAAGAGGCTTTGAGGAACTGATCAAAAGAACAGCACAATTCTTAACACTGGGAGCAGGCCTCCAGCATGTCACTTACAGAATTATACATGTACTTCATTTCTAACATGAAACCTGAATGTCACTGCCTTTAACACTTAAATCATAACAATCAAAAAGCTTTTCACCAGCATTGAGGATTAGAAAAAACTACCTTTGAAACTTCTGGGTTCATGGAGTCTAAAAGAATACAGTTTTGTTCTGGGATTCATATACCAGCATTCCTAAACGAAGTTGTTTTAAGTTGAAATCACTAAGACTGGTACTTGGTCAAAAACACTGATTTCATAAGCATCTGCACAAACCTGGAGAGGCCCGAGACAGCTTGTGAGGTGAGGTTTCTAAATCTTAGTACATGGTGGATGCTCAGCTCCTCCATATCGTCTTCAAGGTGGCAGTTAAGGCCCTGGGAGGACTGGACTCCAGTAACTGCTAGAAATCAACACCGCCTCCTACAGCCAGGACACCTTCTGCTCTAGCTCTCATTTTGGGGACAAAATTCACAACCCAGCTCAGACTGTCACAGAAAGCATTTATTACCAGAGGAAACCAGGAGATGCTGGAGCCCACGCAGGGCAGTGTGTGCGATCGGGGTGAGGGGACAGCAGGCAGGGACCCCATCACGCGTGGCTGGGCAGTCCCTGCCTGGCAGGTTTGCTTGGCCCAGGAAACTCCAGCTGAGTTTGTGTTTGTGGAGCTCAGGGAGGTAAGTCTCGATAAGCAGGCCTTCTCCTGGACAAAACAAAGGACAGCCAGAACCAGTGCAACAGCAGCACAGACACCACCGTAAAATGGAAATCAAATGAGGCTCACTGTATCAGGAAGTGCATTTCACCCTGATCGTAAAACAAGGGAGAGAAGGGAGCGCTGGGCTCTACGAGACGGCCTGTCTCTGAGATCAGATGCTTTTAGAAGTTAAAACACTGGCAGGGCCTTTCCCCTTGCTAATACAAGCAGCACACAACTTCCAAGCCAGCTATAAAAGCTATTGTTATCTTTGTTATCTGTTGTTATTTGGATTTTGAACAAAATTGATGGAGTAGGAGCCAGTAGAAGAATCCTGTTTGATCTGGAAATTCTCTGTGGAGAGTCCAAAAGGCCGGAGAACCAAGTTCCCAAGATCTTTTAGTTTACCTGCAACGTAAAAGCAAAAAGTCCAGTAAAAACAGGGAGTTGGCAGAAGCAGGAGATTCCAACTGCCTTCCTATCTGACTACAAAACAGAGTATCCCTCTGCAGTTAAAGAAACTCCTGCTTTTAAAATTATGAAACCCTCAGCCCCCAGTGTACCAACAGCAGAGCAGTCATTTCAGTGCCATCCAGCTGAGCCGTCGCTTGCACAGATGAGCACGAGGGCCCCGCGGGGACAGCACAGCTTCTGGCCACGCTGGCCAGAACCCCCAGGGGACAGGCTCTCTGGGCTGAGTGATGAGCTGCTGCTCCGGGGACTGAAGGCCAAGCCTGGCGGGGAGGGCCCAGGCGCCTCCAAGTCTGTTCTCTATGAAACAGCAGAGCCACTTGCTGAATCTAATTCCACTCAGCAGATTTCTACTGAACCTGGGTTGAAACTCAAGAGCCTCCTGCTTTTCCAAGTCAAGTCTCCGCTTCCAAACCAAACTCATCATTTCTGGGGAAACGGGAGATCTTGTTCTCCTGCACAGTTCCATCAACCTCAACAGCCTAGTTTCCCTCCCCGGATTTCAGGCTTTGTCAATCACCAGGTGAGTTCATGTCATAAAGTTAAATGAACACACACAGCATAACCATGGATTTTTATGTTGATTCTCCATGTAAGGGGGACATGGAGCTTATACAAAAGTTTCCAGGACATTTGAGAGACTGGGATTTGTGGAGCAACAGGATAGATTATTCGAAACTAGGGTGTTTTGGAAAATCTTGGCTAGGATGGGTGAATATGTATTTCAATCATTTCTAAACTGTTCTAATTTTTCTTGCAGGTCTGCTTCCAGTGGAGAGGAGGAAGAGGGTAAAAGAGCAAGAAACCCCTGCTCATCAGAGGGACAGGCTCCTTCTCACCTTGCTGCCCTTGTTGGCAGCTCTGTTGCTCTGAGATCTCCCACTCTGAAATAAATCCCAGGTAAAGAACTTAAAGATGCATGCCTTTAAATGCCAAGGCCTTTCCTGGGAACTCTTGGAGAGAACTTTGGACTCAGTCTGAGATTTAGCCCCCAGAAAATCTCACCATATTCACAGAGACCCAGACTGACCACTCTCCAGACAGGCTTCCCCAACCCGGAACACACGTGCTCGGTGCTGCTGATGGAGGAAGGGTCACCGCACAGGCCTTGTCCCTGCGCGCCAGAGGGCACAGAGAGGCCCCGGCGGGGGCAGGAGGATGCGTGAATAGGAAACCAGGAAAGACAGGGCCTCCCCGGGACAGTGTGAGTCAGCCAGAACTCTGGCAGTTTGTCTGTCTTGGGACTGAAGAAAGAGGACAGGGAGGGAACCAAACATTCAAAGAAGCCCAATAAAATGTCACTGCTGGCACAATCCTTGGCTCCTCTGACAGAGTGAGTGAAGCAAGGAGGTGCCTGTCCCAAGGCTCTGGACTGTCAGCCAAGCCTGGGGCCACCACCCGGGGGAAGGGATCACTGCAGGGCCACGTCCATGGCCAGAACAACAATCTCCACAACAAATGCGTGTATTATCTGGTGTCCACTACAGGAGGCACTCGGATCTAAAGAGTACGAGTTACTCTGGTGTAACTTCTGAGATGCTCACAGTCTAGCGGGCAGACAGATTGGGGTGAGAGCAGAGGCTCTGAAGGATAGGAGCAGGTTCTGAAGGTGGTGAGGAGGCCCCTGCACCTTGAAGGTGGCAGTGAAGCCAGGGCACGCGTATTCCCAGTGCAGACAGAGCGGGGCGGGGCCGCACACCGGCCCTCACTTTGCCCGTCAGGCTGAAGCGCCTGCACCGCAAGGAGCTGGGGGCCTCGGCCTGGCTGATTCCAGAGTGGCAGCCAGAGCGCGCACTTCTCTGGGCGCAGGGCGCCTCCACGCCAAGGTCACAGGCCCCGCGGCTGTTCAGTCAGTGACCGAGCCCTGCCGGAGAGGGCAGTGTGAGCTCCCCAGTGGCTTTGCTGAAGCGTCCCCAGGACGAACCTGCAGGGCAGGACTTCTCTGACCCAGGTCCCTGCTCCTCTCAGGGACCTGACGGGATCCCAGTCACGTCCAGTTCCCTCTCTCTGCTCACTTCTCCTCGCAGGTGCTCCCTCCAATAAACCCCTCATATTTCTAATCCAACCTTGGCTTCTGTTTCTCCAAGGTCCCAACCTAACACACGTGGCATCACCTTTTCCTTTTATTCTTGTGTCTCTGCCTTCATAACATTCCACAACATCTTCACTATTATCACTAGAACAGCAGAACAGAAGGTGGGAAGTCTGCCTGCTAAATAGATAATGCACATAAAGTCCCTGGCAGGTACCAGACACGTAATAAAAACACATGATTAAACAGTCTCCACATAAGAGAAGACCTGAGGTTACCTGACTTGAATTAACCAACATATACCAAGTACGTATGTGCAGCGGGGGATGCAAAGATACATGACACTGTCTTTACACCAAAATAAGCTTAGGTCTGATGGCAAAGCACACACACACACAAGCCAGTTCACATGGAGTCGAGCTGCAAGATGCTATGAGAGTCAGTAAGCAGATGACCCCCTCCCGCTTGGGCAGAGCTGTGTGTGTGAATCTGCATTTCAGTCACCAAAGACAGGCAGGACTGCAATGGTCTGAGACAGAGGGACTAGGCAGTGCAGGCGAAAATGGATGGAGACAAGTGGGCAAGGGAGGGCAGCAAGTCCACAGGACTGAAAGGAAGGTGGGAGGGTGCGGCCAAAGCCACTGATAGTTAGAGAACAGCTTTCAGTGTTAATAATGCTATGGGGCACAATGAAGAATAAACCCAAAGAAGAGAGTCTGCAGGTGGTTCTGACAGAGAGCTAGTGCAACATTATAGGGAAGAGGCCATTTATTCACTGAACAAACAGCTGACGTCTATGCTGTTGGGTAAAGAAGCTCTGAAATTAGGGGTATGGAAATAACAGACACAAACTACTACATATAAGACAGATAAGCAGAAAGAGACACTGGGAATTATACCCGTTATCTTGTAAAAACTTCAAATGGTGTATAATCTGCAAAAATACCGAGTCACTATGCGGTACACCTGAAACTAACAGAACGGTGGTGATGGTTTAGTTGTTGAGTCATGTCCGACTCTGCGACCCCATGGAGTACAGCCTGCCAGTCCCTTCTGTCCGTGGAATTCTCCAGGCAAGAATACTGACTGGAGTGAGTTGCCATTTCCTTCTCCATGGAATCTTCCCAACCCAGGGATGGAACCTGCCTCTTCTGCACTGCAGGTATTTTTTTTTTTTTTCTCCTCTGCTGAGCCACCTTGTAAATCAACTACAGTTCAATTTGACGATGCTCTAAAATCAGCGTAGGACCAATGGGGACACAAGGAAATAGAGCCCAACATTAAGGCAGAACCAAGTGGTGATGTCTGCACAATTCCCCCTTACTGTTTACGATGGTGGTCGAGAAGCACCTTCAGCGAGAGCAAGCTTTCGGCCGTGCATGGTCACATGCTCACAGACTTCCTGCTGCTGCTCAGTCAGGCTGGACTCTCAGAGACTCAAGCGGTTTCTCCAGACCCCAGACAGGACCATCTGCCATCTGGCCCATCTCCCACACTCTCCACCGGCTGCCAGATTTCACCCGCCCCTTATCTGGGCAGTAATCAATCTGGCTCCCTTCTTTCCACTTGTAGCAAACCTGGTACCACCACTCAGCCTGAACGTGTCCACGTGTCCTTATCTGTAAGGATCTCGCCTCTCAGACCAGATCCCATGGCAAAGAGAAGAGTCCAACAGTGCTTGGGCTCAGACAAGAACACTTATGACTAGAGATCAAGGCTTGGCACTGGATCCAGTTCTGATAAATATTAAATTTCTGTGTCTTCAAGCAACACTGTATTATAATAAACCAACTGACTTGTTATACATCACTTCTCTTTGGAGATAGTGACTGTGCAGTGGTCAGCTTACTGTCAGGAGAGGCAGGAAGACCATTTGTTTTCACCTCCTCCAGATCACTGAGGTCTGGGCCTCGTGGAATAGATTCTTTATTAGGAGAACCAGACTGCACACAAGTGAATCCTGACACTGCATTTCCTCTTCTGAGGCAGGAAACTAAGGTGTGCAGCTGACTCCTAATTTCCTCTGAGCAGAAGGCAAATTAAGAGACAGCGCAGAATACAGAAAATAAAATTTACACCCAATTCAAATGCTTATATATTAGCTCCTGAGTGAAAGTGGAAGCTCAAAGAAGCCTTACCAAGAACTAACTATCAAAACAGCAGGAGTGATTCTCCCGAGAGGAGGAACTATGGGAATAGCAACCAGGAAATGAGACAAAAGGCAGGGAGGGCATTGAAAACCCAAAACCGGCATTCCCTGCTGAGGGGCTGCAACAGCAACGAGAAACTGGCTGAGATTCTCTGGTGGCCAGATCACACCGCATGGCAAATGCACAGTCTGAGGTAAGTACTAGAGAGTGCAGCAGGAAGAGAAATGTGGGAAAGGAGCCTGGATTTCCACACCCACATGGATGGCTCCAGCAACTTTCAGGGACAGTAACAAGTGAGGCAGCAACCCAATTCTAGGACCCTGAATCACTTGCACAGAAGCCCTTAATGCATAGGATAGTCAAAAGAACCCTTACAATGACATGAACAAGTTACCTCCAGCTCCAAATCTCACTTTTTAACATGGATCATACAAGGTGGTGTTCTTAATTTAGTTCACAAATGCACACTCATTAGGATGCTAGTGGCCAGGAGCAAACACTTGAGGAACTTCAGGACTCAGGGGACTGGTAACATGTTCCAAGAAGGTGGAAGGAGGCAATGGTACAAGTAGAATGCTGGACTGGATGACGAACAAGGCCCCCGTGTGTGCCGAGCAGCTGGAAGTTAGTGAAAGAAAGGCAGGGTCACTGGGGCAACACCTTGCCCATGGCTCTTGACCTTTGAGGGAGTCAATGAGTTTTATGTCCAGCTCTAGGTTTTCCAGGTCAGGACAGATTCTCAGCTGAGGTGGAAAGACAGATGATCCAGAATGGGTGGAACAGAAGCTAGATGCTCTGCCCAGGGCATCTTTCCAACCTCATCAAACCATTGACTATACCCTGCAGTCCTTTTAAACCTTATGTTCCCTGGCTACAACAGGGAGGCTGTCTTCCCAGAAATGAGAAGAGGGCAAACAAGTAAACACTCCAGTGACTGACCCCTTTCCTCTAATCTAACATCAACACGATCATCTTCTGTGGCAAGGACTGTGGCACTATGGCCAATGGCCACTCCTGTTCTAAGGATGACATTTACAAATGACAGGCTAAGAAGAGAGGAGCAAGTATGTTCTACCCACTCACAGTTTCAATTAGAATTTTTTTTTCCCCAAGGAGGGGGGTATGTTTCCAACAAAAAGGAAGTCAACTTACAGAGAGAAAAGGAAAAGAAAATCAAGAGTACTGAACAAATTAAAAGTCATGCAGTCCACTGCAAAACGTCTGCACAGGACATCTGAGTGAGTGACATGGCTCTGCGCATCTGGAGGGACCATCCTCCAAGGACCTCAAAGTGCACGAATCAGAGCGAGTTCATCTGTAACAAGGCAGGGACACACCAGGAGGCTCACACAACGCTGAGAGGGACCTCGCCCTTTAAGGCTCTCCTGTGGTAGATGACACAAGAGGCAGTATTTTATTCACTATCATCATATTCATGAAGAAAATAAAGGAGTCCGGTCATTCAGACTACTGAGGTGTAACAACAAACTAACATATTATTTACCAAGCAACTTAAGTTGTTCATGAAAGAACAACATAAGTAAATGCCAAAACCACAAGACAAGAAACATCAGCTTATGAGAACGGAGTGACAAGGACAGATGGAACTTAATTCCGTCTGGAACTGACAATGGCAGTAAGATTCAGTTTATATCTATCCATTTTATTGTTTCATGGTGATTAAAAAAAAATGGACCCAGAGATCAGTGCCTAAGTGACCACTACAGTCAGTCACCAAGTCTTCTCTTTCAGCACGAGATCCAGTTCAGCTAAATGCAAATACCTTTTTCCTAAAATAAATCATCATTGTGAATTGGTGAGGAATCCTCTTTTCTTCCTTCTTTGAAGAAAAAGTACCTCCAAAATAACTTTTTGGTTCAAACATGGTGTCAAATTTTATTAAAAATGTAAATTCAGGAAAGAGCCAATTTTGGAAGAACTGAGGAAGGCTCCAGAGATCTGCCCAAGTCTGAAGCAGCTCTCCTTGGAGTCTGAGTCCACCCAGCAGGGCCCACACTTGGATTTACTGGGTCAGTAGTTCCTCCTCAATCAACTCTCTGTCAGAGTGATCTTTTGGGAAATTTGTCTCATTCTCTGATACTGATGCCTAAAGGCCATAAATGGCCAGGGTCAATTTATTTTAAGTGATCTTTCCTTTTGGTCCATGTTAGTTGCGTCTGACTCTTTGCGACCCCATAGACCACAGCCCCACCACGCCCCTCTGTCCATGGGATTCTCCAGGCAAGAACACTGGAGTGGGTTGCCATTTCCTTCTCCAAAAGGAACTACAGAAAGAAAAAAGTGAAGTCACTTCTGGCCCATGCGACTGCAATTCATGATATAGATTATTCATAAGGAAAACGTACAGGAGGTCACAAATAGACAGCTATCACACAGGTTATAAGCATACTGTGCTGGGCAGGTCTCTGTCCAGGAACCTTTATTCCTCTTGGTCAAGCAGACTGTTTACAACGAACAGCCCTCTAATCCCAACCATAAACACAGTATGTCAATATAAGAACTAACTAAAACATGGGTCAAGTGAAACCAATTCCCCTGACCCTCCACCTACACAGTTTTTTCCCCTTTTCCCATTTACTGCTAATTCTTACCCTCTCATGTCTTCTCAAATACTAAAGGGCCTCTGAATGTTATTTTCAAAATAAAAAACCCCTTGGTTTTCACAGAGTACTGGCTTATACTGATTACATCCTAAGGAACTTAAAACCTGAAGTTGTTTCCTCAGTGAACAAAATCAACTGTTTTTATGAAATTGATGATCTGAAAGAGAGGTTGGTGGCACCCCCAGGGTTGGGAGTTAATTATGTTTGCATTTTGAAGGCAGGAAAACTTACCAAAAAAATAAAGAAAAGCAAAATGGAAGTTTAGTTTTTGAAAAGCTGATATCCACTCTAAACCACATTGGTCCTTTAGAGTCAAAATTGAGTAAGAACTCATAAGCCCCAAGGTGCTGGTGCCCCGTGATACTGGTACTGAACCACAGAAGGGTCTCAAAGCTGTTTCCCACTGTTGAGTTCTCCTCTAATGAATAAAACGATGGATGGCTGCATCCCCCAGCTTCTGAGATATTTATGGTAAAGAGAAGGTAAGGGAGGCAGACTTACCTAACATCTCTTCCTTCAGCCTTTCATTACGTTCTTCAATTTGCTTAGGTAATCTCTAAGGGAAAAAGCACCAAAACAAGGGTTGTGAAAACCTTTTGGCTTTATTTTGAACTTGAGAAACATTTTTAAAAACCTTGTGTGAAAATGAGATCAGGTTAAAGCACATATATATGATCCCACTAAATATAGAAAAATCCCAAATATTTCTCTGTGGGGGCACTACAGAGACAGGAATTTTGTCTGGTTCAATGCTATGCACAGTTCCTGGATCACTGGAGTGGACTCAGGAGGACCTCAATAAAAATTTGGTGAAAAATACACACACACACAGAGAACATCTGAAAGGATACACATCAGATGTTTACAGTGGTGTACTCAGGTGGTGGGATAATGGCTGATACTTATATATATTTTCTGCTCACTTGTATTTTTTAACTTGAGGTCCTTTCTTTATGTAACTTAACTGTTGAGAAAGCATCAGATCGATATCAGATATACCAAAACGATCATCCAGCTCAGGGTTTTCCTACCTCGGCACTACTGATATTTTGGACTGGGTGGTTTCTTGCTGGGGCTGTCCTGTGCACAATGGAGTGGTCAAGGCATCCCTGGCCTTTAGCGGCACCAACAGGACCCTCCCCACCGCCACAGTGACCCCCCACCTAGCTAACTGTCCCCCAGGACCAGACCCCCTCTAGCTGAGAGCCACAGACGTTCTCTGGGCACTTTTAGCTCTGGAGTTGCCTCCACACACTCTGTGATTCCAGTATTAACTCTGTTGTAATAATTCAAGAAAATAAATTCTTTACGCCTGTAACAACCAGCTTTAATAAAAGGCTCCCTTTTTAACACTAATTTGACAAGGATAAAGGCCACCAAGAATTTAGCCAAGATTTTAAGAACTCTATTCCCTTTCCTCATGTCCAATTTAAGTTAATCCTAACACCATTAAGAGATACATTAAAAGTCAGATAAAGGATTAAAATTGCTTTCAAATTGCATATATATTTTAATTACCCAAATGCACCTTTCTCCGATTACTCCATTTCTAGGTAAATAAAAGACCTGTTGTGGCTAAAGGAACTCACCTCAAGAGGGTATAAAAACAAAGCAAAATAAAACCCAAACGACCTAAGATATTGATATTAATGCAGGGAGATGAGTCAACATTTTTCGGGTCTGCTTGGTGGAGTAACAGTCCCGTGACCTAAATGGGAGATCCTGTGGAGTAGGGGTTCAGGTGCCCTCCGGGGACTGACAGGAAACATAAATAAGTAATGGACCGGGTTTAAGGCAATAGCACTGGTGTGCTCAGCCATGTAATCGGAGCACTCCAGCCCCCTGCCAGCATGTGTGAGTTCAAGGAGAAGCCAGCATGTCCACATTTTCCAATTTTCAAGAGGAGCCCGACTTAGATTTTTATCCACTTAATTTTATCCATTTAAAAATTCTTTCCATTTTTAAATGTTGGCAAGTCGCCTCAACTAAAAAAACAAAACCCAAAAGTCTGGCTAAATAAAAGATGCCTGTAGCTCTCTGGCTCCTGCCATCTCTGCTACATACTGGGTTCAGGACAGACCTCCTCATCCTAATGCCCTCTGAAAAGCCTGGCAATGAAGAAATCTGTTTAGTTAAAGCCAGTGTCAGTTGAACTTATTTGAACACCTATTATTTTGGGGCAGTGAGACACATCCAATTTTGTAGCAAATCCTTAAGAGTATACATTACTCTCTGCATTGGCGATAAGAGTGGTGCTAAAGGTAAAAGCACAGATATACAGTTATTTTTAAAAAGAGGAAAACAAGTAATATTTAGTTTTAATTTACTACTGACATAAAAATATGACGTTTAGAAGCAAAAGAATTTTTAGTGACGAGGACAAAAACTAGAGCCATTTTAAGAAGGATAAAAAGATTAGGATATATTCAACTGGAAATGTTCTGCGCATATGATGATAAGTAGAAACTTGGTAACTGAGTAACGAAAAGAAAGCCAGAAAGTTATTATCTATAATATTAAGGCTCACTTTCGACTAAACTGTATACCTATAAGCAGAAAAGGTTTCCCTAGTCCAACAATGAAATAAAGTTCTCGTTAACCCTAGAGGTCAAAGATTTATACAAGACAACAGTTTTAGAATGAAGATTAAATAGTACAGGGCACAGTGGGTTGGAGCCACCACTTCAAAGCTCTATCTCCTGCAATATTCCTTCCAATAAGCTTCTCAAAAGCATAGAAATGGCATGTAGTTGTGTCTCAAAAGATTACCTAAGATTCAATGACTAGTAACACAAGGAAGAGAAAATATATTTGTAAAAAGTCAGGTTTACCATGCAAGCTTCTCTTGCTTGATGTACTGATGGGTCTTTTTCTAATATGGATTTATAGTCTTCCAGGGCTTCATCCAGCTTATCAGTCTTCTCATACAACTCTGCTCTCCTCAGTATTGCCCTGATGTAGCTGGGGTTTAATTGAATTGCTGTAAAAAGGGAAGAAGTAACGGTTACCATACGGAAAAAGGGCCTACACACCCTCAGTTATATCAAGGTTCCTCAATAATCATTCTCCGTGGCTCCGTAGGAAGAGTTATTTGTTAAAGGTTATACCTAGGGTCAGCAAACTTTTTCTGTAAAGGGCAGGTAGTAAACATTTCAGGCTTTGTGGGACAGACTGTTACGACTACTGAACTCTGCTACTGCAGCATGAAAGCAAGCACAGACGATGCATAAGCAAGTAAGGGTGACTGTATCACAATAACATTTTATTGATGGGTACTGAAATCTGAATCTCACATGATTTTCATGTGTCCTGAAATATTACTTCTCTTTTGATTTTATTTCCAATGATTTAGAAATGTAAAAACCATTCTTAGTTTGCAGGCTGAACAAAAGAAGGTGGCAAGCAGGTGGCATGCAGGCTACATTTGGCTTGTGGCAGCAGTTTACCAAATCCTGGTCTATACCCCAAGTCCTGGTTTCCACCTAGTTACCGTTCACGCACTTCAGAACAGTCCAGAACAACAGAGCTCAAGTGCACAGTGAAAAAGAGAGAGGGAATCTGAAGGCGCATGTTAAGAGAACAGTGGCAAGAGTGTCTATCATTTACTCTCTTGTTTTCTAGGCCTCAACTACGGAGGTCACACAATGACAACTGAGGCTGTATTTTAGCTAAATGCTCACTGTTCCTTCAAACTCTGCTCTAACACCCTTAGGTCATTAGTGTATAATATCCTTTCTTTTATCCAACAACAAATGCCTTGTAATAATCCCGTGCCCATGTTTTGGTTCAAGTATACTACATTCTTCTATTCTTTTTTGTGTTTTTCCTTTTTCTGTTAAGAAGCAGTATCATGGCTCTAGAACTTTTTCTTTTCAAATGATATCCTCATTTTTTAATTCATTCATGCTTTCAGTAACTGTTTGTTTATACCTAATATATGCACCTAGGGTAGTGCCCCTCCAGAGTACAGTGGTAACCAGAACAGACCAAGTCCAAGTCCTCATGAAGCTTTAAGCTATTCTAGGAGGCAACAGAAGATGGCATACAAATAATTTCAGATAGCTATAGAGCTACAGAGAAAAATAAAACAAGGTGATGTAAATTCAAGAGAAGAGGGGAATAAGTGACTTTATAAAAGAATATGAAAAGGGATTATTTGAGGGAAGCCAGCTATCTGAAAAGCTGAGGGAGACAGTATAGGAAAAAGAACTAAAAAGAGGATCTAATAGCAAGAATAACTTCAGCATCTTGGTGACAGGTAGAGGTGCAGAAGAGATAAAGTTGAAAATACACAACAAGCAGGTCATGGAGGCCTTGCTGGTCAGGAGCTTGGACTTTTTCTATTTTGTATTTTTTAAAAAGCTTTTATATTGGAGTAATACAACTGATTCACAATGTTGTCTTAGTTTCAGGTGTAGAGCAAAGTGATTTAGTTATACACACACACATCTATTCTTTTTCATATTCTTTGCCCATTTAGGTTAATACAGAGTACTGAGTAGAGTTTCCTGTGCTATAGAGTAAGTAGGTTCTTGCTGATTGTCTATTTTAGCTATTTATTATAATTTTTATTGGAATACAGTTCATTTACTAGATCTTTTAAGTATGATAAGAAGCCACGGAATCGTTTCAAGCAGATTAAAACATCATCTGATTTACAGTTTTAAAAGCTCACTTTGGCTATAGTGTGAAGGGTATGGGTGGAAGCAGTGAGACAGCTGGGAGGTCACTGCAATAGTCCAGATGACAGAGGATGCTCACTAAGCTGCTAAAAGTGGAGATGGAAAGGAGAGGCCAGATTAAGGAAATGTCTCTGAATCAGAGCCCAGTGGACTTGCTAATTAATTAAACCATGTGGAATGAGAGAATAACTCAGGGATGACTCCAAAGGTTTTAGAGTTTCAGCAAGTGAATGGATAATAATGCCATTCATTAGTATGAAAAAAACTAACTGCAAGTTGTTTTCATGCATTTATGTATGCATGGGGACTGGGAGGCACCAGAGTCTGTTCTGGGCACGTTACATCTGCCATGCCATGGGACCAGACGTCCCAGGGAGGTGTCAAGTTTGCAGTGGAATACACGGCTCCAGACTACAGGGCAGGGCAGAAGAGATAAACTACATGGTGTGGATGGGCTACTTAACGTGCAGACAGTCTTTCAATGAAGCAGATGACAGAAATGGTAAAATGGCTGGATGGGGATATTGGTTCAGGAGAAGGTTTTCTGAAAGAACCCAAACTGCAGGATTTCAGCTGTACACACTGTCGACCTCCCCTTAGTCCAGCACACCATATTCTCTTAAAATACTCCAGTGACCTCTACTGCATCATCTTTTAAAAAACTGAACCCCCTAATTTACACTTTAACTCCTATACTGTCCCCTTCTCAACTAGTGGATAACTTCTAACAATGCAATATTGACTGGAGAGAGACCCCTTGCAGGACTACTCTTTTTACTGGCTGCATAGCTGACAGGATCTTAGTTTCCCAACCAAGGACTGAACTCGGGCCCCAGCAGTGAAAGACTGAGTCCCAACCACTGCACCACTAGGGAATTCCCTATGACTACTTTATAAAAACCTCTAACATCAACTTATCACTCTAACTTGTGATTGCTTTCTCAATCCATATAAAGAGAATTAAATTAAACTTTACTTACATGCTAAGGCTAAAAATATAAAGGTGGCTGGCATTAAATATTGTTCCACAGTTTTCATACAGTTTCTAATATAGTATTTCATAGTAAAGAGTTCCAAATGAGTTAAGTCCTTTGCCAAAGTTTGTACACAGAGTGGGCATGTGTTTATTTGGGGGGCAGGGGAATGAAAGGTCCTGTATATCTAAATAATCTGTACTAAATCCAAATAAACTGCACTACTGTTAATGTATTTTGTGCATGGATTCAATAAACCATATGTAGCCATAACAACTAAGTATAAGCACATATATTTTGGT
Source organism: Cervus elaphus (assembly GCF_910594005.1). Lineage (NCBI taxonomy): Eukaryota > Metazoa > Chordata > Mammalia > Artiodactyla > Cervidae > Cervus > Cervus elaphus. The sequence goes on along the minus strand of NC_057823.1, from coordinate 72,333,394 downwards.
TTAACCAAAAAACCAAAAACAAATCTGAAAAACAAACACTTTCCCCCACTTCCTCTCATTCACTTGGCTCCCAAGACTGAGGGCGACAGCGAGAAATGAACTGTTTTCTAGTGTATTCCCCGCTAATCAGCTTACAAGCCATTTTCTCACCATTTGGTTAACAAGAAAAGAACTCTGAAAATCACAGCTTGTTCCTAACTTAAACTCATCAAACCCACACATCTCACAGAGATTAAGGTTAAACACCTTCTTCCAAATAATACAGTACATTTAGAATTAGTTCCAGCCCAAGATAGTAATAGATTAGAATAAGTTTGCTAGATTCTAATGTGTTAAGTTTCATTCAGAGACTCGAATGAAATGCCAAGTATAAAGAAGAGAGGGTGACTAATTAATGTTATTAAAAAATCTCAGGAAACAAAACAGATGAGGGAATTCATGCTTGGTCTGAGAGTAGGATTAGATAATATATAAGGTTCTTTTTTTTTTTTTAAATAAAGTTCTTTTAAACTCTGATTCTCTCAGAGAAAATATTATCCAAAGGAGAAAATATTATCCAAAATGGAAAATAAAATACAAATTTAAAAAACAATGTTAGTTTGAAGAACTCATGCAAGTAGCAAGATACAAGGAACAAGATTATGTGTGTTCCCCATATCAAGCAGGTTATACAGACAAGACAACCATCTGGCCTGTCAGGAAATTTTTGGGAAAAAAACCAAAAACAATAATGACCCTATGTCTGGAGCTGTCTCTATGAGGTGGTAGAATGAAAAGATCATTATGGAACTCAGGCATCAGATGACAAAGACTGGATTCACTGTGTTGAACTTGATAAAAAACGACGGCAAGGAGGTTTGGATTAAGTACATCTAAACGGAGTACCAATTCCCTAAGAGCAACTGCCACCACCATCCAAGCACACAGATTCAGAAGCCCCAACAGCAGCTAAGATCTTCAATTTCAAAGGTGAGCACACAAGAAGTATATACCATTTCTGTGGCCAAGATAGGTTTGAATTTTCTCCACATATTTACCAATACAGGATAAACTGACTGAACTATCCATTCAAAAAACGCTTTCACTAAGATGACTACTGTGCAGTAGTACACCTCTAAGAAAGACCCAAAGCTGCTCATTTAGCAGCCCCAGAAGGGTGCATGTGTACAAGTACACAGCTGACTGAGAGCCCCTGTATTTGTTGTCCAGCTGAAGTAATAGGCTTCCCAGGTGACTCCGTGGTAAAGAATCCACCTGCCAAAGCAGGAGACAAAGGTTCAATCCCTGGGTCAGGAAGAGCCCCTGGAGAATGAAATGGCAACCCACTTCAGTTTTCTTTGCCTGGGAACCCCATGGTTGAAGGAGCCTGGCGGGCTACAGTCCATAGGGTCACAGAAGAGTTGGTCACAACTCAGCAATTAAACAACAGCTGAGGTAATGCTCTTGTATGTTAACATGTACAAGACCAAAAAGCTGTACCTTTGCTGCAGTCACTGATGGCCATCTCTTTCTTGTCCTAAAAGGAAATAGATCATTAATACGTGTCACCCTAATTCTGTCTCAACAGCTCAAAGGCTCAATGACATAAACTGATCATTAATAGTTGCTTACAGAGAGATACATGCATGCTTTTCAAGGAAATCACACCAAACATGCATGACACTTCCAAGCTAAAATTCAAACTATGCTGACAGCTGACTTGAAAGCCTCCTGGCAACAAATTATTCAAGGAGCTTCCTCCTGAAGTATCTTTATTTAAAGACTGCTGCAATTGGCCTGCAACATTTTACATCAGAATGTTGATAGTGAGAAAACTCTGTGATCAACAAACAGGGCAAATGACTGATACATGAATAACTGAATGAGTCCTTCCTCTTCAGTGAACTGTTACCTATCACACCCAAAGTGGTATTTTCCAGAAAGTACAGAGGTGGTCCATATACAGACAGAGCATGGCTTGCCATGAAGTCTCAGTTATGAACCTTAATTGATCCACTGACCAAACAAAAATACAAAAGAATCTGCCAAATATCTAATTTAATTTGCTGAATTGAGAAGCATGGCATAGTGAAAAGAACACAGGATTTCAAAAGAACTAGATTCCAGCTTGAGAACTAGATTATCAAATGAACTAGATTCTAGCTTGAGAACTAGTATCAAAAGAACTGGATTCTAGCTCTGATATTCATCTGCTGTTTAATTTTTCTAGGCTCTAAAATGTCTATTTTTTTCCAAATTGGAAATGTTCTACAATGTTAAGAGAGATGTTAGTTCAAATAAGTGTTTAATACTTCCATAATGGCTACTATGGCAAATGCCAAATACTTTGTAGAATATTTTAGAGCAATGTCTACCAAATTGAGTTTCAGGATTCAATCAAAAACAGTTCCAGGATGGGGAGTAACTGCTTAATGGGTTTCTCTTAGGGTCATAAAAAAATTTCTGGAAGTGGATATGATAATCATTGCCTAATACTATGAATGTATCTAAAAATGGTTAAAATGGTCAATTTTATAGCATGTGTACTTTAGCCACAATAAGCAAAAAAAGGTTCCAGAGTTGTCTGGGAAACACTAACTACATTATCTCTTCCAATGTCCAAAATAGCAATTTACATATTAAAAACTCTAACAAGAAGTCCTGCAGTATAGAAAACTGGAAGTCAGTACTTCCCCAACTTTTAGATAACTGTTAAGTCTGAGACACACTGTCGTTTGAAAGTCTCCGACACAGGAGTGAATCTCTGTAACATGTGTGCACAGCTGATGTGGCGGTATTCTTTGTGTCCCAAGTAACTCTTCTTAGAACCTGCTTTTTGGAGGACTTTGTTTACTCTTGTGTAGTCAGGCCTAGAACTGAAACACTGCCCTAAATCCAAGTTGGCCTTTTCCCCCTCCAGGCGCGAAACATAAAGCTTGGTCAGGCATATCCCATCAGGGATGCTGAGCCTGCAAACTTGTCTTTCAGAAATTCTCCTTAAAATAGTTAACCCATCAGTTCCTTAAACTCAGAATAGGCTCCTTAAATCACTTCAGTGTATTAATCCTGAAAGTCTCCAAGTCTGTAATTTTAGAATCTTAAAATATTAAGAATGAAAGTTGAAAGAATAAAACAAACAAAAACAGCCCACCAGCAAACCTATCCCTTATAGAGGTCAGAATTACAGAGCAAGTCTCTTCTGAGTTCCCCTCGGCTGTGACAAAGACTAGCAAGGCTGTCCATTTTCCTAACTCAGGAATGAGTTGCTCATACTAGTCTAATGCTAGCAATGTCACTAATTTGGCAATTGTGAGAACAAAGAATCCCAAATTCCAGGAGCCAAATGGGTACGGTGCATTTTCTGACACTGAAGGTGTCCTTGATCTCAATTCACAATGACAATTTCCAGTCTATGAATGTGGCTTGATGTCTCCCAGGGGCAAAAGTGAAATCAGAATTTTCCAGCTAAGTGGAAAGACCGTTAGTTGTGGATTCTGACTGATGGTAGAATGTATTAATGAATGTTGTTTTAAATAAATCTAAATCTTGTTTTATTTCCCCTAATACAAAATGTCTGTTTGTATACTCTGTATACTCTAGAATTATTCCCTCTCTCATGTCACATGAATCACTCTAAAAATATTAATACTTCACCCTGGACACTGAATCCAGTAACAAAACATACAAGCCTGGATTAAAATAAAACTTTTTGAATGTCCAAAAATTTAAGCGCACCCCCCACTCTCCCCTTTAAAAACCCTCATCATCCAAAGTGACTTTGGCAGAAGCATTAGAAAATTTCAGTCAACATCAAAAAGAAAATGACATAGATACCTGATCAAAACAAACAAAAAACCACTTCACCCAATCTTACGCCTGCTTTGTGGTTGCTTAAAGGTGTGTTAAAAAAAAACTCTACCCTTCGTGCTTTGAATATAAGCAGTCTTTAACGAGTGGTACTGTTTTTTCTCACGCTCTCACCATTTCAATCCAGCAAGATTTACTATGCTGTCTAAACAGGAATATCAACAAATCACCCATCTAACTTTTAATACCAACATGACATCAAACAAATATCACTACACTCTCCTCTACTCTACACTCACCCTGCGATACCAGGTTCTAAATCCTTTGGAAATACAAAAACGCTTTTGAATTTTCCCTGACACCTATTTTGCATTTAAGGGTACTTTTCACCCCAACTCCTGGACGCGTCTCCCTATGTCCATACTTTCAACAAAAAATCAGAATCTCAGGGATAAGCACCTTGAAGTCTAGTTTCAAGCACTGCTTCCTGTCCCTTCGAGTCTTAACTAAAGTTCCAGAGGCCTGGAATAAGCAGCTGGAGCTATTCTAGGACATGTACTACTTGGCTGTTTGATTCATTAACCCACCCTTGTTTGGTAGAAACTGTGCCAAGCTTCCTTCCGTGAAAGTATTCACTCAGTCACTTTAATAAGGAATATGAACAGTAATCTGACTTAAGTTTTTCAAAATTATATTTCTATCCTTCCCATGCCCTTTAAATCAGTGAAATATAGGGGTAAGAAAAGAGAGGGACAACTTTAAAGCCCCTATGCTTGTTTCTGGAGAGAAGGTATCCTACAAAAAGCAGTGCAAGTTCATGTGCTTCTGAAAAAGACAGGGTCCAAGATACAAACCTGTTTCATCCTTGCCGCAGCTCTGTTTGAAAACAGAACAGACCGGTCTTTCTGGAAGCAGGAGGGACACGTCTGAAGGCCTCGAGTATAAGAACTTTCGGCTTCTATGTAATCTGAGGATAAGGGAAAATATAAGAAGTTGTTATGATTTTATTTCTGATATCACTGTATTCCAAATGACCTCAGAATGTATAGTTTTCCATTCTATACATTCACCTTTCACTTGGCTTATCAATTTAGTAAAGAGTTTTGAAAGGGGATTAGGAAATTGGACAGATGAAAGAGACTAAAATCTGAAATTAACAGCCCAAGATGAAGAAAACAATTCTATATATATATTTTTCATTAAAGATATTGTGCTTTCATGGGGTCAACCTGGCTAAAAATGCTTCCATGAAATGTCTGGAGAGACATTTTATAGAGCTAAAAGCAACTATGTTAAAAACCAGTAGTTGACCAAACACCTTGGAGAGAATATGGTGATAAACTCATATATTCATTGCCACATACAGAATTATAGTTAGGATACTGAAAGATAATTGCCTAGCCACTCCTTTCTCAGGTTTGAAATATTTAATACTAAAATATAAAGAGATGAAACTAAAAAAAAATAAAGAGATAAAACTTTCAGAGAACCTTTAGTTCTCTTAGAAAAAAGAAGTGATAACTGATAAATCAGGATATACGAAAAAAAAAAATTTTTTTAACCTAAAAATAACAAACGGAAGATGTTGCTACTCCTAGATATCCAAAGCATACATACTCTGAGATGTGATAAATTTGATAAGATCAAACAGTTCTCCCAAATTATAAAAATGAACCTCAATTATCCCTAAGCAAATACAAGAAATGCAGAAGGACCATCTCTCTAGTTAAAGCATCTACAGAAAAAGGAACTTGAAAGAGCAACTGAAGTGTAAGCAAAACTCTTCTCTAGGAAGCACAGGACGCACTGGGCCAGTATTCACAGCATTGTCACAAAGCGAGGAACTGAGACCTTCTTTTTACAGCAATGCAGCAAATAGCCTTTTAACATTCCAGATTAGAGTTTCCCAAAGCAAAAACGCAAAGAGCTTTGTTCTTCAGTATCGTTAGCAGTTCGGAGCTGCTAGCTGTTTCCAAACATCCTTCAGTGTTTCTTCACAGATTCTACAAAAGAATGAGGAGTCAAGACGGCCAGCATCAGTGCCGAAAAGCACATCTTACCTCCCTTCTTAAACTGCTCATTTCCCTCCTCCTTTAGTCTAGAGCTCTCTTCTCTCCTTCTCTGAAAAAGATCAGAGAATGACATAAACACAGTATTATGATAAGTGAACAGAAAGGCCAGCTTTCATTATACATTAGGCTATTCAATGAGCAGCAGCTTGACTTTTGAGAACTGGGTCAGTTTTATCTAAATCTCAAACACACAGAACAAAAACACATGACCATCTGGCTAAATATCAAGTGAATTCCTGACACAGGTTTTCTTTGTTTCCGGCTTTTGCATGGAACAGTAATTTCCATTTACTAAAAATGAAACTAATATACCCACTGGTATTCTTACCTTTATAAATTAAAATTCTAGATCTGCTACTTATTAACTGTAGATGATCTTGGACAAGTTTCAGATCTTTCTGGGTGTTAATTTCTTCATCTAAAAATTAGGGCTGTAATAGATTTATGGGTTAATGTGATACTGTATGTAAAGCTTCCAATACGCTGGTGAATAAGGGTTCAAAAATTAGCTATTATTTTTCCGTAAAATAAATAATGTAATACTTATTTAGCTACAACTGCACTCTGTGTCATGAAGCAGACACACACAGGCTGGAAGAGAGCACTATGGGTCAGGCAGCATGCTGTTAGCAGGTTAACACAGGGAAACTTGAAGAAACGCAGAGAAATCTCTTTTCTTAGCCTCTTCTATCAGCAGAAATTCACCCAGATGGTAGAGCACTCAAGGGACTCAGAGGCAGAGTGAAATGTTAGTCTGTGGAGCAAAAAAGACACTTGCCGAGTCCTCGTGTGCTCTCAGCCCTGAACACCTCAGCAAGTTAGCCGGCATAGGCAGAGCTAGCATGCCACCTTTGACAGCATTAAAAAAAAAAAGAGAATCTCCAAAAATCTCTTCCTTCATTCTTGAAGTTTCTGACTCAATAAAAACTTCAATGGGAGGAAACAAAATTAGCAGACTTTTTCACCTACAGTACAAGCTGACATCCTAAACAACTGGTACTCTAAAGATTAGGAACCAAATTAAAAAATATAATGCTTCTGGAGAAGATCTGTAAATGAGCTGCTGAGATCTGGGTGCTTTCCCAATACCTTATTACTATACTCTGGAAGAAACAGAACACCTGATGAATCTCAATGAAGAGACTAAGAAGTAGGTATAAACAGAATATAATTTTTACAACATCTATTATATAGGCCAGATGTTCAGCAAATAATAATTCATTTTAGGATATAACATATCTGAAGAAGGCCTATTCCAAGGGAATACAGGAAAAAATAAGATGGGTAGTGGTGATGACAATCAAAATACAAAAATGTGGCCACATTTACCTACTACCGCCCAGAGGAAGGTGCCTGATCTGTAATATCCTCTATCGAACTGGTTAGGATTTTTTGTTGTTCAGTCACTAAGTCATGTCTGACTCTTTTGCAAACCCATGGACAGTAGCCCGCCAGTAGCCTCCTCTGTCCATGGGATTGCCCAGGCAAGGATAATGGAGTGGGTTGCCACTTTCTTCTCCAGGAAATCTTCCGACCCACGGCTCAAACTCATGTCTCCCTGCATGGGCAGGCAGATTCTTAACCAATGAGAAACTTGGGAAGCCCGGTTAGGATTTCTGGAGGCAAGCAAAAGGACTGTCTATCTCAGGCAAAAAAAAAAAAAAAAATTTTAAGGGCATATGTTTACTGGAAAGCTACTGTGGGGCTCACATGATCACAGGGAGGCCTAAAATATGGGCTTATAAAACAGACAGGACTCAAGGCAACTCTGAAGTAAAAAAGCTAAAAAATATTGATGTGTCTTCTAGGAGAAGAGTCTCACCAAGATAGGGTTGTAGTAACAGCCAACAGACCCTAACCATTCCCCTTTCTTTGTCCTAATTTAGATTTAAAGTTTCGGTCAGAAGCATCCAATGAGCCAAGCATAGTCACATGCCTTGGCTGTCAAGAGAACAGTGAAGAACACGGGGGGCACTGACCAACACTCAACAAGGGGAATTTCCTCCACATAAGAAAGGGAATTCTATGCTGGAAGCAAAAAAAAAACCCCATAACGAATCCAGTTAAAAGTTATTTCAACCCCAAATAGACAAAGTGACCTGGAGAAACAAAGCTGGAGGCATCATGCTCCCTGATTTCAACCTGTACTTACAAAGTTATAGTAATAAAAATGGTATGGTATTGGCATAAAAACAGACACACTGATCAGTGAAACAGAACAGAGAGACCAGGAACAAACCCACACACATACGGTCAATTAATTTATGATAAAGGAGCCACTAATATATAATGGGGAAAGGACAGTCTCTTCAGTAAGTGGTGCTGGGAAAACTGGACAGCCACATGCAAAAGAATGAAAACAAACCACTGTGTTATACCACACACAAAAGTTAACTCAAAATGGATTAAAAGCTTGAACGTAAGACCTGAAACCATAATACTCCTAGAAGAAAACAAAGGTGGTAAGCTCCTTGAAGTAAGTCTTGGTGATGATTTTCTGAATCTGACACCAAAAGCAAAAATAACCAAGTGGGACCACATCAGACTAAAGAGCTTCTGCACAGGAAAGGAAACCATCAACAAAACAAATGGAAGAAAACAGTTATAAATCATATACTTGATAAGGGGGTAATACCTAAAATACGTAAAGAACTCATATAACTTAAAAGCAAAAACTCCCCAATCTTATTAAAAAGTGGGTCACGATCTGAATGGACATTCTTCCAAAGAAGACATACATGGTGAACATGAAAAGATGTTCAACATCATTAATCAGCAGGGAAATGCAAATTAAAACTACAATGAGATATCATTTCATGCCTGTTAGAATAGCTATTATCAAAAGACAAGAAATAACCAGTGTTGGCAAGAACGTGGAGAAAAGAAAACCCTTGTGCACTGTTGGTAGGAATGTAAATTGTGAAGCCACTATGGAAAACAGTATGGACATTTCTTAAAAACTTAAAAATAGAACTACCATATGATTCAGCAATTCCACTTTTGGGTGTTTATCTGAAGAAAATGAAAGTACTAACTCAAAAAGATAGCTACATCCCCATGTTCAACTGCAACATTATAGACAATAGCCAAGATATGGAAACAACTGAACTGGCCATCAGTGAACAAATGGATAGGGAATTCCCTGGCTGCCCAGTGGTTAAGAATCCGCCAGCCAACCCAGGAGACACAGGTTCAATCCCTGGACCAGGAAGATCCCATACACCATACAGCAACTAAGTTCACATGCTGCAACTACAGGGGGTGGGCCCACATGCCTACATCCCGTGCTCTGCAACAAGGGAAGCCACTGCAACAAGAAGCCCCCTCACTACAGCAAAGAGCAGCCCCTGCTCACCACAATGAGAGGAAGCCTGCGCATGGCAAAGACGACACAACACAGCCAAAACAGAAGAAACATACCTCAAAAAAAGAAAAAAAGGACAGATGGATAAGCAAACTGTGGTTATACACACACAAAGGAGTATTTTTTAGCCATAAAAAGAATGACATCTTGGGGGGACGACAACTTGCTATCTGCCACAACATGGATAGACCTTGAGGGCATTATGCTAAGTGAAATAAGTCAGAGAAAGACAAGCACCATATGGTCTCTCTTATATGCAGAATCTAAACAAATTATGAAACAAAAAACACCAGGCTCACAGGTTTGGGCAGGAGGTTATGTGGAGAAATGGGTGGGAAAAAAACACTTAAAAATTCTAAAATAATTTCAATTAGGGTAAAATGAAAACCCTATAAATAGTAGTGACTTCATTCAATCAATCTTAAATTCACACAAACAACCATATATCACTGGCTAATAAAGTTCTAACAGTGAAATGAAAAACTGGTTTCACATTAGAAAATATATTAATGCAGGGTAGCATGTTAATGAGTTAAGAGAAAATTACAGGATCACATGAATAAATGCATCACAGGTCTTTAAGGCCTGTAATATATTTTTTAAAAACAGTACTATCAAAAATAAAAATTCTTCAGGGAAGGGCAGCTCATCAAGTTATTAAGAGTTCAAGGCCCATCCATTAACAATTTCAAACTCTCTAATTTTAAGCTACTTTCTGATCTGTAATCTGTTCTCCAACGCCAACTTAGCAGGAATGTTCTATGAACACAGGTCAGTCATTTAGACTGAAAGATCAGGCTCTCGTGAAGAGTGTGTTTTAAGAGTTTAATCATCATTTGGTAAATTTAGAACATTAATATTCCAACGAGAAAAGCCTAGATCCAAAGTACACCCAGAAGGAATTACTGACGGGCCAGCCTGAGAGAAGTTCACAGTGTTGTTACAACTAGGCCTAAAAGTTGAACTGGCCAAGAGCCTCTGGAACATACTTCAGAGGCCAATTATTCTAAGGAAGACATTTTATTTTTTTGGTCTGATAAATCACAATTCAGTGATCCATTAAGTAATAAACACTGGAAAAGAGCTGTTGCTTTCACAGATTGTGTTAAATTGAGGATTAATGCAATTATCAATATCATGCTGAATATCTCCTTGGCAACAGCTAAAAATAGCACTTTGAAAAGAAAGCTGCACTGTCTCCCGGCTGTGCCAGGAGACTAACTTGATCCCAGTACAAAGACTAGGATTTATTCTGCCGCTGGAACACATTCTTTAACCAAAGGATGGCATGCACACTGTGTAATGCTATGGAATCCAAGGACAGATTCCATAGTGCATAAGTCTTACTCAGCCTGCTAACTGCCAAGAGCATTCACACATAAGTGAACTGGTAGGGCTGGTATCCTGCGGCATTACTGGGTGCAAATCTTCCAGGTTCTGGTCTAATGTGGTTAGGAGTCCTCTCACATGCCTCCACATTCTGGGGAGGCCTCATGGGGTAACATCTGTTCTAGAATTTTATTTCCTTAAGAATGGGAACCAAAGAAATTTTACAGGGCTCTAAACTCAGTCCATCCTAAACCAGTCCATCCTAAAGGAGATCAGTTCTGGGTGTTCACTGGATGGACTAATGCTGAAGCTGAAACTCCAATACTTTGGCCACCTCATGCGAAGAGCTGACTCACTGGAAAAGACCCTGATGCTGGGAGGGATTGGGAGGGGCAGGAGGAGAAGGGAACGACAGAGGATGAGATGGCTGGGTGGCATCACCGACTCGATGGGCATGAGTTTGAGTAAACTCCGGGAGTTGGTGATGGACAGGGAGGCCTGGCATGCTGAGATTCATGAGGTCGCAAAGAGTCGGACGTGACTAAGAGACTGAACTGAACTGAAACTCAGTAGACCTCCCCATCACCGAAAGCTCAGGGGGAAACAGTGACGTTATTCTACATTGTGAATCATCACAGGAACTGCCAAGGAAAACCTCAAAAACACAATGCCCTTGATGAAGGGAGTTTATTTCAACAGTTATCACTACAACTGCCAACTTTTCAGCCTGTTATTCAGTTCACTATAAACTCTACCAGTATAGATTTCACTGCTTGACGTCTGCTGTCATACACATTAAGAGCTCTACTCATTTGTTTCCCAAGACAATTCTGAGAGATGGGCATGGAGGTCTTTACCTATTTTACAGGTTAAAAAAAAAATTCAAGATTCAGAAATCTTTTATTTTTTGCAACAAACTTCTATTCCAACCCACTCAGTCTTATCTCCCATTACTACACAAGCCCTCGTTTCTACATAGTTGGATCTCTTATTCTTCATTCCATTCTTTTGCTTATGCACCCACCTTGGAAATGCCATTGTTTTTCTTCCAGATTTTCCTTTCAACTGCCCAAACCAAATTTTGCTGTTTCCCAAGTCTAACACAAACCAGACCTCTTCCCCAGGACTACCTTCACTTCCTTCCCCACATGATCTTCCTCTGAATGTAAACTGTACAAAACGCCTCTAACTGGGCAATTCAATTCTACCTCAGGTTATTTTTAAAATTTATAAAAATTTTTTTAAAAAGCACTGCAGAAAATCTAGATGGTTGCAAAATGCTTAGATGGTTTCATGAGTTGAAGAACATTGCACATTCTTTAGGCTTGGGCAAAATAGGCCAGTCAAGGTCCTCCTGTGGGGCCCCTTTAGGCCCCCCAGATTTCTTACCCAAGACTTCTTAGCCCACTCTCAGGACCTGCATGAATCTTTGCCTGGATCTATCCCCGCTAAGGGTAAGCTTTGCTGCAGGCATACATTATATTCCAAGTGCAATACTTTGTACTCGGACTTCCCCGTACCTGGAATCAATCATTTTTTCAAAACCAAGATCTAGGTGTTATATGAGGGAGTCATTGCTTTTAGGTCCTCCCAGTGAAGAGACTCATGAAAATACATCTTAAATAAAACAAAAATCCCAGGAGTCAAAGAATACCTATAAGTGAAATCTTCTGTGTATGTATTCATATAAACGGAAGTGGAAAAGTAAAAGTGTTAGTCACTCAGTTGTGTCCCCATGGACTGTAGCCCACCAGGCTTCTCTGTCCACAGAATTCTCCAGGCAAGAATACCGGCATGGGTAGTCATTCTCTTCCCCAGGGGATCTTCCTGACCCAGGAATTGAACCCAGGTCTCTTACACTACAGGCAGATTCTTTACCATCTGAGCCACCACACCACACCAATTCCCAGTAAAAACTCTGATTCCCAGCAACAGCAAAATACTTAACTCATTTTGCTCTACCCGACAATAAACGAAAGTTTCAAATACTATGCGACTATCACTACTTATAATCTACTACATAAAGATCTCATTTTTTTCCAACTTTAGAATATATTCTACTAAGGATATACAGTCAGAGTATTATGTCCAAATTTATTGGAATTACCTTCTCTATGTAATTAACTCGAAATAGTTATGCTAATATGTAATCAATTTGATATAGTTACAGCAATTTGTTACTGTTTATAATCCATTTTAAGGGTTAATTTTCCCTATCCTTTCTGATTTAATTTTAACATTTGAAAGTGTAAAATACTTACACAGTTCAAAACAATATTAAGTAGATCTCTGATGTGGCTAAATGAGAAGGTTTCCAAACCCTCTAAGAGCAACTACAAAACTGGACAAAAAGATCAAGCACAACCATTTCAGTGTCCTGGAAATGGATTACAGGCTTACGACAATGTGAATAACACTTATTTATGAAAAACTATTGAACTCCAGGAAATCACCATGAAAATCCCTGGCATACTTCCTAGGGACTGCTCCCTTTCTCCCTCCCATCATTCAGTGTGGTAATTTTCCCACCACGAGGTAGGTTGTGAATCACCAGCAGTTTTACTGCTGAAGGACTGACTTGATTTAAAGAAGGTGAAATAATCCATGCCTCGTGGTGCTGTAATGTGAGATCCAAGCAAATGGGGAAAGCCAAGGGTTCAACTGATCTGTGGTTGCAGTGCTGGTTGGGCAAAGACAAATGTAAAAGAGCCACGGGACAGACAAATGTAATGGGAAGGTAAAAAGAGAGAGTCACAGAGGCACTTGACAAGCGTCTCAAATATCCTGGCTGACTGGAGTGGGTGTGCATGCTCGAGAAGGATGAAACTATTCACGCATCTTGTTTTATCAGAAGCCTGTGCACACGTGCTAAGGAAACACAAGAAGTGCAGACCTGAAAGCTACCTAAACTTGGACTATAAATTCTAAATTCACATATAGATCCACTGATAGTAAGTGGAAGCCATACTGGTTTGATATGTTTGAATATAATCTCTGACCAGTACTGGATGGCCACCACACTGGGTGGAAACAGACACAACCTCAAGAAAGCCAGAATTAAAATTAAAAAAAAAAAAAAAAACAACACAAGAACAAAAACAAAAACCAACTAAACAGAGCCATCAATGGCCACATAGGAGGCCATGAATGAATCACACAGCTAAGTCCAGGTGAGTCCAAATAAATTACTACACATATAAGCAGACAGGCAAAATAGCAACAACAAAAATAACTGGGGCGTGGGGGAGGGTCAGACTTTACCGTTGCAACAATATTACTTAAAATACCCAGATTCATCAACAACAACAAAAAATTATAAGACAAACAAAGAGAAAGTTTGACCAGGATCAGGAAAAAGCAGCAGTTGACAGAAACACCTGATTATACAGGGATACTAGAGCTAACAGACAAAAAGTGGCTGTAGAAGGGGGGAATCAAGATGGCAGAGTAGGAGAACACGGAGTTCATCTCTCCCCACAAATGCATCAAGAATACAGCTACGAATGGAACGATTCTCACAGAGCACCTGCAGAAGGCTAGCAGAGGACCTTGGACACCTGAAAGGACAAACAAGATCCCCACAGGAGGGGCAGGACAGAAGAAAGAGAGAAAGAGGACAGGAAGCAGGACAGGACCTGCACTCCTGGGGAGGGGTGAGGAGCTGAAGGAAAAGATAAAGTCCCGACCTGGGGAAGCCCGCTCACCAGCAGGGAGATCAGCAGGGGCAGAAAAGGAGCTCTGGGGCTTGCAGCGGAGTGCAGCAACTGGTCGGTGGCAGGCAGGACAGAGTGAGACCTACCCGGATGGTACGAGCCACAGCCCCGCGAACCCCAGCCTGAAGTGTGGGTCTGCTAGTGTGGATGGGGGCGGGGGCTGGAACGTGGCGTTTGGAGAACAGACCCGGGTAGAGGACTGCTGTTGGCTATGAAGAAACAGCCTGTAGGGATGGGAGCGAGGAAGTCCACAACCAGGAACCAGGAATGCTTGTGGAAGAAGCCTAGGCCTCCATAGAAATGAAGCTCCATGGCTGAGCGGTGCATGACAGGCATGGCCACTACTGCAGCCGCTCCCCCTCACGCTGGCCCCTGCCACCACGGGCATGAGGAGGGGTGGGTTGCCCACAACATGTGGGCAGACTCATGGGCCCTGGGGAAGCCTCGGAGAAGACACCAGCTAGGGAGCCCACATGGAGAAGGGGGCTGACAACACAGCTGAGTCCCAGGGGCCATGTGACTAAGAAAGAAGAGATGATATCTCTGCTCCAGGCTGAGCGAACCGCGGATTTACATCCGTGCTGCTGATTCTGTAAATTCAGCACCTACAGAACATCCCAATAAATGACGAGTGCTGAGATGGGTCCAGCTTTAGAGCTGTGGGCTTTGGGGGCAGATACACACGGGGGCCGGGCCAGGCCAGAGTCTGAGCTGCTTCCATAGCTACCACAGCAGGTCCAGGGGCATGACTACTACAGTGCTGAGACCCACCTTCAGTGAATCTGTGCTGATGGCCTGGTGAAAATAACGCCTGAGACACATCAGGCCAACCACAGGCCTGCCCACGGTGTAACCTGTGAGCCTGCACAAGGGTGAAAGGGGACACAACAGAGCACACTCGCAGAGGATCGGCTCCACAGGAGGAGTACTCAGTGACTTCTCTCCCAGTGGGAGTGCTCCAGTCCCACCTATCTCGCACCACAGCTCAGAATCGTACCTCGGAAACACATCTGGGGGCTTCTACTCCAATAGCGAGGGAGCAGAGCCCGCCCCTGACAGGGCAACGACAACCACGAGCAAAGGAGAGGTACCGCTCAATAGCCAGTGCCAGCCCACGTCACCACAACATCAGTCTGCCCAAAGCTATGCTGAGTTTACAGCCACCTCAAAACATACCCTTGACATGGCCCTACCCTCCAGAGGGACAAGACCTCCCAGGGGCAGTCACTAGAAGCAAGAGGAACTACTATCCCGCACTCTGTGGAAAGGAGACCACAAACACAGAAAGTTACACAAAATGCCATGGCAAGAGAAATATGTTTCAGACAAAGGAACAAGATAAAATCCCACAAGAACAACTGAAGAAAGAAGAGAAAGGCAATCCACCTGAAAAGTAATGATAGTAAAGATGATATGAGATCTCGGAAAAAGAATGGAGGAATAGACCAAGAAGATACAAGAAATTGTTAACAAAGAGCTATAAGATTTAAAATACAAATAGAGATGAACAGTACAGTAACTGAAATGACAACTAAATTAGAAGGAATCAATAGCAGAAAAACTGAGGGAAAACGAGTAAGTGAGCTGGAAGATAGAGTGGTGGAAATTATCACCACAGAACAAAGAAAAAAGAATGAAAAGAAATGTGGACACTCTCAGAGACCTCTGGGAGAACATTAAATGCACCAACACTCACTTTTTAGGGGTCCCAGAGGGAGAACAGAAAGGCCTGAAAAAAATATTTGAAGCGATTATAGCTGAAAATTTCCCTAATACGAGAAAGGAAACTCTCAAGTCCAGGAAGCACAGATATTACTATATAGGATGAACCCAAGAAGGAACACGTCAAGACACACATTAATCAAACTAATAAAAATTAGACACAAAGAAAAACATTAACAGTAACAAATCACTTTAATATACAAGGGAATCTCCATAGTCATCAGCTGATTTTTTCAGCAGAAACTCTGCTGAAAAGAATGGCATGACATATTAAAAGTGATGAAAGGGAAAAATCTACAACCAAGAATACTCTACTCAGCAAGGCTCTCATTCATATTTGACAGAGAAATCAAAAGCTTTACAGACAAGCATAGGCTAAGAGAATTCAGCATCACCAAACTGGCTTTTTATAACAAATGATAAAAAGGAACTTTTCTAGGCAGGGGATGGGGGGGGTGGGGGGAGAAAGGAAGGAAAAAAGAAAATGGCCATAACTAGAAACAAGAAAATCACAAGTGGGAAAGCTCACCAATAAAGACAAATAAACAATAAATGTAAAAACTCATCCACACGAATAAGAAATTAAAACCAGCAACTGTGAGATGAGACTACAATTGCAGGAAGTGGGAAATGCATTTGAAAATAAAAGTCCAGTAACGGCAAATAGACAGGGAAACAGTGGAAACAGTGACGGACTTTATTTTTTTGGGCTCCAAAATCACTGCAGATGGTGACTGCAGCCATGAAATTAAAAGATGCTTACTCCTTGGAAGAAAAGTAATGACCAACCTAGACAGCATATTAAAAAGCAGAGACATTACTTTGCCAACAAAGGTCCATCTAGTCAAAGCTATGGTTTTTCCAGTAGTCATTTATCGATGTAAGAGTTGGACTATAAAGAAAGCTAAGTGCTGAAGAAATGATGCTTTGAACTGTGGTGTTGGGAAAGACAACTTGAGAGTCCCCTGGACAGCAAGGAAATCCAACCAGTCCATCCTAAAGGAGATCAGTCCTGAATATTTATTGAAAGGACTGATGCTGAAGCTGAAACTCCAATAATTTGGCCACCTGGTACGAAGAACTGACTCACTGGAAAAGACCCTGATGCTGGGAAAGATTGAAGGCAGGAGGAGAAGGGGACGATAGAGGATGAGATGGTTGGATGGCATCACCAACTCAATGGACATGAGTTTGAGTAAACTACGGGAGTTGGTGATGGATAGGGAGGCCTTGGTGCTCCAGTCCATGGGATTGCAAAGATTCAGATATGACTGAGCGACTGAACTGAACTGATCTGATATAGACTACTATATCATAACCTTCTGGGAACTACAAACCAAAAAACTACAACACACACAAAAAAGGAAATGCAACCCAAACACAACACTAAATAAAGATAATCCTCAAGTCACAAAAGAACAAATGGGGAAGGGGAAAAAAAAACCCTACAAAATTAAGTTGAAAATGATTCACAAAATGGTAGTTAAGAATTCAGATAGATAATTACCTTAAATGTAAACAGATTAAATGCTCCAACCAAAAGACGGAGAACAGCTGAATATATAAAAAAAATGAGACTTGTGTATAGGCTGCCTATGAGAGACCCACTTCAGATTCAAGGACACATACAGACTGGAAGTGAGGGGATGGAAAAATGTATTTTGTGCAAATGGAACCAAAAGAAAGCTGAAGTAGCAATAATGACATCAGATAAAACAGGCTTTTTAAAAAAAGACTTATAAGAGACAAGGAAGGACACTATACAATGATCAAGGGGTCAATCCAAGAAGATGATGTAACAACTATAAACAAATATACACCCAACCTAGTCGCACCTCAATATATAAGGCAAATGCTAACAGTCATAAAAGGGGAAACGGACAGTAATAGTGGGGGACTTTAACACCCCACTAACACTAATGGACAGATCATGCAGACAGAAAATCAATAAGGAAACACAGGCCTTAAATGACACATTAAGCAAGATAGACAGTTGATATTTATAGAAAAATTCATTCAAAAGCAGAATACACTTTCTTCTCAAGTGCACATGGAACATTCTCCAGGATATGTCACATCTTGGGCCATAAATCAAGCTTCAGTAAATTTAAGAAAATTGAAATCATATCAAGCATCTTTTCTGACCACAACACTATGAGATTAAAAATAAATTACAGTAAAAAAACCTGTAAACACACACACACACACAATTTGACACTGAACAATATGACACTGAACTACCAATAGATCACTGAAGAAATCAGAGAGGAAATAAAAAAATACCTACACACAAATTATAATGAAAGCATGATGATCCAAAACCTATGCAATGCAGCAAAAGCAGTTCTAAAAAGGAAGTATATGGCAATGCAATCTTAGGAAACACAAAAAATATCAAACAACATAGCCTTACGCCTAAAGAAAGAAGAACAAAATCCAAAGTTAGTAGAAGGAAAGAAATCATAAAGATCAGAGCAGGCAAATGAGATAGAGATGAAGAAAACAAAGGAAAGTATCAACGAAACTAAAAGCTGGTTCTTTGAAAAGATGTAATTGATAAATCTTCAGCTAGACTTATCAATACAAAAAGGCAGAAGGCTCAAAACAATAAAGTTAGAGATGAAAAAGAAGTTACAGTAGACATCACAAAAATACAAAAAAGATCATAAATTCTTAGAAAGGTACAATCTTCCAAAACTGAACAATAAACAGAAAATATGAACATATTAATCATAAGTATTGATATGGAAACTGTGATCAAAACACTTGCAACAAATGTTGACAGGCAAATTCTATCAAACATTTAGAGAAGAGTTAACACCTATCCTTCTGAAATGCTTCCAAAAAATTGCAGAGGAAGGAACACCCCTAAGCTGATTCTACAAGTCCACCATTATCCTAATAACAAATCCAGACAAAGACAACTACTAAAAGGAGAAAATTACAGGCCAATATCACTGATGAACACAGATGCAAAAATCCTTAACAAAATATTAGCAAATCAAATCCAACAATACATTAGAAGGATCATACACCATGATCAAACGGGATTTACCCCAGGGATGCAAGGATTCTTCAACATATGTTAATCAATCAGTGTGATACACCACATTAACAAACTGAAGAAGAAAAACCATACAGTCATCTCAATAGATGCAGAGATTCTGACAAATTCAAAACTCATTTATCATTAAAAACAGAAAAAAAAAAAAACTCCACAAAGTGGGTACAGAGAGAACCCATCTCAGCAAAATGAAGGCCATATGTGACAAACCCACAGCTAACATCACTCTCAATGGTGGAAAATTTAGATCATTCAGGTGGCACAAGTGGTAAAGAATCTGCCTGTCAACACAGGAGATGCAAGTTTGATCTCTGGGTCACGAAGAGCCCCTGGAGAAGGAAATGGCAACCCCCTCTTATTTCTTGCCTGGAAAATTCCATGGAGAGAGGAACCTGATGGGGACAGTCCATGGGACAGCAAAGAGTCAGACATGACAGCACACATACACCATGCCTTCTAAGATCAGGAACAAGCATGTCTACTCTTCCCACTTTTATTCAACACAGTTTTGGAAGTCCTAGCCATGGCAATCAGAGAAGAAAAAGAAATAAAAGAAATTCAAATTGGGTAAGAAGCAAAATTGTCATTGTTTGTACATGACATGACACTATCCATAGAAAATCCTAAAAATGCCATCAGAAAACTATTAGAGCTCATCAAGGAATCTGGTAAAGTCACAGGATACAAAATTAATACACAGAAATCTCTTGCATTTCTATAAACTAACAACAAAAGATCAGAAAGAGAATTAAGGAAACAATCCCATTTACCATCACATCAAGAATAAAATACCTAGTAATAAACCTACCTAAGGAGGCAAAAAGACCTGTACTCAGAAAACTACAAGAGGCTGATGAAAGAAATCAAAGATGACACAGATGGAAAAATATACAGTGTTCTTGGATTAGAAGAGTCAATACCATCAAAATGACTATACTATCCAAAGCAAGCTACAGATTCAATGCAATCCCTATCAAATTACTGATGACGCTTTTCACAGACTCAAAACAAAAATTATAGAAATTTGTATGGAAACACAAATGACCCTGAATACCCAAAGCAATACTGAGAAAGAAAAATGGAGTTAGAGGAATCAGGCTCCCTGACTGCAGACTATACTACAAACTGCAGTCATCAAAACAACATAGTACGGGCACAAAAACAGGAATAAAGATCAGTGCAACAGGAGACAAAATCCAGAGATAAACCTATTTTCAACAAATCTGTGATAAAGGAGGCAAGACTATACAATGCAGAAAACATGGTCTCTTCCATAAAGTGGTGCTAGGAAAACTGGACAGCTTTATGAAAAAAAAAAATGGAAATTAGAATCCTCCCTAACACCATAGACAAAAATGAAAAGGATTAAAGACCTAAAAGTAAGGCTGGAAACTATAAAACTCTTAGACGGAAATCACAGGCTCAACATAAGTCACAGCATATCTTTTTTGATCCACCTCCTACAGTAATGAGAATAAAAGCAAAAATAAACAAATGAGACCTAAGTAAACTAAGTTTTCCACAGCAAAGGAAATCATAAACAAAACGAAAAGACAACTCACAGAATGAGAAGAAATATATTTTTAATCAATGCAATGACAAGGGGTTAATCTCCAAAACATACAAACAACTCGCGTGGTTCAAAAAAAAAAACAAAACACACACCCCAAATGACCCAATCAAAAATGGGTGAAACATATAAATATACATTTTTCTAAAGAAGATATACAGATAGCCAAAAAGACACACATGAAAAGATGCTAAACATCACTAATTACTAGAGAAATGCAAATCAAAACTACAATGAGCTATCACTTCACACTGGTCAGAATGGCCATCATCAAAAGATTGTATTAAGTGAAGTTAAGTCAGAAATATCATATGAAATCACTAACATGTGAAATCTAATAAAAAATGATACAAATGAATCTACTTACAAAACAGAACAGACCCACCGATCTCTAAATCAAACTTACGGTTACCAAAGGAAAACCACAGGGGGGAAGTGATAAATCGGGAGATTAGAATCAACATACACACACCACTAAAGACAGAATAGGTAACTAACAAAGACTGACTGTATAGCACAGGGAGCTCTACTCAATATTCTGTGGTGACATATATGAGAAAAGAATTTGAAAAAGAATGGATACACACACACACACACACAACTGATTCACTTTGCTTTATATATGCACTAACCAAATTATGAATCAACTACACTCCAATAAAAATTTTTAAAATTTTAAGATGATAAAAAAACAAAAAAGTTATAATTTGTTGAAAAAATGGAGTATGTTTAAAGACTTAATGAGCATGATGACAATGATTAAAAAACAGAACCATGAAAAAAAGACAGACATTATTTACAAAGAAAAACAAAATGAAAACAAAGATGAAAGATTCAGTAACTGTAAATATTCAGATGGGCTCAGCGGACTTGCATTGGCATAAGGAATAAGAAAACTTGAAGTTAGAGCAATAGACATCCAATCTGAAGAACTAAGGGCAGGAAAAAAAGATGGAAAAAAAAAAAAGGACCCGTCACAATATTATGTGATTAGAATCCCAGAAATGAGAACAGGTATTTGAAAAAATGACTAAAAATCTCAAAACTGTGGTGAACAGAGTTAATCTAAAGATTCAAGAAGCTCAGTGAACCCCAAGTACACAGATCTATCTCTAGAGACACCAGAGTCAAATTTGCTCAAAGACAAAATCTGAAAGCAATGAGATAACAACAACTTATCAAGTATAGGGGAACAACAAAACTGTCAATATCTGATTTCTCACCAGAAACAATGAAGGGCAGAGGCAGTAAAATGACACACTGACACATTCAAAATGGTAAAAGAAAAAAGACTGTCAATCAAGAATTAGATATTTAAGAAAGCCACACCTCAAAATAAAGGCTAAATAAAGACATTCACGGATAAAGACAGAGCATTTGCTGCTATCATACCTGCCTTACAAGACAAACTAAAGGAAGTCCTTTGGACTGAAAGATGTCACCGGACAGTAAAAGTTCATGAAGAAATGAAGGGTATTATAAATGGGAAATACACCAAATGCTCTATAAATACATTATTTTCTCTTTTAGGGCTTCCCTTGTGGCTCAGCTGGTACAGAACTGCCTGCAATGTGGAAGACCTGGGTTCGATCCCTGGGTTGGGAAGATTCCCTGTAGGAGGGAAAGGCTACCCAACTCCAGTATTCTGGCCTGGAGATTTCCATGGACTGTATAGTCCATGGGGTTGCAAAGAGCTGGACACAACTGAGAGACTTTCACTTTCAAGAAAATTTAGCTAAGAAACAGATGGCTAAAAAATCAGAAATATTAAAATGGTACATTAAAAAAATTATCTAACACAAAAGACTGTAGTAAAAGAAAAAGGAATAAAAAAGACATGAGACGTATAGAAGACAAAATGTCTGATATATATTTAACCATGTCAATAAGCATAATGTGAATGGACTAAACACTAATGAAATGGCAGAGACTGTCAGAATGAAATTAAGAAGATCCAATCACATGCTGTCTCTAAGACACACTTCAGATTCAAACATGCAAACAGGGTGAACGTTTAAGGATATCAAAAATATATCAATCAGTAACCACAAAAGAGAGTGGATGTCTTAGTTTGGGCTGCTATCACAAAAGTATCAAAGACTGGGGGGCTTATAACCAACAAGCATTCTGGAGGCTGGAAGTCTAAGATTAAGGGGCTGGCAGATTTAATATCTGGTGAGTGCCTGCTCTCTGGATCATAAGGATCACTACAGCCTCATGTGACAGAATGGTCAGGGGTTCTTAGATCTCTTATTAGGACGCAAATCTCATTCATGAGTACTCCAACCTCACGACCTAATCATTTCCCAAAGGCTCCATCTCTTAATTCCGTCACATTGGGAGTAAGCTTTTAAGATATAAATTTTGGGAGGGATGAAAACACTGTCTATAGCACTGCCTATAGAAGTATCAGACTAAATAGTTTTAAAAACAAGAATTACTGCTAGAGACAAAGAAGGAACATTTCATGATGATAAAAGAGTCAAGTTAGGAAAATATAATAGCTATAAAAATCGATATGCACCTAACAGTAGTTATAAAATACATAAAGAGGACAAGTATTTTGCAGTCTACACTCACATTGAATTTTAGCTACAACTTAGCTAACAACTAACACTTCCTGATTGCTTTCATGTGCTAGTCATTTAATCCTTACAACAACTTTGTAAGAAAGGTAGTATTATTATCCCACCTTATACCAAGTTAAATGATGGAGCTACTAAGACAGATCTGTTTAACCCTTCACACTTTTAACTACAAGAGTATATTGTCTTTCACTGTATGGAAATAACAAATTGTTTGCAGGAAGGAATAACTGAGCAAGACACAGAAACTGCTGCGGAAAGGTAATAAGCACAAAGTTTACACGTTTCACTGTCCTGAGGAAAAAGTGACTTTAAATTCCCTTGCTACCAAGAATTAGGGCACCCGAAAGGAAGATGACACTACTTCAGAACATGTCATCAAGTCCCAGAGATCTGATCTATAAAGATCCTGAGACCTACGTTAAAAATAGACCTCTACCTCACTGTGAATCAGGGACTTGTACCACTGGTCTTGGGTTTTTCTTCTACAGTTAATTCAAGTTCATTTTCCAGTAAGTTAGCAAAATGGATTCCTTGAAGATGGATGAATTCAATCTGCAAGTACTTATTCTTTGAAAGTAAAGTCACTCAGTCATGTCCAACTCTGTGACCCCACAGACTACACAGTCCATGGAATTCTCCAGGCCAGAATACTGGAGTGGGGAGGGTTTCCCTTCTCTAGGGAATCTTCCCAACCCAGAGACTGAATCCAGGTCTCCCTTATTCTTAGCCCTTACAAATATATAGATGCATGGGATCTTTTACTCTGTTTTCTAGAAAATTATTTTCTTGGGTCATAGGGTAAAATAATTTCATGACATGGGGCACCGTCCTTTATGAAAGAACTGAAATATTATACTGCAGAAAGCCATCTCCACAGCATGTTTTTATACTTTTAAAATAATTAATTCTCCAGTTATTTTTAAATTGTATTACTACTTAGATCTCTGGTAATCCAATCTGAGTCTAAATGAGGTTCTAATGCCACTATAACCTAAATTTAAACGATAATCTGACAAACAGGAAGAGGGTAAGCATTTGGGAAAGGAAACAAACTCAGTTAACACTAAAATATAACTAGATCATTGAGGCAAAGATGGACTTTTGAAACAGTCCTGGGACAAGCTGGTAGTTATTTGGAAAATGAAAAATTTGGAATTCTATGTCACACTACACATAAGAATAAACTCCAACTGGACTGCAGATCTAAATGTAAAAATCTATTAACTACTGGGGGAAAAACAGGTGAATTCCTCTTTAAGCTCAGTGTAGGGAATGGCTTTCTGTAACTCAGAATCCACAAAATTCCAACTGACACAACTTTAGATATTGGTGTAACCTGGAAAAAATATCAGAAGGTGTTCAACCATTCCCTTATTAATCACAAAACCACCACTCTTCACCAGAGACCTTCTTGATGCAGTGGCTGGCTAGGGATATTTCCTATACTTTAGGTCAGTGAACAAAACATAAATACAATATCCTTGACTTGGAATTTACAAGTGTATATCCCTTCCATCATTATTAAATGATAAAAACTTGCATTAAGTACATTTAAAAAAACTTCTCTTAATTAAATAATTCTGTAGTGAATATGTGTTTATAGACAACAGGGAGAAAAACATGAGGTTCACTATCTGCAGATTAATTTCCCTATTGTAAATCTATCAGGAGCTCTTTGCTTCCCCCTGCAGCTTTGTAAAGTAATTGCTACAAAATAAAACAGTACAAACTTTTAAAGCACAGTAAGCAGAGATCAATCTTATTTGGCTAAAAAAGAGGAATAAAAAAAGTTACATACTTGCTAAAGGGCTGGAAAGTGGAAGCAGAGACAACAAAACTTTCTGCTTCAGCCCTATTTATATGGTTAAGAGGAAACCTTACCCTGAAAGGGCTAGATACATCGACATACAAATTATCCGAAGGGAATGGTTTATCATTAAAAAGGAAACAGAAGCTTCAGTTTTGTTTTCTTTGAAATAAGACATCATTTGCTTTACACATTTGCTCTTTCCACAAGTCATTCTTATTAGTTTACTAGGAGCTTGGAGGGAGAATCTCTAGATTGCAGTTGTAGTTAGAACCTCTCACTAAGTCTTATCCTTCTGAGGAAAGACAACTGATCTTGGAAATAGTTTCCTGTTTCTTAACTCAGAAAATCCCATCTCCCAAAGCTCAGTTCAACAGAAAAAATTTTCTTACTTTGGTACTGCTTAAATTCTGTCCACTCTTTTAATCTTTTAGAACCCTGAGCACAAGATCAAGGAAAAAAAAAATCCTATTAGTAAGTTCTTCTGATGTTAGATGAAGTCAGTGTACTGGTTAGTCAATACTTCTTGTTTTGGAAGCTTAGTCATCTGCATTCATCTAAGCTGTCTCCCAAAGTGCAGTCACAGTTCTACCTGAACCAAAATGACATAGAAAATAAGCCACAAGGATTTATTGTCTAGCACAGCGAACTACATTCAATATCGTGTAATAACCTATAAAGAAATATAATTGAGAAAAAGTACAACTGAATCACCATGCTGTACGCCTGAAACGAACACAACACTGTCAATCAACTAACTTCAATAGTTAACAAAGGAGGTTCCTGGCTGCTACCTCACAATTCTGTGGTAGCAGACACCTCTCAGGGCTTTGCATGGTTAGCAAGGTTCCTGTGACTCTCAGACACAATTCAGTTTGAGAACCACTGATCTACACAATGAGATCTTCCTTAGTAAACAAAAGAAACACTGAATGCCATTTTAACTCTTTGATCAGCAAATAACTTCCAAATGTTTTAGAGTAAACGGCCCTTATTTCCCCTGGTTTAACATCAGGATCAGAAATCTAAGGTCCCTTCCAGTTCTTAAATTGTAGGATTTTATTTAATCACTTGTCAACAGCATTCATTAAACTTAATACTGGTAAACGCTATAAAATTAATAAATATGGCAACCTTAGTTCAAAAGGATGCCCATTAGAAATGAGATAAAAGGGAAAGAACAAATCAGAAAGGGTTTTCTCATGAGGTTAACAGAATATGCAGGGCACTATAGAAAAGTTACTGAAAACTTTCTGGAAGCAACCAAGAGAACTGTTCCTGGTAAACATGCCCACGGTTAGAACAACACTGATAAGACTATGAAAACGATGCAATGGGGACTTCCCTGGTGGTCCAATGGATAAGACTCGGTGCTCCCGATGCAAGGGGCCTGAGTTCAATCCCGAGTCAGGGAACGAGATTCGACATGCAGAAACGAAGACCAGGCACAGACAAATAAGTAAAACAAGTATAATATTTAAAAAAAATAATGCAATGAGGCAGGAGAAACATGGTAATCAAAAGGATAAAGTAATGTGGGAGTGACGGGGCAAAGACTAATAAAGAACTTCAGCACTAAACCATTAACTGTTCCTGGTTAAAGATTAAACAGCCCTAAAGGAAAAAACAATCCTTTACAATTTCAGAACCTAAGGAAAATGTTTTAAAATTGCAGAAACAACATGCCAAGTCCATGCTCACCAAGCAACAGACTTTTTGTAAATGAACTCGATGTGCAACCAACTGGCAACAGGGAACAAATCCGTTAAAAGGATACAATCTGCACTCGGGCTTAAAAATAAAAAACCTTTTTCATTTGCACACAAAAATGAAATCACCAGAGACCTGACAAACTCAAAAAGCCCTCCATCATCTGCCTAGTTTTAATGGGCATCACCAGCTACCCAGGAGTCAAAGCCAAGGAATCATGCTTATTTTCTGTCCAGCCCTCCCAACGGAATTCAGTATGTCTTGTCAACTCCTCCTCCAAAACGTATCCTGAAGCATTCACTTATCTTCACTCAATCCACAGTTCAAGTTACCATCATCTTTCACAGGCTACAGATTAGGCCCTAACTGGTCTCAGTGTTCTGCACCATCCCTGTCCTCATGACCAACAGAATACTCTTAATAAAATGTTAATAACTTTCATCTTTCCTCTGGCTTAAAATTACCCATCTGTTTTCCTACTGCAGTCAGAAAAAAATTAAAATTCCCTACTCATGGCTCCCAAGGTGTTCCATCAACAGACTCTAACTTATCACCCCATTCTCTTCCTTGATCACTTTGCTCCAGCTCCTGGCCCTTGCACTCCTTGCATGCTCATAAACTGTAGCCCGCCAGGCTCCTCTGTTCGTGGGATTCTCCACGCAAGAATATTAGAGTGGGTTGCCATTCCTTTCTCCAGGGGATCTTCCTAACCCAGGGATAGAACCCAGGTCTCCTGCATTGCAGGCAGATTCCTTACCATCTGAGCCACCAGGGAAGCCCGTGCCAAGAATACATCAAGCTTACAGCTACCTTACAACCTTTACACTAACTGCTCCCTTTATATGGAATATTTTCCCATCAGATCCTCACACACTCGACTCCTTTCTCCCACAAAGTCTTTCCTGAAATGGCACCTCCCCAGAGAAGTCTTCCCTGACCAACCAATTTAAAGTAGTCCTGCCTACATGAAGCAACCTAGATAAATGTCCACTGACAGATGAATGTATAAAAAAGATGTGGTACATAACAGAATATTACTCAGCTATAAAAAGGAGTGAAATTGAGTCAGTTGTAGGGATGTGGATAAACCTAGCATCTGTAACATAGGGTGAAGTACATCAGAGAGAGAAACAAATACTGTATATTAACACACATATATGCAAAAAATGGTACAGCTGAACCTACCTGCAGGGCAGGAATAGAGACGCAGACATACAGACGGACTTGTGGACCCAGAGGGGAAAGGAGAGGGCAGGACGAGCTGGGAGGGCAGCACTGACGTGTGTGAAACAGCGGGAAGCTGCTGCAGAACAGAGCGAGCTCAGCTTGGTGCTCTGTGGTGACCCAGAGGAGGGGTGGGGGGTGGGAGGGAGGCTCTAGAGAGAGGATGTACGTGCACATACGGCTGATTCCCGCTGCACTGCAGAAACTAACACAATACTGTAAAGCAATTATATTACAATTAAAAAAAATAGTCGGGCCCACCCTTCCAGGCCCCCTGCCTTTCTCATCTTATCACTCCCCCCACCTCCACCCATACTGCCCAACTAGAATATGAGAGATGAGTGTTTTATTCACCGCTGTATTCCTAAATGCCTCAAATAATGCGTGGCATGTGGAAGAAATGCAAAATATTTCTTGAATAAATGAATGATAAAATCTCTGAAATCTGTAAGACCAATTACTGGCCCTCATGGGAGACAGAAAATCTTACTTACTCAGCTATTTAATGAAGACAGTGTGCAACGTTCCATGATAGTGGTCTTTTAGCGTGTGCGTAAGAACACCCAGAGAACTCCATTTTGATAAGCAGCCCACAAAAAATGATTCTCTTACATCAATACCACCACAAAGAAATATATTCTATAGTTTTCCAAACTATAAGCATCTTTGTATCATAATATTATTATAGTAATAATTCTCATCTGCTACCAGGTAAGTCCACCTCAGTCAAGCCTTTAAAAATCATTTATTTGTTTTGCAGATCCAGTACATCTCAAATGTGAGCTAAAATCCCATCCCTCTGGGTAGTCATGTCTACATTTAGGTTTTCACAATTAGTCAAGATTGCTTCTGAAACATACACACCAGTGCTTTCTTGAAGAGATTTTGCTGGTTTTAAACAAACCTTAACTGCCTCTCCCTCCTCCATTACTCCTGATCTATGAGTTCTGCTGAGAATTGGCACCCACTTGAGCCTGGATCTTCTCAGCCACAGGGCAAGTCAAGTCAGCTTGAATAACAGACTTCAGGTATTGATACTTGATAAGTTTGGCAATACACAGATCCTATGATAGCAAATCTTTCCCAAATCCCCAAAGGTCAGCTTTATGTGCTTATTTTAGTAAAAAGTCTGCCCTGGTTATAAAGAATTGAAATTTTATTTATATACTCAAACTGGAGTTACTTTTTCTGATGTTGGTCATAAGTGTAACATATGCTTACCATAAAAAAAAATCCTGCAAACATTATAAAATTGTACTAAATATAAAAGAAAATTCTCCAATAACCACACCCTTCAGAGCTACTCACTTTTTATAATTTGGTGTATATGCTTTCAAGCATTCCTGTATAAGCACATTTTCATGTATAAACTATTTTCACACAGGTTTTTAACTTAAATCACTGTTCTATAACCTCTGATAAAGAAAACACCTGCATGTGTCTTCTACTCTCAACACTCACTTAGAACATGTGTGGAAGTTTCTCTCACACCGAGCAACTCCGACTCTATAGTGGACAAGCCGGTGTCCTACACTTTAACTCAATTATGTCACTATCTACTGGAGACAGTGCCAGACCCCACAGGTTACGGGCTGAGTCCCACAGACTGGCTCCATCCCAACTTCAGATGCCAACTGCAAGTCCAGGCTGTCACTGCTGGGTTTTTTTTTTGGTGTGTGTGTATATATATACACATATATATATATATTTTTTAAACTAAAGTATAGCTGATGCACAATATTATACAAGTTATATATAGAGATGTACAACACAGTGATCCATGATTGTAAAGGTTATATTCCACTTAGCATTATTATAAAATATTAGCTATATTCCCTGTGCTGTATGGTACACCCCCATAGCTTATTCTATACACAGTACTTTGTACCTCTTACTCCTCTACCCCTATACTGCCCCTCCTTCCTTCCCTCTCCCTACTGGTAACCATTGGTTTGTTTCCTGTATCTGCAAGTCTGTTTCTTTTTTGCTATATTCCCCAGTTTGTTTTATTTTTTAGATTCCCCATAAAAGTGATATCATACAGTATCTGTCTTTCTCTGACTTCTCTCACTTAGCATAACGCCCTCTAAGCCCATCCATGATGTTGCTGTCACCTCTACTTTTGGCCCATGGGCTATAAATGGACAGCTTCCACGACCACCTCCTCAGGTTCAACTAATTTGCTAGAGGGGCTCAGAGAACTCAGAAAAAGAGTTCATTTATTAGATTATCACTTTATTATACAGGATATAACTCAGGAACAGTCAGATGGAAGAGATGCATAAGGCAAGGTTTGTGCAACCCTTCACTCTGAGCTTCCAGGCTCTATGGATGTGCACCCTCTCAGCATCTATGCGTGTTCACCAACTCTGAAGCTCTCTGAACTCCATCCTGTAGGGGTTTTTATAGAGCTTTCATTAAGTAAGCATGATTGATTAATCACTGATCATTAGTGATTAATTCAACCTTCAGCATCTCTTCCCTCCCCAGAGGTGGGGTGAAGTGGGGGTGGGGCTGAGAGCTCCAAAGTGACAACCAGACCTCATCCTTAGGGGTTTTCCCAAAGTCATCTCATTAACATTAAGTCACGTGTGGTTGAAAGAGCCTTGCTATGAATAACAAAATAAACTTTCATCTCTTTTCACTTAGGAAGTTTCAAAGGTCTTAGGATCTCTGCGTCAGGAACCGGACAAACACCAAATACATATTTATTACAAATCATATTATAACACCTGCTTAATTCATTTAACATTCAGGCATTAATCCATGTCAATATGAAGATTTACCTCTTTTTAATGACTACGTTGTACACCACACATAAACATGCCAAAACTGTTTAAAGTAATACCGTCTGTTCAGCATTATTTCTAGTTTTCTGAAATTATGCATGATCCTGCAACGTGGTACTTTATGGTGCTCACCAGCCATGTGAGACTATTTAAATTAACTAAAATTTAAAAAATAATTTTTAAATTCATTTTGTCAGCTGCACTAGCCACATTTTAACTGCTTAATGGCCAGATGACTGTTAAAATGTGGTAGCCAGTGGCTACCATATTGGACAGTGGAGATATAGAACATTCCCATCACTGCAGAAGGTTCCATGGTAGCCCTGATCTAAAGAAATGCTCATATAAAAATTTGCTATCTGTACACCACAGAAATGATGTAGCAATTCAAACTCTCACTGTTAGTACATTAGTTCCTACTTCCTTTTCTTGTCAACATCTGAACAATGCTCTGAGAAATAAGATATGCTTTAATTTGCATTTAAAAATTATTACTGAGGCTGAACATCTTCCCATGTGGCCCTTTGTGTTCATTTTTGTTGTTGAATCAACTGAACTGCATCTACTTTAAAAGAATCAAGCTTAAATATATCCTTTTCCCAATGACTTATAAAACTAAACCTTATGTGCAACAGACACATTTCTTCATCTGTTTAGCTGATTTCCTAATACTAATTTCACAAAGATATTTATCAAAGTATCATAAAAGAAAGCGAATACTTCAACTGGTGTTAGTTACACAGGTATACACAGTTGTCAAAACTCAGTGAGTAGTACACATTAGAACTTAAACAGTTATACAACATGTAAATTATATCTTAATTTTTAAAAGGAAAAAAGTTTAAAAGTATTCTGCTGTTTAGAATATTTGATTTATAAGTAATAAAAAGAATTATTTCTAATATTTATAGAACTTAAAATTTTCTGGCCAGGAGACAAAAAATGTTTTGCTATAACGAGAATGGGAAGCATAGTATGTAACAAACCAAACCAATGGCATTGGAGAAAATTCACCATAGCAGGGCAAACTACATTAAGGTATCAGAAAAGCATTGCTTAGATTTGAACATGGTCATTTCATATCTACACCAGTGTTATGAAAATTGAGCCAAACACTTTCTGGAAAATCATTTCTCTAATGTTACTGAAATAGTATTTGATTTAATTTTCTGAGCTGTTTCTGCTGGAGGTAGTTTATGAACTTGGCTCATTTTTGCCCTTTATCGTTCTTCTCTAGTGGCACACACTAGCACAAAAGCTAATGCATGCCTGTCAAAACCAAAAGATTTGATCATGAAAAGTGCCTAAGATGCTTCTCCTCACTTCCTGCCACGTCCCCCCTCGCATTATTACACTGCATGTTTACCATCTCAGCCCATCACCAATGCATCATAACCTGTTCAGCAAGTGAGTGCTTCAGAGGCATAAGCTACAAGTCTCACTCATTTTCTCTGCAGACAAACTCAGATGTTACAGTACCTCTTTAAGCCACCTTGCTTATGAGATCAGAAGGAAGAATATATGGAAGACCCCAAGCCTCTGTCTCCCAAAATAAATGCTTGCTCAGTCACTAGTCCAAGGGCAAAGTAGCAGGATAGTATACATTTTATTAGTGCATCTGCTTTGTAGGAAGACAATTGTTTTTGTTATTAAATTCAGCATTATATTTTACCTTTGGAATCAGAGAGATCTGGGATTGAGAAACAGTTCTGCTACTTAATAGATACGTGATTTCAGGCAAGTTACTGTACTACCCTAAACTGCTGTCTTATAGAGATGTTAACAGTATACGTTTCATAGGCATGTAGTAAAGATTAAATGAAAACACAAGCAACATTTTAAGCTTAGTGGTTGGCATATTATTGGTGCTTAACAAATGAGCTACTATCACACACAATTCTGTTCCTCAAGAACAAAATGTAAATGACACAGGTCCCAGTCACTGCCCTCTGTAAGTAAATCAACACCAGGATATTCAGGCAGTTATTTTTTTTGCTAATGAAGGATTAACAAACAGGCAACATGCCAAATTCTAAAGTCTGACCAAAAAATATCTATGACAGGAATTTCAGCAGCCAACCATCGATAAGGTCATTAAAGTTAAAAGGTATATATATAATAATCACACAAGATGAACATAAGAACTCAAAGTTCACAGAAGTAGAAACTTCTTTGCTAAGCAGACACACTCAATGCAGCCCCACCATGTCACTGATTTATCTCAGATCCATCATTACTAAAGCAATAAGGACACAGATGGGCAAGTCAGTTTTTACCACAAATGACACAATCTATGTTATAGTATCAATCAAATTTAGCACTTTAAAAAAGTTTACATGGCAAATCATGCACAATACATAATATTTACCTTTTTCTCTTCATCTGGCATGTTCTTTTCCAGTTCCATTAGATATTCTTCATCTAGTTCAGAGGAATTCATATCATCCTCAGGTTTGTTCTCAATCTTGTCCACTCCTGGCTCCTCCGTCTCAAATGAGGCACTGGCGTCATGAAAGCACTCCTCCTCTCCCTGGTCCTCCTGGGGCTGGGCCTCGACATCCTTGAGCAGCTCGCTCCGGGAATGATGCTCTTTGGCACTGGATACTGAAGGGTTAACACACTCTGCTTCCTGGGGATCTGTAACTTTCAAACCAGTTAACAGATCCTCTGGAACCCTACAGTTCTCTGACTTATCCCCCATGCTGAATCAGTGAGGGAGGTGAAGCTGAAACTGCAAAAGAGAAAATAGGTTAGGTAATGCTATCTACCTGCCTATCCAATCCTAACTACCACATTTAAACAAACTTCTGCATCAAAATTCAAATCACATCCTAACTTCTTTTCATTGATTCAATTATAAAGTCATATATATATATATATATATATATATATATATATATATAAAGGCTTTCATAAGCCCACAAATAATGCCAAATGTAATTCTAACTGTTACCCTTTTCAGAACTTCTTACAAGCCAATAAGAGACACTGATTTTAATGTGATTCCTCCATCTTCTACTGCTCCCAGTTTTTCAAGGTTGCAAAAAAAATGGTAGAAGCGAAAACAATGGCAAGAAAAACAACGCGTTTCTAATTTTTATTCCGAATGAATAACCAGGTCGTAAATAAGAAACTGTGACCTGGCTTTCCAGCATCACCGCACCGAAGCTCAAAAATAAGTTTCTGGTAGACCTCAAAATACAATCCGTGCCAACAGAGCAATCATCAACTTCACCCACTTGCATGTGATACAGTCCACGCAGGTTACAGTGGAAGAGAGACCTTGGCTCAGGTAGCCCTAATCAGGATTCCCGAAGGAGTCAGAATTAGCCATGAAAAGCGTGGTTCTTAACCCTGTATGCACAACGTTAACACTCGAAACGCTTTAGCAAGTATTGTTGACCAGATTGTATACTCCACAGATTCTGATTTACCGGTCTGGCGTGGAGCCAGAGCATCTGTAGTTTTAAAACGGCATCCCAGGTGACTTTCAGGTGCAGCCAATTGAGAACTAGTGCTGTAGAAGCTGAGTCAGACCTTCAGCGGCGCCACTCCTCCGGTCGCAGTAAAATCACGCCAAAGACCCTTGGGTTGCGGCAGAACCCGAATTCGCCCCTATCTCGTCCCAAGAAAACTTAAAACAGTACGATTTTAATACGGAGACTGTGCCTCCACAGCAACGTTTTGTTTTTCCCTGCTCCCAGGACTAGTATAAGAACGAAGGGTCTGAGGCTCCTGAGTTAAGGAGGGCCACCCCCACACTTCCCAAACGTTCCTCCCCTGGCTGTGTCCCTCACCGCCAAGACTACAGACCCATGTGGCTACTCACAGCTTCACAGTACCTCTCGTCCTCACCTTCCTCGCCTCAGAGATCTCTACTTCCGCTCAGTCAGGTGCTCTTCCGTCGGCGCCGGTAAATAGCGTCGCCATTGGCAAAGCATCCTGGGAAATGTTGTAAAACCTCAGTGAGAGGGTGCGGCATTGTCGCTCTATGACGTCATTGTACGGACTGAAAATGAGAGATGGTTGCCATCTTGGGTTACGGCAAGACTCCGCAATACTGGGCTCTGGAGGAAAAAAGAAAAAGAGAAAGGCTGTTTCTACGGTGTTCCTTTTACTCCTCTGCTCTGACCTCTCTCATGCCAGCTGTGCTGTGTACAGAAGAGTCCTGAAGCATGAACTTTGTTCAAAAATAGTTTTCCTTACAATGTTTCTCAAAGTGTATTTTTGTCGAAAGGGGTCTACAGCTAGATCAAAACAGTGTTGATAAGTTGTTAATGCCCTCTCCATCCTCCTCTTATGAATATACAATGAATTTTTCCAGAGGATATGTGTCCTGTGATAGTGCAATGGATTGAGCGCAGGAGCGACGAGAATCCAGATGTCTTTTATTAAGCCAGAGATTTGCAAAAATGTAGGGCAATGCCACTCTT
This sequence comes from Cervus elaphus, assembly GCF_910594005.1. NCBI lineage: Eukaryota > Metazoa > Chordata > Mammalia > Artiodactyla > Cervidae > Cervus > Cervus elaphus. The sequence goes on along the minus strand of NC_057823.1, from coordinate 72,298,223 downwards.
CACTGTATATACATTTTTTGTTTTGGAAAACTTAGTTATCTATAGAAAGATTATTTATGTTAGCATATAATGGGTGTATTGTTATTTTAAGTTAATTAATAAACTAATATTACAATATTTTCAGTTATACATAGAACCCACATAAAAGCTTTCTGTGGTCCTCAGTAATATTCGAGAGTGTTAAGCAGTCCTGGAACCAAAAGCGAACTGTTGGCTTATACATTCATTAAAGAAATGTTTCAGTTCAGTCGCTCAGTCGTGTCCGACTCTTTGTGACCCCGTGAATCGCAGCACGCCAAGCCTCCCTGTCCGTCACCAACTCCCGGAGTTTACTCAAACTCATGTCGATCGAGTTGGTGATGCCATCCAGCCATCTCATCCTCTGTCGTCCCCTTCTCCTCCTGCCCCCAACCCTTCCCAGCATCAGGGTCTTTTCCAATGTTTCAGTTCAGTTCAGTTCAGTCGCTCAGTCGTGTCCGACTCTTTGCGACCCCATGAATCGCAGCACGCCAGGCCTCCCTGTCCATCACCAATGTTTACTGAATGTTAATTAGACCCCACGCATTGCCCGCTAGGAATACTGAACTGAGATATTCCTTTAAGGTAGCCAGATACATAACCAATGATAACAACAGAATATTAGTTTTCTATAATTCACAGAACCTACTGCAGAGTAAGCTGGAAGTGACCTTTTCAAGAAGGGTATCACATTTGCTTTTTGAATTTATGTCTGAATGAGGTTATACATACGGTTATGTTTTTGAGTAAATCAAAAGTTTTAATATGCCAAAAGTAAATATTAAAAATGTATCAGAATTTTAGAAACCTTTTAATATTTTTTTAAATACAGTAACCCTTAAAAAAGTTAAGTGGTTAGGTCTTATGATCTTTAAGAAGTCCTGTTAAATTCTGGTGTGATAGACTGTAAATTTCAGAGCAAACTAAGTACGTAAATAAATTCAACAGAAACATTACACATTTTTTAATAGCTGTCCAATTTTGGATGATAGTTCTAGTAGCTAGCCTTTATTAATTACATGCTTATTAGGTGTTATATGCTGTGAAAAATGCTTTAGGTGGATGATTTGATTATTTGAATCCTAATTCTAGCTCTGCCATTTGACTAGCTGTGTGACATTGGGGCAAATTACTTAATGCTTCTAAGCGTAATATATAAATGTACCTCATATGTAAAAATTGGGATGGAGCCAAGGGAACATTTCATTCAAAGATGGGCACAATAAAGGACAGAAATGGTATGGACCTAACAGAAGCAGAAGATATCAAGAAGAGGTGGCAAGAATACACAGAAGAACTATACAAAAAAGATCTTCATGACCCAGATAACCACGATGGTGTGATCACTCACCTAGAGCGCAAAGTCAAGTGGGCCTTAGGAAAACATCACTATGAACAAAGCTAGTGGAGGTGATGGAATTCCAGTTGAGTTATTTCAAATCCTAAAAGATGATGCTGTGAAAGTGCTGCACTTAATATGCCAGCAAATTTGGACAACTCAGCAGTGGCCACAGGATTGGAAAAGATACATTTTCATTTCAATCCCAAAGAAAGGCAATGCCAAAGAATGTTCAGACTACCGCACAATTGCATTCATCTCACACACTAGCAAAGTAATGCTCAAAATTCTACAGGCCAGGCTTCAATAGTACGTGAACCGTGAACTTACAGATGTTCATGCTGGATTTAGAAAAGGCAGAGGAACCAGGGATCAAATTGCCAACATCCATTGGGTCATAGAAAAAGCAAGAGAGTTATAGAAAAACCTCTATTTATGCTTTATTGACTACACCAAAGCCTCTGACTGTGTGGATCACAACAAACTGGAAAATTCTTAAAGAGGTGGGAATAACAGACCACCTCACCTGCCTCCTGAGAAATCTGTATGCAGGTCAAGAAGCAACAGTTAGAACTGGACATGGAACAACAGATTGGTTCCAAATCGGGAACGGAATATGTCAAGGCTGTATATTGTCACCCTGCTTATTTAACTTCTATGCAGAGTACATCATGAGAAATGCTAGACTGGATGAAGCACAAGCTGGAATCACGATTGCCAGGAGAAATATCAATAACCTCAGATATGCACATGACACCACCCTTATGGCAGAAAGTGAAGAAGAACTAAAGAGCCTCTTGATGAAAGTGAAAGAGGGGAGTGAAAAATTGGCTTAAAACTCAACATTCAGAAAACTAAGATCATAGCATCCGGTCTCATCACTTTGTGGCAAATAGATGGGGAAACAGTGGAAACAGTGTCAGACTTTATTTTCTGGGGCTCCAAAATCACTGCAGATGGTGACTGCAGCCATGAAATTAAAAGACACTTGCTCCTTGGAAGAAAAGCTATGACCAAACTAGACAGCATATTTAAAAGCAGAGACATTACTTTGCCAGCAAAGGTCTGTCTAGTGAAAGCCATGGTTTTTCCAGTAGTCATGTGTGGATGTGAGAGTTGGACTATAAAGAAAGCTAAGCACCGAGGAATTGAGGCTTTTGAACTGTGGTGTTGGAGAAGACTTGAGACTCCCTTGGACTGCAAGGAGATTCAAGTGGTCTATCCTAAAGGAAATCAGTCCTGAATATTCATTGGGAGGACTGATGCTGAAGCTGAAACTCCAGTATTTTGGCCACCTGATGCAAAGAACTGACTCACTAGAAAAGACCCTGATGCTGAGAAAGATTGAAGGTGGGAGGAGAAGGGGATGACAGAGGATGAGATGGTTGGATGGCATCGCTGACTCAATGGACATGAGTTTGAGTAAGCTCTGGGAGTTGGTGATGGACAGGGAAGGCTGGTGTGCTGCAGTCCATGGGGTCGCAAAGAGTCAGACATGACTGAGCAATCTGAACTGAACTTGATGAATCACAAGGTGGAATCAAGATTGCTGGAAGAAATATCAACAACCTCAGATATGCAGATGATACCACTCTAATAGCAGAAAATGAACTAAAGAGCCTCTTGATGAAGGTGAAAGAAGAGAGTGAAAAAAGCTGGCTTGAAACTCAACATCAAAAAAATTAAGATCATGGCATCCGGTCTCATCACTTCATGGCAAATAGTGGGGGAAAAGTGGAAGCAATGGCAGATTTTATTTTTTTGGGCTCCCAAATCACTGCAGCTGGTGACTACAGCCACAAAATTAAAAGACACTTGCTCCTTGGAAGGAAAGCTATGACAAACCTAGATAGTATATTAAAAAGCAGAGGCATCACTTTGCGACAAAGGTCCATCTAGTCAAAGCTATGGTTTTTCCAGTAGTCATGTATGGATGTGAAAATTAGACTATAAGGAAAGTTGAGCACCGAAGAATTGATGCTTTTGAACTGTGGTGTTGGAGAAAGACTTGAGAGTCCTTTGGACTGCAAGGAGATCAAACCAGTCAGTCCTAAAGGAAATCAACCCTGAATATTCATTGGAAGGACTGATGCTGAAACTAAAGCTCCAATACTTTGGTCATCTGATGTGAAGAGTGAACTCATGGGAAAAGAGCCTCATGCTGGGAAGGACTGAAGTAAAAGGAGAAGGGGGTTACAGAGGATGAGATGGTTAGATAACATCACTGACTCAATGGACATGAATTTGAGCAATCTCCGGGAGATGGTGAAGGACAGAGAAACCTGGCGTGTTGTAGTCCATAGGATCGCAAAGAGTCAGACACAACTTAGCAACTGAACAACAACAAAACAGTGGTTACTCCCTCTTCAGTTTTTTGGCAGAAAATGATATAATCTAGAAGACAAGGACCCACAGGCTTGGCACATAATATTTAATGCACATTAGAGACAATAATAATATGTGACAGGCCTTGTGACAATAGCTGGGTATAGGACACCTAATAAGAAACTGTCCCTGCCTTCCTCCATCCTCATGAGCTCACAGGCTAGAGGCGAAGCCTGGGAGACTGGGGATGAAGGAAGGCACTACTGGGCCTAAAGGCAGAAGCACTCCATTCTTTTCTTTTTATACCAAGAACAAACAAGCAGTTGGACCTGTTTGGTAGATCTTCCCTAAGAAGCTATCTGAGTTAGTCTGTTGGAGGAGGAATAATTCATTAAGAGGATAAAAAGGACCAAAAAAGAGAGGTTGGAGGACATCATGAAAACCTTTGGAGCATTTTGGGGAATGAGAAAGAGTTGGCTGTTGCAGAGGTATAGAGCATGAGACAAGAAACATTTTTAGAGATGCAAGCCCACCAATCAATTCCGGAAACTGTAGAGATTTTGTCTCTTCGTTCTAGTAACCCTGCTCTGTAAAAGGAAACTAAGTGTTTTCCATCCAGAGGGTGGTTCTGTTGTGATTTTCCCAGTGCAGAGACCATGTCTGTTTTGTTTACAGTTGTAAGGGGTCAGTGAACATCCTGCTATCACATGGGTGAATGACCCTATTTCAGGAATTTATGGCCAAAACACTGAATAACCCAGTGCTCTCATGTGCTGTGTGGTATTTTGAGGCTTCTGGAATTTCCTTATACCATTGTTGAGAGAATTAAACACAGAAATTTAAGTGCTCAAGATAGAAAAAAAATTACTAAGTGATAATTAAGTGATATTAATATTAATAGTACTTAGCATGCAAGTGCTCCACAAATATTATTATTAATGAAGGTGTTACAGTATTACCATTATTAAGACCAATTACTAATAGTAATATAACTTGATTATTAGTGTTACTAATGATGACCCGTAATATTACTAATAGTGATAGTATTTGTGAAGCTTCCATTCATATCCCACAAGACAGGGAACTGATCACCTAAGTTTGTTGAAAGAATGAAAGCTGAACATGAATGAATGAATAGTGAATGAATGCTAGGCAGCATACTAGACCCTGTGGTGGGTACGGTGATAAATCTGGAGAATAGCAAAATAATCATTTACTCTTTGGTTTTCTTTCTGGAGGGAGCAACTGGGTGATTTCTTAGTGGCACACACCCATCTCTCAATCATAAGGAGCAGAGCAGGGACTAGCAAGGGGTAAGCAAGTCTCAGCAATGGCTACAAGTGATGGAACTAGAGAAGTTTTATATTCAAGGGTGGTCCCTTGGGTCACTGGTATGTCAACAGGATTGCTGCCTGTGTGGTGACTAAGAGTGTAGGTTCTGGTGTCAGGCTGCCTGGGTTTGAATCCCTGCTCTGCCTCTTAGCAGCTGTGTGATATGATCTTGGACAAGTCACTAAACCTTAACACCTACCTCAGAAAGTTTCATGAAGTTTAAATGGGGTAACAAACCTAAAGCACTACATACAGACCCTGGTACAAACTTTAACTATACTTTAAGTTAAAGCAATTTATTTAATTGCTTTGTGGAGAATCTGCAGGAAGAGATGGAAATCAGTCCTACCTCTCCCAGTGACTTACTATGAACACACTGTCCTGAACCTTTAGGAGGCTCTATGCATCTATGCTCCCTGGAGCTAGAGATTTCAATCTATGCTAGACTGCTTCGGTCCTTTTCCTGCTCAAAGTGGATATATTAATATCACAAGGTTACTGAGCCCAGCTCTGGGGATTAAGCTTTACACCTGCAGGTTCCCTAAGACCTGGGCTCCTTCTCCCAGAGTTGGAGTACTTGAATTTGCTAAAGTAAGGTCCAATATCCAGGAATAGTTAGGGAAGCCAAAAGAATTCCCTGAAGATGAGATACACATCAAATATATAATCAACATGCAGATCCTGTATTCTTAGTGTTTCCAAAAGATGCTATTGCTTTTTATTTTTGCCCAGTTCTAATCTTCAAATTGAGATTTCTAGATAGGAGACATAATCAAGAGTTAACATCCTGTGTGTTTAAATTTCTAGATTTCTGTCTGTTTCATCAGCATGGTCCAATAGTAATAGACGTGAGACACTTATGTGTAACAGACAAGAACAAACCTGGCTCCATATTGGATCTATTTCTTTAGCTCTAACCCATGTGTGCTCTGTGGCCCATGCTTAGTCATTCTGACTTTGCAGTTTGTAAAAGAATGTTGCCCATAGCCTGCAGTATACAGGAGAACCCATTCTCAAGGCTCTGACATTTAAAGATATAACACTGCTCCTCTAAAGACCACAGAAGAGAATGACATTTGTTTTGTTGAAGGTTTACAGGCACATTGTTACCAAAGAGACCTGCAGAGGGAAGGCAGGAACAAAGGATTCTGGCACCAAGGTTTGCAACATCGAGCCACACCCTCTTTCCTTTTAGCATAAAAGAAGCCTGAATTCTAACTTAGGGAAGATAGTTCTTTGGGACACTAGTCCACCATCTTCTCAGTCTGCTGGATTGCTGAATAAAGTCTCTATTTCTTGTCCCAACATCTCACCTCTTGATTTATTAGCTTGTTGTATGGCAAGAAGTAGTAATCTTGGACTCAGTAACATATGTTAATCTAAAAATTTTTTAAAGCTTTAAAAACAGTAAAATAAGTGAAATTAATTTATTTAAATAATATTTAATTTAACCTAGTATGTCCAAAATTTGAACATGTGATCAATATGAAAATTATTAACTGAATTTTACATTTTGTTTTTCATACTAAATCTTTGAAATCATGTGTGCATTTTACTGTTATAGAACATCTCAATTTGGACATTAAATTTTCATCAAAAATAGTTGAATCTGTACTCAGATTTCATAAAATTTACAGCTAAAATATAGACTCATATATCCAAGTTTTTCAAAAGTACTTCCCAAGTGACTGAGTCAAATACTAGTTTTTAAATTTAATTAATATGAAATAAAATACATTTGCATGATTGCACTAGTCACATTTCAAATGCTCAATAGCCACATGAAGCCACTGTCTACCGTATTAGATAAGACAGGCTTAGATTTTTCAGAAAAACAGCTAACTAACATTCATAGAGAAATTCTAAGTGTCAGGAGATGTGCTCATTATTTTACCTTTGTAATTGTAGGTAATCCTTACAACCTTGGCCTCCCTGTTTTTACCCTTTTTCCCTATGATCCCTTAACCATGCAGTTAACCAGACTGATCTTTTAAACACGTGAATCCTATACATGTCTCAATTACTTTCATTGGCTTCTCAGGCTGATTAGAATAAAACCTAAAACTCCTTGTCATGACCCATAAGGCCCATGTGAGCTGGTCTCTATCCACCTCTCTGACCTTGTCTTGTACCACTGCCCCTCTTGGATACTGACTACTCTGTCTTCCTAAAACACATTTTCCCTACCTCCAGACCTTTTTCCCTCTGCCTGATGTCATTTACAGCTCTTCCCATGGTTTGCTCATTCTTATTCTGCAGGTCTTGCCTCAGTATCACTTAAGTAGCTCACTCTATTACATCACCCCATCCCCTCCATATCACTGATGACATCTGTAACAATCTTAAGCATTTATTTACTTGATTATAATAACTCCCTCTACTAGACTGTAAGAGCCACAAGGATTGAGATCTCACCTGTCTTGTTTGCTGTGAAATCCATAGAGCCCAGCACAGTGCCTGGCACATAAGAAATGCCCAAATATTGTATAAATGGATGACAGTAATATATATTATTATTACAAATGACAAGACTGAGGATCAGAGAAGTTAAAAGTTTTCCCCAAGGTCACACAGCTAGTTGAGCAGAACAGGACATAAAGCCAGGTCTAACCACAAAGTCTGTGTTTTTCTAAAGAACCAAAGGGGTGGGCAGATATAGTAACCTTAACTGTTAAAGAGGAGAAGTGGCTTTGAAGGCAATTTATATCTATAAAAAATATATGGATATACACTTGGCAGGAAAACTCAGCAGTTTTTCACTGTCAAGCAAATGGCCCAGAGCCCGGTTAAAGATGAGGCCTTTAATGTTGGTAATGGATGGATGAAGGTACCATATAAAATGGAGACTGACAGTCTTGGAGGGACTCATGCAGAAGACTGCCAAGGCAAGCATCCTGCACCCACTCACCCAACCCCCCTTCTGCCCTCAGCCTTGGCCATTTGGATCAAGAAAGAGAATCTGTGCCCCAACCACAAATGGAATGACTTAGCTAGCACATTTTTCCCCTTTGGGACTCATCCACTGGACCAAACAATTTATTCTGAGTTAGGACACATACTTCCAACCCTCACTTTACTATATTAAATGTCAATGTCCATTTTAAAGCATAAAGCACTGTGTTCATGATGTATAAACCTTTGCAAGTTTAGGCAGCAGACCAGTTTTGGTTCAGCAGGTGGCAAGGATGGGAGACAGAAGGAAGGAGGGCTGTTTGGTAAGTGTCAGCTGGGTGTCAAGTACCATGCTGAACATTTTCATCGATCATTCCCCTCACTGAATCCTCCCAGGCTCCCATTTAAAGGGGGAAGCAATCTTTTAACTCCAGAAAGGAGACTGGCTTCTTTGTCATCCTTTGCAGATGTAGTGGATATAGGGGGAGCTAAATAAGCTACTCGTTCTTCAGTGAGAAGCTCTGTCCCAGATTTCAGATCTCAGCTTGGAGGTCCCCTCTCTGGGGACTCACATTTTAAAGAGCTCATGCCCCACCACTCCAGTGATTCTCTTTCACAGGGTTCCATTTCATGAATCATGGTATGTTAAAAAATTATTTTCAATTATTTTACTTACCTCCTGTTATTTCTGTGGGAGAGGAAGCAGCAGGAGTTGGAGTTTTAGAGCAGTCTCTTTCCTGTAGAGTGAAGTTGCCCAGTCGTGTCCGACTCTTAGCGACCTCATGGACTGTAGCCTACCAGGCTCCTCTTTCCATGGGATTTTCCAGGCAAGAGTACTGGAGTGGGTCGCCATTGCCTTCTCCATTCCTGTAAAGGGACAGGTAAATATTTTAGGCTCTATGGGCCATGTGGTCTCTGCTGCAGCTACTGGACTAATACTGTTGCATGGAAGCTGCCAAAGGCATCATGTAAACGAATGAGAACTTGTCTGTTTCAATAAAACTTTATTTACAAAAGCAGACATTGGGCTGGACTTGGCCAGTGGGCTGTAGTTTGCCAACCCCCGTTTCAGAGCACAGATTGTGGCATCAGATTGGCCAAGACTGAATCCCAGCTCAGTCCCTGACTAGCCCTGTAACCCTGGAACAAGCTCCTTACACTTGTGATTCCTTATCTGTAATGTAACATGGGGTAACAGCATTTTCCTTCTAGGGTGACTGGGAAGCGTTAGTGAATTCACATAAGTAAAATACTTAGCACAGAGCCTGTCTCTTAAAATTTTTGATGTTATCAACATTAGTCTTAAGTGTCAGGAGGGCAGGGGCCACATCAGTTGTGCTTGGCACAGTGCCTTGCTAAAGGTGGGCAATCAAGGAACACTTATAAACGAATGAGTAAATGAATGAGTGAATGACCTCTCATTAATATCAAGATAAGAAAACCAGAGTTTTTTCTGTTTTTTTTTTTTTAATATAGAAGTAGGCTTTTTTTTTTTTCTATTTTAGTAGAAAAATGTTCCTCAATTCTAACTTTTAGCTGAGTCCTTTTTTTTTTTTTGAGTCCTTCTCTATATGGTTAAGACAGAAGAATCAGACTTCCATTCTCTCAAAGCCAGAAAAAAAAGGGCAACTTCCACTGTTCAAACCAGAGAGCCTTTTCAACAAAAACATCCCAGGGTATTTCCAAAAGTCCTTGGGGAAACTGATCAAAATATCACTTTGTTTAGGAACCATCTTTCTTGGCTAAGCTGACTACCCCCCAGTACACTGTGTCTTTGAGTTTAAGACTATGAAAGCATGAAGTTAACACCCTGAACATAATTTTAGCTCATTTCTAAAATATTGTTTAACAAACAAGATATCTGTAGATATTTACTTTGCTACTTAAAACATAAATTATAATCACCTCAGCAGATTTCGTGGATGAATAAATATTTCGTAAGTACTCAGATATTTTAAAGGCACAGACTATGAAAGAAACAAACCAACTTTCTCAACTTTCTAGTCATTTGTCCAATTACCCCTGTATTTAGAGATTACAGAGGGAACAACTGATTGATCTGTGATTTTTTTCTTTTAGCCATGGTTTATTGACTGAAGTGAAGTGAAGTGGCTTGGTGTGTCTGACTCTTTGCGAGTCCATGGAGCCTACCAGGCTTCTCCGTCCATGAGCTTTTCCAGGCAAGAGTACTGGACTGGGTTGCCATTTCCTTCTCCAGAGGATCTTCCCAACCCAGGAATCAAACCCAGGTCTCCTGCATTGTAGGCAGACGCTTTACCATCTGAGCCACCAGGGAAGTCCAGAATACTGGAGTGGGTTGCCTTTCCCTTCTCCAGGGGATCATCCCAACCCAGGCGGATTCTTCACCAACTGAGCTGTCAGGGAAGCCCAGCTCCCCTGGTGGCTCAGACAGTAAAAGCGTGTACTTGCAATGTGGGAGACCTGGGATCAAACCCTGGGTCGGGAAGATCCCCTGGAGAAGGAGATGTCAACCTACTCCAGTATTCTTGCCTGGAAAATTCCATGGCTCATAGGCTCCTAATTTCTCAGAGCCTAGGATAATTGGAGTTATATGACTGATTGGGAAAAATCTCATTTTATCTCCTGGGTTCTTAAGTAGTTCTATCCAAGTGCAATAAAGATGTAATTTCTCCCTTATTATTGAGTTTTTTCCTAGTTCAATCCCAATCTATATGACTATCTCAGGACACTTATCTAGAAGTGATTGAAAAAAAATCAGCATCTCTGGGAAATAGGTCTAAAGTTGAACAACTTAATAACCCTCATTTATTACCACTTCAGAAGCTGACTCTGCACAACTGAACAGGCATAAGCTCTCCATCTGTGTGTACTCACATGCAGATTTCTCTTGTTCTCTTAGTAGCTCTTAACTAGATAAGGCTAGTATTATTCCCATTTTACAGAAGAGAAAACTGAGGAAATGGAGCACCTAAGGGAGTTGTTCAGGATGACCATGATAGTTGGTGGCATAGTCTCATTTACAGCCAGAGAGGCAGAGTTCTCATATTTCGGGAGCTTTGTCTTATTTGTTCCATGGGCTCTTTGGCAGTCCGATGAAGCCTATGGATCCCTTCTCAGAAAACGTTTTTAAAGGCATAAAGCAAAATACACACAATTATGAAGAAAATAAATCACTTTGAAATATGCATGCTCAGTCACTTCAGTGATGTTTGACTCTCTGCAACCCTATGGACCTTAACCTGCAACGCTTGTCTGTCCATGGGATTCCCCAGGCAAGAATACTAGGGTGGGTTGCCATGCCCTCCCCTCCAGGGGATCTTCGGAATCCAAGGATCAAATGTGAGTCTCCTGTGTCTTCTGCATTACAGGAAGGAGAATCTTTACCACTGAGCCACCAGGGAAGCCCCATTTTTTAAAGTTACTAAAACATTAAAAACAAAATTTGTAAGGTAGATCTATATAGATGTATGCCTCTTAATTAACATATCAAATATGGGAGGTCTAATAATGACCACAATTTTAGGTAGTGATGAACATAAATTACATCTTAACATATCTGAAACAACTATAATAGGCTCTAAAATATATGTGATTTCCTTTGGCAAAAAAAAGTCACAGAATCTGCTACTATTACTGTGGTCTGTTGTCTACAGTCATAATAGAAGGAAATGCTAAATTTCAACTAGAGGTTAGAGAAAATAAGAATGAAATGGTTTTTCCCATCCAAATTCACAACCCTTCTTCCTGGGTTTTATCCATGGTCCCTGTAAGGGTCTGGAGACTTTAAAAACTCCTTCTCTTGTCTGGTCCTTCATAAAACAGATGAGAAAACTGGGGGTCAGAGACGGAAAGTGATTACTTTGGATTGCTTAGCTATAAAACAGCAAGGATAAAACCAGAGCCCAGGGGTTGTAAAGAGCCCTCATACAGGGCTGTTATGAAGAATACATACATGTGAATGTTTGGCACAGTATCAGGCACACAAATAGCCATCTTGCAAAAAAAAAAAAAAAGGCCACGTGATACAGTAGAAGCACATAAAGATAGAACTTTCTGGAAATCTCCTTATATAAAAGGGGGGCAGAGTCAGCAGTATGTGCCTTTTGTTCTTGTCCCTTTCCTTTTCCTGTCCAGAAGAGAGACCTGGTGTCCACATTAGAAGGACAACACAGGCAAACGCTAGAAAGGACACAGGGCCTCCATCCCCAATGGTAAGGAGCAGCCACACAAGCCCTGGGTTAACTACTCCCAAACTTCTCACATGAGAAAAAAAATCTTCTGAGTTGTTCAAGCCACTGCTACTTGTGTTCTGTTATATGTAGTCAGTTCACTCACTGACACACACCTCTTGCTGGTTGGTGGCTGACTCTCTGAGCTTTGCATCTGTAAGGGCAACATCAAGGTTTTCTGGTGAGCATCAGAGGATACAGAGGACTCAACACAGTGCCTGGCTCAATTCCAAGTGCACAGTTAAAGGCAATTGTTGTTGCTCATACAACTCAACAAAATAAACCAAACAACCCAATAAAAAAAATGGGCAGATCTAAATAGACATTTCTTAAAAAAAAAAAAAGGCCAATGAGCACATGAAAAGATACTCAACATTGCTAATTATCAGAGAAATGCAAATCAAAACTACGGTAAGGTACCACCTTACACTGGTCAGATGGCCATCATTAAAAAGTCTACAGATAACAAATGCTGAAGAAGATGTAAAGAAAAGAGAACCCTCCTACACTGTTGGTGAGAATGTAAGTTGGTGCAGCCACTGTGGAAAACTGTATGGAGTTTCCTCAGAAAACTAAAAACAAAATTACCATATGATCCAGCAATCCCACTCCTGGGCATATATCCAGACAAAACTCTAATCCAAAAAGATACATGCACCCCTATGTTCCTAGCATCACTATTCACACTAACAAAGACATGGAAACAGATGGATGGATAAAGATGTGGTTCATATATACAATGGAATACTACTCAACCATAAGAAAGAACAACAACAAAAAAATAAAACAGAATAAAATAGTGCCATTTTCAGCAACACAGATGGACCTAGAGATTATCATACTAAGTAAGTCAGAAAGAGAAAGACCAATACCATATGATATCACATATTTGGAATCTAAAATATGATACCAATGAACTTATAGAGAAACAGACTCACAGACATAGAGAACAGACTTGTGACTGCTGAGCAGGGAGGAGGTTGGGGGAGGGATGGAGTAGGAGGGTGGTGTTAGCAGATGCAAACTATTATATAGAAGGGATAAAAAACAAGGTCCCACTGTATACCACACAGAACTATATTCAATATCCTATGATAAACCATAATAAAAATGAATATAAAAAATATATACATATAACTAAAGCACTCTGTTGTACAGCAGAAATTAACACAACATTGTAAATCATTATAAATCAACTATATTTCAACTTTTTTTTTTTTAAAAAGGCAGCTGCTGTTACTATTATTGTTTCAGTGCCTTGTGGTTTGTTTTAGTGTCTTGTGGTTCAGTGCTCTTTCTTCTATATTGGCTCACAGCTTCAAAACCACACACACAGCCTCACCATTCCCATCCACCCTCCCACCCCCTCAAAACCCCTCTCCCCCTCCCTCTGGTACACATGCCTCTAATTCAACCTTGATTAAATGCTTATCATGTCTCACAGAAAGGAATAGTTTGTGTAAATGCTGACAGAAGCAAAACACCTAATAATTAGTGGCTAACAACCACAGACATGGAAGCAATTAGGAGGTTTATACAAATTCAGGGAATGAAAGCAACTTCTCATTTATTCCTCAGATTTCTTGCATAAGCCCTGGAGATGTTATTTCCAACCAGCAATGCTGACTTCACAGGAAGAATGTGGGATGAGAAGTGAGTGGAGAGGTTGGAGGGTGTTGTGAAGAACCTTCAGACCCCAAATGCCCCTTCCACCCCGCTCCTGTGGCTCCTCTGCTGGGCCTTTACCACCGGAGCTGGGGTCCTATGGATGGTACTCTTGCCTGTGGGTCTTGACAACAGGATGGTGCTATTTCCCCACTCAGTCCTTTCTTTCCTTAGACATCACTTGCCCCAGCAGTGATGGACTGGGGACCACTTGGGATGCTAATGCCTTCCAAGTAGGCTTTCTTAGCCGTGGGGCACTTCTCTGCACTCAGGGCTAGTTGGGGCTCTGTATGTGTAATGGGCAGGCTAAAATTTGGCACCTCTTCCAATTAATATCCTTTTATCATCATCACCAACTATTAAAATAGTGTCATTTAAAAAATTCCTATAGAAGAAATAGGACTAACTTGGAACCCCAGCACCATTCCCCAGAAGCGATATTAACAATTTGCTGCGTATCCGTCCAGAAAATTTCCATACACTGTAACGGACTGCATTGTGTCCCCCCCACCCCACCCCCTACCACCCCAGTTCATAGGTTAGAACTCTAACTCCCAATGTGACTGTATTGGGAGATAGAGCCTATGAAGAGGTGATAAAGGTTCAATGAAATCATAAGGGTAGGGCCCTACTCCAATAAGACTGATGACTTTATAAGAGGCAGAGACACAGGGATGTGCAGGCCAGAGAAAAGGCCGTCAGGCCATGGTGAGAAGGCGTTGGAGAAACCAACATTACAACACTTTGATCTTAGACTTCTGGCCTCCCGAACTATGAGAAAATAAATTTCTGTTGTTTAAGCCACCCAGTCTGTGGTTTGGCCACCTGGGCTGACTAATACTTCATTGTGTAAATCCATGAGCTGGACAATTTATCAAAATATTTCATTGTACTCAACTTCTCTATTCCTTTCTCCTTTTACCAAGGAGAGTCAGCTTTTGTTATTCCTTAGCTTAGGGGTGGCTGAAGTACCCTCCCCCTTAAGAGATTTTCTTCACTTCCATTCCTAGGAGCACTACGTGATAATGTTTGCCCACATTATCACCTCAAGTATACTGTCAAACTTCCCCCTTTAGATTTGATTTAGTGAGGATGAGAAGGAACTGATTTTATAGAAATACAAATGCATAGAAATAGATTAACCACCCAGTGGGGTCCACTTCTGCTGGCAAAGCAAAATTAATGTTCTAAGAAAAAAATTCAGGGGAGCATCTCTTATTGTTCCCACATATTTATTTTCTTGTTAACTCTCTCTTGTGATTTTTCTGAAGCAGACAAATTTTGGGGAGGCAGGTTAAAGGGTGCAAAATGAAGACTATTTAACAAATTACCCAGACCTCATAAACAGGTCCACACTATGCATTATTTAGTGTCAAAATTTCAGCTATGGTGAGGCTAACTTCACTTATTTTTGGCATGCTTTAGTTCTATCCCATTTGCCTGGTTCAAAGGAATTTATCACTTTTTACCACCAGGCACTTAGGAAGAAAACTACTTATTCTCTCACGTAGGCATAAAGGAAAAGAAAGAAGCAACATCAGCTGTCTACCTTCCACTCCTCTCTCTCCTGACTTTGGGACAGGGGATACCCTAAGATCGGGACCTATTTCCTAGGTGGAAATCTCTTACCCAAAGTCAACGCTCCTTCTGGATCAGAGTGTAGAACTCGGGCCTCCCCCTCCTGTGTCTAGGAAAGCCCAAGGACACAGCTGCTCGTGAGGCTATGTGCTAATGATACATATGAGAAGTTCTGGGGTCCAACAAGGACCCCTTCCATGCCTGACCTTCCAATCTTGTCCCTTAAACTACTGCCCATCTCTTCCATGTTTGTAAACAGGAAGATTCTACCCTAGGAACTGAGTTCAGCTGGAGAGGGCTTCTTTTGGCTAGGTTCTGCTGGGGAGTTATACAAAGCTATATCTTGATTTGCAATACACTTTGTGCCAAAATATAATCACTATTTGAACATCTTTTTTTTTTTCTTTTAAATTCTGTTTTTAAAGGGAGAACAAACATTTGTATGAGAATGGTCCCAGGCACAGGCAGAAGTAGAACTTTAAAAATATTCTCTTTGCTGTGATTACTAATGTTTTGTTGACTCTGACCAAACACATGTATTGCACAAAGTTAGGTCTGTGTAAGGAAAGAGTGGATTAAAAAAAAAAAGTCCACATCAAGAACTGTCTTTTAGAGCAGGAATGGGACCAATTAACTTTTCCACTTATTTACACCAGTGATGTTTTAGCATTTTTTATAGATTCCGCTCCACTCCTTTTCCCCCCAGGAAGCTACAGAGCTGGTGTGCTATTTAATCCAGTTGTCTACACTAAAGTCCCGGGGCTCTCAAGGCATCAGTTTGAAGGACACTAGAAACTCCTCAGACTGTTTTTTCTTATCTAGGAAGATTTTTCTAAGAACTAAAATGCAGAGAGCTGCTTTTATTATATCTTAAAATGAATAGCCTTCTAGGTCTTAGATTTAGCAATAGTGCTCATTTGGGAGCTTCTTAGTCATCATTGCTCTGAGGGGCTCCTTGAATGGACGAATGATGTAAAGAAGTCTGAGTGCTTATGGAGGCTCCTTAGAGAGGAGTGGACTCTGCCAGCAGCATCCTTGTGGGAGGATAGCTAGACCAGCACTGTGAACATAACTCGTGAAGACCTGTTTCTTGAAGATCCTCTCACTTCAGGAGGATGAGTTGGTGTTTGGGAGGTAGTGAGACTGACAAGATTGACTGATTGTTGGGGACTTCCCTGTCCAGTGGTTAGGACTCTGAGCTTCCACTGCAGGGGGCATGGTTCCATTCCTAGTTGGGGAACTAGGATCTCACATTCTGTAGCACAGCAAAAAGAAAAAAAAATTAATAGTCTTGAAACACATCAAGTTGATTGATTCTTGTCACCACGCATCCATCCTTCCCCTGTTGAGGACTTCTGTGAGAGAATCATGGCTGAGTCCCCAGTTACCCTCGAGATCAGCTTCAAGAGCCTTGGGAGGAAAGCCAGATTCTGCCTCCCCAGCTTTAATTTCCAAGCCGCAGGCCTCCCTGGCTCACTCACTTATTCCCTTATAGTGACACAGTGACAGGGTAAGGGGTGGGTGGGGGCTGCTACAAGTTGAGCCTTAGCCAGAACTTTGTCCGCAGCCTAGAATTTCCACAGGTTTGATGGGCTCCAGTTCCTGAAAAGTAACAGCAGTATTTGAACAGTGTATTGTTTCCCAAACTTCCGTCATTAGTACAGTCACAATGTAATTTTTGCTATTTCTGGGGTCCTCTATTATTTCTGTATATTTAAGGTAATAAAAATACATTATGTATATTTAAAAATAATTTCTGACTGAACAAAAAATAACTTCACCACTTAAAAGAAAAAATTTTATGTCATCTGCATAGCTGAAATACTAGTGCCACTTGCTCTAAAGAGAAGCTTTCAGCAGAAGTAAATGCAATGAAAACGAAACAATATGATTAAAGTTGAGCTCTGAGGCTGCCTGCCTAAAGCCCAGGGCCTAAGGTATGGTACTTCTTTACTTAAAGAAGAGAGGGAGGGAGGAAGAGAGAAACAGAGAGGGGGAAAGTGTTGGAGCGGTGTTTGGGCTTTACTAGCATCAAAGTCAGACTTTCAATATGATGTAATCAGAAGGACTAAAAGAAACTGAAAAGAGTACTTTCTCATTTTATGGTCTAATATTATTGCCTATTCAGTGTTCTACTTAAGTCATCCTATAGGTAGTCAGCATGCAAAGTACACTAACTGAGCAGGTACAGGATCTTTAAAAGTTAAGATCAGGGACTTCCCTGGTGTTCCAAGCAGGGTCCAGGTTTGATCCTTGATCAGGGAACTAGATCCCACATGCTGCAACTAAAGACCCCATATGCCACAAAGATCAAAGGTCAGAGTGCAACAACTAAGACCCAGCACAGGCAAATAAATATTTTTTAAATAAGGACCAGAAGGTCATAATGAAATCAGTTTCCTTCTTGCATAGATAAGGGGAGATGAGGACAAACCAAATTTTTTATTGTAGCCAAATACACATGAAATTTACTGTTAGTGACATTAGTATATTCACAGTGTTGTGCAACTATCACTGCTATCTAGTTCCACAACACCTGCATCATCCCCAAAGGCCTCCCTGGACCCATTATCAGTCTTTCCTCACTTCCCCATCTCCTAGCCCTGGCAACCACTAATCTGATCTCTGTTCCTATGGATTTGCTCACACTAGATATTTTATATAAATGGAATCATGCAACATCCGGCCTTTTGTATCTGGCTTCTTACACCTAGAATGATGTTTTTAAGGTTCATTCATGTTGTAGCATGTATTAGTACTTTTAGTTATTTTTTATGGCTAAGTAATATTCCATTTATAGTTGTACCACATTTTGTTTATCCATTCATAAACTGAGGTACATTTGGGTTACTTCCACCTTTTGCTCTATGCTGCTATGAACATTCATGTACAAAGTTTTGAGTCCCTGTCTTCAGTTCTTTGGGGTATATACCTAGGAGTGGAATTGTCAGGTTAAATGGTCATTTTATGTTTAAGTTACTGAGGAACTGCCTATCTATTTTCCACATGGGCTATACCATTTTGCACTTCAATCAGCAATGTACAAAGGTTCCAATTTCTCTGTTTGTCATCACATGTTATTTTCTGGGGTTTTTGTTTGTTAAATTGTAGCCATTTTAGAGAGATGAACTAACTACCTTTGATTGAACACTATAACTCTTCATTTCTTCTCTAATTCTCCACTCAGCAGCCAAATTAATCTTTCCAAAATGCATATCTGATCACATCATCTGCTTTTTTGATCCCAATCTCTTAGGATGAAGACAAAAAACATCCCAAGTCCTCCAGACTTTGACCTGGTCTTTGTCTGCCTTTCAGCCAGCACCATTCCACCTGGGCCTTTCAGAAAGCATCCTCTTGCCAGAGCATGGAGTTCCTCTGCTTGGAATGCTCCCTTCCCACACCCTCAAAGCTTAGCTCAGGCTTCATTCTCTCAGGAAAGCCACCCCCACCAGGCCAGGGGGCTTGTCCTCAGCTCTCAGAACACTGTGCATTTCGCCTTTTTAAGACCTTCCCCTGTTTGTAGTTATATATTTATTCATGTCATTATTTGGTCCTGTTGGAGAGCTCCACCTTCACTCTGCAGAACAGTCAGCAATGAGGCCTTGGACACTCCTTGAACCTGGAGCAACTGTCTTTCCCCTTTTCCATTCAGTCCTCCCAATGAAGGAGGATGAATTTTCCTCTCTCTGCATTCCTTTGCCCAAAGAGCAACTTTTCCCTTCCTCAAAACCTCATCAAGCATGCAGGGTTGTCTGCTGGGTTTGCTCGATTCTTAAATTCAAAAAACACTTAGAGGACAATAAGAAGTGTGAACACTGTTCAGGAAATGAAAAGATGAGACAAACTGGGAGAAAATATTTGCAAAGCACATGTATATTCAAAGCATTGGGCTTAAGATATATAAAGAACTCTTAAAAGTCAGTAAGATTTAAAACTAAAATGAGCAGACAATTTAGACCTATGACCAAAAATGTAAGCACATAAAAAGATGTTCAATATCATTAGTCATTAGGGAAATGCAAATTAAAGCCACAATAGAAGCTACACACCTACTAGAATGACTAAATTTGAAAAAACTAGCATTATCAGCTGTTGGTGAGGACGTGGAGCCTCTAGAGATTTTACACATTGACAGGAATGCAAATGGTTCAGCAATTTTGGAAAACAGTATGGCAGTTTTGATAAACTTATCATACAACACAGCAATTCCACTCTTAGCTATTTACCCCACAGAAGGCAAACATCCATATGTTCACACACAAAGATCTTCAGCTGCTGGCTGTGCTGAAAAGGTCTCCCCAGCAGAGGTCGACTGCTATGTGTTTACAGGATATTTTCAGCCATCACAAAGGAGATGTATAAGATGTTAAGTCATCCGTCTCGCCTTTGCTTTTACGGAGTTTTCCAGGGGATGAAGTTCAAAAATGCCAGATAAAAACGCTATATAGGCTTTGTGTTTCAGACACTAGAAAAACCTCCAAGTAGCTCATAAGATTCCACTGTGAGAAACACAGTCTGATGAGGGGAATAAGAGTCAGGCTTCCCTTGTGGCTCGGCTGGTAAAGAATCCGCCTGCAATGCAGACCTGGGTTAGATCCCTGAGTTGGGAAGATCCCCTGGAGAAGGGAAAGGCTACCCACTCCAGATTCTGACCTGGAGAATTCCATGGACTGTATAGTCCATGAGGTTGCAAAGAGTCAGACAAGACTGAGTGACTTTCACTTTTCCCATATTTAGTTCCTCTAGGGAGGATTTCACATCTATGACACTGGGTAAAACTGTAGGGAAGATCAGTGGTTTCTAGGACTGAAAGTGGGAGGAGAGTGGCTACATACAGGCATGAGTGAAATTTGGGGGTGTTGAAATCTAGATCTTGATTTCAGTATTGCTCACACAAATGCATACAGTTGTCAAAATTTATCAAACCATACACTTAAAAAAAGAGTAAGTCTAAAAAGATTTTTAAACTACTAAAAAAACTGAAGTAGTTAATTTACAATGTTGTATTAGATTCAGGTGTACAGTGGAGTAAACTATATATATATATATATTTCAGATTCTGTTCCATTATAGGTTATTAGAAGACACTGGATATAGTTCCCTGTGGTATACAGTAGGTTCCTGTTATCTATTTTATACATAGTAGTGTGTATATGTTAACCACAAACTCCTAGTTTATCTCCAATATTTTTTATATAAACTATACCCAATAAAACTGACTTAAACACTTACTTGAAATTTAACCATAAAAAAGAAATAATTTAACTTAAAAATGGGCAAAGGACTTCCAACAAGCATGTAAAAGATGCTCAACATCACTAACCATTAGGAAAATGCAAACCAAAACCACAGTGAGAGGGGCTTCCCTGGAGGTCCAGTGGTTAAGACTTTGTCTTCCAATGCAGAGGGTGCAGGTTCAATCCCTGTTGGGGGAGCTAAGATCCTACAAGCCTCTCAGCCAAAAAACCAGAACATAAAAAACAGAAGCAATATTGTAACAAACTCAATAAAGACTTTAAAAATGTTCCATTAAAAAAAAAATCTTAAAAAAAAACCCCACAATGAGATACCATTTCATACCTATTTAGATGGTTACTATTTAAAAAAAAAAAACAAACTAACTGTTGATGAAGATTTGGAGAAACTGGAATACTTGGGCACTGTTAGTGCAGATGTCAAATGGTGCAGTTAGTATGGAAAACAGTATGTTAGTTCCTCAAAAGATTAGGATTATTAGATGATTCAGCAATTCCATTTTTGGATACATATCTAAAAGAATTGAAATCTGAGTCTTGAAGAGGTATTCACATACCCATGTTCATAGCAGCATTATTCACAAAAGCCAAAAGATGGAAGCAACCTACATGTCCATCAAAGAATAAATGGATAAACAAACCGTGGTATATACATACAATGGAATATTATTTATCCCTAAAAAGAAACGAAACTGACATATGTTACAACATAGATGAAAATTATGTTAGGTTAAATAAGTCAATTGCAAAAAGACAAATACTGTACGTGAGGTGTCTAGACTGGTCAAACTCATAGAAACAGAAAACAGAATGGTGGTTGACAGGGGCAGGGCAGGGAGGTGGAGGGTGGATTAGGAGCTGTTTAATGGGTACAGAGCTTCAGTTTTGCAAGATGATTCTGAAGACTGGTACACAACAATGTAAATATATTTAATTCCACTGAACTACACATTTTAAAATGGGTATGACAGTAAATCTTATGTGTGAGTGAAGTGAAAGTCACTCGTTGTGTCTGACTCTTTGCAACCCAGTGGACTATTTAGTCCATGGAATTCTCTAGGCAAGAATGCTGGAGAGGTGGAAGAGGCAACCATGCCCTTCTCCAGGGAATCTTCCCAACCCAGGGATCGAACCCTGGTCTCCCACATTGCAGATGGATTCTTTACCAGTTAAGGCACCATGGAAGCCCTATGTGATGTGTATTTGACTGCAATTAAAAAAAAAAACAAAAAACCTTAGAGCACTTTAGGAATGTGTGCGTGTGTGTGTGTTTGTGTGTATCCTATATACAAAAAAAGCCAAGACAGGGAATATATGAAATAAAAAGAAAAACCTTTCTCTGTTCCTTTTTTCTCTCTAGTACATACTCTCATTCCCATTTCCTGTTTAGAGTCACACACACAAACATATAGCTTTAAAACGTACATAAATGGAATGAAACTATACGGACGGTTAGGTAACCTGCCCTTTCCACAGTGTCCACCTCATTTTAGAGATTTTCTATGTCAGTATTCAGCCAATGACCCCATTCCTTCTAACCATCACACTGCATTTCATAGCGGTGATGTGCATAATCTATTTAAGCGTTTTTCTCTGGATGGACAGTTACATAGTTTCCATTTTTTCCCTTCCCCTGACAAAGCTGCAGTAAACATCCTTGTACATCCCTGTGGGCTTGTAAGAGTCTCCCTGTGGGTCACAGGCCTACAAGTGCTCTGTTGAAGGAACGTTCCCTTAAAATGTTACAGATATTGCCAAACTGCCTTCCAAAACATCTTCACCAAGACCACCGCCTACCACTGCATGATGTTGCCTTGTCTTCACACTCTCACTAGATTATCAATTTTAAAAATATTTCCTGCTGGGCTTTCAGAAGCCCCCAGAACCCCAGCCAAATGGCCCACTTTTTCCACTGACACAGTGGCCACCAGCTAGGTCTTGTTCTTGCTATCTCTCTCTCTAGGAATGTCCTCCCTAACCCCACTACCCCCAGTCCCTTTCCCTTCGCCTTTCCAAATCCTTCCAGGTGGGCTGTAGCTCCCCTGCTTCAGCAGTTTCCCTGGACACCTGGGCCTCACCTCCTGCTTGGAGGCCTCTATGGAGTCAAGGCCTATCTAACTGCACCTTCCACTGCTTCTTCAACAGCGCCTGTTTCTTAATCTAGAGCTTTTCAGGCTTACCCACCAAAATCTCTCTACCAGCAGGAGAGAGTGAATGCAGAACCTGGCATGTCTGGGGAGCACAATTGCAAGGCTTCCCCAGCGGCTCAGTGGTAAAGAATCTGCCTGCCAATGCAGGAGATGCAAGTGACGTGAGTTCCATCCCCGGGTCAGGAAGATCTCCTGGAGGAGGCAATGACAACCCACTCCAGTATTCTTGTTTGAAGAATCCCATGGACAGAGGGTCTGGTGGACTGCAGTCATGGGGTCTCAAAGAGTCGGGCATGACTGAGCATACATAGCACAGGGAGAGGAAAATTTCTTTCAAATCCCTCGGTTTAAGATTCTAGTTTTATATTTAAAATGTTTTAATACATGTCTCACCCCATAAAATTGGTGCTTCAGGGGATGCCCCACATCAGTCCCACATTTCTGTGAAGTCCCTGGCACATCTGTATACCCAGGTAGAAAGATGCAATCTCAGTTTGATCTTCCTCACTACTCCCAGAGTTCTCCAAAAGAGACTCAGATGTAGGCTCACCTGTCTGGTACAGGGAGGTTCAGTAAATCCACTCACTGTTGGGTGCACTTTCCCTCTCTTCGACTTGTCAGTTGGGGAGGTCAGGGAATTGGAAAGCAATTTCGTGCCTTCACGCTCCTCTCGCTTAGGCGCGCTGGACAACAGGTGGCGCCCGGGTCCGCCTCGCCGCCGAGCTTGTCCCACTCCCAGCACCTGCTCCGGAGAAGGAGCCCTGGAGCGGTGTCGGCCACTGCGGTGTCTAAAGTACTGTTTCCCAGTCTCTGCACGTACACAGGAAAGAAGCCCGACTCTGGGAGGCGAGGAGCGGTCCCGGGAGGCTTCATCTCTGCTTGTGCGCAGCTGGAGACGCGCGGCGCCAGCCCCGCAGGAGAGCCTCGCGCCCCTGGACAGCGATCGCAACTCTGGCAGCGGCAGAAAACACAGAAATCTAACGCCACTTATTTATGAGCCTGCTAGAGAAGGAAATTGAAACCTCTTGGTGTGATTTAAAGACATGGTAACAACTGCTGTCTGATTTCTGGGAACTGGCTCCCCGAGCTTGTTACAACACCGTCCTTACCCCCGGCCAGGTTTGGCTTCTTACTCGCTGGAGGCAGGGGTGGGAGGTCAACAACTTGGAACAGAAGGATCAGAGGAGAGGCTTCGTTTCTCTGAAGCCACCTAGGCTTAAGGCAGATGGCCAACTCAGTGCTTACCCAAGCAGGTCCTGGAAAACAGTAGACTCTGGTGTATGTGGAAGGGGAGTAAAACCTGATCCTTTTCCTGACGGGGTGCTTGTGCTTCTCCAAATGTGGTCTACCCACCAGCGGAATCATTTGCGAAAAATGCAGATTATCGGGTTTTACTTCCACATACTAAATCAGCTGGAAGAGGCCAGAGGTGGTAGCGTGGGTCTGTGTTACATTTACAGGAGTAGTTCTCTTACTCCCTGAGTGTGACCAGCTAAAAACATTGAGTTTATATAAACAGAGTAGAATGGTAGTTGCCAGGGGCTGAGAGGGATGGGAAATGGGGGGATGTTGGTCAAAGGGTACAAAGCTTCAGTTATGAGGGATGAGTAAGTTCTGGAGATCTAATGTACATGATGGTGACTCTAGTTAATAGTACTGTACTGTATAGATGAAATCTGCCAAGAGTAAGTGTTCTTGCCACACACACAAAGGAAACATGTGAGGTGATAGATATGTTGATTAGCTTGATTGTGGTAATCATCCCACAGTGTATACCTATATCAAACATCATGTATACACCTTATTCAATTTTTACTCTTCAATTACATCTTAGTAAAGTTGGGGGAAAAAAAACCAAACCAACCACAAAGTACAAAATCTTCCTGCCCCGATTCTCTATTCTTTCCTTTCGTGCCCTCTGTCTCCTTTGTAAGTTAAATCTTGCCCAGCATTCCCTATATATGTCAGCATGAACATATCATGGGCATTTGCTGGTGCTAGGGGTAATGGTTATGAGTGTGGGTTCCAGGATCAGACTGTCCATGTAGAAATCTTAGGTCCTCCCTTCCTTACTAGTTATCTGTTCCTATAAAACAAACTTGGTGATACAAAACAGCAAGTCATTAATTGTTATCATGAGTCTGGGAGTTGATTGAGCTCAGCTGGGTGATTCTTACTCAAGGGTAACTTACACGTCTGGTGATTGAGGCTGGCTGTTGGCTGAGACCTCAGCTGGCAAGAACATCTACTGTGGCCCCTTGATGTGGCCTAGGGTTCCTCATAAAATGACAGGTGGGTTCCAAGAGCAAGCATCCCAAGATAGCAAGACATGGGGAAACTGAATTATGTTACATGACTTTGGAAGTCCTACAGGGTCACTGGGACCCTGCATTCTATTTGCCTCTTAATAAGAAGCAGCTGTAGAAGTTTTTTTAAAACCACCACATCTTCTAAAATCTGTATCCTTAGGCAAGTTACTTAGCCTCTTCATGCTTCAATTTCCTTATCTATAAAGTAATGGTAACCTTGTTCATAGAATGTTATGAGAATTAAATGAGCATGTGTGTAAACCCCTGAGCGTAGTGCCTGGCACATAGCAATTGCTCAGAGGTAATGATTATTCTAGGGATTATCTCTTTACCATCCACCCAAGCCTTTGAGGTAGGCATTTGACCCCCATTTTACAGAGGGTGGGACAGGGGTTCTAAGATGATATAAAACTTTCCCAACTGAAACACCTTCTCAATTCTTAGCAAAGGTTCTTCTCCAGGAAGGACAGGGGACATTGGAAAACAGTTACAACTGAGCTTCTGGCCCGAGATAAGTAGAAACCCTTACCTGGAATAGCATTCCTTAAACCGCGGTTCCTGCACTGTGAAGCTGAGTGAGTGGGCCACAGTTAGCACGATTTTAAGTGACCATCTAATTACTAATACAAACTGAGAAAGAGAGTACATTCTGTAAGCAAGTATAAACTTTATGAAACTCTTGTTCCTTATATCTATATGCCTCATTGGTTTTCAACTGTGGACAATTTTGTCTCCCAAGGAGATGTTTGGAGATGTCTGGAGACAGTTTTGATTGTCACAACTAAAGCAGGACAGGAAATGCTTCCGACATTGAGCAGGTACAGGCCAGGGATGCTGCTAAGTATCCTACAATTCACAAGAGAGTCCCTCTCCCCACTCCCTTAGGAATAAATTATCCAACTCAAACCTTCAACAGTGTAGAGAATAAGAAACCCCGGTATATGGATACCTATATATCGATATCTACGTGTACTGGGGTGCCGTGTGCAATGTTCCATTCTGTGGGTTGTAGTCAAAAAGCTTGAGAGCCCCTAGCCTAGAAGACTTCTTGGAAGTCCAGCTCCTAAACCTAGTTCTGCCACTGAGGTTTGCTCACCAGGCCCTAATAGCATCTGTCCCTGCTCAGAGGATCTGAATGCACTATTTGTTTTCTTCTGGTTTGTCTTTATTGTCAGACCTTCCCAAATAGGATTTCTCCCAGAAGAGTTGGAGTGTGGACATGAGTAGCTTCAGAAGAGAGCCTTCTGGGACTTCCCTGGTGGTTCAGTGGTTAAGACCATGCACTTCCAATGCAGGGGTCTTGGGTTTGATCCCTGGTCAGGAAACTCTGACTCCACATGCTGCCGCGGAGCAGCAAGAAGAGAACCCTCTAATACCCATTAACCCTGGTTCAGACAGAAGGTTTTCACTTTCGTGTTGGCCAGTTCTGAGACCCTTGGTTTTCCTGTGTCCTCATACTTAGCTAATCACTTAGTTGAACACTTTCTGTAAACCCAACACTTCTCAGTTCCATGCATTGGCTCACTTCTTCCTCATAGCAACTGTGTGAAGAAGATTCTATCATGGAAGTTTTACTAGTGTGGAAACTAAAGCTCAGAGAGGTTAAATCACTTCACTAGGACCACACAGCTGGTCAGTTGCAGAGCTAGGGTTTGAACTCAGCCTAATGACCTATACTGCCACTTCCCAAGCTATGTTCTGATTGGAACCTAGGCTTGAAACACGTCTATCACACAGACAGACCTGTAGGAGAGGACAGATTCTAGGCTGGAGCCAGGCAGTGTTTAGTCTTGTTCTGACTCTCCCCTTTATCAGCCATGTGACCCCAGAAAGGAACTTTTAGAGGTTCAGCTTCCCAGTCTGTCAGGTGAGGATTCCTGTACCTGCTCAGCCTGTCTTAGGAAAACTGCCCTGGGAACACTATGGACATGGAACTGCTTGGGCCAGTCCTTTAAAGACACCCACCCTGTCACCTCTCACCTCTTTGACATGCCTCTTCATCCAGGTCGCCTCTTAGAGCCTCCTGTATCCATTAGCTTGGGCTGCCAAACAAATTCCACAGACGGGGTGGCTTAAAAAACAGACGTTTCTTTCTCACAGTTCTGGAGACTGGAAGTCTGAGATAAGACACCAGCAGACCCGGTCCTCGGTGAGGACCCTATTCCTGACTTGCAAGTGACTTCCCTCTCACCGCGTCCTCTCATGACGGAGACAGGATGCGCTGGTGTTGCTTCCTCTTATAAGGGCACACATCCCATCATGGAGACCCTACCCTCCCGACCTCATCTAAACCTAATTACCTCCAGAAGGCTCCACCTCCTAACACCATCACATCGAAGTTTAGGGCTTCAACTCGAATCCTTTCTACCTGGAATTCCCAAAGCCCTTTATCTACTGGCCTCCAATGGCAACGACACTGTGTCCTTCCAAAATTCCTGTGTCTTTAGAGAATGTCCTATCTCCTCTTCCAGCCTGAAATTTTCAAAAGACAAAGCCTGTGTTTTATTTGCTTTTGTTTCTTTGGCTCCTGGCTTTGTGTAGGTGCTCAACAATCACCTGTAGAGTAAATGAAAGAACAAGTTGGGGAATGAATTTCAGGTGTGAGTGGTTGCTGGGTTTCAGGTGGTGTTTGGCAGAAACACAAACGTGCTTCCAGCAGTAGCAGCTGGCACTACACGTGAGAACAGTCACCAGGTTTTTACACTTTCATCTGCTCCTGAGCTGTTCTGGAAGCTTCGTATACAGATGCCGCTTTTCTGAATGAGGCCACCAGCAAGGGCCAATGCTCTTTATCTTACTAATCCCAATGAAGCTGTCTCCAAAAATAGCTTGTCTCTGAGGATTGTGCATTGAGGAGAGAACAAAAGCAGAATCATAGATTGGCAGAGCTTAGGGGTTGTCTTTGACTCGGTGCTTCTGATTGTCAGACAATAGACAGAAGCCTAGAGAGGGGTGGGGACCTGGGGGCTGGGCTATGACCAGATGCCTGGCCTTCAGACTCCTGCCTCCACTGAGGGGTATATGAAAGCACTAACTACGAAAACACAGGGATGCTGGGTAGGCAGGATCCAGCTGACATTCTTCAGATGCCACTTCCTACAGGAAGCCTTCCCTGACCAGGACTGCCCCTGACCCAGCTCCCAAAATCAGGTTAGAGGTAGGGGCCCCTGCCATGAGGTCCCCGAGCACTCTGTTCCACTGCTATGAGAGCATTCCGACACTCATGGGAGGTAACATATACTCAAAAATATTCAAGCACCTACTGTATGGGAAGCACTACTTTAGATGGTGATGATATAACAGTGAACAAAACAGACAATAATACCCACCCTCACGAAGCTTGTATTTCTAGTGAGCATAGGAAGACAAAAAACAAAACATAAAAACAGATAAAAATATATAACATGCTCAGTTCAGTCGCTCGGTTGTATCCAACTCTTTGTGACCCCATAGACTGCAGCATGCCAGGCCTCCCTGTCCTTCACCATCTCCTGGAGCTTACTCAAACTCATGTCCATTAAATTGATGACACCAGCCAACCATCTCTTGCTTTGTCGTCCCTTTCACCCCCTGCCTTCAATCTTTCCCAGCATCAGGGTCTTTTCCAGGGAGTCATATAACATGCTAGGCATCAATAAGTGCTGAATGATGTGGGCAGTGAAGAGGTCAGTTTTAAATAGGACAGCCAGAGGAATCAGATGACCCCTGAGAGGTGATGCTTGAGGAAAGATGCAAAGGAGATGAGGGAGGAAGCCACATGGACAGGAGGGGAACTAGGCAGAGGTGCCAGCAAGTGCAAAGGCCCTGAGCAGGGAGCAAGGCTTCCCAGTTAGAGGAACAGCAGTGTGGCAACAACAGAGAGAGGGGAGGGGAGGGGCCTAGGAGAGAACGTCAGAGCAGACTGGACATTTGTCCACTCCCCACTTCCCAACGCACACACTTCAGTGAACTAAACAGGAAGACAAACATGTCCAATTCTTGGCTGTTAAGCTTCAGAAGGCAGGTCCAGGGATAAGGTGGGAGGACTGTGAGAGGATGCAAGTTCTTCTAAAGTGACATGACTTTTCTCCATATCTTCACTCTCACCCTCGGCCAGCCTAAATAAAGATTTTGTGGGCTGATGGGGTAGGGTGAAGATGGTCCTGAAGGAATCTACTGAGAGGAGGTGGGGTAGCTGGAAGCTACTGTGTCTGTTTCCAGGGCCAGGTGGAAGGCCCCCCAGAATCTGAGCTGAGGGTTTGTTGCTCTTCTCCTTTTTGGCATCTGCTGAGGACCTCTTGGGGATAACAGGCAGGGTGAGGCCAAACTTCATCTGGGGGAAGTGATGCTCAGTACTTTGCCTAGGTCCCATGCACTCCCCTCCCAAAGTCCCAGGGCACTTACCTATCACCTCCATGCCCCAGATGGTAGATGAAGCCTGACACTTGGGGTCTCACCAGGAGAGGATGGTGGTAGACACCCCCCCACCCCAAATCCTATCACAAATGTAAATGGGATTCCCTGGGGATTCCCTCAGCCACCTCTCATCAGGGCTGGGCTCCGTGAGGGCTCCACCTCTCCTGTGTATGTTTCTCTCTGGATTTGGCAACTTCTATATATCAAGGGAGTAAAATCTGTTGAGATCCATGTATCTGTTGGGAGATTTGGGCTGTTATGCTCAGTTTTCATCAGACTGTTAAAGGAGCTGTTGGTTTAAGAAGGTTCAGTACACATAAGGTGGCCCACAGATATTAAAAATAATGCCCAGTCTGGCCAAGCTCTTCTGTATTTTGTCTTATCCCAATGTGGTCAGTGCTAATTGTATCCACTCTTTTCACGCAGGGTGATCAATCTCAGGCCTGAGTAGCTGGTTCAGACAGTGGAGATGGGCCTTGAACCTAGGTACATGTTCAGAGCAGCCCAGTGTCCCCTCCTCCCACTCCTTTATCACGGGATGCACTATCCCTAAGACATCCAGGCTTCCCTCACACACATATTCTGGCTTTGTCACTCTAGAATTTTCTATAATTTTTTAAATTAAATTTCACTTTTTCTTTTAGTTTGGGTTGATCACTGCTTTGAGTAATATGTTTCTTCATGCTATAAGACACAAAATTCTTTTACTCTGTCATAAACTTGTGTCTTTTTCCTCAAGTTGGACCTGAGTCCTAAAACCCTGACATCTGATGAATAGCACTGAATTTTTTTCTTTGTCCTTTTACTCAGATTTTCTAAACTTCATATATCAAAGTAATGAATTGAATAACTAATACTCTGCGAATAGCTACCCTTTATTGGATATTTTCCAAGTGACTGGCATGGTGTTGTTTCACCCTCATAATCTCATTTGATCTTTCTAATATCTCTATGAAGTAAGTATTATTATTATTATTACTATTTTATAGTTAAGGAAACTGAGGTTGTGGCAGGAGTGGGATTTGAGCCCAGAACTGCAGGATTAACGACTGCCCTTGCCAAGCCACTGGCCTCTTTACTTTAGTTGCTGTAAAAATGTATCCCTGTGCATGCCTCAGGGGTGACAAATGACCCAGCAGTGGTTGGGTAGCTGGAGATGATAAAGTAGGGCTGCTTTACGGCCAGTTGTGAGGCCAGAGCAGAGAGGACCCACTCTTCCCAAGGGCTCTTGATGAACTCCTGGCCTTGGCTGGGGTATACCGCAGTGAGGCTTCCTGGAGAGGTCAGTGTAATGCAGGCCCTGGCTGGGGGCAGATCTGGAACCTAGCATTCTCTGGGGATGTGAGCCATGGCTTGGTCAACCTTCCTTCTGGAAAGAGGTATGAGGCTGTCACTGCTATTTTGTGCTGCCTGGGTGGCCTCCAAACACCAATCATGTCTGAGGTCATTGGAACTGAGCAACTCAAGGAATACCTTTGGTGACTGTGGCTTCAGATACCCAAGGTCCAAATTATAACTTGCGTCTGCCCAGGGATCCACAGTTCAGTGTTTACACCACAATGAGCTCATTGAATTCTCTGTGCTTCCTGCTGGGCTCTGATGATGGTGTCCATTTGATAGATGCAGAAACAGATGAGAAGAGGCAAGGTAAATTGCCCAAGGTCTTGAACCCAGGTCCTGTTGACTCTAAGTTCCGTTCACTGGTGATCTTCAGACTTCATGCTGTGGAGCCCTTGAGTGTTTGGGGCAGGCCAGGGAAAGGGCTGAGGAGGTGGAGGAGGCGGCCAAGGGGCTGAGGCTCTGTCTTCCTTTTCCTACTTCACTCCAGGCCACACTTACATCAGGATTCTGTGACAGACTTGTTTGAAATTTTTGTGTTGCTAAGAAAATATTTCCAGAGGACTCTCTCAAATGGTGCTTTCTTCTCTGGGAATTGGGTGCAGGCTCTTCCTTCCCTAGGACTCCCTTTTTTCTATAGAGGCAGGAAGATACCTGCTCTTTGTTGGAGAATATACTCAATCCCAAGGTGACAGCTCAAGGGAAGGGAAACATACTGGAGAGGGTTGCAGCAGGTCTTAGCCCTAGGTTAGTGTGACTTGGCAAGTTATTTACCTCACCCTCTGTATCTGTTAAGATGAAGGCATTGGCCTACATAATTCTGAACATCCAGTTTCATTCAAGTCACCAGTGAATCTGGGATATCATGCTTAGTTCATAGGATATTAAACAGAGCTGAGTCACTTGAAATTCGATGAACATGTAGTAATTTTTTTTTGTATGCATTTTTTTTTTCCTGGAAGGTGTACCTATAGCTTTCATCAGAGTCTCAAAGGGGTCTGTGATACAGAACATCTAGCATCTCAGGATTTTTTTCTTTTTCTCTTTTTGGCAGATACTCTGGGGAATCATATTTCTCCTTAGGGAGGGGGCTAAAGTTATAAGAATGGTGTGAGAAAGCTATTTGGAGAAAGGAAACAAGGGAAACTTATAAAGATAAGCAGAGTTAAAAGATGGAAGCTAGATCAATGAGTAAGAGCCTGTGAGCAAGCGGGCAGTACTGTTTAAGCTCCTGGATCCAGCCATGCCTGATACCCCAACACTTTTCAGCTAAATAAATGACTGCTCCTCCCTCCTTAAGGCATTTTCTATTTCAATCATCTATAGGATAAATGACTGATGTGCTAATATTATTGGAAGAAGCTACTGCCATTTGAAAAATTAATGAATCGCAACATAAAAATAGCAAAACAGGAAGAGAAAGGGATTGAGGGAGTTTCTTCTTAGGTTTTTTATTTTTTTCAATTTCAGGGAAGAAGAATGCTCCTTATTTGTTCCCCATCCTTTATTCTTTTAGCAAACCAGTGCCTTTTAGAGGCAGAAAAGACCTTAGAATCAATCCTGACATCACACAGATGGGAAACCAAGATCCAGAGGAGATGTGACTTTCTCAAGGTCATATACTAAATTGGAAGCCGCACTGAGAGTAGAACAGAAGTTACCTTCTTCAAGGTATGCTCCTCCTCTCTGCGAAACTTTCCTCAGTGATTCTCTTCCAGGCGGGCTCTTCAGTTAGCAGAGCTTAGGAAAGTTCTTACACCCACATGTGTTGTATCCACACATGGATCCTTATCTTGTCCAGAAAATTCTGCAGTCTGGCTTTCTTTTTCCAGTTCCATGGGCACAGGCGAACAATGCGGTGTTTTGTCCAAAGATGTTGGAGGAGGTAAGGGACCCATCCCCTCACAGGTGACAGGCCCACCTAGGTAGCCCCAGCTAGGATCGGGGTCCTGGGGATCTGGACCAGGGCAGGCATTGCCCCATCCTGCCCACAGCAGGAGGATTTACAACTCTTAAGGGTCAAAAACAGACAAGCAGGATTTATGGGACAAGTCCAGGGGGTCACTTTCAGCCACAGGGTTAGATTAGTGCAGCCCTTAAAGGCAGGAATAGCAAAGGCACAAACCGGGGCCAGCACAAGACCAGGAGAGAGGGGCATACCTGAACGCGAAGGTAAAGGAAAGTCGAGAGCCTACCTGCCACCGTATTCACAAACCACTCAAAGCCGCACAGGAGAAACGATCTTTAATGTCCGACTTTTGTTTCCAACCCCGCCAAAGTGATACCCTTCAGGGAAGTACAGGAGGGGCTTGAGAGGTAAGAAATCAGGAGACAGACAGCGCCCCGGCGCCTCCTGGGCGCACGCACACTCGCCCTGCCCGCGTCGCAGGCGGCCCCACACACGCGCACACGCAATACACGCACATCGCACAGACACACGCACGTGACCCCACAGTTAAATACATGTACAGAGGGACTCGTTTAGATATATACAGAGAGAGAGAGAGGCGGAAATCCCGGCCGCCGTCGGGTCCCCCAGGCTCTCAGCATGCTCGGCCCAGCTCTCCGCGCCGTACCTGGCACCCATGCCCCTGCCAGAAAAGCAGCTGCCCCTCCTCCCGCCCCCCTCCCCCCGTTTCCCGGTGGGGCCCCGAGTCTACCGGGCGCCGACACTCCCCTCCCCCCTCCGCCCGCCCTCCCCCCACGAAGATGGGCTCCCCAGGGAAAGGAAGCGGTGCGCGGGGACCCTAAAACTGCCCGGGCGCCAGGGGCATGTTGCTTTTGAAGCCGGGCTGCCCGTTGGCCACGTCGGCTGCGGCCTCGTGGCCGGCGTCGCCGTCAGTCCCGGGGCTCTCGGGCTCGGCAAGGAGCTTGAAGGTGAAGAGCGGACCCGAGTCGTGGCGGCCGCGGCGGCCCGGGGGCTCGGGCGCGGGCAGGCTCAGGAGGGCGCCGGGCGCCTTCCACTCCGGGAAGGCGCACAGCTCGACGGGCGGCGGCTCGCCGCGGCCCAGGTAGCCGGGGCTCGGCGAGGCCGAGGGCAGGGTCCGCTGGCTGCCGCTCAGGCAGCTGCCGCTGTCGTCCAGCGAGTCCTTGCGCGACTGCGAGCGCTCCAGCGAGCCGCCGCGCGTCCACGGCCGGTAGGTGTAGCCGCAGCCCCCCAGGCGCCGGCGGCGGCGGCGGCGGCGGCGGCCGCGGCACTGGCACCCGAGGATGCGCACGAAGGCGCGCTTGAACTCCTTGCTGGAGCACGGGTAGATGATGGGGTTGAGGCAGCTGTTGAAGTAGCCCAGCCAGAAGACCACCTTGAACACGGCGTCGGGGGCCTTCAGGGTGGAGAACAGGGAGCCTGCAGGGGGACGGGGTGGGGTGGGCACGGGCAGAAAGACAAACAATCGGTGAGCAGTCAGACCCTCTCTTCCGTGTGTTCTGCCCACAGACTGTCAACCGGTGGCATTCCTGTCTCCTGCTCAGGCCAGCTCCTCTACCTGGAATACTGCCTTTCCATCTCAAAACACTTGACTCCTACATGCTTTTCTAAAGTCCACCCTCCATCTCTTCACCTTCGCCCATAAAATCTTTCCTGATTTAGCTAAACAGGATTCAAAGAACTGTATCTGTAACGTTCCTAGGATAGCGCTTACCACTGTCTTCGTGAGTGAGAAAAATAATAATCACACACAGCTCTTCTACAGCTGTTGGAACGGCACTGTGTTGCTTCTTCACCTACTCTTTTATCGTTCTCAGAATGCCATGAAGTATTTCCGTGGGAAATATGAGATGTGTTAAAGACCTAAGGGTGAAAGGTAAACCTTTATAAGGTAACAGAAGACAAGGTAAATGACAGTCTTACCGATGGAGAGGTGAAGGAAGAGGACTTAACACTTCAAAAAGATAAACTATGGGGCAAGAGTCGGAGAAGATATTTACAATGTCTTAAGACTGTCAAGGGATTGGTATTTAGCGTATATTAGGACTCCTGAAGAGAAGGAGAAGGAAATGGCAACCCACTCCAGTGTTCTTGCCTGGAGAATCCCAGGGACAGAGGAGCCTGGTGGGCTGCCGTCTATGGGGTCGCACAGAGTCGGAAACGACTGAAGTGACTTAGCAGCAGCAGCAGCAGCAGGACTCCTGAAAGTCAACAAGAAAAAGACAGCATTCCCAGTAGAAACGTGGGCAAAGAAAAGGAACAGGCAATTTACAAAATAGAAAACTTGAAGGCTAATGGGCATATGCCAAAGTGCTGGAAATATTAGGCAGCCAAATAAAGTGAGAGCCACAAACTGAGAGAACATATTTGTTACATTGGCAAAAATTAGAAAGCTCGACAGTGCCAAGTTCAGGCAGGGGTTTGGAAACATGGGGAGTCTCCTGCTGGTGGTGGGCACAGGCTATGAAGACCTGATCCCATTAAGTATACAGATACCTCCTGACCCAGCAATTTTGCTCCAGGGCAGGAATGTGAAAGAATTTTCACACAGGTCATCAGGGGCCATGTGTGACTATGCTCAGGGTGATGGTGTTTATAGTGACAGAGTTGGAAAACACCTGGGTGCCCCACACTGGGAATAATGGAAAAGTAGAGTTTGGAACATGCATAGCAGAGCAATTACACAGTACCTAAAAGTCCAAATAGCAATATGGAAAGATCTCAAATACCTTGTCCTTTGTTGAAAAAAAAAATAGGAAACAGAATGAGCTTTATAACATAACATCTTTCAAGTAACACACCAAACAACCAAGCTCATTTGCAAAAACACTTTCAAGTTAAAAAATACATATCAAATGCAAATGGGTGTCTAAGGGTGAGGCAGAGGGAAAGCAGAATAGGGGATAGGAATAAAAGGAAATAAATCAATAAAATAAGAGAGACACCAGACTTAGACCTATGATGATGGGGTGCTGATAGCTGAGAAACATGACTAACTCGTGTCTGAATTGAGGTCCAAAAGCATTTAATGCAAAATTAAGTTCAAAACTATTTCCATTTTAAATGCAAGGCAACTGAGACTTGGAGAGGTTAAATGACTTGCCCCGGGCCACATAGCATGTTTGTAATATAGCTGGGATTTAAACTCAATTCAGTTTGAATATGAAACATTTTTGCTTGTTTGTTTGTTTGTTTTGAATGCTATTAATTTCCTTTTGTGGAAAAATGAGAAGCTATTAAAAAGCAAAAAGAAAAGAAAAAATATTTTAAAAGCACAAATAAACCCACAATGCAGAGATACCACATTTTGGTACATAAACTTCCAGATTTTTTTCCTGTTGTATACACTACACACGTAAATACATATGTAAATGTTTGCATATGTACATGTAAATGTTGTATATACATATACATATGTAAATGAACACATATTTGTTGTATATACATATGTAAATGTTTTTAAAATGCAATTATACTTCACAGAACATTCTGTAACTTCAAACCGTGTCCCTAAGCCAGCCACTCCACCTGCAGCACAGTGACTTTGGTGTTCCTGTCTTAACCTCCTTTGTTACACTGTGAGCTTCCTAAGAGCCTGGTCTTTGGGATCACCTTTGAATCCATTTGAAGGAAGAGTGTATGAGTGGGAGAAATCTTAGCAAATCTCGAAATCCAACTTCCTCACTTGATCCATGGAGACACTGAGACCCAGAAAGTGGCTGAAGATCCCACAGTTGTTGCATAGATGCCATAAGAATCCCTATTTTGGATTGCACTTGAGTTTACCCCCTGCAGCACTTGACCTTCTTGATTATTGAGCTCTGGTTTGTTGTTACAGGGAGCCTCCCGATTCTCTGCTTGGCGATGCAGGGATGGTGGCTGGCCAGGTTCCTGGTGCAGGGTTAAATCAGAGAGGGATTAAACTTGGAAAGAGGGTTATCCATACTTGTTGCGTGCGCGCCAAGCTGCTTCCGTCGTGACTGACTCTCTGTGAGCCTATGGACTGTATAGCTCACCAGGCTCCTCTGTCCATACGATTCTCCAGGCAAGAACACTAGAGTGGGTTGCCATGCCATCCTCCAGGGTATCTTCCCCGACCCAGGGATCAAACCCACGTCTGCTACGTCGCCTACATTGGCAGGCGGGTTCTTTACCACTAGTGCCATCTAGTGTTAACTATAAGTACGCTGACTTCTCAATTCTGGTTTAGGGCTAGGTGAGGCCAATGAGGGCGCCACCTCGTGGTCTGATTCGTGATAAGGTCTGCACCGTTGGGTTTTTGTCCCAGTGTTGGCATCACCGACTCGATGGACGTGAGATTGAGAAAGCTCTGAGAGTTGGTGATGGACAGGGAAGCCTGGCATGCTGCAGTCCATGGGGTCGCAAAGAGTTGAACGCGATTGAGCGACCGAACTGACTGTCCAAGATTATCCTTTGGATAGAAGGCTCCAGTGAAAATGCAAATATGACATGTGAACACCTAGTATCCATGATGGGGTGAGTTGTTTCTGCCCATGTGAATGGTCTTGCTTCTGTCACAGAGTCTAAAGGGAATAGTTAAAATGGTCTTGACAAAAATGGGAAACTGAAGAATAAATCTGGGAAGTGGAGAGAGGGAGCTAACACGTGGAAACCTTGTGCATTACTCCGGAGGGTAAATGCTAGTGAGCATGTGCACAGGTAGGCACACCATCCATAAGGACATGTTAAGGCCTGGGATTGAGCTGGGGGGTGGGGCACAGACAATTGTGGCAAAGGTGGGGATGATCCAGAGCAGGAGAGCATCCTTGCTGAAGACAGACTTGTAACTCTGCTTGCCAGCCCTTTGAAGATGATAGTAAAATGGCCCAAAGGGGATGTATCCTGAAGGACCAGCTTTTAAAGGATTACAATAATTACAAATAATTACACAAATTACAATAATACTAATAGCTAAAATTCATCAGAACCATCAGTCACATTGTGTGTGCTTTATGCACATCCTACACTAAACCTTTTATACCATTCACCTGTTTAATGATCACAGTAATCTCTAGATGAAGGGACTATAGTTGGTCCCATATTATGAATCAGGACACCAGCATATGAGTGGTAGCTTTTTACATTTTTATACATTCATTCTTTCATTCATTCATTCCACAAATATGGAGCTCTGCTAAGTGCCAGGCAGGAGGCCAACCTGTGGGGATACAATTAGGGGTGTTTCTGCCCTGTGGCAGCCCACAGGCTTGTGAGGAGGCAGTTCATTGCACCGGAACACACATAGCATTATGGTGGGGCATGAATGCCATTCTCTCCTTCTGTGCCACACGGCATTTCTTCCTATGTTCTTCTTCACCTGCATCACACTGAAAGCACCTTGTTAGGGTTAAAGATGGGCTGGAACTTTGTCTTTATTTTCTTACAAAGCACTCTCCAAGGACCAGTGGGCTGAGATGTGCTCAGCCAAAGGGAAGGGGGGTGATGTTGATTTTCTCATGGCATTCACTTACAGCCACAATTTGAGCTTGGGCTCCCTGAGATGCCTATTCCTCTGAGAAGAAGGTCATTCTTTGCCTTTAGTCAATTTAGGCAATGTGGCCTGGTGACTTGAGCTCAGAGTTTGCATCCCTTTTTTTAGAGTATTGGCTGTTTGACTTTTGAAAAGTTAACTGGCTCTCTCAGGCTAAATTTTCTTGTCCATAAATTGGGGATAACATCTGCCTCATAGGATTATTCTGAATACATGAAAATATCCATGTTAAAATACTTGATATGGGGTCTGGCACCTTGAAAATTGATAAATGGTGGCCATTTTCCAAATATACTTTATATCCTGGCCCATTCATTGCCATCTTCCAGGAACTCTGCTGATTAACCCTACCCGACTCAGAGTGACTCCTTTATTCTGTACCCCTCAGAACATACACAATCAGGTCTTATTCTGTTATTTTATTGTTTATCTGTTAATGTTGCTGAGCCATCCCAGGACTGGCTAAGTCCTTGTTTACCACCCAGTCTGTAAACTCCTGGGCAGAAACCATATCTTTATTTCTTTCCCATTCCAGGAAAAGAATATTTTTATTACATTTTATTAATATTTTATATTTTTATTATAAAAGTGACACAATGGAGAATGAATAGGGGGAGCACAGAGAATTTTTAGGGCAGTGAAATTTTTGGTATGATACTATATTGGTGGATATATGTCATTATACATTCGTCCAAACCCATAAACTGTACACCACTAAGATTGATCCCTAATGTAAACTGTGGACTTAGGGCGATTATGTGTCAATATAGGTCCACCACAGTACCTTCCTGTCAATTTGGACGTCAACCTAAAACTGCTCTAAAAATTTAAGACTATTAAAAAAAACCCACATCCTCAAAAAGAGGGTTTCCCTGGTGGCTCAGATGGTAAAGAATCTGCCTGCAACGCAGGAGACCCAGGTTCAATTCCTGGGTCTGGAAGATCCCCTGGAGAAGAAAATGGTAACCCACTCCAGTATTCTTGCCTGAGAAATCCCATGGACAGAGGAGCCTGGTGGGCTATAGTCCAGAGGCCGCAAAGAGTTGGACACGACTGAGTGAATAACACACAATACACACATCTTCACAAAGCTAAAAATACAGTTTCCATATGATTCAGCAATCCTATTTCTAGGCATATATCTGGAAAAGATGAAAACTATAATTCAAAAAGATACCTGCACCCCAATGTTCACAGCAGCACTGTTTACAGTAGTCAAGACATGGAAGCAACTCAAGTGTCCATCACCAGATGAATGGATGAAGAAAATGTGGGTGCACATGCACGCACATACACACACACACACACACACACACACACATACACACAGAGGGATGTTACTCAGTCATTAACAAAATGAAACGATGCCATATGCAGCAACATGGATGGACCTAGAGATGATTGTATTAAGTGAAATAAGTTAAAAAGAGAAAGACAAACACCATATGGTATCACTCATATGTGGAATCTAAAATATGACACAAATGGGACTTCCTTGGTGATACACTGCTTAAGACTCTGCACTGTCAATGCAGGGGGCTCGGGTCTGATCCCAGGTCAGGGAGTTGGATCCCACGTGCTGCAACTAAAGCACCTGCATGCCACAACTAAGACCCAGAGCAGTCAAATAAAAAATAACACAAATGAGCTTATTTACAAAACAGAAACAGACTCACAGACATAGAAAACAAACTTACGGTTACTAAATGGGAAGCAGGGGAGGGATACATTGGGAATAGGGGACTAACAAATCCACACTACCATATATAAAATAAATAAACAACAAGGATTTACTGTATAGCACAGGGAACTATATTCAATAGATTGTAATAAACTATAATGTAACAGAATTGAAAAAGAGTATATATTTATAAACAAATCACCTTGTTGTATACCTGAAAGTAACAAATATTATAAATTACCTAAACTTCTACTAAATAACCTGTCACATTAAAAAAGTGACACCTGCTAAATTACACACTACAAAAAAAATCTATATAATATAGAGTGAAAATTATTTCTCAAGTAGATATGACCAAAGTTAACAGTTCTGTTTTTATCCTTTCAGATGGATTTTTAAAATGGGGTCATACACATACCTTTCCCCAAATTTATTTCTTCATGTAGAATATATAAAAGACATTTCCTCATGTCACAACATTACATCCTGCTGTCTGGATATATAGTAGTTCACTTAACTCTTTCCTGATAGTTGTCAAATAAGTGATTTTAAATTTTGGGCTACTGCAAACTGCAGCAATGAAAAGCCTCATGCATCTTGTGTTTTTGCACACTTGAGTGTTTCTGCAGGGTAACATTCTTCATGAGGAAGCACTGGGTGGATTCCACATTTAAGTCCTGACAGCTAGCCAAACCACCTTCTGACTGGTTGTATCAATTTACTATCCCACTGACTGTGAAATGAGTGTGATATTTTCCCCACATCTCCACAACTTTGTGGTGTGGTCAGTTTTTAATCCTCGTGTATCTGGGAGCTGAATAATGACCTTGCCCGCCCTCTTGTTCCACTTGCGTTCTCCTTTATTTCGTCCTCCAGCGACCAGAATGGCTCTCACCCTCAGTGACTTCTGGCAGGGACTGCCCTTTTCTCATTAGATTCTGACTCTTGGGATGGAATCCTGGTTCTGGTTCTCCAACCAGACCTGTGACCTTGGGCAAGCTTCATACTATCCCTAAGCTTCAGTTTCCTCATCAGTAAAATAGGTCTAATAAGAGTATCACCTTCCCTGGGTTGTTTTAAGGATTAAACAAGATAAAACATGAAAAGCTCTTATTAGCATGCTGGGTACCAGGTTCCTGCCACCTAAATCAACTCTGCATTAATGCTAATTAACCAAATGATAATTTATTCCTATAAACCACTCATTGAGCTAGAAATCTAATTACAGGAAATCAATGTTTGTTAACTTGATGTATCATTTTGGGTCAGTTACTTTCCCTTTTTGGGCCTCAGTTTCCCTCCTTTAAAAATGTATTTATTTATTTTACTGAAATAGAGTTGATGGACAATATTATGTTAGTTTCAGGTTCAGTACCTAATAATTTGACGTAGTTTCCCTCCTTTAGTTGAGTGGTTTGATCCAAGTCCTGTCCAGCCGTATCATTCACAGTCTCTATGAGGCTAGTGCTAGAAACCTGCCCATCCCTGCTTCTCCAGACCCACCACAGAGGGGCAGTGCGGGTCAGGGACTGGACTGCCATGCGCCTCGGATTCCACACATACTTCGGCCCCTTCCTTCCTCTCTCTCTTGCCAGCAGCACAGTAGCCATTGGGATTCGGGGCTCTGTTTGCAAGACCAGCACGCCCTCGTGGGAGCCAAGAGCCCTCATTAATTAGGGAAGGTGCCAAGCCTCCTCGGGCATGAGAGCATGTTGGTGACAGGAATCCTTTTTTCTCTGGGCACAAAACAAACCTTTGGGCGCCAATGAAGATGCCAAGGGGCTTCCCTGATGGCTCAGTGGATAAAGAATCTGCCTGCAATGCAGGAGACACAGGAGACGTAGGTTCCAGTCCTGGGTCACTTGGAAGATCCCCTGGAGAAGCAAAGAGCAACCCACTCCAGGATTCTTTCTTGGAAAAGCCCTTGGGCAGAGGAACTGGCAGGCTATAGTCCATGGGGTCGCGAAGAGTCAGCCACAACTGAGCAACAAGCATGAAGATGCTAAAAGAGGGAGCACATATCAATGGGAAATGTAGGTTCCTGGAAGCCGCTCTCTCTGCTGGAAGTAAGGCTGGCGTCTGCTCTTTGCCAGGGTTACCAACTCTCAGTGCGTGTCCTTGAGCCTGGCTCCACATCTCCTGCCCATGAAAAGTTCCCATGTGCTTTAGCCCTGCGTCTTAGCGTCATGACTTGGCAGAACTGGGAAACCCTCTTCCTCAAGGGAAGGTCAGTCAGGGTGAGTGACTTGTACAAGGTCACTTGGCTGGTGAATGGCAGTACGAGAGCCAGAACCTGTTCAAATGTCCTTCAGTTGATCCAAAAAAACATTTATCGAGACAGGGGAGCTCGGTGGTTAAGGACCTGTTCGGCTAACACAGGCAGGTACACCTGGGTTCAAGGGCTGGGTTCAAGACTTCTTAGCTGGGTGAACTTGGAGAAGCTGCTTGAGCTCCATTTCTCGGAAAACAGGAATGGTGATAATTCTTTTCTGAATGGATGAGTTGAGCTTAGGCTTGGTAAGTGCTTGGCATGTTGAAAGTACTCAATAAGTACAGCTATTCGACTGCTGCAAACACAACTACTGTTACTACTGCCAGTGCTGCTGTTGCTGCCAGCACTACTGCTACCAAGATGAAGGAAATGGAGACGAAGATGAGATCTCCTGTGCAGAGCAGGTGTCAGGGCCCTCAGCCTGCTGCTCTTTCCAGTACAGGCCCAGGGATAGGGCTCCAGGTGGTTCTGGAGCTTGATGAGACTGTACGTGATATTCATGCAATTTTCTGGGGGAGAATCCATAGCTATCATGGGCTTGATGGGGTCAGCAACCCTCAAAGGTTTAAGCCTCACCCATCTCAAGTCTAGAGCTTGCTAAGCATTAGTCACTCTACTCCTTGGACCATCCATTACTTAATGCTTTTCTCTAAATCAACTCACTTTTGGTATCTAATTTTTTTTTTAAAAGAAAGCTTTTTATTACTGTTTAAAAGCCTGCATTATTTGCTATAAACAGAATGCAATGGCAGAGAAAAAGAAGATGAAGACAAAACGTTGTTAGTAGCTCTGGAAGGCTCCATAGTGTAGTGTGTCTGAGCCTCCTCTCTTTTTCAAAGAGGGAGATTAGCTCGGGTTGAGCGGTGTTGAGACTTGCTGGCCTTAAACTGAGGGGCATTCATTCCTCTTTGAGGACCTGAAGGATTGAAAGAGAAGTGAACAGGGAATATTTCCTCACTAGAGAACCGAGCCCCTGGCACATAATAGTGCTAAATAAATATTTGTGCACTGATTGACTGACTGAATATGTGATTCAGTTTTTTGGTGCCATCTCTGGCTCGCATTTCAAGCTATCTTGTACATCACTCAGATCTGTAGTAATTTTGAGCAGCGACTGTGGGCACAGCTCTGGGAAACCACTTGCAGGAGGCCCCATGGCTCCACTAGGATGCCGCTTGCTAGTCTCTTACTGAGGTTTTTTAAACAGATCAGATGAGACAACACCTCTGAAAGGGCTTGGAGGGGTTGAAAGCTTCACATCTGGGTGGGGCAAGTTCTAAGAGGTAGAACTTGAGAGGAAAGGGGTAAAGCAGCAAGCAGATGGTGCAGTGAGCCCACTCATATCACATGGGCTTTGCCTGCTGAAGGGTGACTTAGAGGGATGGTGAAGCACAGGGATCCAAAAGCTAAAGTGAAGCAGGATCAGCGCAAGGAGAAGCACTTCTTGGCTGGACCGTGGTCCGGGTGGGTCATCCTTAAGGTGCTATTCAATGAACCTGAACAGTGAATCCCCACTCTTCAAAACCACAAAGTTTGTTTGTGGAATAGTAGCTACTATGAAGATCCCCTGGGGAAGGAAATGGCAACCCACTCCAGCATTCTGCCTGGGAAATCCCAGGGACAGAGGAGGCTGATGGGCTACAGTCCATGGGGTCACAAAGGAGTTGGACATGACAGAGTGACTAAACAACAACAACAACAACAACTCCTGTGTCAATCACTGGCCAAATGCCTAACCATCTTTACACCCTTTTTCACTCCTTCAACCATCTCTGTTCCTAAGACAGCTCAGCATGACTGCACCCTGCATGGCTCTAGGGGGCGCCATTCTGCCCGCTTGGACTCCTCGGTGTCTGGGAGTCCAACCTAAGGGCACTCACTGGAGGCCACGGGTATTACACTTGAGGGAACGGAACTAGCTCCAAGCCATAGAGCTAATGGGGGCAGAGTTTGAATATGAATCCAGGAAGCCCTTACAGAGGATGTTAATCACTTCCAGTACAATTCATGGGGAAACAAAATACACATGCTAATGTGTATAAGGGACAGGAAAAATAGACATGAAAGGAGACATCAACTGTGTTTATCCTTCGGTGTTGAAATTACGGGTGAATTTTTATTTTCTGGGTTTTTTGGTGTTTTCCAACATTTTCTCCACAAACATGAATTACTTTTGTAATTGGGAAAAATCCAATGAATATTATTTAAAAGACAAAAAATGAACCAAAAGATACTTTTTTAATGTTCTATTTAAATATAATCCACATGACAGTTCTATCAGCAAAGTGGGATT
Source organism: Cervus elaphus (assembly GCF_910594005.1). Taxonomy (NCBI): domain Eukaryota; kingdom Metazoa; phylum Chordata; class Mammalia; order Artiodactyla; family Cervidae; genus Cervus; species Cervus elaphus. Next base: position 72,253,728 of record NC_057823.1, on the reverse strand, counting down.
ATCCATACTTTTCAGATGAAGAAACAGCTGTAACTAGAAGGCAGCGCTTGTTCAAGGCTCTCTACAGGTAAGGGGAGGAGGGGGATTGAAATGAGACCTTTTGTTGTTAAGCCCAGCAGCCTCCTCTGTTAGTTCCTGATGTGTCTGTGGTCCCCTGATGTGCCTTATTCTCTTACTATGGACCCTGTAATATTTCATCATTAAATATTGGTTGAAGGAATGACCAGCGGGTGGGGACTGCACCAAGGCATAGAGAGAGGCAGAGCATCATTTGTCTGGTCCCCCCAGGGCTGGGTGGTAACATCCTTCTGAGTTCTGACAATCTGGGTCTCTAGGATTATAAATTTGATTTGACTTATTTCACAGTCAGCATCACACAAGCAGATGACCTCAAGGGAGCCAGTGGGTGGTAAAACCATTTTGATCAGCTTGTAAATAGAGTGGAACTCCCTTTCAATGGGGCTGTTATTAGGAGCATTTGGTTACACCTTCAGCCAAGCCAAGTCTTCCCAGCGCAAACAGTTTGCCCAATAAAAACAAACAAACAAAAAATGTCAAAGACTAGTTACTAATTCTTTCAGCATTGGCTTTGAGAAGGAGGTTTCCTTGGATTTGGAAATTCCCTTCGAGGTTTTTCCATTTTCTTTGCCACTTAAACCTGGAAAGAGATCACAAAATTGTCCAACAAATACAATATCCTCAGGGCCAAACAGACCCATGTTAAGTTTTAAAGCAAATGTTGAAAACAATAATAATCACCAAAGCCACCATTTATAATGAACTAAGAACCAGTTATTAGGTACTATGTTTACAAACATTCTCTCATCCAATCCTTCCAGAAGCATTGCTATTATTATATTTCATTCTATGGATGAGGAAACTGAGGTTTAAAAGATTAATGAAGTCACATGTCTAGTGAGAGGTAGAGTTAGGATTAAAATCTAACTCTAAAGTCTAGGTTCTTACTCATTGCTTAATAATAAGAAAAAGAAGCTTCTATTCATTTCTTTAAGCACTAGGCAATTTCCCCCTCAACTGGAACAATCTTTCTCTTCACTAAACTGTCATAGTATTTTATCTGAAGCTAAAATATGGCATTTATCACTCTCTATCTTGAATTACAGTTGCTTAGGGCTATGCCTCATCTAAGATTAGACTGTGAGCTTCTAGAAAAGAGAGTTCATGTCTAATTCTTCTCTTTCTACTCAGGGCCTCACACAGTGCCTGACACAGAATAGCTACTCAGTCAACATGTGTTGCAAGAATAATAATTAGTAATAAAGACAGCAAGCCAAAATATGTTAGCCCTTGGCTACTCAAGGTGAGGTTCATGGATAAACAACATCAACATCACCTGAGTGCTTGTTATAAATGCAGAATCTCAATGATCCAGTGAATCAGAATCTGCTATTTAACAAGATCCTGAGGTGAGAAGCATTGCCTCAGTCCACATTACAATTTTATTTTTAAAATTGTTTTCCTGGGTATCTTGGAATTCATGAATGAGCAAAGGTTGGGCCAAAAGCCACCTCACCATGGGACTGACTTCCTTGTCCCAAACCCTCCAGTGGCTCCCATTGTTTATAGGATAAAGTTTAAACTGCTTAGGTTGCAATTTAAGACCTGTTCAACCCGGCTGCAATGGACTGATTCTTTGCAACGTAAGAGTTGACTTTTCTTGCTCTCTTCCTTTCATCTACTCTGTCAACTGGTCTGAAATGTCGGTTCCTTTCCCCTCCTCCTCTCCATCCCTTCTAGGCCTGGCTCAAATTCTTCCTTCTCATAAACTCAGCCCACCATGCCCAGCTTCCTCTGAAGTGTGAAAGTAGAAGGAAGGGGCAGGCTCTGAAGACCTGCTCAGATCCAGGTAACTGACACAGCTTAGCTAATCTCGCTCTCACAATAAGGCAGGAGAGAGGAGTGGGTTCTGTAATTCTCAATTTTTAATTTACAGATGAGGAAATCAAATCTTCATGTGTATGGAACTCACTCAATGTTACACAGCTATTAAACTGAAGAGCTGGGATTCAAACCCACCTCTGCATGAGCTTCCCTGGTGGTTCAGACAGGGAAGAATCCACCTGCAATGCAGGAGTCTCGGGTTTGATCCCTGGGTTGGGAAGATCCCCTGGAGAAAGGAATGGCAACCCACTCCAGTATTTTTCCCTGGAGAATCCCATGGACAGAGGAGCCTGGAGGACTACAGTCCATGGGGTCGCAAAGAGTCAGACATGACTGAATGACTAACACTTCACTTCATTGCCTGTCCCAAAGCTGGGCATTTTTCATAACAGACAATACAGCCTCTGAACACTTAAAATACTTCAAAGTTGGGGGAAGACCAGGATTATTTACTTTCTATTTGTAATGCTGTCTTTACATATATTTTATCCGACCATTAAAACACAGAAACCAAGAATTTTGTGGCACTGTACCTCAGTGGTTCTTAACCTAAATATTCTGGTTATGCAAGTAATTTAGCACTGCACAATTTCAGGAGTTCACAGACTCACTGAATCCCATCCATGGGTGCCCAGGAGAAACAAAGTCACCAGATTAAGAGTCTCTGCTATTCTTTCCACAGAATTCTATCACAACAGCTGCTGAACTTATTTAAGAGTCTGTCTCCCTTGTTCACAAGCTTGTCCACAAGCTGAAATCAAGATTGCCAGGAGAAATATCAATAACCTCAGATATGCAGATGACACCACCCTTATGGCAGAAAGGGAAGAGGAACTAAAAAGCCTCTTGATGAAAGTGAAAGAGGAGAGTGAAAAAGTTGGCTTAAAGCTCAACATTCAGAAAACTAAGATCATGGCATCTGGTCCCATCACTTCATGGCAAATAGATGGGGAAACAGTGGAAACAGTGTCAGACTTTATTTTTTTGGGCTCCAAAATCACTGCAGATGGTGATTGCAGCCATGAAATTAAAAGACGCTTACTCCTTGGAAGGAAAGTTATGACCAACCTAGACAGCATATTAAAAAGCAGAGACATTACTTTGCCAACAAAGGTCCATCTAGTCAAGGCTTTGGTTTTTCCAGTGGTCATGTATGGATGTGAGAGTTGGATTGTGAAGAAAGCTGAGTGCCGAAAAATTGATGCTTTTGAACTGTGGTGTTGGAGAAGACTCTTGAGAGTCCCTTGGACTGCAAGGAGATCCAACCAGTCCATCCTAAAGGAGATCAGTCCTGGGTGTTCATTGGAAGGACTGATGCTGAAACTCCAATACTTTGGCCACCTCAAGCGAAGAGTTGACTCATTGGAAAAGACCCTGATGCTGGGAGGGATTGGGGGCAGGAGGAGAAGGGGGCGACAGAGGATGAAATGGCTGGATGGCATCACCGATTCAACGGACATGAGTTTGAGTAAACTCTGGGAGTTGGTGATGGACAGGGAGGCCTGACGTGCTGCAGTTCATGGGGTCACAAAGAGTCGGACACGACTGAGCGACTGAACTGAACTGAACTGAACTCCCTTGTTCACAAGCTCCTCAAGGCCAGGTTCAGTCTTATTCATCTTGTTTTTCTAGCACCAAACACAGAGCTGGGTTATAGTGAATGTGTAAAACTATTTGTTGAGCACATAACCTCCTCTTCATGTGCCTAACCCAGTATCTATGTGATTCATGGTAGGTGTGGGGTGATTTTATTGCTTATAATGTGCTTCCTTCCTCTTCTTTATATGTTTAAATGGTAACCACAGGGACTTCCCTGGTGGTCCAGTGGTTAAGAATTCATCTTCCAATGCTGAGGACAATGGGTTTGATCTCTGGTCAGGGACCTAAGATCCCTTACATCATTAGGCAACTGAGCCCATGCACTCTACAGTCTGTGCACCACGACTATTGAGCCTGCACACTCTGGAGCCTACAAGTGTGGCTGACACTACGAGCCACAACGAGAAAAGCCAGTGTGCTGCAACAAAGACCTGACACACCCAAATAGATAAATATTTTTTAAAAGGTAACCACAGGCCAATGCCCAGTTCAGTTTTTGTCCTCTTCCTGAAATCTTTCTTGACTGTTCCAGGCCTCTTCTCCTGTATTTTCCATCAAAACACAGGCCATATCACATAGATCAATATGGAATGTCATTCTTAAGTGCCATTTGTCTCTTTAGACAGCATCAAAGCTGTTTGAAGATGGAATCTGTCCTATATTTCTAGCACAGGACTGGGGATCAAGTCAGTGACATCAAGTGCCCACTGCTTAATTGATGGACCCATTCCCACTTCAAAGAGGGAAGCGACCTCTTGGCTTAGGCCCAGAGTTGGGAGCAGATGGGATGGAGTGGTTTCTGTAGCACTTAAGGGTCTATCTTTGATGCCAAACTGAGTGTGTTCCACACTTTTACCTTAATGGCAATTTCCCAATAGAACCCTTTTAAAACTGAGCATTGATGGGGTCTATGTGAAGGAAGCCATATGACTTTATGAATGGACATAAAAGGAAAACACGCAGAGGGAGAGACATAGCTTGCTTTAGTTGTTGTTGTTCAGTTGAAAGTCATGCCCTACTCTGAGACCCCATGGACTGCAACACGCCAGGCTTCCCTGTCCTTCATTGTCTCCTGGAGTTTGCTCAGACCTAGGTCCACTGAATTGATGACGCCATCCAACCATCTTGTCCTCTGTTGCACCTTCTCCCCCTGCCCTCAATCTTTCCCGGCATCATGGTCTTTTCTAATGAGTATAGAAAGTCTCTATCCAAGACAACTTCAGTTCTCCTTGAATTCATCTGTAAATTCAAGACAGTCTCATTAAGATACCATCAGCGTATTTTTTAGGGGTTGGGGTGGGTAGAGAGAAGAACCTAAATGATCCCAAACTAAATATATGGAAGAATATAGATGATAAAAGAATAACCATGAAAAAAATATCCAGGTTAATTAAAATAAGTAAAGAGGAATGACAGGAGTGGTGTGGGGAAAATGTGGAAACTTACCTGTATAGATAGTAAAACTTACCGAAAAGTCATCTCACATTATAAAAGTATTTAAAAGACTCTAGGGCAGATAGATCAATGCAATCATATAGTTTATAAAGAGAACCAAATATCCACAAGAATTTGATATGTCATTTCAATGCTTGTGGGAAAAAAGATTATTCTATAGGTGGTGTTGGGACAGCAGTCTAGATATTTAGAAACAAATAAAGCTGGATCCTTACTTTATTTCTTACATTAAAATAAACGCAGATGGATCTAAGATATTAAATATTAAAATTATTAAAATATTAGAAGATATAGTAAACATTTTTATATGATTTTGAAATAGGAAAGACCTTTTTAAGCATGACAGGAGATCAGGATTTGTAAAGTATTGCTGTATTTGCCTGGACATTCCTATAAGGTCACAAACTTTGAAAACAAAGCTATAAGAACCGAGAGAAACATTTGTAACTCAAACAACAGTAAAAGCAACAATATTTCTAATACACAAAACTCTCTTCCAAATCAAGAAGAGAAAACAACTCAAAAAAAAAAAACAAAGGAAACCATATGGATAAGCAAATAACAAGAGTAAGTACAATGAGTAGCCAGTGAATTCATGAAAACACCATAAAATTCCTTTACCAAGCAAATAATGCAAATTAAGAAGCAGCAAAATATTTCAGGTATATTAGTTTGGCAAATATATGAAAGATTTTCATATATTCTATGTGGGAGTGCAAATTTTGGGTAAAAAAAAACCTGGTGTTACCTAATACAGTTAAAATGATCATAGCTTTTGCTTTTGATGTAAATACTCCACATCTAGGAATATATCCTACACAAGTACTTGTAAACAGAACAAAGGTAAAAGTACAGAGGACTTCCCTGGTATTCCAATGGCTAAGACTCTGCACTCCCTATGTAGGGGGCCCAGGTTTGATCCCTGGTCAGGGAACTAGATCCACCTGCCACGACTAAGAGTGAGCATACTGCAACGAAGATCAAAGATCCTGTGTGTTGCAACTAAAACCCAACACAGCCAAATACATAAATAAATATTTTTTAAAAGTACAGGATACTCCAGTAATGTCTGTCCCCAGATGGGAAATTACCTTCATTCCATCAATAGGGGATTGTGAAATAAACCATGAAACATTCATGCATTGAAAAACCATACATCTATTAAAATGGTAAGCTAGGTCTACCTGGAATGAAGCTCATGACCCAGTTAAGTAGAAAAAAGCAAATTTCAGGAAAGAAAGTCTAGTATGATCTGATTCTTGTAAAAAAGGTGTGCGCGTGTGCACATGTGTGATGTATGTGTGTATGTGTCTGTGTGTATGTTCATAGGGCTTCCCAGGTGGCTCAGTGGTAAAGAACCCACCTGCCAATGTAGGAGGCGCAGGTTTGATTCCTGGGTCGGGAAGATCCCCTGGAGGAGGGCATGGCAATCCACTCCAGGATTCTTGCCTGGAGAATTCCATGGACAGAGGGGCCTGGCAGGCTACAGTCCATGCGGTTGCAGAGTTGGACAGATATGACCGAGCGACTGAGCACATATGCACGTATGTTCATAGAAAAAATCCAGGTGGAAAAAACTTTGTAACAGTTATCTTTGGAGGAAGGCTTTATGGGAAGATTTTCACTTTTTATCTAAAATTATTTTTGCAATGAATAATCATTACTTTTGTAATTAGAAATAGGGGGAGGGGGAGATGGGAAAAGGAGAGAGAGAAAGGGAAGTTGAAAATATTAGCAAAAAAAGCCAGCCTAGGGCTAAATAGCTGACTGACATTTATGCACGTTCTTCACATTTCCGGGCCCCACTTCCTCATGTGTGAAACAAGGGGCTTGCATTAGCACCTGTGCTCCCGGCTTCTTGGATTCTCAGCTGTGTTCACCCCACTGTCGAGGTGAAAGGGAGACTAGAGAAGAAGGCAGGAATACACCTGTGGCCAGAGCGCCTTCAAGCCTGTAACAAACAGGTGGTGAAGTACTGGAGCCTGCCCTCTGAGGAGCAGATAGCCTGCTGCCTGGCCGAGACGCTCAGAGCCTTGGGATGAAAGGCTCCAGAGAGAACAGGGACCATTACTAGCCTTGGGGAATCAGGAGGTAAAACACTGAGATGGGACCACTTAGGCCATTAGGCACTGTGCGATGCCTTTCATCCTTTCTCTGAGCAGCTGTCTGCTGACCCCCACTGCCGCCTTCTTTCTGACTCATCCCTCTGTTCTGTCTTTTAGCTGGTGGGAGTCCAATCTTATCTGCTGGCTTGCTGGGTCCAGGCTAGGACCCCTGGACAGCTCTGCATCTCCTCTCCACTGGTCTGGCCTGGTCTAGGACGCACTCCTCCAGAGAGGACCACACCCGGGCGTCACGCCTCCCTTGTCGCCTGCGGCCCTCAGGGTGTGTGATGCCAGCCCGCTCTATCTAGGACGTCTTGCCTTCTCACCAGAGCCCTCGCCTGTCTTTCTGTATCCCGAGGGCCAGGGACATCACTGGTGTCATGAATATTGTATGATGAAATGATTAGTCTTTGCTGCTGAATACGTGCTGCTGTCCAGATTTCAGCAAATCCTCCTCCTGTTCCTCAGTCCAGGTTCACAGACCTGCCATACAATGACCCCCAAACTGCTGCCCTTTCTCACAGCTCAAAGGCTTCTCACTGCTAGGAAACTTTGCAGATGCAAGCGCCTAGGGGACCGTTCAGAGCTCAACTCAGAGATGGCCTGTAAGCCAGAGAGCTGGCTGGGCTTGCTGAGAGCCTGGAAGAATGTTTTCTGAGAATTTCCATGAAGGGACAGGATGTAGTTCAGTATTTACTGCCTATGCTGTTTATATATATATGTAGCCCTGACATAAGTTGGAGCCTTTCCTTCCCTTGAAAGCTAGGCAAGATGATCTTGAATGTCCCTTTTCCATAACCCCGGGATGTCTGAAACTCTCCCTCAATGTTCCGGGATCCTGGGTGGGGGAGGGGGGATAACTTCATCCCTGTCTCTCCTGTTTCTTGGGCTCTATTTCCCTAGATGCCTGCTCTGCTTATAGCACCCTGAAGCAGTGATTTTGAAGAGGAAAGTCACCAGCACCAAGTATTTAAAGTAGTGCTCAGGGCTGGGCTCCCTGCCCCACTCCTTGCCCTCTCTCACCTCAACTCCTTTCCTCCCACATTGCTTCAGGAGTTCCAAATTCTTTCTGTTTTTAAGGCGATAATTTCTGTTCTCTCTTCTGATAGCTTTGGCATCGGCATTATTGAGGGCAATGAGGAAGATGGGATGTGGGTAGTGATGTGAGGAGATGGGTTTCACTTTCCACCTTCAGCTCTAATTAAGATATTTTCCTAAAGACAGTTCCTTTCCTTAAAGAACAAGATTTTCAGAAAATACAATTTCTTCACCTCTTTCATGTAAATAAATGCTTCATTCTCAGTTTGATGTAGGTTTTCAGGTTACTGCTTACAGTGGGAGGGCCCCAAACTTTGCTCCACTTCACAGAGTCTTTATTGAACAACATCTCCTAGGTGTCTGGAACTGGTTGAGAATTTAATCCAGGAAATTAACACTGACTGGGAAAGCAAGGAGATTTAAGCCGGTGAGTTTAACACAACCATCATGCCCATTTTATGGATGAAGAAAATTATGGCTTAGAGCAATTAAAGATTACATAGTGGTGGAGATAGGACTCAATCCCAGGCATAATCCCAGAGCATCTGATCTTTCTGCACCTCAGTGCTGATTCCCACAGACCAGAGACTTGCTATTTTCCTGGAACATTCTGTGTGAAGGGGCCTAGAAGAAAACCAGGAGATGCTGGTTACATGCTAAGATGGAGAGGTGTTTGTGGGTGATAGTTTGGGAAGGGGTCATTAGATTTTGGGCTTCCCTGGTGGCTCAGCTGGTAAAGAATCCATCTGCAATGCGGGAGACCTGGGTTTGATCCCTGGGATGGGAAGATCCCTTGGAGAAGGGAATGGCTACCTACTCCAGTATTCACACTGGAGAATTCCATGGACTATATAGTCCATGAGGTCACAAAGAGTTGGACATGACTGAGTGACTTTCACTTCACCTCATTAGATTTTGCTACTTTCAGAGAAATTTCCTGCAAAACCAATTCCATCTTTGCACATTTTTAGGAGACAGGAGCTGAAAAGACAGGGAATTGCATTCCCTTTGTGAGTGAGGGTATAACAGCAGTGGGGCAGGTGTGTTTCGGGAGGTGGGTGTGTTTCAGAGAGCTAGTGACCTTAGACTATTTAGTGCTTTAGTAGGGAGGCCTGAACTGATGTCCTATGCAGTGTCCTGATCACTAGGAAGGTGGAGAAGTTGGGGTGACTCTCATGATAGCTAGAAATGGACTCAATCTTTATGATGTTGCCTAAGAAGATACAGAAGATGGTGGTGATCTGAATTTAACAACAACAACAATAATAATAGCCGTTACCATCTACCGGGAGCATATACGAGGCAGGGACTGTACTGAACCCCTAACGTGCATTATCTCAGTAGCCAAAACAACTCAGTGCGGGAGGTACAGTTACTGTCCCCATTTTACAAATACTGAAACTGAGGCTTGGAAGAGAAGTTACCTCTTTAGAGTCACAGAGATGTTAAGTAGTAGAGCCTCTGCTCTCCTATCTTTTGCCATTTGGACCTCATGAGAAAAGCCACCAAAACACCAAGGACTAAAAGGACATTTTAAAAAGTGGAGCAGATTCCACAAGAGGGTACAAGAGGGTGCAGGGGAAACAGAAGAGCCATGATGGGGTGTGAGTATATTAGTTTTCAGATGACTCATATTCCTGGCCAAATCCAGGAGGAACTGTAATTATTTAGAATTGAAAAGTCATTGTCTGTCAGCTCCTGGCCCTGTGAAAGTAAGCCCCAGGGACCCAAAAAGGTGGGGGGTAAAGGGACATTTAACCCACGAACCCTTCCACCACCTGCAATGCTGAGAACCAACGTGAGAGGATAGGGCCTAGGATGAACAAAAATTAATGAACAGAGACAAAAAGAAAGAGCTAAGCCAGATAATAAAAGGGCAGAGCAGCTCCCTTTCATTACCACTCCTCCTCATGTTTCTGACAAGAATATGGCTGTCCTGTGCAGAATGAGACCTCCAAGGTGGCCACGGACAGGCAGCAAGGACAGGGAGCCCAGGGTTCAGCCTGAGGAGCTGCCGGCAGCCTCTGTGTGTGCCTCCTGGTGGTCTGGTGGCCCCAGCCTGTCTATCCAGATGGAGCTAAACTTTCCACTGGGTCACCCCAAAGGGTAGTGCACTCAAGAGTGCCGATGCCTCTGTCCCTCTCCTTCCTTGAAGGCTAGGACCAGATGTTCCACCCCTAATTCTGAAAATGCCACTGAGCCTTAACGGATCATTATTAAAAACGGCCCTCAAAGCATGTGCTCTGGCCAAGGGAAGTTCCCAGAAAAAACCTTCCTGGCAGAGCGGCATCACAGCAGATGGATAGGCAAGGTCCCGGCCCTCACGCTCCCCTCCCCTCTTGCCTTCCTCCACTGCTGGTGATAGGAGAGGCTTGATAGATCTGGGATGAGGTTTTCCAAACCATAAAGGAGCAGGATGCGAGGGGAGATCATGAAAGACACTGGTGTGTGAAGAAGTGCATTTGGCAGAAGGAGCCCAGCCTTGTTCTTCGGAGGCTGCTGAAGCGCAGGAATGGGGGCAGGCCAGGGCTGGCCTGTCCATCTGTTCTGAGGTCTTGCTGGTTTGGTGGAGGACAGCGCAACCTCAGAAGGGAGTTTTGACCTGGGTACCGCCCCTCCACAGGGTAAATGGACCATTACTGTGCCTGGGCATTTTATTACAGCTTCTTCTGATCTGGTTCCTTACACTGCAGGAGTGTTAAAGAGAATCATCTGGTCAAACCAGCATTTGATGAGGTTCATTAGCCCTGTTTTTAGTTTTGGTTTCACTGAAAGCATAGGAGTCCTTAATGGTGTCTGTGAATTCCTGAAAAACACAAGGTCATCTGATGTGCATGTGTGCATTTTCTGTGTAGCTGCTTTAGAGCTTCCATTAGATCCTCAAAGGGGCCCACATACCAAAAAAAGGATAAAAACAATTGGTTTAAAGAATATCAATGTTTTGATTGGGAACCAGGTTGCACGCATGCTCTAAAGAGCATGAATAAGCTATCAGAAGTCTGGACTTTATTTCTCTAAGGACAACACAAATTAATAATGACCAGTTGTTGGTGATGATGCAAGTGAGTGGGTATTCATATCCTGATGGTGTAAATATGAATTGGGACATGCTTTCTGGAGGGCAATTGGGCAATACGACCCAGAGACCTTATAACCTGATGTATTTAGTTATCCTGAAATTACAATCCTAATACTTTATCTTAATGATTAAGGGCGCTGCCTCTGGAGTCATTATCTATGTCATTGTGGGCAAATTACTCAATCTCTCTAGGCTTCAGTTTCCTCACCTATGAAATGAAGGTAATATTATTTATTCATAGGACTCTTGGGAGGGTTAAATTTGATAATACAAATGTGGTACCACCTCACACTGGTCAAAATGGCAATCATTAAAAAGTCTACAAGTAACAAATGCTGGAGAGAGCATGGAGAAAAAAGAAGCCTCCTACACTGTTGGTGGGCATGTAAGTTGGTGAAACCACTATGGGAAACAGTATGTAGGCTCCTCAGCAAACCAAAAATAGAATTACCATGGACATATACCTAGACAAAACTATAATATAATTCAAAAAGATACATGCACCTCCATGTTCATAGCAGCACTATTTATAATAGCCAGAACATGTAAACAACCCAATTGTCCATCAACAGATCAATGGATAAAGAAAATGTGGTACTATATAATGGAATATACTTCTCTGGGGGCTCAGATGGTAAAGCATCTGTCTACAATGTGGGAGACCCACGTTCAATTCCTGGATTGGCAAAATCTGGAGATGGAAATGGCAACCCACTCCAGTATTCTTGCCTGGAAAATCCCATGGACGGAGGAGCCTGTAGGCTACAGTCCATGGGGTTGCAGAGTTGGACACGACTGAGAGGCTTCACTTTCACTTTCATATAATGGAATACTACTCAGAGGTTTGACAGAAAACAACAAAATTCTGTAAAGCAGTTATCCTTCAATTAAAAATAAATAAATTTAAAAAATTAAATAATGCCATTTCCAGCAACATGGATGCAACCAGAAATTATCATACTAAGTGAAGTAAATCAGAACAAGAAAGACAAATACTATATGATATTGCTTGTATGTGGAATCTAAAACATGGCACAGATGAACCCATCTACAGGACAGAAACAGACTCACAGACATAGAGATCAGACTTACAGTTGCCAAGGGGGAGGAAGGGGGAAGAGGGACAGCCTGGGAGTTTGGCATCAGCAGATGCAAACTAGTATATATAGAATGGATAAACAACAAGGTCCTACTGTATTGCACAGGGAACTATATCTAGTCTCCTGGGATAAACCATAATGGAAAAGAATTTTTTAAAAATGTACACATATATACATATATATGTGTGTAGCTGAGTCACTTTGTTGTATAGCAGAGTGGCACAACACTGTACATCAACTATACTTCAATAAAAATCAATCAATAAATAAAGATAATACATGTAAAATGCTTAGTGCAGAATCTGAGTAATAAATACTCAATAAATGTTAGTTATTATTATTTAGATATAAGAATTTTATTGCCACATTATTCATCATAACAAAAATTTTGAACCAATCTCAAATATTCAATATAAGTGTTTGGTTTAATGATCCATATATCTCAACCATTAAAGATTAAATTAGTGAATATGGGTGGAAAAATGTTCGTAATAATAGGTTACAAAATAGCATGTATGGTATCATCCCATAGAAAAATGGCTGAGTAAATAAATATACATCAAACGTTTCAGTGGTTATGTGTGAACAATGGCATTTCATTACCTTTTTGTTTTTTTGTATCTTCTAAAAATGAACAATAAGATAAAACTAACCCAATAAAAGTTACTTATATAAAAAATAAAAACAGATGACTAATATTAGTTGAGAAATACTGTATGGCCTTGAGTAATTATTTCTGTGACGGTTCCTTTCTTTGTGTTTAAAATGAGAGCTGTACCTCTTTCTTCCTGAGAAACTGGGAAACCCAAATGAAAGGGGGGGGTGGATGTGCTTTGCGAAGGGTGATACCTGACATGCACAGAAAGGCAGGGGTTCTGAACCAGAATAACTTTCCCAAAATAATCTGCGTTGTCATGCAAGAGGGCCCCGGAGACCCAGTTGTCTGGACTCTGAAAACCTGCCCCCAGCTCTGGACTAAAGTCCTGTTATGATTAACTCTGGGAACTTGGTATGGATTGAGGATGAAAGGCACAGTGACTTTTAGCTACGAAAATTGGTCTGCAGTCAGGATCCCAAGTTTAATCTCTGTGAAACGGATGGGCAAGTGTGGCCATGCTTACTAATTAGGCAGCAGCAATGTAATTGATCAAATCAATTCCCTTCATGACGCAAAGCCAAAGAACCTAGGGACAGCTTGAGCTTGGAGCTTCCAGAAAGCCAGAGAACATGAATTGCTCTGCCAGAGATGTTAATGCAGTTAATCTAGATTGTTTGTAAATTGCTGGCTCCCTTCTCAATAACGGACACAGTGTGGTTCCTATGTTCCTCAAGTGGCCAGGCTCTGAGTTGGGGGATTTAAATTGTGCTCTTTCATTCTTTTCCTGGATTTACAGCAAGCATTAAACTTCATCAGGCTTAAAGAGCCCTTGTTTTCTGGAGGAAAGCAAAGTTATAGCCAGGTTTCCCATTTCATTTACAAATTGTTGTTGTTGCCTCACCGTTCATTTCAAACTTAATGCATTAAAAAATGTAAATGGGAAACAATTAGAAGAAATGTGGCTTATTGCAGGAACAACATTTTCAATTTATTAAGTACAGATCAGAGGGGAAAAAATGAGAGAGGCTGCTTTGGTTGAGTGAAATGAGCATGGGATGTGGAGGCAGACAGAGCCGGTTCCAAGTCTGGTCACTATGAGTCCCGAGAACTTGGCCCAATTGTTTCGCCTTTCCTACCCTCAGTTTTAGGCTTCCCTGGTGGTTCAGATGGTAAAGAATCCGCCTGCAATGTGGGAGACCTGGGTTCAATCCCAGGGTTGGGAAGATCCCCTGGAGAAGGGCATGGCAAACCACTCCAGTATTCTTGCCTGGAGAATTCCCATGGACAGAGGAGCCTGGTGGGCTACAGCCCATGGGGTCGCAAAGAGTTGACACGACTGAGCGACTAAGCATGGCACAGCACAGCCTCAGTTTTCTTATTTATTCAATGGAGAGAATGACTCCATCCTCAAAGGGTGGTGAAGGTTAAATAAGAAAACATGCTGCAACACCTAGTTCAGTGTCAGAGACATAACAAGTGTTCAGTAAATATTGGTTCTCTGCCAGTGTCTTGTTCCCTGAACAAACCCCGGAAATCATGGCTTTGTCCTATTACAGACTCATGTATTCCAGTCCTATAGTCCATGCTGTTAGATTTCCAGACTGTTCTAGACAATGGCAACTTGCAGTCTTAACAGAATTTGGACATGTGATTCTCAAGAGGGGGGCCTAACAGAATCTGGGAGTGGGAGTTTATGTCAGGTTTGAAAAAAGCACATTCAACATTATATTAGAATTTCTGTTTACATGAAAATACTGTTGTTTTCATACTACCAATCACAGAATGCAAGGTTGAAATCTCTTGGTTGGCTATGTAAGAGAATCTCTGATGGCAGAGGGCATGCAATTTTCAGTTTGGAAAAAGGGGTCATGGGTTAGGCAAGACTGAGAAAACTGATTTCCAGAATGTCATTCTGGAAAAACATACTTGGAATGCCAGAGACTGACAGGACGGGGAGCTTTGGGGTGTGGAAAATTTTTTCTTTCTTGGTCTGGGTGCTGCTTACAGCGATGTGTTCACTTTATGAAAACCAACAGGGCCCTGTCCTTAGGACTGGTGCACTCTTCTGTATGTACGTCACACTTCAATAAAAAGTGTAAAGAAAAACAAGTGGTACATACTTTGCACACATTTAGTATGAGATGGGACAAGGCCTAAAGATGTCTCAAGTCAATTTAGTAAGGAAGGAAGGGTTCTCTGTAAATCCTACATTGCGTTTATTTTTTCTGGATGGTTTCACTTTTTATATATAAAAACAGAGCACAGTCCCAAGCCACCATCACCTCTCTTCTGGACCACTTTTTAAACTGCCTCCCAAAAGTGGCCTTCCTGCCTCCACTCTTGAGTCTCTAAAATCAATTCTCCATTTATGCACAGAGGTCTTTAAAAAACATAAATCAGATTCTATTATTTCCTGTAAAACCTTCCAATGATTTTTTACTACACTCAGAGAAAACTAAACTCTTTATCATGACCAGGAAGACCATACAAAATGTCCATGCTGTCTTTCAACCTGACATCCTTTGTCACCTCTCTTCTCTTTCTCTTCACTCTGGCACTCTGGCTGCCACTTTCTTGTACCCTTCTAGTCCACCACTTTGTTTTATTTCCTCTCTAGGAGTTACAGTGACTGGCCATATTGTTCACTTATATACGGAGTATTTGTCCAGACCCACTCCCCAAGAATGATGGCTTCAGGAAAGTGGAGGCTTTGCCTGTCTCATTAGAGCTGCAGTGCCTGGAAGAGACTTTGACACAAAGTAGGTGTTTAACATGTGAGCTGACTGTGTGAGTTTTATAAGCCTCTCAATCTCTGAACTTCAATGTCCAGACATCTGTAAAATTAGGTTCCTAGTAAGCCTCTCTTCTCATCTCTAGGGTTGTTGTAGAGACTGCAGGAGATAATGTATGTGAGGCAATGGTGGCTGTGCTGGCTGGTGCTAACAGCAGGGTCTTGTTAATCTGACACCTACTAGAGGGCTCTGATTCATTTATCATGAGCAAGTAGTCATCTTTTATTAGGGACATTTTGACAAAATTGTAACACAGTATGTTGAGGGATCAGGTTTCCCAACATCATCCTGATGCTTCTTTGGCTGTTTGCCATTCTCTGCATGTTAATCAATTATTGACTGATTAACAGAGACCTTGTGGTGCGATCATCCTTCAAAAGGCAGGGCAGATGAAATTTGTATTTAGAAGAATGAGCAGCCTGTGGGACACTGTGCCAGGGTCAGATGTAAGAAATGAAAACACAGGAGCAGGAGACTCCAGCCAGGAGATGTTGGCCGGTGAGAAAGCAGATTGCCAAGGCTCTCTGCTAACAAATGGGATCATTTGTTCTTGGGACATCCTGAGTAAACTGCTATCTTTAGAAATGTTTTGTCAAAAAAAGGAAAGGCTGCTTGAAAGGTTCAGAGGGAACAGAACTTGTCTGGTTTAAGAAGTTCCTAAAGGTAAACATGGTCTCTGTAAGATGATGATGTAAATAAATGGGCACATCTTGAGTAAAGATCCTCACTGAAAGACAAAAAGCTACTGATCTGAAAGGAAGAGAACACACAGGAAAATACAACTGGAGAATGAGAGTCAGAGAAAGTGAGAGAGAATGAAGGAGAATGGGAGCCAACAGTGGTCGTAAGTCAGTCTCTCAGTAATAACATGCTGATTGGAAGAGAATCACCATGGAATTTTAGCTACATAATGAGAAAGTATTCCTTTGTGTTCTTTCTCATTTTATCTTTTTTCCTTGTGATTTGGGGAAGAAAAGATTGGAAAAATAAATGACCCAATCAAAACATGGGCCAAAGAACTAAATAGACATTTCTCCAAAGAAGACATACAGATGGCTGATAAACACATGACAAGATGCTCAACATCACTCATTATCAGAGAAATGCAAATCGAAACCTCAATGAGGTACCATTACACGCCAGTCAGAATGGCTGCTATCCAAAAGTCTACAAGCAATAAATGCTGGAGAGGGTGTGGAGAAAAGGGAACCCTCTTACACTGTTGGTGGGAATGCAAACTAGTACAGCCGCTATGGAGAACAGTGTGGAGATTACTTAAGAAACTGGAAATAGAACTGCCATATGACCCAGCAATTCCACTCCTGGGCATACACACTGAGGAAACCAGATCTGAAAGAGACACGTGCACCCCAATGTTCATCACAGCACTGTTTATAATAGCCAGGACATGGAAGCAACCTAGATGCCCATCAGCAGACGAATGGTTAAGAAAGCTGTGGTACATATACACCATGGAATATTACTCAGCCATTAAAAAGAATACATTTGAATCAGTTCTAATGAGATGGATGAAACGGGAGCCCATTATACAGAGTGAAGTAAGCCAGAAAGATAAAGACCAATACAGTATACTAACGCATATATATGGAATTTAGAAAGATGGTAATGATAACCCTATATGCAAGATAGAAAAAGAGACACAGATGTATAGAACAGACTTTTGGACTCTGTGGGAGAAGGCGAGGGTAGGAGAATCTGAGAGAATAGCATTGAAACATGTATATTATCAAGTGTGAAACAGATCGCCAGCCCAGGTTGGATGCATGAGACAAGTGCTTGGGGCTGGTGCACTGGGAAGACCCAGAGGGATGGGATGGGGAGGGAGGTGGGAGGGGGGTTCAGGATGGGGAACACATGTAAATCCATGGCTGATTCATGTCAATGTACGGCAAAAACCACTACAATATTGTAAAGTAATTAGCCTCCAACTAATAAAAATAAATGAAAAAAAAAAAAAGAAAAGATTGGAAAAAAATTCAGAAAAATCGAATGAAAAGGATCTCTCTTCTTCCCAAACTCTGGGGGAAAAAAAATCCCCTAAGTAGGGTCACATGCAGTGTTCTCAACCATCTCAGCAGAGGCACAGGCTACAGGAAGCATGAAAGAATCTCAGGGTTTCACCGAGATTGACCTCTTAGTGAGAGGTGATGATAGTGACAGAGAGAGGAACTCACCCAGCTAACAAATCTAATCAGGTTGGAGTGCAGGCCCTTCAGGTCTGGGGCACCCTCAGCAAGGAAACCAGAGGAAGTAGCCCCACAGGAGAATTTCCAGCCCTAGAGAGTTCAGGGATAGGTAAAGTGTGAGTGTTGGATACAGCAGCTTCCCACGAGTTCCCTGTTTTATACACGGTAGTGTATATATGGTCAATGCTCATCTCCCAATTCATTCCACCTTCCCCTTCCCCCAGTGGGCCCTCAGTCCGCTCTCTACTTCTGTGTCTCTTCCTGCCCTGCAAATATGTTTATCAGGGAGCTCAGCTCAGCGCTCTGTGATGACCTGGATAGGTGGGATGGGGGGAGGGTGGAAGGGAGACCCAAGAGGGCGGGGATATATGTATACAGATAACTGATTCACTTCATTGTATAGCAGAAACAATACTGTAAAGCAATTGTACTCCAATTTAAAGAAAAAAAAGGTAGTTTGCTTTACCTGGGAGAATATAAGAGGCTAATTAACAAAGTATCTGATTATACTTAGGTAGTTTATTTCTTTGAAGCAAGCTCTTTGTTATATTTCTCTTTGTTCCTATAGGGATGATCTAATTTATGCTTTGATTTTAATAAAGAGAGCTTTAAAAATCATTAATTACACACACAAATGAGTACTTTTTCTTTGTAAAAATTAAGAACCTATCTTTGACAACTGCCCTCAATTTCAGAGTACTTCCTTTATGTAGCTATTGATATCTTTTTGGTGAATAACCTTATAGTATTTTCCCCCTTTGTACAGGTATTTGGAGATATTTCAGGTTTACTTTCAGTCCATTGTGACAAAGTGAATATGCAGTAAAGCAAATCACCTGATTTTTTTCCCATTGTATATAAAAGTTATGCTTATATTATACTACACTCTATTTTAAAGTGTGCAATAGTATTATGTCAAAAAAACTACAAGTAGTACCTTAATTAAAAATACTGCTAAAAAATACTAACCATCATCACCATGAACCTGCGGTGAGTCATAATCCTTTTGCTGGTGGAGGTCTTGCCTTGATGCCATTGACTGAGGTTGCTGAAGGCTGGGGTGACTGAAGCAATTTCTTAAAATAAGACACCAATGAAGTTTGCCACATCGATGGCTTCTTTTTTTCAGAACAATTTCTCTGTAGCATGTAATGCTGTTTGATAGCATTTTACCCACAGTAGAACTTCTTTTAAAACTGAAGTCAGTACTCTCAAACCCTGCTGTTGCTTTATGAACTAAGTTTACATAATAGTCTAAATCCTTTGGTGTCATTTCTCTTCCTTTCATGAATGATTTCTCTGTAGCTTGCAATGTGGTTTGATAGCATTTTACCCACAGTAGAACTTTGTTTAAAACTGAAGTCAGTCCTCTCAAACCCTGATGCTGCTTTATGAATTAAGCTTACATAATATTCTAAATCCTTTGGTGTCATTTCAACCGTATTCACAGCATCTCCACCAGAAGCAGATCCAATCTCAAGAAACCACTTTCTTTGCTCATCCATAAGAAGCAATCCCTCATCCATTAAAATTTCACCATGAGACTGCAGCAATTCAGCCCATCAGTCACATCTTATTCCAGTTCTCTTACTGTTTACACCCCATCTGCAGTGACTCCCTCCACTGAAGTCTTAAACCCCTCAAGGTCATCCATGAGGGCTGGAATCAACTTCTTGCAAACTTGTGGGCTTTAAAAAACTTTAAAAATTGAAGTATAGCTGATTTACAATGTCGTGTTAGTTTCTGATGTATAGCAAAGTGATTCATTTACACATATATATGTATATTCTTTTCCATATTCTTTTCATTATGGTTTATTAGAGGATATTGAATATAGTTCTCTGTACTATACAGCAGGACCTTGTTGTTTATTTTATATATAGAAGTTTGTATCTGTTATTTCCAAACTCCTAATTTATCCCTCCCTTACCCCCTTTCCCCTTTGGTAACTGTAAGTTTGTTGCCTATGTCTGTGAGTCCAATTCTGTTTCATAGATAAGTTCATTTGGGTCATATTTCAGATTCCACATGTAAGTGATACCATACAGTATTTTCTTTCTCTTTCTGACTTATTTCGCTTAGTATGATCATCTCTAGGTTCATTCATGTTGCTGCAAAAGGCATTATTTTATTATTTTTTATGGTTGAATAGTATTCCATTATGTATATGTACCACATCTTCTTTATCCATTCATCTGTTGATGGACATTTGGGTTGCTTCCATGTTGGAAGCAACTTAGCTATTACAAACAGTGCTGCTGTGAGCACTGAGGTGCATGTATCTTTTCAAATTACAGTTTGATCTGTATATATCCAGGAGTGGGACTGCTGGATTATATAGAAACTCAATTTTTATTTTTTAAAGGAATCTCCATATTGTTTTCCATAGTGGCTGCAACAATTTACATTCCTGGTTGGTAGCATTTCTCCAAACGCTTTCCAGCATTTGTTATTTGTAGATTTTCCGATGATGGCCATTCTGACTGGTGTGTGGTGATACCTCATGGTAATTCTGACTTGCATTTTTCTAATAATTAGCAATGTTGAATATCTTTTCACATGCCTATTGACCACTTGTATGTCTTCTCTGGAGAAATGTCTGTTTAGATTTTCTGCCCATTTTTCAGTTGGACTGTTTTGTTGTTTTTGTTATTGAGTTATATGAGCTGTTTGTATATTTTAGAAGTTAAGCCTGTTGGTCACATTATTGGCAAATATCTTCTCCCAGTCTATAGGTTGGCCTTTCATTTGTTTATGGTTTCCTTTGTTGTAAAAACGCTTATAAATCTGATTAGATCCCATTTATTTTTGCTTTTATTTTTATTGCCTTATGAGATTGACCTAAGGAAATATTGGTGTGATTTATGTCAGAGAATGTTTTGCCTATGTTCTTTTCTAGGAGTTTTATGGTGCCATGTCTTATATCCTAAAGGAGATCAGTCCTGGGTGTTCCTTGGAAGGAGTGATGCTGAAGCTGAAACTCCAATACTTTGGCCACCTGATGCGAAGAGTTGACTCATTGGAAAAGACCCTGATGCTGGGAGGGATTGGGGACAGGAGGAGAAGGGGACGACAGAGGATGAGATGGTTGGATGATGTCACTGACTCGATGGACATGAGTTTGAGTAAACTCTGGGAGTTGGTGATGGACAGGGAGGCCTGGTGTGCTGCAATTCATGGGGTCACAAAGAGTTGGACACGACTGAGTGACTGGACTGAACTGAACTGAACTGAATATCTTATATTTGAGTCTTTAAGCTATTTTGAATTTATTTTTATACAGGGTGTGAGGGTGTGTTCTAACTTCTTTGATTTACATTTGGCTGTCCAGCTTTACCAGCACTACTTGTTTTAGAGACCATCTCTTCTTCACTGTATGTTCTTGCCTTCTTTGTAAAAGACTGACTACAGGAGTTTGGGTATCTTGGGTACATGGGTTTATTCCTGTTCTGTCTATTCTGTGCCATTGAGCCATATGTCTGTTTTTGTGTCAATACCATGCTGTTCCAAACTTCTGTTAATATTGATATTTTGACCTCTTCCCATGAATCATGAATGTTCTCAACGGCACCTAGAATAGTGAATTTTTTCCCAAAGTTTTCAATTGACTTTGTCCAGATCCATCAGAGGAATTACTGTCCATGCTGGTTACAGCCTTATGAAATGCATTTCCTAAATTATAAGACTTCAAACTGAAAATCCCCCTTGATCCACGGTCTGCAGAAAGGATGTTGTATTAGCAGGCATGAAAACAAACCTTAGTCTCATTATAGATCTCCATCAGAACTTTTGAGTGACCATGTGCATTGTCAATGAGCAGTAATATTTTGAAAGGAATCTTTTTTTCTGAGCAGTAGGTCTCAACAGTGGGCTTAAAAAATTCAGTAAACCATGCTGTAAACAGATGTGCTGTTACCCAGGATTTGTTGCTACCTTGATAAAGCACAGGCAGAATAGATTTTAGCTTATTTCTTAAGGGCCCTAGGATTTGCAGAATGAGAAATGAACACGGATTTTAACTTAAAGTCACCAGCTGCTTTTGCCCTTAACAAGAGACTCAGTTGGTCCTTTGAAACTTTCAAGCCAGGCATTGACTTCTCCTCTCTAGCTATGAAAGTTCTAGATGGAAACTTCTTCCAATATAAGATTGTTCTTTCTACATTTAAAATTTGTTGTTTAGTGTAGCCACCTTCACTACAGTCTTAGCTACATCTTCTGGATAACCTGCTGCAGCTGCTACGTCATCAACTGCTGCTTCACCTTGTACTTTTATGTTGTGGAGTTGGCTTCTTTCTTTAAACCTCATCAATCAACCTCTGTTAGCATCAGGCTTTTCTTCTACAGCTTCCTCACCTCTCACAGACTTTGTGGAACTGGTGAGAAGGCCTTGCTCTGGATTAGGCCTTGGCTTAAGGCAATGTTGTGACTGGTTTGATCGTCTCTCCAGAATACTAAAACTTTCTCCACATCAGCAATAAGACTGTTTCACTTACCATTCTTGTGTTCACTGGAGTAGCACTTTTAATTTTCTTCAAAAACTTTTCCTTTACCTTCCAACTTGGCTAAAAAAAAGGCCAAGCTTTTGGCCTATCTTGGCTTTCTGCATGCCTTTCAATTAAGCTTAATCATTTCTAACTTTTAAGTGAGAGATGTGTGACTCTTCTTTTCACTTGAACATTTAAGAGGCTACTGTAGGGTTTTAATTGGCCTAATTTCAAGATTATTGTGTCTCAGGGAATAGGAAGGCCTGAGAAGAGGGAGAGAAATAGGGAAACAGCCAGCGGGTGGGGCAGTCAGAGCACATACAATATTTATCAATTAAGCAAGTCATGTATGGATGTGAGAGTTGGACCATAAAGAAGGGTGAGTGTCAAAGAATTGATGCTTTTGAATTGTGGTTCTGGAGAAGACTCTTGACAGTTCCTTGGACTGCAAGGGGATCAAACCAGTCAATCCTAAAGGGAATCAACCATGAGTATTCATTAGATGAACTGATGTTGAAACTGAAACTCCAGTACTTTGACCACCTGATGCGAACAGCCGACTCAATGGAAAAGACCCTGATGCTGGGAAAGATTGAGGGCAGGAGGAGAAGGGGCAACAGAGGATGAAATGGCTAGATGCCATCACTGACTCAATGGAAATGAGTTTGAGCAAACTCCGGGAGCTAGTGAAGGACAGGGAAGCCTGGTATGCTGTAGTCCATGAGGTTGCAAAGAGTCGGACCTGACTTGGTGACTAAACAACAACAATGAGGTCTTACACAGGCATGGTTTGTGCTTTGCCCCCCTCCTTACTATAGCAAACATCAAAGGTCACTGATCACAGATCACCAGCACAGATATGACAATAATGAAAAGGTTTGAAACACTGTGGGAATTACCAAAATGTGACACAGAGACACGAAGTAAGCAAGTGTTGTTGGAAAAATGGTGCCCATAGACTCGATGCGGTTTTGCCACAAACCTTCAATTTGTGAAAAGCACAGTATCTGCTGAGTGCAATAAAGAGTAATGCACCAAAATATCTGCATTTTTAGATATACACTCATAGAAAATAAAATATTTGGGATTTTAAAAAAATGTTACATTTTATACTGTATGCAACTCTCTGAAACTTGTTTCTGCCCTGCAACAGTTTGTCTTGCAGATTTGTCTTCACTAGGTCGAATCCAGTGTTTCTAACTGCTACACTGAAGTTCACTGTATGGATGTGTCAGGGATTTTTCCTTACTTGCCTACAGGTGGACATTTAGGTTGCTTCCCAATTAGAAGAGTACTTTTTTTTTCTTCAAATTACAGCTTCACTGAGACATCACAACAAATTCATCCTTTTAAAGTGTACAATTGGTGGTTTTGTGTGTATGCACAGAGTTGTACAACTATCACCACTATCTAATTCCAGAACATTTTCATTACCCTTAAAAAACACTTCGTACCCATAGGCAGTCACTTCCATCCCCCCTCTCCTCAGCCTCTGGCAACCCCTAATTTACTTTCTCTGTCTGTGGATTTGCCCACTTTGGAGATTTTGTATAATGAAATCACACAATATGTGACCTATTTGGCTTCTTTCTCTTAGCCTTTTCAAGGTTCATCCACGTTATGGCATGTATTAGTGCTTCATTCTTTTCTTTGGCTAAATAATACTCTATTGTATGTATTTATCAAATTTGTTTATCCATTTTTTCAACTGATGGACATTTGAATTATTTCCAATTTTCATCAATTATGAATAATGCTGCCATGAGAGTTGATGCACAGATTTTTGTGTGAGCACATGGTTTCAATTCTTTTGGGTATATATCAGAAGTGGGATTACTGGGCCATAAGGCATCTCTATGGTTAACTTTTTGAGGAACTGCCAAACTGTTTCCCAAAGTCACTGCATCATTTTACATTGCATTGAATATATATAATATAAAATATAAAAATATGTACGTTTATATTATTTTTTAAGGGCTTCCCTGGTGCTCAGATGGTAAAGAATCTGCCTGCATTGCAGGAAACCTGGGTTCGATCCCTGGGTCAGGAAGATCCCCTGGAGGAGGAAGTGGTAACCCACTCCAGTATTTTGCCTGGAGAATTCCATGGACAGAGGACCCAAGCAGGTTACAGTCCTTGGGGTTGCAGAGAGTTGGATACGACTGAGCAACTAATATTCATGCATATTTTTTAAAGTAAGATGTAACATATTCATGGGGTAAATGGATGTGTTTATTCTCTGGAGATATCACCAACCACGTTGACAGCAAGCTGAGAAACACACTAACTCAGCGCTGTCTGATAGAACCTTCTGCAAAGATGTGCTGTCCAATATGTCAGCCACCAGCCACATATGGCTACTGAACACATATGGCTACTGAATCTGTGACTTAGGAACTTTTAATTTTGTGAACTTTTAATGCATTTACTTTTTTTTTTAAATTAATTAATTAATTTATTTTTTCAGTGGGTTTTGTCATACGTTGACATGAATCAGCAATAGATTTACACGTATTCCCCATCCCGATCCCCCCTCCCACCTCCCTCTCCACCCGATTCCTCTGGGTCTTCCCAGTGCACCAGGCCCGAGCACTTGTCTCATGCATCCCACCTGGGCTGGTGACCTGTTTCACCATAGATAATATACATGCTGTTCTTTCGCAACATCCCACCCTCACCTTCTCCCACAGAGTTCAAAAGTCTGTTCTGTACTTCTGTGTCTCTTTTTCTGTTTATACAGAGTGAAGTAAGCCAGAAAGATAAAGAACATTACAGCATACTAACACATATATATATGGAATTTAGAAAGATGGTAACGACAACCCTTTATGCATTTACTTTTAATGAGTAAATAAAGTTTGATTCATGTTTTATGGCCAATGGCTACTGTATTGGACAGCAGAGTACTTATTCTCTCCTTTCTGTAAAAACTCTAAGTTCCCCCCAAAAGTCACCTTGAAGATACTGAGAAAGTGACTTTCTGCCTGATCTGTATCTCTGAGCTCCAAACTAGCTCCTGTCACAGACATAATAGAGAAGAAATTCAGAGACTTCAAGGTCTTAAATCAGAACTGCACCACATTGAAATTCAGCAATCTCCCAACTTTTTCAGAGATATGTTTGGAAAACTGGCTCTTTGCGTATCTCCTTTCAGCTCACTCAATTTGAAGTACTGTCTCTGTTATTTAGTTCTTATTACAAGAGCTACACATATTTGGCATAGAGAAGCATGAGAAGAAAACACAACTACAGGTAATTACTGCTAATATCTTGTGTGTGTGTGTGTGTGTGTGTTTGAATGTGTGTGTAATTATGAATGGAATTTATTTATATTTCAGTTTTGGGGACAGGAACAAAAGTGACAGTGGAACCAACCAATCTTGTTTCTTGTTCACAGCTCCTTTTTATAGTTCCTGTGATGAGGTGCTATTCACTTACTGTGTTCTCCTGTGTCCTGGGCTTGGGCTGGGAGAGACCCAGTCTCCTGGGGGAGAGGGACATCAAGAATCCATTCAGCCCAGGATGACAAGGTTCTGATGAGGTGAAGCAAGGATAGGGGAGCACAGGACGGGAGAGTCCCCTACACTGTGGGGAGCTGTAGCAGATGGCAAACGTACATTTGAGTACATTTGAGTTGGAAGAATTCATGACACAGAGAAGAGGGGGAGGGGCACGACAGGCAGAGAGAAGAACGTGTGCAAAGGCTTTGGACACGAGGGAGCAGCCATGTTCAGGGAAGGGAGAGTGCTCTCGTGTGGTGGGAGAGGTAATACCAGGGTCCCCTGTGGCTCATGTGCTTCACTGTCATTTAATTCTCCTATTTCCCTGATGAGATAAGTCAAATGTCATCCCCATGTTATAGGCAGAAGGTGGGAGCTGAGAGAGGAAGTAAGTTGCTCAAGGCTGCCCACTAGTGAGGGCAAAGCTGGGACTCCCGTTTGTTGAGCATAAAGCTTAGCCTTTTTTTTTTTCAATTTAACTTTTATATTTAATATTTTTAAATGAGGCAACTTTGTGACAGTAATCCTGGTGCATTTACTGGCAGTTCAGAAAATTCAGTCTTGAGTGATGGAGCCCAACTGCGGAAAAATATTTCTGCCATGCTCAGAAGCTCAGAAGTTACCCCCCCGTAGTTCAGCAGGATGCTAGTGTGACTGGATCTGTGTTTTAGGAAGATCGTTGTGGCAGCAACGCACTGGTGGTTTTGGAGAGAGCTCAACCCACACTGTAAGTAGGTCTTCAATTACCTGAGATGGAATTACTTTCAACACATCAAACACACACACACACACACACACACACACACACACACAGAGCTTCACAGACAGGAACCTCTGAGAAGCCAGTGCCTTTTGTTTCTCTCTCTCTTCCCCAATGAAAATCCATACTAGCAGCTTGAGTTCTATGTCTTTTCCAGACTACAGCAGGAGGAGGTTGTGGAGAGGGGACATTGCTCCTGGCTGGAAGACCTTGAATAAATCACTTCTCAGGCCCTCTTTTGTAATACGAAGTTCTTAGAATTTCCATCTTTAAATGCCCTTTCCATCTTTTAAACTGTCTGGCTCCTAAGAGCAGTGGGACCTATTAAGGGATTTCACTCTGGCCACACATCATGGTTTTTGGAGAACTAAGATAGTCTGAGACTAGCTGCCCTCAGATTCAGAGCCTCTCAGCATTTTCTGCATGAGTCAAGAGATCTGGCTTTCTAGGGATCATGGAGGACATAATAGAATCTTCTTTTGTTCCCAGGCTAGGCCAATGGCAGCAAATAACCTAATTAGGACCTCACAAGCAGCTTGCCCAGTGAAAGATAATTTAATTAGAGTCTTATTAGTTGTTATAACTACTTTTTAATGAAGCTTTATTACATTCAACCACGCAGATACCAAGCAATTGTATTAAATGTTGGCAAACGGCTTGTTAGTCTTTGATTTCACTTTTTTTTTTTGCATCATTCCCACCTATCCTGATATTCAGATGCCAGTAGCTCATTGTTTCTCTTCAAAGCCAGATGCAACCTTGAAGGCATACTTCCCTCTCTTGTTCCATTTCTCATTTCTCCAGGATTCCCTGTCTATTGGAGTTGCAATGGAGCAATATGAAGGATAGGGAAAGGCTTCCCACTGGCTTTCCATATTCCCTAATATTTCTATCCTTAATCACTCCCAAGCTGCACAGTTTCAAGGACTAAGGGCTTCTGTTGAAGCGTAAATGGTATGGTGGAGGCAAACACAGAAAACCATTATTATGAATTAATACCTTAGTGAAGATTAGCTCCTCATAGTAGCTAATTGGCCAATAAATGAGACTGCAATAGAATCAACCGTGGACTGAGTAGTTTTGATAGCTGTTGGTGTGTAAAGCATGGGGAAGAAAACAAGAGTTAATTAGTTTTTACTATGCAACAGGCACTGGGCTAGATGTTTTCATATTTATTATCTCATTTAATCCTCTTAACAACCTTGATATGAATGTATTACAATAACTGATTTACATATGAGAAACAGGAGCCCAGAGAGGTTGAGTCAGCTTCAAGGACACACAGCTGGTAAGAGGAAGAGTGAGGATTTGAAGTCCCAGAATATGAGGCAAGGGCTAGAAGAACATGATAGTGTGGGCAGCCTTGGCTTCTAGGGGGAAGAATCAGGTCACTGGGGGTTAAGCATCCCAGGGGATTACCTATGGCCAGGTGAATCCCAGGACAGATGACAGAGGGGCTCTAAAGACTAACTTGGCAAGGCTTACAGTTTGGCCCCAGCAGGGCTGAGGAGTTCGTGTTCTGTTTCTCCTCATCATCAGAAGGCAGTGTGATGTCATTGTTAAGAGGATAGGATTTGGTGGCAGGTTGACCTAGATTCAGATCCTGATTGCAGTCCTTTTCTGTAGCTATGACCCTGGGCAAGCTGTTTAGCTTTCTCAGCTGAAATTTTCTCATCTGGAAAAAGGGATAACAGTCTCTCCCTCATATTCTCATGTAAGTTAAAGAATATATGTGAAGCTTCCAGCCCAAGAGAAACGCCAATAAAGAGTAGCTTCTCCACTTCTGAACAGGTATTGGTGAGCTTTGTTACAGCAGTGAGGGCCTTGGGCAACAGGAAATGGACCCACAGGGAATGTGAGATGTGGCCTGATTAGGTTCTGTGTATGCTCAGCCGTGTCCGACTCTTTGCGAGCCCTGTGGACAGGCTCTTCTATCCATGGGATTCTCCAGGCATGAATACTGGAGTGGGTTGCCATTTCCTCCTCCAAGGGATCTTCCCAATCCAGGGATCCAACCTCGGTCTCCTGCGTCTCCTGCATTGGCAGGCAGATTTTTTTACCACCGAGCCATCTTATTAGATTAGTAGTTCTTAAACTTGAGAGTGCATCTGAATCACCCGGAGAACTTGAGAACCCAGACTGCCTGGCTGCACTCCAAGTTTCTCACTCAGTAGGTCTGGGGCATCATCTCTACTAGCTCCTGGGTGATGTGGATGCCTCTGGGCTGTGGACCACCTTAGAGACTCGGAGCAAAGGCCTTTCCTAGTGGGTGCTCTCTGCGCGTAGCCCAGACCTGAGCCTGCGGTGAATCAGAGAAGCAGCGCTACGGCCTCTCTCCTTTTCCCATATTCTACCCCACTTCTGGGGTTTCTTGGGGTTTTGGGAGCACAAAGACTAGCTTAATTACAATGCTTTAATTTTTTGCTATGCTAGTCCCTGGGCTTGCTTAGGTTGAAGGAATATTTGTGGTTTAAATGAACCCATTTTGTGGCTGAAAGTGCTGATACAATTTGTTCTTTACAGACAGGGAGCAAGGGTTAGAATCTGAGTAACAACTTCCAGTTAATCTATTAGCCTGAAAATTTATATTTTAAGTAAGTTTACCACTTTAACAAGTAGAATAAGATATCCTCAGATAAGCAGAAGCAACAGTGTTTGCCTTCTGTCATTCTTTTTACTAAGAAGAAGAAACTCACTGACTACTAGTGAGATAATGCATGTGGAAATGTCTAACACAATATCGTAACAAATACAAAATTATAGTTTATTATGTTTATTGAATAAATATTTTAAAGCCCTTACAAAATGATAGAATGCTTTCTATTAGGATTTCTCTACTTTGGCATAACTGAGATCTTGGGACAGGTTATTCTTTGTTGTGGGGGCTGTTCTGTGCTCTGTAGGACTCTTAGCTGTATCCTTGGTCTCTCCCCCGAGATGCCAATAGCACACCTCAGTCATGACCATCAAAAATGTCTCCTGACACTGCCAAATGTCCCCTGTGGGGCAAACTGATCCTTGATTGTGAATCACTGCTTTACATGAATAGTCTTATCTCATTCTCACAAAACCCAGTGAAGTGTTATTTGTCCCACTTTTAGAGAAGACCGGGGGAGAAGAGGAACAGAGAGGGTGGGCAATTTGCTACAGACTACCCGGCTAGTAAAGGAGTAGGAGCAGAATTTGAACTCAGAATTGACCTAATCCAAGGCCTCATTTTGGACCACTCTCCTCCTTCCTTCTGAGAGGACCCATTTAGGAAAACGCAGAGAAGAGAATCTACTTAATCGGGGGCAGCCTGGTGTTGCCTCTGAGAAGGAGAGAGATGAATGGGACAAGGAGTGGGGCCTTTCAGATGTACTTGCAACATTTTATTTCTTAAGAGAAGAAAGAAGATAGGTAGCAAAATCAGCAACATGTTAACATTGGTTAAATCTGGGTATAGGAATCATGTGTGTGTTAGTCGCTCAGGCGCGTCAGACTCTTTGCGATTCCATGGCCTGTCCATGGGATTTTCCAGGCAAGAATACTGGAGTGGGTTGCCATTCCCTTCTCCAGGGGATCTTGCCAACCTAGGAATCGAATCAGGGTCTCCTTCATTGCAGGCGGATTCTTTACCACCTGAGCCGCCAGGGAAGCTGCAAGGAGGGCTGTCATAGGTATCATGGTGTCTCAATTTGTTTTTGATCTTCTAACCTTTAAATGAGAAGGAACTGATCCCATTTTTATTTCCCCCAAAGATATAGCCCATCTTGTCAACAGATACTTATTAAATATATTCTGCAAAGTTGATAATTTTTAGAGGCTTCAAAATGTTAATAGCTGAAATATTAATAGTTAATATTTTTGAAATATTTACAAGTGTCTGGCACCCAGCTGAGTCCTTTTCATCTATTTTCCTATTTATTCCTCACTCTAATCCTATGAGATGGTCTCAGTCTCGTTTTACAGATGTATTAACTGAGGCTTAGAGAGATGAGCTGCAGAGTCAGGACTTCAGACCTGGATTCACCTGATTTCAATGTCCCTGTTCTTTCTTGTACTCTAGGCTGCCAGTCAAACAGAACTTGTGAAGGGCTCACAAGGATGTTGCAGAGAAGGGAAGGTGCCATGGCCTTGACAGACAGATGACTGGAAAGGCTTTCCTGAGGTTCTGAGAATCCCTGGCTTAGGATCTTTTTGATCCCCCAACTTGGTGGCAGTGGGTCAAAGTTCACCTCCTCCCTTCCCTGTCCAGGATGCTGGTTCCAACACCTCTAGATTTAGTACAGTCTGAAAATAACCCTGCCTCTCCATCCAGACCAGCAGTTCAAGGTCAAGAGTACATCACCACCCTGATGACCAGGGCCCCTGGACTGCCTCTCAAAAAGCCTTCTTCCCCAGCAGGATCTGCTTGACAGCCCTTCTCCTTGCTTCTTAAGTAACGCTCAATTCAATTTTCATTTCGTGAGGTTGGCATATTCCAGAGTCAATTTGAATTTTGCAACTAAAATGTGGTGCACTTGCAATGCCCTCGTCTAAATATAGACTGTCCACTGCGTTTCCTGGATCCACACAGGCCCTCATGGTCGGGTGTGGCAAGCTTGGATGCCCGAAGGAATCCTTCCTTATTAACTCATCCTTGAGTGCCTCAAAGCCGACTGTTTTCCTGGGGCGTGTGGGCAGGGAGGTGGGGGAGTATCTTGTTTAGTTATTGTTTTTAATGGGTACATCAGCCCCAGGGCCTCGAACCATTGATGTGGATCGCGGTGGGTCTGCCAGCCCTGTGAAAGATCAAATCCGTTTAAACACTGTGGGTGACCGCTTTTTGTTCTCAGGTCCTGTGTGAAATACACACATTCCAAGGCTGCCGCTTGCTCAGCTCCCCTGATGGATGGGGTGTTGCATTCCAAGAGGACAGCTTGCTAGCCTGAACTCTGGAAGGCTGACACCAAATTAGTTGGAAGGATTTGAAACTTTCAAGCCATCTTATCACCTCTGAAGGGAAGCTGACTTGTCACACAGATGTCTGAAGCTTCCCCAGGCATGAGGAGCTATCAGCATAAAAAGTGGTTTCTTCAGCTATGCAGAAACACACTTAGTGGGAGTGCAAATTGCTACATCCTTCCCAGAGGGTGATCTGATAACCGTGTCTGAGGCCTTTCACATGAGTCTACCTTTGGATGCTAACCATTCAAAGTGGATTTTATCCTAAGGCAATCCTGAAGAGCAAGTGTACAAAAGATATTAAAGGAAAAATACATGTATGAGAAAGTCTGTCACAGCTAAAAACTCAAAGCAATCGTCCGTCAAGAGGGGATGGATTATCAAACATACAAAAAGACGTGTAACTTCATTCACAGAAATTTCACCTATCAAGTTGGCAAGATCAAAAAGTTTGATAGCAAACTATTAGGGAATGAGTGGTCACTCTCAAATGTCAGTCAAGGAAATACAAATTGGTACAATCACTATGAAGAACAATTTGAAAATATTTATAAAAAATTAAAAATTTCCTCAGAATAGTCCACTTCCAGGATTTTAATCATATAATGTGGGAAACAGTGAAGTATGTATAGGAATATTCACTACAATGTTGTTTGTAATAATTAAAGGGTTGAAACAACCTAAACGTTCTTCTATCGAAGTCTATTTGGGAAAAAAAGGAATATTATGAAGTTAACAAAAAGAATGAAGTTGCTCTGTTTATCCTTAAGTGGAAACATCTCCAAGATGCACTATTCAGTGAAAAAGCAAAGTGCAGAACAGCATGTTATTTCTATTAAAGAGAGCATATAAATATATTTTTATATGCCTAGAATATTTCTGAAAGGATGTGCAAGAAACTGGTAATAATAGTTGCCTCCAGGGAGGAAAATTAGATAGGTGGGGGGGAAATTAGATAGGTGGGAACCAAGGAAATGAGAGGGACATGCTTTGCATTCTACACTCGGGCCTTGTGAATGTGATACCTTGTGTGTGTCTTACCTATTTAGATAAATCTGACCACTACTGCCGTAAGTGGATGGTTAATCACATTATGGTACTTCCTAGATGGCACTAGTGGTAAAGTATCTGCCTACCAATGCAGGAGACACAAGAGATATGAGTTTCATCCCTGCGTTGGGAAGATCCCCTGGAGAAAATGGCAACCTATTCCAGTATTGTTGCCTGGAAAATCCCATGGACAGAGGAGCCTGGTGGGTTATAGTCCATGGAGCCAAGAAGAATTAGACATAACTGAGTGACTAAATACACACACTTTCCATTATGGATTGCAATACATCATTAAAAAGATGTGAAATATAAATTAAAAACTGAAGTGATTCAGATTTATTGAAATGGTAGGAAGTCCACACTTTATATTTAGTGATAAAAGCACTATGTGGTCCTATTTGTGTATATACACAAAGGCACGTATGTGAAATAAAGTGAAATATGAAGTAACACAGAGGCGTATAAAAAGTTAAAATCTACTCCTCCTCACTTCATGATACTCCTGAAGGTGACTAAGTTAATAGTTTTTAAAAATAAGATTATATTTAATCCTGTGAATTATCTTTTTCACTTCAATATCATGAACAACCCTCCTGCATGATAAATCTAACCTATTCATATTAACAACTTTACATTTTAATATATTTTAAATTCCTTAGATAGTAAATTTTCAAACATAATCAGGTTAAACCTAAAATACCAAATATTTCTTGCTCCAGTGATTCAATTTCTAGGAATTTATCCTGAGTATGTGGGCACAGACATAGAGATAAGAGTCCTCATTGCAGCACTGTTCTTAGTACGGAAAAACCAAAATTAACCTAATTTCAATGAACTGGGAAAATGTAAATAAAGTAGGATACTCCATAAATGGATTACACAGCCATGAAAAGGAAAACAGTAACTATACAATTCTGACAGAGAACTATGTCCAAGATATGCTATTGAGTGTAAAACGTAACCTCCACTATTGTGTTTATAAAATGATACTGTTTGTAAAAATACACAGGATGCATACACACATTCCACACACATACAACTCAAATATTTATACATACACACGTATGTATGTGGATACTTATAAATAAATAGAATATTTCTGGAACTATATGCAATCTGGTAACAATGTTTGCTCCTAGAGAAACAGACTGAGGGTGCTGGATAGAGGGGGACCTGGGGTCTGGTGTGGTTAGAATAATTTTTCTATTTTTTTCTGCTTTCTGTTTTAAATAAAAGTCTATGTGCTATTATAGACTTTTTTGTTACAGTGCTTAAATAAAGAAATGAGATTTAAGAATTGCTACGAGTAAACATGCCAGATAGTTATAAAGCACGAAGGTGTACAAGTTCCCTGTGGTCCTAAGACTATATACTTTGAAAGAACCCAGTATAGAAAACCTCATGTCCTGAAGTACATCTTTATAATGTCATAAGACAGGGCTCTTGTTCTGGGGTTAGGGAGTCTCTGAATTAGGATAGGAAAAATTCTCTCTCTCTCTCTCTTTTTTTTTTAAATTAACCTTTGGTTGAAAGTTAGCATTTTCTTCAGCAGGAAGGCAGGCAACCAGCCACAGAAGAATTAGCAGGGTTTGTCACCCATAGAAATCAGATTTATGATGTTATATTACATTTGTTGCAGATACCTTGAAATATTCCCACTTGTCACTACCTCAAATTATAGCAGTTATTTATTTGACTTCCTGCTAGGTCTTGTTTATTTAATATGTTACTAAAGAAGAACATTGTTTTACTCCACAATAAATTTGTTTTTTTCAACATTATAATAGCTATTTCAACATAATTGATTTTCTTTCAAATCTTGTGTATCTTATTTTATGTATCTATTGTGAGAAGGGGCTTCAGCAGATTACCAAAGGGGTCCATGGAACAGAAAAGCCCAAAAGCCCTTGTTTAGGATAAATTCTGAAGAGTTGGGGACAAGGAGCCGCAAATGACTCTGTGAGGGTGTACCTGGAAGCAGGTACCACTTTCTCATGATGCCAGGGGGTGATTGATGGCCTGAATATAGAAATCAGAGATGCAATTTTTTTTTGTTTGTTCCAGTTGGTGGCACCCCGTCCTCCCCTGCCAGCTGCCTCTCTGGATCTGTGCCCGGCCCTGAGCGTGAGCCCTGGGGCCCGTGCTTGCGAATGACAGTGAGCCCGGCTTGCCCTTGGTCCTATTTTAACCTCCTTCTGGGGCATGGCCAGGGTGCTGAGCTCAGCCCCTAAGTGATGCATGTTAGCTTGGCACGAAACTCCATCTTAAAGAGGAATTCTAAAAAGTGTGCTAAGCCAAGCCCGAAATGCATCCCAGCTTCAGGGGAACAAGGCACTGTGGGCAGATACCCCCGGAAAAAATTAAATGGGGCTCTGAAAGGAATGGTCCACTTGCATGTGTTAGGACATTCTGTTTCTGAACGTTTCAGTGTGAACTGTTCATTGGCGTGACTTTTATAGTGCACTTTGTGTGCTCACACCACAGAGGGGCACTTGAGTGCTTTGAGGGGGCTCACGTGTCCTGCCCCTGCGTGTGGTCACGAGTGTGCTGTTGACAGAATCCTAACAACACAAGCCTCCCAGTGAGGACGGTACCCTGAGCTGACCTATGCTGTCCCAGGACAGGCGTGAAGGATGGTTGGAGATGCCCCACCCCTCCTGTCATTCCAGCCTGCTAAGTCCCTACGACATAGCTCGCTTTTCTTCTCCTCCCTCAAATATTACTTCGGCCCACCTTCTTTCTGTCTCTTCTATTCTGGAGACACTCATCATTCAGATAACACCATTTGCCTGTGCTGAAATGGATCCACTCATGAAGTATTCAGGGTCAGACAGCCATGGATTCAGATTCCAGCTCACTGACTCACTTGTGCACACACGGTAAACTCACTGATGAAGACAAACATTTCCAACCAACTTTTACATTAATCTGTTTCCCACAAAAACGCACACATGAAGTTGTGTCTTTCCTCCTTAAATTCATGCCCATTTCATTCTCTCATTATTAATCTTTCTCTGTACCGCTGAGGCCTGGGTGCCATACTCTTCCCACCCCCATCTCAGGTTTCTCAGGGAAACCAAGGCACCCTTGGCTGTTCTCCTGCAAACGCTGTTACTCCTAGAGTTAAAATATCAAGGCACTTTTATCATTCAAACTGAGACACTTTTGAGAATAAGAGAGGGTTATAGTAATCATCAGAGCCCTTGGTAACAGACGTAAGTGGAGACTAGCCCAGGCAAAGTGGGATGTCTGGTCACCCCATTATGGAGCAATGCTATGTCACCCACAAACAGACTTAGTGTATCTTTAGAGTGTTAGCAGAGCTGCTGGGCACCTTCACTTTTTTGGGAGATGCTTGGGTTCGATCCCTGGGTTGGGAGGATCCTCTGGAGAAGGGAAAGGCTACCCACTCCAGTATTCTGGCCTGGAGAATTCCAAGGACTGTATAGTCCATAGGGTCGCAAAGAGTCGGACATGACTGAGCAACTTTCACTTTCACTTTGATATTAAAGAAATCAAAGTAGACTTCCTGGGATAAATTAGAATCTTGGCCTTCTTCCCATTTATTTTAGGGCTGTGTGTGTGTGTGTGCCTGAGACAGAATTTAGACTTTACATTTGGAAGTGGGGGGCAGCATTCACTTCTCAGTATCTTGGACCTTTCTAAAGGTCTTAATTGGGCCCTGATGTAGAGTCACCTGGAGAAGGTAATGGCACCCCACTCCAGTACTCTTGCCTGGAAAATCCCATGGGTGGAGGAGCCTGGTGGGCTGCAGTCCATCGGGTCGTTACAAGTTGGACATGACTGAGTGACTTCACTTTCACACATCGGAGAAGGAAATGGCAACCCACTCCAGTGTTCTTGCCTTGAGAATCCCAGGGACGGGAGAGCCTGGTGGGCTGCCATCTATGGGGTCGCACAGGGTTGGACCCGACTGAAGTGACTTAGCAGCAGCAGCAGTAGAGTCACCAGAATTGTGCCCTTCTCTCCTACTTCTGCGGTGACCAACTCTGACCACAGCCCTCCCAGAGGTGAGAGGGAGGTAACAAGGGCTGAGAAGGTCAGGGAAAATGGGGACTGACTGGCAATAGACAGGTCTCCCAGAGGCAGTGGAATGGCAACCTTTTATAAAGAATTAAGAAAAAAAAAAAAAAAAAGAATTAAGATGTCTAATTTTCAAGCTCATACCTTGTGTCCACTCTGGTCTTCACCTATCTAATCTTTCTTCATTGGCCCCGTAAGCAGACCCATACTGACATTCTGGTTTCACAAAAGCAGTCAAGGCAGTTTCCTTTCAACGTGCTTGTGGTAGTCTCAAGGAATGGGCCAAGTCACCTAACCTCTAAATCTGTTTCCTCATTAATACCTATCTGATAGGTCATTGGCAGGTTCAAATAGTAGGTGAAGTCTGGCACATACTGTATGAATCACAGCTACAGTTGCTGTTCTTAAAGGGAGTCTAGCAAGTACACGTTTCTGGGCCTGAAGGACAGGAAGATGAGTGAAACCTGGACCCTTTCCTCCAGAGGTTTGCAGTCTGGTAACACTGCTGAAGATGTACCTGTCAGTCCTGATTCCCATGGACAAACGTGACAAGCACCACACACAAAGTGTAAAGGCAACCATCACTGCCTGGGAGAGAGGCAGGGCCCAGGAAAGATTCCTAAGAGAGGTGCCCACAAAATCAGGGGTCTACAGGTGGGCAGGAGATGGATATTCAAGGGTACAGGAAGAGTACTCCTTCCAGAGGGGATAGTACGAAGAAACACATGGGGGGAGGAAAATACAAGGTGTACTTGGGGAAACGACAAACCACTTGAGTCACAGCACTCACCTAGCACTTGTATTAGGCAAGATGGAAAGATGTGGTCCCTGTCTACAAGAAGTTCACATGTAAGTCACGAGGTTGCGAGAGAGAGCATTGCTGCAGTGTTTGGGGTGGAACACGGGCACTTCCTTAACCTCGGGGCTCCTCTCTTCATGGGGCCCTCCAAAGCCCCAGGAAGGATCCCAGTGTGTCTCCTCCAGGTTGTATTACTTTGTAAAGTTCTCGTGAGTAAGATCTATTACCTGCAACGTGTTAGGACCACTGTCTATTTCCATCCAACTTCCCTCTGCTCTATTTCCCTTCATGTGCATGTTAGTATAGGGGTCATGGACATTTTGGGGAACCAGCTAAGAGTTAAAGATATGTTTCACTTGGGTTCTCTTGAAAATACACGTGTGGTGTGCAGTATTTTCTTCCTGTATAGCTAGGTTATCACTAGTCAGGATTTACTGCAAAGTGGGAAACCAGCTTTTAGAAATACTCTCTTGTCCATGATGCCAGCCTTTGTGACATCAAGTGGTAGGACCAGAGGCTGATTCAAGGTAGGAGAGAGTTCTATGGTGCATGTGGTGCAGAGGTGAATCCAGCTCTGAAATGTATACAGCCAGAAATAAGGCTGTGAAAAGTGTTCTAAATTTTATGTGTTTAACCCCAAAGCCCAAATTTGATAAAAGCCTTAAAAGGTATTTGGCATCACTCATGTGTTAAGAAGCTGAAACAAGTCTAAAGCACCCATAATAAAAGAGAAATTGTGACTTAGCTTGCTAGGGGAAAGACCCAATTATTTTTATACTCTTTATGTTCTCACCAGGATATGATGCCTCTTGGTGGCTGAATAACAACAGGCAGCCACTCGCCCTTCCTATCCACCGTCTCAAAATAGACTCTGCTTTCCCTAGGGCCTCTTTGAGCTTCCAAAAATCAGGGTTTAGAGTCCCACACCTAGGATCCCCCTGGTAATGAACCCTTTTAGTCTTATTGCCTAGATGTGAATTCAGGTTCGGGCACTAATCAGCTGGGTGAAAAAAGTGAAAAAGTAAACATGTTAGTCGCTCAGTCATGTCCGACTCTTGCAACTCCATGGGCTGCAGCCCACTAGGCTCCTCTGTCCATGCGATTCTCCAGGCAAGAATACTGGAGTGGGTAGCCATTTCCTTCTCCAGGGGATCTTCACAACCCAGGGTTCAAACCTGTCTCCTACATTGCAGACAGATTCTTTACCGTCTGAGCCACCAGGGAAACCTCAATCAGCTGGGTAGCTTGAGGCAAATCACTCAACCTCTCTGAACTTCAGTTTCCTCATTTGTAAAATTAAGACAACAATAGTATCCACTTGGTAAGTCCCTGGAGAGGAGTGAATGAGCGAACACACGGAAAGTACTCTTATTGCGGTGTAAGCCAGGCACACGGCAAGGCCTAATAAATGGAGCTATTAGTATTATTATTAGCAGACATGGTTAGGGAGCACAGTGACTGCGGAAACATCCTGCAGATGTGGGAGAAAGCAATTTCCCAGTGTGGCCTGACGGCCATCCGTTATTTTTATGAGCCACATACTCTCAGGTAAAGGCATCGCCTGCATTACAGATCTTATGAGGGCCATCTGTGACGGCACTGCAGCTACACACACACACCCGCTGGCATTTCTGTGTTCTGTTCCATCCCAGCAGTACTGGGTGCTGCCACAAATGGCCCCCAAACTATCATATCTGACAATCATGGCCCTACACACATCACCCTTCCCCGTCCCCAACCTCTGCCCCAGGCCTCTGACTCTCACAGCAAAGCTGAGGCTAATTTGTTTATCCATCACCGAGAGGATAAATCATCCTCCTTTTTTCTTCCACGAATATTTTTCATGTCTAATCATCAGGGTGTCTTCCATGATTCTAAGACTTTAGGAAACTCACAGAGAAATTTCAAAAAAATTTTGTTGGGGACAAACATAGGGTTACCAACATTTTATCTTGCCAAGTAGAACACTGCGCGCATGCGTGCACACACACACACACACAATGGCTATCATCACCACTTATTACCATCATTCCATTAAAGAAATGTTATTTCAGTTTCCCAAAATAGGACATAGTCTTTAGAATAAAAGAACAGTCATTTATATTGAGTACATTTGGAAAAACACAGAATTTTCCTAACTTTTTTCTTATTTTTGTCATGAGCCAGTAAAAATTTTATCACTCATGGGCACTAGACCTCAGACAAATGTCTGGAAGTACTGTAGTAATAGCAAGAATAATATAACAAATGTTTATTGAGTGCCAAATATGGAGTCCGATAGACTCCATTTACTAGCTGTGCGACCTTGGGAAATTTACTGAACCTCTCTGAACTCTAGACACAGGTGATGATGCTGGTTCTGCAGAGGGGCTGAGAGAATTATAAGCTGTACAGAATATTCACTGTTGAGCAGTGTACCCGCTACACTGGAGACCTGCTTCCACAGTGCTCATTCAACTCGCCTTCTCCAGGGAGGCTCTAGTTTGAAGAATTCACCTTCCCTCCAATCTTCTGCCATATGTATTGGCCTGAAGGACTGGGCAGGATTGAGGATGCTTCTGGCTACACTGGGCGAAGTCTGACCAAACTTTCTTGGCTCCCCATGGAGTGTTCATTCCAGGTACCAGGCATGGGGAGGACTAGTGCTATGCTGATGACAGAACTGCCTGTGGGAACTGGTTAAAAAATGAGACTCATGGTCCCATATGAGAGAGACTGATACAAAGGGTCTGTAAGGGGAATTCCAACAATCTATGCATTTGAAAGCAGTTCCCTGCCAGATGTTTCTACTGAGCATCTGGGTTTGCTGATGGTCATGGGTTCTGACTTTTGGGTTGGGACATTTTTTCTACTCAACTCATAAGTGCTAGCTGCTCAGTTGTGTCTGACTCTTTGGAACCTGATGGACTGTGGCCCACCAGGATCCTCTGTGTGTGGAATTCTCCAGGCAAGAATACCGGAGTGGGTAGCCATTCCCTTCTCCAGGGGATCTTCCCAACCCAGGGACTGAACCCTAGTCTTCTGCATTACAGACAGATTCTTTACTGTCTAAGCCACCAGGGAAGCCCCTACTCAACTCATAAGAGTGTCTGGCATATCCCTCCTAGCATGGTGTCTTGTGAGCCCTGATAAATGGCATCTGAGGAGATCCTGGGAGCAATCTTCTGGGCTGTGTTTCACCTAGTAACCTCAAGGATATTCCAGACACATCTCTTGCTCTCCTGTGTCATAACCAATCCATCCCCAAGTCCCCAAACCATCTTCCTTCCACCTTCACTGCCACCAGCCTAGTCTAAATTACCATTAGCTCTCACTGGGATTATGTTCTAACTGCCCCATCTCTGCTCTGTGCCCCATAGAGCTGCCTGAGTCATCTTTTAAACACATAATTCATACTGTATGCCTTGTTGGCTTCAAATCCTTCAGTAGTGGCTGGTGCAATTTATCATAAAACCTGAAATCCTTAATGTGGCTTAAAAGCCCCGGCATGGCCTGGCTCTGCCCACACCTCCAGCCTTGACGCATCCCTGCAGGCCCTCTATTCTCCAGGCTCTGTTAGTTCCCTGCCAGCTCCTGCCCCAGGACTTTCGAGTGTGCCCTTCCTTCTGACTGGAGCTCTCTTCTTCTACCTGCTCTGTCACTGAATTAACTCTTTCAAACCATTCAGGGTTCTGCTTAAATGCCACTCAGGAACCCCTGTGATATACTGATCCCTGGTGTATACTTCTAATAGCAGCACACCCCTTTTCTTCAAATCATTTATGTTTATTTGCATGTGTGTATTTTTCAGATTACCTGTGTTCCCCACTAGAACTAAATTCTATGAGCACATGGAACACAGCTGCTTTGCTTACCACTGGATCTGCAGTACAATGCCTGGACCTAGTAGGCTTCCAATAAATATGTAATTATTCAGTGAATGAATGAATTGCATGATAAAGATGTGGAACCAGGTTTCCAGATGAAGGTCAAGATCCCACTTTTTCTTCCTGGTTAGGGTGACTAGATGCCCAGCATAGAGAGACCCACATCCTACACAGTACAGGAGGTAAGAGAAGGCCTAGCCTTGAAGTAGAATGTGGATGAACTTCTCTAACATTTTATGAGTCAATCTTTTTCAGGGGTAAAAAGGGAATAGAAGGTTTTGTAACAGGGTTTTGTAACAGAACTAGAATAATCAGCTTTTCACAAGGTGGCTCTGGGGTTCCTTGAGAACATTTGCTATGAGAGCAGGTTGGGACCAGAAAGCAAAAAGATCAGACATCTTCTTTGAGCACTGGACCAGGTAAGTACCTGTTCTGACAGACATGGATTCAAGTTTTGTCTCTATCATTTACTTGCTGTGTGAATTTAGGCAAGAAGTCGAACCACTCCAAGCTTCAGTATCTTCTGTCAAGAAGGAGCTCCCCTGTCAGGGTAGCTGAGAGGATTAGTGGGATAATGTCTGTAGAGGGTCTAGCAGAATGCCTGGTACATCATATGTGCTCTATGATAATACGACCTCACTGGGCTACGAGCCTCCTGCAGGCAGGGACCATGTTTGCTTTGGCTCAAGAACCCAGAGATTAGTACAGTGTCTAATACAAAGTAGGTGCTTTAGGAAGTCTTCGTTAATGACTTCAAAGGTGGTTGAATATATTTTCCTTCAGTAAGATTTCCCTTTTCTAAGAAGGATTGAATGCATTTATAAGTTGTTTCTCTGGTGTCTGATTCTTTGCAATCCCATGGACTACAGTGTACCAGACTCCTCCATCCATGGGATTCTCCAGGCAAGAAGTGGAATGGGTTGCCATGCCCTTCTCCAGGGGATCTTCCTGATCCAGGGATCAAACCCATGTCTCCTATGTTTCCTGCACTGGCAGTTGGGTTCTTTACCACTAGCGCCACCTGGGAAGCCCCTAGGAAGGGTTCCCTGTGTGTAAAATTTCCCCTCACTGAAACCCAGTTACTTTCCTTGTGAGCAACTCAAATCCCTGTGTTTTGAGACCTCAGAACCAGAAATTCCATGTGTTTGTGGGGGTGGCTCTGCCCTGAGTCATCCCTGAGACCCCCACCCTCCCTTATGCTCCTGTGGGAGGTGGAAATTCATCAGGGCTCATCTGAATGAGAGGACTGGAGAAACAAATCAATGGACAGAAGGATTCCGATTTGGTTCCAGTACTACAGAGAGCACAACTGTTTCTTTGAAATTGACCTTCATTTATTTGGAGGGGAAAGCAGTTAGTTCAATAATGGCTTCCTGGTGCCTTTCAGCATTTTAAAAGACGGAAGAAAGATTTGGAACGAGGCAAGGTTCCAGTGTTTTCTAAACAACACACCAAGCTCAGCTACCAGTTGGCTGCCCAGCGCTTCCTGCTACCCACCCCATGCCCATCTTAAATCCCTCCCCCACCCTCCCCAGGGCAAGGCACCTCCCTCAATAGGCCAGGCACTTCTTGAACCCTGACCACCCCAGGAGGGTGGGAGTTGGCCTTCATTATAATGCCAGGCAGCTGAAGACTGCTTGGACATCTTGCACATGGCCCATCAAGTAGAAATGCTGCTATATTATATTCCAATTATTTCCTGTCCCTCCGTGGCCTGATTCCAGGGGCTGAATAAAGGCGTTCTTATTTGGTGGATCCATCCCTGCTCCTGAGTAAGTGAGAGCTGGTCCCTGGCCCAACTCTGTTGAAGCCACAGGGAAAGGGTGGGGAGGAGATAGGGAGGTTGTTACAGGTGGGGAGGGCTCCACAGGGAGATAGGAGGCCTGTCTCTGCAGGCAGCCCAACCATGCTCTCCAAAATAAAAATAAGGGAGGAAAGAAAACAAATGGAACCCCTAACCAGGACCCTGTAGGAGGCAAAGTTATTTCCTTCCCAGGAGGAATCCCAACCCTCCTCTCCCATGGAGAAGAAAAACACAGAGACAGAAATCTGGTGCCGCCCAGGCACCTGGCTGTCTATCACCACTGGAAGTCTACTCCTACCTGGACTTCTCTGTTTGCCAGCCGCTGTCTCCCCCCAGATCTGCTTTCTCCTCTTTAGAGTGAAAAGCCTTTCATGGAAAATTTAGAATTTAGAATCTGCTTCAGATTCCAAAGGGGTTATTGTTCTATATCATGTTACTTTTATTTGGGTGTTATCTGAACTCGGAGGAAGTAGAAGTCCATATCTCCATTTTGCTCAGATGTTCTTTCTAAATTAGTAAGAACATGATGATCAAGCACCTTCTCTGTTTGAAACTCTTGAGTAACTTTTGAAGTCCATCCCAAACTCAATGCCTGGAGTCCTTATTCCTTACCCTCCAGGGGCTGGAGGTCCTGGGGAGAAGCGTGTGGATGGAGTCTGCTCAGGGACAGCACACTGGGAGATAATGGCCGGCCAGAAAGTGTTCAAGTCAAGCAGAAGAGAAACAAGCTCTGATAAATCTCTGGGTGGCAAGAATGCCTCACTTTCTGTGGCATGGAAGCCAAGGACCTGAGCTGTTAGGAAGATAAGATCTCAGAAAGGGATGGGCAGAAAGAGGGCAGAAGTTGAAAGAGTATAAGGGAGAGAAGACTGAGGGTGGGCATGAAGAGCAGAATGCAGACAGCAGCTACATTGCCCTGCACCGCCGTGTGGGTGGGGAAGTGCGAACATGGGCAGTGTTTAAAAACCCTGGTGTCCAGGAGGCTGGAGGCTAAAGGCAACTGAGAGATCCCCTGGCTGGTGCTTCTCAAAGCCTGGTGGTGGGCTGGTTAAACATGTGATTCCTGGGATTTACTGAATTAGCTTCTCTATGTGTTAGGCCTTAGAAGGTGAATTTTTACTAAGATCCACAAATGATTCTGATCTTTATTAAAGTTTGAGAGCCCTTGATTTAGGCCAGCCCTCGGTGTTCCCTGGAAGTGAGACCTGAAGCCCAGAAGGTAAAGCAACACACCTAGGGTCACAGAGCTAATTGATGGCAAAGCTCACGTACATACTCTATTGCTCCTGACCCTCAGAGCAGTGCTCTTTCCATTGGAACGTTATGGCAGCCTTTTCACTTGTTTCCCTTGCCCCTAAAGTGAAAGTCTGCAACTGTGATCCATTCCCGCATCTTGCTGGGACCTCG
Source organism: Cervus elaphus (assembly GCF_910594005.1). NCBI lineage: Eukaryota > Metazoa > Chordata > Mammalia > Artiodactyla > Cervidae > Cervus > Cervus elaphus. The sequence continues at coordinate 72,209,213 of NC_057823.1, read as the reverse complement.
TCTTTCCTGAGGATGCTCTGGTCACAGCCTCTATCGTTGAGGATCAGGGGAAGAAGGAAGAAAGGATAAGATCTAGTCAATAGTTCCCTTCTGAGCCTCTAATAACAGATATAAGATTATACCTATAATCGAGCTCTTGCTGCGCACCAAACACTGTATTAAGTCCCTTCCATGTACTAGTGCAAACCCCATGCAGCAAATAGTAATTAGCCGTACTTTGCAGATGAAGAAACTGAGGCTCACAGAGCAGTCATCATTTGCCCAAGGCTAATTAGTAGCCAAATCACCCCATGTGTGACCATGATCTTTGTATGGTCCAGTGCAGTGTGAACTGTCATCCACTTTAACTGAACAGGCCTGCAAAAGGGCCCTGAGACCTCAGGAAAGAAAAGAAAGCTGGGCAGTGGGATGTGACCGCTACTGGGTATAGAGCTAAAAACCCTCTCTGCTCAACACAATGAAAATATTTCTGAAAGGCACTGCTCAAAAGCTAGCCTTAGAAATTACAATATGAGAGTAGGTTAAACAGCTTTTTTTCTTTGTCATTCTTAAACGGAAACTCCTGACATCTGCTTGCCCTCTTTCTATTTGGCTCTTTCTTTTGGAAGCAGTGTGTCTAGGATTTTCGTGACTTGAGGGATTGGTTATGTTTGGTTCCAGCTGAGCCCCTGGTGTGACTGCAGCATTAGTGGTCCATGGCACGTAGCAGCCGTGGCCTCTTATGATATCGCAGCACATGACTGCCATGATCACCTCCCTCCATTCATTTTCTGGAGTGTCCCCCAGGGGCAGGAAAAGAAACTAAAGCAGATCACTGCCTCAGAGAAGGGACAAGTGTTTCCTGAGCTGTGTGGACAGGATGTCACAGTATCCTCTTCTAGGTTTACCTCCTAACTATACCTCGGCTTCATCCTTAGAGGAAGTCAGGTAGTATTTTGAACACCTCACTTAGTAGGACTCCCCAGTCAAATGAAGATGGGCACATGTTTATAGGCTAGGAAGGGCTCAGTTTCATACTAGCAGGATTTGGTGTCTAGTAGCTGAAGGTGAGGGGCAACTATAATTTAATTCTGGGCATTCCATCAATCATCAGAGTTTGGGACATTTGGGGATATTTTTGGGTGACCCTCTGACCATCATCCTTCTCTTTCAAATCTCAAAGCTTTAGATTAATGTTGGTTGAGGGTATGAGGTATAAAATGCTCTTAGTAACTCATAATGAAGGGAGTACGTGGAGGTGAGAGGAAGTGGTAAGGGATGGGGGCAGAACGCAGCCTCTGCAAAGCTTAGAGGACCACAGGTCTCTGCAAAAGCCCTGGAAATGCTGAATGAAAACTGCCTTCCCGTGTCCGAGCTGTCTCCCTGCTTCCCAAATGCCGTGTCTGCGGTAACTACAAACTATTTTGTATGCTGCATTAGTGACAGACACTGCCTTAGCCGACACATCATTACAACTGAAATAACGCTGGTATGATGTTCAAGTCCAGTGTCCTTTTTAATTATTAAACCAAGGCTGTTGAATGAGTCATTCCACATACCAGATTTTCCTCCCATGGTTCTATTTCGAGTAACTTGTACCTCCCCTTAGCGTGTTCTGCTAACACCTGAGTTGGTTCTTAGCCAGCTACCCAATCTGCAAAGCCTTTGCAGAACAAACAATATTCCCCAGTCTCCAAACACACACAAACTGCATAATAAAACCAAAACCCACGAAAACTTTATAGTAAGCTCATCAGTAATCCCCAAAGCTGAGGATGCCCAGTTCCCCTCGGCCAGTCCCCAACTTACCAAGTGGTAGAGCGATGAAGAAGGGTAACCAACACAAGATGAACATGCCGACCACAATGCCCAAGGTCTTGGCTGCTTTCTTTTCCCGGGAGAACTTAAAAAGTTTGACAGCTATGGAACTCCTGGGGTTATGGCCCTTGGCCTTGGTACTGCTGAGGGTATCCTCATGAAAGTTCTTGGAGTGGATCCTCAAGGTCAGCTCCTTGGAGTTGGACATCTCCTTCATGACTCCAGCCTCCAGGTTCTTGGTGGTCCTCTTGGCAACGATGTAGACGCGGCAGTACATGACCAGAATGACCGCCAGAGGGATGTAGAAGGAGCCCAGGGAGGAGAAGAGGGCGTAGAAGGGCTCTTCAGTGACCCCACATTCCCTGTCATCGTTGGGTGCCGGCTCCTTCCACCCAAGAAGAGGCCCAATGGAGATGACTGTGGACAAGACCCAGACACCAAGGAGCGCCAAGATGGCCTTCCTCCTGGTGACCAGTGATGGGTACTGCAGAGAGTAGCGCACCCCAATGTAGCGGTCGATGGAGATGGCGCAGAGGCTCAGAATGGAGGCTGTGCAGCACAGGACATCCACGGCGGCCCAGATGTCACAGAAGACCCGGCCCAGCACCCAGTAGCCAAGCACCTCCAGGGCAGCAGAGAAGGGCAGAACGGTGAAGCTTAGCAGCAGGTCGGCAATGGCCAGGTTGACGATGAAGTAGTTGGTGGGCGTCCGCAGGTGACGGTTGCAGGCCACAGACAAGATGACTAGGATGTTGCCCACGATGGCAAAGAGGATGAAGGCGCCCAGCACCAGGCCCACGGAGATGGCCCTGGTGATGTCCAGCTGAGGCAGTGTCGAGTTGGTCGAGGTCTGGTTGGGGCCAGTGAAGTTGGCATTTTTCAACTCTCCCCAGTGGGCAGGTGCTGAGGTGTTGTGGCCGGTGTCCAGATCGGGATTCATCTTAGAGTCCACCCTCCATAGCCAGGGGGTGACAGGGCTCAGAAGGGCTGCGGCGAAGGCTCTTCAGCTGCCCTGAAACTTTGCTTCCCCCGTGGTCTTCTTCCCAGAGGTGCCCTCCTGGCGAGAAGTCATCTCCCCCGGGCAGCCCAGCCCGGCAGCACGTCTCCTGCCTGCACCGAGCCGCTCGCTCGCCTGTCAGAGGGAGGAGGAGGAGAGAAGGGACGAGCGGCAGCTCCAAGTTTAATGGTCCACGTCAGGCGCACCAGGCCGGGCTCGCGGGGAGCGGCGCGGAGGAGCGGGTGGTCGGGCAGGGGGCGCCCGGCTCTGCCCGGTTCGCGGCAGGTCTGCGGACAGCGGCGCCTCCGCCCAGCCAGCGCCGAGGAGGGTCTGCTTTCAATGAGCCGCCTCTGGGCTGACTGCACGGCGGTGACATCAGGCGGGGGAGCCCGGCGCCCTGACTCCGCGCGGCACTAGGGGGCAATGCGGGTCCAGCGAAGGCGTCCGCAGCCCCGACGCCGCCACCCAGTCCAGCCCCGAGGCCGGCTGCGCCCCCGCCGCCTCCCGGGGGCAAGCCGGTAGGGTGTGCAGTGAGCGGGGCGGGGTAGGGCGACCTCAGCCTGGGGATTCCCCCTGCCCTCCATTTCCCCTCCTCCCCCCGGGTGACTCTCTGGGGTTCTTTTCCCTCTTGTTCACCGCGCAGTTTCAAAATTGGGGTGGGGGTGCTTGTTTTTAAAGAGGGGAATCTGGAGTAAGCACCCAGATTTAAGGGGCTAGGCAACTTGTGTGGAACCTAAAAGAGGTAGAATTCCACGGTTAGGCAGGTTAGAGGTCCTTGAGTCAGGTCTGAGACCAACCCCCATCCTTACCTCCCTGTGCAGCCTTTCTGGTGGGAAGCTTCTTGTCATTCATTCACTCACTCACTCACTCATTCATTAAACAGATTGTTAATCCGGCATACACTGTCTGCTCTGGGTTCTCGTCTAGGTGCTGTGGGTATAGCAACTGAACCAAGTAGATAAAGACCCCTCTGTCCTTAGGGAGCTTACATGCTAGTGGGAGGAGACAGACAAAAATAAGGAGGCAGATTCTGAGATGTGCCCTAGGTGGACAGGTGTAACAGGAAATAAAGCAAGGAATGGTTTGGGGGCACATCTGAAATTTTATCTGGGTGCTCAGGATTTTACTGAAGTGATGTTTGAGTCACGACCTGAAAGAAATGGCAACAAACTGTAGGCTATCTGGGGGTGGCAGTGGGGGTAGGGGTAGGGAGGGGATTTGGAGAATCCATATTATTTGTTGATTTTTTTCCCCTTTCTGCCTGATATCCATGTTGGACATTCAGCTATAGGGACACACTCCTCAAGGTGGATGAATGGTACTTAGGAGAGAAGGTGTGGCTAAGGATGCTGAGGGAGAGCCTCATGTTAGTTAACATTTATCCATATGTCCCAGTCCCAGACAGTGTGCTAAGTACTTTTCACATTTTCTTACAACTCTAGGAAAGATAGACTATTCTCATAACCATTTCATTCTGTAGATGGGACACTAAGGTGCAGCAAAATTGAACACTGCCTACATTCACATGGCCATCAAGTAGAGAATTTGGGAACTGAACTCAAATGCACATCTATCCAAGGTTGAGCACTTAGCTGCTATGTCACGCTTTTCCCCCAGAAGAAAGAAGGGGGTGAATTCCCACCCCCAGCTTTATTGAGATATAACTGACATATAACATTAAGTTATATGTAAGTTGATTTGAGACACTTACAAATTGAAAAATGATTACTATCATAATGTTTGCTAATACCTCCAACATGTCACATAATTACCATTTCTTTTTTTTTGTGGTGAGACATTTAAAATCTGCTCTCTTAGCAACTTTCAAGTATATAATATAGTATTACTAACTACAATCACCATACTGGACATTAGATCCTCAGAACTTATTCATATTATAATTGGAAGTTTATATCCTTTGACCAACGTCTCCCCACCTGGTCCTTCCCTGCCAACCCATGGTAACCACCACTTAACTCTGTTTATATGAGGTTTTTTTTTTTTTTTAAGATTCATATATAAGTGATATCATGTAGTATCTGTCTTTCTCTGTGTGACTTATTTCACTTAGCACAATGCCCTCAAGTTTTATCCATGTTGTTGCAAATGGCAGGATTTCTTTTTTTATCTTGGCTGAATAATACTCCATTGTATATATATATCAATCTTCCTCATCCATCCATCAGTTGATGGACACTTATTTCCATGTCTTGGCTCTTGTGAATAATGCTGCACTGAACATGGGGGTACAGATATCCCTTTGAGATTCTGTCTTCATTTGCTTTGGATATATACCCAGAAGCAGGATTGCTGGGTGATATAATACCTCTATTTTTAATTTTTTGAGGAACCTCCTTATTGTTTTCTATAGTAACTATACCAATTTACATTTGAGATAAGGGTTAATTGTTATAGAAGGAGCTATCTTCGAAATAGTCAATTTTGGGATCCGAGCCACTAGTGGTGGGAAAAAACTTATATTTATTGAGTTTCCACTGATAATCAAGCATTTACTCAATTTCTTTTATTCTTCACAACAACCTTTAAGAGAAGCACACCATGCTCCACTGAAAGTTGAGAAAACCATGATTCAGAGAGAGTTAGTGCATTGCTAAGGTTGTATGGCTAGCAAACATGCAGCAGAGCAATGGGTACTAATAGCTGGAGATTGAAAAGTAAAGCCTGATGCTTTCTTTTATTCTCATTCAGAATCTTGCATCTTCATACTTACTGCCCTTGATAATCACTATAGCCTGGTGTCCAGGAATGGGGAACCAGGAAACCACTCAAGAAGATTTACACTTCAGTTCTTCATCCTAGAGGTGGGTCCCTAATCTCTTTTGGGGGATATTGTACACCTATGTAAGGATTTACTCTTCTCCCACCAAAATTTACAGACTCTCAAATGCATAAAATATGGAATTTCAAGGAGTTCCCTAAGATTAAGGAATCTGTGGTTGAGAGAGCCCTGAAAACACTTTTTCTATTTCAATTAGACTGGCTTAAGTTGTATTTGAAGATTTTAAAATAAGAGATTCACAGGTTTATAGTGATTCAGGTCTTCCAGAGCTGGCAGAACCCTCCCTTGCCCATTTTCTCATTTTGGAGGTAGTCCAGGAGGTAGAGGAAGTTGGTGAACTCCCATAACTACTCAGGTGCAGAGCTGGTTCTCAAAATCCATTTCCCTGGCCCACGGAGCAGAGGGAAGCCACACATGACAGCTACTCATGACTTATACAGTGAGATGTGAGATGGGGACAACTTAGGCAGGGCTCTGCCAGGAGTCCTTGTGAAGAGGAGAGGCTGTCCTTTGTCTTGGGTGGCTCACGTAGTAATCTGTCTGGAGATAGGGCCTGGGCTAGATGATCTTTTGAGATTTTCTGGTTTCCAGTGGTCAGCTTCCTTTGCTGGATAAAAGGCCTCTGACAGCAACCTGACTCCCCCCCTCTCCCATGCATCATCCATAGTGGGGGTGGGAGCGGGGTCTCATACACTCAGCTCCCATCATCTTCATGTATCTTCAAGTCTAGGATGATGGTGCTTCTCTTGAACTGGTTTACTCCTAAGGCAGAGTGGGAGGAGGAAGAGAACGCCAGTAAGTTGGCAGAAAGCTGGCGATTAGCACAAAGTCAGGGATGTGGGAAGGAAAGAGTGGGGCAAATGATGAGCAGGTTTGAAGTCCACATTTTGATTGTGGCGGCCCATTTCCCACTTCCCTGGGCATTAATTTTACCAGCTATTGAACAGCCAGCAACACACACTGAATTTACAGAGACTGTGTCTACATAATCACAGTAACCAGCTGCAGTGTGAAAACTTAGCCTATCTGACATTTTTCTACAGTGGCAAAAGGCCAGGAAAAAAAAAAAAGAGCAAGTATGAGATACAGATTTGGTTTATACTAGTTACAAAAGAAGATAGTTTGTTACCTAATTGAGAACTTATGTCTTGATTTAGGTGTCTGGATGTGGATTTCAGACATGTTGTCATTTATCAGCATCTTTCACGAAAGCAAAACACATATCCCTTCATAAAGCAAACAGGTATTAGCCTTAACAGGAGCCATGTACCAGGACTCCACTCATGATCTGCTGCTCCTTTCCTCCCTTCATTGGAGACGCCTTTTAATCCCTCTGGCTGATATTTGACCCACGGAATTGACCATTTGTTTAGGTGTCATGAGGATATTTCATTTTCTTGGTACTCCCTGGGGCAATGCCAGGCACAGAGCTCTGACTCACTCAAGGCTCAGGGAAGAAGAACCTTTTCATTATCCATCTGATTACATTAGAAACCTCTGATGTTGCAAACTCCCATTTCTGTGAGCCCTCTAGGAGAAGATGCCACTGTGTTTGACCTGTGGGGAGACCAAGGCTGTGGGAAATTCAGAGATCTGCTTAGAGGACCTGTGGGAAGAGACCTTTCAACTGTGGTCGTGCACTTTTGCACGGTACTCCCTCTCTACCTCTCTCCAGTTTTCAGTTCAGCCAGCCATACATAGGAGCATCTACTCTGTGTAAGGCACCATGTTAGGCACTATGGGTGAATCAAGTTGAATCAAATCAAGCAAATAATAACCTAGACTGAGCTAAGTGCCATAGGAGATGATGATGATGGTAAAGTGCCCTTCAGAGAGGACCTACTCTGTGGCAGGCACTGTTTTAGGTATTCCGTGTGCACTTACTCAAATCTTTACAACAATGCAAGGTAGGAAATATCCCCATTTTACATATGAGGAAACTGAGGTTCAGAGAAGTCCTGACATGGCCAAACTCATTCAATGAATAAGCAGCATGAGTATTCAAAGCATTATTGTCTGGCTCCAAAGCTTACATCCTTCTCTCTGCATCAGATTGAGATTAAAAAAAAAAAAAAGGCAGCAGAAGGTTCAGTGTTAGCCCTGAAGGAAATTACAGTAGAAGATAGAATGTGATCAGGTTCCTGAGCGAGGCAGAGGTCAGGCAAGGGACGGCATGGCAGAGCTGTCCGGGTGAGAAGGATCTGTAGAGGAGCTCCTTGGGTCAGGCTTTCTTGCTTCCCAGGCAGGCACTCAGTCTGCTGAAGATCTAAGCGCCAACTTGGTGACTAATCCTGCTTCCTTTATTTAGTAGCTGCTAATGTGACCTTGGGCAGGCTAGTAAAGTAACTAAGAGTCTGAACAATGGCACCAAAGAGACCAAGGTTTATGTCCCTGGCCCATTAATTTATTAGCTGTGTGTCCTTGGGCAAGTCACGTAATCACTCTGAACTGTGGTTTCCTCATTTGTGACATGAAGATCATAATAGTGCCTGTCTCAGAGGACTGAGGTGGGGATTAAATGTGATACTGTGTGAAGTGCCTAGCACAGTGTAATAGTCTATCAGCCAGGAGTTTAGTGCTTCCCATGTGCTAGAGTAGACATTGTGCCCCAAATGCCTTATGTACATTTTCTGGTTTAATTCTGATAATAATATTATAGATGCTGCTATTATTGACATTGTAGAGATGAGCAAATGCAGTCTCAGAGTGGTTGCCCAAGGCGACAGCAGGCAGGTGGCACAGCTGGAATACAGAGTACCCAGTAAATGAAACTTAAAATGAAAAAAGAATCGGAGGCGTGAGGCCTCTGCTTCATGAGGTACACTAGGGTCTCTGGGGACCTGAAGGAGGATTTCTGTCCCTGCTGTGGTCCAGGAGGGAGAGGAGAAGCACCCTTCTTCTGAGCAGGAGATCCTGGCTGCAGTCGAGGCATCCTCTGCCTCCAAAGACAGCAGGTCAGAGGCTCCCAGGAGTGAGGGATTTCAGCTCCCTCAGGGCCAACTTGCCTTTCTCTCTGGTGATTATAGTTTGTCAATCTTTGGTGAGCAATGATTCCCCCAGCCCAGATATTCTAGTTGCACCGCATCTCCTGGTAAGCGAGTGAGAGAGTGAGAGAGAGAGAGAGAGAGAGAGAGAGAGAGCTCAGAGCAGCCCTTTGCAGTAAGCTGGTGAAGATTAATTGCCAAGTCACCAGGGGCTAAAATCACATCACATGGTCCAGGAGAGCCCAGGAGCCCTGAACTGGGGGTGGGGTGGGGTGGGGTTTAAGGGGGTCAAAGCACAGAGTGTGAAAAGCCTATTGAGTCTGGAACCAAGAACATGTCCTTTCTTCCTTATGCCCCATGCCCTAGCAGCTTCTCCTGTGGGACAAGGTAAAGGGGTCACCAACACCGACTCACAGTGCTGCAGAGAGAGGGTGAAGGGGTGCGCATGCCATTTTCTTGAGAGATTCTGGTTGTGCCATTATCATCCATGGGCTTTGCCCATCACTTTGTTCAGAACTCTGTGGTGGCCCCCACATTTCTCAAGAAATGGTCTTTGGGTTGCAGTCTGGTTTAAAAGCGGGCACACAGCTGTGTTTGCACCATACTCTTCACAAGACAGATGTATTAACAGTTGTCCACATCAGGTGTCAGTGGAGATTTTGCTGGAGCTAAAGCTCTTCCGAGCTGCTTTGTATTGCCACTGCCAGGATTTACTTCTTCTTCTTCTTCTTCTTCTTCTTCTTTTTTTTCCTGAGCAATGGGTTTGCTTTCTTTCTTTTTTAATGTGGGTGTGGTTCTATATAATTTTATTTATTTTTGGCTGTGCTGAGTCTTCGTTGCTGCGGGGGCTTTTCTCTAGTTGCGGCAAGTGAGAGCTACTCTCTAGTTGCAGTGCGCAGGCTTGTCATTGTGGTGGCTTCTCTTGTTGCAGAGCACAGGCTCTAGGGGGCATGGGCTCAGTAGTTGTGGTTCCTGGGCTCTAGAGAACAGGCTCAATAGTTGCAGCACACAGGCTTGGCTGTTCCATGGCATGTGGGATCTTCCCAGACCAGGGATCGAACTCGTGTTTCCTGCATTGGCAGGCAGATTCTTCACCACTGAACCACCAGGAAGCCCCAGGATTTACTTTCTAACCACATTTATTGACACTGTCAAACACAACAAAACAAAAGTTATGGCAACAAGCTCTGTACAGCTGACTTTTCAAGGCATTGGTCCCTTTGGGCTCCACTGCTACAATCAGGACCCAGACTTCTGAAATGTCAGACTCAGAAGGACCCTACGGATCATCTGGTCCAGGGTCAGCAAAGTATAATCCCATGGACCAAATCTAGCCTTGTGCCTATTTTTGTACATAAAGTTTTATGGAACATAGCCATGCCTGTTCACTTGGGTATGTCTCTGGGTGCTTTCACGGTACCATGACAGAGTTGTGGAGCTGTAACAGAGACAGGCTGTCTTGCAAAACCTAAAATATCTGCTCTCTGACCCGTTACAGAAAATATCTGTTGCATACTTTGTAAACACTGTTGCATCAAATGTTTATTTATTTAGTCTCACTCTCTTATTTCACATGCAGGGATACAAAGGTCCAGAAAGGGGGAGGGATTTACCTAGGGCAGAACCAGGGTCCATAGCCTGAAGATTTGACTCCTCCCCCACGGCTTTTTATGCCACTGAGGTCATCAATTCCTGAAGCTTGGCATGGACTCAGAGTCTGAATCCTAGCTTCGGTTGACCATATGTGTGACCTTGGGCAAGCTACATAAACTCTTTGAGCCTCCATTTTTTCATCTGACACTTGGGAATAATGCTTTCTATTTCTTGAGCTAATGCACAGGAACATAGGTGGTTTCAAAGGAACTGTAGTCTGTAATGATTTAGCCTGGGACTTGGCTCATAAAAAACACTCATCCAAAAACAGCACTGCTACTATATTGATGTCCTCTGTAATATCAAGCTTCCCAGTGGTGCTAGTAATAAAGAATTCTCCTGCCAGTGCAGGAGACGTAAGAAACACGGGTTCAATCCTTGGGTCAGGAAGATCTGCTGGAAGAGGGCACAGCAACGCACTCCAGTATTCTTGCCTGGAGAATCCCATGACCAGGAGAGCCTGGCAGGCTGCAGTCCATAGGGTCCTACAGAGTTGGACATAACTGAAGCCACTTAGCATGCCCATAATTTTATATGTATTAATCTTATTCCTTGCCCTCCCTCCAAATTTCAAAAGAAAAAGTGATCCCTTCCCAGTTGTTCCTTATCTTTTTAGGTCCTAGACCTTATTGAGAATCTACTGAAAGCAATGGACACATTGCTTTATTCCACACTTTTTCTGAATTCCTAGTAGGGGATCCTTCGGTGACAAATTCTTGGCAGGGCCCCTTGATCAATTGATTGCCACCCTGATGCTTCTTATTTTTGTTTGCTCCTGCTAACTTTATCTTGGTGTAGCCTCTACTACTCTTGAGCAACAGATCTAATTCAGTGTTTACCATTCATTGTGGAGGAGAACTTGCATAGAATAAAGTAAATGGATGCTGGCCTTTTTTGTCCTCCTGGAGTTCACAGTGTAAGATGGATAATGGAAGTGTGCATCTGAGGATGTAGAGAGAATTGTGCCTGACATTGAACAGTAATGTGAGTTAAATAAGGAAACACATAAATATATGACATAGGTCTCGTGTTTCTCTGACTTCCTCTTCTTCCTCTTTTGGGTTCTTTGAACCAAACCATCAAACCTCTTTTGGGGGATTTTCACTTGTGGTGGCCACCAAGTTCAGAAAGGTCTAAAAGAAGTGGTGGGAACCTTTTTCCTTGGGGGCATCTAAAAATTGTATCTGGACAAAGTGTTATAGCCAAGCTTTGGAGTAGACAGATGGGGCCCCTGGGGAGCAAGGCAAGGAAGTGATGTCAGAGAGTGATCTCTGCCTTCTCTGGCAGAGGTGACTGGGCAGAACCCAGGGACATGTTTGGGAAATTGTGTGACATCACTTTAGGCCCTGTGGACATGGCGGAGGAGGGAGGCATGTGAGAAAGAGGCAGTTGGCTTTGCCCATCTCTATCGTGTCCTGAGGAACACTGGGACAGGAAATGCCCAGCGTTTCTCTACTGTTTACTGGACGCCAGACCCACAGATTTGGAAGGCTGCCTTGGGAGTCATGAAAAGATGAAGGGAGAAGGAGGAGGAGCATTGGTTTTCTGCCTCTTGTGGGACTGCCCTGGTAAGTGCTCGGGGATAAGGTATGTGGAAGATTTTGTAGAAACTTTTAGATAGGGGCTTCCCTGGTGGCTCAGACAGTAAAGAATCCACCTGCAATGCAGGAGACGTGAGTTTGATCCCTGGGTTGGGAAGATACCCTGGAGGATAGCATGGCAACCCACTCCAGTATTCTTGCCTGGAGAATCCCCATGGACAGAGGAGCCTGGCGGGCTTCAGTCCATAGGGTTGCAAAGAGTCGGACATGACTAAGCGGCTAAGCACATAGCACAGAGCAGTTAGGGCATGGTGTGTATTACAAGTTCTTGGAAAGGCTTCCAAATATCTCCCTAATTCTTTAGAGTACTATCCCTTTAGACATAAGCATTTCCCTCTTCCAATAGCCCTATGTTAATTAACTATGAGTATAGTTACGCATCAAGCCTGTGTCAAGCTAATTTACAGGCATCATCTCATTTAACCCTGCAAACGACACTTTTGTAGAAGACACTATTGGATCCAGTTCATAGATGAGGAAACTGAGGATAAGAGTGATTTATTAACTTGCTCAAGATTATTCAGAGAGGATTAGAACAGAGGTGGTTTGATTCAAAGGTGGCACTTTTCACCTCTCAGATAACCTGAGTTTGACTGTAGGCTGACTTCACAGATAAAGTGACAGGAATTTCTGGGTATCTCAGCGGGTCAGAGACCTTGGTCAGAGAGACAGAAGTTGTTCTGGTCTGTGTGCTACCACACAATGTGGGCCCTTCTCTGGGTGAGATCTGAGGACTGCATCTTTCCTGCTAACCCCTCCCTGGGAACTTCAAGTGAGGGCAAGAGCTTGTATCAAGCTTGAGCCTTACTTCTTCCAAGAAGAAGCATAGGGGACCCAATTTAAAAATTGCCTTTAAGGACTACAAAAGTTATTAATCTTACGATGGCAATCAACTGTTGTCTATTTGTCTATCTCAGAGAGAGAGAGAGACAGAGAGACAGAGAGAGCAGATATAGCCTCCTAAGACAGCATGAGAGATGTCAGTTAGACCTAAGGAAGTAGCTTATTAAACATTGGGTTAAATTCTAGTTGCTGCCATTTCCTAGCTTTATCACTTTGGGACTTTGTTTAGTTAAGCTTCTGTTTATTTGTAAAATGTGGATTTTAATTATTCTTATGAGGATTAAATGAAACTTTGCCTGGTCCTAGAAAGCTCTCAGCTGGTTATTGTTGATGTTCTGTATATCTTAAAAACATATAACAGGATTCTCAGTATCTGGAGCATGTAGGTACAGTTTTCCTAGCTGATCTCTCACTGATTCTTTCAAACCCTTACTTGCCAGTTGACATAACTGATTTCTTTTTTCTTTCCTTATAAATACTCCTAAACAAACAGTGGCTGGAAAAATAACATAAAGGACACTAACATTTGTTGAGAGTTTTCTGTGTACTAGGCTGGAGTTATGTGCTTTATATGTGCTATTTCATTTTAATACAAGCATTTTGGCCGGTAGGTGGAAATAATATACCTGGCCTTTGAAAGGCAATTTATGAGACTGACTCTACCACACCTAGAGAGCTCAGGACCTGCTGGAAATATTTCTTCACACAGAGACTCAAAACGAGGTTGGAGACCACCAGTATGAGTGTTGGTGCCTTGGGGAGAGGGTGGGGTATGTGGGTGGTGGGTTCTGTGAGCTTGCTGTGCAGAAGGAAAGGGAAACAGCTTGGCCCAGCAGGCAGGGCAGTCTGTAATTCTTGGTCTCTGGTAGAATCAATGTCAACAGGAGTTTTCCATATCAGACCAAAGAGGCTCACAGACTATAGAGGTGACCATTCATGCCCTAGAAAGGCAGAGAAGGAAGGGGAGACCTACGTGAAACTCTACTGGCCCCCAAAACTGCAGAGAACCAGAGTCATGAGAAGGGAAAGAAGAAGGGAGGGAAAAGGGCAGGGAACAGACTTCAGTAAATATATATTTTCAAATAAATCCCAGGAGTGGAGTGAAAGGTAAAAAGAAAAAAAAAAAATTCAGGGACTTCCCTGGTGGTCCTGTGGCTAAAACTTTGCACTCCCAATGCAGGGGGCCCTGGTTCTATCCGTGGTCAGGGAACTAGATCCCACATGCCTCATCTAAAGATACCACACATTGCAACAAAGATCAAAGGTCTCATGTGCTGCAAATAAGATCCAGCATAGCCAAATAAATAAATAAACAAAAATAAATATTAACAAAACATTCATAAACCTTAAAAAAAAATCAGCCTAGAGCTATTTTCTCTCAAGTCAGTCTGGGGAACTTGTTCCTAAAACAGCTGGACCAACTTCGGGTATAAAAGCTCAGACCTTTTGTTGTCACCTGAAAACTTCAGTAGGTTCCTTCACTCAGTCTGGAGGACTGCCCACTTTATCTCTTCTTGGTGTTGCTCCATTGGGAACCTAGGAATTTAGAAAGAAATGAAGAGCCACTTAGCAGGTAAAAGTTTGCCTACCCAGATGCTCAAACTTTACTGAGCATAAAAGCCACCTAGAGTAGCCTTAAAATGCAGATCTTGGGACCTAGCCCCAGATACATATATATATTTCATATACACACACATACACACACACACGCATATATATATATAAAATTTTTTTTTGAGTTGTGAGTTAAATTTTATTTAGGAAGACAGCATTTCAGACAGCTCTGAGAAATAGCTCCAAAGAGGTAGAGGGGAAGGTCAGTACATATGTGATTTTGGTGAAGGGGGAGTACATGCAATCAAGCATATATTTTTTGCAAGAGGTTTCTGTTAGTCACAAGGAGCAGACATCACCATGAAGAATTTTAGTTCTTTTCTAGATATGAGGAGGTACTAGAATTGTAGCCCAAGGTACTTTGATCCAGTAGGTATGAAGTGAGGTACAGGAATTTATATTTTTCACAAGTAACCCATTTTTCATGTGTCTTCTGCTGCAGATCAGCAGACCACATTTTGAGAAACATCATTTTAGTCCATCATTCCCATTTTATAGATCATCAAATAGAGGCCAGAAAGTACAAATGACTTTGCTGAATGTCTCATAGGTGGGTTCTTGGAGGGTGTAGGTCTTAGCCCTAGATTGTCTGCATACCAGTACTACTAGTCTTGCCTTGGCTAACCCATTAAAAATGACTGGCCTCCACTTGCTGTGGTTTATTCCTTTCCAGGGGCCCATGGTTCTTCACATCTCAAGTCAGGGGTCAATTCCTCAGGGAAGATTGTCTTTCCCCTCCCCACCCCAGTCTAGGTGAGTTTCCTTTATTCTCTGCTCTCAGAAAACCACATCTCTCTCCTTCATGGCATTCCCCCTGGTTTGTGTTTTATACTCACACTTTCATGTGATTACTGGATCAATATCTGCCTCTCTCTCTAGACTTCAGACTCAACGAGAGCAGGCATATTGTTTCTTTTGCTCATCTGAGGAGCCAGTACACTGTCTGATGAATCCTATATGCTCAATAAATATTTATTAGATGAGTAATTGAATGAGTGAATGAAAAGGGCAGGTTGATTTCAGCCTTAACTGAAACTCAAAATAAGGAAAAATTTGTGAAACTTTTGTCCTTCAATGGACTTTCTCTAGACACTTTTTTTTTGTTCTTATTTTTGACCCACTTTTTTGATCCCAACATCTAATCCCATCCCTAAAACCAGAGCTTCCTGTAGGCAAAACTGTGTAGAAGGAAGTTTGATTTGTTTGATTGTCTGTCTTTCTTTATTCTTTCTATTTTTCCAGTGAATTTTGTGCTGGAAAACCGTTCTCCTCCTGCAACCTTCCCTTCCTTTCAACTCTAACACTTGTCCAAGATCCCAATGCTCTCTGACAGGTATGAGGTGATATATCACTGTGGTTTTGATTTGCATTTCCCTGATGATTAGTGATCCTGAACATCTTTTCATGTGTCTGTTGGCCATTTGTATGTCTTCTTTGGAAGAATATCTATTTAGGTCCTCTGCCCATTTTTAAATTGGGTTGTTTGTTTTCTTGATATTGAATTGTGTTAGTTCTTTGTATATTTTGGATATTAATCTCTTACTGGATAGACTGTTTGCCAATGTTTTTCCTATTCAGTAGGCTGCCTTTTTATTTTACTGATAGTCTTCTTTGCTGTGCAAAAAGCTTTTAGTTTGATATAGTCCCATGTGTTTATTTTTGCTTTTGTTTTCCATCAAAAAGACAACAAATAAGTGTTGGCAAGGATGTAGAGAAAAGGGAACCCTCTTGCACTATTGGTAGAAATGTAAATTGGTGCAGCCACCATGGGAAACAGTATGGATCTTCATAAAAATTTAAAAATAGAATTGTCATATAATCCAGCAATTGCACTTCTGGGTATTTACCCAAAGAAAACAAAAATGCTAATTAGAAAAGATATATGCACTCCAATGTTCACTGCAGCATTATTTATAATAGCCAAGATACAGAAGCAACTTAAGTGCCCATAGATAGAAGAATGAATAAAGATGTGATATATGTATACACACACACACACACACCCCCAATGGAAAATTACCCATCTAATAAGAAAAGGAAATCTTGTCATTTGTGACAACATGGATGGATCTAGAGTGTATTATGCTCAGTGAAATAAATCAGATAGAAAAAGATACTGCATGATCTCACTTATATGTGGAATCTAAAAAACAAACAAAACAAAAGGAAAACAGACCAATAGGTACAGAGAAGAAACAGAATGAAGAGAGATGATGGGGTAGACAAAATAGGAGAAAGGGATTAAGAGGTACAAATCTGCAGTGATAAAATAAACAAGTCACAGGGATGCAATATCCAGCACAAGGAACACGGTCAGTACTGTAGTAATGACTCTGTGTGGGGACAGATGGTTGCTAGCCTTATTGTGGTGATCATTGCATAATGTATGTAAATGACAAATCATTATGGAGCATACCTGAAACTAACATAATATTGTATAGCCACTGTATTTTATAAAAATAAAATTCCCAGTGCTCTCAGATTGCTTCCAGACACCCCTAATCCTGATCTTTCTAACCCTCTGTTCCTGATCAAAGTCTACCTGTCCAATGTCCTATTTCCTGAATGCCCTGTGCATATCAGGACAACTCTTTAAAGTGACAGCTTCCTGTCAACAGTGGATAATCACCTAATCTGTTGTTCCTTATCCTCCCCTTTAATCTGATCATCATTCTCTTAACCTAGGAGCTGGTCGGACCTTTGATATTAGGAATCATCCTCTGTGGAGCCCAAGAAGCAGTGATAGGAGGAGGTTTCTAATGATCAGCAAGTGTTTATTGAGCCCTGTGTTAGGGTCTGAGGGACATATGAAAATGACAAAGAGTATTTCTTCTTCATCATCTTTGATGATTTCTAATTATCAAAGATCTCCCAAGGATCTTTATGGGAAGGCAAGCATTCAATAATGGTGCAGGAGACTTTAGTATTTAGTTGCTTGTTGGTAAAGCATCTGCCTACAATGCAGGAGACCTGGGTTCAATCCCTGGGTCAGAAAGATCTCCTGGAGAAGGAAATGGCAACCCACTCCAGTATTCTTGCCTGGAAAATCCCATGGACAGAGGAGCCTGGTAGGCTACAGTCCATGGGGTCGCAAAGAGTCAGACATGACTGAGTGACTTTACTCCAAATAAATTATGGTAACAATCTTATGAGTTTAAATCAGATGATGTGTATAACACACTTTGTATTAGGCTGGACACATAACAGGCCCAGTCATTAATGTTAATTCTTCTCTCTTAGGGAGGGAGAGATTTCTCAGGGCTGGAGTCAGCTAACTGGTCTCCATTGAGGAGGGCACTCTTTTAGTAGCTCTGGGAGCATGTTCAACTTCTGAAGAAACTCTCTCAACTACATAACTGTGCCCATTTTTATTCAGAACTGATTTCTATTAAGCAATAATCACAGAAAAAGAATATATATATATACATATACATTTGAATAACTGAATGACTTTGCTGTATACATGAAACTAACACAACGCAGTAAATCTACTTCAGTTAAAAAAAAATTACAAACAAACAAAAAAATACTGAACTTCCCTGGTGATCCAGTTGTTAAGAATCTGCCAGTGCAGGGGACATTGGGTAGATGTCCACAGGCCTGGGAGCAACGAAGCCTGTGCACCACAACTACTGAAGCCCACTTACCCTAGACCCCATTCTCTCAATCAAGAGAAGCCACCACAATGAGAAGCTCATGCACCACAATGAAGAGTAGCCCCTGCTTGCTGCAACTAGAGAAAGTAGCAGTTGACTCTAGAACAATGGGGGTGGGGAGGGGAGCTGAGGAGGAGTTTAGGGGTCAGGACAGGAGGGTTTGCAGTCAGCCCTGGTCTTCTGTATCCATAGATCAATTGGGGATTGTGTAGTTATGTTACATAGTACATATTCATGGGGGAAAAAAAAACCCTGTGTAAGAGTATCCACAGAGTTCAAAGCTATATTGTTCAAGGGTCTCTTTACATTCAAGTGGATCTCTTGGACCCAGCTGATCTGCACCTTTTTACTTGCTGTATGTACACAGAAGGGGTGAGAATCATAACTGGAAGAGACTGCAGAGGTTGTGTGACCCTTCTCTCATTTACAGATGGTGGAATTGAGGTCAGACAAGTGACATGACCATGGTCACTCAGAGTCAGAACTGGGACCGAGGCCTCAAACATCCAGCCCCAAATTCTTAAAATTCAACATACCTAATATAAAGGGGATGACAGAGGATGAGATGGCTGGATGGCATCACCGATTCGATGGGCATGAGTTTGAGTAAACTCCGGGAATTTGTGATGGACAGGGAGGCCTGGCGTGCTGAGATTCATGGGGTCGTGAAGAGTCAGACACAACTGAGCTACTGAACTGACTGACTGACTGAATGTAACTATATATTATTCACATTATTTAACCACTAAGCAAATGAAAATAGCTTTTTAAAAATTATCAAACTATGTGCTTATGGTAAACCTCTGGAAAGGATAGAAAACAAAAGAGAAATCAACATCTTATTCCACTATCCAGAGAGAGCATCTCTGTAAACATTTTGGCAAATGTTTTAAGACCACACACACACACATCCTGCTTGGGCCCTTAGCCTCCATTCCACATCCCTTTGTGCCCGCTGCTGTCCACTGGGCTTAGGCTGACCCTCCCTTCCAGCTCTAGAAGTGGACACTCTGACCCAGTCAGAGCCAATGAGAGCCCAGGGTCTCCTTGTTCATGGGATTTGAGGATTAGACTACAAAGCATTTAGAGTAAGGTCTGGAAGCATTCCAGCCATCATGCAACGACAGTGAGGGCACCTGTCTAGCTCTGCAGCTGAATGGAGCTGAGTGATAGTGTCTGTCCTTCCCCTAGGATTTAGTAGAAAAATCTCTGTGCACTATAGTAACTAGCTGGCTATTAACCAGTGACTTTGATCTCGGTAGAAGCACTTTGAGCAAGTCACTTTATCTCTCTGGGCCCAGTTTCCTCATCTCTAAAGTGGGATAAATACTTTGGAGATTATAGTGAGAACAAGTTACTATTGAGTACCAATAATAATGATGACATTTACAACTGCCTCTGTTAATTGTTTGCTGTGATCAGGACTTAAGCCAAGCAGTTTAAAATAGTGTTTCATTTACTCCTCACACCTGCAGAGAGTAGAAGGGGGATCTGCCTATGCTTGCCTGTGTAATGGTGAAGGAATGAAGTACAGAACCAGATTCCAGCTGCCCTGGTTCCTGTCACAGTCATTTGCTAACTGATCCCTTCTGTCTCTCTGAATGTCTGGTAGGAGGATCTTGGTGAGTATCAGAACCTCTTGGCTGGAGGCCACCTTTGCCCTCTACAGGGGACAGGACCTTGGTTCCAAACTAGAGAGAGGGAAGTGCTGGCTGGGCTGTCGCCGGGAGGCTGGGACACAGGCCAGAGCCTTCTTTGCAGTGCCCCTCTTTCTGGCTCGGCCCCAGGGTTCCCTAAGTAACCACAGGGAAGCAGCACAGATTTATGGCCCCGCTGCTCCTGAGCAAGTACCTGACATGTTCTGTCTGAGAGCGATGGTGTCTGGCTCCAGATGACTCATCAGGAGGAGAACAGACACATGCAGGCAGTACAGAAGGAAGGAAAACCCACTTCTCACCTCCCTGAAGCTAGGAGACCAAGAGGAATCACTCTATCACACAGACTGTTCAAAAGGCAGATGTTCAAGACTCCCACTTTATAGAAGGGGACATCTGTTCCTTCATGGATTACATGAACATTGGTTGAGCATTGTGCCAGGCTGGGTTAGACCATGTGGGGAACACAAACAAGGAAAAAACATAGACTCTGCCATCAACAATACTGAAAGAAGACATGAAACAAGGAACCATCACCAGGGAGGGATGTCAAAGTGTGGCAGGGCTCCAGAGAGATAGCATGTCAATCATTTGTATTTAAGTAGGTTCAACTTCACTTCACCTTATTCTTTTAGAATCTAGTAGGTGCTGAGGATAGCCAAGATGAACAAGAAACCCTTCAAGAAACTTTTAGAAGTGTTGGGATGAAACAGAGAAGTCAGGACATTTCTCTCTCATCCTTTCTCCATAGCTCCTGCTGACCAGACAGGTTCAACAAAGTCTATCTCAGTGTCTACCCGCTACCTCCACCTCCACCTCCATCTATACATACATTTCTCAATGGCTTGCTATATACCAGCATGAACTTGCTATAAAGTATTATGCCTAAGAGATTTAACTTACAATAGCAAATAAATATGTAACACCTAGGAATAACTTTAACAAGAATGTACAGGACCTAAATGGAAAAAATGACAAAAGTTTAGTAAGGAGCATGAAAGAGGACTTGAACAAATGGAAAGATGTATTATGCTTCTGGAAGTCTTGCAAAGATGTCAATGTCCCATAGTTTAATCTATTAATTTAAGGCAATTCCATCCAAAATATCAATGGGATTTGGAAGGAATTTAACAAAATGATTCCAAAGTGCTTCTGGAAGAATAAATGCTTAAGAATAGCCTTTTTTTTTTTTTTTTCCCATAAAAGGAGGGCCACGTGGAGGGAATTGCCCTACTAGATTAAAATGCTGGATGATGAGACTGGCAGAGGGTAGGCTGGCAGATGACTGGAAGAGCATAGATCATCTGAAACAAGATCAACTATGCATGAAAATTAATATGTGATAAAGGTGACATTTCCATTCTTTACAAATGGTGTCAACTTTGGATATTTGGAAAAAAATAAAGTTAGAGCTTTACTTTTCACCTTACATAAAATATAAATTCCACACAGTTAGAGATTGAATGCGACCATCTAAATCATGAAAATACTAAAAGAAAGCATAGGTGCATAGTTTTAGCCTCTTAGGGTTAGGGAAATTCTTTTTAGCAATGGCATTAACATCAGAAACCATAAAAAAAAAGAGTATGACTATAAATAAAAATGTAAAACTTATGTGGCAAAACCTCCTGCATTATCAAGTTAAAACACAAAGGATATATTTAAAATATACATTTGAGTTGTTTAAATAATAGATAATTAACATTAGATATTTATTTTTTCATTTATTTTTATTAGTTGGAGGCTAATTACTTTACAATATTGTAGTGGTTTTTGCCATACATTGACATGAATAACCCATGGATTTACATGTGTTCCCCATCCTGATCCCCCCTCCCACCTCCCTCCCCATCTCATCCCTCTGGGTCTTCCCAGTGCACCAGTCCTGAGCACTTGTCTCGTGCATCCAACCTGGGCTGGCAATTTGTTTCACACTTGATAATATACTTCTTTCAATGCTATTCTCTCAGATTATCCCACACTCACCTTCTCCCACAAACTTTAAATGACACAATGGACCAGCTAGACCTAATTGATATCTATAGGACATTTCACCCCAAAACAATCAATTTCACCTTTTTCTCAAGTGCACATGGAACCTTCTCCAGAATAGATCACATCCTGGGCCATAAATCTAGCCTTGGTAAATTCAAAAAAATTGAAATCATTCCAGTCATCTTTTCTGACCACAATGCAGTAAGATTAGATCTCAATTACAGGGAAAAAATTATTAAAAATTCAAACATATGGAGGCTAAATAGCACGATTCTGAATCACCAACAAATCATAGGAGAAATCAAAAAAGAAGTCAAAATATGCATGGAAATGAATGAAAATGAAAACACAACAACCCAAAACCTATGGGACACTGTAAAAGCAGTGATAAGGCAAAGGGTCATAGCAATACAGGCTTACCTTAAGAAACAAGAAAAAAGTTAAATAAATAACCTAATTCTATACCTAAAGCAACTAGAGAAGGAAGAAATGAAGAACCCCAGGGTTAGTAGAAGGAAAGAAATCTTAAAAATTAGGGCAGAAATAAATGCAAAAGAAACTAAAGAGACCATAGCAAAAATCAACAAAGCTAAAAGCTGGTTTTTTGAAAAGGTAAATAAAATTGACAAACCGTTAGCCAGACTCATCAAGAAACAAAGGGAGAAGAACCAAGTCAACAAAATTAGAAATGAAAATGGACAGATCAAAACAGACAACACTGAAATACAAAGGATCATAAGAGACTACCACCAGCAGCTATGTGCCAATAAAATGGACAACTTGGAAGAAATGGACAAATTCTTAGAAAAGTATAACTTTGCATAACTGAACCAGGAAGAAATAGAAGATCTTAACAGACCCATCACAAGCACAGAAATCGAAGTTGTAATCAGACATCTTCCAGCAAACAAAAGCCCAGGACCAGATGGCTTCACAGCTGAATTCTACCAAAAATTTAGAGAAGAGCTAACACCTACCTTACTCAAACTCTTCCAGAAAATTGCAGAAGAAGGCAAACTTCCAAACTCATTCTATGAGGCCACCATCACCCTAATACCAAAACCATACAAAGATGCCACAAAAAAAGAAAACTACAGGCCAATATCACTGATGAACATAGGTGCAAAAATCCTTAACAAAATTCTAGCAAACAGAATCCAACAACATATTAAAAAGATCATACATCATCTAAGTGGGCTTTATCCCAGGAATGCAAGGATTCTTTAATATCAGCAAATCAATCAATGTAATACACCACATTAACAAATTGAAAGATAAAAACCATATGAGTATCTCAGTAGATGCAGAGAAAGACTTTGACAAAATTCAACACCCATTTATGATAAAAACTCTCCAGAAAGCAGGCATAGAAGGAACATACCTCAACATAATAAAAGTTATATATGACAAACCCACAGCACACATTATTCTCAATGGTGAAAAATTGAAAGCATTTTCCCTAAAGTCAGGAACAAGACAAGGGTGCCCACTCTCACCACTACTATTCAACATAGTTTTGGAAGTGTTGGCCACAGCAATCAGAGCAGAAAAAGAAATAAAAGGAATCCAGATAGGAAAAGAAGCAGTAAAACACTCACTGTTTGCAGACGACATGATACTCTACATAGAATACCCTAAAGACTCTACTAGAAAATTACTAGAGCTGATCAATGAATACAGTAATGTTGCAGGATATAAAATTAACACACAGAAATCCCTTGCATTCCTATACACTAACAATGAGAAAACAGAAAGAGAAATTAAAGAAACAATACCATTCACCATTGCAACAAAAAGAATAAAATACTTAGGAGTATATCTACCTAAAGAAACAAAAGACCTATATATAGAAAACTATAAAACACTGATGAAAAAAATCAAAGAGGACACAGATAGATGAAGAAATATACCATGTTTGGGGATTGGAAGAATCAATATTGTGAAAATGACTATACTACCCAAAGCAATCTTTCAATGTAATCCCTATCAAACTACCAACGGTATTTTTCACAGAACTAGAAAAAATAACTTCACAGTTTGTATGGAAATATGAAAAACCTCGAATAGCCAAAGCAATCTTGAGATAGAAGAATGGAACTGGAGGAATCAACCTGCCTGACTTCAGGCTCTACTACAAAGCCACAGTCATCAAGACAGTATAGTACTGGCACAAAGACAGAAATATAGATCAATGAAACAAAATAGGAAGCCCAGAGATAAATCCACATACCTATGGACACCTTATCTTTGACAAAGGAGGCAAGGATATACAATGGAAAAAAGACAACCTCTTTAGCAAGTGGTGCTGGGAAAACTGGTCAACCACTTGTCAAAGAATGAAAATTTTCTAACACCATACACAAAAGTAAACTCAAAATGGATTAAAGATCTAAATGTAAGACCAGAAACTATAAAACTCCTAGAGGAGAACATAGGCAAAACACTCTCCGACATAAATCACAGCAGGATCCTCTATGACCCACCTCCCAGAATATTGGAAATAAAAGCAAAAATAAACAAATGGGACCTAATTAAACTTAAAGACTTTTGCACAACAAAGGAAACTATAAGCAAGGTGAAAAGACAGCCTTCAGAATGGGAGAAAATAATAGCAAATGAAGCAACAGACAAAGGATTAATCTCAAAAATATACAAGCAACTCCTGCAGCTCAATTCCAGAAAAATAAATGACCCAATCAAAAAATGGGCCAAAGAACTAAACAGACATTTCTCCAAAGAACATTAGATATTTAAAAAATTCTTTTGATCAATCACAAAAAGGTGAGTAACATTCAGTGTAAAAATGTGAAAATGATATGAATGGATAAATCATAAATAAAATACATGAATGATCAATAATCATATAAAATTTGTATATTAATAAAGGACATGTAAATTGTATACAGTGGAAATGAGAAATAGATTTAAGGGACTAGATCTGATAGACAGAGTGCCTGATGAACTATGGATGGAGGCTTGTGACATTGTACAGGAGACAGGGATCAAGACCATCCCCAAGAAAAAGAACTGCAAAATAGCAAATGGCTGTCTGAGGAGGCCTTACAAATAGCTGTGAAAAGAAGAGAAGTGAAAAGCAAAGGAGAAAAGGAAAGATATACCCATTTGAATGCAGAGTTCCAAAGAATAGCAAGGAGAGATAAGAAAGCCTTACTCTCTGATCAGTGCAAAGAAATAGAGGAAAACAATAGAATGGGAAAGACTAGAGATCTCTTCAAGAAAATTAGAGATACCAAGGCAATATTTCATGCAAAGATGGGCTCAATAAAGGGCAGAAATGGTATGGACCTAAAAGAAGCAGAAGATATTAAGAAGAGGTGGCAAGAATACACAGAAGAACTGTACAAAAAAGATCTTCATGACTCAGATAATCATGATGGTATGATCACTCACTTAGAGCCAGACATCCTGGAATGTGAAGTCGAGTGGGCCTTAGGAAACATCACTATGAACAAAGCTAGTAGCAGTGATGGAATTCCAGTTGAGCTATTTCAAGTCTTGAAAGATGATGCTGTAAAAGTGCTGCACTCAGTATGCCAGCAAACTTGGAAAACTTAGCAGTGGCCACAGGACTGGACAAGGTCAGTTTTCATTCCAATCACAAAGAAAGGCAATGCCAAAGAATGCTCAAACTACCACACAATTGCACTCATCTCACACACTAGTAAAGTAATGCTCAAAATTCTCCAAGCCAGGCTTCAGCAAAACATGAAC
Organism: Cervus elaphus; assembly: GCF_910594005.1. Classification (NCBI taxonomy): domain Eukaryota; kingdom Metazoa; phylum Chordata; class Mammalia; order Artiodactyla; family Cervidae; genus Cervus; species Cervus elaphus. The sequence continues at coordinate 72,183,886 of NC_057823.1, read as the reverse complement.
CGTGAACTTCCAGATGTTCAAGCTGGTTTTGGAAAAGGTAGAGGAACCAGAGATCAAATTGCCAACATCTGCTGGATCATCAAAAAAGCAAGAGAATTCCAGAAAAACATCTATTTCTGCTTTATTGACTATGCTAAAGCCTTTGACTGTGTGGATCACAATAAACTCTGGAAAATTCTTCAAGAGATGGGAATACCAGATCACCTGACCTGCCTCTTGAGAAACCTGTATGCAGGTCAGGAAACAACAGTTAGAACTGGACATGGAAAAACAGACTGGTTCCAAATAGGAAAAGGAGTACGTCAAGGCTATATATTGTCACCCTGCTTATTTAACATATATGCAGAGTCATCATGAGAAACGCTGGGCTGGAAGAAGCACAATGGAATCAAGATTACCAGGAGAAATATTAATAACCTCAGATATGCAGATGACACCACCCTTATGGCAGAAAGTGAAGAAGAACTAAAAATCCTCTTCATGAAAGTGAAAGAGGAGAGTGAAAAGTTGGCTTAAAGCTCAACATTCAGAAAACTAAGATCATGGCATCCAGTCCCATCACTTCATGGGAAATAGATGGGGAAACAGTGGAAACAGTGGCTGACTTTATTTTTTTGGGCTCCAGAATCACTGCAGATGGTGATTGCAGCCATGAAATTAAAAGACGCTTACTCCTTGGAAGGAAAGTTATGACCAACCTAGATAGCATATTAAAAAGCAGAGACATTACTTTGTCAACAAAGGTCCATCTAGTCAAGGCTAGGTTTTTCCAGTGGTCATTTTTGGATGTGAGATTTGGACTATAAAGAAAGCTGAGCACCGAAGAATTGATGTTTTTGAACTGTGGTGTTGGAGAAGACTCTTGAGAGTCTGTTGGACTGCAAGGAGATCCAACCAATCCATCCTATAAGAGATCAGTCCTGGGTGTTCATTGGAAGGACTGATGCTGAAGCTGAAACTCCAGTACTTTGGCCACCTCATGCGAAGAGTTGATTCATTGGAAAAGACCCTTATGCTGAGAAAGGTTGAGGGCAGGAGGAGAAGGAGTTGACAGAGGATGAGATGGTTGGATGGCATCACCGACTCAATGGACATGAGTTTGGGTAAACTCCGGGAATTGGTGAAAGACAGGGAGGCCTGGTGTGCTGCGGTTCATGGGGTCGCAAATAGTCGGACACAACTGAGCAACTGAACTGAACTGAACTGAAATTGTTTAACCATGATATCTGGTTTTTACCTACTGGGCAGATAGTAAAGAATAAAACTGAGTTTTAAAAGTCTGAAAAGGGTGAGGAAAATTGATTGTTTCATACAGTGATGGTGGGCATGTACTGGCACATTACTAAGGGGCATTTGACAATATACATCAAAGGGCTTGAAAATATTAAAGTCCTTTAACACAGCACCCCATTTGTTGAAATTTATCTTAATAAAACAAGCAAACAAATGTGTAGAGATCTGTCATCATGATTTTTTATATAAAAGCAAAGACACACACACACACACACACACACACACACACACACACGCTTGCAACCTGATTGGAAGCAGCTTAAATGTCTGCCAAGGGGGAACTGGTTAAGAACTGGTTTATTACCATAAACCCACACAGAGAATGCCATGAGGGCTTTTAATGACAATGATGTAGAATCATGTTGTGTATATTTAATGACATTTTGCTCATCAAATATTGAAAGTGAAAAAAACTAGGATGCCACACTGTAAATGGCTCAAATTTACTTTTATATAAATGTTTAGATGCTTTAAAAAGAGGTAATAAGCAGATAGACAAATATTAGCTGAGATTGTGTCTGAGTAGGTAGAAAGATTATAGGTGATTTCATAATTTTCCATATTTTCTGAAGGTATTCTTTTTTTTTTTTTTTCAAACAGCAGGCCTGTAATCAACTATCTCCCTCCCCCTGCAAAAATTATTTTGAAAGGATGAAGTCAATTGGAGTCAAATCTACTGAATAATATAGGAATCAAGATGGAAGGCTTTTTTGCTTAGAGATCCACTAAAGCTGTACTTACCTATTTCCCCACAAACAGTTTGGCCTATTTTGTTCCTTCTGCTAGAAGTATTCAAGTTTCCTTCCACTTAATAATCCCAGTCCTCTCCACTGATTAGAGTCCTACCAGCCTTGGAGGGTTAGCTAATTCCCTGTGGACCTCCCTGGCCCTTGTAGCTGGTTCTGCTTGCTCCTTCCTCAAATTCTCCCACAGCAGGTCCGGCACTGTCCAACACAGCTCCAGCACTATCCACACCTGCCCCTGGGTGTCACAGTTTATTTGGAACCTGTCCTATTCCCCTGTCTTCACAGGAGATTCAAGATGGAGTTCTGCAGAATGGGATGAGGGTGGGGAAGCCCCAACTGAGAGAACAAAAGACATCAAGTTGAAAGGTAGGTCACATCTAGGAAGGTCTAAATGCAGGAATCAGGGAGTGACCAAATCTGGCTGGGTAGACTTAAACTGGAACCAGAGACGTGAAATCTACCAGGACCATGTGCTTTTAAGGACCCTTGGTTCTAGAAAACTAGCTCCAAGTAGATTAAGCGAAAACAGCAATTTACTGTGTTAGTTGAGTATCACAGGCAATTTAAAACCTGGCATGTATCTGCACTTCAGGAGCAATTGGACTCAGGGTTCAAGACCCTTTGAATAACTCCCCACATAACTTATTTCATCTTTGTTTCTTTCCACAGGATGAAACCCTCTTCCTGTGATTTACAAGAAGAGAAACAAGGCCACAAAAAGTCCTAGTTTTTATACCTTAGCACGTGGGCAGCCACAAAAAGCCTGGGGCCTTTACATCAGTCTTGCCCCAAAACTTCCATGGAAGGTTTCAGGTAAATCTGAGGGTCGGGGTTTATATATGAACCAATCAGTTGTCACTAGGCAATGGCTTCTGTCATTGGCTAGGCTTTGGTAGGTGACCAGTCCTGAACCATCAATACTGGCCAGAGAAAGGGCATCACATCCTTATGCGATGGCACCCATGGTGACCATACAGATAAGAGAGGAACAGTTCTTAGTAAGAAGGTGCCTTGCAGGTATTTACTTCAGAGCACGTAAGGATCCAGAATGGAATGAAGGAAAGAAGAGCCTGACAGTTTGCCTAGAAAACCACTTAACATTTGAAATTTTTTTTTTTATGATCCAGCCAGCATATAATGTTTGGTTTGATCGGACACCTGCCTAATTTTTTCCTTCTAAATTATAAATGCTTTGAAGTTCTGGGCTTTTTTGTTGTCATTGTTGTTGCCCATCTCTCAGTGAGAGATTCTCTCCCAAGTCTCTAGCTTAGCTTCTATTCATTGATACTAACATCAGATAGTGAGGAAACTCCTAAGCAAAAGGAGCAGTCAATAATGCCAGGATAATGTCATAGAATGTTTTAAGGATTAAATGAGGTAACATATAAAATCCTTAGATAGTGACTGGCATCTTGCAAATGGTCAATAATTAGTAATAAAAATTATAATAAAATATTTAAAAATCACCTTGTTGGAATATATAAACATATGTTTAACGTGCTAACAGCTTCTAATGTCTATATTCTTGATTTAACCCCTAGGTTATGAACATAAGTCAGAGGCATAATTTGCTGAGTATAATCGATAATTAGATGCTTTTCAGATGGTGGGAATGTAAACTGATACAGCCGTTATGGAGAACAGTATGGATATTCCTTTAAAAGCTAGGAATAAATCTACCATATGATCCAGTAATCCTACTATTGGCATATACCCTGAGAAAGCCGCAATTCTAATAGACACACATACCCCAAAGTTCATTGCAGCACTATTTACAATAGCCAGGACATGGAAACAACCTAGATGTCCATCTATAGATAAATGGATAAAGAAGATGTAGTACATATATATAATGGAATATTACTCAGGCATAGAAAGACTGAATCTGAGTCAGTTCTAGTGAGGTGGATGAACCCACACCTGTTATACAGAGTGAAGTAAGTCAGAAAGAGAAAAACAAATATTATATATTAACTCATATATATGGAATCTAGAAAAGTGGTATTGACGAACCTATTTGCAGGGAAGGAATGAAGATACAGAAGTAGAGAATGGGCTTGTAGACACAGTTGGGAAAGGAGACAGTGGAATGAGTGGAGAAAGCAGCATCGATATATATGTACACTATCCGATGAAAACTAGATAGCTGGTGAGAAGCTGCTATATGACACAGGGACGCCAGCCTGGTGCTCTGTGATGACTTAGAGGGGTGCAATGTGGGGAAGGGACGGGGCTCAGGAGGGAGAGTATATATGTATAATTATGGCTGATTTGCACTGTTGTATGGCAGAAACCAACACAATATTGTAAAGCAATCTTCCTCCAATTAAAAAAATTTTTAAGTATATAAAAAACCTGTTAAGCATATGGCTCTCCCACCAAAAAAGATGCTTATCATAGTTTCAATTGTGTCACACCCATGCACACACACACACTCTTTCTGGGGATCAGGTTCTGTGATCTAGTGACTTTTAAAATCTAACGGCATAATTCTCTGTTATTATGCTTTATGACTATTTCAGGAGTCTCTCTCTCTCTCTCTCTTTCTCTCTCTTTTCCCCTGCTTTCTGTGTTCACAGGAAACCGCTGAACTTGTTGGGTTGTGGTGGTGAGAGGGGTCAACAGGGACAATTCTTCAGTAGTTCTTATGGGTGATGCAGAAGCAGCCAAATATGTTTGATAGAATTACAGACCAGCATAATTTGTTTCTTTCTTTAAAAATGTTTAAAAATATTATAGTTGATTTATAGTACTGTATTAGTTTCAATATTTTAATAAATTATAATCCATTTAAAGTTATTATGAAATCATGACTACCTTCTCTGTGCTGTATAATACACTCTTGTTGCTTATTTATTTTATACATAGCAGTTTATGTCTCTTGATCCCATTCCACTATCTGGCTCCTTCCCCTCCCTCTCCCTCCTGGAACCACTAACTGTGTATCTGTGAGTCTGTTTCTATTTTGTTATATTTGTTCATTTATTTTATATTTTAGATATAAGTGATAACATATATCAAATATAGTATTTGTCTTATTTTACTAAGCATAATATACTTTAGGTCCATTCACATTTTTGCAAATGACAGAATTTCATTATTTTTTATGTCTAGTACTATTTCACTGCATATATATGTGTGTATATATATATATATATATATACAGTATATATATATATGGTATATAAGATGTGATATATATATATATCCATTCATATGTTGATGGACACTTAGGTTGCTTTCATATCTTGGTTATTGTAAATAATGCTGCATGTCTCAATAAACATTGAGATGCATGTATCTTTTCAAATTACTGTTTTCATTTTCTTTGGATATACACTCAGAAGTGAAATTGCTGAATCACATGGTAGCTCTATTTTTAGTTCTTTGAGGAAATGCTGTACTACATACATTAGTGGCTGCACTAATTTACAATTTACATTCCCACCAACAGTGTATGAGAATTCCTCTTTTTCCACATTCTTGCCAACATTTGGTATTTGTAGACTTTTTGATGATAGACATTTTGACTGGTATGAGGTGCTATTTCACTGTGGTTTTCATTTGCAATTTCTCTGATGATTAATGATGTTGAGCATTTTTCCATGTGTCTGTTGGCCATCTGTATATCTTCTTTGAAAAAAATGTCTATTCAAGTCTTCTGCCCATTTAAAAAATTAGGTGGTTTGATTTTTTGATATTGAGCTATTTATATGTTTTGAATATAAGCTCTTTATTGGTCATATAATTTGCAAATATTTTCTCCCATTCAATAGGTTGTCTTTTAATTTTGTTGATGGTTTCCTTTGCTGTATAAAAGCTTTTAAGTTTGATTAGATCCTATATGTTTATTTTTGCTTTTGTTTCTTTTGCCTTAGGAGACTAATTCAAAAACATATTGCTATGATTTATGTCAAAAAGTGTCCTGCCTCTGTTCTCTTCTAGGTTTTATGGTTTCAGGACTTACATTTAGGTCTCTAATCCATACTGAGAGTTTGTTTTTATTTTTTTGGTATATGGTGTGAGAAAATGTTCTGATTTTATTCTTTTACATGTAGCTGTCCCATTTTCCCAGCACCACTTATTGAAGAGACTGTCTTTTCTCCATTGTATATTATTGCCTCCCTTGTTATGGGTTATTTCTGAGTTCTCTGTTTTGTTCTATTGATCTATATGTCTGTTCTTGTGTCAGTATCATAATATTTTGATTGCTGCAGCTTTGTAGTATAGTCTGAAGTCAGGAAGCATAGTATCTCCAACTTTGTTCTTTTTTTCTCAAGATTTCTTTGGCAATTCAAAGTCTTTTGTGGCTCTATATAAATATTAGTATCATTTGTTCTAGTTCTGTGAAAAGTGTCATGGGTATTTTGATAGGCATTGCATTAAATCTGTAGATTACTTTGGGTAATATGGACATTTTGACAATACTAATTCTTCCAACTCAAGAGCATGGGATATCTTTTCATTTCTTTGTATCATTTTCAATTTCCTTCATCATTGTATTGTATTTTTAAGAGTATTTTATTCTTTTTGATGCAAATGTAAAGGAGTTATTTTCTTTATTTCTCTTTCAGACAGTTTGTTATTAGTGTATAGAAAGGCAATGGATTGTTACATATTAATTTTGTATGCTGAAACTTTACTGAATTGATTTATTAGTTCTAACAGTTTTTTGATGGAGATTTTAGGGTTTTCTATACATAGTACCATGTCATCTGCAAATAGTGACAGTTTTACTTCTCCCCTTCTCATTCGAACCAGTGCAACTGGTGGAATCATAGGCAGAAACAGTGGAGATACCACAGACCAGCCTTGCCTAGGGCTTCTCTGACTGTGGTTTGCCATCCTGGCCAGGGAGGAAGAGGAGAGAGGGAGGGAGAGAGAGAGGGAACAGGGAGGGGTGGTGAGTGTTATTAGTTTGATGGCATTGGAATCACAGCTGTGCCAGCCCCTGGGCTCTCAGGCATACTTGTTTTTTCAGGCGCCAGTGTCCCTTGTTTTTATCCTGCTACTGAGCATTTTATAACTGGATAAGAAAGAGGTGGCCAAACTACTTATATATCCATGTAGATCAGAGTGACAGAGAAGGTCCCAGCAGGAGGGGACTTTGAAGATCATGGACCCAGACTATTCAATTTATAGATGAAAGCTCTGGGGGTCTGGAAGGAAAATCTTGACTCAAATGTTTACCAACAGGGACAGGTCTGGGTCCTTTTGAGGACCTAGATGGGACAACTCTGTGAAGAGTTACCTGTTGGCATTTGACCTTGAAGAGAGGTGGACATAGATTTCAGGAAACTTGGAAGATCATTGGAGGAGACATTCCTGGAGGCAGAGAAAGTTTTTAAAATCTGTTTAAATGACTACCTGTTTCATCCACAGGTGGGGCTGGTCAAGACAGCCATAGGAGCCAGTGGGAGAGGCTGAGGAGTTCAGGGAAATAGCCCCTAGAGTCCAAAACACTGCACTTCAATTCCAGCTCTGCCACCTCCTTGCTGTGTGACTTTCGGTCAGTTGCTTGATTGTCTGAGCCTTGATTGCCTCCTCAGCTGCATGAAGATAATAAAGCTGTTGTCAAAAGGTTTCAAAGGGTTTCTGGGAGAAAAATGAAAGGAAACAAATGCAAGCAATTTCTAAACTGCCCATATTATATAAATCATTATTTGGGACTTGGACAGAGTTTGGTTACATGGAGCTTTTTTTTTTAATCTATTTTTATTTATTTGGTTGTACCGGGTTTTAGTTGAGGCATGTGGGATCTAGCTCTCTGACAGGGATCAAACAGTGGCGCCCTGCATTGGGAGCACAGTCTTAGCCACTGGACCACCAGGGAAGTCCCACATAAAGTTTTTTTTTTAATCACTTCAGAAGGGAATTCTTGGATTCTTATGTGCTGGGCACTGAGTTAGACACTTCCCCCAATCACTGAATATGTTTAATGATCCTGCTTCTGTCTTAGCAACCTGGAGGAATAAGATGCTTGATCTGCCCTGTGCTAGGCAGTACCCTCTGCCCTTGAGAATTTTGTCCAGGGGGATGTTACATCTGAGATTCCAGTGGAGCATGGCTGATGAATGTGTTTCCTGAGATGATCACATCAGAAAACAAGAATGGGTTTGACAGATAACTTAATGTGCTCTTCAACATGTGGTTGGTTTTACATTATATTAAATTTTCAAGCCCTGTGAAATAAGGGATTCATGGGTCGCTCTTCTTCCTCCCCACCCTTCCACACCCACATTCACTGAACAATAGAGATCATCAGATATTCCCTCCCTTCCCTGAGCACACACCTTCCATCTGAGTCAGGAGTATGCTGGAGAATTCCAGGAACACATTTAATCACTTAAAATTGGTGCCATCAATCTCTGGGGAACTGATACAAAAGCTGGGAATTATAGCAAATGTTCTTCCGGAAGCACACTGCTGAAAAGATATCTCTTTTCAGGCTCAGGTTTGGTTTCAAATCCAAGGCTTTTAACATTTTAAGTTTATCTGAACTGATCTTGAATAACTGAATTGAATGTGTTTTCTCTTCTTTCTTTGCCTATTGATAGCTTGTTTATTGAAACAGAAGAACGTTCCATTTAAAATTCATTCTTTTGAATTCTAGATAATAGAATCAGAAATTCTTAGTTCTGCTTAATCTGTAAGTAACAGGAATGTTCTCTAATGATTCCACAAATCTTTACTGAGATCCTTCTCTATGCCAAGCACTATACTGGGAACTGGGATACAGGATTCATGGGTAGATGCTCAGCCATTCTTTCATTAATCTATTCATTAATTCAAGAGGTATTTACTGAGTACCTCCTGCAGGTGTCAGGCAATGCGCTATGTGAAGGGGACATAGAGCTGAACAAGACAGAGATGATCCTGCTTTCTTAGATCTTACAGTCTTTAGGAAGCACTAAAACATGGGCTGTGCCTTCTAGGAGCTCTCAGCTTGGTGGATGAAAAAGGCAGAGCCACAACACCTGCAAACTACTATGCAAGAACTTTAGCAGAGCTGTGTAGCAGAGCACTCTGGAATGCCAAAGGGAGGATGGGAATGATATTGGGGAAGGCTGCAGTTATAAATATTGAATGCAAGCTTTGAATGTCTGGGAGATGAGTATGAATTCCAATTCTACCTCTGGTTGCTCTGTGACCTCGGCTGCCCCTTGTCTTCGTGTCCTTTTTTTTATTTGTGAAATGAAGGTAGTTGTGTCATCTACCCCAGGGCTGTCAAGCTTGAACAAGGCCATATTTGTAAAGCACTTAACACCGTGCCTAGCAGCTACTTCTCTTCTTTCACCTTCAGAGTTCATTCTAGACACATTCCTAGGAAGATGAAGACTCCTTTGGGTCTAAGATGGGGGGTGAGCTGGGGAAATAAGTCCATTTGGTCTTTGCTGCCATCCTGGTCTAGAAAGGCAATGCCTGGCAAGAGGAAGAATACTGGGCTCAGGCTGAGTTCCAGTTGTTGGCCTAGGTCAGCATTTCTCCAAGTATGGTCTACATAGATAACTTTAGGTGGTGTGGAGGCCAACATTTTTATGTGTACTACAAAGACACCATCTTTCCATTTATGGTGGTTCTATAATGCTTCCTTTAAAAATAAATTTATGTAAGTTAAACAAACTGATTTGATTTAAAGGAGAACCCTAAGGACAAACCCTAAGGCATGTGAACAGGGTAAAACCACAAATAGTACTTTTCTGTGGGGATCTGGGAAAAAACTGGCCTAGAGCGAGGTTCTGAGTACCGGTTCTCCAGTCCCAGTCAAATGGAAGTGACAGCATTACATCCCAGGGAGTGGAGGCTTGACCCGAGACAGTGTGTATGAGGGCCCTGCACGGTGCTTCAGGTAAGAACCCATCTTTGTGAGGCTGCTCTGTCACTGCCTCACTCAGGATTATATGATCCTCTTTTGATTATCTGCATAGTCTGTATCACTATCTAAAATTATCTTGTTTACTGTCCTCCTCTGTGATTCTGAAATTACAAACACCCTGAAAATGGAACATTGAAAAAAAAATGGGTTTGGCACTCATCAGTTTGTTCTTGATATAAATTTTCAGTTTTTGTAACAAAATCTGACCTGAACTGATGTGAAACTATCTGTCTCCTTAATTTATCCGCCTTAGCATAAATGTGGAAGTATGCAGCTACAGAGATGCTAAAGTGTTTGGTTATGAAGAGCTGGCCCAGGCTCTATGGGGTATAAAGGATCTTATGAAATTTGAACAATATGACCTCTCTAAAATGTGAAAAATTTTCTATCCCCCCAGAAAACATCTGGTGGTGACTGTTTCAGATAAGGGATTGTGGCTCTCTAGTTGTTTGTTTCCCCAACCTGAACACATACCCCAAGGGGCAGGGACCTCATTTGTTTTATTTAATACTGTATCTCCAGGCCTAGACCAGAGGCTGGAAAATAGTAAATTCTTGGTACATGTGCATGGACCAAGACACTGAATAGATGTCTCCCTATGAGCCTGGCTCTGGTGAGGGAGTTTCTGGCAGTTCAACAAGGATGGCTTTGGGCTGGCTGGCCCCTTGCAGAAGTAGGTTGCTGCCTCTTTTGGCCATGTGAGGCGTGAGCCTGAGACCCCTGAAACCAGGTCTGCCTCAGATCTTGGCTCTAAGAGATACTTGGTTTACTTGGGGTGGTCCAAATGGGACAAGCCTTTCCAATCTAGACTCCCATAGCATTTTCAATTCCTAGAACCTGGTGGCAGATTCAATGCCTGTGAGGCTATCTGAACTACAGCAGAAGGCTGCAAGTCCCTGCTCTGTTTCCTGACCCACCAGCATAGCCCCACATCACTGGACTGGTATTTCCAAAAGACTTTTGATGATATAGCCTCTCTGCTCAGCTGTCTCAGACAGTACCAGTTCCTTGGCAGTACAGAGCACCTTGCATTTAGCAAGGGACGGGGAAATATTTACTGAATGACTGAATGGATGAATGGATGATAGAAATAGTGAATTGTATCTTTCTTGATATTTGACCTTTTCCTTTCTTCCTAGCTTGGTGCAACCCCCAGACCTTCACCTTTGATGTGCTGCATGCATATCTTGTTCCCCATTTTGTTTTAAAATATGTTCAACTCTCATTCTTGGTTTCCAGATGTGACTGTCACTTGGAGACCCTTCTTCTAGGCTGCATCTTCACCCTCATCTTCATCTTTGTTAAGCATCGCTGGAACACTTCTTGTGGACCAGGGACTATATTTAAGTTCATTGTCTTATTTCATTATTTTATCTCATCTCACATGGAGTCAAACCTAGCCTAAAGCAAAGGACTGAGGGAGCAAGGTTGTGGGGAGAGTGTTGTGAAAATTCTCAGCAATGAATCACTGATGCTTTGCCTAAGAGCTAAAAGCAGTCAATTTATTTGGTGTCTTTTCACTTCCAAATCATCCACCTCCTGCAGGAGCCTTAGCTTGGGGACGTTTTTCAAGTTTAGGGCCTCCTTTTTCTGTTGTGGAAGCCACTATCCTACCTGGTTTCCTTTCCCACCTCAACAAGTTTGCTGATGTAGAATGTATTTTATGCTGAGGTGTCAGCCCTCGAGGCGCTTGGTCTTCATGAATATAATTCAAGGTGGCAGAAGTTGAGTGGAGAAAGTGTAGGGTGAGCAATTTTCAAGCCATGTTTTTCCTTAATACTGTGTAATTTTATTTATTTTTTTATTATAAAAATCATCTTGGAGTTTATTGATTAAATAAGCTGTGCAAGTAAAAGTGCAGTGAGCCATAAATCAGTGCACAGCTCCAAGGAATTACTGAAATCTGTATCTGCAGGTTTGTGTGTGTAGCAGAGACCTCTATTGAGATAACATTTGCATTTATTTGCTTCTTCTCAGAAGAAGGGTCTACAACACCTGGGACTCACTGAGTGCAGTCCCCTTCCTAGAAGGTGGATGGACTCACTGAGGATGGGATACTTAGAAGGTCAGGTGCAGAGTGAGCTGCTACATGATCAAAGGAGAATGAATCCAAAGAGGCCCTTTTAACCTGAGAATTATTTAAGGTGACTGGGCAGAAAGTATTTTCAAGGAAACCATGTCAGTGTATTTCCCATTCCACAGGCTTGTCTTACAATGTGACATTTCTCCATTGAGAAGTGGAGGTCTTTGTTTTCTTCCCTTGAAATGAGGTGGATTTTTGTAACTGCCTTGACCTATAGAATGTGGTAGAAGTGATGCCACATGACTTCTGAGGTTAGAATGCAATACTGCTTCCACCAGGCTCTTGGAACCCAGTGCCATATTGTAAGGAAGTCCAAGCCATGGAGAGGCCATGCATGGGTGGGAGGTTTTCAGCTGGTTGCCCCAGCTCGGTCCTCAGCCAGCAGCCAGCATCACCTGCTAGATATATGAGTGCATGAGCCCTTAGATGTATGGAACCTCCAACATTTGCGTTTTCTAGCTAAGACCCTCAAACATTGTGGAGCAGAGATAAGCCATACCTACTGTGCCCTGACTGAATTCCTGACCCTCAAAATCCATGAAAGGTAGTAAACTACTCTTGTTTTAAGCCACTAAGTTTTGAAGTGACTTATCATGCAACATTAGATAAATAATTTAATAGATGACAATTTAGAATAAGAGGATCAGGGTGAGTGTCCTACTCCTTAGAGATCCTTGGCTAACATTGCAAGGAGGCTGGAGGTTCTGAAATTGCAAGGGGGAATGCTCAAACTACCGCACAATTGCACTTATCTCACACACTAGTAAAGTAATGCTCAAAATTCTCCAAGCCAGGCTTCAGCAGTACATGAACCGTGAACTTCCAGATGTTCAAGCTGGTTTTAGAAAAGGCAGAGGAAGCAGATATCAAATTGTCAACATCCGCTGGATCATCGAAAAAGCAAGAGAGTTCCAGAAAAACATCTATTTCTGCTTTATTGAGTATGCCAAAGCCTTTGACTGTGTGGATCACAATAAACTGTGGAAAATTCTGAAAGAGATGGGCATACCAGACCATCTGACCTGCCTCTTGAGAAACCTGTATGCAGGTCAGGAAGCAACAGTTAGAACTGGACATGGAACAACAGACTGGTTCCAAATAGGAAAAGGAGTATGTCAAGACTATATATTGTCACCCTGCTTATTTAACTTATATGCAGAGTACATCATGAGAAACACTGGGCTGGATGAATCAGAAGCTGGAATCAAGATTGCCGGGAGAAATATCAATAATCTCAGATATGCAGATGACACCACCCTTATGGCAGAAAGTGAAGAAGAACTAAAAAGCCTCTTGATGAAAGAGAAAGAGGAGAGTGAAAAAATTGCCTTAAAGCTCAACATTCAGAAAACTAAGATCATGGCATCCTATCACTTCATGGGAAATAGATGGGGAAACGGTGGAAACAGTGATTGATTTTATTTTTATGGGTTCCAAAATCACTGCAGATGGTGATTGCAGCCATGAAATTAAAAGACGCTTACTCCTTGGAAGGAAAGTTACGACCAACCTAGACAGCATATTGAAAAGCAGAGACATTACTTTGCCAACAAAGGTCCATCTAGTCAAGGCTAGGTTTTTCCAGTGGTCATGTATGGATGTGAGAGTTGGACTATAAAGAAAGGTGAGCACTGAAGAATTGATGCTTTGAACTGTGGTGTTGGAGAAGACTCTTGAGAGTCCCTTGGACTGCAAGGAGATCCAACCAGTCCATCCTAAAGGAGATCAATCCTGGGTATTCATTGGAAGGACTGATGCTGAAGCCGAAACTCCAATACTTTGGCCACCTCATATAAAGAGTTGACTCATTGGAAAAGACCCTGATGCTGGGAGGGATTGGGGGCAGGAGGAGAAGGGGATGATAGAGGATGAGATGGCTGGATGGCATCACCGACTCGATGGGCATGAGTTTGAGTAAACTCTGGGAGTTTGTGATGGACAGGGAGGCCTGGCATGCTGCGATTCATGGGGTCGCAAAGAGTTGGACACGACTGAGCGACTGAACTGAACTGAACTGAACTGAGACTTTAATAATATATGATAGTGCTTGGTCTGGGAGAGGGGGAGATGCAGCAAAGCCAAGAGCTTCCTGGATAGGGGTGAATCTTGTGGGTTTTGAACTTAACCTTCAAGGAGATTGACTCTTCCTCAAAGCCATGGCTGGAGACGGCTTGCTTCTACACCTCTGGATTCTGGAAGCTGGTAGCACACTCCAGCCTCTGAGGACTTTTAGAGGATTCTAGGCCAGTATGCTTATTTGCCATTGCCTATTTCTCTTGGATATTATCAGAGATGAAACTCCCTAAAACTCATGGGCAATCATACATGCTAGACTGAAGACATAAGATCTCTGGTCACAAAACAAGGAAGAAGTTTATGCTAGTAGAGGTTCTTGGTTGCAAGCATTAGACATTCTAGAGGATTTAAGCAGAAAATGAAATTATTAGAAAAATAAATGGTTTTCAAAATCCCTGGGCATCTAGATCACTTCTAACCAGTTTGGTCAGGACATAGTTGCCACAGCACTGGAAAACCTGGATATGGCTACTTCTACATCAGGATGGAACCTCCCTGTCTCTATTCTTTGTGTCACTAGCTCCTGGTTCCAAGTCTAAGAATAGTTGTATCTGATTGGTGAAGCCTTGGTCATATGTTACCTCCTAGTTACAAGGGAAGCTGGGAAATTCAAGATCTAGAATTTCATCTTGTACAGTGGTGGATTCCCCCTCCTAAAAAAAGGAAGATACTTCAGGTACTGGACAGATAAAAAAAAACTGCAATGTCTACTCCTGGCTTGCTATTGTGGGTGTATCACTTTGCCATTATGTATTTGTAAGAGAGTACAGATCCTGGCAAAATTCCTGGAAGAAGGTAACATTCAGAAAGTGTGGTGCGCTGATTATTTCCTGCTTATTCTCAGCAACATTCTTGCCTTTCCACGCCTTAATCTTCATTACAGGGCCTGGACTTCTACAAACCAAAGTTTCCATATCCCTTGTGTAGCTTCAGCCAAGGGGAAGCAGTGGTAGGATGTTGGAAGGTGGGAGGAAGTGAGAAGGTATGTTCTTTGTGCAATTTTGGGGAGTGACTACATTTCTGAAGATTCTAACCTCAGCCACAACAGTTCAGTACCAGCTGGGAAGAACCCTCCCTGGTGGTCCTACAACAGACCCAGAGGTCCCTCCTTCAGGATTCTATCACCCTATCTGGCACCCCTGGAGATGCAGTCATAAGTAAATTCCTGCACTTGGATAATAAACATACTGCTGTCTCTGTCCGAACCCTTGGAGTAGTAGCTGCTTTTGCTTTTTCCTAGTCTCCAGCTTACCTCCTATTTACTCTTCTAGCATTTCCAACACTTTGTAAGTACTTTGCTGGATTAAATCCTCTGATTTGAAATATTAATATGCTTGGTGTTTCCTGACTGGTCTCTGATTGATACACTTGGTAATTTGGTCAGAACAATAGGCCTTATATTTATAACATAGTTCTCAATTTCAAAGAGGTTTAATGTTTGGAATTGCTCCTATTTCTTCCCCCTTTCCAACTGGTTAACTCATACGTACTGTTCAAAACTTTGTTCAGACATTAGTTCTCCAGAAGCCTTCCTGATATTACCCCTGCATTCTGCCCCTCTAAACCCTATAGTACCACACAGTCATAGGGAGGTATATGACAATAGTGTTTGTTGATATTCATAGTGATAGTTATGTAGACTGGAAGTGTATATATGTAAAAGAATGCTTCAGTAGCTTTTCTTAGGCAAGTGTGCTGATC
This sequence comes from Cervus elaphus, assembly GCF_910594005.1. Taxonomy (NCBI): domain Eukaryota; kingdom Metazoa; phylum Chordata; class Mammalia; order Artiodactyla; family Cervidae; genus Cervus; species Cervus elaphus. Next base: position 72,168,111 of record NC_057823.1, on the reverse strand, counting down.
TCTGACTCTGGAATTCTAGTCCCGATTCCGTTAGTAGCTACTGTGCAAACTTGGAACTTCTCTAGGCTGTAGTTTCCTCTCCTGAAAAATGAGTAGGTTCAATCAAGAGAGTGATTTCCAAACTGTAAACAAATTTTTTTGAGTAATAGTACATGAAAGCCCAACATGGGAACCAGAAATAGATGATCTGGTGGAAGTCAGGGGTGGGCATTCTGGAGTTCTATGAACTCTATTCTTCCTCTAGCGCCAAACCCTTGGTAGCAGTTTCACCATTCCTCTAGGGCTCCATGAAGCAAAGTTATAACTCTGCACTAGATCATCTCTTCTATGTATTTCAGCCTTATACATTTAGGCACAAGTAGGTGATCCAATTAAATATGATGCCCACACATTGCTCAAACTATGGTCTGCACATGTCCTTGCTTCATCTTTATTGCCATCATCATTGTAGCCAGTTTCATTATTTTCAAAGGCATTGAGCATTTACTATGTACCAGGCATAACGCTCATCATGTCTAATCCTCACAATCATCCTACCCTTATTTTCCTGGAAGAGGAAACTGAGTTTCAGGGAAGTTCCATTACTCACTTTTTTGCATTCACTAGTTAACAAGTAACTGTATTGGCAGTCAAATCCATATGGACTTAATTATGAAACTATGCTCAAAATCATGACATCTTACTGCTTATTTACTTCTAGAACCCCACAGTGTAAGGAGGGGCTCCTTGTTTCTGTTTGTCCTACTAGCATAGTGATATCAGTCTGTCAAGCTGTTGTCAGTCTGTCTTCTTACACATGGACAATGGGGGAGCCCTGGTGACCCATTCTCAGCTTGAAGCAGCTTCAGGTGTCTGCCTTTTTTCCATGTCTGGGACTTCTGGCAACTGCAGAGCTGTCACCTGACTTGGGAGACCCACTGAATCAAAACTGAAATCAATTAGCCAGGGAAACCTGCCAACTCACCCTCCAAGTCACCAGTTGACAGCCTAATTTCCCTGGTGGTGAGAACTTCCCTCTGGCAATGATATTACCCTTGCCATGGGGAGTGTTCCAGGATTATCATGTCCCTCTCTGCAAAATAGTCACTTAATGAGCTGAAAAGGCAGAAATGAAAAAGGAGGTGGAAGGGCATTGAGAACCAGGTAATGTGGCCAATGATTAAAGAGAAGGGCCAGACATTTAAGCCAGAGTATGGGTCCCATGGAAAGGGATGTCTTGGTTAAAGGAGAGACCACACTGTCTCTTGATCTCTGAAATCCTCACCATCCACAGGGGCATTGAAAGAGCACTGGACCTCTGTTTCAACCCTGGGATGATATTGACTTCTGGTGCGTTTGGAGCAAATCTTTTCCTTCTCTGTTATACAGCATAAAGGCTATAAGTGTAGGCCCTGGAGTCAAGTGCTTAGATTTTAAATCTCGCCTCTGCCACTTACCAGCTGATTCTGACCAATTTTTTAATCTCCCCAAGACTTAGTTTCCTCAACTGTAGAATCACATAACAATGACATTCATCTCACAGGGTTGCTGCAAGGTAAATAAGGGAAAATTATTTCCCTTTGGCTCATAGGGTACCAGGCACAGTGACTGAAACATAGTAAGCATTCTCTAACTTCGGATGTTTTTGGATGCAAGTAATTGAAACTCTATCCAAGAGTGGTTTAAAGAAGGAAGTGTAATAGCTCATATAACTGAAAGTTTAGGGAGAGGATATCTGCAGGGTTAGTTAAACTAGTTTCTCAGTGACATCATCAAGAACCTGGCTCTTTCCATATTTCTATTTGTGATCCTGAGTGTTGGTTCCACTCTTAGGCTGGTTATCAGGATGGCTGCTTTACTTCCAGGCACCATATCTAAATACATCATGAGGAAGAAGGATGTCTGTCCTATGACTCTCTATTTGAAGCAAAGAAATTAAAGTAAAAAAAACTCACCAGCAAGTGTTTGCATATATCTTATTGTTAAGAATTGTGTCACATGCCCATTTTGACCAATTACTTGTAAGAAGCATTTAACCAGTGTAACTCACCTTGGCTCTGAGGGGTACAGTCAGCTTCGCCTGAGGCTAGATGGAGGGAGGTTGGGTGTCCAAAGAAAACTAAAGTTCTGCTGGGAAAGAAGGGACATATGGATGCTGGCTAGGCATTTGACTAAAATCTCTACCATCCATTAGTTTCACTGTTTGTTTTTATTGTTACTTTTTTCTATCATCAGTTTTTGCTTTGGAATGCTTGTTCTGTCTCTTTTCTGTTCTGAGAGTCATGAGTCTGATCTTACTCAGCATTCTCAGTGTGTGCTGGGCTGTTTGATCCCTGCCTCTTCTAATGAGAGGGCAACCGAAATGTACCATTTCTATTTCCAACTTTTATTCCCTTCTCAGAAATACTTCAAGCCAAACACTCCAGGTGTGCGGAGTTACTCAGAACCAGCCAACAGAAATTGATTCCAAGATCCCAGCAACTGTCACTTACAACAGTGAGTTGTGTAACTGAGCTGATGATACAGTTGACTAAGTGCCAAAGTCCCTGCCTTTCTCTACTTCAGAAACATACCTGGGAATCCTTCCTCTACCCAAGATGGCAAGCCCACCTCAAATAGTGTTTTGGATTGAAGGGTGGTACATTTGAACATTTCTGGTGCCTCTGTGTGTTGTGATCACATATTGTATGGCTAACACTTTTTTTAAAAAGAAGAATCAGTGTGGATGGTTGATGAAAAAACCAGTTCCATTTTGGAGAAACAACTCAAAACGTACTGGCAGGCCATTTGGGGATTGGGAAAATATTCTTCAGTTATGTGGGACAACAAATTTCTTTTTAGTTCTCTCATGATGAAACACAGCTTAGTCACATGCATAATTAAATTGATTTTTTTTTCTTTTTAATTTACCCTTGGCTTTTGGCCACAATGAATGCTGCTTGTTGGGCAGATGGCATAGACCATTTTTCCTGTCTGTTCAATCAGCTATCAGCAATGCTCAGCCGCTGGTCAATTGGCCTGAGTCAGCCAGAAAGTGTGGAGAAGGCAATGGCAACCCGCTCCAGTACTCTTGCCTGGAAAATCCCATGGACGGAGGAGCCTGGTAGGCTGCAGTCCGTGGGGTCGCTAAGAGTCGGACACGACTGAGTGACTTCACTTTCACTTTTCACTTTCATGCATTGGAGAAGGAAATGGCAACCCACTCCAGTGTTCTTGCCTGGAGAACCCCAGGGGTGGCAGAGCCTGGTGGGCTGCTGTCTATGGGGTTGCACAGAGTCGGACACGACTGAAGCAACTTAGTCGCAGCAGCAGCAGCAACCAGAAAGTGATGTTTTTGGTTCCAAGGGTAGACAGAGTCTATCACCTCATGGTTTAGATAGCATTTTTCCTCCAAGGGTCAGGTCAGACTCTGCTCTCTGATGTCATAAACTCCCAAGCAAATGGCAGAAACTCAGCATTATGGTAGTGTTCTCAATGATCAGCCAGGAAGTCTCCAGTATCTGGCAGAGTGAATTATGGCTCATTGAGTAAGACATTCATCACCCTCTTCTTAGAAATAAATTCCCTTTGTTTCTTCAGAGAATCACAAACACTTAGAGCTAGAAGTGAATTTGGAGGTTATGTGTTTGTTTCTGCAGCAAAATCCTTGGGGTGAACCTAATTGTGTCTGCTGCAGGGACTCTGATGTAGGGATTCAGTCTATGTGAAGTTCCCATAGGCTTCTTGGAGAACTAGTGAGGAAATATGTTGGAGCTGACTGATCTAGGCTAAAATTAATGAACAGAGATGGGGAACAAGAGTTTCCCCTTAACTCTTGAATTGAACCAACTCTAAATTTGAGTCCAGTTCTTAGATGGCTTGTCAAGGGGGGATAATTCTGAATGCTATGTTTTTTGCATCTTGCCCTTTATTCTGGCCCCAAAGTAACCATCCTCAGATTCCCAGAAGAGAGGGCACAGTAAGAAATTGTATGTGTGAGCAGAAGGATTCATAACACTAGGTTCCAAGATACTGAGACAGCAAGGAAACTCTACTTGGGAGGTCTGAAAATAGTTTGGTGTTATGATTCTTAGAGTGATGAAAGCCTGACAAAAGGCAGGTCAAGGTGGGAGAGGTGAGAAGGAGCAAGGGCCACTTGTGAAATAGGTAGCCTGGGACTGGTTGAGCCATGCTTCCCAAGACTTGGCTCAAGGGAAGCAGTAAATATGGTGACCTGGAGAGCCTGGAACAAACAGTTGTAGAAAAGAATGTCAGTGGATACTAAGGAGGTGGTCATGTGACCTAAGTTCATCCATCTGTCTCCTCCCATGACTTTGCAATCTTGGGAAAATTGATTGACCTTCAATCATTCCATCCATGGTGACTTGACACTGCCAGTTTGGAAGGCTCTTCAATATTCTCTCTCAATCTCTTGCTCATGCTAGTTAGAGTTGGGCTCTGTTGATTGCAATTAAATTACCCTAACTGCTGCAAGTTCCTTTTATGAATTAGGTAATTGCAAAATAGACACCCAAGGAGTGATTTTGGCCCTTTAGGGGGCTTGAGCCCTGAAGCTACTAGTTCATCACTGTCCTACTGCTTGAACATTGCCAAGCACAGCTGTATGTCTGGGCTACTGGGTGATGGAAAAGTGTCAGGAGTGAATGCCTGACACTTTGCTGTAGGAAGAAAACACAGATGGTTAGTTGTCATGATACTTATCCCTGTCAAAAATCATTGTTCCCTTTCTTGTCTCAGTATGACTTGTGCCAACAGAAAGAGAGGGCTCTGGGAGTCAGCACAGCTGGAAGCAGCTCCACTTGGACTCTGGCTATCTGTATGACCCTGAGCAAGTCATTCCCCTCTCAGCAGTCAGTTTACTCACCTATAAAAGAGTGAAATAGCACACAGAAATGCAGCATATAATATTAAGAACAGCAGAATTGCTGTGCTGCTGGGAAAATGCAGGTGAGCTGCTGGGAAAATGCAAGTGAGCCAGGTGGTGGTGGTGGGTGGAAATCTGCCTACTCAGCTGCTCCTATTACCTCTTCCTTTGGTTTTTAAGGAACCCTAGAGGTCTGAGACAGAGAAGGCAATGGCACCCCACTCCAGTACTCTTGCCTGGAAAATCCCATGGACGGAGGAGCCTGGTAGGCTGCAGTCCATGGGGTCTCGAAGAATCGGACATAACTGAGCGACTTCACTTTCACTTTTCGCTTTTATGCATTGGAGAAGGAAATGGCAACCCACGCCAGTATTCTTGTCTGGAGAATCCCAGGGATGGGGTCGCACAGAGTCGGACATGACTGAAGTGACTTAGCAGCAGTAGCAGTAGCAGAGGTCTGAGACGGAGAAGGTAATGGCACCCTACTCCAGTACTCTTGCCTGTAAAATCCCATGGATGGAGGAGCCTGGTAGGCTGCAGTCCATCAGGTCACTAAGAGTCTGATTCGACTGAGTGACTTCACTTTCACTTTTCACTTTCATGCATTGGAGAAGGAAATGGCAACCCACTCCAGTGTTCTTGCCTGGAGAATCCCAGGGACAGAGGAGCCTGGTGGGCTGCTGTCTATGGGGTCGCACAGAGTTGGACACGACTGAAGTGACTTAGCAGCAGCAGCAGCAGCAGCAGCAGAGGTCTGAGAAACACAGTTTGATGACTGTCTACAGGGCTAGATGATCTCTGAGGGACTTTCCAGTCTATAATTCAATCAATTTTAACTTCTTTTTATAGAACAGCCACATTCCCCTTTTCTCTAGCCCTTCCCTAAACATAACCCTCATCACTCCAGGTACACACACCTTCTCTCTGCATACAGGGAAGAAGAAAAGGGGCTGTTTATGTGTTTATTTGCTGACTGAGTCTTCTGTATTAGATGGCCAAGATTACTGATAAGATCTCAAGAGGCACAGTAACTCCAGTAGAACATCCTCCTGCAGATGCAAAGCTTGAGCCCTCTCCAGGCCACCTATGGCCACTGGTCAGGCTTTTCAGGGGCTAATGGTCCTAAAGTGGAATTACAGAAACACTAGAAGTTCTGAAAGTCCCTAGTCCCTAGAGCCCATGTTTAGACATCCTAAGGATAAACTGCTTCCCTGAGAGCATCATGTGCCATATAGATAGACGTATAATCTGATACTTAAAGGTGTACAAGAGATGCCATCATTTCTATTCACCCATACTCCTTTTCCAAAGAATCTTCCCTTCCTTTTAAACGTGCTCTTGGAAGCTTTGCCAAAGAGGTACTGAAGGATGCATGTTTGTACTCGATGATTACTCACTGTTGCCTACTAGCCTTTGCTGACTGGCCTAGAACTAGTCACCTGACTCAAGTATGACCAGTCAGTTCCTCTCTACTGAGACACAGACCCCCTGTTACTTATGCTGATGGACATGGAGCTATATGGGAATATGGCTGTGGGATAGTCATCATGTCGGACCATGAGCAATAGTGGAAACCAGCATACCAAGAAGAGAACATAGTAGACACAAAAAGTGAAAGTAGAGATCAGAGAACATGAGGAAGCAGAGAGAGGGGGTGGCAGGTGCTCTCTGATGTTCTCATTCCACAAGTCCCTTTAATACTTTCATATTTAGCTTACTTTAGAGTCCCTTGGATGCTTCCTTTAAACCTGAATTTTCAGTTGAACTAGCCAGAATAGGCACATTGGCAACGGAAAATCCTTAATGAAGATAAAAATCTTAATGAAAAAAGTCATGGTACCATCTACCCTGAAAGGGCTTGTTTTATTCACTCAACTGATGTTTACTTGACCAAATTGTGTCAGTACTGTGCATACCAGCATGATGGATACAGTGATGAGCAAATATTTAGAGATTCAAAATTATCTCAAGTGTGGAATGGTTGAAGGAAACATTGAGGAAACAGTTTGACAGTGGTCATCCTTTATTTGAAGGGAAGTGATAGAAAGAGGAATTAGACTTTGTTGGCCCAGAGGGCAAGAGTTGACAGGCAGAAATGAGATGAGGGTTGATGGGGATTCAACTTAGGAGAGAACTTTCCAGCAGTTTGGTACTGTCTATAGATAGAACAGTTTGTCTCGAAAGTTGAGTTCTCTACCAAGGGGCCAAATGGCCAGTTTTTAGGAATTTTATAGGGTTGATGCAAATATTAGATGAAAGTTTAGATGAGAGGACCTCTAAGATTCTGCCCCAAACTTCTAGGTTCTTATTTTACCTTGGACCTTTATGGTTTGCATGATTTCAGGTAAGTTACCTAACTTCTCTGCGGCTGTTTTCTCCTTTGTGGGATGTTGTTGTGAGAAATAAATGATGTGGCACTTAGTAAAGATCTAGTACAGAGAAGGAACTTGGTAATTGTTTTTGTGATTCTCCTCTGCCACAGGTGAGGATTTTCTTGAAATGCTTTCTCAACTACCACTGCCAATTCAAGAATCTTATTTGCTTTACGCAGCTGTAGTTAAGATGATATAGCTATGTCTTATTCTCCTTGCTTAGCATAGGGCTATGCACAAAGAAAGGCCTTAATAAATACTAGTAGATATGACTTAATATGGAGGCTTAGCTAACAGTCCTTATGGCAAAATTTATGTGAGAATTCATGTTCTTTCTATCCTTTAAAATTAAATACTGAGTCACAAATAGATATAGTATACACACAGAATTCCATGCACAGATATGCATGCATGCACCAAGACTGCACCTAAACAAATGCACATAGCATGCAGACAAGCATGGCCATGCATACCCACTCACACAGACAGGCACAGACTTTCACTTCCCCCTCCCTATAATCAAGAAGATGGAAGAAGAATCTGCCTGTGGGATGAGTCACAGAGGCGATTGGGATAAAGGGCAGGATTCAGCATCCCTGGGGAATCTTTATTTATAGCCCTGGCTTCTGGAGAGGGGGCTGAAATCATTCCTAAGGAGCTTCAGTGATGGAGACTGATAAGATAACCAAGAGATGTCATTCCCACCACTGTGCTCTTTTAGAAGCAGGCGCCTGTTGCTGCTGGAGCCCACAGAAGTGCTGTGTCACTCCAAGGCTTGTGGTCCACGGGGAGGAGTTGAGCTGACTGTGTTCTAGCTGGGCCATAGGCAGCCACTGGGCCCCTTTCCCTGGTGCGTAGACAATCTCTATGCTAATCCAAACAAATCCTCCCAGCTCCAAACAAACAGAAACCTCTCTGAGCCTGTAGAAGCCTCTGATCACAGAGGATGCAGTTTAGATTCAAAATGATACAGTCTAATCCACTTACCCAATGGTCCTGCACCTGTCAACACTGTGGTTTCATAATGGGCAGAGCAAGTTCATGGGGGCAAATGCAACACCAGACTCAACCTGCCCTCCCAAGGGCTAGGGAAGGATAGGGAGAGGCAGCTGGCTCTTTGCTGGGCTTTGAGGGACACTGGAAAAGTCCAGTGGGAGGGTGGGCAGGGAGTTCTTCGATTGTAGACTCTGTGTCTCATCTCTTGTTGCACTCGAGGCACCCAGAGCACTCCTGACAGAGGCAGTATCTATAAGATTTTATCTAGAAGATCTTAGCTGACAACTGGATACATGCAGGATCTCTTTAGCTTCCTGGTGTATGAGGATGCTAGTTATGGTTCTTGGGTAAGAGACAGGCTAGAAAGGAAAGAATATTTTCTAGGGAGTCAGGAAGACCAGGGCTCCAATCCTGTCTCTTCTCCTAGAAGACCTGGGGCAGGTCACCTAAGCTCTTCAACCTTCAGTTTTCTCATCTGTAAAATGGTAACTCACTGATACCTACTATGTTTGGGGGCTATGCTAAGGATTAGAGATGGTACAAGTATATTACTTATGTGCCCCCTGAGAGGTATGAATTTGAATATGAAGCAGTCAATAACACTTTAGTTGAACTAATTGGTCAGAATGTACCTGGCAGAACAGGGACCGCCAAAGTTGTCTGGGACTGTTTGTTCTATTGGCCCCTTACTTCGGAGCCCTCTGCATGGCCGAGTCCTGCTCTGAGTGTGGGTTCCCCTCTTAGCTCCCATGGTTCTCAGCTGGCTTATGAGTGAGCCTAAGCCTTTGCTCCTAGCTGAGGTGGGCGATCCCTTGGACTAGATACCTGTTGTCCAAGTGCAGACCCTGTGTTCTTCCCTCATATGCTCTTCCTCTTGGTCCCTGACCCTCACACTGGCTCCTGGCCCTGAATGTGGCATAAGTAAGAGCTGCTGCTCACCTCTGAACTCTTGATTCAAGTGGGTCCTTCTGGGGCTGCTGGTCCTGACCTCCCCAACATGTTGGGATTGCCTGAGACTAGCCTGGTGTTCGGTCCTGCCAGTTTCCACCTCTGATTCTCAGGCCTAGTTCTGTCTTGGAGTCCTGATGGGACAAAGTTGAAGAGCCCTGGACCTGTTCTTCTAGGATATAGAGAACCCAACCCAGAACTTGAGCCTTGAAGGTTTTCCCAGGGAAAGTCAGAGGGCAACAGAGAGCACGAAGTGAGTCCGGGGAGAGAAGGAAGAAGCAGGAAGTGGAAGGGAGTCACATTAATGGTATAGTGCCCAAGCTTATCCATGAGATGAAGAGTAGTCACTCCAGCCACTATTAAAACACTACTGAAAGAATAACACAGTGATTACTAAAAGCCCAGGCTTTGGAACCAGACAGACCTGAGCTTGAAACCTGGCTCTGTCGTTTGCTATCTTGGGCAAGTTGCACCATCTTTCTGAGTCTGGGATCTCTCACTTGCAAAATGGGGTCAGTAATGATACCTGCCTCTTAGGGCTGTTGAGAGCATTAAATGAAACGATGGATGTAAAGTGCTTAGCACAGTGCCTGACAAGCAGCAGGCAGTCAATAAGATGGTGGCTATGATGACAGACTTGTTCTTTGACCCTATCACTGGTGGCTGCTCAGGGTCATCAGCAGTATCTGATGAGGCCATGGGTTTGAAGGTATTCAGAAGCCTGGAGAGCATGATGTTAATATAGTGTATAGAAATAATTATTTTATTTCTCAGTTTTTGAAATTTGCTAATTGATGTGCTATTGGACATGGATTGGGCATCTGGCAAATAGTGCATGAAGGACTCCCATGACTAGGCTCCTAGTCTGATATTCTAATATCCAGTGGGATGGAAAGGGCTTTGACAGGGTCTTCCTGGGGTCTTCTAGGACCATCCACATTGCTCAGTTCTTCCAGTTTGGCAGAGAAGGTTATAAGAGGAGAGGGTATATAGGACCAGGAGCTAAAGTTTTACTTGCTAACCATTTCCCAGAGCCTGGGACTGAGTGAGCCAAGGAAGAGGCGAAAAGGGACCAGGCAACAAGCCCTGATTTACGACTTGAGGTTCTAATTCCAGAAGCCACATCATCGGTTCCTTTGGGAAAGAGCTTTAGCCAGATAAACTGTCCTTCCAGCTGTAGGACTGAGTCCCAGGCCTGCTCCCAAGGGCAATGCTGTTTTACGCACCCTTAGGGGAAAGAAAACCTGGAGAGCAAATTCTAGGATGAGGTCAGGATGGGAATCAACCCTCCCAATAGCCAGATGAATATCTGAAACAAAAATGCCAGGCTCCTAACTGTGGAAAGGGGTGATAGAATTCATAACAAGATGACCTTACTGTCAGCTAGGCAAAATGGAGTCCATAAGAAGGGGCAAATGGTCCTTCACTTTGTATTTTCCATCCTTATCTTACAACTCCTACAGACGCCATAGGGGGTGATTCTGCTCAGCCATATTTTAGGCCTTTCCCAGCATCCCAACTGACATGGAGTCATCTTAGTAGAATCTTGGAATGTCCTGTATGGCCACATCTTTCACAGGTGGTAGGTTTTACAAACACCTACATTCTTCCCTTCTTTTTAGCAGAACTGGGTGGGTGGCAATATACAAAGTGGACTCCTCTACTAGATCCAGGGACGAACCATGTTTGGGCTCATTCAAACATGATGATCCCATTCTCATTTGCTAACAATTGACTTAGCAGTGGTCATGTGGTCTTGCTCCCACCAATGAGACCTGTGGCAAAGTCTTCTGGAATCTTCTGGAAAGAGTTTTGTCTTTGATGAGAGACACAAAAGGAGAAACTCTAGTCTCTCTTTTCTTTCTTTTCTATGTCATTCAGTGAGGATGTGGTATTTGGAGCTGTGGCAACTGTCTTGTCACCATGAGGAGGGAGCAACAAACACTTCAGAGAAACTGACCCAGATCCTTGAAATTGTTGAGCAACTGATCTAACCCTGCATATGCCAACTTGCCAATTCCTGTTAAAGCATTAAAAGTCCTTACTGTTTAAGCAACTTTTAGTCAGATATGTTGTTATGTGTATCCCAAAGCATTTTAACATACATACATCATGGATATATATATTGTATAAATAGTACGTCTTCTCATTTGACCTTCTCTCTTCCCCTCTCTGTTCTCTGCCTTAACCCAAGAGACTAAGACTTGGTTGCCTGTAAGGGCCATATAGAAAGGTGAAACAGGCCCTCAGTAAGAGAAGCAAATTGGAGAGTGAGGGTTTCTTGTAAAGTGGCTGGGGTCAATTAACCAGCTCTAGCTGGTAGTGGCCATCAGCAATTCTAGCATGATGTGGTAAGGCGGTTTTATTTTTCAAGAGAAATCAGAAAACTATATTTTTATGTGGAACTTCACAATTTTATATGTGCATTTAAATTTTAAAGAAAGATATTGCATGGACTAAACCAACACATCTGAGAACTATGCATAGTCTAGAGGTCACACATTTGTGTCCTGGCTTTAGCCCCAAAGTTATATCTCTTCCTTGGTTTGATCTCAAGTGTGGGTTGTGAGTGACTGCTTTCTGATTTTGCTGTTGGATGGGGTTGTGTTTGTGGCTTGGAAGATACAGAGATGGGAGATAGAGGATGGGGGAAGTGAGAACAAATGCCATAACTTGCCTGCCATCAACGCACTACATTTGCAAGACTGCAAACCTTTGCCCTGCAGGATGAACTTCCTCTTTTTATACTGCTTGTGATTTTACTAAAAGGGTCACTGTCATTCTCTCTACTAAGGCCCATTACCAGAGACCCCCTTCTCTTATCCACACATCACTATGGTTCAGGCTGTAAGGATGGGAGTGAGGAGAATCTATCCTACCGAACAATCAAGAGGCTAATAATGTTAGGGAGTTGGATGCAACCTCCTAGGAAGCTGCCTTCCTATATGATGTCATTAGTGCTGTGGACAGCACTTGGAGACATCCTTCAAGCAAAGGTTATGGACATTTTAGACTCTTGCTAAACTAACCTGGTGACTCTCCTCCCCCAAGGCAAGTCCAGAATCCTTGGGTCCCTGCATGACCCAGGAAGGTGGCTTAATTTAAGTCTACAGGCTATAAAATTGGATATCTTTTTGTTTTTCTTTAGGTCATCAAATTTAAAAGTTTCCAGGGTGCCTCTGTTGAAAAGCGTCAGAGAAGAGCTAGCATGGATTTCATGTGGTGCATTGTACACAGCCCAATGATGCCCTTCAGTGACAGGAGAGGATGAGTCACCACCAGCTTTGGGGATTGAGAAGAAATGTCAATGAAGCCATGAATAATAGGTGCTGTACTGACACCTAAGAAGGTTAAGGGCAGGAATTAGTTGGCAGGGAAGAAAACAGTGTGTGGGGGAAGTTACAGAGCTTCTGCAGCTCACTGCCATCTGATTGGAGAGCCAAGAAAAAAGGAAATTTCTTTCATTTTAAAGGAAAAATATGGGTGTGTTGGAGAGAGGGGTCCTTCTTCAAGGTCAGAGAGGTGGACTTGATGTCTCCTAGAATTCCATTCACCTTGGCTGAGAGGGCTGGCAGTTAGAAAACAATGAATTTACGCACACCTTCAAGCATTTTCCAGAAAGGCAGAGTCCAATCTTGTCCACTTCCAGGAAGACCCTAACATGCAGAAGTGCTAAGGGATGCTAGAGTGGGTTTCAATCCCTGCCATCAAGACAGTAAGGGGTTCTGAAGGCATTTCCTACCCTCTGCATAAGGAACAAGCCGTGAGGTTAAAGAGCTGGGGGTTGTGCTTCTACAGAAGTTCTGATCAAATGCTTTCCTGGTGATTCGTTCTGGGAGGACCAGCAAAGGATGAACTTGAGGAAAATGACCAAGTGCTTCCCCACCTGAGAGTTGTTTCAATTGCTTGTTAGTCTCAATCAGAACAATCTCAGTGAGGGCAGATTTAGAAGCCTGTAGACAGTCTAAGAGGAAAGTAGGTGACATTACCCCTATTGCTTCCACTATAATGGATGTTCCTGCACCATCAACTAGTGTGTGTAGATTGAGGGGTTATGGGCCAAGCTGAGAACAGTAACAACAAAAGTCATCATAGGTTGAGTTCTCTAAAAGCTGGTTCAGAGACAGAGTTGGTGTTAGGGACCAACACCTGTGGAAAGGAGATGGACCAACACCTCGGGATTGGGCAGTGGGAAAGGTAGAACTCTGATGTTCATTTGTGTTGTTCTGCTGCAGTGCGTCCAAAAAACCCAGCCTTTATCAGTTATTGGCCATGGAATTCCAGTGAAGGGCACAACTTTGGGCAAGGTGGCTCTCTGTAGCTGAGACAGTCCTGCTTGAGCTGATAGCAATCACAGCAGCGGGCATGGCAAGTCCTTCCATGAAGTGAGAAATGAAGCAGTACATTTCTGTGTCCTTCAAAAAATTCAAATCTCAAATCCAGAGCAGGTCCTCTTAAAACAGCCTCTCAGAACCCCAAGCTGCCTTTGTGCTTAGTTGCTCAGTCGTATACAACTCTTTGTAACCCCATGGACTGTAGCCCACCAGGCTCCTCTGTCCATGGGGATTCTCCAGACAAGAATACTGGAGTGGGTTGCCATGCCCTCCTTCAGGGGATCTTTCCAACCCAGGGATCAAACCCAGGTCTCCCACACTGCAGGCGGATTCTTTACTGTCTGAACCACCAGGGAAGCCAAGAATACTGGAGTGGGTAGCCTATCCCTTCTCCAGGGGATCTTCCCAACCCAGGAATTGAACTGGGGTCTCCCGCATTGCCGGCAGATTCTTTACCAGCTGAGCTACCAGGGAAGCCCCCAACCTGCCTCTGGAGCAAGGCAATTGGACAAAACAACTGAAATGTCCATGATGGTAGAGAGATCAGACCACAGCAAGAACTCAGGGTTTGGATTCAGATAGACTTGGACTCAAAATCCACACGAATACTTACCAACTGTGTGACTCTGGGCAACTAATAACATTTGCTGAGTTCCATGACTTGCTGTATAAAATGGGGATAATAATACATGTTGGTCCTGGTCCTCAGATCCATGCCTTTTCCTCCCTCCCCTGTTCTATGTTTCAGGAACTGATTTCTGCAAGCTGTTGTTTCCAGGCTCCCAAGACAGCTAGCTTCTAGCTGGGTTTGGCCAATAGTGAGAGATCTGGGGGCAAGAAGAAGGGGCTAACCAGGGCATTTGCCCCTTCCCATCAGCTTCAGGGGGTGTCTCTGGCAGCAGCTGCATCTCCCTAGAGGGATCTGGTATCACACCTTCGGGGTTATGCATATAGGGTTTAAAATTTTTTTTTTATTAATTTATTTTGATTTTTTTTCATTTTTGGGGTGTGCTGGGTCTTTGTTGTTGCATGTGGGCTTTGTCTAGTTTTGGTGAGTCAGGGCTGCTCTATAGTTTCAGTGCATGGGCTTCTCATTGTGGTGGCTTCTCTGGTTGCAGAAAGCAGGCTCTAGAGCATGCTGGCTTCAGTAGTTGTGGCTTTCGGGCTTAGTTGCCCTGTGGCATGTGGAATCTTCCTGGAGTAGGGATTGAACCTGTGTTCCCTGCATTGGCAGGTGAACTCTTAACCAGTGGACCACCAGGGAAGTCTGCGTATAGGTTTTTTAATAATGTTGATGAGCCAGTACTTTCCTTAATGAAGATTATTTCAATTGATTAACCATCACTAGAGGAGCCTGGCAGGCTACAGTCCATGGAGTCCTATGAGTCGGACATAACTTAGCCACTAAACCACACCACCACATGTAGAGGATGAGATATGGGATGGGAATTTTAATTAGGACATGGAAAAGCAGACATTGAAGTATGTCAATGCTTCCTGAACTGCAATGACCCCAGTGAGTAATTAAAGTAAGGGAAGGAGGGTTGCAGGGTGTCAGATAGTGGTGGTGAGGCAGAGAAGGGGACCCTATAGTATAGGTGTTTGAATAGTTGTTGAAGTCAAGGTTGCTAGCATTACAACTCTGCAAAGAACCCTCAAAGACATTTGAAATTGGCATTCAAAGCTGGTCAAAATAAAGCTTCAATCTACTTTTATCACTCTCTTTCTTAAATCTTTTAGTGGTTTAGATGGTGGCTCCCCAAAGATATGTCCAAATTCTAGCCCCAGGGACCTATGCATCTGATTTTATCTGAAAATAAGGTCTTTGAAGACGTTAAGGATTTCAAGGTGAGATTATCCTGGATTTAGAGTGAGCCCTGAACCCAATGTCTTTTTAAGGCAAGGAAGAGAGAAGATTGAGACACAGGGAAGATGGCCACAGGAAGACAGAGGCAAAGATATGGGAACTTTGCTGCCAGAAGCCAAGGAAAGTGGAGCTACCATAAGCTGAAAGAGGCAAAGCCCTAGAGCCTCCAGAGAGTATATGGTCCTGCTGACACCTGGATTCCAGACTTTCAGCCTTCAGTACTATGAGAGAATAAATTTCTGTTGTTCCAAGACACTTAGTTTCTTATGGCAGCCCTAGGAAACTAATACAGATCCCCAAATTTCAGCTATATTGTGTAAGTAAGCTATTTCCTGAAAGCATAACTCTTTGCTGACATCAGGTCTTTGATCATGTTACGTTGGATGCACATCATTTCTATATAATGCATGCAAATTTAACTATTTATTTGGCAAAAAAATAAGGTTAATTGGTAGAGAGAGGCAGAAAGTAAGAGTGAACTAATAGGTAAACTCTTGGGGCACCTCTGCCCCTTTCCACATGTGAAGTGGTGAGCGCCATCCTGGAGGATGCGGGAGGTGTGGCAGTGACTGCTTCTCTCCTCTCCCGTGGACCTCACACCATGTGATTTAAGAATTTATGTGTAAGAATTTAAGAATTCATATTTTTCATCCAACATAGTACTTTATTTTTTAAAATTTATTTATTTTAATGGAGGCTAATTACAATATTGTAGTGGTTTTTGCCATGCATTGACATGAATCAGCCATGCCTGTACATGTGTTCCCTATCCTGAACCACCTTCCCACCTCCCTCCCCATCCCATCCTTCAGGGTCACCCCAGTGCACCAGCCCTGGGCACCCTGTCTTATGCATTGAACCTGGACTGGTAATCTATTTCACATATGATAATATACATGTTTCAATGCTATTCTCTCAAATCATCCCACCGTTGCTTTCTCCCACAGAGTCCAAAAGTCTGTTCTTTACATCTGTGTCTCTTTTGCTGTCTCACATATAGGGTCATCATTACCATCTTTCTAAATTCCATATATATGTGTTAATATACTGTATTGGTGTTTTTCTTTCTTTCTTACTTCACTCTGTATAATAGGCTTCAGTTTCATCCACCTCATTAGAACTAATTCAAATGTATTCTTTGTAATAGCTGAGTAATATTCCATTGTGTATACATACCACAGCTTTCTTTTCCATTCATCTGCTGATGGACATCTAGGTTGCTTCCATGTCCTGGCTATTGTAAACGGTGCTGCGATGAACACTGGGGTACACATGTCTCTTTCAATTCTGGTTTCCTCAGTGTGTATGCCCAAGAGTGGGATTGCTGGGTCATATGGCAGTTCTATTTCCAGTTTTTTAAGGAATCTCCACACTGTTCTCCATAGTGGCTGTACTAGTTTGCATTCCCACCAACAGTGTAAGAGGGTTCCCTTTTCTCCACAGCCTCTCCAGCATTTATTGCTTGTAGACTTTTGGATAGCAGCCATTCTGACTGGCGTGTAAATGGTACCTCATTGTGGTTTTGATTTGCATTTCTCTAATAATGAGTGATGTTGAGCATCTTTTCATGTGTTTGTTAGCCATCTGTATGTCTTCTTTGGAGAAATGTCTGTTTAGTTCTTTGGCCCATTTTTTGATTGGGTCATTTATTTTTCTGGAATTGAGCTGCAGGAACTGCTTGTATATTTTTGAGATTAATTCTTTGTCAGTTGCTTTGTTTGCTATTATTTTCTCCTATTCTGAAGGCTGTCTTTTCACCTTGCTTATAGTTTCCTTTGTTGTGCAAAAGCCTTTAAGTTTAATTAGGTCCCATTTGTTTATTTTTGCTTTTATTTCCATTGCTCTGGGAGGTGGGTCATAGAGGATCCTGCTGTGATTTATGTCAGAGAGTGTTTTGTCTATGTTTTCCTCTAGGAGTTTTATAGTTTCTGGTCTTACATTTAGATCTTTAATCCGTTTTGAGTTTACTTTTGTGTATGGTGTTAGAGAGTGTTCTAGTCTCATTCTTTGACAAGTGGTTGACCAGTTTTCCCAGCACCACTTGCTAAAGAGGTTGTCTTTTTCCATTGTATATTCTTGCCTCCTTTGTCAAAGATAAGGTGTCCATAGGTACGTGGATGTATCTCTGGGCTTTCTATTTTGTTCCATTGATCTATATTTCTGTCTTTGTGCCAGTACCATACTGTCTTGATGACTGTAGCTTTGTAGTATAGTCTGAAGTCAGGCAGGTTGATTCCTCCAGTTCCATTCTTCTTCCTCAGGATTGCTTTGGCTATTTGAGGTTTTTTGTATTTCCATATAAATTGTGAAATTATTTATTCCAGTTCTCTGAAAAATACCGTTGCTAGCTTGATAGGGATTGCATTGAATCTACAGATTGCTTAGGATAGTATACTCATTTTCACTGTATTGATTCTTCCAATCCATGAACATGGTATATTTCTCCATCTATTTGTGTCCTCTTTGATTTCTTTCATCAGTGTTTTATAGTTTTCTATACATAGGTCTTTTGTTTCCTTAGGTAGATTTATTCCTAAATATTTTACTCTTTTCTTTGCAATGGTGAATGGAATTGTTTCCTTAATTTCTCTTTTTGTTTTCTCATTGTTAGTGTATAGGAATGCAAGGGATTTCTGTGTGTTAATTTTATATCCTGCAACTTTACTATATTCATTAATTAGCTCTAGTAGCTTTCTGGTAGCATCTTTAGGGTTTTCTATGTAGAGGATCATGTCAACTGCCAACAGTGAGAGTTTTACTTATTTCCCAATCCGGATTCCTTTTATTTCTTTTTCTTCTCTGATTGCTGTGGCTAAAACTTCCAAAGCTATGTTGAATAGTAGTGGTGAGAGTGGGCACCCTTGTCTTGTTTCTGACTTTAGGGAAAATGCTTTCAAGTTTTCACCATTGAGGATAACGTTTGCTGTGGGTTTATCATATACGGCTTTTATGATGTTGAGGTATGTTCCTTCTATGCCTGCTTTCTGCAGGTTTTTTTTTAATCATAAATGTATGTTGAATTTTGTCAAAGTCTTTCTCTGTATCTATTGAGATAATCATATGGTTTTTTTTATGTTTTAATTTGTTAATGTGGTGTATCACATTGATTTGTGAATACTGAAGAATCCTTGCATCCCTGGGATAAAGCCCACTTGGTCATGATGTATGATCTTTTTAATATGTTGTTGGATTCTGTTTGCTAGAATTTTGTTAAGGATTTTTGCATCTATGTTCATCAGTGATATTGGCCTGTAGTTTTCTTTTTGTGTGGCATCTTTGTCTGGTTTTGGTATTAGGGTGATGGTGGCCTCATAGAATGAGTTTGGAAGTTTACCTTCCTCTGCAATTTTCTGGAAGAGTTTGAGTAGGATAGTGTGTTAGCTCTTCTCTAAATTTTTGGTAGAATTTAGCTGTGAAGCCATCTGGCCCTGGGCTTTTGTTTGTTGGAAGATCTCTGATTACAGTTTTGATTTC
Source organism: Cervus elaphus (assembly GCF_910594005.1). Taxonomy (NCBI): domain Eukaryota; kingdom Metazoa; phylum Chordata; class Mammalia; order Artiodactyla; family Cervidae; genus Cervus; species Cervus elaphus. The sequence continues at coordinate 72,149,277 of NC_057823.1, read as the reverse complement.
CGTGCTTGTGATGGGTCTGTTAAGATTTTCTATTTCTTCCTGGTTCAGTTTTGGAAAGTTATACTTTTCTAAGAATTTGTCCATTTCTTCCAAGTTGTCCATTTTATTGGCATGTAGTTGCTGATAATAGTCTCTTATGATCCTTTGTATTTCTGTGTTGTTGTGATTTCTCAATTTTTATTTCCAAATTTGTTGATTTGATTCTTCTCCCTTTTTTTCTTGATGGGCCTGGCTAATGGTTTGTCTATTTTATTTATTTTCTCAAAGAACCAGCTTTTAGCTTTGTTGATTTTTGCTATGGTCTCCTTTGTTTCTTCTTCATTTATTTCTGTCCTAATTTTTCTTGTTTCTTGTTTCTTGTTTCTCGAGACAAGCTTGTATTGCTATGAACCTTCCCCTTAGCACTACTTTTACTGAATCTCATAGGTTTTAGGTTGTTGTGTTTTCATTTTCATTCATTTCTATGCATATTTTGATTTCTTTTTTTATTTATTCTGTGATTTGTTGGTTGTTCAGAAGCATGTTGGTTAGCCTCCATATGTTTGTATTTTTAGTAATCTTTTTCCTGTAGTTGATATCTAATCTTACTGCATTGTGATCAGAAAAGAGGTTTGAAATGATTCAAAATTTTTTTGAACTTACCAAGGCTAGATTTATGGCCCAAGATGTGATCTATCCTGAAGAAGGTTCTGTGTGCACTTGAGAAAAAGGTGAAATTCATTGCTTTGGGGTGAAATGTCCTATAGACATCAATTAGGTCTAACTGGTCCATTGTATCATTTAAAGTTTGTGTTTCCTTGCTAATTTTTCAACATAGCACTTTAAAGGAAGCTCACAGATTTATCAGATGTTCAACTGAAGCCAACAGCAAATGACTTCAAGACTAGAGGAAACATTGGCTCTACTGGTTTTCTTGAGAGATGGTATGTCATTCTCCAGAATGGTTCCTGCTGAAGGGATTTTCAAGGAATGTTGTCTGTCATCTAGTTATGATTTTTTTTTTCATATAATCATGCTTTATGCACTGATTTTAGAACCCAAATACTGAATAAGTTTTGATTCCTTTAAATTCATGTTGCTTAGAATTTTCTGGCATGCTTCAACAGTGGCTCGGCTGGTAAAGTATCTGCCTGCAATTTGGGAGACTTGGGTTCGATCCCTGGGTTGGGAAGATCCCCTGGAGAAGGAAAAGGCCACCCACTCCAGTATTCTGGTCTAGAGAATTCCATGGACTGTATAGTCCATGGGGTTGCAAAGAGTTGGACACGACTGAGTGACTTTCACTTTTGCTTTCAACATACCACTTTTTCCAAACATTTCTCCCTTTATTCCCTAATCTGTGCTGAATTTCTAGTTTCTTAAAATTTCCATAACATTTCCCTCCATCTCCCTGATGTATCTTCACTTACAGGAATTTGTGTACATATCAGGCTCCCTTGTGGCTCAGCTGGTAAAGAATCTCCCCACAATGCAGGAGACCTGGGTTTGATCCCTGCGTTGGGAAGATCCCCTGGAGAAGGGAAAGGCTACCCACTCCAGTATTCTGGCCTGGAGAATTCCATGGACTGTAAAGTCCATGGGGTAGCAAAGAGTCAGGCAAGATTGTGTGAGTTTCACTTTCACTTTCACTTTTCAGGCTCCCTTACAGGAGCTCCTTAGGATTGGAATCTACATATCTTTGAATCCTTCGATAGAGATGGATGAATAGATATATGTATGATGGATGGATAGACTGATGAATTTATAGATCCAGAGAAAAAATCAAATGGGAACTAATAGCCAAAGCAAAGAGAACCTGTTTACACTAAGGTGAAGCTTGATACACAAATTGGGACTCAGACGGACAAGTGACTTCATACCCTAGCATATAGCTGGTTTTCTTTCTTAGCTGATTTAAAATAAGGCCAGGCATTTGGCATCCCTTTAAATTACTGGTGCTTGGATGTCTCTGTTATAACAGGTTCTCAAAGAACTCTTCCCTGCACCTCCAAGTCTAAATGAGTCCCCATCTCCTCTCTTGTATGCTATCATAGCATCCTCTTTTTTTTTCTTTCCTTCATAGCAATTGTCATAGTTTGAAACTGTATTTGTATTTTTTGACTTTTTGTCTAAAATCTTTTATACCCTATTGGATGACATTACACTCAAGAAAGGTAGGATTCATGTCTGTTTTCCTAACCCTAGTGATTTAGTGTCTAGCTCAATGCCTAACATATACTACTATGGTTAACAATGTTTGCTATTGTTTGACTGTGTATTATGTGTCAGATACTGTTCAAAAGTGCTTCACACAAATCATCTCCTTTCATCTTCACAGCAACTCTACGAGCAGAAACTATTGCTACTCCCATCTTATAGATGAGGAAACTAAGATACAGCAAAGCTAACCTCCCCAAAGTCTCATAGCTAGGAAGTGGCAGAGTTGAGATTTAAACCCAGTCATGCTGGTCCCAAAGTCAGAACCAGTCACTAAATATTTATTGGGTAAATGAATGAACCATGATAAATATTCCTATATATGGTGAGATTTTGAGATAGAACTGGGAGGATATTTTTACATCTTCTGGGCTGACCCTGTGGAAATGTCTCCTACAGAAACTCTGAGAATTAGTTCTCCAGATCCTTCTGAAATGCTTCTGGTACTGGGGACTCACTAACTTTTCCAGTGGGGCAACTCTAGCTATTGGGATGTTCTTCCTTACACAAAGCTGAAATTCACTTCTGTAGAACTTCTACCTGTGGATATTTGTTATGCCCTAAGTAATTAAAAAAAATTTTAGTCCCTCCCACATAGCTCTGATAGGAATTTTCAATTAGATGACAGCTTCTGACCCAGCAATAACTCCAGCTTCTCCCCAAACCATAGGGTATTCAGTACTGGTATCTCTATTAAACTGTTGTGTCCATGTCTGGATACAAGGCTTCCAATGCATGCCAAATGCAGGGTGGGATTATTCATCTTTTGTATTCCTGGGGATTGGTGTGCTGCTTGTTGAACTGAAATTGGGTGATTTCATAGCAGTAATAAAAATATCTTTATTTTATAGTTGAAAAATTACAAAACAGTTTTACATGTTCAATTTCAGTTGATTTTCTATGCAATGTGATACTTGATTTCTGTTATATTTTGAATCAAAGGTTTAAGGATATTAGTGCTACAAAGAATGTGAGAGGTACTCTGAGGTCGAAAGAGAATGAGTGGCTTACCTAGTGTCAAGCTAGTAGTAAAATTAAGATTCCTTTTAAAATTATACTTTTTGGAAGCTTTGTCCTTCTTACCATGATCTTTCATAAACCTGGCGTATTTCCCCTCCTCTGGTTCTTTTCAGCATGTTAATTGTGGTCAAAATTGTATTGGCCATGAACCTCCTTTAACTAGAGCTGTGGGAACTGATAATTAGAGGAATTTGGCACAGGGATGTTGTGCCCACACAGTTGAGACATCTACTGAATATTAGTCTAAATGTTTCCTCAGGCAATGTAATGTCTAGGCTTATACTTCTGTGTCACCCACAGACTGCATCAGCATCAGGTAGAATTTCAGCCATAAAACTTTGAAGAGTTCTACCAACCAAATCATTTCTGAATGCAGCAATACTGCTTCAGTAGGAGCCAAGATCATTACCTTCAAGACTGAAACACTTCCAGAAATATACAACTTTTCAACACTGATTACCAATTCCTTGTGGGAACTTCCCAAGACCATTTGTCCAAATCCTACTCATTTTTCATGCCTCCCTCAACTTCTATCTGCTCTGACTAGTCTTTCTCAGTCCTCTGAACTAGAGTGAAACTTTCTCTCCCATGTACCAACCTAGTACTTTGTATCACTCCAATAAAAGGTATCCAAGTCTGCCTTATATTGTGTATATTTTCCTGTTTCATTCAGCAATCAGTATTGAGTTTTATTTTTGCCCTCTGTTTATTATTATTGTTAGCCACGTGCCAAGCCAAGAACATTACTTATCCTGCCTTTTTCCCCTTTATTTCATTTACTCCTTGCAGTGACCCTATAAGATAAATGTTTAGGACACCATGAAATTATAGATGAGGAAACTGAAGTTTGGACACTGTCATTTTCCTTAGATTTCATAGTAAGTTTATGCCAGAGATTAGCTTTTGATTTCCTAGAGGACAGGAACAGAGTTGTGATTCTTTATTCCTCCCAGTCCCCAGCATAGTGTTTTGTATACAGGGGATGTTTAATGATTTTTCTTTCTGCTGCTTATTGCACAGTCCCAGAAATCATCACAGCATGTGGTACCAGAGAATCAAAGCCAGGTGAATATGTAAGGCATTGGATGAGGTGAAATTAATCCTTACATTTGCATTGAAATATTATGATAGGAACTCTCTGCTACTTTTCAACATGTGACCACAGGAGACACTGAAAATAAAGGGCAGTGATCTACAGTTTTGATTTCAGTCTTGGGTGGAATAAAAGGCAGAAAATTCCTATTATCTTAGTCTGAGAATCCTTTCTAAGAAGAGATTCACCTTGGTAAGGAAAAAAAATAACCTTGACAAGTCCTCTTACAATAGAAACTGGATATATAGTATAACTGTGCCTGAACAAAGGGGAAAGGCATATTTGTTGCTCTGGAAAGGGAGTAGGATATATGAGATAGAGTCAGAGAAGGGGTAGTAGAACCAGCAAGATAGTGAATCAGTTGTGCTGGGTTGTACATGATATAACTACCCTCCATAACTGTATGATGTCTAGTCAATTCTTGGAAGCTAGCAAATGATTTGTACAGCTTTCTCTTGGAAAATGGGAAAAGACTGTGCCTTGGGACATGGGAGTAGAATGGTAGCAGTGAATTAAACAATAAGATTCTCAGCATCAGGAAACAGCCAAGATCTTGAGGATGGTTTAAGGCTTTCCCATGCTGAGGAACTGGGAGTTCAAGGCAATGTCACTGAGATCTCAAAAGCTTTTGGGTCAAGCATCTGTCATTTGGTGATGTAGCCACAAGTGGTCACATGACTAATTCGAATTCAATTGGACAAAGAGTAAACAGACAGTTTTTAAGGACTAACCCAACGCCAGGCACTGTGCCAGACTGGACATCTTCTGTGGACTAACAGGAAGAAGTTGTAAAATTGACCTCTGGGAGTGCTTCCCTCAGTTGTTCTGCTGAGAATTCTCTCTCAGTTCTGTTGGTCACTCATTGGTTCCTAAGGTAATTAACCCAGATTATTCTTCTAAGAGAAAGGACCTCAGTCTCAGAGCTTTCTGTCCCTCACTTTTCCCCATCAAAATGTGTCAATTGACAAGAAGCTAAAGGATTTCTTTAAGAGTGTTCTGAGCTTAGACTTGGGGGACCTATGAAGAAATCTCGCTCCAGAGCTTTCTAGCTGTTTGACTCAGGGGAAAGCATTTCATTCTGGGGAGTTGTATTCACTTTAACTTGTCTCTCTATAATGATTTTTACCTATCTGTCACCCCATACACTGTGAGTGTATGCAAGCAGCGTTATCTTGCCTGTTATCTTTAGCCCCCCTTATATATGGTACTTGATGCAGTAATGTTTGTTGTAGAAATGAATTAATGAGTGAGCACATAAGTCCTTGCTACTTCTGTGAAGCTTGAGTGAGCTAATGAATATGAAAGAGGTTTTAAAGAACCCCATTATTTGCTTGTTTATTACAAATCTCATAACAGCTGCCACATTTGAAATTATAAAACTAAACCAATTTATTTAAGGCAATAATATTTGAGAGTTAGCTTTATGGGTTACCTCTGCTGGGGGGCTACTTGTGTCTATGCATGTGGATTTAAGGGAAAATTATATTTTAGGAAAGGAATTTAATTAACTCAGTAATTAGGGACAGCAGTGAGGGACATATGGAAAAAGATTTTTGGACAAGGAGTGGGCTTTCTTGGTTTCTTCAAACAGGAAATAAAATCTGCCAGCTTCAATTGTCTCCACAAATACCATTACTATAGCATCTTTTCTAAGACTCCTGGAAAAATGCAGTACAGTTGTAACAGTCTATGTCTTTAACTCAGCCTCCATTTAAAATGAAGCAAAAGAAGCCTAAAACAAATGACCAAGCCACACAGTGACTGTGGGAATTAGCGATCATCATGGGCTGTGAACCATACAAATTATGTTTTGCTTTGGGTTTCATGCAAAAAACTCCTCACACTTCAAATTGTGACTGTTTTGCACAAGTGATTTTTTTTCCTGAAGCACTATGAATGATTTATGACGTTCTGACGCCACATCCCACAAGATTACATAAAGAAGAGAGAAAAACAAGAGATTGAGCCAAACTTAAAAAACAAAAAAAAAAAAATTTTTTTTAAGTAGATTTCATCTTGGCTTCAGTCAGATAACATTTTTTACTCACTGAAAGTGTTTGCTCATTCCAAAGTGCATCCTATTTATGCAAGGATCCCCCCACTGATTTCCTCTCACTGTGACCAGCACACTACCATCAACTTTATGTTTGGTTCCCAGCACTGTCCTGAAATGTCTATTGGCCCCCATTCCTCCCTTTCTTCCCCAACGTGAACTTGGAAAATGGACTGTATAAAAAGCCTCATTAGGTTGGTTGATGATTCGACAAAAACACTGATGGGAATAATATCTACCCAGCTTTTCAGTTCCTTAATTTTGAGCTAATAGAATTTCAGAGTTTGCAGGGGACTGGGACCTTCTATTTTTACCTGTTATGTGACAGGTAAAGACACTGATGACAAGAGAGCTGAACTGACTTACCTGAGGCCACACAGTGAGAGGAGCTCAAGCAGAGCGATGGTGTAATTCAACCTCAGGGTAGTGTGGTCTGTGCATATTGACCAAAAACTCTCATCTCCTTATTTAAGTTGTAACACTGGATATTACTTTTAAGCTACAGGGAATTTGGAATCCCTGTTGCTGAGTAGTTTATAAAGCCAGAGTCAGACTAGGGAAGGTGAAAAGGCTTGTGTTGAGGGTTGGGTAGCAGGCTAGGTAGGGTGGGATGGCTCACCAGAATGGACAGATGTAGCCAGATCATGGGGATGAGAGCTTGTTTGAAACCTGAAGTCTGGTCAGTGGGTCTCTATACAGTATCTGATTTGAGTGATAGGTGTAAGATGACCACCTGTAGTTGAGACCAATGTGAGGAGCTAAGGTATGAGAGAGGGCAAGTTGAAATGAGTGGTCAGGGTGTGGGCTATGATGGAGTACTGGGGCCACCAGGTGGGACAAGGGCCAACCACTGACTTAACGGGAGTAGGATTGAAACATAACAAGTTTAAAAGCAAGGACTGAAAACTCTTTACCTTTGAGAAAAACAAGCAAGTTACAGACAGTGTGTAGACTATGACTCCACATATACATAAATCTGTCTAGACCAGTGGAATGGAGGGTACCATACATATATTTTCCTGGTTAAGAGCATGGATTTAGGAGTCAAAAATCCTGAATCTGCTTTTTGGCTCTGCCTATTATCAGCTGTATGTTTCTGGGCAAGTCACTTAGCCCCTCTATGCCTTAGTTTTCCTAACAATAGAATAAAACCTACTTTATCAATTTGCTGTTTTAAGATAATGTATGTAAGATACTTAGCACAGTGTCTGGCACATAGTAAAGGTATAAAAAATGGTTGCTATGTATTTTTTAGACTTGTTCTTTGAAATAAGGTAAACCTGGAGTTGAAACCTAGCTCTGTCACTTGTTAACTGTGTGCTCTTGGGCAAGGCACAAATTCTCTGAGTCTCGGTTTCCAATCCGTAAAATGGGGATAATAATTTGCCACATTGTGGGGATGTTGTAAAAATCAGGTGAGGTAAGATAAGGGGCTCAGCCCAGTGGATTCAAAGAAAGGTAGTTCTAGGGAACTGGAAGCAGCAGGATGAAGTTAAAATGTCAGGTGACAGAATCAGAGAAGTGAAAAGAAGAATTCTCATAAAAATGTTGACAGTGATTTTATTCTTCTTTGTTAGCATCTGTGCTACTTGAAAAAAATTGTGTTAACAGTTAGCTTGTTTTATTGAAAAGAAAAGAATGGCTAGTATATAGGAAACTTTAAATCAACAAAAATAAAAGCTACTGCTTGCTTTACAATGTTCTAGTGCTAATGGTAAGCAGATAAAGCCAAAGAAAGACAAGTTTAGGCTGCAAAAGATATAGGCTTATGTCTAGAGATTCCTCTCTTAGGTGGAAACCACTATAGCTGTTTGGATCAAAATAACCTCTTTTTTGCCCAAATCACCTTATCAAGTTAAGTATTTTGAGGTTGTAGACATGATCATAGACAGTAGCAGAGAGATCCTGGCTTTTAGTCAATTTGTGTACTGAATTGCAGAATTTTAGAGCCGGAAATAATTTCAACCTTGCCAAGAGGCAAGTTTTTGATGACTTTCTCCCAGTCTTAGGCCTTGAAGAGGGGTCTAAGAACCCTCTGAGGAGGCCACTGCAGTGATTTTGCTGCCAAATGATGCTTACTCTCCATCACTCCTTTTAATTTTGAACTCTGAACTGCATCACCCTCATTCCGGTAATATCACCTTCTCTCAAAGATGCAGGTTGTTTAGAACAAATAAATGATTTCAATTTTGCAGGATGGAAAAATATTGTACAGAAATATTTAGAGAATAGTGTATTGCATTTCTTTATACTAATCATGAATTATCTGGAAGAGAAATTTTTTAAAATCCCATTTACAATTGCACCAAAAAGAACAAAGCACCTAGGAATAAACCTAATCAAAAAGGTAAAAGACTTATATTCTAAAAACTGTAAGACATAGATGAAAGAAACTGAAGATCATACAAACAAATGGAAAGATACATCATGCTCATGGATTTGAAGAATTAATATTGTTACAGTGGCCATACCATCCAGTGAAATCTACAGATTCAGTGCAATCCTTATCAAAATACCAAAAATACTTTGCACAGAACTATGCCAAGTAATTAAAAAATCTGTATAGAAACACAAAAGACCCTGCATGCCAAAGCAATCTTGAGAAAGAACATAGCTAGAGGTATCATGCTCCCTGATTTCAAACTATGCAACAAAGCTACAGTAATCAAAATATAATGGTACTGGCACAAAAACAGACTCAGTGATCAATGGAACAGAATAGAGAGCCCAGAAATAAATCCATGCTTATATGGACAGTTAATTCACAACAAAGGTGATAAAAATAAACAATGGGGAAAATACAACCTCTTCAATAAGTGGTGCTGAGAAAACTGGACAGCTACATGCAAAAGAAGCAAACTGAGCTACTTTCTCACACAAGAAAAATAACCTCAAAATGAATTAAAGACTTAAATGTAAGACCTGAAACCATAAAATTTCTAAAAGAAAACATAAGCAGGCTGTTCTTTGATATCAGTCATAGAAATATTGTTTTGGATCTGTCTCCTCAGGCAAGGGAAATGAAAACAAAAATAAGCAAATGGGACTACATCAAACTAAAAAGCTTTTGCAGAGTGAAGGAAATGGTCAACAAAATAAAAAGGCAGCTTACTGAATGGGAAAAGATATTTGCAAAAGATATCTCTGATAAGGGGTTAATATCCAAAATATATTAACAGCTTATGCAACTCAATCGGAGAAGGCAATAGCACCCGACTCCAGTACTATTGCCTGGAAAATCCCATGGACGGAGGAGCCTGAGTGACTGAGTGACTTCACTTTCACTTTTCACTTTCATGCATTGGAGAAGGAAATGGCAACCCACTCCAGTGTTCTTGCCTGGAGAATCCCAGGGACGGGAGAGCCTGGTGGGCTGCCGTCTATGGTGTCGCACAAAGTCAGACATGACTGAAGTGACTTAGCAGCAGCAGAAGCAGCATGCAGCTCAATACCAAAACAAACAACCTGATTAAAAAACAGGCAGAGGAGTAGAACATACATTATTTCAAAGAAGAGATACTGATGGCCAACAGATTTGCGAAAAGATGCTTAGCATCACTAATCATTAGGGAAATGCAAATCAAAACCACAATGAGATATCATTTTACATCTGTTAGAATGGTTATCGTTGAAAAGATCATAAATAACAAGGGTGGGTGAGGATGTGGAGAAAAGAGAAACTTTGTGTGGAATTGTTGATTGGTGCAATCACTATGGAAAACAGTATGAAGGTTCCTCAAAAAATTAAAAAAAATGAACTATCATATGATCCAGCAGTTTCACTTCTGGGTGTTAACCAGAAGAAAACACAAACACTAATTTAAAAAGATATAAGCATGTCAATGTTCACAGCAGAATTATTTACAATAGTCAAGATATGCAAGTAACCTATGTGTTCATCATAGATGAATGGATATATACACACATATATATATGTATGCACACAATGGAATGTTATCTGGCCATCAAAAAGAAATCTTGCTATTCACTACTACATGGATGAATCTAGAGAGTATTATGCTAAGTGAAAAAAAGAAAAATACTAAGTGGTCTCACTTATATGTGGACTATAAAAAACAAAACAAACAATACAAAATGAAAACAGACTCAGATACAGAGAAAAAATGGGTGGTGTTGCAGAGGAGAGGGATGTGGGAGGGGAGAAATAGGTGAAGGGGACCAAGAGGTACAAACCTCTAGTTTTAAAATAAAAATGCCACAGGGATGTAATATGCATAAGCAATAAAGCATATGGTCAAAAATATGGTAATAAATTTGAATGGGGACAGATAGTTAGACTTGTGATCATTTCATAATGTATGCAAATGTCAAATTAACGTAGTATACTTGAAACCACACAATTGCACTCATCTCACATGCTGGTAAAGTAATGCTCAAAAGTCTCCAAGCCAGGCTTCAGCAATACGTGAACCGAGAACTTCCAGATGTTCAAGCTGGCTTTAGAAAAGGCAGAGGAACCAGAGATCAAATTGCCAACATCTGCTGGATCATCAAAAAAGCAAGAGAGTTCCAGAAAAACATCTATTTCTGCTTTATTGACTATGCCAAAACCTTTGACTGTGTGGATCACAATAAACTGTGGAAAGTTCTGAAAGAGATGGGAATACCAGACCACCTGACCTGCCTCTTGAGAAACGTATAAGAGGTCAGGAAGCAACAGTTAGAACTGGACATGGAACAACAGACTGGTTCCAAATAGGAAAAGGAGTACGTCAAGGCTGTATATTGTCACCCTGCTTATTTAACTTATATGCAGAGTAAGTACATCATGAGAAACGCTGGGCTGGCAGAAGCACAAGCTGGAATCAAGATTGCCGGGAGAACTATCAATAACCTCAGATATGCAGATGACACCACCCTTATGGCAGAAAGTGAAGAAGAACTAAAAAGCCTCTTGATGAAAGTGAAAGAAGAGAGTGAAAAAATTGCCTTAAAGCTCAACATTCAGAAAACTAAGATCATGGCATCTGGTCCCATCACTTCATGGGAAATAGATGGGGAAACAGTATAAACAGTGACAGAGTTTATTTTGGGGGGCTCCAAAATCACTGCAGATGGTGATTGCAGCCATGAAATTAAAAGACGTGTACTCCTTGGAAGGAAAGTTATGACCAACCTAGACAGCATATTAAAAAGCAGAGACATTACTTTGCCAACAAAGGTCCATCTAGTCAAGGCTATGGTTTTTCCAGTAGTCATGTATGGATGTGAGAGTTGGACTGTGAAGAAAGCTGAGCACCAAAGAATTGATGCTTATGAACTGTGGTGTTGGAGAAGACTCTTGAGAGTCCCTTGGACTGCAAGGAGATCCAACCAGTCCATCCTAAAGGAGATCAGTCCTGGGTGTTCATTGGAAGGACTGATGCTGAAGCTGAAGCTCCAATACTTTGGCCACCTCATGCGAAGAGTTGACTCATTGGAAAAGACCCTGATGCTGGGAGGGATTGGGGGCAGGAGGAGAAGGGGACGACAGAGGATGAGATGGCTAGATGGCATCACCAACTCGATGGACATGTATTTGAGTAAACTCCGGGAGTTGGTGATGGATAGGGAGGCCTGGCGTGCTGCGATTCATGGGGTCGCAAAGAGTCAGACACGACTGAGTGACTGAACTGAACTGATACTTGAAGCTAACAAAATCGTATGTCAACAATATTTCAATTAAAAGAAAGAATGTAGTTTGTCCAGTATGCTTAAGTTTGTACTATTTGGAAGATCTCTGAAGGTCAAAAAATCATCTTTTAAAAAAAGTCCCAGTTTTTCCCTTAGAGGGGAGATTCATTCATATATTCATATAATCTTTCATTCAACAAATATCTGATGAGAGTTTAGATGCCAGAGACAGAACTAAGCAAACAAACAGACATAAAGAAAGAACGAAAAGAAAAGGCACAGCTAAAGGAAAAAAAGATAGATTTTATCTAAAATTAGTGTAGAAAAAAGGCACTGGACAACGAATTAGGAAAAACTGCTATTTTGGTCACAGATATTCTATAAATAACTGTGAGATTTTAGGCAAGTCGCTTCTCCTTCTTTGGGACTCAAATTTTCATCAGTGAAAATGAGGAGTTTGGCAAGTTGCCCCAGTTGGAATGATCCATTGAGCTCTCCTCTTAGGAGAATAGATGGAGATGAAGAGCTAATTTCCGCTGGGGTTCACACTAAACCATTCCTTATTATTTCTTTTCTCTTTCTTGTCAGCAGAGGGAAGTTCCAGTTAGGGTGCTCCAGCGAGACTAAGGAGGAGGGATTTCCCTCTCGCAGTGATTAAAACTGGTAGGTAGCCTTGGCTGCCTCACCTGGCTTTCAGACTGACGTCAATACTGGAAGGAAGGCAGTTGAGCTGAGAGTTTTCAGTGCTGGCAGCAAGAGACCCTAGTGGGTGCCAGAGGAGTGGGCGCCATGCACAGATCCAAATGTTGCCACAGGAAATCCAAGAGCTCCTGGAAGTCAATGCTGAAATCTTCCCTTCCACATGTCAATCTCTTTCTTTCTGTCCAAACTGTGAGTTCATTTCAGTTTAGTGGCCTCAGACTTGGCCTTCTAGCAGGAACTTGCGTTTGAAAGTTCTTCAGGATTTTTTGCTCCATATACCTTCCTAGGAATGAGAAGATCCAATTCTGCATGGGGGTTTAGAATCTGGACGTCCAAGTTGACAGTCTTTCTGGCAGATGTGGAAAGCAGATTCGGGTGATGGCAACAGCTGGAGGTGCTGACATCTCCCTTGGCTGCTAACATCCCCCTTGGCTGCTAACATTTGGTTCTGAAGTGATGGGACGTGAATGACAACAGATTTAATCACTTGTGTTCTTGGAGACTGATGAGGTGTCATGACTTTGTGACAGACGGTTCCCTCTTCCTCTGCCAGTCTTGGGGGAAGAGCATCCCAGCTCTCAGCAAGGGCTTCCCACGTGCTTCCAGGGAGGGTCCCGCTGACACTGAACCAATGCTCAGGGTTGTGCCCACCCGTATCGACAAACTCTCTGGGACTGTCTTTGGCTCCTAGCACTAACACATGGTGTCAGCAGAGACATGGCACCTCAACTGTCTCATGAGTAAAATGGGAGGAATTAAATTAGGGCTTCTCACCAGGACTCTGAGGCACACTGGATGTTCCTCACAGCTGTCTGTGTGTTGTGAGAGGAGGTGATGGGGGCTTCAGTCCTTAAATCAGGCAACTCCTTTTTAATCTCATTTACACTCTGAACTTCGCTTATAAAATTTTCTTTGAAGAAAGTGTCCTCCTTAAAATTTTCTTCATAAAACCAACAGAATAAATGCATTTGTGCAACTTTGCTTTGAGCACCAGCTATATGCCAGGCACGGCTATAGGCACTGGGGAGTCCAGCTAATCAGCCACTATCAGTATCAGTAAGTACCCTGCTCCTACCCTCAGATTCCTCTTGTTCACAAGCTTCTTACTGCTTGCATGTGTGATTCTGCCTGGATGCTTTCTTGGGCTGCATGCTCAGTCTACAAGCAAGGCAGTCTGGATTCTGCTATCTGCAGGACTAGCCTTTAATTCACAGATGGGAATTGGTAGAAGATACCCTTCTACCCTTCTACCAATACCTGCTGCCCCCCCCCCCCCCCCCGACATGGGGGCAAACTGAGGCATGCTTTCCATGTTCTCCCAGAGGTCTCCATGGGGAATATGACTCAGTTGCTTACTTACACACCTCGCCTTGGCTGCCTTCCTTTCCATCTTGCTTACCTGATCAGGGAAGTAAGCACCCTATGGGTGCTGCTTCAAATCACCTCCCAAATGAAGCACTTGCCCTTGCGTCCTTGACCCAGCAGCTGCCCTGGGAAAAGGGGATCCCAACCTGTCCTTGTGAAGCTTACAATTGTGTGTGTACATCATGTTTATTAGATGGTGGCAGAGGACCCAGTAGTTCGAGTCTAGTCAAGGATGCAGAGCCAAGACCTGAAGCTGCCTTTGATTGGGGTAAGCCCCAGTCAGTCTTTTAACCAACCTTCTGATTGTGGGCTTCCCTGGAGGCTCAGATGGTAAAAGAGTCTGTCTGCAATGCAGGAGAACTGAGTTCAATACCTGGGTAAGGAAGATTCCCTGGAGAAGGGAATGGCTATCCACTTCAGTATTCTTGCTGGAGAATCCCATGGACAGAGGAGTCTGGTGGGCTACAGTCCCTGTGGTTGCGGAAAATCGAACACGACTGAGTGACTAATACTTTCACTTCTGATTGAATTGCTAACTATTGACTGAGCGTCAAGTATAAGATGGTCTTGCACTGGGCTCTGGGACGGGGAGACAGGGAGCCAAGCGCTGGATGTGGAAATGCGCCTTTAACATCCACTGTAATTCTCTTGATTTAGAAAAATGAGAGATATTCATAGTCTGGTAAGAAAAGGAAAGACTTACTCAAGGCCAAGTTCGAGAAGAAAAGAGTGGCAACAAGAGATAAAGTTTTTTGGGTTGTATTACAGTTCACAGGTACAAGAAAGATATAAAATATTAATCAATATTAATTACAAGCACATATGTGTATATACAAACACACTACCTCCTAAAACTGGGGAATAAGTGCACCGGTAGCAAATGAGTACCTGTCTTAGACTTTGGAGACAGAGAGAGGCTTGGTTCCTTAAGCAGGCTGGTCTGCAGAGCACATCTGATTAGGGGCAGAGCGAGCCTCTCTAAAGGGCAGACCTAGAAGTCAGGGGGTATTGCTTTACAAAGTTCAGTGTTAGCAGCAGAATGGTTCAGTAGTCTAGAACTGTTTGCCTCTTGGTTCTTTCAGTATTTACAAGTTAAATTTCACTGGGAGAAGACCTATTGACTTAATAGGGTGAGGCGCCAAAGAGCATTGTTTTCCACTGAGTTCCAAAGAGCCTTGGACCTTCACTACACACAGGCTGCTGTATTTGACTGTATTCTCTGCAGTCACCTTGGCCCATGGCCTTAGGTGATCAAGTTGTATGTTTCATCAGCTCAGAAAGGCAGGCAAGCTGTTTTGTGAGAAACTTTGCTAAGCTGCAGGAGAGCATGAAGGTTTTGTTGCCTGGCACTCAAACAATTGGTCTGTTTGTTGGCGCAAATAAAATGGGTCAATTCATTTAAAGAAAACAAAGAATGTGGCAGGTTGTGTGGCATGATGTAGACAAAACCACTGGCTGACGGAGAAGTCCTCATCCTTCACAGGCGGCCCAGCCACGTGCAATCTCAGACACTCTATAATCACACTTGGTCAATTTTTTTCCCCTTTTTATTTTGAATAAAACAAACTTCTGGATTCAACAGCTCAGATCCCGTTGGCTGGGAAGGATCTCTTTTTCTTTTCTTGGCTCCCCCACCTCTCTCCTGTCATCGAGATTATGAATTATCATGTGGCTGGTGGCTGG
This sequence comes from Cervus elaphus, assembly GCF_910594005.1. Classification (NCBI taxonomy): domain Eukaryota; kingdom Metazoa; phylum Chordata; class Mammalia; order Artiodactyla; family Cervidae; genus Cervus; species Cervus elaphus. The sequence goes on along the minus strand of NC_057823.1, from coordinate 72,133,531 downwards.
GGCAGAAGAGGCGGGGCTGGTTTGGATGGAGAGAGGCTTCGAAGCCGAAGCCTGTTTCCTCAGCTCAAAGTCCAAGTCCCAGCCCAGCTGCGGCTGTGCCTCCAGGCCAGGAAGCTGTTCCTTTTATTTCCCAGCATATCCAGGAAGAGGCTGGCCCAGTTGCTAAACAATTCAGAGCTCCCAGCGAGGGGGCGGGGTGCTGGTAGGTGCCTGCTGTGTGAGGCCCAAAATCTCCTGAGGGTCTGGACAAACCCCTTGTAGAGCTCAACTTGGCTTAACCTAGTTCCCTCAGCCTTCAGAGACTAGGCCCAAATACCAGGTCCATGCTTCTTCATCATTTGGCTCCTCAGTGACCAGCTTAGTCCAATCCCTCATTTGGCAGACAGTGAGGAGGCACTGGCTCTCCAGACTGGTGGCTTGGTCAGGACCAAAAGCTGGCTCTCCTGCCTTCCCATCAGGCTCTCAGCTGGTCCAGATAAGGAGGCATAACGTCTAAGGAAACTAGGGTATAAAGTGAGCAAGGAACGAGAAAAATTGTTTGTGGTCAAAATTTTTCTTGACCATCTCTTTGAAGGACTTGCCTTGGTTGGAGAATGATGAAGTCAAAACACAGTCATTTTTCTCCCAATATTGGACTTGACTGCTGCTGCTTCTCAAATGATATTGCTGGCTTACAGTCAGGTTAAATGAAAAATCATGTCTATAATTATTCTCTACATGCTATAGTAATGATGTTACGAAGGGCATGTGGCTACAACAACATAGTCTATTTGATGCTCTCCCTGGGGTCCATAGTGGGAAGGACAGGTGGGACCACCTATACTATTGTATTATCTATTTGTTTGAGTGTTTGAACATTAGCTGAACTTGTGTAATTTTCATGTGGGAGTAGAGTGAATCCAGTCTATACCTCTGTCTTGTCATCTTGTGCTGTGTACTTAATTCTCTCTCTACTTCTTTCCTCATATGTAAAATGGGAATAATAAATACTTACCTTATAGGGTCCTTGAGAGATTCAAATGAGAAAACATGTATAGAGTGCTTAGAACATGGCTGGCTCAAAAACAAACAAACAAAAAACCCCCAAAACACTCAATAACTGCAGGTCTGAGGATGCACATGATGACAAATTAGTGATACTTTAATGGTGCTTCAGGGGGTTAGACACTGTACACGCCCAGAATACTTCTAATTTGGGATTTCATGCCTTCTTTTTCTTCTTCCTCCTCACTTCCTCCCTATCTCCTTTAATTTGACTTGGCTTGATTTTCCATTATTTTGAAAATAGAAGCCAAAATACAGGAATATAAGGTGCAGATACCAGGCATAAGGTACATAATACATATTAATATTTAAGTGAGATTCCCTATATCCCTGGATGAGAGATAATATTTTCTTAGTCCATGTCTCAAAGTAGAAGGAGCATATTGAACTGATATAACTTTGATCTGATTAAAGACAGAATAGTTGCACTGGGGATAGTAATTATCCAATAACTAATCATTTAGACTAATGGTTATTTATATTTAACAAAAGTTTGGAGGTTTGGAGACATAAAGGCCAGTCCTATGTCTGTTTTATATTCACAAGGTATCCTTGGACAAGTCTCTTCACCCTGGCTCTCAGATGTTCTTTTTGTACAACAAAGAGGTTGAATCTTTTACTACTGAACAATTTTCATCAAGCAAAAGTCCTACACTGAACTCCAATAAAAAAAAAAAAAAAACAGGTTGAAGTGGAGCCCTTCTGGGTGAAGAGCCCATGTCTTGTCTAGAGTTTTTCTAACTTGGGGTCCTCTTTGTCTCCCTAAAAAACTTCTTATGGACTTTTAAGATACTCTCTGGCACCAAGGAAAAAAGCCCTTTGTCCTCAATGAGTGAAAGTGTTAGTCACTTTAGTCATGTCCCACTCTGTGAATCCACAGACTGTAGCTCGCCAGACTCCTCTGTCCCTGGGATTCTCCAGGCAAGAATACAGGAGAAGGGTTGCCATGCCCTTCTCCAGGGGATATTCCTGACTCAGGGGTCAAATCCAGGTCTTCTGCATTGCAGAAGAAGAATTGCAGATTCTTTACTATCTGAGCCACCAGGGAAGACCTCGCTAGTCTTAATTAAATGATACATCTGCCCTTAACAGTTTAGAAATCTTCCGGATCCCAGTGAGAAAGGGAGCAGATCAAAGATAGAATTTCAAAGGGGCTGTTGAAGAAAACATCCTATATATCATTTTTGGACTGCTTTCTCTGAAGGAAACACCAAGCTTAGTGTCTTGCAAAGGCCAGCTCATTTAATCCTAACAATCTCACTCAAAAGTAGCTACTATTATTTATTTATTTTATTTATTTATTTTTTTTTTTCCAGTGGGTTTTGTCATACATTGATATGAATCAGCCATGGATTTACATGTATTCCCAATCCCGATCCCCCCTCCCACCTCCCTCTCCACCCGATTCCTCTGGGTCTTCCCAGTGCACCAGGCCGGAGCACTTGTCTCATGCATCCCACCTGGGCTGGTGATCTGTTTCACCATAGATAGTATACATGCTGTTCTTTTGAAACATCCCACCCTCACATTCTCCCACAAAGTTCAAAAGTCTGTTCTGTATTTCTGTGTCTCTTTTTCTGTTTTGCATATAGGGTTATCGTTATCACCTTTCTAAATTCCATATATATGTGTTAGTATGCTGTAATGTTCTTTATCTTTCTGGCTTACTTCACTCTGTATAATGGGCTCCAGCTTCATCCATCTCATTAGGACTGGTTCAAATGAATTCTTTTTAATGGCTGAATAATATTCCATGGTGTATATGTACCACAGCTTCCTTATCCATTCATCTGCTGATGGGCATCTAGGTTGCTTCCATGTCCTGGCTATTATAAACAGTGCTGCGATGAACATTGGGGTGCACGTGTCTCTTTCAGATCTGGTTTCCTCAGTGTGTATGCCCAGAAGTGGTATTGCTGGGTCATATGGCAGTTCTATTTCCAGTTTTTTAAGAAATCTCCACACTGTTTTCCATAGCGGCTGTACTAGTTTGCATTCCCACCAACAGTGTAAGAGGGTTCCCTTTTCTCCACACCCTCTCCAGCATTTATTGCTTGTAGACTTTTGGATAGCAGCCATCCTGACTGGCGTGTAATGGTACCTCATTGTGGTTTTGATTTGCATTTCTCTAATAATGAGTGATGTTGAGCATCTTTTCATGTGTTTGTTAGCCATCTGTATGTCTTCTTTGGAGAAATGTCTGTTTAGTTCTTTGGCCCATTTTTTGATTGGGTCATTTATTTTTCTGGAATTGAGCTGCAGGAGTTGCTTGTATATTTTTGAGATTAATCCTTTGTCTGTTGCTTCATTTGCTATTATTTTCTCCCAATCTGAGGGCTGTCTTTTCACCTTGCTTATAGTTTCCTTTGTAGTGCAAAAGCTTTTAAGTTTCATTAGGTCCCATTTGTTTAGTTTTGCTTTTATTTCCAATATTCTGGGAGGTGGGTCATAGAGGATCTTGCTGTGATTTATGTCGGAGAGTGTTTTGCCTATGTTCTCCTCTAGGAGTTTTATAGTTTCTGGTCTTACATTTAGATCTTTAATCCATTTTGAGTTTATTTTTGTGTATGGTGTTAGAAAGTGTTCTAGTTTCATTCTTTTACAAGTGGTTGACCAGTTTTCCCAGCACCACTTGTTAAAGAGGTTGTATTTTTTCCATTGTATATCCTTGCCTCCTTTGTCAAAGATAAGGTGTAAAAGTAGCTACTATTATTATTCCCACTTTACATTTGAGGAAACTGAAACTTAGAGAGGTTGACTAAGTGGCCTCAGGTTACAGAGTTAGGATTTGAACTGGTCTGTCTGTCTCCAGAGCCCATGTTCTTAGCCATTTATCCAGCTTCTAGCTGCTGAGGTCAAGAGGATACGCTAGAGGCTTGAGGATGGCTGCTCTATTTTATTATCTTGCTCACTGCTTAAAACCAGTAATTGTAATTGCTTAGAAGTAGTTGCCAGATACAATTTTTGTTAATGGATCTGTGTAAACTTGCATGTTATGAACATAAATAATTCACACCTTGAATGAGCTTGTTCATTGGCACACCCTCTTCATCAACAGTGAGACCTCCAGAAGAAAAGTGATCTGTGTACTCTTGCAGACAGACTGTAGGATGTTTCATAGACAACCCAGTTGTCCTTGAACTGGATAGGAAAGGCTGCTTTCTCTCTTGGCTGCTGCCTTAGCTGTCTTCTTTCACTGTCCAAGTTCAGGAACTCCTCATTTAGTTATCCAATCAGCTTGGAGTCCAGCTCCTGGCTGGCCAGGCACCTGTTAATCAGGATGACTTAAGCCAAGAGCTAAGCCAACAGCCATCTTGACACATTAAATGATGCAGACAGCCCAAGAAACGTGTTGGCTCTGCACTGTCCTTCTGACTCATCATCCTCTGTGTGACTTGACTCTCCTGTTTCCCTCACCCACTTCTGGGGTGTTTTTCAGTTTTCAAAGCATTGTAAATTCCATTATCTCATTTGATTCCCAAGTCACCGCTAGGAGCTAGATAATTCTGGCCCCAGTTTCCAGACGAAGAAATCAAGATCCAGTGGGGTTCCATGAATCGACCCAAATCATGTGGCTAATAATTTGCAGAACAATGACTCAAATCCAGGCTTTTGGTCTCCAAATGATATGTCCTAACTGTGATGTAGTCTATGGAATTTAAAAGTCTCTCTTTTTTTTTTCTTCCCTAGTTTGACCTCTGACTTTATAAGCGTCAGTCTCTCCATTCATGATCCCATTACAGTGGCTGATAACTTTGGATCCTGGTTATTATTCCTTATGGACAACATAGTGACTCCATTTGTTTTTCAGTTTGCTCCTTCATTTTATCAGGCTCCTCCATCCACGGAATTTTCCAGGCAAGAGTACTGGAGTGGGTTGCCATTTCCTTCTCCAGGGGATCTTCCCAACCCAGGGATCAAACCCAGGTCTCCCGCATTGCAGGAAGATGCTTTACCATCTGAGCTACCAGGGAAGTCATCATTTTCTCATAAATTTGCAAACATTTACTATATATCTACTGTGCACCAGGCACTGGGTTCAGGGTTGGGGTTACCAGGAAGAACAAGAGGCCATTCTGAGCTCCACCATGCTGGATGCCATGGATTAGGTTCTTCTCTTTCCTTCGATGCTTCCTTCTCCTTCATCCATGCCTTTAATGTTGGTCCAAAATAAACAGCAAAGCACAGGAGGAGAGCCTGAGCTGAGAAATGCAGATCTTTAGAGTACTGCTGAGGGTGAAGCTGAAGTATAGCCTGGGGGTGGGGGGTGGGTGGCAGGTCACTGCTCATACTTTGTGCTCTAAGCTCTGAAAGGAATGAGACTGCTTAGGGAGAGGCTACAGAGCAGAGGTACCTGCAGGCTGGATCTGGGGCTCAGATGCTTGTGTGAGGCCTACATTAAGTTTTAGAAAAAATTGAATTAGTCACTGACATTTAAAAATAAAAAAGTACATAAAAATCTAGGTTTCTGGCTTCTCTTTAATGATGGAAGCAGTGGGTGCTGTGCTCTGTGACTGTGAAAGTCGCTCAGTCGTGTCCAACTCTTTGCAACCCCATGGACTATACAGTCCATGGAATTCTCCAGGCCAGAATACTGGAGTGGGTAGACATTCCCTTCTACAGGGGATCTTCCCAACTCAGGGAGCAAACATAGGTCTCCCGTATTGCAGGTGGATTCTTTACTAGCTGAGCCACCAGGGAAGCCATTATTAAAAAAAAAAAAAAAAAAAAAGGTACATAAAAATCTAGGTTTCTGGCTTCTCTTTAATGATGGAAGGAGTGTGTTAGCTGTGCTCAGGGGGTGTCTGACTGTGACCCCATGGACTGTAGCCTACCAGGCACCTCTATCTATGGAATTCTCCGGGCAAGAGTGCTGGAGTGGGCTGCTCTTCCCTTCTTCAGGGGATCTTCCTGACCCAGGGATCAAACTTGAATCTCTTGTGCCTCCTGCATTGCAGGTAGATACTTTACTGCTGAGCCATCTGGGCAAGGTGTGGCAATACTGGGTCCACATCACAAGGCAACGGGTGGGTGGAGCTGGGGTGCTGTGGCCCCTTTAGAGGGTTCCATGTTTTCTAGGTCCCCACTGTCCCCAGAGGGCCTGGCCTTCTCATTTCCATTACTAGCCACTACCCTGAAGACTTTTGAGTTTGTGATCCTCATAGAGCAATGGGTGGGACGTACAGCTGGGGAATATTCATGCTCCTCGGATAATGTACTCCTAGGTTGTTCTCTTTTTTCTGCTTTCACCTCAAGCTCTTTCTCTTTGCTCTAGGTTCTATTCACAAGACATGAGTTCAAGCTTCCTAAAGGGAAGGAAGGACCTCTTCAGAGGTGAAGTTCAGTATGCTGTTTATTGCAGTGGGTATGGGTGGAGGTGGTTTTTCCTACTAATAGAATGAAGCTCATTCCCTGGCCTCCAGAGCATTCATCAATAATCAATGCCAAGAATAGTGGAAATTAAAAGACTCCCCCAACCCCACCAGGTCCTACCAAGTAAAGAGAAAAGATAAAGAGGGTTGGGAGTTCAGTGTTCAGTTTCAGAGCCAGTAAGCACTCAGACCATGGCTAGATACCAATTTGTTTTTTGCTCTCCACCTGCCACTGGACTGACTTTCCCCCTGCAATGTAATCTTGTTATGCTGTGGTTACACTGGACCATGTAAGTTCATCCTTGTTCTCCAATGAGACAAACACCCTCTTGCCTGCTTTTTTGCTTTTATAAAAACAATCATTACAGTACTTTCTACTTTAGTCTGAATATGCTTTTATGAAAAAAAAAAAAAAAAGGAACCTAAAGACATATCTTGCACATGCTCCAAAGAAAACAACATCCTGGGTTCTGAGCTGTGTTTGTGCCCTGCTTGAATTCTCTCAAAACTTCAAAAACGATATTATTTCCATTTTTGTGTGTGTGTGCAAAGTGTGTCTCATTGTAGCTGAGGCTTTCCATTATAACAGCGCCAATTCTAGGGCTTCAAAGGGAGTGGCTACTCACTTCAAAGGTGCCTTTTAATTTGTCCTTCCTTAAGACACTATCAACTTAGTGACTTGAATACAGTGTGCTGGGCAAAATACTTGGCTGAGAGTTAGGGTTCTGGGTTTTAGACGAGTGCTGCCTGAAACTTGCTGTGTGATCTCAGAAAGGTCATTTTCCGTCTCTGGGCTGTAGGTCTTCACTTGTAGAATGAATGGGCTGGACTCAATCAGCCTTCCCAAAATTCAGTTGTTCAAGACCCAATTTCAGTGATTTTTGTCACAGCTCAGTATTACCCGTTTTATTGTTAGTATACTATTTTTGACTGACATTTAAGTATATCTCTTTTATAACTCATTTCATATTGCTACTAAAAATGGAAAACCGTATCATGTCCCCCAAGTAGAAGAGAACCTTAAAAATAAGCACAGTGAGAACAAAGCTATTATTTTCTAGTCAGATACTGTTGGCTGCCAAATAATAGTAGTTCCCATTGCTGAGTGCCCTGAGCCAAGTCAGCTTCTCATGAAATTGCTCATTTGATCCTCACAGTAACTCTGTGAAAGAGGGACTATTACCCCATTCTACAGATGAATAAATTGAGCCACAGGGAGGTTGATTAACTCACTCAAGTGTCAAGGTCAGTGTGTGTCTTAGCTGGGATTTTAATCCAAGAAGCTGTCCTGTGTTGCCTGTCAGTGTGGGCCAGATGTTTCTGTTAAAAAAGGACATCAGCTAGTGTTGCAGAATGTTAAAGACACATCTAAAGGAGAGTTTCTCAGTGATGCAATTGGAAGGCGTTAAAGAGAATTGAAGGAGGACAATTTGCTCACCAAGTGATTCAATATCCTCTGCTCCTTAACTCATCCTGTGTGTCTGCCATCCCTACTGTCTACCTGACTCTTCTGTGATTCACTTGCTCTGTACCTAAACCCTTATCTTACTCATTTTCAATGGCTGAATATCACATTTGGCCCCTAGTTGTTTTTCTTAAACGAAATTTTAGAAGAAAGGCACAAAATGGGATTTTTCACACAAGGCCGCTCCCCTCCATTAGGAACACAAAGGGAGTCTGAGATTAGCTGCAATCAGCTAATCCCCATAATAATTGCAATAATGACTTGGAATATCTTTTAATAGCAGTTAACAAATCCTGGAGGGCCAGTGTGGCTCTTTGGCAATTGTCATTCACATCACTCAACATCTCTCTTTTCCATCCCAGATTCCTGGGGGATTCAGGGTGGTGGCTGGCAACCGAAGGTAGGGGTGGAGGGACCATGGGGCAGGACCATCTCTGGAGGAGTGTGGAGCTGAGTTGGGACTGAATGACTGACTCATAGCAGGCCTGGGGCCAGAGTCATGAGACGTTGATCCAAACATTTGTGCAAATGCTCTCTGATGTGCGATAAAGGGCCCCCATAAACGTGACACGTTCCCCATTTTCTAAAAGAAGCAGTGTCAGGCACTGCTGGCAGGTGCAGTGACCTGGAAATTTCTGCCAGAAGTACAACTCACTGATGCTGTCTAAGCCCGCACACTCTGGTCTTCCTCCTAGCATCTGAGGAGGGGGTCCAGTGGCTGGAGTGTGGCAGAGTGACTTCATAGCACAGGGGCTGCAGGCCTGTTCTTACTTGTACCTTAATGACCATACCAAAAACAGTTATGGAGCCCATGCTGTGTATCAATATTGGGCTAAGTGCTCAGCATGCATTACCACATTCAGATCTCACAACAACTCTGTGGGGTAGTTCTATTATTCCTATGCTACCAATGAGAAACCTGAGCTCTGGAGGTCAGTGAAGTAACTACCAAGTGGTGAAACCAAGGTTTGAAGCCAGGTAGCATGGCTTCAGAGACAGAGCTATTTTTTTTTTTTTTTTTGGTTGTACTGTTCAGCATGTGGGATCTTAGTTCCGCAGCCAGGAATTGAACCCATGCACCTCAGCATTGGAAGCACAGTCTTAACACTGGACCACCAAGGAAGGGAAGTCCCAGTATGTTAATTGTTCAGTTGTGTCCTACTCTTTGTGACCCCATGGACTGTAGCCTGCCAGACTCCTCTGTCCATGGAATTCTCCAGGCAAGAATACTGGAGTGGGTAGCCATTCCTTTCTCCAGGGGATCTTCCCAACCCAGGGATCGAACTCAGGTCTCCTGCACTGCAGGCAGATTCTTTACCTTCTAAGCCACCAGGGAAGCCTGGGAAGTCCCAGAGCCAAAGCCTTTTTAAGCTGTGATATACATTATTGGGCAGCTCCTAGGGGACTCACAGGATGGAAGGAGATGTTCTCACAGATGTATCTGAAAATGTTTGATTAGGTCACTGCCATTGAGTGACTCAGATCTAGCCAGCCTTTAGCATTGGATGATGTATCAGCAGTTATTTTTCTGCTCTGTAGTTTGGAGGGGCAGCTGATCACAGAATGTGTTGTATTTTTATTAATCTCTGCTCTGGGATAAGCTCTGGAATTGGAGGTATGGGGACTATCTGCTGTGTGACCTTGGACAGACAGTTTAACCTCTCTGGGCCTTAGTTTTTGTATCTGTAAAACAGGGGCAAAAATAGTACCAATCACACAGGGATATTTGGGGGATGAAATGGGTAAATATTTGCCAGGTGCTTAGATAGTGCTTGGCACTCAGCAAGATTAACTGTCAATAAAGGAAGAGTGGGGACTTCCTTGGTGGTCCAGTAGCTAAGATTCTGAGCTCCCAATGCAGTGGGTCCAGGTTCGATCCCTGGTCGGGGAACTGGCTCCCACATACTGCAATTAGGACTCTGCATGCAGCAAATAAGGATCTTGCATGCTGCAATGAAGATCGAATATCCTTAGTGCCACAACTAACACTTCAGTCAGTTCAGTCCTATCCGACTCTCTGCAACCACATGGACTGCAGCACGCCAGGCTTCCCTGTCCATCACCAACTCCTGGAGCTTGCTCAAACTCACGTCCATCGAGTTGGTGATGCCATCCAACTATTTCATCCTCTGTCGTTCCCTTCTCCTGCCTTCAATCTTTCCCAGCATCAGGAAAGCCAATGAGTCAGTTTTTCGAATCAGGTGGCCAAAGTATTGGAGTTGCAGCTTCAGCATCAGTCCTTCCAAAGAATATTCAGGACTAATTTCCTTTAGGATTGACTGGTTGGATCTCCTTGCACTCTAAGGAACTCTCAAGAGTCTTGTCCAACACCACAGTTCAAAAGCATCAATTCTTTGGCACTCAGCTTTCTTTATAGTCCAACTCTCACATCCACACATAACTACTGGAAAAACCATAGCTTTGACTAGATGGACCTTTGTTGGCAAAGTAACATCTCTGCTTTTTAAAATGCTGTCCAGGTGGGTCATAGCTCTTCTTCCAAGGAGCAAGCGTCTTTTTTTTTTTTTAATTAGTTGGAGGCTAATTACTTCACAACATTTCAGTGGGTTTTGTCATACATTGACATGAATCAGCCATAATGACTACAGTCAACATATGTAGTGATTTGGGAGCCTCCAAAAATAAAGTCTCTCACTGTTTCCATTGTTTCCCCATCTATTTGCCATGAAGTGATGGGACCGGATGCCATGATCTTAGTTTTTTGAATGCTGAGTTTTAAGCCAATCTTTTCCCTCTCCTCTTTCACTTTCATTAAGAGGCTCTTTAGTTCTTCTTTGCTTTCTGCTATATGGGTGGTGTCACCTGTGTATCTGAGGTTATTGATATTTCTCCTGACAATCTTGATTCCAGTTTGTGCTTCATCCAGCCTGGCATTTCACGTGATGTACTCTGCATATAAGTTATGGAGAAGGCAATGGCAACCCACTTCAGTACTCTTGCCTGGAAAATCCCATGGACGGAGGAGCCTGGTAGGCTGCAGTCCATGGGGTCGTTGAGAGTCGGACACGACTGAGCGACTTCACTTTCACTTTTCACTTTCATGCATTGGAGAAGGAAATGGCAACCCACCCCAGTGTTCTTGCCTGGAGAATCCCAGGGGCGGCGGAGCCTGGGGGGCTGCCGTCTATGGGGTTGCACAGAGTCGGACACGACTGAAGTGACTTAGCAGCAGCATATAAGTTAAATAAGCAGGGTGACAATATACAGCCTTGGTGTACTCCTTTCCCAATTTGGAACCAGTCCATTGTTCCATGTCTGGTTCTAACTGTTGCTTCACTAACACTTAGCACAGTCAAATAAATAAATATATATATTTTTTAAAAAGGAAGAGTGGCTGGTAGGACCCTAAAAGCTGTGGATCTTGAATACTCTCACAGTTTCCTACATTTTCCCTTAGACTTTGCTGTCAGCTCACCCCAAGGAATGTAACCACTTTGCCTACATGGTCCTCTAGAGAATCTCGCTACTCAAAGTGTGCTCCGTGGACCAGCAACAGCAGGATCACCCATGAGTTGTTTGAAATGTAGGTCCTACCCTAGACCTACTGAATCATACTCAGCACTTAGTGAGACCCCCATGTGATTTGTAGACACAGTCAAGTATGAGAAGCAAAGCTTTAGAAATTTTAAAAACAAATAAAAGAAGATAAAAATCTCAACTCTTCTCTCTGTTGGAGATTCTGTCCAAAGCATGTACTTTTGGTTTTCTAAGCTAGAACCTTTAGGATAATAATACTTCACATATTGGTAGTCCTTTCCAATTTGACTAAAGAATGTCAGGACTCAAGAACAGGAATCTTGCAGAGGATGGGTGGTGGATAGTGGGTGGTAGGTGGAACAAGCCCACCCAGTATTGCTTGCTTTGCAGTACCAACCAGTTTGGTACACAGAGCAGTCGATTTCCACTTTACAGATGTGAAAACTGAGGCTGAGAGCCCTAAGTGATTTTTCAGAATTTCCCTGCTACCAAATGTCAGAGTCAGGAGTAAGCCCAAGTCTTCTGATGTCCTAATTTAGGGCTCATTGCTGTTTCACACTGCTCATCAACAGTGAGTGAATCATTGCTGATTCTTCCTCCATCTCAGTTACCTACACAGCCTGTCACCAAGTGCTATGACTTTGTTCCACCAGGATGACTTGGATTCAGCCTATCATTGTGAGTTCCCTGGCTCTAGCCTCAGCTAAGCTCTTGCAATGATAGTAATATTAGTTATCGCATATTGAGACATTCTGCTCAGATCTTTCCTTGTATTAATTAACTTGTCTAACTCTCCCAGCCACCCTATGAGATGATAATATTATCACCATCAAACCACAGATGATGAAACTGAGGCTCCAAGTGAGGAAGTTGTTCATGATCAAACAACTGCTTGTTTGATAGGTGGGATTTGAATGTGAGAAGCTGTTCAGGCCTCAGTTTCTGAACTAGCTTTTGAGCTGGTATGTCCCCTCATCGTCTGCTCTTCAAGTCTTAGTAGCACAGGTTCCTGTCTTCCCGCCTCTTCCTTTTGCCCTTCCAGCAAGACTTCTCTTGAATAGCCTATTCCAGTGAAGCTTCCTTCTTTTTGCGTTTTACAACCCTTAGAAACTTCCATCACAGTTTATTATAAATTATTCATTTAATTTCTTGTCATTCTCATGAGAGTCTGAGCTCTATGCAGGCAGCTGTTGTTACAACACGGTGACCAGCACAGAGTAGGTGCTCAGTACCTGTTTAATAAGTGAACACAGCTCACTGCATGAGTTTGGTTTCTTCACCTAGAAGAATCATATATGGAGAGAATCCGAAACTACATCTGTATCCCCGACAGTACGTAAAATAGCTCTAGAACCATGTGGATCATTAATATTTATTGACATGGAGTCATATGTTCCTCTCAGTTATTCCTTCACTCACAAGCATTCACTGATGGCCGAGACAGGCATTGGTATTTAGTTCTTTGGGGTTCTCATCGATGGCTAGCAGAAGGCAGGGTGAGGCCTTTGTAATCACTGTGTTTATCACCACCAGGATCCTGTTGGAGATTTCTGGCCAAGGTAAGAAGACACTCTACCTCAGATGACATCTTGGACACAGCTTGAGGTCCAGTGGCTCCATTGGCCACAGCCTGAATCTGGGCCTGTGTACCAGCAGGGGCCCACAGGGGGTCATATCCTGTGCCCTAGCCAGCTTCTTGGCAGAAACCAGTGTTGATGAACTACAGGAGGAATTTATGCCTTTGAGTCATAAGCCAACTGACTGGCTGCTACAGATTAGCTAACAGAATAAGTTATTTCAGCCACTTGTGGTTCACCCAAGAGTTGGTGCCAGAGTGGAAGCTGGGCACATCTTCCTTGGAGGGCTAAGAGCTGCTAGAGATAACAGCAGAGCTCAGATGAAGGATTTCTGGGTGGGGGCATCCAGACTCAAGGGTATGTGACTAACTCTTCTATCTTCAGAGCACAGTCTCACAGTCCATCTCTTGGTTGTCTTCTAACTGCCGAGAAACCACAGCTTCCTCAAAAGAAAGCCCTCAAAGGAGGGGTAGGGGCCATGGGGTGAGAAGACCCTTCTGGCTGATTCATTGTGAAGGAGCTGGCCTGTGATCCATTCTGTCCAGCAGTCAATACTGGGTGGGCTTATTCTACCCACCACCCACTACCCATCACTCTGGAGAGTCCTGTTCTTGAGTCCTGCCATTCTTGTCTTTCTGGACTAAACGCAGCTGAATCCCTACGCAGGTCTCAGAAGTGTGCCTTATTGCAGTACAGGGAAGAAGGGGTCGTAAGTGGGGAGGGGTGAGGGGTGAGGGAGAGTCTTCTAGGTAGGCCCTTGGGCAATGTGCTACAGATGCCCCACCTCCTGACTCTCAGTCTTTTTAGTAGCCCCCAGTCCCTCTTCAAGTCCCTCTCTTTTCTCTGAGCCTCAACCTCTCCCATGGGGCTGAGCAAAAGTTAAAAGAACCTTCTTGCAAATGACAGTTGGCTCAGGCTCAGGCGCAGGTAGGAAGCAGGGGCATGTGAGGTATCAGAGTGACTTGTGAGGTAAGATGATTTATTGGAATAGTAATTTGTTTTTGAACTTCCTCAATTCTCTTCTTCCTTCTCCTTTTAAGCAGGTAGCGTGGCCCTTTAGGGCTTCTTGCTCAGGGATTCCTGTCAGCAGAAGCAGCCTACAGTCCCTCTGCAACTTGTGAAGAAATATTACTGGGTGTCCTTGCAGGGGAGGTGCAGAAAGAGGAGGCAGTGAGCAAGTTGGTCCTGGTATTAAGGAAAGGGAAGAGACGTCTGGGGCAGGCAGGCTGGGGTAGGAAACAGGTGATGCATCCAGCACATTCTTCAAGAGTGGTGCTTTCTGACAGACCCACACATATTGGCTTACTTGATTTTTGGCAGAGAGAAATGTAGATTAGCAGGGAGGTAAATGACCTTTTCAGAGTCATGAAGACAATTAGACACCCATATGAAAAAAAAAATTGTATCTCAGCCTGTACTCAAAAATCAACACCAAACAGACTTAAATACAAAAGGCAAGATGGCTACACTTTTAGAACAAAATACAGAGAATATTTTTCAGACTAGTGTTAGAAAGAGGGTTACAAACAAATATTACAAGGTAAACTATAAAGGAAAAATTGATAGGCTTGAATATTTTAAATCAAAAACATCTGTTCTCCAAAAGACATCATTTTAAAAGTTAAAGGGAAAAAAAAGCCAACAAATTATAAATGGAAGAAGAGATTTCCAACATATACAACTAACTAAAGATCAGGGCTTCCCTGGTGGCAGTAAAGAATCTGCCTGCAATGTAGAAGATCTGGGTTCGATCCCTGGATCAGGAAGATTCTCTGGAGAAGGGAATGGCAACCCACTCTAGTATTCTTGCCTGGAGAATTCCATGGACAGAGGAGCCTGGTAGGCTGCAGTCCTTGGGGTCACAAAGAGTCAGACATGACTGAGTGACTAACACACAACAAAAGATTAGTGTTCCTAACATATAAAGGATTCCTTAAACAAACAGATTAAAAATTTGAGCAAAATATTAAAAACAAATATTATTACAGAAAAGGAAACAAATTGGTCAGTAAATATATTTCTTAAAGCTTTCATATTGTACAATTGTGGAAAAACAATATCACTATCGATGACAATTCATATTCATCAGATAGAGAAAACTGATAAATCAAGGGTTCACAAGCAGTTGGGAGCAAGGAAACATTTATATGCTGCTGTTTAAAATATCAGTTGTTAAGTAACACCTTAGCTACTAACTAGGTACTACCTAGATGATGAAGCAAGAAGGATGCAAATACACTGCGCTGCAGCAATTCTGCTCCTGGGTTCGTACCCGAGAGAAACTTTTGCACGTGAACTCCAAGGGCCATGAACAAGAATACACTGTGACACTGTCTGAAATAGTAAAACACTGAACACAACCCAAACGACCACTCATTCATATGAATAAATAAATTGTCACATGGTCTACACAGCGAAAACTAATTACTGCATGGATTAAGCTTAAGGACATGCTGCTGAGCAAATAATAATAATAATAAAATTACTAAAATATAAACACCAAAAGAGTGGTGCTTTCTGCTGGGTGTGGAGGTCCTTCAGGTCATGTGGACTGGGGCACTTTCTGTGGCAACTCCCTAAGGGCATAAGGAGACTTTGTGGGGATGGCAGCTTGGAGCCCCAGGAAGATAGGACCCTGGAACGTGAGACCTGGGTCACAGCAGAGCACGGGGGAGGGAGTAGGTCTGCTGGGCTTTTAGGATCACTGTAGGAGGTGGACCTTGACACTTCCTGTGATTTCCATGATAGGCTGGAGAATGCAGACCATTTTTCTGTTTTCAGAGCATCACATGATTATACTGATTATGCTGTTTTCTTATGCTGGGAGGGGATAGGGTGCTCCAAAAAAGACTTTACTTCTCCAAGTTGTGGAGAAAAGAGAACACTTGCACACTGTTGGGAGGAATAGAAATTGGTGCAGCCACGATGGAAAACAGTATGGAGGCTCCTCAGAGTTGCCATGTGATCCAGTAATCCCACTTCTGTGCATATATCCAGACAAAACTATGATTCAAAAAGATACAGATATTCCTATGTTCATAGCAGCACTATTTACAACAGCCAAGACATGGAAACCTAAATGTGCAACAATAGATGAATTAATAAAGGAGAAGTGGTGCATGTGTATATATATATATATATATATATATATGTATATACACATATACAATGGAATATTACTCAGTCATAAAAAGACTGAAATAATGCCATTTGCAGCAACATGGATGGACCTAGAACATACTAAGCATAGTAAGTCAGAAAGACAAAGACAAATACCATATGCTATCACTTATGTGTGGAATATGACATAAGTGAACATATCTATAAAATAGAAACAGACTCACAGATATAAAGAATAAACTAGTGGTTGCCAAGGAAGGGGGTGGAGGAGGGAAGGATTGGGAGTTTGGGACTAGCAGATACAGACTATTATATATAGGATGGGTAAACAATAAGGTCCTATTATATAACACAGGGAACTATATTCAACATCCTGTGGTAAACCACAATGGAAAAGAATATGAAAAAGAATATATATATATATATGTATATATAACTGAATCACTTTGCTGTATGGCAGAAATTTACACAATATTGTAAATCAACTATACTTTAATGAAATTAAAAAAAAAAGACTACCCCTCAATCTTTAGTATGGCAGATTGTTGGGTTCAGAATAGGAAATAAACACATTTTAAAAAATAAAGACAGCAATATTCCTTTCAAACTTGGATTTGACGGTATAGACTCATCCAAAGAAAGAGGATCTTTTTCCTTTGACATGATTTCCATCACAACTTGCACATACCCTCTATTCTTTTGGCATTTCCATTTATTCATTCATTCCATAAATTTAATTGAGAGTCTACTATTTGTTAAGTACTGGGTTAAATGCAGAGGGTTATAATGATACACAAAACTTGCTCCTGTCCCACTACCCCTCTGTTGCCCTGGATCTTACAAGTTTTACGGGAGAGACATTTATTCATCAAATACTTCTACAAATATATATATGTACATATATATATTCACTTGAATAAAGACATAAAGATAAATAGATGCTGCTATAAGGGTGAGTAGCAATAGATTTTGGCTTCCCTGGTGGCTCAGATAGTAAAGAATCCACCTAAAATGAAGGAGACCTGCATTTGATCCCTGGTTGGTAAGATCCCCTGGAGGAGGGCGGGGCAACCCATTCCAATATTCTTGCCTGGAGAATTTCCCAAGGACAGAGGAGCCTGGCAGGCTAGAGTCCATGGTGTTGCAAAGAATTGAACATGACTGAGTGACTAACAACCTAGCAAGCAATAAATTTGTTATAGTCTGGAGTGGTGTTGGAGGTTGTGGTGGGGGGCGGGGTAGGAGAAACATGTTGTGATGTTTGAGCTGAACTTTTAAGACTAGTGCAATGTATGTGCATGAATACATGTATAACTAAGAATGTGTGCATATGTGTGCTATATGTGTGTAGATGTGTGTGCATGTATGGGGGGCATCTCAATGAGAGGGCAGAGCACTTTGGAAGGCTCTAAGGTACAGGAAGGAGCCTGGTGCCTTTAAGGAATGAGAGCAGCTGATGTGGCTGCCAGAGGTGAGTCCAGGGAGGAAGTGAGGAGCAAGGTTACCTAAGGCCTTAAGAGATCAGATTGGGCAGTTTGGCCTTTGTCTTAAGAGTAATGGGAGGTCACCGAAGGTTTTTAAGCTTGGAGGTAATAAGACCTGATTTACAATTTAAAAAGATTATTCTGACTGTTGTATTCAGCAAGGATGATGAGAAGGTAAGAGCCAAAGCAAAGAGAGCAGGATTTTATAAGGAGGTAGATTTAGCTTTAATCATGGGGAAGATGGTCAAAACATTAGTAAATGAAAAATAAAATGAAAGCAAGCTGCAGAAACATACATATGATTCTATTTGTATTTTTAAAAAATACACATATCTTTGTACATATATATTCTGCACATATATGTGCATATATTCACAGCATAGATGTTTGTGCTGGCCAAACTTGTTTTCAGGCCTTCTCTATTACTAACACTTCATTGTTGACTGGAAAACACTCTGGACTTGGCATCCACCAGCTTCAACTACTCCTCCTAATTCCTAGCTTTAGTCATGTCATTTAGCTTCTCTGTACCTCAGTGTTCTCATCTGTAAAATGAGGCTGTTAGGCCAGATAAGCTCTAGACATGAATTCCTTCTGCTACTGGATTCTTGTTAACTCCAGGTGGAAAGAACGAGGGGAAGCAGCCCACATTACGCAGGCAGCTCGCTCACCCCAGCTCTGTTTCAGCAGCACAGAGCCAGAATGACATTCTAGAAGAGCAACAGCAGGACTGCGGAGAGCCAGAACATCTCGCAGGGCAGCCTGACAGCGTGAGGGGTGGGCAGCTGCCTTGGAGCTGAGGTTTACTGCCTGCTAGGATGGTGACTCAGAGGTTAAAGCATCTGCCCGCAATGCGGGAGACCTGAGTTCAATCCCTGGGTTGGGAAGATCCCCTGGAGAAGGAAATGGCAACCCACTCCAGTATTCTTGCCTGGAAAATCCCATGGACAGAGGAGCCTGGTGGGCTACACTCCATGGGGTAGCAAAGAGTCGGACACGACTGAGCAACATCACTTCAGGACCAAAATAGCCCCTACCTCCTGGCCCGCTCCAGAAAGCTCATTCCTGGTGAACATGAAATTCAATACCCAAGGACTGTGCTAGATCTACATTAAGTTATTCCCCTCTAGGATCGCATGAGTCCAGATGAAGTAATTATACTGGCAGAAATGAAAGAAGGGGATGATGAGGGGAAGGGAGGACTGAAGGCCTAGCCAGCCTTGAAAAGTGGAATCTTGGGAGAAACCCCCGTCCCCCAAGAATGGGGTGAGGGTGTGAGCAGCATTGGAACAGGGTGGGAGCATTGTTTTCATAAGGCTATACCTTGGAACACAAGTTTGCAGGATGCAAAGAGGTGTTATTCAAAATGGGGATTCCGTGGTCAAATAAGTTGGGGACTCACTGGCTTAAATAAGGTTGGGCAAGTTTTTCTACCATAGGACTTAGAGCTTGTCAAGATGACTTCATCATGCATGCTTGAGGAGGAGCAAAATAATACACCATGTATCATCAACCTTTGGTAAAGAATCTGCCTGCCAATGTAGAGGATGTGGGTTCGATCCCTGGGTCAGGAAGATCTCCCGGAGAAGGAAACGGCAATGCATTCCAATATCTTTGCCCGGGAAATCCCATGTACAGAGGACCCTGATGGGCTACAGTCTATAGCGTCACAAAGAGTTGGATATGACTGAGTAACTAAACAACAACAATCTCCTTTAAAAAAAGCACTTTGCATATATTAGCAGGGAATTAAACCGATTATCTTATAATAGCCTATAAAGGAATATAATCTGCAGAAAATACTGGGTCACTATGCTGCATACCTAAAACTAACACAAAATTGTCAAGCAACTACACTTCAGTTTTAAAAGGTTATAGGACAATAGTGAAACTGCCTATTCGTTTTACCGGGGATCATTGGAAACCTTTATATAGCCTGCCACAGACAAAATGATATTCAAGCTTCTTCAGTTCTAGCTTTAGTATTCCAAGCCTCCTAGAATAAATCCAAGCATTAGTATCCCTATTTTTTTCCCTAGAACAGAAAACTCTGAAAAACTGGTTTCTAATGGAACTTAATGAAAAAGAGACAATAAGCCTCAACTTGTTGGCAGTTGGCAGCAAAATGTTTTTTCCGCAGAGAGTGATGAGCAATTTGATTAAGGAGTGGTTGTTGTTCTTCAGCCTGGTCTTCTAAAACTCATACCACATATATCTTATCTGGTTTTAGAGAATTGTGAGACTAGTGGCTCTGGGGAATGTAGACCTGGTCAGGTTTCAGCAGAACTTTGGTAGCATCTCTTTTGGATGAGATGAGGAGTGTGACTAGAATGGTTTATTTATTTAGTTTTTGCTGAGGGAGTAACTGTATCTGGCAAGTAAGAATGAGAAGGGTGAGGTTTGCCTCAGGGCTCTACACTCAGGCTCCCCCCACTGGGTCCATACTTACAGCAGCATTTCGGTTGAACCATGGTTCATCACATCTATCCCTGATACCAGCCTGGGAAGGGTAATGAATGCACAGTATCATGGAATTGGGAACTCTAAGCAAATCATCATAAGTAAGAATCATGGGTAAAATCAACAGAATTAAGTTGAACAGAAGTAAATAGGAAAGTACAGTATTTAGATTCCAATAATCAAATACATAGAAAGAATATCAGGGAGATGCAACTTGATAATTGTTCTTCTGTGGAAAGATTATAAACCCTGGAAGTTTGGTTGAGAATGAGTTTAATATGAACTAATATAAAATGACTGCTAGAAATATGATGAGGCTAGTTATAGATTTCATTAATAGAAGTATAGTTAAGTATGGTTTCAAGTCTGTGGACCTGCATGGGGCAGCAGGATTAGAGAATGAGAGAGAGAGACAGAGACAGAGAGACTAAAATAGTGCAGGGGCTTTGCTAACCTCGCCACTCAGTGAGTGAGTATGCTTCAGAATAAGAGCTGAGATATGCTAGTTTCATTTCCTTTGTGTATCTCTAAGCATGAGTACTTCCTTATGTTGAGTCTGATTATACTCCCTATAGGTACATATTACAATACCATGTGTTAAAATGCAAGTGGTCCCTGAATGGAACAAATGAACGTGTGATCAAACAAAGAGCAATGATTTGTTCTAACATTGGTGGAAAACTGAAGGTGTTAGATTTCTTGAGTGGTGACAATGCTGTGGTTCAACATGGCCTCTGTTTTCAAGGGTAATTTAGGAAGCACTCAGTTTTTGCCTCATGTGCTGATTTTAGAGCCCACTTTGCATGTAAGCTATGACTCACATGGGGCAGGATGGATGGGTGTGATGGTTCTGCTCTAGTTTGTGAGGAACACTGACAGGTCATGGTTCACAAGGGGAAAAGTAAAACAGCATTTTAACCTTTGAAGGAACCGTTGAAGGAACTGGGATGTTTTGCCTGCAGAATGGAAGCTGGAGAGGATTATGAAAACTATCTTTGATTATCTGAAGGGCTGTAATGTGCCTGAATTTGCTCCTTCTGTATTGCTGTGGGACCACAGTCAGAGACAGTTTTTGGGAGTTATACATGACCCAGTGTATTCTGCTATCAATTCAGTACCTGACAATTCTGATAACAATTTAGCACAAAAAGAGAAGTAGATAACTTTCACAAGGTAGTAAGCTTCCTGTCCCCTAAGCAAACCTAGAAGGAGATGAAGGACCATGTCTCTGAGATGTTCATTCACAGGAGGATTTTGTTAGCCAGCAAGCATCCATCTCCCCTTCTTTTGGTTATCATAGCTGATTTTCCTCTAGAAACTCCTAATATGTTTTGAGTGAAGTAACTTCAGAACTTGGCATCAGGAATGAGCCTGTAGATTCAGGTCTGGCAACTCATCCTCTGGCCGGAGTGAATGGTTAGGGATGGGCATGTGACATGCCTCTGGCCAAAGAGAATTGGTGAGCATGAAGCATATCCATCTAATTGGGTTTGAAGCAGAAAGTATAAAGTCAGGAGAAGATAGCCCACTTGACACCACAGGAAGCTTGAGAACGGAAAAATCATGAATGGGAGCAGAGTCACCAAGAGGTGGAGAAAGACCAGGTCCTAATGACCGTCAAACCATGAATTTAGTAGCAGTCCTTCAGGATCTATCAGTTACATGAGCCAACATATCCTGTTTTGTAGGAAGACAGTCTGAGTAGGGTTTTCTATAACTCACAAACAAGAGTCCTTGATCGTTATAGTATATCCCATGAGGTTATTGCCTAAGATTCTTCACGAGGTGAATTACAATGTTATTCACCCATCCATCTCTCAGATGTATCAGTGCAGGAGATAAACGCCATCATAAGACTCATAAGCAAGAAATACAATGCAAGCAGCGGAGCACTCCTGGGCACAGAGCTAGAGCCAATTCCTCAAATATTTCTGGATACATCTTCTCCAGTTGAGGTTGACAAGACAGGCTGGGTCTTGTGTGGAGCTTCATTGTTCCTGCTAAGAGTTTAGATTATATTTCAAATGTGATAAAGAAAGAGTTGAAAAGTTTTGGCAAAGAAAATGATGAGGTCTGATTTAATGATGGCAAAGACCCCTCTGGCTGTTGTGTGAGTGGATCATGGGGGCCAGGGGAGGGATGAAAGCAGAGAGCTTAGCAGAGAGGCTTCTGTAGTTGTCCTGGAGAGGAATTAGGGTGTGGGCTCTGGTGTTGGGTGAGGTGGTGAAAAGTGGTCAGATTAGGGATATACTTTAATGTGAGAGGGCTTCCTGTTTAGCTCAGTCGGTAAAGCATCTGCCTGCAATGCAGGAGAACTGGGTTCAATTCCTGGGTTGGGAAGATCCTCTGGAGAAGGAAATAGCAACCCACTCCAGTATTCTTGCCTGGAGAATCCCATGGACAGAGGAACCTGGTGGGCTACAGTTCGTGGGATGGCAAGAGTCAGACACAAGTTAGCGCTATCTTTCTTCTTTTCTTTTTTAATGTGAGAACTGACAGGACTTGCTAACATTAATATATTGAATGTAGAGTGTGAGGGGAAAAGATGTGCCAAGGATGACACATTTTTAGCCTGAGAACCCAAGTGACTGGGGTGCCATTTAAGCTATAAAGCACTGGGGGAAGAAAAGAATTTTTTAAAGTGGAATTCAGGGAGGGAAATCAAGAATTCTGCTTTGGACATATTAAGTGTGAAATGCCTAAAAGACATTAAGAGTTAGAAGTTAGAAAATCTGAGTATGGAGTTCAGAGGAAATGCTGAGCAGAAGATGCATGTTTGGGAGTTAGCATATGGATAGTTAGATCCGCTGGTAAAGAAACCTCCTGCAAGGCAGGAGACCCCAGTTCAATTCCTGAAGTGAAGTGAAGTGAAGTCGCTCAGTCGTGTCCAACTCTTTGCGACCCCATATACTGTAGCCTACCAGGCTCCTCGTTCTTTGGGATTTTCCATGCAAGAGTACTGGAGTGGGTTGCCATTTCCTTTTCCAGAGGATCTTCCCGATTCCTGGGTCAGGACGTTTCCATGAAGAAGGGATAGGCTCCCCACTCCAGTATTCTTGGGCTTCCCTGGTGGCTCAGTTAGTAAAGAATCCACCTGCAGTGTGGGAGACCTGAGTTCAGTCCCTGAGTTGGGAAGATCCCCTGGAGGAGGGTGTGGCAACCCACTCCAGTATTCTTACCTGGAGAATCCCCATGGACAGAGAAGCCTGGTGGGCTACAGTCCTTGGGGTCACAAAGAGTCAGACACGACTGAGCAACTGAGCACATATGGGTAGTATTCAAAGTCATAGGCAGGACTGGCTGAGATCATCATGAGGGTAAAGATAAAAGCTGGAGATAAGAGGACCCAGGGCAGAGCCTCAGGACTCCTCCAACATTGAGAGGTCAAGAGTATGTGGCAGTAAAAGAGAAGGCGGTCCAGAGAGTTGGTAGAAAAGCTGGGAGAGGATGGGGTCCCAGATATCTATGGAGAAAAAGGAGGGGTGATTGACTATGTCAAATGCTCCTGGTGGTTTAAATAAGAATTGCTAGCAGGGGCTAAGGATCAGCAACCCATTGGGTTGGCATTATGGAGGTGGCTAGTGGACGGAGGAGCCTGGAAGGCTGCAGTCCATGGGGTCGCTGAGAGTTGGACACAACTGGGCAACTTCATTTTCACTTTTCACTTTCATGCATCGGAGGACATGGCAACCCACTCCAGTGTTCTTGCCTGGAGAATCCCAGGGACAGGGGAGCCTGGTGGGCTGCTGTCTATGGGGTCGCACAGAGTCAGACATGACTGAAGCGACTTAGCAGCAGCAGCAGTGACCTTAGTGGGGAATGTTTCTGTACAGCAAAGGTTTAGAAGCCTGGCTGAAGAGGATGACAAAGACAATGCATGGGTGGGGATTGAAGGTGGTAAGTAGAGAGAGTTTTTAAAGGAGGTTTGCTCTGGGAAGTCAGAGGAAAGAGGGTGGCCACTGGAGGCAGATGTGGATGCCAAGGTGATGGGGAGATATTACAGCCAGCCCATAGGCTTAGGGAATCAGCCAGTAAAGAAGGAAAGCTTGTTCACAAAGGAGTACATGGGGAGAAAGATGTCAGCAAAGCCCTTGAGGAGGAGAGAAGAAATGCACAGATGGAGGTGTTGGCCTTAGTAGGATGATCAGTGGGATCTGAGATCTGCAGCCCAGAAGTTAAAGTAAGAACTGACAGCTCTGTTAAGCCTTCTTTTCTGGCCACAGTGTGCTGCTTAGGGTGGAAGGAAACTGGATTTATTCAGGGCTGGGGTTCTGCCAGGAGGTTAGGACAGAGTGGGAGTGTGGTGAGGAGCTGAGGGTGTGTGCAGGGGTGACAACACAGATCACAAGGAGGGGAAGGAGGGAGGTAAGGAGCTGCAGGCTTTGAGCCAAGTGTTATCCCAGCACAATATGAACACAGCTGTGTGAACTTCCTGAGGAGTCTCTGTACCTCTGACTTTCTTTTGGGATCTGTGGGCCATGTGTTGCCAACTTACTGAATCTAAATCTTTGGAGATGGGCCTAGTATCTGTCTATGAAGCAAGGGCCCCAGTGCTCCCAGTCTCACTGGGGTTGAGAACTGATGCCTCTGGAGTAGCAACTTGCTTCTAAGAGGAACCTCCACTTAATTTTGTGCTCTAGGTCAAAGTAGCTGCTTGGTTTGAAGAAACTGCCAGGAAATTTTGATTCTTCCTTCTAATCAGCAGTGAAAAACAAACCCCTGCCCCACACCGCCCACCTTTTTTTTTTTCTTTAATTTTGATTTTCCTTCCCTCCTGAAAAGCTATCACTGACCACTGCCCCGTCAGTGGAAATTCCTGAAAGATGCTAATATTTGGTATCTGGAGGTCCCTGGCGTGTGCCGTGTTTGGCTAAGAAAGCCAAGCTTGTGGACTCATGAATAAACTCAAAGGATATATTCTACTCTCCTTGAAAGTTTATTTTCCAACAGGAAAATCATCTGTTTTTCCACCACCACCCTCAGCTCCAAAATATATGAAAGAGTGTTTACCCCTTCCTTTTGGCCATGAACACAAGGCATTTGGCTTCACAGAGATATCCATTATATTCAGAAAGTAGCAGGATACATGAGCAAATAGATTTGTTCCCCTTGTCAGTGGGTCAACGCCAGTTGCTATGAGAATCATTGTCTTTGTTCTACTAATGGCCCAGCTACCCTGATATGCTTTAAGTTTCAAGTTTCTTTTTCAGACAAGGCTCTTTTCTGTCACAGGGACTTCGCATATGTCACCACATATGCAAATCTCCTCCCTCCACTCCCATTTCTCAGGGTTGGTTCTTTGTCATTCTTCCGCCCTCTATTTAAACTCTGCTCCCCAAGAAGCTTCCCTGATTACCATGTCTACTGCAGGGCTTCTGACCACTGCTACCTCCCTCATTCCTTTTCTTGGCACCATATTTGTTTCATCTATTGTTCTTGTTACATTCTGTAGTTATTATTTATTTACTTGATCATTTGTCACATCCCCTAATAGACTATAAGCAATAAGAGGGAGGCACTTAGCCATGTGAGTAAGTGCTTTTCCCTCATTTTTTCCCCAGTGACTGGCACATTATGGGTTCTCAGCTTGCTGGTTGACTAATTTGAGTAACCCCAACACAGGGAGTGGTGTGATTAAAATACATTTTGGTTCCTATCCCTTCTGCTCCAGTTAGGATTAGGTTCAGTGGAAGGTGACAGAAATCTAAAAATAACAGAGGCTTAAACAATATAGGACCTTATTTCTTTCTCTGGTATGGTGGTTCCTAAGCAATCAGGAGCTCAGATTCTTTTCAGTTTTCAGCTGTTAGGCTATGGGTATGGCCATTGTACTCAAGGTCAAGATGACAGCTAGAGCTCCAGCCATCACATCCATATTCCAGGGAGAAGTTTATAGGAAGAGGTGAAACATATGATAGAAAAAGAGAGTCCATGCCACTTGTCTTTTAAGAAAGTTCCCCAGAAGCTGCCACCACACATTTCTGCTTCCATTTCACTGATCAGCACTTACTCACATGGCTATATCTATCTGCAAAGGAGCCTGGAAAATGTAGACTGTTTTAAGGACACATTTTTGCTCTAAAAAAATTTGGAGGTTTTCTTAGTAAGGATAATGACGAATGTAGATATTTCGGTAGGCAAATCTTGGTCTCTGCCATAGTTTCTTGCCCAGAAACCTTCTATGCCTCCCTAAAACTGAAGTTAAGAGTTTTTAACTAGGGTTGTGCATCAGAAACACTTTGGAACCTTTTCCAAAGGACATATGCTTGGGCTTCAACCTCTGAGATTTAGCAGGTCTGGGGAGCAGTTTGTTGTTTGGGCTTCAGGGGATCAATCATATCTTTCCCCAACCCCATTGCGAGCCTGAGTTCTGAACCATCTGAGGAAACACAAGAATCAGACAAGACAGGAACAGAAATTTGCCTTTCTTCTTTATGAGGCTGATGGAGAATGCTGCTTTTAGTTGTATTGACCAATAGGCTTTCTAGCACTTCCATTCCTGGATAAGACAGACTTATCTCTGCCTGTAGGCAGAGAAGGACTGCCATGTGCCTCCTGGGCAGAGATCTTGGCCTCTGATGCCACGGAAGAGAACACACCAGAACACAGGTGCTCTGTGGGCTGGCAGGTCCATGGGGTCTAAGCTACCCACACTCATTTCTTCCTCACAAAGCCAACTCACGGATCTGATGATTTGTGCCTATTTCCCATCCTCCTCAGTAAGGAGTGGGGTCAAGAGGCCAGGAAGGTTGCTCAGGGAAAGTTGAGGAGTAAGGAACGATATAAAACTCTAACGTATATTATGGGCTGCCCTGGTGGCTCAGCAGTAAAGAATTCGCCTACCAATGCAAGAGACATGGGGTTTGATCCCTGGGTCGGGAAGATGCCCTGGAGAAGGAAATGGCAATCCACTCCAGTATTCTTGCCTGGGAAATTGCATGGACAAAGGAGCCTGGAGGTGTACAGTCCATGGGGTTGCAAAGAATAGGACACGATGAAGCAACTAAATAACAACAATAACAAAGCTACATTATAAGGCCCAAGTTCCTTGATAAAGCATCTGAGCAGCTTTGTGACCTTAATGGGACCTACATTTCCAGCTTTACCTCTTCATTCTTTATATTCCCTCTGCTCCAACGTTTTATTCCCCCCAGTGGCTTTTCTTCTGCTACTTTTCTGTCTGGAAGGCCTTTCCTTTTCACCTTGCGTTTTGGACTCCATTCCACTTCAGAGTCCGGAGCCGTTGCCAGGAGGTCTCTATCAACTTCATCATACAATATCCACCTCCCTGCACTCTGTGTTCCCACGACACCTCGCTTACGCCACTGATACCACCTTCTCGTTTTAAACACATGCACCTATGGCAGACACTGCTAGCTGCCTAGTGGATAAACGAGAGGGAGGCTTGTTTGGAAGGACGTAGAGTAAGTCAGAGGGCTGGGAGCCATGGAGAAGATAAAAGGAGGGCTCTATCTGTTTGGAGCGCCTTGGTGACTGTTCCCTTTAGACCAGACATGTGCTCTCTGGTCATCATTGGCCTTACCATGCCCTGCATTGCTTACACTGGGTCTGTCTCACATAATTACATTATCTGCCTGGTCCCTGTAGGTGCTTAACATTGTGAGTCATGTTCTACAGCCTCCCTGGGCAGTGGTTGAGCCCACTTTGTCTGAAATAGCTTCAGAAACAGAGAAATGTTCTCGTATAGGTCAGCCCATTGCCTTGTGGACACCACCATTTGTCTTCCTGTAATTCACACTCAGTGGCCCCAGTTTTCTCTCTTGGGGCTGCACAGATTTTATTGTCTCTTGCACATGAAATTTCCTCTGACATTCAAAGTCAGACGTGTCGCCATTGTTTCAACCTCCTCTCAAAAGTAAGCATTCAGTAACTATCAGCTGTTTTTATGAATGATGCTAATAATGTTATGACTGATTGTTAAATGCCAGATATGAGCATTTAACAAATGAATAAGGCTGGGTCAGCAAAGGGAAATGGAAGTGTCACAGTTTATAAGCATTTTAGAAATTGTTAGCCCAGGGATAATAGACAGCCTCACGGGTTCACTGATAAGTGGAGGTAGAGAGTGGCTGCTTGGCGCACAATGCTGATTCTCAGGCCACATCTGGGCCTCACTGGGAAAGGATTCTGGAATGGACTGGTGATGGCTGCCAGGAAGAGGAAAGAGGGGATGGTGGAGGGATGTCAGTCATTTGCCATCTTGGGTTTTACCCAACTTCAAGAGTTCAGAAAGGTGCACAAGGTTTGAGTGCGGAGCAAGGTGCAGTATGGGATCCAGAATTCCTGGCTTCAGAGTCTTCCTTCTGCCCAAGCTGCCTCAATGTTGTTGGTGTCTACCAGAAAAATTCAGAGTCTAATGAAATACTTATTAAGAACTTAGTGATTTTTTTTGATTGTTGTTCCCTCATTTTCTCACCTGCTAGCTCTCTCAGCTACCACCTCCAAAGACTGCCTTTTAATCTGCCTATGCATCTCTTTCCCTAGTTAAATAATAAAGAATCATCCTGCTTCTTCCGCTGCCATTCTTTTCGGAAAAGCACAATAATCAGTCTTTAATGAGCTTGTGACTCTGAACGAAAGTATAATAATTTTGGTGACTCTGCAGCTTCCGTTGATGGAAATATATTTATTTTAGAAGCTGATGACCTGTGGGAAAAGACTATTATTCTAAATATCATGATGAGGTCATGGGAGCTGATAGAGGGCTTGGGGAGAGGGGGAGGAAAGGGGAAGAGAACCAGTGAAAATTAGAATTGCATATGAATGAAAATAGACTACTTTCTATTCTGAGCAAGAAACACTGACTTACTAATTCCTTAGGGGTGTTGAAGAAAAATGCACACGGATGGAGACGTTTACTGAGGCTAGCTCAGCCCTTTGCCGAGGGTTCCATCAGGTGGCATGAGGGATGGCAGTCGAAGTCAGCCTTAGGTCCTAGGATGGAAAGCTACTGGGTGCTAGAACCCAAGACTAAGATAGGACTAGTAAATGGGGTATTCAGTGACCTGCTTCATATTTTTATAACAGACTTGTTCCTGTACTGAAAATGACATAAAGTACAATACTTTATATTCTATAATGAGCCAAAACAAACTACTAAACAAATAAGCCTGCATAGTTACCTGGAATGCTATCCCTCGGTTATTTCAACTGAGTGAATTTTATACACACACATAAACATATTTTGTAAGATATCTAATTTTTACTGTAAGTATGTTGCGGTCATTTTCCTTGGTCAGTAAATCAGATCTGTGATGTTTATTGGACATTCACTAAGTACCTTCCAAACAACTACTGCTATCTTCTCATTTCTTAACAGAATGCAGAGTTTCTAAGCCATGTGGTTTGGAGAAGTCATTCTACCCCCAGTTTCAGGGTAAACTTTGATCAGATCAGCCAGTCAGCTTATCTTATTATCCAGACCTTGGTGACTGGTTCAAGGGTGGGCACCTGACCCAGTTTAGGTCTAAGAAGAAACATCTGCTAAGGATTTCTAGGTTAGAAAGTGTCTCTCTCTTTCATGAAAACTTCTGGAATTGGTTCTATCTCTTACCTCAGGTGGAATGGCATAAGAAGGTAGGATTAGGAGTCCAGTGGTTGTTGTTACTAACAGGAGGGTGAACTAGCTGAGACTGAAGCTATAGAGAGTGGAATGGAAAAAGCAGAAAACATGAACCAGAGCCTGGATGCCCATGGGATCCCCTGGATCAAACCATGCCTAAGGCTCATGCCACCTTTATACTTTTCAGTAAATCGAGTCAATAAATTTAAGCTTGTCTGAGTCATACTATCTATTACTGGCAATCCAAAGCATCCTAAATAATACAAGCATTTTACATAATGGTATAATATCTGATTACATACATGTGTTAAAAGCATTGTTAGGCCTACTATTCAATTTAATCTTTAAGCCATCTTACGAAGTAAACAAGTATCTATTTGTCAAGCGGATAACCAAGGCCTAGAGTGAACAGCTGAGCTATTTAAGATGACACAGCTAGTTAGCAGCAGAACCAGGGCTTCTGACTTCCTGAACAGAGCTTTTAATACAATAACATTTCAAGGCAGAGGGATTATGGACCAGGGAATAGAATAATTCTGAAGGATGGGGCCGCATTATTAGGTTGACAGGTAGGATGTAAAAGTGATCAGTCATATCAATCAGCTGTACTTTGAATTTGAAACCGAGGATGTAAGGCACAAAAAGATTTGGAGATTAGAGTAATAGTTCTCAAACTGGCCTGGGGACCCCGGAGAGTTCCTCAGATCTTTTCAAGAGGTTTGTGTCAAAACTATTTTCACAATAATGTTAAAATGATATTTGCTCCTCTTCTATTCTTATTCTCTCATAAGTACACAGTAGAATTTTCCGGAGGCTACATGACATGTGACACTCAACAAAAAGAATGCAGAAGGAAATATGAGAATCTATCGTCTATTAAGCTAGACAGGAAAGAACTTTGCAGAAATGTCAAACAATGCCACTCTTCTTACAAATTATTTTTGTTGTTGTTTGGAAAATAGTTATTTTTTAAAAAATATTTTATGTTTATGTGAACACATAGTATTTTTAATATTCTTGAAAATAAATTAATACATTTTTTTTCAGTTTTAACTTTGAATACAGTAGGTGTGGCTAGATATAACCTACACAGACAAACATTGTTTATGTCCTCAGTATTTTTAAGAGTGTAAAATCATTTTGAGGATATAATGTTTGAGAACTGTTGGGTAAAAGGATACCTGCAATTTTCAATTAAACTTCTTTCAGAAAATTCATTCGGACAAGCCTAGTTTCTTTTTGACTTCTGACACCTAGACTCCAGAAATAAAGTTCAATACGAACCTGGAGATTTAGCCATTGATGGGTTGTATGATCAGCATGGTTTAAACCAATTTATACAACTTTGGCCAAAAGTTCTTTTTGGGATCAGAATGAATTTGTTGCCTACTTTGACCAAATTAATTAGAAATTGACTGGCTCTCTTCATTACTATTAGATACATAAACCAACTGGGGAATCTGTGTAGTGATAGGTGTCACTCTGGTGGCAAGTAGCAGAAGGTGACTCTGCCAGAGAAGCTGTTTATTGAAAGGGTCTTGGGAGCTGTCAGGTTTGTTAGGAGAAAGGGAGAGCCAGGCTTGAAGCTAAGCTTCCAGGAGCAATGAAAACATCACTTCATAGAACTGGACTGAGAGGGACCACTGTCCCTGTTGTGGTGGACGTACCACCAAGACCTCAAGGAAACCACACTGACCCTGTGCCAGAATGCCAACCTTGTAAACATTGTCATCCCAAAAGTCAGGCTTCTTGCCACCATTCTGCCAGCAAAATGGATCTCCTGGAAATCTCTTTCCTTAAGTTCCTCTCTTTGGAATCAAAGTTTAAAGGAGTGTGTCTGATTGGCAGAACCTGAGACATGTCTTTATTCAAGTTGCAAGAAAGGCTGGAATTTGATTTGAGATTTCTAAGTTCTGCTTTGGAAGAGTAGGATGCACAGGGAAGAAATGATCCCAAACATAACAAAAACATTTAAGAAGAGCTAAGAAGTCAGAAAACACAACTGATGCTTGCAACCCATGTTGTAAGATGTCATAGAGTTGTGGTTACATGGAATGTTCCAGGGTTAGGCAGATCTGGGTTCAAATTCTGGATCAAATTGCTGCTACCAGCTATAGGATCTTAAGAAAGTCACTTAAATTTTCAAAGCCTCAATAATCTCACCTGTATCCTTGGGTAGATATGAAGATTAAGTTAATTTCCTGGATAAAATGACACATAGTATAATATTGTGTGTACCCATTAGGTACCCAGAAATTATAGCCATTAATATTACCAATCTTCAGAATCTGCACTAGGCAGACACATTTCCCCCCAAAGTGGTAAGGGGAAGCTGGGGCATAAGGAGACCAAGGCACTTGTACGAAATTTGAGCAAGAACTAACATCAGGATGTGTTTCTGAGATCAGTGATTCTGGGTCCAGCTACCATCCCAGTTTCTAAGCCCCATCACCTCTTTCTGCAATCAAAATGTGGCAGAAGTAATAAACATCTCATATTAGTCAGTTATTTTTGGGTTGGAATCTTTAAGGTGAGCTTTACTTATCTTCCTTATTCTTTTCTGAAGTTTTTGAAAATGAACTAATGAGTTTATATTATAGTATACATATGTATTATAGTATATAATAGTATTAAAATAATTTTTAAAAATTTAAAAATAGCTATAAAGCCATTTTTTTACTCTGGGAAACAAAGATCTGTCTCAGTTTAGGTTCCCCTCAAAGTTGAGCCTGAAATGAGGATTTGGGATTTGGGGGTAGTTTATGGGCTTCCCTGATGGCTCAGAGGTTAAAGCGCCTGCCTCCAATGCGGGAAACCCAGGTTTAATCCCTGGGTCAGGAAGGTCCACTGGAGAAGGAAATGGCAACCGACTCCAGTATTCTTGCCTGGAGAATCCCATGGACGGAGGAGCTTGGTAGGCTACAGTCCATGGGGTCGCAAAGAATCGGACACGACTGAGCGACTTCACTTCACTATGTAGGAGGTGATCAAAGTCCTGGTTTTCTAATGGACTAGAGGTGGTATTAATCTAGATGAGAATGTTGAGTGTTACCAGAGACTATCTAAATAATAGGGTTCCATGCTGAAATGAGTGTGGAGTTGCTGGGGCAAAAAGGTATTTTTACTGCAGGACTTCTTAGGGTGTTTGAGCTGCTAATGTACACTGAGAATCTCTGAGAGGGACTTATAGCACCAGTCCCCATTGTTATCCCAAGAGAACTTTGTGGGATTAACACTCTCATGAATATTATACTTTGAGAAATGTTGCATGATCTCAGGGGTCACTTCAAGCTATAAAGTTAGTGATGTCTATGATCTCATTTCATCTTTCTCCCAAGTCAGCAAGATGGGGAACCATTTTGAAAATCACTTCTCAAAACTAAGAAGCCAATTAGGGGTATGTGCATGTGTGCTCAGTTGCTCAGTTGTGTCCAACTCTTTGCAACTCCATGGACTGTAGCCCACCAGGCTCCTCTGTCCAAGGGATTTTCCTGGCACAGCTACTGGAGAGAGCTGCTGTTTCCATCTCTAGGGGATCTTCCTGACCCAGATCAAATCTTATTTGACACAGATCCAATCTGTGTCTCCCACGTCTCCTGCGCTGCAGGCAGATTCTTTACCATTGAGCCACCAGGGAAGCCCCAGTCAGGGGTATAGCCAGACTCAGATTCAGATCTTTTAAGCCAACTTTTTTCCTACTATGTGAGAACGGCAGATATTATGGGTTGGCTTGTGTTCCCCAAAAGATATGTCAAAGTTTAACCTCCATACCTCAGAATGTGACCTAACTTTGAAAAAGAGCTTTTATAGAGGCAACCAAGTAAAAAGGAGGTCATTAGAGTGAGCTCTAATCTAAATGACCCATGTCCTTATAAGAAAAGGAAATTTGGACACAGGTCTCATAGATAGAAGATGGTGTGAAGATACAGGGAGAATGCCATGGAGGAGGCAGAGACTGGATCTATGATACCACAAGCCAAGGAATCCTGGGGCTGCTGAGACAGGCTGGGACCTGGGACCCTTTTCTACAGTGCTTGCACCTGGACAACATCTCCTTGGAGCAGCACAGTATAAAGAAAGGGACTAAAACAACTGCATGCATGCACAACTGGAGTGATTATGAACAATAAGATACAAAAAGGCTACAATAAGATACAAAAACCCAACCTTCACTTCTGAGGTGCTGGGAGCAAAAGCAGGGTATCATGCATGGTATCTGCACATAGCCCCACTAAAGGGATGGGTAGACCACCTAAGCCACCCCTGTGGCCCAACCCACCATCTGCCCCTACCTTCCTTCCACTTAAGGAACCAGCTCACCTCTCTTCAGGGAGTGAATAAAGGAAACTGCTACTTGTTTTTGCTCTCTCATCATGTAGCACAGTTCCCAGTAAAACCGTGCCTAAATTCCTCATCTGGCCTCTTATCAATTTCTATTGATTAAAGAGTCCAAGGACCAGAGTCAGTAACACTATCAGAAGCTCAAAGAGGCCAGAAGGATCTTTCTCTTATACATTTCAGAGGGAGTATGGCACTGCCACCCCCTTTTCTAGCCTCCAGAACTGTTAAGTAATACACTTCTATTTCTCCAAGCTACCTAGTCTGTGGGTACCTGTTACAACTTCTCCAGGAAATGAATACAGCAGATGGGATACGAGCTCTAGAATGATGCTTTCAGGCTATTGTTCATCAGACCCAGGTCTGAGGGTGGAACACAGTAGTGCTTAGCCAGCCTGTAGGGAAAGCTATTGACCTCAACCTGGGGGAGACAGTGCTTCTGTTTAATGGCTAAGAACAAGGAGATCCTCCATGTTTTCCTTGGACCCAGTGTCTCTCCTTCCCTGTCTTCTCACCTTGGCACCAAATGAGAGCTCGGAGGCTCATAAAGCTTTTATAAACAAACAGAGCTCCTTCAATGTTCACTTTTCTTGTGTCTGGGCAGGGCTGTTTCCCGGGGCCGGGCTGCCAGGCTGTGGAATGTGACTTGTCTCTGTGGAAGAAGCCAAGAGTGAGTTTTGCCAGGACAGCTGGCAGGGACAGAGCTGCCCCTGGTGCAGACACCTGTGACTCCAGTCTATTTGTGGAGACCTCCTGGATACTCACTGCCCCAGGCAGGACTTGAACCTCTGACTATGTGAGTCACTTCTGCATAAATATGATAAGACCTTTTGGTTATGTACTCAAAACAAGTTTCTGAAGTTTTAGGAGCAGAGGATTAATTCCCTACATCAACTATATAAATGGCAGGGCACATCCATTTTATTGATGAGCAAACCAAGGCACAAATGATGAAAAGGACTTTTTTCAGGGTCAAAGAACTAATTCATGGCAGAGTTGAGACTCTCCTGAAAAAAGAGCTGCATGTGGGAGGAACGATGTTTACCTGAGAAACTGCAGCTGCAAGGCAACGGGTACTTGGCGGGTAGAGGAAGGGGCAACACGCTGAGAAATAGGAGACTGGGGGGGGCGGGCCTCAGAGCCCCAGCTTTGGAGTCAGAACCAGCTTTGAACCTAGGTTCTGCCAAGTACTAGTTGCAAGTTGCTCTCTGTGCCTCAGTTTATCTGATAAATAAAGAAAATTGTTGTACCTACTTCATTAAGCTGTTCTGGCCGTCAGATGTCAGGATACATGTATTTAACTTGGTGTCCACTGTGTGGGAGTCATTAGATCAGGGGTGTTTCAGTGGTGGTGGTCATTCACAGCTCTAGTCATCCTGCACCTCTGCCTGGAGCCAGCCTGGGGAGTGCTGGCCCCTTTGTGGAAGGTAGGTTCAGTTTTGGAAAGAAGATGATCATACTGATGAGGAGGTGGGTGTGTCTCCAAGCCAAGAAAGGCCCTCGGCCGCTCATGGGAGCTGGGGAGCCAGGGTATCCAAGCCCGCAGAAGTCTATTCCTGTGGTTTACTTTGAGGGCCTATGAACAAAAGAAAGCAAAACCTGGTATGAAGTTTCCAAACTGCTCTCAAGTGCGGCCAAGCCTGGATCTGTTTTCTGAGCCACACGAAGGCAGTTTCATCTCCCAGTCCTTCCAGAGGCAAAGCCTCTTGACAGTTGGAGCTGAACCCATCCTGAGTGACTGCTGGACAGAGCTTGTGCTTCCAGAGGGGCTTCTGGCTCTGGCCCCTGCATCCCCCAATGCTGAGCCATGCCAAAAGGTGGAGACATTGGGTTGGGATAAGATCCAGAAGATCAACTCTGATAAAGGTGAGTATTAGCCCCTTGGGTATTGAATAGGAAGGTGAGTCCTCACTCCTTGCCTATTCCCCAGCATAGGTCTCACGGTGATACTTTCTGTGATAACCACTTCATTTCACATTCTACATGGCACTCAACAATATCTGAAGTTATCCTATGTATTTGTGTACTTGTCTAAGCATATCCCTGGGGGCTCAGTTGGTAAAGAATCCTCCTGCAGCGCAGGAGACTGCCTGTAGCACAGAAAACCAAGGTTCGATCCCTGGGTGTGGAAGATCCCTTGGAGAAGGAAATGACAATGCTTTCCAGTATTCTTACCCCGGAAGTCCCATGGACAGAGGAGCCCGGTGGACTCAGTCCATGGGGTCGCAAAGAGTTGCACATGACTTAGTAACTAAACCACAACCTAAGTCCCCCACTAGAAAGTTAGTGCCATGAAAGCAGGACTCCTCCTGTCTTGTTAACCCTTACATCCTAGTGCTTAGGGTCATGGCAGGCAGTAGGAAGCTTTCAGCCTTGGTAGATCAGTGATTGAAGCTTCTGTTCTTTCCTTCCCATCCTCATCTATTCATCCTTCACTACTAGTCTAAATTTTACCTCTGAGGCCTATGTAACTTGTTCCTTTTTTGATTCCTCCTAGCACTTGATATAATCTGATTGACTTTTCTACTCTGTTGTGCATTTGGGTTCTGCAGGTATTGTATTGACCACTGTAATCTCTTCGAGGACAAGGACTGGGCTTTACTTCTGGAGGTAGTTTCTGGCTTCCTCCCACAGTCCACATTGCATAGAGTGTTGCTTAGATCTTTGTTAATGCCTGTTACCTTGAATTCCACTTTGACTGCCTCCCACAGTATGGACAGGGAGTTTTCTTCTCCTCCAGTATCTTCAAGGTAGAGACACTGCCTTTAGCAGACTAGATTTCACATCCAGTGAATTTTCAAGCAGACAGGAGGTTGTTAAGGCAAGAGATTGTTGAGTCAAGCTATTGTTTGAGCTCCTCTAAGTGTATATTCTCAGCAGAATCAGAGAACTTATGAAAAGATAAGTAGAGCACTGAGAAACTTGCAAAATTCCATGCTGTCAATGAAATGTGGTTTCTGGTCCCTGCTCAGTTGCTCCTTTAAGCTGGCTTGAACAAATGTTCTGAGATTCTCTTTTTACTAGAATAATTCCACTAAAGAATAGTAAGTATTACATTCAAGAGAGTTAGAGCCAGAAGGGATCTCAGAAATAATACAGCCTGACTCTCCTTATTAAGAGATGAGGAATCTGAGGCTTCCGGAGGGGTTGTATCCAACACCACACAGAAGTCAGGGGTAAATGTGTGATACACAGACAGGCCTCCTGGGCAGTTTTCAACTCAAGTTTAGTCCCTTTTTCTCCACAGCACTTTTGATACTGTCACATAACATATTTCTTCCTCCACATTGCAGGTTTTAGTCTTTTTTGCAACCTGGCAGATGAAATGGGGACTTGCCTCCATGATCTGAGTTCAAGGACATCAGGAAATCTTGCTTGTTTTCTTTCTGCCCCAGTCTTCCACCCTGGCTAGTCACTGCTGCCAGAATTGTGCCATAAGAGACAATTCTATTACTTCATGTCTGGACATAATCTGCCTTTAGGTCGAAGGTTCTACCTCAAATGCCTATGGGGGCTAAGAAGGTAATATGAATGGTGAGTTGGCACAGGTGGGACAGAGAGGCAACTGTGGCTCCTCTCCAGACAGAAAGGCTATATCTTCTGTGTTGCCAAAAGAAGCTAGAAACGAGGATATTTCTTCCCATTGGAACTCTTCTGAATTTTAAATAATGGCAACAACAGAAAAAAATCCAAGTACTACCTGGCCAAAAAACAAACAAACAAAAAGACCTCTCCAAGCTAGTCTTGATCTTTTACAGAGAAGCCATACATAGATTCTTTCTAATGAATGGAGTTTGGGAGAGGTCAGAGAAATGAAATATATCCTCAGGGAGCAGGTTTAGGTGGCATGTGCAGGACCTGTAGTAGGATGGGGAGAATGAGGCACCCAAGGTACAAAAAACACTGAAATTGCATGACCTGAAGAATGACTGTCACCTTTAATTTTGTACCCTGTGTGCCACACTTACCTCACCCTACCTCTAGCCCTGAGCATGACAGGGGTGGAGTGTAGGGGAGAGAGGGGATGTGAGTCAGGGGAAATCATATCTATAGGTGAGGCTGAATGAAGACCCCAGGAAGTGAAAAAAGTGACAAGAAGGCCACTCAAGGCCAGTTTTGCAAGCTGTGTGATGCAGCTCTGATTCCTCTGCTGTGGAGGGGGCTGGGTAGAGTGCGTCTTATGCTAACATCACCACTGTTTGCTTCCACGCTATTGCCAGACCTTCTGGAAGCCTTGACTCAGTCTTGCCCCAAGTGACCTCAGTGGAAAGTGTGAGAAAGCAAGAAGCAGCAGTGGTTTTTATCTCCAAATCAAGCAAAGAAAACAGTTGTGCACATTGCCGGGGTCTCAGGCCTCAGCCTTCTAACTCCCTGGGAGCCCCTGGAGCTGCTGGGGACCATTCCTGGCATGTAGGGAAGGGGCGTATCAGCTAACCCAGAGGCCCCAGGAGTTTGCATAGGCCTTTGCCTCCTAGGAGGTCCCTGGAGGCAGGGCAGAGTTGTTGCCCTTGAGGTGTCTTCCTGCTTAATTTTGAAGAAGGGGAGGCTGGACCTTTGCAGAACACAGACTCCCTGCCTCCTGAGTAGTGACCAGCAGGAATCTGGAGGAGCCAGACTCTGAGCAGCTCCTCCTGCTGCCTCTTTGGCTTTCCAGCCACACGCCTGTGGTTTGGACCCAGCATTGAGGACAGCTGGATTTGTTTTGGTGTTCAAACCAGGGGGGAGGGACATGATTTTAACATTAAAAAAAATAAATTGTTTTGGAGAGAGAGAGAGGGCTTCCAGCGGGAGCACTTGAAGGTTTCTAACCTCGCCTGCTCCCTACCAATGTCAGAGAATTAACGCCTGATGAGAGCCAGCAGTTAGCAACAGCCCTAGAGAAATGAATAAGCAATGTCATAGGAGTTGGACCAATTATTCCCAAGATGTTGGGAGAGTCCACGTAGCCTTTACAGTGGGAGTCTCTGGGACCCCCTTGTTTACCTGGATCTTTTCTGCTAAGAACTATTATTAGGAACTGTCTGTTCTTAGTAACTACAGGACGTGTCTGGGTCACCTAAGCCTCTGGAGGCTGCTTGAAGGGGTTCAGGGTGAGGAGGGCCTTGTGGGGATAGGAGAGATGTGACAGCTGCTGCAAATGCTGGATGCTGGAGAAGCTGTCAATAGGAAACAGCAAAAAATAGATTTCTCTGGGGCCCCAGACTATATAATTAGGACCCGATGGGGGATAAAGCAGACTTATCTTTCTGTTAATATAAGCAAAACAACAACAACAAAAACATCGTGATTTTTTTTTTAATGAATCAGGGATGTCTGCCAATTGTTGTGTCTGGTCTGTCACCTCCTCAGAGAAGATTTCCATGAACTCCTCCCCCTCTCTTCCTCCACTACATTCGACCCTCCCTCAGTAATTCTGTGCCATCAATCTGCCTATTTCCCTCAAGTAACTTATCAGAGTTAATAAACCTTGTACCTACTGCCTATTCACTTGTTTGATTTCTGTCTACCTGTCTGGGCAAAAAGCTTCATGAGAGCAGAAATCTTGTGCCTCATTCATCCTTGCTTCCCTAGTGCCTAGCATGGGGCCTGGTGCATAGTAGGAACTCAATAAACATTAGTTTTATCCAAGGCAATCTACAGACTCAATGCAATCCCTATCAAAATTACCAATGGCATTCTACAAAAAAACGGGAAAAATCATTTTAAAATTTATATGGAAACATTAAAGACTCTGAATAGCCAAAACAACCTTGAGAAAGAAAGAACACAGCTGGAGGAATCATGCGGCCTGACTCTAGACTACACTAAAAAACTACAGTAATCAAAACAGTATGGTACAGGCACAAAAACAGAAATATAGATCAATGAAACAAGATAGAGAGCCCATAAATAAACCCACGCACATATGGTCAATTAATTCATGATAAAGGAGGCAAGAATACACAATGGAGACAAAGTGGCATCTTCAATATGTGATGCTGGGAAAATTGGGCAGCTACACGTAAAAGAATGGAATTAAAATAGCCTAACATCATGAAAAATACATTAAAATAAACTCAAAATGGATTAAAAACCTAAATGTAAGACCTGAAACCATAAAACTCCTAGAAGAAAACATAGGCAGAACACTATTTGACATAAATCATAATAATTTTTGGGGGGGTTTGCCTCCTAAAGCAAAGGAAATAAATGCAAAAATAAACAAATAGGAACTAATTAAAATTAAAAGCTTTTCACAGCAAAGGGAACCAAGGACATAACAAGAAAAAATCTATTGAATGGGAGGAAATATTTCCAAATGATATGACCAATAAGGGGTTAATATTCAAAATATGCAAGCAACTCATCCAACTCAACATTTAAAAAAATCAACACAATTAAAAAATGAGCAAAAGAATTGAATAGCCATTTTATCAACAAGAAATATAGATGGCCAATAGGTATATGAAAAAAATGCTCAACATTGTAAATCATCAGAGAAATGCAAATTAAAGCCATACAAAATATCACCTCACACTTGTCAAAATGACTATTAGCAAAAAGAACACAAAGAATAAATGTTAGAAAGGCTGTGGAGAAAAGGGACTGTTGGTGGGAATGTAAATTGGTGCCACCTCTGTGGAAAAGATTATGGATGGATGTTCCTCAGAGAACTGAAAATAGAATTATCACATGACCCAGCAATTCCACTTCTGGGTACATATCTGGAAAAAAAAACAAACCCACTAATTTGAAAAGATACATACACTCATATGTATACATATGATAATGCATATAGCATTATTTACAATTGCCAATGGAAGCAACTTAAGGATCTACCAACAAATGAATGAATAGAGAAGATGTGGTATATGTATGTATGTGTGTGTGTGTGCGTGTGTGTGTATACATATATATATAAAGTGGAATACTACTCAGCCATACAAAGAATGAAATTTTGCCATTTGCAACAACATGAATGGTCCTAGAAGATAATTACACTAAGTGAAATAAGTCAGATATCACTTGAAAGTGGAACCTAAAAACTAGTGAATATAACAAAAATACTCACAGATACAGAGACCAAAGGAGTGGTTACTAGTAGGGAGGTGGAAGGTGGGAGGGGCATGATAAGGTTAAGGGATTAAGAGGTACAAACTCTTATGCATAAAATAAATAAGGTGCAAGGATATATTGTACAACACATTTACAATAGCTATAAATGGAGTATAATTTTTAAAAATTGTGAAATCACTGTTGTATACTTGAAATTTACATACATATATTTTGTACTACATGCCTCAATAAAAACCAGACCAAAACCCATTAGTTGATTGACTGAATGAAGGGTGAACAAACACTTCAGGAAGAAATGAATTCCCCACCGCTGGTAAGATTTAGGCAGAGGTTGGGTGGTCAATAGCCAAGGATGCTAGAAAGTCCTCCTTCCTTTACTGGTTAGTCAGACTAGCTGCTGAGACAAACGGGCCCAAACCATATAATGGTTCAACCACCTAAGTGAGTTCTTTTTACTTTATG
Source organism: Cervus elaphus (assembly GCF_910594005.1). Classification (NCBI taxonomy): domain Eukaryota; kingdom Metazoa; phylum Chordata; class Mammalia; order Artiodactyla; family Cervidae; genus Cervus; species Cervus elaphus. The sequence continues at coordinate 72,092,072 of NC_057823.1, read as the reverse complement.
TCAAGTTTCAGTTGGACACAATTTTTGATGGGTAGGCATAACCTCTTTCGGGGTTGGTTCAGGGACTCAGGGCTGTTCCATCTTGTGGATCCGTCATCTTCAATACAGTAGTTCTCACCATATCTGCAGTTTCACTTTCTGCAGTTTCAGATTTCTATTGGCAACTATGGCCCCAAACTACATGGAAAATGCCAGAAATAAACATTTTGTAAGTTTTAAATTGCATGCCATTCTGAGTAGTGTGATGAAATATGCTGCCTGGCTCTGTGCCGCCTGGGATGTGCATCCTCCCTCTGTCCAGTGTGTCCTGCCTATTAGTCACTTAGTAGCCATCTTGGCTCTAAGATTGACTATCATAGTATTGCAGTGCTTGTGTACATGTCACTCTTATTTTACTTACTAATGGTCCCAAAGTGCAAGAGCAGTAAGGCTGGCAATTTGGACATGGCAAAGTGAAGCCGTAATACTTCCTTTAAGTGGAAAGGTGAAAGTTCTCTACTTAAAAAGGAAAGAAAAAAAATCACAAGCTGAGGTTGCTGTGGTTTATGCTAAAAATGAATCTTCTATCCGTGAAAATGTGAAGAAAGGAAAAGAAATTCATGCTAGTTTTGCTGTCACATCTCAAACTGCAAAAGTTATGGCCATGGTGTGTGATAAGTGCTTAGTTAAGATGAAAAATGCATTAAATTTATATGATAAGAGCAAGGTTTGGGTCATGGCCGAGAAGAGAGAGGTGATGAATTTGGTTCATAAACCATCAGGCTGCGCTGTGCCTACCTGGGCAGAAGGTGGGCACAGATCTTTTCTCAGGGCCTCTACAGTCCCAGCATTTCTATTGAAAAGTTTGGGTTTCCTTTTCGTGACAGCTTAGCATGTAAGGAAAAATCAGGCACTTGTCACCTCTCTTTCTTTAAATTTTAAAATCCTCTTCCTTTTGCTCCAGAGTTCCCCTAAGCATTTCTGGTGTGTCATCAGGGACAGTGAGGACATTTGTTTAGGCAACCATAAAAATGCCCAGTTCCAACAAGCCTGTCTAGGAATCCCAGCTTTATCACTCCCTAGGTATGTGGCATTGATCGCTGTGGAAGGCTTTCTTAGCTCTCCTTGCTATTCTTGGAACTCTGCATTCAAATGGGAATATCTTTCCTTTTCTCCTTTGCTTTTCACTTCTTTTCTTTTTACAGCTATTTGTAAGGCCTTCTCAGACAACCATTTTGCCTTTTTGCATTTCTTTTCCATGGGGATGGTCTTGATCCCTGTCTCCTGTACAATGTCATGAACCTCCATCCATAGTTCATCAGGCACTCTGTCTATCAGATCTAGTCCCTTAAATCTATTTCTCACTTCCACTGTGTAGTCATAAGGGATTTGATTTAGGTCATACCTGAATGGTCTAGTGGTTTTCCCTACTTTCTTCAATTTAAGTCTGAATTTGGCAATAAGGATTTCATGATCTGAGCCACAGTCAGCTCCCGATTTTGTTTTTGTTGACTGTATAGAGCTTCTCCATCTTTGGCTGCAAAGAATATAATCAATCTGATTTGGGTGTTGACCATCTGGTGATGTCCATGTGTAGAGTCTTCTCTTGTGTTGTTGGAAGAGGGTGTTTGCTATGAAGAGTACATTCTCTTGGCAAAACTCTATTAGCCTTTGCCCTGCTTCATTCCGTACTCCAAAGCCAAATTTGCCTGTTACTCCAGATGTTTCTTGACTTCCTACATTTGCATTCCAGTCCCCTATAATGAAAAGGACATCTTTATTGGGTGTTAGCTCTAAAAGGTCTTGTAGATCTTCATAGAACCGTTCAGCTTCTTCAGCTTTACTGGTTGGGGCATAGACTTAGTTCCAAAGAATAGCAAGGAGAGATAAGAAAGCCTTCCTCAGTGATCAATGCAAAGAAATAGAGGAAAACAATAGAATGGGAAAGACTAGAGATCTCTTCAAGAAAATTAGAGATGCCAAGAGAACATTCCATACAAAGATGGGTTCGATAAAGGACAGAAATGGTATGGACCAAACAGAAGTAGAAGGTATTAAGAAGAGGTGGCAAGAATACACAGAAGAACTGTAGAAAAAAGATCTTCACGACCCAGATAATCATGATGGTGTGAGCACTCACCTAGAGTCAGACATCTAGTCAGTCAAGTGGGCCTTAGAAAGCATCACTACAAACAAAGCTAGTGGAGGTGATGGAATTCCAGTTGAGCTATTTCAAATACTGAAAGACAATGCTGTGAAGGTGCTTCACTCAATATGCCAGCAAATTTGGAAAACTCAGCAGTGGCCACAGGACTGGAAAAGTTCAGTTTTCATTCCAATCCCAAAGAAAGGCAATCCCAAAGAATGCTCAAACTACCGCACAATTACACTCATCTCATACTTTAGTAAAGTAATGCTCAAAATTTTCCAAGCCAGGCTTCAACAATATGTGAACCGTGAACTTCCAGATGTTTAAGCTGGCTTTAGAAAAGGCAGAGGAACCAGAGATCAAATTGCTAACATCCGCTGGATCATCAAAAAAGCAAGAGAATTCCAGAAAAACATCTACTTCTGCTTTATTTACTATGCCAAAGCCTTTGACTGTGTGGATCACAATAAACTGTGGAAAATTCTGAAAGAGATGGGTATACCAGACCACCTGACCTGCCTCTTGAGAAACCTATATGCAGGTCAGGAAGCAACAGTTAGAACTGGACATGGAACAACAGACTGGTTCCAAATAGGAAAAGGAGTACGTCAAGGCTGTATATTGTCACCCTGCTTATTTAACTTATACGCAGAGTACATCATGAGAAACGCTGGGCTGGAAGAAGCACAAGCTGGAATCAAGATTGCTGGGAGAAATATCAGTAAACTCAGATATGCAGATAACACCAGCCTTATGGTAAAAAGTGAAGTAGAACTAAAAAGCCTCTTGATGAAAGTGAAAGAGGAGAGTGAAAAAGTTGGCTTAAAGCTCAACATTCAGAAAACTAAGATCATGGTATCTGGTCCCATCACTTCATGGGGATGGGGAAATAGATGGGGAGAAACTGGAAACAGTGTCAGACTTTGTTTTTGGGGGCTCCAAAATCACTGCAGATGGTGATTGCAGCCATGAAATTAAAAGATGCTTACCCCTTGGAAGGAAAGTTATGACCAACCTAGACAGCATATTAAAAAGCAGAGACATTACTTTGCCAACAAAGGTCCATCTAGTCAAGTGGTCATGTAAGGATGTGAGAATTGGACTGTGAAGAAAGCTGAGCGCCGAAAAATTGATGCTTTTGAACTGCGGTGTTGGAGAAGACTCTTGAGAGTCCCTTGGACTGCAAGGAGATCCAACCAGTCCATCTTAAAGGAGATCAGTCCTGGGTGTTCATTGGAAGGACTGATGCTGAAGCTGAAACTCCAATACTTTGGCCACCTCATGCGATGAGTTGACTCATTGGAAAAGACCCTGATGCTGGGAGGGATTGGGGGCAGGAGGAGAAGGGGACAACAGAGGATGAGATGGCTGGATGGCATCACTGACTCGATGAACATGAGTTTGAGTAAACTCCGGGAGTTGGTGATGGACAGGGAGGCCTGGTGTGCTGCAATTCATGGGGTCGCAAAGAGTTGGACACGACTGAGCAACTGAACTGAGGTATGTGGCAATGGACAAGTGATTCAAATTCTCTGTCCCTCCACTTTCTCCTCTGGAAAATAAGGACATTAAAAATAATAACACCTATTTTGTAAGACTGGGAGTTTTAAAAGAACAGAGGTATATACGATTCATGGTGCATTCACTCCAGATTGTTGCCCCAGGTGTTTTACTTTTATCATCTTTTTAAAGTTCTCACAGCAATTCTATGACATACAGACTACCGTTAGTCCCAGTTTTTTTAGAGGACAACACAGAATCATTGAGAAATAAAGCAGTTTGCCTTAAGTCATGCAGCTAATAGACTGGGAATATGGACTTGAATGAAGTCATCCAATTCCAGAGTCTACAAGGTATGTAGAAGTCGACAGCAATCATGATTACCAGGAGGATGGCTTTTTGTTGTTATTATTCACTCTGGAGCCAGTCCTAGGCTTACTTATAAGTCAGGATTTGTAAAACATTTCACAGTCTATAAAGTGCCTTTATGGCTCTTAGCTAGATAGCTCTTCACAATGATTCTGAGGTATAATCACTATGTTAGTCCTTTTATAGGTGATAGAAATGAGCCTCAGAAGTCATGAGTCACTGGCCCGATGTCACACAACTAGAATCTGGTGGTGGTGGCTCTCAAACTCTGATTTTTAACAAAGCCATTGCCTTGGTTAAATTCAAGTTAATATTTTTTAAGTACATAGAATGGTGCCTAGCACTTAGTAAGCATGATATAAACACTGGCTAAACGAATTAGTTAAATAAATATCAAACACCACTGATCTCCTCAACAAATATTTCTTTAGTACCTGCTACCATCTGGAAAGTGAGGGGCTTGTAACTGTGAGCCTGGGTCTCTTGTCCCTATCTCCTACCCCACCCCACCCACCTTGTATCCAGTGCTCTTCGGCTGCTTCTTGGCTGGGCTAATCTATTTCTGTTCACCTTCTCCCCTTGCTCTGGCTTGCTCTTCCTGGAAGCTCCCTATGATCTGGGCTCCTCCCTACAATTAAAAAAAAAAAATCTGGATTCTCATTGTTCCTGTTTTTCAGGACTCTGCTTGCTACAGTCCAACAGAATGGTCTTCTAGAAGGGGTTGTTAACTAACACTGCGATCCTCATGGGTCACAGGGCCCTCTCACATAACTTTTTTATAGGGGGCTTCAGTTAACCCGAAGGAATGATTAGTAGTGGTATTTCAGGCCTCTGCATAGGCCAAGGGGGAGACATTTTTTAATGAGAGGGCCTGAAGTCACAGCATAAGAAACTTGTTGAAGCCAGAGGGCCAGCTCTGCTCAGGGTTTCACATGAAGTCCATTCTGACTGGAAGATTGATGCAGCTTCTCTTTCACTCTGCCCTCTTTCATAAAAGTTCTTCCTTAAGCGGCTTCAGAAGATTCCTAACATTCCTTGTCAAATGGAGCCCCAAATGATTTCTAACTCATGTTTTTAATGGAACAGAACCAGAAATTCCTAAACAATGAGGAAATAGAATTGAGAAACATGTGTACACTTAGTCAACAAGTTTATTTAGTTTTTATCATATGTCAGGTAATGTTTTAGGTGCCAAGGAAGTGGGAACAAGCAAGTAAGTCATGGCTCACAAGAGCTTTGAGATGGCCTGTAAAACATGGTTCTGCCTTTTAAACTAGGTGATCTCCTAAAGTATCCTGAGCTTTGAGACCTATGATCACATGACACAACAACCTATGGTTTTGCTAGTTCAAAGAACTCCTTCCTTCTACAAGTGAAAACATCATGAAAATGGGGTGTGTCTGAGACTCCTGGTCATATTCTGTATCTCATCTTTATTCACCTTTAGTAATAGAACTTCTGATTTATAGCTGGGAGTTTGGCTATAGGGGAGAAAGACTGTACTGTCCATCTTCTTTTGCAGCAGAAGGTGGCCATGTGACTAAGTTCTGACCAATGAGATGTGAGCAGAAACACCCACGCAATTTCTTCTGGCCGTGCTCTTAAAGTGAAGGGATATGCTCCCTCCCATTTCCTCTTCTGACTCTGAGGCTGAGGATCTGGTGATGAGCCATCATAGGCCATGGGGATAGTGGAGCAACAAGATGGAAGAAGAGATGTAAATAGCTTTCTTTGTTGTTTAAGCAACTAATATTTGGGAGTCTCTATCGTAACATCCAAGTAGCTCTGTCAACTAATGAAAGAGTGGAGTTAAATTTTTCCATTATGATTATTGATTTGCTTATATATTTCTTTGACTCTGTTCATATTTATGTCTTTTGAAGTTTTTTATTAGGCATTTACCTATTTATGACGCTTTTGAACTGTGGTGTTACAGAAGACTCTTGAGAGTCCCTTGGACTGCAAGGAGATCCAACCAGTCAATCCTAAAGGAAATCAGTCCTGAATATTCATTGGAAAGATTGATGCCGAAGCTGAAGCTCCAATATTTGGCCACCTGATGTGAAGAACTGACTCAGTGGAAAAGACCCTGATCCTGGGAAAGATTGAGGGCAGGAGGAGAAGGGGATGACAGAGGATGGGATGGTTGGATGGCGTCACTGATTTGATGGACATTAGTGTGAGCAAGCTCCAGGAGTTGGTGATGGACAGGAAAGCCTGGTGTGCTGCAGTCTATGGGGTCACAAACAGTCAGATACAACTGAAAGACTGAACTATTTATGAGTACGTGTATTTTTGATGAATTGACACTCTGTTATTTTGAAAGGCCCCTATTTATCTCTGGTATCACTTTTTTGTCTCACAATATATTCAATTTTCATTTAACATAACCACTCCAGCCTTTTTATGCTTACTATGTGCTTGGTATAGTGATTTACCTCATGGATGTGCATAGGACATCCATCTACTTTCAATCTATACATGTCTTTATGTTTAAAGTGTGAGTTGCAGGCAGTATATAGTCTAGTTTTGATTTTACATCCATTCTGATAATTTAGTTGGAGTATTTAGTCCATCATAGTTTTAAAAATAAAGTTTATATTTTAAAACAGTTTAAGAATTACAGAAGAATTGCAAATACAATTCAGAGAGTTTCCATAAACTACATATGTAGTTTCTCCATTAGTAACATCCTACATCAGTAGCTCACTACCTTTAATATAATTATTGAGTTGGCTAGATTTCGATCTACCATTTCAATATTTAATTTCTGCTTTCCCCTCTGTTTTCTATTCTTGTTTCCTTTTGAATTATTTTAAATTTAAAATTCTCCATTTCTCTATTGGATTTTTAGCTATATGTGTTTGTACTACATAGTGGCTACTCTAAAGAACTACAATATAAAACTCTCACTTTTCAAAGTGTAATTAGAGTTAATACTGTGCCATGGCATATAAATTGCAGAATACTTGCAATGATAGTTTTATTTACCTCCCTGTAATCTGTCATCTTTTCTGCTATAGTTGTCATGTGTAGTCTATCTACTTATGTTATAAACCCAGCAAGACAATATCATAGTTTTTCCTTAAACTGTCACATGCAATTTAAAGGAATTAAGAGTAGAAAATAGCGTTAATATTTATTCAGAGATTTACCATTTCTCGAGCTCTTAATTCCTTCCTGAATTTGAATTTTCCTCTGGTATCATTTGCATTAAGCTTAATGAATTTTATCATTTCATGTAATACAGTGCTCTGGCAAAAAACTGTCCTAATTTTCTTTAACTTGAAAATTTCATTTTCATCTCCTTTTTTAAGAGGTTAGGTATAGAATTTTGTCTATGGATATAACAATATAAATTGATTGCTTATTGCTTGCAGTGTTTTAAAGCATCTGTTTCCCTGTTTTCTAACCATCGTGATTTCTGATAAGAAGTTTATGGTCATTTGAGTCATCGGTCCCTTGTATGTATGTGTGTATATATAATGTGTTTTTTTTTTTTTCCAGCCTCCTTAAAGATTTTATATTTGTTTTCTAGCAACTTCACTATAATCTGTTAGGCATTTTCCCCCTCTTCTGCTTGGATGTTGTTGAGTATTTTGAATCTATAAATTTATGTCTTTCAACAAAATTTAGAAAGCTTTTAGTCATTACTTCTTCAATTTTTTATTCCATATTTTCCCACCTTTTCCTTCTGAGAATCTAGTTACACATACACTAGCTCTTTTGGTCTAATCCATAGTTTCCTGAGGCCATGGTCAGTTTTTTTATCTTTTCTTTAGATGCATCATTTTTATTCCTCTGTTTTCAAGTTTACTAAATGCTTTTCTGTCAAGTTCATCCTGCTATTAAATTCATCCAATGGCTTTAAAAAATTCAAATATTACATTTTTCAGTTCTAGAGTTTTTATTGGGTTTAAAAATATTTTCCATTTACCTGCTTACATTTCCTTGGAGAAGGCAATGGCACCCCACTCCAGTACTCTTGCCTTGAAAATCCCATGAATGGAGGAGCCTGGTGGGCTGCAGTCCATGGGGTTGCTAAGAGTTGGACATGACTGAGCGACTTCACTTTCACGCATTGGAGAAGGAAATGGCAACCCACTCCAGTGTTCTTGCCTGGAGAATCCCAGGGACAGGAAAACCTGGTGGGCTGCCGTCTATGGGGTTACAGAGAGTCGGACACGACTGAAGCGACTTAGCAGCAGCAGCAGCAGCAGCTTACATTTCTTGTTTTTAAAATTCATTATAAGTATTGATATATTTTTTTCTCATTTAAGTGGTTATATTAGCTGCTTTATAGTCCATGTATAATTCCAACATCTAGGTTATCTTGCAGTTTAATCATGTTTAGAGAATGATACACATTTTCTTGTTTCTTCATTTGCTGAGGAATTTTTAATTAAATCCTAGATATACAAATGCTACATATGCTGATGATTCTGGCTTCTCTTATATTCCCTGAAAGAGTGTAGATGCTTTTGTTTCACTGAAAATTAACTTGGTTAGACTAAAACTAGGCAAATTCTTGCCTGTGATGAGTGAAAACTCAGATCTTGGTTCAGGTCTGGCTGCAAGATTCTATGTGTCTGCTTTACTTATGCATGGTGTATGAGTTAGCCAGACACTAGGGAAGAGTTTTTACATATAATTTGGGGCACCCCCTTTCTGTTCCTCTCTTTTCTGAGTTCATCTCTCTGTCTAGCAGCTGTGTTTACCTAGTCTCTGTCCTCTAGTTCTTCAGGTTAGAAAGATGGTGGGTTTCTTTGGGGATTTTAGCTGCTTCATGTTGTACTGCTACTTAGGTCTCATCTGAGGCTAAAGCTATAAAAACTGGAAACTCTGTACTAGCCCCTCTTTTCCAAGTTTTGATTTTCCTCCAAACAGGCCTCCTTTTGTTAATTCCCTGGAGCCTTCTGATAGTAGTTTTTAAATATGTTCTCCAAAGTTTATAGTTGTTTGAAGCATGGTCAGTCTGTTAGGAGTTTAATTTGCCACATTGAAATGGAACACTAGAACTTTTTCCAGAGTATTAACTTTTTATGCATATGTTTAAAACTACATGAAAGAATCTAAAATTCTGAACTTATATTATTGAATATCAACCTAACAGCATATTATGCAGACATAAAAATGACTTAAGATTAGTTAACAACTAAGAAACATATTTATGATTAAGTGAACTTTTCATTATGTAAAATCAGATCTCTGCTTTGACTACAGCTTTGTAAGAATTTGTGAATATGTGTAAAAAAAGAAATGGTAGGAAATAAAAGAAAATGTTTTATTTTTAATGTTTTCTTTATTTTTTTTTTTGTTATCTCTGTTGTCCTTGAAATAAATTTCAATGCAGTTAAAAATAAGTCAGAGAGAGAAATACTAGGTTCCAACCGTATACTGAATTTTGAACTGAGTATTGGAGGAAAAGGAAGATGAAACAGATTCTGATTCTGGGCTGTACTAAGGCATCCAAGAGAAGGGTAGAGAAGCAGACCCCAGCCACATGCCGGAAGCCATGTGCACCTTGGAGCTTGGAATGCACACTCTTCCTTCTGAAACTCAAGTCCAGTGCCCTCATGGGAAATGTAACTTCCTGCTTTAAAAACAAGTAGCTCAGAGCAACTTCAAAAGTCACAGACTTTAAATGGGCCTTGCAAAGCACAGTGATAAGTTTAGGGCACTGAATCAGAAACATATGGATAAATTTTGCCTGAAACTACACAAAGACTTGAATACACAGAGGAAAACATTCCCAAGGGAACAAGCATATTTTAGTATTCCTTACCTAAATCCCAAACATTTGTTAGATGCTTTTGAATAATTTTTTTAAAAAACAAAACCAATCCCCCTCCCCCAAGCCCTTCTGAGTCTTAGAACTTGAAAAACTGAAGTATTATGTCTATTCTATAGCTTGTCTCCAGCCACTCATTCTATATATCAAAGGATTTTCATGGTATAATACTGCTTCAGAGAGGTAAAAGGAAAAAGATCTGTGCCCTGCCATTTACCACCTTTGGTAACTAGAGTAGTTTATTTTAGTGGTATGGGCTTTAGCTTCCCCATCTATAAAACAGGGTATTATATCATCTATGCAGAACTGTGAATGAGAGATAATATGCAATGTCTCTGTATAAAATGTCTGATCCATAGTTAACTCTTAATAAGTGCCTGGCAATTGTTATTACATTGCTAAATAAATCTGTCCATTCAACATAGGGTTTTAGTTATTCTCTAAACATACAGTAGTAATTTTTTCTAGTTAAATTACTATTTATTGTTTGCATTAATAGAAGGGAGAAGATAGAGTCTGAGCTAGGAAATTGATTAAATATGCAATTTTTAAGTCATTAGAACTGGGTTAAAAATTTGCCTCTACTAGATATGGGCTCCATGACTAAGTTAAGGGATTTAACTTCTTTTATCTATAAAATGAAAACAATAGTACTTACCTCTTAGTGTTGTGAAGATAAAATAAGACAAGGCGTTAACCTCCAGAATTTACAAATAGCTCAGGTGGCTCAATATAAAGAAACAAAGAAACAAACGATCCAATCAAAAAATGAGTGGAAGATCTAAATAGACATTTCTTCAAAGACATACAGAAGGCCAAGAGGCACATGAAAATATGCTCAACATAGCTAATTATTAGAGAAATGCAAATCAAAACCACCAAGAGACATTAGCCTGCACCAGTCAGAATGGCCATCATCAAAAAGTCTACAAACAATAAAGGCTGGAGAGGGTATGAAGAAAAGGGAACTCTCCCACAGTCTTGGTCGGAATGTAAATTTGTGTAGCCACTATGGAAAACAGTATGGAAGTTCCCTTAAAAAACAAAAACAGAGCTCCCATGTGATCCAGTAATTCCACTCCTGGGCATGTATCTGGAGAAAAACATGGTTCAAAAGGATACATCCATCCCAATGTTCATTGCAGCACTATTCACAATAGCCAAGACATGTAACCAACCTACATATCCATTTACTAATGAATGGATAAAGAAGATGTGGTATGCATATACACACACATACATACTATGGAATATTACTCAGCCATTAAAAAGAATGAAGTAATGCCATTCATAGCAACGTGAATGGACCTGGAGATTATCACACTAAATGAAGTCAGTCAGAGAAAGACAAATATCATATGATATTTGTGGATATTTTTAGATATGTGGAATCTAAAAAAAAAAAAAGGTACAAATGAACTTATTTACTAAACAGAAACAGACCCAAGACTTAGGAAAGGATGAACTTATGGTAACTGGGGGGAAGATGGGAAGGAGGGACAGATTGGTAGTTTAGGATTTGTATACATATACACTGCTATATTTAAAATTGATAACCAACAAGCACCTATTGTATAGCACAGGGAACTCTGCTCAATATTCTGTAATAACCTAAATGGGGAAAGAATTGGGGCAACTGGGAAGCCTTTAAAAAAAGATACATGTATATATATAACTGAATCACTTTGCTGTACACCTGAATCTTGTTAATCAACTATACACCATATAAAAAAAATTTTAAAAAAAATCACAATTGTGTAAACTGGCAGAGTACCTGGATGTAGCAATTGCTAGTAAAACAGTAAGTGTTATTATTATCATCATCATCAATGTTCCATTAGATGGCAAATATTCTTTTCTCTCCTTTCTCCTCTCCATCTTAAATATCCCATCTAGTTCTATATCAAATCACCATCTATACTACACATAAAATGCATAAATATACTACATTTTTGGGTTCTTTCATCCTTTTCTTTTTGGGTCAACTTAATGTTATTATTACCATATAATATTGTATTATATTACAATATAATACTGTGATTATTATCACAATCACAGACTACTAGCCAATCTGATCACATGGACCACAGCCTTGTTTAACTCAGTGAAACTAAGCCATGCTGTGTGGGGCCACCCAAGACAGATGGGTCATGGTGGAGAGGTCTGACAGAATGTGGTCCCCTGGAGAAAGGAATGGCAAACCACTTCAGTATTCTTGCCTTGAGAACCTCATGAACGTATGAAAAGGCAAAAAGATAGGACACTGAAAGATGAATTCCCCAGGTCGGTAGGTGCCCAATATGCTACCGGTGATCAGTGGAGAAAAAACTCCAAAAGAATGAAGGGATGCAGCCGAAGCAAAAATAACACCCAGTTGTGGATGGGACTGATGATAGAAGCAAGGTTTGATGCTGTAAAAAGCAATATTGCATAGGAACCTGGAATATTAGGTCCATGAATCAAGGAAAATTGGAAGTGGTCAAACAGGAGATGGCAAGAGTGAACATCGACATTCTAGGAATCAGCAAACTAAGATGGACTGGAAGGGGTGAATTTAACTCAGATGACCATTATATCTACTACTGTGGACAGGAATCCCTTAGAAGAAATGGAGTAGACATCATAGTCAACAAAAGAGTCCAAACTGCAGTACTTGGATGCAATCTCAAAAACAACAGAATGGTCTCTGTTCATTTTCAAGGGAAACCATTCAATATCACAGTAATCCAAGTCTATGCCCTGACCAGTAATCCTTAAGAGATTGAAGTTGAACAGTTCTATGAAGACCTACAAGACCTTCTAGAACTAACACCCAAGAAAGATGTCCATTTCATTATAGGGGACTGGAATGCAAAAGTAGGAAGTCAAGTAACACCTGGAATAACAGGCAAATTTGGCCTTGGAGTACAGAATGAAGCAGGGCAAAGGCTAATGAAGTTTTCCCAAGAGAACGCACTGCTCATAGCAAACACCCTCTTCCAACAACACAAGAGAAGACTCTACACATGGACATCACGAGATGGTCAATACCAAAATCAGACTGATTGTATTCTTTGCAGCCAAAGATGGAGAAGCTCTATACAGTCAGCAAAAACAAGACTGGGAGCTGACTGTGGCTCAGATCATGAACTCCTTATCCCCAAATTCAGATTAAATTGATGAAAGTAAGGAAAACCAATAGACAATTCAGGTATGACCCAAATCAAATCCCTTATGACTGCACAGTGGAAGTGAGAAATAGATTTAAAGGACTAGGTTTGACAGATAGAGTGCCTGAAGAACTATGGATGTAGGTCCATGACATTGTGCAGGAGACAGGAATCAAGATCATCCCCAAGAAAAAGAAATGAAAAAAAGCAAAATGGCTGTCTGAGAAAGCCTTACAAATAGCTGTGAAAAGAAGAGAAGTGAAAGGCAAAGGAGAAAAGGAAAGATATTCCCATTTGAATGCAGAGTTCCAAAGAATAGCAAGGAGAGATAAGAAAGCTTTCCTCAGTGATCAGTGCAAAGAAATAGAGGAAAGCAATAGAATGGAAAAGACTAGAGATCTGTTCAAGAAAATTAGAGGTACCAAGGGAACGTTTCATGCAAAGATGGGCTCAATAAAGGACAGAAATGGTAGGGACCTAACAGAAGCAGAAGGTATTAAGAAGAGGTGGCAAGAATACACAGAAGAACTGTACAAAAAAGATCCCCATGACCCAGATAATCACAAATTATGTGGTCACTCACCTAGAGCCAAACATCCTGGAATGTGAAGTCAAGTGGGCCTTAGGAAGCATCACTACGAACAAAGCTAGTGGAGGTGATGAAATTCCAGTTGAGTGATATCAAATCCTGGAAGATGATGCTGTGAAAGTGCTGCACTCAATATGCCAGCAAATTTGGAAAACTCAGCAGTGGCCACAGGACTGGAAAAGGTCAGTTTTCTTTCCAATCCCAAAGAAAGGTAATGCCAAAGAATGCTCAAACTACCGCACAATTGCACCCATCTCACATGCTAGTAAAGTGATGCTTAAAATTCTCCAAGCCAGGCTTCAGCAAAATATGAACCATGAACTTTCAGATGTTCAAGGTTGTTTTAGCAAAGGCAGAGGAACAAGAGATCAAATTGCCAACATCTGCTGGATCATTGAAGAAGCAAGAGAATTCCCAAAAAAACGTCTATTTCTGCTTTATTGACTATGCCAAAGCCTTTGACTGTGTGGATCACAATAAACTGTGAAAATTCTTCAAGAGATGGGAATACCAGACCACCTGACCTGCCTCTTGAGAAACCTGTATGCAGGTCAGGAAGCAACAGTGAGAACTGGACATGGAATGACAGACTGGTTCCAAATACAAAAACGAGTACATCAAGGCTATATATTGTCACCCTGCTTATTTGATTTATATGCAGAGTACATCATGAGAAACGCTGGGCTGGAAGAAGCACAAGCTGGAATCTGGAATCAAGATTGCAGGGAGAAATATCCATAACCTCAGATATGCAGATGACACCACCCTTATGGCAGAAAGTGAAGAAGAACTAAAAAGCCTCTTGATGAAAGTGAAAGAGGAGAGTGAAAAAGTTGGCTTAAAGCTCAACATTCAGAAAACTAAGAACATGGCATCTGGTCCCATCACTTCATGGGAAACAGATGGGGAAACAGTATAAACAGTGACAGAGTTTATTTTGGGGGGCTCTAAAATCACTGCAGATGGTGATTGCAGCCATGAAATTAAAAGATGCTTGCTCCTTGGAAGGAAAGTTATGACAGCTTATTAAAAGCAGAGACGTTACTGTGTCAACAAAGATCCATCTAATCAAGGCTATGGTTTTTCCAGTGGTCATGTATGGATGTGAGAGTTGTACTATAAAGAAAGCAGAGCACTGAAGAATTGATGCTTTTAAACTGTGGTGTTGGAGAAGACTCTTGAGAGTCCCTTGGACTGCAGGGAGATCCCATCAGTGAATCCTAAAGGAAATCAGTCCTGAACATTCATTGGAAGGACAGATGTTGAAGCTGAAACTCCAATACTTTGGCCACTTGATGCAAAGAACTGACTCATTTGAAAAGACCCTGATGCTGGGGAAATATTGAAGGTGGGAGGAGAAAGGGACGACAGAGGATGAGATGGTTGGATGGCATCAATGACTCAATGGACATGAGTTTAAGTAAACTCTGAGAGTTGGTGATGGACAGGGAGGCCTGGCATGCTGCAGTCCACGGGATTGCAAAAAGTCAGACACAACTGAGTGACTGAAGTGAAGTGAAGATATTACTCCTTGGGGAAATTTTGCATTTTAGTACCTTTTAATATCTTACCTGGGTTGTGAGCTTCCTGAGGTTAGGGAATGTACCTACAGGTTTTCCTTTTTGTGTTTTGCATTTAGCATAGTATTGCACACAGAGCAGGTGATCAATAAATATCCATCAAGAGATTGCCTCCAAAGTGCCGTTTGTCATTTGCATGCTGTAACTACTTCCAACAGACCGCTCAAGTAGATACAGATGGCAAGTTTATGCCTGGAATTACCTACTCTTTTTGTAGAATGAGGGCCTGAGAATCTCAAGGTTCATGTTAAGAAATATGAAACTGACTCATTCAATGATCCTTCACTATATCATCAAAACTTTTAATCCCACTGTAATAATGAATTTAGTTGTAATGAATATGTAGTTAGACACCATATTTCCCACTAAATTTAGCTGCAAGTGCTTCCAATTATGAATAATAGTATTCAGTTCAATTCAGTCACTCAGTCTGTCCAACTCTTTGCAACCCCATGAACCGCAGCACACCAGGCCCCCTGCCTATCACCAACTCCCGGAGTCCACCCAAACCCATGTCCATTGAGTCAGTGATGCCATCCAGCCATCTCATTCTCTGTCGTCCCTTTCTCCTTCTGCCCTCAATCTTTCCCAGCATCAGGGTCTTTTCAAATGAGTCAGCTCTTCGAATGAGGTGGCCAAAGTACTGGAGTTTCACTTCAAATTCAGTCCTACCAATGAACGTCCAGGACTGATTTCCTTTAGGATAGACTGGTTGGATCTCCTTGCAGTCCAAAGGACTCTCAAGAGTCTTCTCCAACACCACAGTTCAAAAGCATCAATTCTTCAGTGCTCAGCTTTCTTCACAGTCCAACTCTCACATCCATACATGACCACTGGAAAAACCAAAACCTAGACGGACCTTTGTTGACAAAGTAATGTCTCTGTTTTTTAATATGCTGTCTAGGTTGGTCATAACTTTCCTTCCAAGGAGTAAGCGTCTTTTAATTTCATGGCTGCAATCACCATCTGCAGTGATTTTAGAGCCCCCCAAAATAAACTCTGTCACTGTTTATACTGTTTCCCCATCTATTTCCCATGAAGTGATGGGACCAGATGCCATGTTCTTAGTTTTCTGAATGTTGAGCTTTAAGCCAACTTTTTCACTCTCCTCTTTCACTTTCATCAAGAGGCTTTTTAGTTCTTCTTCACTTTCTGCCATAAGGGTGGTGTCATCTGCATATCTGAGGTTATGGATATTTCTCCCTGCAATCTTGATTCCAGATTCCAGCTTGTGCTTCTTCCAGCCCAGCGTTTCTCATGATGTACTCTGCATATAAATCAAATAAGCAGGGTGACAATATATAGCCTTGATGTACTCGTTTTTGTATTTGGAACCAGTCTGTCATTCCATGTCCAGTTCTCACTGTTGCTTCCTGACCTGCATACAGGTTTCTCAAGAGGCAGGTCAGGTGGTCTGGTATTCCCATCTCTTGAAGAATTTTCACAGTTTATTGTGATCCACACAGTCAAAGGCTTTGGCATAGTCAATAAAGCAGAAATAGACGTTTTTTTGGGAATTCTCTTGCTTCTTCAATGATCCAGCAGATGTTGGCAATTTGATCTCTTGTTCCTCTGCCTTTTCTAAAACAAGCTTGAACATCTGGAAGTTCATGGTTCATATTTTGCTGAAGCCTGGCTTGGAGAATTTTAAGCATCACTTTACTAGCATGTGAGATGGGTGCAATTGTGCGGTAGTTTGAGCATTCTTTGGCATTACCTTTCTTTGGGATTGGAAAGAAAACTGACCTTTTCCAGTCCTGTGGCCACTGCTGAGTTTTCCAAATTTGCTGGCATATTGAGTGCAGCACTTTCACAGCATCATCTTCCAGGATTTGATATCACTCAACTGGAATTTCATCACCTCCACTAGCTTTGTTCGTAGTGATGCTTCCTAAGGCCCACTTGACTTCACATTCCAGGATGTTTGGCTCTAGGTGAGTGACCACATAATTTGTGATTATCTGGGTCATGGGGATCTTTTTTGTACAGTTCTTCTGTGTATTCTTGCCACCTCTTCTTAATACCTTCTGCTTCTGTTAGGTCCCTACCATTTCTGTCCTTTATTGAGCCCATCTTTGCATGAAACGTTCCCTTGGTACCTCTAATTTTCTTGAACAGATCTCTAGTCTTTTCCATTCTATTGCTTTCCTCTATTTCTTTGCACTGATCACTGAGGAAAGCTTTCTTATCTCTCCTTGCTATTCTTTGGAACTCTGCATTCAAATGGGAATATCTTTCCTTTTCTCCTTTGCCTTTCACTTCTCTTCTTTTCACAGCTATTTGTAAGGCTTTCTCAGACAGCCATTTTGCTTTTTTTCATTTCTTTTTCTTGGGGATGATCTTGATTCCTGTCTCCTGCACAATGTCATGGACCTACATCCATAGTTCTTCAGGCACTCTATCTGTCAAACCTAGTCCTTTAAATCTATTTCTCACTTCCACTGTGCAGTCATAAGGGATTTGATTTGGGTCATACCTGAATTGTCTATTGGTTTTCCTTACTTTCATCAATTTAATCTGAATTTGGGGATAAGGAGTTCATGATCTGAGCCACAGTCAGCTCCCAGTCTTGTTTTTGCTGACTGTATAGAGCTTCTCCATCTTTGGCTGCAAAGAATACAATCAGTCTGATTTTGGTATTGACCATCTCGTGATGTCCATGTGTAGAGTCTTCTCTTGTGTTGTTGGAAGAGGGTGTTTGCTATGAGCAGTGCGTTCTCTTGGGAAAACTTCATTAGCCTTTGCCCTGCTTCATTCTGTACTCCAAGGCCAAATTTGCCTGTTATTCCAGGTGTTACTTGACTTCCTACTTTTGCATTCCAGTCCCTTTTATGAAAAGGACGTCTTTTTTGGGTGTTAGTTCTAGAAGGTCTTGTAGGTCTTCATAGAACCGTTCAATGTCAGCTTCTTCAGCATTACTGGTCAGGGCATAGACTTGGATTACTGTGATATTGAATGGTTTGCCTTGGAAATGAACAGAGATCATTCTGTTGTTTTTGAGATTGCATCCAAGCATTGCATTTCAGACACTTTGGTTGACTATGCCTTGGGATACTTGCCCAGAGTAGTAGATATAATGGTCATCTGAGTTAAATTCACCCATTCCAGCAGAGGAGATTAATTCACTTGACCTAGGGAAATAATAAGAGGAAGACCTACTGGTGGTTTAGATGAACTATCTGATTTAACTTTTTAAATATCCTATGAACACAAGTGCTTCATTATCCCCAGTTAACAGATGAAGAAACCAAGACCTAGAGAGGTTACATAATCTCATCTACTAAGAGAAAACAAAACAGAACAAACCAGTGAGGTGGCTTTATGATTAGGTTCAAAGTCAGACAGAAATGATCTTTCTAGTTTAGGGGGAAAAAAGAACAAGCTTTTCCATTTTACCCATCTGTAAAATGGGTTAACACCCACAATCAAGTAAGGAAAAGGAGACAAAGTGAAATTCACCACAGGAAATATATCTTTTTATGGTTAGAATACTATAAAAATGGTACAGTTCAATTTAGACCTCTAAGCTCTTTCTTTTTGCGAGAACTTCCCTAAATTGCGTTGGCTTCTAAGAGTACTGCTTTGAATGTACTAAAACATCATCTTACTTCACGTAATAAAGAACCATGAAGCCTACATGCAGATCATTTTTTGCAATAATGTTATAGTGACAAAAATCAACAAGTTTCTTGTCAGAACATCTTGGTCATTAAAAATACATTAATAGCTCATTATTCAAGACACTGTACTAATTCTGCTCACTTCCTATTGAAACTTACTAAATACTAAGAGCCTAATCAACCAGAAGTAGTGTTCAGTGGCCACAAAGAGATGCTCCATTAAAGAAAAAAAGAATTATGACCAAAATGGTAACCATAATACATTATATTTATCTGGCACTCAGCTCCTCTAATGGTTGAATGGCTTTGTAATCCACACAGAAAAGGGTTGAAGATGTAATGTGTTCAAAAGTAAAATTAAAGACAATTAATTAAAAATTAAAATTAAATAAGATTTAAGAGCTTTTCAGAACTCTTTAGAAAAGAGGGTTTGCTAAAAGTGCTTTTGAAATGGGTTTTCCTTTTCCTGTTTTTCCCCCACTCTCTTAATATCTACATATCTAAGTTATCAGAAATGACTATGATCCACCTTGCAACCAGGATTCTCCACTTTACTACATAAGAACAGTGTGATTTTGGGCATTCTTAACACTTTATTTGGCCTCCAAATCACCATCAGATTTTAGGCATCATTCTCTGGTTCTCAGTAAAATCACATTGAAATAATATGTCATATTTTTCAGGGGTTGTACTAAGACTTAAGATTAATGTATAGTCCCTGATGCTGGAAAACATTGAGTGCAGATGGAGAAGAGGGCGCCAGAGAATGAGATGGTTGGATGGCATCACCAATTCAATGAATATGAACTTGGGCAAACTTTGGGAAATGGTAAGGGACAGGGAGGCCTGGTGTGCTTCATCAGTCCATGGAGCCGCAGAGTTGGACATGACTGGGTGACTGAACAACAAAATGTGGAATATAGGCATATCGTAGACACTGAGTAAGTGGTGGTATTACTGTTCTTATTCCAAATAGATGAGGTCTTTTATGGGTGGGGATTATATTTTGTCCAACTTCGTATCCGCAGCACTGGCACCATGCTTGGCATGTGGTAGATATTTAGGATATGTTTGTCACACTAAATCGGAGTCCCAAATTTGAAGCAATGTCTGATCTTTAAGGTCCTGCTGAACATCATAGCATCTTGTTCTCTGTGGGTATCCCCCCCATGTTTGCTTTTGACTACTCAATACCAATGTAAGGATTATTGATTAAATATTGAGTTCTGTTTTTACCCTCAAGGAGCTTAAAATTAACATATGAAACAATGGGAGAACACAGCCTGTGATAGATCTTCATTTCTCTACTCTGTCCAACATCCATTTCCTCTTTTTCTGGTAACACCTCTTGATTTTCCTTGCTGGAAATGACACTCTATACTCCATGCTATTAGGAACCGTACAGCATTCTCCAGAAAATATACACTATTAAAGAATCCCAAACTATAGTCATTTCTACCATGTGGAGCTACTCAGGTCATTGTATGACTCAGGCCAGATTAACTGGAGCATCATATTCTTGTGGCTACATCAATTGATTCAGACGTGGGCAGAAGGTTATCTGAAGCTTTAAAAAATGTACCCTCTGAACTGACTCTTACAGAAGTTACAGGCTATTCTGATAAGCTCAAGGGGTATATTATCAGCAGAATATACCAAAACACAACAGGCTGTAGGATGTTCAGAGACTTAAACTTCTTGAGATGCCCTAGTTTCCTATGGGCAATGCTCTTGGGTTGGTGGTGATGAAACTGGCCCAACAGGCACAAGGTCCTTATAGTCTCATGAAGTTCCCAGTGAGGCATCAGACTGTAAAACCAGAGCATCGTGGTTGCAAAAACTGACCTTAGCAAGTCTTGTCAATTTCTTAGTTCGACATTAACACCAGCATGCTGCACTGTGCACAAGTCATATAATAATAATCAAGTGTCCCTATGTTGGCATGACAATTATCTAATGATGACAGTCATCTCCTGGGTCTATGAGGAGGTGACAACAGCAGTCCAACAGCAAGCATACCCAATCAGACCTGATGAAACTCCTACATGGGAATTCTGTGGAACTGCTGGGAAGGAGGAAATCTGCTTCCTACTGGCACTGTTAAGAGGACAAGATTCAATGTGAAGTGAAGTGAAGCATTTTGTATTGTGAA
Organism: Cervus elaphus; assembly: GCF_910594005.1. Lineage (NCBI taxonomy): Eukaryota > Metazoa > Chordata > Mammalia > Artiodactyla > Cervidae > Cervus > Cervus elaphus. The sequence goes on along the minus strand of NC_057823.1, from coordinate 72,071,194 downwards.
GTGAAGCATTTGAGAAGGGAGCTCACCCAGAGGAAGAGGGAGATGGAGAAAACCTTGCTGAGTCCTGATCCTGTCATCTGAGCCTCAAGATCCAGTCATGGCTGAAGTAAATTTACCCCTGGACTTTTCAGTTTTGCAGCTAACAAGTTTTCCTTTTTTGTTTTCACTTAAGACAGTTTAAATTGTAAACCATCATTTTCAAGCTACAACACAAACAAATGCGTGACTCAGATTATAAATGGGGTGATTTCAGAGAATGGAGCAGAAATTATTCCTAGAATAACTAGGTTAACTTGTTGAAGCATGTGGAATATAGACTGCCCCTTTGCAAACTGGAGAGTATTTGGGTTAGTACAAAAGGGAGGATTTCTATGTGCTGGAACAAATTTCATAAAAACAACATAAAAGAGGATAAGCAAAAAAGGGAATGTGGAAATAGTCCAGTGACAGAAAGGGCACCAGAGGTTCAGTGTTCTAGTCCTCACTCGGCTACCAGCTAGCCTTATAGCCTTAGAAAGACTGCTTTTCTTTTTCAGGACTCAGTTTCCCCTTATGTCAAGCACAGATTTGGACTCATAGATCTCTAAGATTTTCTCCAACTCTGCATTCTGTAGGTCTATGAACTCTTAAAAGGCTGTTCATAGTCCTGTATATTTAAACATCTCCACAGAGTTACTTATATGCTCTCAGAATATAGATTCTTCTTGGTCTTTTGTCTTCCTCTTTACCTGCTGTGTCTTATCCACTTGACAAAGAGCAATCTCTTTCCTTCATGTTCTGAATGAAATGGAAATGGACAAGCTACATTCGCTGAAAAGCCATGACTTTCAAGCTTTGAAAGCACTTGATTGTGCCCAGAGAAAGCTTCTCTCTGAGTGAGGGTGATGAAAGTGGTGGGAAGGGGCCGCCTGGTTAATTGCACCTCTGTGGATATTAAAGCACAAGTGAGGGATTTGGAGGAACTTTGCTCTTTCTGAGCATTCTTCCTCTGCCCTCTTCCCTTTCTGTGGAGAAAAGCTTTGGCATCAAGGTCTAAATTAAGATCCAAGCTGTATTATATGCAAAATGGATACTAAACTAGCTTATAACTGTGAAGACTATAGCATCTACTAAAATAGCATCCTGTATCCCCCAAAGAAACATTTTCATGTTCGTAATCCAATGAAGACTGACACCAATTCTCATCAGGGATTGCTTTCTTGGTTGGAGTGTGTTCCAGCTTAAAACCATTGCAGGAAGATGTGTAAAAATAATCAGAACTCTTCAGGCTGGATTTAAAAGGGAGACTTATACAGGTATGGATCTTTGAATTCTAAATCCCCAACTCATTATCTAACACTGTTATACAAATTTATTTATTTATTGTGAATAGATACATTTATTTATTTACTGTCTGCCACCACCTTGAAGGCAGCAACTTCATCTTCTTTACCACTGAATACCTGAGCCTAGCACAGACTAATTGATCAATAAATGTTTATTGAATGATCAAATTTTAAGTAGTAAAGGATTTATGTGAGCTCTTTAATTAACCAGAATTATAAATAGTTGTTATCAGAATTTGGTGAGAAAACCATAGATACCACAAAGAGCTGACATAATTCAAGCTTAAAGCAAAGACACCTAACATTATATATACCTTCACTGTAGATAAATGCATTGTATTAATCTGGATTTTGAAGAGTTCCTGGTATTGGTGTTCAGAGAACCCATCTTTGATCTCTCTTAGCTCCTTGATTTTGCATATAATCTATAGCAAAAGACTTCTTTTCTTAGATGCTCGAGACTCCCATCTAGAGAAAACTCTGGCATTATTGACACAATGCTTGGTTGGCTACACCTACTTGGCCAGGGAGTTCCTGCAGGCCACAAATGTTGGCCAACCTCAAGGCTTTTGATAAAGGGCCAAAAACTGCACCCAAGCTACACCTGAGCTGCATTTTGGGGCCCTGGGGGAAGGAGAGAGACAGTAAGCCAGATAGAGTGGGATGAGGGAGAGGGTGAAATGTGAGCTGTGACTCCTCTCGTGACCCCTCAGGATTGTTTTTCAACTCACTAAACCTGTGGACTCCTAGGTGCAATTTCCTTTTATTGTTTTATGGATGCATAAGACCTGAATTTCTCATCTGGGAATGTTGGTGTGGGATGGACAGAGACAGGACTTGCAGAACCAAAGTCAAAAACGCCCATGAAAAGAGATACCCTTGAGGATCTGGAGAAATTACAATCTGCCACAGACAGTGGATGGGGAGATGTTTGAGTTGAGGTTATTTAGATGTCTGAGAGATGGCTGGCTTCAGTGCCACTGGGGCTGCATGCAACTGAGGAAGCTAAGGCAACAAGCCATTGGTAAAAACAAACACATACAAGACAACAAAGAAGATTCTGGTTCTAGAGCCAAATAGCCTGTATTTGAGTTAGAATCCCAATTGTCATAGCAGCTCCAATGGGCCCTACTCAAGTCATAAGCCCTTTGAGCCTCCATTTCCTTGAATGCTACCTTAGGAGCTTGTCATGAAGGTGACAGGAGATGAAGCTTACCAGCTGTTAGCACAGAGCTCAATAGGAGTTCATATTATTTTGAGTTTAAGATATTTGCCCAAAGCATCCAGACCAGAAACGAAAACAAGGATAAGAACCTGGCCCTCCTGCCACCTCATTGGCTGCCCTTTTCCTAAACTCTGAGGCTCCATCCATATTTTCAAGGTAACAGCACAGATGGAAGTGCCAGCTCTGTGTTTTTTAAAGGCCCAACTGCTTACTTGATAGAAAACATCCTGCTCAATGTGACTTTATGAAAGAGAGAACAACACGACTACTTTAAATAATAGCAGTGAATTATGACTTCCTGTGTATTTATTAGGACAACATTATAAATGGGAAATTGTTGTGGTATCCTTGGGGAGAGGAAGAATTCCATGGGAATCCCATTGTCTTCTCCTATTAGGGCTCTTTGCTGGGGAGAAGTCACATTAATCATCTGACGTCTAACATGACATTTAGAGTCTTTTTGAAGTTGTTAGAAGTGCTGATGGGCCACTGGCTGGAATCATCTGAGCTTGGAGCTTCACTGAGGCAGCGAATGAAGGAGGGAGTCCGGTTGGATGTGGAGTCCAGCAGCCTATATTCAAGAACCAACTCAATTTTTTTGTGTGGACAGAGGAAGATCATTGCCCATCTCAGGGTCTCAGTCAATGCAAGCAAACAGTTAAAAGGTTTCGCTTAGACATATTTTAAGAGCCCTTCCATCTGTAATATCACATTATTCTAATAATTGAAGCCATTTTTGTCGCTAATTGAAAGGGAAGTCATTCCTTTGCTGACATTTGCTTTGTGTGCTATTTGTGTTGGGTTTCCATATGTCCATGTTCTAGCTGCACAGTAGACAGAAAAAAAATTTCTGTTTTCAAAGTGAAATTCCATGCTGCTGAACTCTCAGTTAATTTCCAATTGTCAGCCTTGTCTGCCAACCAAGATCCTTCTTGTCACCCTGGGCTCTGCCCATGGCATATGTCTGGGCCTGTCCAAGGGGATTCAGACTTATGTGGAATTCATGTCTCCTTCGAAGGCCACAGACTTCTTAGGGCTGCAATGACGAAAACGTGGAACTTGGTGTGTGAGAAATTGTGGTGCTTTTAGATGATGTCATCTCTCTCCAGGGAAAACTTTATTTTCTTCTGGTCAGCAGTTACAGGAAGAATGGATCCTGCCTACCCAACCAGGGATGGAGATGAGTCTCAACTGAGAGTTAGCAGGGGTTAGTCTCCTTCTAGTTTGTCAGTTTGTCTTTACTCCTGGTCTTAACTGGAAGTCCAGAGTGCTTAGGAGGACTCCTCATTCTAACGTCTATGAACTTCACCTTTGTCTCTCCAGCTCTGTGAGAGTTAGTTTTTAGCTTCTGACCGGCTGCCTTCTGCTTGGTTTCCTGACCTTTCACTCCCACCCAGTTTAGGATGCAGCAAATTCCTTAAGGTAAAAAGCAGAGCAAAATGTCAGGCTCACTTCTCTTGGAGTCTTTATTCCCTGGAATCTCATGCCCTCAAGTCCTGGCTGCCATGGTTGTTCTCTGATGCCATCAAACAGACTCTCTTTTGTTATTTCTGTCTTTGAGTTTAATCTAGCTTTCATAGTTATTTTTAATTAAAAGTGATGGGATGGTTGGTCAAAATCAAGGTGCTCTATCATAACAGGAAGCAGAAATTATATAATGAGTTAATTTTAACTATAACCTTCAAGAGGCAATTGCCCGCATGCTCTGGTGGAAGAACCTCTGAGTCATATCAAACCCAGTTTAAATGCTAATGCTGACTTTCATTCATTCATTCAAGAAATATTTATCAAGTGCCAACAATATTCCAGGTACTGCATACTAGGAACTAGAGAGACAGTGGTGTACAAAACACAAGATTTCTATTCTTATAAAGCCTCCTTGGGAAGTATAGACATTAAATAATACATAGATACAGATTATAGTAAGATCTTAGAAGAAAAAGAACAAGATGACTAGTCAGAAAATAACAAGGTAGAAATAATTTAGAGGGAGCTAGTAGTCAGGGAAAGTCTCTCTGAGGAGTAATACAGGATGAGAGCTGAAGGCTACAGTGCAGTTAGCAGGATCGAAAATGCAGATGTTGAGTGGGTGGGAGCATTGCAAACATAAGGACCGGCATATGCAAAGACAGTGAAATGGTGAAATCTGATGAACAAGAATAACTAAAAGTAAGTGAACCTGGATGAAACACAGAGATCAAGGATGAGATGAGGTAAAACTGGAATAGGGACTAGAACTGCTGGCCTAGGAAAAAGTTCAGGTTGCACCTCAGGAGGACTGGGGAGCCACTGTAATATTTTAAGCAGGGGAGTGATGTGGTATGATTTATTTAATGAAGATTATCCTGGCTACTCTGAGGAAAATGGATTTGTGTTGGGGTAGGGCAAGAGTTAGGAAAACCTGATGCAAAGTGATTGTGGTGATGCAGCTGAGAGATGACAGTGGCCTGGATGACAGTGATGTCAATAGAGATGAAAAGAGGTGATGAATTAGAAATATTAAGAAGGAAAATGTCAGTAGGATTTGGCCATGGATCAGACTGGAGGGTAGAGGAGAATGAGGAATCAATAATGACTCCCAGGTTTCTGACATGACAAACAAATTGGTCATTTGTGGATCTGTAGTCACTATATTAATTTGCCACAGCTACTGTAACAATGCATCGCAAACCAGGGGGCTTAAACAGCAGAACTCTATTACGTCACAGCTCTACAGGCTAGAAGTCTAAGATCAAGGTGTTGACTTGGTTGGCTCCTTCTGAGGGCTGTGAGAATCCGTTCCCTGCCTCTCCCCCGGCTTCTGGTGGTTTTCTGGCAATCTTTGGCATTCCTTGGCTTCTAGATGCTTTTACCCCACTCTCTGCCTTCATCTTTATGTGGTGTTTTCCCTCTGGGCATGACTCTATGTCCAAACTTCCCCTTTTTATAAGGATACCAGTCATATTGGATTAGGGCCCACTCCAATGACCTCATCTTACTTACCTAATTACATTCCCAATGACGCTTTCCAAATAAGGTCACATTCTAGGGTACTGGAAGTTAGGACTTCAATGTGTGTGTTTGGGGGAAGATGCCATTTAACCCAAGTAGTCACTTAACATCTCTGTGCCTCAGTTTTTTCACCTGCAGACTGGGGACAAAAATATTTACCTCAAAGAGGTCTTATGAGGAATAAACAAGAAGATATATTTAACCTGCCAGGAATAGTATTTGACACATAATGGAACTGAGGAATTGTTAGTCCCTTTCTGCTCTGTTGCCTAATCCAGATAGCATTGGGAACTTCTGATTAGGAGGGAGGAAAATCCATGAGGATGCCTCCTGGGGCATTTGGGAGTTTCAAAGTATCCCCAAATCATGCTCTGTTGGTGAATGCCTCCAAAACAGGGCAGGCCTTGATTCCCTGGGAGTAGCCAGGAGTGGAGGAATGATTAGGATACTACTTCCCAGGTCAGGGAAACAGCACTGGCCTGAGAGCTGGACCCCAGAATTCTAATGACTGTGTGAGTAACCTCAGGCAGGTGCCTGGCTCTTCTGGGCCTGAGATTTCTATTCAAATTATCAGGCACTAGTTGTTGACTGAACACACAATGAATGAGTAAGTCACAAAGCACTTACAGCCCCTGTGCTAGATGGTTTATATCCATGCTCTCATCTAATGCTATCAGTAGCCCTATGAGATTTCGTAGGTTGGGAGCCTTGTACTCCGAGAGGTCAACCACTCGTCTAAGCTGACACCAGGTCTGTCCTCCCTTACCGTTTGGGTTCTGAACTTCCCTATTCCCAGGCTTTAATATTTCAACACTCCATACATTCCTGCCAACACGCTCACACTTCTTAGTCTGCCTCTGATGCCCCATCGATGATGTTGGACCCTGGTACAGCCCAGGCACATGACATGAGTGAGGAGACTTGGAACCTAGAACATGGCTGCTGCATGGCTTCCCAGCCTTGCCCGGGAAAGCCCATTAAACATGAAAGCAGAAATTACAAACTGCAATCAGAGGCACATGAATCAGAGATTCCTTCCCCTTCAATACTTTGACTCACTTGTCACTTAATTTGAGTTCAAATCTATATTTTTGCCTTTGTCTTTCTGTAACAGGTTTCAAAAGAGGTGGGAGAAGTAGGCATGGAGATGGAAGCTTCTCTTTCTGGACAAGTAACTAGGCTTGTTTACTGCAGGCTGACTTTACGCTTAAGTGATTTCAAGCCTCCTCCTTCTTGTTTGCCCTAGTAATATTAATTCTGATTTCTTCTGCCAATATTTGGGCTGTCCCTGTAAGGATGAGGAATCGTGCGGTGATTCAGAGGCAGCAACTATGGCAGTGTCATTTGAATATCAGAACCCAAAAGTTGCTCAGATGGGGTCCCTAGTACAGGATGTGGCTGTAAGGGATATATGATCCTTATTGTGCTTTCTTTCATAATGGATGGAGGAAAGGTACAAAGGACAGTAAGAAAAGGACAAGCCCATGGGTCTGATCTGGAGTACATCAAAAGCTCAAATCTACAAAGGGAAGGTAAACCAATCTGGAACTTGCCTTTTTTGGGGGGTATTTCTGCTTTATTGAGTATGCCAAAGCCTTTGACTGTGTGGATCACAATAAACAGTGGAAAATTCTGAAAGAGATGGGAATACCAGACCATCTGACCTGTCTCTTGAGAAACCTGTATGCAGGTCAGGAAGGAACAGTTAGAACTGGACATGGAACAACAGACTAGTTCCAAATAGGAAAAGGAGTATGTCAAGGCTGTATATTGTCACCCTGCTTATTTAACTTCTATGCAGAGTACATTATGAGAAATGCTGGGCTGGAAGAAGCGCAAGCTGGAATCAAGATTGCCGGGAGAAATATCAATAACCTCAGATATGTAGATGACACCACCCTTATGGCAGAAAGTGAAGAGGAACTAAAAAGCCTCTTGATGAAAGTGAAGGAGGAGAGTGAAAAAGTTGGCTTAAAGCTTAACATTCAGAAAACTAAGATCATGGCATCTGGTCCCACCACTTCATGGGAAACAGATGGGGAAACAGTGGAAGCAGTGTCAGACTTTATTTTTGGGGGCTCCGAAATCACTGCAGATGGTGATTGCAGCCATGAAACCAAAAGATGCTTACTCCTTGGAAGGAAAGTTATGACCAACCTGGATAGCATATTTAAAAGCAGAGACATTGCTTTGCCAACAAAGGTCCATCTCATCAAGGCTATGGTTTTTCCAGTAGTCATGTATGGATGTGAGAGTTGGACTGTGAAGAAGGCTGAGTGCCAAAGAATTGATGCTTTTGAACTGTGGTGCTGGAGAAGACTCTTGAGAGTCCCTTGGACTTCAAGGAGATCCAACCAGTCCATCCTAAAGGAGATCAGTCCTGGGTGTTCATTGGAAGGACTGATGTTGAAGCTGAAAATGCAATACTTTGGCCACCTCATGCGAAGACTCATGAGTCTTCCAATGACTCATTGGAAAAGACCCTAATGCTGAGAAGGATTGGGGGAAGGAGGAGAAGGGGACGAGAGAGGATGAGATGGCTGGATGGCATCATTGACTTGATGGACATGGTTTGGGTAGACTCCGGGAGTTGGTGATGGACAGGGAGGCCTGGCGTGCTGTGATCCATGGGGTCTCAAAGAGTCGGACACGACTGAGTGACTGAACTGAACTGAACTGAATATTCAAAATATATTTTAATAGAAACACTTTCTCACCATCTTTAAATGAAGATGATTTGCCTTTTAAATCTGAAAGTACTCCAGCATTAGAACTTAACTGCTTCCTGGACCACAGATGCCATGCACTGCTAACTCCCATGTTCCTGAGGCAGGCATTATATACATGTCTTCCTCTGCTGGAAGTTCTTGAGGCAACTTCAGGGACTTGATTCTTATTAAATGTTTAACCACTTGCAGTTTTGTATTCACTGAAGGGATGTTCTTGTGAACGTGAGGAGTAGGTGTTTTTTCTAATCTAAACATCTTTATTGTAATCTTTCCCCCCAGTGGATGTCCTTTCCTGCTTCTTATTCTGGTAACAGTATGAACTTTATGAAGGGGCTATGAATCCCCAACATATTTTTCATGGTCTGCAGGTGAAGGCTGAAAAAATATTATCTAGAATTCTTGACCTGATAAATTTGTGATGAATCAAGTTTGTACAGATGAGAGACTCCACACTTTTTGTCACTGTTTGTAGTCTGTCTGCTGGCCGCTGACCTACTGAGTGTAAAATCCCTGCAGTGAATATGGTAATTATTCTCTTTAGAGGTCACTGAGGGAAAGCTAAACAGAGGAGGGACATTGTTCTCATAATATTAATAATAGTATCCACTCTTTGAGAGTTTGTTAAGGTAGGTATTGTCATCACCCCCATTTTGTGTATAAAAAAATGAAGCTCAGTGAGGTTACACAGTATGTCCCAACTCACTCCTTTGGAAAATGGCACACATGGGATACAATCTCAAACTGTCTAAACTAGAGCTTTTATATACTTGATTACTATATCTACAAACACATTTGCAAAGTAAAGTCCTCTAAGATCACAGGACAGCTAATGGGTATCTTGGGCAAACAGCCATACCCAAACCACAATCATTCACAGCGTTTATGATGAACCATCACTGTATTTAATACACATTTAAATGCATTATTTCACTTAATTCTCACAATGTTCCTAATGAAGTGGGTACTATAATCATTCCTACTTTATAGGTGAAGAAACTTAAGTTCAGAAAAAATAAGTGGCAACCTTGTGCCATGCCACTAGTAAATGATATAGCTGTATTTTATTTTCTTTATGCCCCTCTCCACATCAGTGACTTAGAATTTTTTTTTTTTCATCAGCTGGAGATTTAAATTGGGGGCATTTTTAAGAATCTAAAGCAATGATCTTTTATAAGTAAGCATTTGCAGTCTTCTCCTCTGTAGGAATATATTTTGAGTGAGTTTTTCTTTAGCATCTTAAATCCACATGGCCCTAATAATCATACATTTACTGGCGGCTACAAAGCTTTTTGCTAACTCTAATTCTCTTCCCCTCAGGGCTCAGATCACATCATTCTGTCCTCAGATCCTTTGAAGACTGGCAAACCCAGTGCGGCTCAAATGGAACCCTTTGTAATGTCCTCCACTTACCTGAACCCTGGGCCTTTCCCTCTTTTGAACAACCCTCCCTCCACACCAAACTGCTGTCTATCCCTTTGCACCTTCATTCTCGGACTCTCACTTATGCCCTCCATCCTAAAAGTCTTTGTCTTCATCCTTCCTTCTGTAAATAGCGTTTAATGATACTCTGGAAAGAAGCTCATCGTCCCTTAAAACCATGGTCAGATTATTGCATCTTTGCCTGGGGAAGGTCTCTCATTTCTCTCCAAAGGAGCTGAGAAATACAGAAAAGAGAAATAGCTAAACATGCTAAGTGACTATGGATTAAAGGAAAAGTCAGCACAATCATTTCCTGGTGTACATGGTAAAACCTCGAGTAAATGAAAACAGCAGAATGGGGAATTCTAGGTAACAAAATTTTCTGGATATTTCAGGATTAATCTTTCTACAGTCTACCTACTTTCCTGCTAGCACACCAGAAAAAAATGACTCTCTGTGGACTGAAAACTGCATAGTCCAGAATTCATGTCCTGGGCAGCCATAGCTTCCACAGTTCCTTAGGCAGACCCAAGCCTGTGATTTCCTTCCCTTGTAAGACATGCTACATCTAAAGAATTTTGTCTTCTTTCTTCATTCCTGGCAACTGCTGACTTTCTTTCCTGATTTTCAGCCAATAAGTTTGTTAAAAATTAAAAACATTATTTAGTTTGGTATTTCTAATGTTGAGAGGGCAGGACTCCTTGCCTCTGTTCATTCTGCCATCTTGACTGAAGTTGATCCTGTGTCTGCCAATATCTAGTACTCAGCCATCATGACATTAGTTATAGTGGAGGGCTCTCTTATTTTGTAATATTTGTCCAACTGTTTATTTCACTGGGGTGAGCAGGATGGAAAAGTAAGGCACCTACTACTTAATTCTTTTAATCCTTACAGAAAACCAGAGATAGGCACTTATTGTCTTCAATTTAGAGCCTGGGGAAACTGAGGTTCAAAGAGATTAAGTAAGGTGTCCAAGGTCAGTGAGGAACTGGCTAGGAGAGGATGTGAATTTAAGATCCTCTGCCTTCAATGCAGTTGCTTTTCCCACTAACCTCGGCTGCCTGAGATACAGTCCAAATCTGAAAAACAAATTCCTCCCAATTTGTAGCAGTCCTTCTTCCCTTAGGTGGTGGCCTTGAGCACCAGGGTGGGCCATTGGATGCCTGGGAAAGGTACATTCTAGAGGCCTCATCCCCTCAAAAGATCTAACCGCACCAACATGGTCACTGAACAGCCTCATCTAGAGCATCCCTCCCTTTCATGAATTTGTCCACCTGCTCTCCTCCCTCTCCAGCAAATAAACTTCCATTTACTAAGGTCAGCCTGGGAGCAATTTTCTTATCATCTATGATATGAGTTCATTTCCCAAACCAGTGATGCTTGGCTATGCAGCATGGCCAAATCTGGTACATTTCTGAATTTAATTTACCTCCTTGTATATAGGGACTCATAATTCCACACAGTAATATATAGTATCCCAAGCACATTACCATTCCTATGGTTTTATTTCCAGAAAGTTAAATTAATAGTACTTTTTAAAAGCTCACAATTATTGAGCACTGACATGTCAGGAGCCAAATTTGTTTACATTCATGTTCTAGTTTATCCTCAAAACACTTCTATATAATAGTCATTTCATTATTTCCATTTTAAAGACTAGGAAACTGAGATTAAGTAACTCATCCAAAGTCACATACCCAAGAAGTGAAGGAGACTATCTGAATTAAGAGCTCAAATACACGACTTCTAGTCTTTATTAGATTTTAAAGTGTTCTTCCCATTTTTCAGGCATCAAGAGACATGTTTAAATTCACACATCAGCAGAATAAGGAGTCGATCCAGCCCGGGGCTTAACTTTATGGATGGGGCTTTTCTGACACAATCACATGGTCTCATAAAGAGGGGGAGACTCAGAAATTCAGTGACTCCCTGAAACAAAACGGGTTTGGATGAAGCCTCCAGGCCCAGCCTTCTCCCCGCCAAGGTCTGGAGATGCCTGAGGTCTTTCCTCAAGTAGTTGGCCATCCCTGTCCAGAGCTCTCTAAGTGAGCTTGCTGGCCCTGTGCCCACGCCCAGGCCAGGGATTTATGGCCTTGGACTGCCCTCACAGCCCTGGAGGCCCTCCCATAACCTCCCGAGCCTGGACTGTGGCTGAGGCCCGAGGACCTGGCTCCCCTAGAAGGCACTGCTCTCTGCTGGCCAGGTACCAACTGTGGGTGGGGTGGACTAAGGCCAGGGCAGGAGAGGAATGAGCACAGAGACAGCTTGATTCTGCGCCCTGACCTTGGTGTGGAGAGATGCTTGGGGGAGTTTGAATCCCAGTGACCAGTCCCAGAACTTTCAGGGTTTTAGATTCCTGACTTGGCCCTGAATAACCCCCTGCTGGATCTGTGGATGCCTCCATTGCCAAAAGGCCCAAGGATGACACAAGTCCTCTCCCATGGAGACCTCCTATCCTGCTCAGGAGGTCTGGGCCCTGGGCCCTCCATGCAGGGAGAGTGTGCCTCACTCATAAAGGTCAGCTGAGGCTGGAAGGACAGCTGGGGTCAACAACACCCAATTCCCAAGGGCTGATGGTCTTGTTTTATGCTTTAACTCCCCCTCCTCCCCACTTCCTTAAATTCTTGTCTCTTCTCTTCTCTCTCCTCACAGAGCCAACACATCCTGGGTTCAGATACCAGTTCCACTTATAATCAGTCACGCGTCTACTAGAAAACTATTTAACCTCTCTGTGGCTCAGCTTTTTTTAATCTGAAAAGTAAGGGTGCTAAAATCTTTTATACTTCTAAGAATCAGAAATAGAGTGTGCTAAATACCATATACTTGATAAATGGCAATAATGATAATAACTTAGTATTACTATTACCAGTGTAGTAAGGAAATTAGCTAAAGGGGTTTCAGTTTACCTCCAAGTAAACACACTTACCAGGTGTGCAAGACATTACAGCTCAAGACTTTTAGGAATAAGCCCTTGAATCAAGGTTCAAAGGCTTCTAAGAATAAAAATAAGGACTTAGAATGAATAAAATGCCAGATTTCTAATTAAAAAAATAGATCTGCAACAAGCAACAAAAGTTTACTGCAAAGCACAGGGAACTATAGTCAATATCTTGCAATAACCTATAATGTAAAATAATCTGAAAAATAATATATGTGTACATGTATAATTGAATCATCTTGCTGCTCACCTGAACCATTGTAAGTCAACTATACTTCAATAAATAAATATATTAAGGAAAAATATGGGCATTACAGTTATGGAAAACATTGCAGAGACTGCATGAGGATCAATTACACATCACCCTATACGTGTGCAGATTTTGGGGGTCTCTAGGTCCCCAGATGCGAGTTCTTTTATCTGTCACTGCACAATATGCATACGCTCACAGGCCACTCCCCCTTTGGGCCCTTCAATCTTGAAGAGAGAAGAAAAATGAATCATAAGTTCACTGCTCAAGCTCAAGAGAGAGCAAGAAATCTGCTGTGATGATGGATAGGCTCAGCATCCCTGTCAGCAGAAGATCCTATGGTTGATGAAACTGACTGTGTGGATGTGATGGAAGTGCCCCCTGGGGGCAGTCTTTGGGGAAGAGTGGTGGGGAAGAGAGTGGGGAACAGTCCTTTACAGGTATTTTGCTGTCCCAGATTAGAGTCTATCCCATATCACACCAGTCCCCTCTTCTCCAACCAAATGGCTGGGTGTCACAGGCTAGGAACAGATAACTAGACCTGAAACTGGGAGTTCAGAAGGCTATCTCTCCAAGCTGGGAGATTTCACCAGATCAGGGAGCGGGGTGTTAGAGCATCAGGTACAGCAGGCAACAAACAGACTGCATGTTCTTCATGTTTAAGACTAATTATTCAAAATTGGGGATAGGGGCGCTAGAGTGAAACAAAAGAGAGGGAGAAAGAAAACAACCCTCTTATCTAAAGTTGAAATCCTTCCCCTGACAAAGCACACATCTGGAACTCATTCTCTGCCGCAGCAAGCCACGGACTAGCTCTCTACCAGGACACTGCCCAGCCACCACTGTGCCGTGATGACTGAACTCAGGCTGTGCCGTGCGAGGGGCTGATAGAATTTTTTTGCCCATAGATATTCCTGCCAAAGTTAGTTTTCAAGCCACGGTTCATAAATATACAGTATTCCAGCAAAAAAGTACAGAATGTCCTCCTGGGGTTGACAAGCAAATAGTTTTATAAATAACCCTCTTGACACGTGCAAGATGTTAGCATTTTTGAGGTTTGGTAGGGGCAGACGCAAATTTAATTGCTCGATTCAGGCTGGAGCCACTCTGGACTTGGACATTACCTCTTGGGGGACGATGGAAATGTTTTTCTTGGCTTGGGAGAGTTTGTGTTGCTTGTCAGCACTGAGGACAAATGCCTTTCCTCAGAAATTTGGGGCCAGTGGGATGCACAGGTGAGCCTGACCAGATCTGCCAGTGAGGGAACCTGCATTGGGGCATCAAATAAAATGCAGTCCCTTGTGTAGGAGGAGGGCTGGGCTGAGCCACGGTGTTGGCTGCTGTGAAGGCATTCAGTGCCCAGTCTGGGCAATGTGTACGTGAAAGAAGGGAAAGGTTCCAAAGAAGCCTCTTATTTTTACAGTAATTTTATATTCTTTTTAAACAGCAAATTTGTGGCAGATCCTGGAGTGGGCCAGATCAACACTGAGTCTAAGGGGATTTTAGTAGCAGCAACACCAATGGATCTTAAAGTAGTTTGTGGGACAGATTGAAGTTTGTCAAATATACTTTGCATACTGACCCTATCACATTGCTAGAATTTCCACCTCTGAAATCTACTGGAGTCCAGTCTATTCACATGCAGAATGTTATGTGGACTTAATAAATGAGGACATTACACACCTGAGTTTCTCAAAGTTACTTATATGGTGCTTTAAAGTCTTCCTCACCCTCTCATCGACAGTTGCAATTGGATCCCAGCATAACCCTGTGAGATAAATAGGGCAGGCACTACAGCACCCATTTTGCAGATGGAAATTCAGAAGCCAAGTGAAAGAAAGAAAATTGCCCAGGGATCCTAGATAGTAAACAGCAGAACAGGATTCACATTTGAGCCTTCAGCCTCTTGAAGCTCTGTCAACAAATGGCTTAGTTTATCAGACATTCTAGGAAAGCAGAGAGCAGGGCCAGGAGAAATGAGCCCTAGGACAGAAAGATTTTGATGAGGGAGAGACAGTGAAAGGGAGGCTCATCCTGGGGACCGTGTTCTGATGGGAGGCCCACAGTGTCTGACTTTCATTACACCTTAACCAGGCGTTGGGAAGACAACCAGTCACATCAGTAACCTCTTGCTCCAACTCTGTGGCTAAAGCTGGTGACAGACACAATATCACCATGATGTTCTGAGGTGTGAGAAGGGCCTTTGCAGCTCTGAATTACAATACATCGATGGACTACACAGCAGCCTGGTTCTGGAGGTGGTTCTGATTTTCCCCGTGAAGATAGGAGCTTTCTAAATTTTTTAAAGCCGAGTAAGAAATTTCTCCATCTTCTTACTTACTAGGCGTACTGTGTTTCTGTACACTGACTAAAAGGTATAAATCAGCTTGCAATGAATGTTAAGATAAAGATAATAGTAGTACTCACTGACAACTGAGCTAGGTAGCCGTCCCTGAGTTAAGCACTTGATTTATGTACCCAATTTATTGAGTGATCTGAACTCAAAGGAGGCACAACCAAGAAGACGATTTCTTTAGCCCTCCAAACACTGCACCCCCAATGCTCTGCAGACCCCTGGATGACATCTTGGACAGTTCCATCTGTTGCTTTCTCATCAGTTTAAGTTATGAAAACAAGTTCTGTTTTATTTGTTTACACTCAGTTCATGTGTTAAATGGTCCCCTGAACATGAGGTCAAAACTTCAATATCTCAGGACTTCCCAGGTGGTCCAGGAATTAAGACTCCCAATGTAGGGGCCCAGGTTCCATCCCTGATCAGCGAACTAGATCCTACATGCCACAACTAAGAGACTGCAGGCCACAACTAAAGATCCCACATGTGGCAACAAAGATCCCATGTGCTGCAACTGAGACCTGGTGCAGCCAAAGTAAATATTTTACTGTTCAGTATCTCAATATCTCATCTCATTCAACACTGCCTCCCCACCCCACAACTCCAATGATAGAGATCTGCAGTGGGGACTGTGGGGCAGTGAAATCTCTTTTTTCACTTATCCTTACCTTTCTTTCCTGTCCCTGTGACTGGTTGGCTTTCTCAGAGTCAGAGTAGAGGTGGGGATGAAGGGAAAAGGGACCCCTTACAGGACTGCTTGAATCAGTGCTCTTTGGCAGGTGCCTATTAGGTGTTCTCATGGGCACACTTGTAGATTCTCAGAAGCCCTGGTTGTGCACTCAGGCTGATCTCCTGCGACATTCTTGGCTCTTGCCCTGGTTGTCTGCACTAGAGCCTTTTACTGAGGGCTCAGGCCCCGCAGGCTTCTGCAGCATTCCCTTGGCCCATGGGACACTCCCGAATTCTTGCCTTAGCAATGGGAAGGCTGTTGTCTACCAAGTCCTGCCTCCTGGCCTGAGTGTGCTATGTCTCCACCCAACCTCCTGTCTTTTGTAAACTAGCCTGATGATCATGAATGCCACCAAAAGGGTGCCATGCTGTCCCAGGAGTCCTCCCACTGTTATCGGCCCTAGCCCCAAGATAGCACTGGATTCTGTGATTCTGCACCTTTGTGAAGACATGGTCAGGTATAAGTGTCTGCCTCAGCTTCTTCCAGGCGCCTCTAACCTGTGCAAATGTTTCTCTTGGCAGCATTCTTCCCTCCAAGACATTTGGGTTATGAAGGGTCAGTCCTGAGCTGGGGAGGGGATATGGAACAAAATCTCTTTCTAGACTCTTTCAGCACCTTTTAAACTTCCATTGTTTTTTTCCCTTGCTGGTTCATGAAGTTACTGTTGCTGGATTGTTTCTGCCCCAGGGAACTAGCACCCCTGTTTAGCAGACAGGAGTAACTTACATTATTCAGTGTGGGAGATTTAACTGAATTTTAGAGACAATAGAAATTTAAATTTAACATCCTATCTATGTACCTAAACCTTACAAGAACACATGCCAGCTAGCTCTAATTATTTCCATTTTAAAATGAGGACACTGAGGCTCAGAGAACTCCACTATTTGCTAGACAACATACACAGCAAGGCAGCAGAAGAATCTGGACTGGGTCTCACTCTGGTCTCTCTGACCCCCAAACCAGTGCTTTTTACCATGGAATGTGAAGATAGTGAGAAAGTCATTGGCCAAAATGTCTGAAGACACAGCTAAAAATAAAAGTGAGAAGGACAAATCTCAAATCTGGGTCCTGTTTATACTTGTTTTTTTTCAAATAATTGTCATGTGTTAGTCCAAATAACAATATTCAAAAGCCTTGATTTCGGTTGTCTATAAGCAATGGCAGGGCCGGAGCAGCTCAGTTAATCTTGTGAAAACTCAATCACGCTGACCTTAATTAACAAGCACAAATGGCGGTGATGAAGGTGAGAGAGCCAAGTGCAAATAACAATGCCATTAGAGGTGAGAGCAGAAGTGTGATTAAAGAATGTGCTAAGCAGAGTTCCCTGTGTGATGTCAGTACTCTCACTGATCTCCTGCTTGTAGTCAAACAAATAATTATACTCAACCTGTGAACACGGAGTTTCCCTTTCAAAATGCATTCACATTTGTGACTTTTAATGTGGCCCCTGCAATAAGGCAGCTGGAGCAGGGATCGCATTATTGCCCCGTTATCACCTAAGAAAGCTGAGACCTGTGAAGACAGATATTCCAAGTGCCCCCAGCAGGTAAGTGGTAGGGTAAGGACTCAAGTCCTTTGCTCAGGCAACAGTCCTCAACAGTGTATTCAAAGAGGCCTCAAGGAAAGTGATTATCCTTGGCTTCCTGCAAAGCTGAGTTCCTGCCAACTGCCTCCGCGGGCACAGTGAGAACTCCTTCCACCTGCCGGAGTCTTGCTTTTGTTCCATCTCCTGATCTGCACCCTCATGGTAAATTTTTTTTTTTTTCCCAGGAGAAAACAGGAGACAAATCATGGGCTAAAAACATGAGGACAAACTTGATCCCATCCTGTCTGTCTTTAGGGGACCCACAGACCTTGTCTCCCAAATTCCCTTTCCCTCTGGATGAACAACAACTTCAGTAGTAAGTCCTGTTTGTTGAGCACTTACTTTATGTTAGGTATGGGGTTCAGTATCTTACAAGCACATTTTCCTTTCTCCTATCAGGTCTACAGTGTCTGCTTTAAAACTTTTGAGGCCAGGTGTGTTTCAGAAATCAGAGTTCCCTCTTTCTTTTTAAAATTTTGGCTGTGTAGGGTCTTCATTGCTGCATGCAGGCTCCTCATTTCAGTGTGAGGGTTGAGTTACCCCGTGGCACGTGGGCTCTTAGTTAACCGACCAGGGATCGAACCCATGTCCCTGCATTGGACGGTGGGTTCTTGACCACAGGACCACCAGGGAAGTCACCAAATCAGAGATTTTAGTTTTTCGGAAAAGTAGATGGTACACCTGTTATACATTATTCTAAATCCAAGGGTTTGCAACACTGTTTAATTATCAAACCTATTCAATATTTCTGTAATGAAACACAGAGATAGTCATAGAAGCATAAAATAAAACCTGTAAACAGCCTAATGTCAGTATAGGTCAGCTTTTGCCACCAGGTCACAGTGTGCCAAACTTAGTGAAGAAACTTGAAGAATCCAGAGCTCTCTGGATTGTGAAATCACAGATGACAAATGGTGAATCTGTATTATTATGCTCACTTTACAGCTGTAGATTCAGATGTTCAGAGAGTTTCTATAACTCATGCAAACCACAGAACTGCTGAGTAGTAGAATCTGAATACCAACCCAGGCCTCCTGATTCTAACACCTGCTCCATCAGCCTTCAAGGAACATTTGTCTCTGGAAGCATCAGACACACAAACTTTCACCAACAAGCAGCTGTAATTTCCATTCATCAAGGGCAGGGGCAGCAGAACCTTTGGAATCCTTCAATCCAGTTTGAAGAATAATCTACCATGTCTGAACACCGTTTGCTCTAAAATCCTTGCTACTCAGGGATGGTCCATGAACCAGCAATATAGGCATCACTGGGGGCTTGTTGGGAATGCAAGATCTCAGGCCTCAAGGAAGACTTCTGAATCAGAAATGCAGGTAGACAAGCTCCCTGAGTTGTTTGCTGGCACAGACTAGTTTAAGCAGCTCTGGCCTGAAGCTTTTTTCTCATATGTTCTTATTTAATCCTCACAATAACCCCATGAGATAGGTGCTATTGTCATCTACCTTAGACAGCTGAGGAAAGTGGGTCCAGAAAGATAAATAATTTGCCCAAGGTCACACAGCTGGTAGGGGTTGGCCTGACTCCAGGGCCTCAGTTGTTCACTACTACATTGTCCTTTTTCTTGCAGAGAGGAAATGAGGCCCAGTACACACTCAAGGACATTTGATAAGCCTGTTCCCGATGCTTTGTGACCCCATGGACTGTAGCCTACCAGGCTCCTCTGTCAGTGGCCAGCAGAGTTGTTTACACTTTTTCTCGTTTTCTTCTTCCTGGTCACATATTTCTTCACTTCCTTAATCCACTTCAACACAAGCAGGGCGATGTGATGCTCTGGCCAGTGAAACATCAGTGAAGATGCTATGCATCATTTCCAGGTTGGTGCATTCAATTGTCAGAGCCTAACAGCGCAACACCCCCGACCTCTATAATGATCCTGGAAGCACATGGGGAGATGACGCCTTTATCAGCCTGGGTCCCTGACTGATTACAGGGAGAGATTGTAAACCGACCAAACCCACCCACACTGGACAGATGGTACAAATGAGAAAAAACCCACTGTGCTTTGAAGCCCTGAGATTTGAGGGGTTGTTTGTTACCCTGGACTAACCTAGCCTATCCTGGCTGATCCTGACCCATCTTCCTCCCCTCTGGAAGGACTGATTTACGCTGCAGGAATGCCAGCCAGCAGCTCTGTGGGTGGGAAAAATGTACCTGTTTTTATGTTCTCAAGCTAATAGCCTCTTTCTCCCTTATTTCTCGTGAGAGTTCGTCTCCTTCTCCTCCTTTGTTTCTTGGTGCCAAATTTATTTCTGATTTGTTTTCCTTGTTGAACCTCTACAACTCCTTATTTTCCAAGGCTATTTTTAGTGGCTCCATTCTACCCTGAAGGAAATAGTTCACATCTTAGTGCCCAGGGCTTTTTTAGCTCCTTTTAATGGGAGAGGATAGTACATATCAACAATTCTTTTAGCCACCATGTCATTTCCCCAAGAGGTTCAGGGAAGAACAAAATGTCTCCATCAGATGAGTTTTGGTTATTAGTCTCCAAACTCCTCAATGTACACAATGATCCTCTTTGGTGCAAATGATAGTTTAACTTTCCATTGTTTCTTTCCTTTTGGAGGTTAATCCTATGTTTGTTCTACTTGGTGATTTCCCCTTCTGACTGAATCAGACTTTGGGAGTGGGAGTCTATGTCTTCCATAGAGAACAGACATGTGGACACTGGGGAGAGGAGGAAAGGGAGGGTGAGACAAACTGGGGAAGGAGGATTAAATACCTATTTCCAGCAACACAGATGGTCCCAGCAACACAGATGTCCCATCTGTAAAATAACTAACAGTAGGAAGCTGCTGTGTAGCAGAGGGAACTCAGCTCAGAGCTCTGTGATGTACTAGAGGGGTGAGATGTAGCGGGGAGGCTCAAGAGGGAGGGGATGTATGTATACTTACGGTGGAGACATGTTGTTGTACAGCAGAAACTAACAGCATTGTAAAGCAATTACATTCCAATAACAAAAATATAGACAAAAAAATCTGACTTCTACAAGCTCCTTGAGAGATTTATCTACAGACAATTTGAGGGGGCAGGTGTTTGGGAGGCTTTGGGTTGGCTATGTATCCTACTTACTGAGTCACATATGTTTGTTGTAACTCATCCTCGTTCATCTAGAAATCATTGATTAGAAATACAATTAAAAACAATATTCTCCACGAATGTTTATAGCCACTTTATTCATATTTGCCAAAAAGTAGAAACAAGATGCCTTTTGTGTGAATGGATCAGTAAACTGTGATACATCCAGACAATGGACTATTACTATCCATCCATGAAAATACATGGAGAAATTAAAATGCATGCTACTAAGTGAAAGAGGCCAATAGGAAAAGGCTACCTACTGTATGATTCTAATTATATGATGTAGTGGAAAAGGCAAAACCATAGAGACAGTGAAAGGATAAGTGGTTGCCAGGGGTCACAGGGGATGGAAGGATGAATAGGTAAAGCACAGAGAATATTTAGGACATGTGAAACTGTTCCACATGATACAGTAGTGGCAGATGTGTTACTATACATTTGTTAAAACTCATAGAACACACACCACCAAGAATGAGCCCTAATGTAAACTATGAACTTTGATGATAATGGTGTATTTTTTTTCTTTTTTTCTTTTGATAATGGTGTATTAATGCAAGTTCATCAACTGCAACAAATGTTCCACTCTGGTGTGAGATGTATATAGTTGAGGAGGCTGTGCATGGGTGGGGTAGGGTATACACGGGGACTCTGTGTTTCTGCTCAACTTTGCTGTGAACCAAAAACTGCTCTAAAAGCCTATTTTTAAAAAAATTCCCTTTCACATTTCTGGAGAAAATTGTGTCCCTTTGAGTAAGGCAGAAGGGAGAAGTCGAAACTCCACTTCTTCTATGGATTTGCCATTTTCAGTGTCTTCCATCTTACCAGGAAGGCTGGTCAGGACTAAAGAAGCCTCAGTGATCATGTGAGGAAGAGCTGAGGCCCTGGACTGGACAATAAGAAAGAACAAGGCTCTGTTTGTGAAAAGTTGTGACCTATTTCTTGTCCAAAAGTTTTCAGCCAGACTGCTTTGTTGTCATTGCTGTTGTTCAGTCGCTAAGTCATGTTCAACTCTTTGCAAGCCCATGGACTGCAGTGTGCTAGGCTTCCCTGTCCTTCACTATCTCCTACAGTTTGCTAAAACTCACATCCATTGAGTTGGAGATGCCATCCAACCTTCTCATCCTCTGTCACCCACTTCTCCTCCTGCCCTCAATCTTCCCCAGCATCATGGTTTTTTCCAATGAGCTCGTCACAGCAGGTGGCCAAAGTACTGGAAAATCAGCTTCAGCATCTGTCCTTCCAAAGAATATTCAGGGTTGATTTCCTTTAGTATTACTGGTTTGATCTCCTTTCAGTCTCAAGAATCTTCTCCAGCATCTCATTTCCTGGAGATGCTGGGGAAGGTATGGCTCTGTATTTCTTCTGTTGGGGGAGACATGGTCATGACGGCTTACAGAGACTAGGTAGGAAGTTACAGGGAATCAGGCAAAGGGGCAGCGTGTATCAAAGGAACATCAAGAAGAGAGAAATTCAAGCAGACCAGACATGAGGAGTCAAGAAATACATGGAATTTGGATGGCAGGAGCTCAGAAGCCAGGCAAATAGACTGGGTAATGGATAGGAGGCAGTGGGAAAGCCTCTTATCAACTTTTTCCTATAGGGTAGCTGTGTGAAATGGAGACAGCCACCCTGGGGGCTGGTGGGGGGGCAGTTGCCATAGTGAAGAAGAAGTAAGGCAATCTCCCTGTGGAGGCAGGGGAAGTGCTCAGAGTGCAGGATGTTACGGGCTCACCACTGGAACATGTGACAATAAGTTTAACCAATTTTCACAAGGTCTTCCAAAACCAGCCACTGACCTGAGGGTCTCCACTCCTTGGGAAGGAGAAGAAACAGGTTAAGAGACAAAGACTTAAGTGTCTCTCTTAGACCACAGCTCTGTCTTGTGCTTATTACCCCCAAAGGAATCCTTCCTCCTTAATTCCAGTTCTATTTAAGTTAACTAGACATCAAAACCTTTCCCTTTGATAGTTTGTGAATATTTTAAGAGACCATCTGTTGACACTTGAAGTGAATAAAGACAAAAGGAGCAGCCCAGTCATGAAAAGCTGTGAAAACATAATTGACAGTTGAGCTCATATGTCACAAAGGAAGCTGAAATTTGCTGGACTCGTGTTTAGATAGTAGAAACACACTAATGGTAATAGTAGTAGTTGTTGCTGTAATAATAATAGCAATAGTAAAAACATGTTAGTAACTGCTGAACATCTCTGCTGTGGTTCAGAGATTTGTGGCTGGGCAGGTCTGGATGGGGCCAATTATCTGGACTTGCCTGTGCTTTTCTAGCTTTCTTTCCACTGTGTTACAATCCACCTTCAGCACAGGATCTGGTATAGTTTACACTACTGTGTTAAAAAAGTGTGATTGTCAATGTGATGCTTGTTTTAGGGGAGGTAGTCTCTAAATCTTATCTTACATGGAATGAGAGTTTAAACCTGCTGATGTTGGACTTTAAGGTTAAGGGGGGTGGGTTAGGGGTGGTATTTGGGTGCATGCAGTCAGGGTGATATTGGGGCTTTTTAGGGGTTCTCTCACAGTTCTTGAAATCATACTTAACAAGTGAAAACCTTTGCAAACTGTAAAGGATCACTAGATGCCAAAACAAATTATTTTTCTTATTTTAGGTGACCAAGAGCAGATGCTGACACCAGGGAAAGACCAGAGGGAACTGGAAGGGTGATGGCAAAAAGGTGAATTATTAACAATTTCCAGGCATTAGAGTACAGAAGTTAAGAAACAACTGTTCCGTATAACCACAAAAGCCAAAAAATAAGTACTACCGAGTGCAGGAGGCGAAAGTTAGGAAAGATATAAAACAATATTAACTACAGGAGGCAGTGGGAAATAGTGTTCTTTCGTGCAGTCATTCAGCAAGCACTTATTAAGCACCTCCTATGAAATTAAAAGACGCTTACTCCTTGGAAGGAAAGTTATGACCAACCTAGATAGCATATTAAAAAGCAGAGACATTACTTTGCCAACAAAGGTCCATCTGGTCAAGGCTATGGTTTTTCCAGTGGTCATGTATAGATGTGAAAGTTGGACTGTGAAGAAAGCTGAGCACTGAAGAATTGATGCTTTTGAACTATGGTGTTGGAGAAGACTCTTGAGAGTCCCTTGGACTGCAAGGACATCCAACCAGTTCATCCTAGAGGAGGTCAGTCCTGGGTGTTCACTGGATGGACTGATGCTGAAGCTGAAACTCCAGTACTTTGGCCACCTGATGCAAAGAGTTGACTCATTGGAAAAGACCCTGATGCTGGGAGGGATTGGGGGCAGGAGGAGAAGGGGAAGACAGAGGATGAGATGGTTGGATGGCATCACCGACTTGATGAGCATGAGTCTGAGTAAACTCCGGGAGTTGGTGATGGACAGGGAGGCCTGGCTTACTGTGTTTCATGGGGTCGCAAAGAGTCGGACATGACTGATTGACTGAACTGACTGACTGACTGATGTAATGGGAACTGGGTATGTGTTAGTGACTCAGTCATATCTGACTCTTTGTGATCCCAGGGACTGTACCCCACCAGGCTCCTCTGTTCATGGGATTCTCCAGACAAGAATACTGGAATGGGTACCCATACCCTTCTCCATGGGATCTTCCCGATCCAGGGATGGTATCCAGGTTTCCCACACTGCAGGCAGATTCTTTACCATCTGAGCCACCAGGGAAGCAGGGTAGGGGTAGGTATTGGGAGTATAAAAACATAGGGAAAGCCTCTGCCCTCACGTGCTCACAGAATCATGAGCTTGCTTGACTGTACGTTGCTAAGGGCAGGAACACAGCAGCACAGTCATTCCATCCCCAGATATATGTCTTCTTCCTAGAAGACACCTCATAGATAATCTTTGCATGAATAGCTGAACTAAGACTGAACCAGTAGACAGGACAAGGAAGTCATTAGGTATCACAGATCCTTTTCTCTAGCCTGCAGCTGATGTATTTCTGCCTGAAGGCAGGGGGGTGGCTGAAGGAGATCTATGTGCAACTGAAGCCTCCACTTATCGTTAGGCCCAATTCCCTGGAGTGCTGATTTTGGAGAACCTTGCCTGGTCTTTGGAGTAGGCCAAGTTGAGCAAGTCAGACCTGAAACTTCACCAACCCTCCAAGTTGAGTTCTTGGGCTGAGCATTTATATTTAATTGTGTGTTGTCACCAGTCATCTGCTGCTCCAAGAATACAGAACACTGCTTCCAAAGCAGATACCTTTTTTGGAGCTGCACTTCCCGAATCTTGACAACTAGCGTCAAAACGGCGCCTGGCAGCGTAGCTGGCGAGTGGTTGGAATCACTCGACTCAAAGATCTGGAAAGCTTCCACCTCCCTGCCTGCCTCTGTGAAAAGAGATGGGCTAGGTGTGGCTGCCACAATGAACTCACACACCATTTGCATCTGGCTGGACATCCACTGGGTAGAGATGGCCGCTCTGCTTATGAACCCCAGCCTTCTCCTTTCTGCATATCTTAAGCCATCCCAAGTCCCTTGAAGCCCACTGGAAGATGCCCACACAAAGGCCTTTCTGCCCACAAGAGCTCTTCCCTGTTGCTTTGCCTTCCTTTCTTCTTCACATCTTGATAAACCCTTCTCATCTCATATTTATCAAATGCAATCACAAAGGGACCACTTAATTAACAGGCTGCCATTATGTGCAAGATGACTTGGAAGCTTAAAACCATTTAAGAAACCTCACACTGTTCCAGACGACAAAAACAGTGGGACACGCCATCTGGGAGGGAGCTTCCGACGAAGCAGATGCCAGTGTTTCCATGATTAAGAACCTAATATTATACCATCATAGTACGTGGTGCCATTTGGTTAGAAGAGACAGCCTTGTGAGCAAGTGTTCTTAGGTCTCGCCTCGTTGGATGCAGCCAAATCACTCAGCACCAAAATATTTGCTCTGGCAAGCGGCCCCGGTTTATATGGCTCTTGTATCTATTCCACAATAGACTCTATGTGGGCTGAGTACATTGAAAGAGCTCAATTAAAACTTGCTGAGGCATTTGTTGGCTGTGACTGGCATATGTTGATGGTATGGTCAGTCTGTGCTATGAAGATGACTGCAGGTAAATTAACAGTTTCAACAGTTTGTTACGAGGCTAATTGATTTTTGACACGAGGACCAGAAAATTGTTTCAGAACAAAACACCAGACTTGGCCCTCTACCATCCTTAATCCTATCTCCACTATTTTATCCTTTAACTTATTCTATTGAGCACCGACTATGTGCCAGGCATTTCATCCTCCATCCATAGGATGGATGAAATAATAAAGATGATATAGTAACTTCCTGGGAGAACGGAAAAACCTTACATGATCCCCTGAAAATATAACCACTAGTACTTCCCTTGTTTATGTAAGAAACAAATTTTCATTATAGGAAATTAAGAAAACACAGTCAAGCAAAAATTTAACAGTAGAAATTACCCATAACACTTAGAGGTAAGCTTCTGTGAGCAAACTCTTTGTACATTTCCTTCTAGTCTTTTTTTCCCCTCTTTATATTCTATGCAGGAAATTCCTGCATTGCTTCTCTTTCAGGCCATTATTTGTTTCATCTCCATGTTGCTGATTACCCTTAAGGAGAGAGCCTTTTCACTTCCCTTCTGGCTATCCAAGTCCTACTTTGTACTAACTTCTGGCCATTCTTCTGTGAGACTATGTTCATTCCCATGAGAAAGATTAGGGATTATAGAGACTGTCATTTGGACTATCTTAACAACTGTCTTAACAAACTGTGGACATAGGCAAATCATTTAACTTCTTTGAGCCTCAGGTTTCTCGTCAAAACCCTGGACTAGAAACTTGCAGAGTCATTGTCAAAGTTAAATGAGGTCAGGTAAATAAAGAACAAGGTCAATGAGTGGTGTGTCTCTGTTTCCTCTCTGGTTCTCTGCACATCCAGAACTCTTGCAGTGTGTTGCTACAATTTTGCCCATGTTATACACACTTCAAGGACCTGCAATGATGCTAGGATACACTCCACAATCATTATGTTGCTTCATAAGACCCTGCTGACCAGCCTCTTATTTCGTCTCAAGCTCTCCTGATTCTCCGTCCAGTCTCCCTGATCTTCTTCCTCTTGGAGAGGTTTGCACACACTGGTTCCTCTGCCTAGAACACTCTCCCTCCCTTCTCTGTTTTGTTACCTATTTATCCTTCAGACTGTTGTCTCAGTTGTAACAGCATTAAGATTTTTGCCTGGGCTCTCCAGGAGACAGCAATTCTCTCCTGCTTTTTCATAGTGCGTGTGTACGTGTGCGGTAAATCGCTTCAGTCATGTCTGACTCTTTGCAATCCTGTGAACTGTAGCCCGCTAGGCTCCTCTGTCCAGGGGATTCTCCAGGCAAGAATACTGGAGTGGGTTGCCATGCCCTCCTCCAGGGATCTTCCCAACACAGGGATTGAACTCATGTCTCTTACATCTCCGGCATTGACAGTTGGATTCTTTACCACTAATGCTACCTGGGAACTCTGCCTTCTCATAGTACCACATACCCATTCATAGGTCTTATTCATTTATTTAGGTCTCTTCTGTTGCATTAATATTTTCCCTACCAGAATTAGTCTCCATGAGGGTAGCCCACATCCTTATTTGTTCTCCAATGAATTTCTAGTGCCTAATACAGAATCTGCCGCCTACATAGTAGGTGTGCCATACATACTGCTGAAGACTTAAGTGATTTTGTTTACTATTTGCTGGTACCAATGAATGGGAGCCTTTCAAGGAACAGGTCTCTGTCTTCTGCTTTCATGGTGTCATTGTGGGTTACTTCATTCACAACCTAGACCTCCCACAGACATTTAAGCCTAGCAGGATCATGTTGCATTAGCCCTGCTCCAATGAATATTTCCCTGGCCTCTCCAGAGGGTCTATAAAGAGCTGGATGAGGTTCTACATCATCCATCCTGTTTCCAAGATGGTTCCTCTTTCTCTCTCCGCTTCTCCTTTCAACAGAAAGTCTATCAACCAGGCACAGCTTAAATGCCTCCTCCACCATGAAGCCTTCCATGGTGTCCCTTTCCCATCAGCATGGCATTTTTTCTGCCCTCTTTGGAACAAATAGAACTGATATCACTCTGCTCTTTGTAAAAGAAGCTGACTGTGTGCCAAGTTGTTAGTTTGTTTGTCCTCTGGCTGAGTCCCAAGTCCTTTGGAAGTTTCCCTTCCCTCCCTGGCTCTTATTTCCTATTTCTCATCACTGTAGCTCCTTTGTCCTCAGGGTTGCAGGTATACTGAACGCTTTTCAGTTCTTCAAACTCAGCGTGATCTCTCACATTTCTGGGCTTAGGCACATGTTCTCTGACTGAAACTCTTTTCTACCTCCTGTCCATATGCCTAACTTCCAGTTATCCTCTAGGACTTGGCATCAAGGTTGCGTCACTAGGGACCCGGGTTAGGTTGGGTGCTCCTTCTCAGTGTTGAGTCCCTTGAGCACTTGATGTGGCACTTCTCCTACCTTGTTCACCCATCTTCCCAAGGTGGTGTGGGCTCCACGAGGGCAGGAGTCAGTCAGGGTTACCTTGCTCACCTGGAGCAGAGTAGGTGTTTAATAACTACTTGGTGAATGAATTAACTTACCATAGTCACCTCTGTAACCCTCATTCTGTTCTCTCTGCCACTGTGCTCTGTGGAGTAGGGCTCAAAAATGTCTGTGGAATAGAAAGGGATGGATTTGAGTTCCCCCAGGTAAACACCTGCAAAATGGCACAGAAAGAACATTCATGAGTCTGCCCAGCAAGTTCCATGCTTATCCATTTCAATGTCACCAGCACAGGCCTGGGGACACAGCAGGGGTTCCACAGTATCTGTCAAACTACAGTTTTACTGAATATACTGAGAGACTTGGTTGTACCAGTGGTGTCACATCTGGCAAGTTCCTTTCTCTCTGGCCTTAGCGTCCTGATCTGCAAAGGAGAGATGATCAGGTCACCTCCCTTAAGGGCTGTTTTAAGGATTAAGTGAATTAAGAGCAATAGAGTGCTCAGGAGCGCGGAGTGTGAGCCACCTGCCATTTGCAACCTGCCAACCTTCATCTCATGAAGACTGACTCTGAGCTCACAGTGGTGGAACCCAGGCTGGGCGGCCAGATTGAAGCAGAGGAGTTGCTGCCAGCCCGGAGGACTCCAGGCTCTCTCCCTCCCAAACACTTGCCAGGGTCCTAGCCACTGTGCTTTTGATACACACCTGGCTGCAGCAGCCTGTCACCCTGGGTGCTGCCCAGGCCTCCATCCCCATCCCTGCACAGCCCATGCTGGTGCCGGTGTAAGTTTCTGTGGTGAGTCACGGCCCTTTCTTTAGAAGTGGTGCTGGATGTGCATCATAACTCACCGTGGACCCCCGAGAGCTGGCTGCATTGCAGCCTAGGTCAATGCAGACGAGCAGGCAAAGGTCAGGTGCTCTGCTGCTGGGTGTGGGGTAGGCTGGGGAATGGGGGTGCGACCCCAGCACTCACTACTCTGCATTGCCCTGCAGGTCACAGCAGCACAGCCTGCCCGTGGGCCCTTGAAACTCCAGGGCAGCTGGGATACTGATGAAGGATGCCCTGGCAGGGTCAGTCAGTATGACTTCAAGGCCTCAGAACTGTGGAAGGATGAGCTGTGGTGATTAAGGGGAGAAAAGCAGCCTTCTGTGCGTCTGTCCATCTGTTAATCATCCATCCAGTTATGGGCCTAACTACCAGACTTCCCATCCATCTGGGCCTTCCCTACACAGTCACCTAAGACTCTTACTCCTACCCACCCACCCATCTATCCATCCATCCATCCACCCACTCATTCACCTACCCATCCACCCATTCTATCACTTATCCACCCTTCTGCTCCACCACTCAACCATTTGCTTTCCCACCCAGGCATTTGACATGCTAATCACCTAAGGTCCTCCCTTTCCACACCCACCACCAGTAATACACTCATTTATTTACCTCTCACCCATTTATTTGTCTCTGTCCCTCTTTTCATCCATCTACCTACTCATTACTTCAAATTAGCATCCACTATACAGGATGCTCAGAATTCAAAGATGATTAGATCAGCATCTCCACTCTTGCAGAACTCAGAATCAGCATGGTTTATGGTGCCCCAGGAGAAAAATCCTTACCCTTATTTTTCTCAGAATTAAAGAAAGATGTGTGCTAGAATCCTATTACAGCAGGATGCTAATAGTAATAAAAATAATAGTAGCTAATATTTATTGAGCACGATTTGCTAAGCAATGCTCTAAACTTTCCACAAGTAGTATCTCATTGGATCCTCGTACCAACCCTGGAGGTAGGTACTATAAAGTTATTATATCCAATTTTCAGATGAAAGAAACAGAAGCTCACGGAAGAAGTGTCTGTAGCTACACAACTGTTAAATGACCAAGTTTGGAAACCAAACTCTGATCTGAAACCAGTACTTCCAGTTGCTTTACTGGCATTTGTTACCCAGGAGAAGAACACATTAAAAGGAATTAAGTTGAATCAGCCTTCGTTTTGTTTTCTGTAAAAGTGTTTTCAGAGATAATGTATATATTCAGCCTTGTACCCATTTGCAAGCACTAATGTGTGTGATAAACTTGTTACTAGCCAGAATTATAGAATAAGAGTGGGATCCAAAGGAAATGAGAATGAGACATATCTATTATTATCATCCATGTTCATTATAGAACAATTAAAAGTAATTTTTAAAATCACTTGTGATTCTATTAATATTATCTAGAAATAACAGCTGCTAACATTTGGCTTGTGTTCTTTAAAATGTTTACTATCCGTATATACAGATGTATGTGTATATATTTTTTTTCTTTGCAAAAATTGGATATTTATACACATTTTTAAAAAATGTAGTATTTGCCATGGGCATTTTCCATAGCTTACTATACTTTTAGGAAATCTATAAAGAAAAAAAACAAGCTGCCTTCTTGATTGCTGTCCCTTTCTGTTTCTTCCCTTCTTCCTCTTCGATATTGGCCAGAGGTTCTAGTTGTAGGCAAAGGAACCCACTCCAGTAAGTTTAAATAGAAGCAGGTTTAGCTGCTGTATAGCACAAGGAGCTTGGTTCAGTGCCCTGTAATGATGTGGAGGGTGGGAATGGGTGGTGGGAGGGAGGCTTCAGAGGGAAGGGGGTATGTGTATACACATAGCTGATTCATGTTGTTGTATAGCAGAAAGTAACACAACACTGTAAAGCAATTATCCTCCAATTAAAAAAAAATAGAAGGAGGTTTATTAATAAATAGATCAACAGTGTTTATTACTATTCTTGTCATTAGAGGATTATTATTAAATAGTTCATATAATTATTGGGTGGGCTGACTAGAACACAACTCTGCAAATGACAGGATAGAAGTGGGCCTCCAGCAGAGCTGCAGAATGAGAAACTGCCACCATGGCCACTGACTCTAGAAGTATGCTACCATCCACTGGCAAAATGCACATCTCTTACTCTGCCTCTCTTCTTCGTTCTCTTCCAGATCAAAGTGTTATGCACATATATCTAATAGGTATAACTGAAAACACATATGAATCTTAGCTAAAAGGGACTCTGAAAAGCATCGATTTTAGCTTTCCGATTTTGGCATACTAGAGTGAGGTTGAAGAGGGCATCAGGTGAGCCCGTCCACAGGACCCGCTATGGGTTATTTTACCAGAAGAGCTAGTAGGGCTCTTCCTGTTGAGCATCCTTATAAAACTAATGTAGGGAAATTGAGGCCTATGGGGGAAACTTCCTCGTAAGTTTTTATTGAAAGACAGCTAGAGGGACTTCCCTGGTGATCCAGAGGTTGAGATTCCACCTGCCAGTGCAGGGGACAAGGGTTCAATCCCTGGTCTGGGAAGATTCCACATGCCGTGGAGCAACTAAGCATATATTCTAGAGCCCGTGAGCTGCAACTTCTGAGTCTGTTCGCTGCAACCACTGAAGCCCATGTGCCTAGAGCCTGCACTCCTAAACAAATAAAGAAAAAGAAAGATATCTAGAACCCAGACTTGAAGCAGGATCACATTGTGGGACCTTGAGGACACTGGGGATCCCTCATTCCTGTGTCCAAATCGAAGACATCAGACAATTGGATTTACCCTGTATTCATTCATCACCACCCCTGCCAACATTTTACCTGAAAATTCATCCTTAAAATCCCCAGGGTTGTCAGAATCAGGGGAGCTTATGTGTTAAATTGTTATAATTGTTGCTGACATCCTCTTTACCTATCTTCCTTGTTTCTTGGCCAGGCTAACATTATAGGATGTCCATCTATTCAACAACCTTACAAAGTTGGTACTACTTTCCCCATTTTAAAGAGGAAGAAACTGAGGCTTGGAAAGGTGATTTAATTCCTGCAAGGATAAATTCACTAATAAGCAGTTGAGTTGGGAGTAAAGCCCAGTTGTACTAACAGCCTATTCTCATGAAGCTCTGAATTTGTTAAACACATTTATCTGGCAGGCTCACTCCGACTCTTTTTATCTTTATGAATGCTTTCCCCTGTTGTTGTACAAGCTATTCCTTGCATCTAGACTGAACACTTGATCTCTTTCTCTTTGGAGGTTAGGAGTTGGGAGGAGGGCTTATTCATTCTGAATAATAAATAAAAGCATTTGTAAACTATAACTGCCAACTCAACCATAGTGAGATGAAAAAAATAGTCATAGTTGCTTTGTTACAATTTCTTTATCAGATATTTATTGAGGGTCTTCTGTGTGCCAGGTACTGTGATAGACACTGAGATACAAAGTTGAGGATGAATTAGATACAAACCCTGATCTCATGGACAATATGTGCTAGCAGCAAAAACAGTAATCAGACAACTGCAATATAGTAGGACACCTGCTGAGCTGTGATGGGGTACACCAAGTTTGATGTGGAAACACAGAGAAAAAGCATCTAACCTAATCTGGAGGTCAGGTGTATTAGTTATTACCAAAATAATTCTGCATAACAAATCACCGCGAAACTCAGTGGCTTCAACAAGCATTCATTTACCTTATGGTCTTGGGGTTAGCTGGTTGGTTCTTCTGGTCCTGGTTGGGCTCATTCAAATATCTGAGGTCGGAGGGAGGTTCAAGAGGGAGGGGACATATGTATACTTGTGGTTGATTCATGTTGTTGTGTGGTAGACACAAACACGATATTGTAAAGCAATTATCCTTCAATTAAAAACAAATTTTAAAAAATTTGTGATCAGTTGAAGGTCAGTCAGTTGGTAAGTTAAGGATTTTGAGATGGATTATCCTGGAATATCTGGGTAGATCCAATGAAATCACAAGGTCCTTATAAGAGCAAGGCAGGAGCATCAAGAGTCAGAGGAGATATGACCAGAGAAGCAGAAGTTGAAGTGATTCAGAGTCAAATGCCAAGGTGCAGACAGCTATAGAAGATTAAAAGCTAAGAAAACAGATTCTCCCCTGAATCCTCCAGAAGGGACACACCTCTGCAGACACCTTGATTTTAGCGCATTGAGACTAATTTTGGATTTCTGACATCTAGAATTTTGAGATATTAATAATAAACCTGTGTGCGTTAAACTATTATGTTTGTGAAAATTTGTTACAGCAGCAATAGGAAACCAATGCAAGAAGCTGGTGGGATATCCAGATAGGAATGGATAGAAGCTGAGGAGAGAAAATCTGAGATGGGGGAATTGAACATGATGGAGAATCACTGGCAAATGGACTGGACTAGAGCATCGGATCTTCCAGTAAGACAGCATTGAGTGAGAGGTGAGGACAGCCTGGAAAAAGCTCAATTCAGGGGAAACCTTTGAAGGAAAGTGAAAAAGAGGACCTGGAGAAATGTGAGGAAATTTAGTGATGGGAAACCTGACAGCAGAGTTTTGGGAAGGAAACCCTTCCTGTGCATCATCACAGAGCAAGCCTGCTAGATCTGATCATCAAGAGCAGAGTCTTCGTGAGAGCAGTTTCTGAGGCAGAACAGGAGCGGAAGCCATCTGACTACAGGAAAAAATAGTGGGGGGTGAGGAATTGAAGACATAAGCAGAGACAAGTTTCTTAGATCATTGGTTTTGATGAGGAAAGAGAGGATAATAGCTAGAAAAGGAGGGGGGATCAAGAGAGGACTTTATTTTTTTTAAGATGAGAGGGAGCTATAAGTTTAGTTGTTTCTGGGAAGGAGCCAACTAGGGAGCTGGGGGATGGCTGAAGATGAAGGACAGAGGGAGAGTTTATGAAGCAGTCAGTTCTCTCAGGAGGTATGTGCTGGGTGTGGGATCCAAAGTGCCAGAGGGATTATCCTTAGATTGAAGGAGGATGATCCTTCCATCAGGGAAGGAGGCAAAGACAGAGGTGGGGGTGTGAAGGTATATAAGTAAGGGTCATACAGGGGACAGTTTTCCATGTGCTGGTTAAAGCATTCCAACATTTTAAGACAATTCCTTTCTGACTTGCTATAGTGAACTGTCACCAAAGTGCCACTACTCAGATCAAGAAAATAGAATTCAGTGGATCAGCATAGGAAACCAAAGTAATGGCTAAATTTTTTTTTTTTTTTTATCTTAAGAGTCATAACATCATAAAATATAGGAATTGCCATACTGGGGCAGACCCATGGTCCACTCAGACTGACATTCTGCTGCCGACAGAGGCCCCATGGGATGGCACCCAGAAGGCACAGTCGTGCTGTACTCACTCTTGACCTTGGTTTAAGAGACAGAGAAACCGTTTCTGTCCTGACGTCAACCATAAAGGTTAGGTATATCCCAGCACCCATTTATGGCTCTGTCATGCATAAATACACCCAAACCCTCTCCAACTGCCTGCACCATTCCCCTGGGGGTTATGTGTTTCATTAGTTTATTTCCCACTGTGTGACACAGAACTTAAAAAAAAATCTACTTCTAGCCTATGTTGCTTAGGGTTTCAAGGATGGCATCAAATATAATAATGCAAATGAACTACATTTAGCACATCATAAAACCTGACACATTATAAATGATTCATAAAGGTTAGTGATGATGATAATGATAAAGTGAAGTCGCTCAGTCATGTCCGACTCTTTGTGACCCCATGGACTGTAAGCTGCCAGGCTCCTCCATCCATGGGATTCACCAGGCAAGAATACTAGAGTGGGTTGCCATTTCCTT
Source organism: Cervus elaphus (assembly GCF_910594005.1). Taxonomy (NCBI): domain Eukaryota; kingdom Metazoa; phylum Chordata; class Mammalia; order Artiodactyla; family Cervidae; genus Cervus; species Cervus elaphus. The sequence goes on along the minus strand of NC_057823.1, from coordinate 72,036,474 downwards.
CTCCAGGGGATCTTCCTGACCCAAGGATTGAACCCAGGTCTCCTGCACTGCAGGCAGACTCTACCATCTGAGCCACCAGGGACTCCTAATGATGTTTCAATTCTCATTAACCCTGTCTGCTATGCATTATCAACCCCTTTCACAGAAGGGAAAACTAAGGAAGGGTCAGTATAGTGACTAGACTTGATAAAGGAGATCAGAGGAGAAAAAAAAATTGGAAATCAGAGAGCAGTTCACTGAAAGGTTGAAGCTTGGGGTGTGGACTAGAGGCTTAAGGAAAAGCAGCTTGCAAACATCCTCTTCTTGCCTCCTATAATCCCCACTCCCTGCCCCTGGGGCTACATTTGCTGGTCATCTTCCTTTACCATAGGTGGAGAGTCTGAACCCAGCTCAACCAAGCCCTGGGGCCAATCAGCCTGACATGGATCCTTCAGGATCAGAGAGCAAAAGGATCCATCTTATTTATTCTACCCTCGTGAAGGAAATAGCCCAAAAAATGTCCTTGTGCTTACTAAGCTATTTCCCAGCCAAAGCCAGCCAGAGAATGTTAATTATCTCATTCCTTTTTCTCCATCCACGATGAATTATTGACTTTCAGGGCACGCTGTCTTTAATTGTGAGGTATTCCAGAATGAGCAGGTTATCAAAAATGTGCAGGGGGGAGAGCTTTGGTTCAACCCTGGGAAGCTAAGGTGGGGAAATTCATCCTTCTTTATTTACATAGTAATAGGATGAGATTTTGCCAGCTTGCTAATGGGTTCTTAAAGAGAAACAAGCTTTCTGTGGCCTAGTTAGAACGATTGGTTGCCCTGCCACCACATAAAACACTAGATCAAGAAGGCAGTGGCTCCTTTTTTCTAGAATAGTCTTCTGTTTAGGGGACTATCTGATTTATTTGCAGGGAGAGGTGTTTGTAATTTATAGTGGGAGGTGGGATGGTAGGGTGGACATAGCTGTATGGTTTAAATGCACCAGCCCTTGACTCTGTAACCGAACAGCTACTGGGACTCACATCGTGCATTAATCAGCCCCAAGTCTCAGTTTGTCTATCAATCATGCAGGGATAGTTATCATTTACTCTAAATCACCTTAGCAAGTTTGTTGTAAAGACAAGATAAAAAGAGTTGGTTTTAGAGTGCTGAATGATTGTATTTTGTATCTCTGAGATGCTCATGTGATTGTCCAGAAAGCAAGAGACAGGTCCTAATCACATTTAAAAATAAACCTTAGCATTTTCTAAGTACTCCAAATAACATTCATGCCAGAGGCTGCTGCAATGGTGGGGGTGGGGGGTGGGGGATAAGTCGCATGATGAATGTATTAGATTGTGGAGCAGCCAGAGAAGGTCTGTAATGTTTCACTCCAAAATCAAGGAGAAAGGATCCAGTCCACAGGCATCCCCAAACCTCTCTCACTGAAGCCATTGGTTTTTCTTCCCTAGAGATGTCTGGAAACCTCTCTGGGTTCTTCCTACTTTGTCTTCTTTATCTTTTTGGTCTTTTTATTGATTTAGTACATGTTTATTGAGCACCTCCTATGAACCAGGCACTAGGCTAGGCAAAGGGTAGAAATTCAGCTTGGGAGAAGGGAAGAATTTAAACCAACCCACAAATAAATATGCAATTACAAAAGGAGGTATGACTATGGGCTTTGAGAGAGAAGGTATGGGATAGGGGCAATTTACATCAGAGGGTGAGGAAAGGCTTCTCTGAGGCCCTTACATTTGAACCAAGGCCCTAGAGATGCACTGGTCAGATGCAGAGCAGGGAGAAGAGCGTTCCTCTCAGAGGGAACAGCAATTGTGAGTGGGGAAGAGCTTGGTGTTTTGGAGGACTGAAAGCAGTGGGGTGGGTGTGGATGTGACTCTGTGTGTGTGTGTGTTTGTGAATGTAGCATGTGAGAACATGTATATTCAGGTTTATAGAGAGGGAACGGTGGGCTCAGGTGAAGGAGAAGGGGTGAGATAGGCTCTGCTAGCTGTTTCTGTTTAATCCTGGGCAAGTTGCATCAGCTCTTTGAGCTTCAATTCTCTCCTTTGCAAAGGAGAATGGATGACAGGTAGTTAATGAGGTTCAAAGGTCTCCATGACAGCCTATAAGACCCTCTTCATCTGGCCCATGTTACTTCTTGGACCTTATCTTTCATTAGTCTCCCCCTCCCTCTCAGCTCCAGACAAATCACCTCTTTTCTGTCCCTCATACATACTAGGCACTTTCTACCTCAAGGCCTTTTACTCACTGTTCTCTCTGTTGGCAATGCTCTTCATCTGCAAGTCTTACTTCCTTACTTCCTTCAGATAGTTACTCAAATCTTATGTTCTCAGTGAGACCTCCTGATCACTTTATTTAATATAATCACCTCTATTCTATTCTAAACATCCATCCCTGCTCCCTGCTTTATTTTTCTCCATAGCACTTAGCACCATCCAGCCCACTAAATATACTTTGTACATTATCTGCTCTCCACATAAGAATGGGAGTTCCATGAGGACATGGAGTTTGTCCATTTTGTTCATTGTGTGTCCCAAGCATCTGAAGAGAGTGCCTGGGATATATTAGGTGCTCAATAAATAATGCTGAATGTTTATAAACATATGTGATAAGTAAATAGAACAGTTGCATTACTTTAGCTGCTTTTTTTTTTTTGCCTCAAAAGGTCTCATTCAAGTCCCATCTCCTCCTTAAATTCTTCTCTAACTTCCTTCCTCAGGCCATCAGGATCTCTCTCTCCTCTGGTCACTTCCAGCACTTTTAATACTTATCTCTTCTATGGGCCTTACTATTGAATGCTTTGTGACATCTTCTGCTCTGTCATCTTTTTGATATATAGGCTCATCTATATATCTATCTACCTACTTACCTACCTACCTGACTTCTAACCAAGACTTAGAGCCATGAATTCTAGAAGTTTAGAGTGGGGAGGGAACTGAGTGACCCCTTTCTACAGTTTTACACAGCAGGACAATTTTTGCAAGCTCCTAGAGGCACAGGTCTTATGCTAAATTTCTCTGAACCCTCTTATTACTCTATTCAGCAAGTGTTTGTTGAATGTTGCTGTGTGCCACATCATGGATTTGGTAGTGTGCTATGCTGGTAAACCTGAATGGTTTGAACTCTCAATTCCTGACATGTTGGAGCTCTGCACACAGTAGACAATGAATAAATTGTACTAAAAGGATGAAAAAATGAGTGAGGCTTCATAGCCAATTTGAAACTGACTGTGGTAAAATGACTTACAAATAATTAGGTTGCCTTTATGAATTATAGGATGTCAGTCTTTTAAGAGGAGTACATACTACTCCATGAAGATTTGGGGTGGTTAGAGGTGTAGAAGGTCCTTGAATGATATGAGAGGTCCTGCATTAAAATTCTCAAGAGGGCCAGAAGAGGGAATTAGATTAACCTTTCTGTGGGAGACCCAAAAAAGCTTGGATGATGCAGGGGTAAGGAGTATGTGATGGATACTGTTGGCTTAGAGGTGAGTCAGTGCTGATGTCAATAAGGTGAAGGTGAAGGATGCTACTTTCTGGCATCTAAGATCTACTTGGGAAGACTCGAAGATCCACAGGAGGTTCTAACCATCTCACTGGGGACTTTTTTCTCTAGAGGACAGAATTCTCTTGCAGTCTTGCAAGTGATTGCTTATGGAAAACACTTCTATGCTTGGCAATAGCACGCGCTGTCAGGTTCATTTATTTTGCTTCCAGTCTGCTTCCCGAGGGGGACGTTGTACTGCCAAGTGACTCTGCCTATGTGCCAGGCTCCAGTGGCTTCCAGCACCTGGGGGTCTGATTTCCAGTGATGCTACACTCCATCACTCAGCTTGAGAACATCTTAATTTAGCACAAAGTGTGACTGCCAAGGCTGAAAGCTGCTAAGGGCAAAGAGTTGTCAGTGGTGGTCACTGCTAGTTGCAAATGTGGTCAATCTTTGGATCTCGGTTCTTTAGAGTCTGCTACATATTTGGCATTGTTTATCATTCCAACACGGTATCATCATCATCATCATCATCACCCACCAACACCATCATTATCATTATCATCAATCACCATTATAGATTAAACCCCATCAGATAGGTTTGTAATTATCCCATAATAGGGGCAATTTTCTGGGTGAAGAATTGCTAATCAATGAAATCTGCTTGGCCCTTCCACAACCTCCAAAATGTTTGTCAGCCAAGAAGGTGCTTCTATTCCACCAAAATCAAACTAGAAATGGCAATTCTGAAAACAGTGCTATAAAACTGGCAGATGCAGAAATAAAATGTGGGGGAAAGTTTCAGGAAGATTTAGCAAAAGAACCTGAACTAAGAATCAGATGGCCTGGGCTCTAGTTCAGGGATTTTGTTTTAATTTGGGGATTCCCATAGAGAGTGACAGTAACTCAGCTTCTTTGGGTTAAAGTTAATGCTTCTGTCTACTGGGATCAATAATTCTTACCCTACTCTACTTCAGAAAATTGTAGTAGGAATTGAGTAAGTTAATGGATGGGCAGGTTTAGGAAGAACAAGTAAAAGAGGACAGTATGAAATGTTCTTTGTGAAGCATGTTAGATGTTACAGTCAAGATGTTATATTGAAGGGAAGCTAAGGACTCTAACACTAAAGACTCTTGGTTATAAATGATAGAAACTCAACTCACAATATATTAATCAAGAAAAGAGATTTGATTGGTGTATGTATTAAAAAGTCCACATTTGGAACTTGTTTTAGGCACAGCTGGATTTAGGACCCTGTCTCTGTGTGGTGTCTTCTTTTCAGGCTCTGTGTGATAACAAGGGAGCTGAAGGAAGTCCAGCCCTTCAAGTTCAAGCCTGGTGGGGGAAGTGTGAATGGTTCTTTCTTCCTGGTCTTACAAGTGACGTTCCTCATTGAACTTCAAGTGAACTTGATTAGTTTGGTGTGGGTCACATATCTATTTCAAAGTAAACTCTGTGCCTATAAATGGAGTTGACTTAGGCCTCAGTGCTAGGACACAAGTTTTACCTCTGGAGTAAGGAGTGGGGAGCCCCATGTATATCACCATATGAAGATCAAGGGGAATATAGTGATATTGGGTAATCAAAACATTTCAAACATCTACCAGGATGTAACCAAGCAGAAACTTTTTAGAAAAAAATTTTTCTAAATCAGTCATCACTACTAGGAAATTGTAATCTATTAAAACTAAAAATCTCCTTATTATCTTACTAATCCTGACAGGTAATGTGTTTACATCTCACATATATGTGCTGTGTATTTTACATCTTAAATTTTCTAGAAAGTATCCAAACTCACCCAACATTTTCTCCTAATGACATAAATGATTAAGGCCATAACTAACGTCTTCATGCTATCTCCATCACCCTAATTCAAAGCACCCATTTGGCAATTAACCATGCAGTGACTGTGATATAGTTGGCATTATTATTCTTATTATTTTAACCCACATAATTTAAAAAAAACCTTTTAATGAGTTCGTGGATTGTCTTCCCATCCAGATAGTGATTTCCTTGCAGGCAGAGACTATTCTTTATACTCCTTTGCCTAATACTGTATGCTCAAAAACTTGTTTTCTTTTAAACTTTCTAATTAAAGCTATAATCTCTAATAAACAAAAATACCATGTAAATACCACTAGAATTTTAGGCAAAGAAACTCATTTTCATATTAAAAGTATAACCATGAAAGCTTAATTTGGTGACTATTGAATGGTCAATAGTACCTTATCAAGGGTATAGAGGTACCCTTGATAAGATGGCAATTTTATCAAGGGTACTTGATAAGTGTTACTCATTTTTCCAGGTCTATGGAAGCCTCAATTAATTAATCACATCACTCTTTAAATCTGGATGTGGTTTTAGAATCTGGATGTTCCTTAGCACTTTAGGAGGGCATTACCAATTGATTAAAGTGTTGGCCCAAGAATAAAACCCATTTGTCATCCTTTAAGTCCTGCTTTATGCCTTAGGTGGTTGCCCTCTTTGCCCAAATTAAGAGCTTTAAGGGGTGTACACATGGAGCTAGACGGGATAAAAGAGATATTTGCTCAGTTAGACAGAGCAGTCAGTTCAACTCAGCAACTGCAGGTGACAGAGGACAGAACCAGACCACCTTCATAGATGAATTAAACTAATATATACTCTGCATTACCATATAATCCTGAGTACTAAGATGAAGTCTCTTGTAGTCTCTAGTAGGACCAAATTTTCTTGATGTTTAAGAGTCAGATAAGATGCATTCATTCATGTGAGCCTGTCTGAGAAAACTCACTCACTCACTGACAAATCTGAAGCAGAAATTACCATGTGCTGCGCTATCCCAGGGAGATACCTTTTAGAGGGAATCAAAGGAGTTTTTTAAAACTAGTCTTTCCAGGATGTGTAAAACTTTTCCTGGGAAATGAAGCATATATGTAGGGAAGGAGGGGTGAGACTATTGGGGTAGAGAGGATGGTGATATTTTTTGTAATATTTGCAAAGGAAGTAAATGAGTATGACAAACAAAGTATAGTTTGTAATGAGGAATAATGAGTCATTGACTGTGGCTATGATGTAGAGTTCATGAACAGATGTATCAAGAGGTAAAGCTGAAAGAAATAGAATGAGATTCTATTTTGAAGAGCCTTAAATATCATATTAAGGAGATTGGATTTATTTTATGAACAATAGGAGCCAATCATATTATTAAGTAGGAGAGGGGATAGATTGGGAATTAGTAGATGGGCTTGGGTGCAGTGCAGAGTATGGCTAGGAAGACCAGGGAAATGGGCAGGGAAAAGCCATTGCATCTGTCTAGATAAGCAATGATGAGGATCTGTGCCAGGACTATGATCATGGTGTAGGGACAAGGAGGGAAGAGAATAAAAAAAGACATTAAATTTATGAGATGCCTAAAGGGCAGGATGGGAATCAAGGAAATTATTAAGATTTCTGGGCTTGATGGTTCTAATTGAGCTAGAAAACACAGGCAGAGGCCTGTTATCAGGAAGGAGCTAGTGAGGTTTGAGGTATGTGAGGTTAAGATTTTAATGGGACACCCAATTGGAGATGTCCAGTTAATTGTTAGGTGTGCCAATTTAGAGCTTGCAAGGCGTGATGAAATTGGCAGTAGATATTTGGAATTCAGCATAAATGAGACAAAATGACAAGAGTGGATAAGTTTACATACAATGAGAGAAGTGCTAAAACAAAGCCCTGAAAACAGCAACATTTGTGGTGACTAAAGGGGAAGAACTCTCAAGGAGAGTAGTTATAATTACAGAGACAGGAAGAGAAATTGCGTCCTAAGACTACAGAAAATTCCAAGGAAGAGGGAATTACCATTGAAATAAGACTGGAAGAGGGAAAATTTGCTATAGTTGTCAGGTTTAATAATAAAAATATAGGCTGTCCAGTTAAATTTGCATTTCAGATAAATTATACATAAATAATTATATATATATATATGTGTGTGTGTGTATGTGCGTGTGCACACGGGCACCCAAATGATGCATTTAACTGGGAATTTTGTATTTTATCTGTGAACTCTCTAGTTGATGAAAGGATGACTGGAAATCACTCGCTTTGACAATCAGGAAGCCATTGATGTGCTCCACATGGGCAGTTGCAGCACAGCAGTGTGAATAAAATCTGAAAATTGGTGAGCTCATGACAAGGAAATGAAGATGGTAAGGAAATGACGGTGGTGAGGCAGCAAGATTAGTGAGGGAGTCAATTTTGTAGAGGATTTTGGTGTTCAAGGAAGGTGAGAAATGGCAAAAATAGGAAAGTAGTCTGAGAAGAGAGGATCAGGGAAGATATTTTTTGTTTCATTTTAGAAAAAGAAACATCCATGCTTGTAGGCTGACAGAAAAGATGCAGAGAGGAAAATGAATGAAAGGAACAAAAGAGAGGAGATAAACTGATGGAGTGGGAGTCTGAAGGAAGATTAAGCAAACATTGTCCAAGATCAGCCTTGGACAGGAGATGCAACTGCTTTTCTAAGAGTTGGGAGGCATGATGAACTATGGTATAACTAAATCTGGAAATGTAGGAGAGAAGTTGAAGGAATTCATGCATTATAGTTTCTCTTTTTCTTTGTGATTTAGGAAGGTTCATAGTTTTATGACAACTGGTAGAAGGGCTTCTGTGAGATTAGGATTTTGAATCTGAAGTGTGTGCATTAGTCATTCAGTCGTGTCCAACTCTTGGTGACCCCATGGAGCCCGTCAGGCTCCTCTGTCCATGGGATTCTCCAGGCAAGAATACTGGAGTGGGTAGCCATTCTCTTCTCCAGGGAATCTTCCCGACCCAGAGATCGAACCCAGGTCTCCTACATTGTAGGCAGATTCTTTACCATCTCAGCCACCAGGGAAGCAAGGAAAATAGTAAAAGAAAATGTCTTGAGTTCTAGAAAGGGGAGAGCTTCAAGGCATGGATCTGAAAAACTGGTATTTGCCAGTGAGGCTAAAACAGACTGGAGTGGATAGATAGGAAATGTGTGATGGATAAAAGGGCATCAGATTTGGAAGTGGACAGGTCTGGGTAGTGGTCTTGGCTCTATGTTTATTTAGTACATTTTACTAGATCATGGCTTACAAAACATTTCCTTCTTTCTCATATTACATGGTAGTGTCTGCAGGTCAGTTGTTATACCTCTTCTTCAGGCAATGGTAGGGTTCAAATCCATTTCATATTCCAGGATTCATGTAACCAGAAAAGTAGCTTTGGGGGCATAACTCCTCATGGCAAAGGACAAAGGAGCAAGAACCCAAATTGAAGCAAGCCATCACATTTACATTTTTTTCTTGGATGATTTATGTCGTGTTCACTTAGGTTTTTTTGGTCAAAGCAAGTCAAATGACCAAGTCCAATATGTATGGGGTAGGGAAATAATATACTCCAATATGGAGAGAGGAAAATGAATATTTACAAATAATAATACAACTATCACATCATCTAAAGATTTTGTAACTTTGGTCAAGTTACTGCAGCTTTATGGGCTTCAGTTTCCCCATGTGTAATATAGTGACATTAGCACCTGTTTCCTATGGTCATTAAAGGATGAAATACATTAATGTGTCTAAAACCTATTACAGTGTCTAGTACATAATAGATGCTTTTTTTTAAACAACTTTATGTTTTTTATTTTTATTTTTTTTTTCATTTATTTTATTAGTTAGAGGATAATTACTTTACAATATTGTAGTGGTTTTTGCCATATATTGACATGAATCAGCCATGGATTTGCATGTGTTTCCCATTCCGATCCCCCCTCCCACCTCCCTCCCCATCCCATCCCTCTGGGTCTTCCCAGTGCACCAGCCCTGAGCACTTGTCTCATGCATCCAACATGGGCTGGTGATCTGTTTCACCCTTGATAGTATACATGTTTTGGTGCTATTCTTTCAGAACATCCCACCCTCGCCTTCTCCCAGAGTCCAAAAGTCTGTTCTGTACATCTGTGTCTCTTTCTGTTTTGCATATAGGGTTATCGTTACCATCTTTCTAAATTCCATATATATGCATTAGTATACTGAATTGGTCTTTATCTTTCTGGCTTACTTCACTTTGTATAATGGGATGCAGTTTTATCCATCTCATTAGAACTGATTCAAATGTATTCTTTTTAATGGCTGAGTAATATTCCATTGTGTACGTGTACCATAACTTCCTTATCCATTCCTCTGCTGATGGGCATCTAGGTTGCTTCCATGTCCTGGCTATTATAAACAGTGCTGTAATGAACATTGGGGTGCACGTGTCTCTTTCAGATCTGGTTTCCTCTGTGTGTATGCCCAAGAGTGGGATTGCTGGGTCATATGGCAGTTCTATTTCCCGTTTTTAAAGGAATCTCCACACTGTTCTCCATAGTGGCTGTACTAGTTTGCATTCCCACCAACAGTGTAAGAGGTTTCCCTTTTCTCCACACCCTCTCCAGCATTTATTGTTTGTAGACTTTTGGATAGCAGCCATCCTGACTGGCGTGTAATGGTACCTTATTGTGTTTTGATTTGCATTTCTCTGATAATGAGTGATGTTGAGCATCTTTTCATGTGTTTATTAGCCATCTGTATGTCTTCTTTGGAGAAATGTCTGTTTAGTTCTTTGGCTCATTTTTTGATTGGGTCCTTTATTTTTCTGGAATTGAGCTGCAGGAGTTGCTTGTACATTTTTGAGATTAATCCTTTGTCTGTTGCTTCATTTGCTATTATTTTCTCCCATTCTGAAGGCTGTCTTTTCACCTTGCTTATAGTTTCCTTTGTTGTGCAAAAGCTTTTAAGTTTCATTAGGTCCCATTTGTTTATTTTTGCCTTTTTTTTTTTTTTTAAATTCGTTGGAGGCTAATTACTTCACAACATTTCAGTGGGTTTTGTCATACATTGATATGAATCAGCCATGGATTTACACGTATTCCCCATCCCGATCCCCCCTCCTACCTCCCTCTCCACCCGATTCCTCTGGGTCTTCCCAGTGCACCAGGCCCGAGCACTTGTCTCATGCATCCCACCTGGGCTGGTGATCTGTTTCACCATAGAGAGTATAGATGCTGTTCTTTTGAAACATCCCACCCTCACCTTCTCCCACAGAGTTCAAAAGTCTGTTCTGTATTACTGTGTCTCTTTTTCTGTTTTGCATATAGGGTTATCGTTACCATCTTTCTAAATTCCATATATATGTGTTAGTATGCTGTAATGTTCTTTACCTTTCTGGCTTACTTCACTCTGTATAATGGGCTCCAGTTTCATCCATCTCATTAGAACTGATTCAAATGAATTCTTTTTAACAGCTGAGTAATATTCCATGGTGTATATGTACCACAGCTTCCTTATCCATTCATCTGCTGATGGGCATCTAGGTTGCTTCCATGTCCTGGCTATTATAAACAGTGCTGCGATGAACATTGGGGTGCACGTGTCTCTTTCAGATCTGGTTTCCTTGGTGTGTATGCCCAGAAGTGGGATTGCTGGGTCATATGGCAGTTCTATTTCCAGCTTTTTAAGAAATCTCCACACTGTTTTCCATAGCAGCTGTACTAGTTTGCATTCCCACCAACAGTGTAAGAGGGTTCCCTTTTCTCCACACCCTCTCCAGCATTTATTGCTTGTAGACTTTTGGATAGCAGCCATCCTGACTGGCGTGTAAATGGTACCTCATTGTGGTTTTGATTTGCATTTCTCTAATAATGAGTGATGTTGAGCATCTTTTCATGTGTTTGTTAGCCATCTGTATGTCTTCTTTGGAGAAATGTCTGTTTAGTTCTTTGGCCCATTTTTTGATTGGGTCATTTATTTTTCTGGAATTGAGCTGCAGGAGTTGCTTGTATATTTTTGAGATTAATCCTTTGTCTGTTTCTTCATTTGCTATTATTTTCTCCCAACCTGAGGGCTGTCTTTTCACCTTACTTATAGTTTCCTTTGTAGTGCAAAAGCTTTTAAGTTTCATTAGGTCCCATTTGTTTAGTTTTGCTTGTATTTCCAATATTCTGGGAGGTGGGTCATAGAGGATCTTGCTGTGATTTATGTCAGAGAGTGTTTTGCCCATGTTCTCCTCTAGGAGTTTTATAGTTTCTGGTCTTACATTTAGATCTTTAATCCATTTTGAGTTTATTTTTGTGTATGGTGTTAGAAAGTGTTCTAGTTTCATTTTTTTACAAGTGGTTGACCAGTTATCCCAGCACCACTTGTTAAAGAGGTTGTCTTTTTTCCATTGTATATCCTTGCCTCCTTTGTCGAAGATAAGGTGTCCATAGGTTCGTGGATTTATCTCTGGGCTTTCTATTCTGTTCCATTGATCTATATTTCTGTCTTTGTGCCAGTACCATACTGTCTTGATGACTGTGGCTTTGTAGTATAGTCTGAAGTCAGGCAGGTTGATTCCTCCAGTTCCATTCTTCTTTCTCAAGATTACTTTGGCTATTTGAGGTTTTTTGTATTTCCATACAAATTGTGAAATTCTTTGGTCTAGTTCTGTGAAAAATACCGTTGGTAGCTTGATAGGGATTGCATTGAATCTATAGATTGCTTTGGGTAGAATAGCCATTTTGACAATATTGATTCTTCCAATCCATGAACACGGTATGTTTCTCCATCTGTTTGTGTCCTCTTTGATTTCTTTCATCAGTGTTTTATAGTTTTCTATACATAGGTCTTTTGTTTCTTTAGGTAGATATACTCCTAAGTATCTTATTCTTTTTGTTGCAATGGTGAATGGTATTGTTTCCTTAAATTCTCTTTCTGTTTTTTCATTGTTAGTATATAGGAATGCAAGGGATTTCTGCATGTTAATTTTATATCCTGCAACTTTACTATATTCATTGATTAGCTCTAGTAATTTTCTGGTAGAGTCTTTAGGGTTTTCTATGTAGAGGATCATGTCATCTGCAAACAGTGAGAGTTTCACTTCTTCTTTTCCTATCTGGATTCCTTTTACTTCGTTTTCTGCTCTGATTGCTGTGGCCAAAACTTCCAACACTATGTTGAATAGTAGTGGTGAGAGTGGGCACCCTTGTCTTGTTCCTGATTTCAGGGGAAATGCTTTCAATTTTTCACCATTGAGGATAATGTTTGCTGTGGGTTTATCATATATGGCTTTTATGATGTTGAGGTATGTTCCTTCTATGCCTGCTTTCTGGAGAGTTTTAATCATAAATGAGTGTTGAATTTTGTCAAAGGCTTTTTCTGCATCTATTGAGATAATCATATGGTTTTCATCTTTCAATTTGTTAATGTGGTGTATTACATTGATCGATTTGTGGATATTAAAGAATCCTTGCATTCCTGGGATAAAGCCCACTTGGTCATGATGTATGATCTTTTTATTATGTTGTTGGGTTCTGTTTGCTAGAATTTTGTTAAGGATTTTTGCATCTATGTTCATCAGTGATATTGGCCTGTAGTTTTCTTTTTTTGTGGCATCTTTGCCTGGTTTTATCATTAGGGTGATGGTGGCCTCATAGAATGAGTTTGGAAGTTTGCCTTCTTCTGCAATTTTCTGGAAGAGTTTGAGTAAGGTAGGTGTTAGCTCTTCTCTAAATTTTTGGTAGAATTCAGCTGTGAAGCCATCTGGTCTTGGGCTTTCGTTTGCTGGAAGATTTCTGGTTATAGTTATGATTTCCGTGCTTGTGATGGATCTGTTAAGATCTTCTATTTCTTCCTGGTTCAGTTTTGGAAAGTTATACTTTTCTAAGAATTTGTCCATTTCTTCCAAGTTGTTCATTTTATTGGCATATAGCTGCTGGTAGTAGTCTCTTATGATGCTTTGTATTTCAGAGTTGTCTGTTGTGATCTCTCCACTTTCATTTCTAATTTTGTTGATTTGGTTCTTCTCCCTTTGTTTAGTGATGAGTCTGGCTAACGGTTTGTCAATTTTATTTACCTTTTCAAAAATCCAGCTTTTAGCTTTGTTGATTTTTGCTATGGTCTCTTTTGTTTCTTTTGCACTTATTTCTGCCCTAATTTTAAAGATTTCTTTCCTTCTACTAACCCTGGGGTTCTTCATTTCTTCCTTCTCTAGTTGCTTTAGGTGTAGAGTTAGGTTATTTATTTGACTTTTTTCTTGTTTCTTGAGGTAAGCCTGTAATGCTATGAACCTTCCCCTTAGCACTGCTTTTACAGCATCCCATAGGTTTTGGGTTGTTGTGTTTTCATTTTCATTCATTTCTATGCATATTTTGATTTCTTCTATGATTTGTTGGTATTTAGAAGAGTGTTATTTAGCCTCCATAAGTTGGAATTTTTAAGTTTTTTTCCTGTAATTGAGATCTAATTTGACTGCATTGTGGTCAGAAAAGATGACTGAAATGATTTCAATTTTTTTGAATTTACCAAGGCTAGATTTATGGCCCAGGATGTGATCTATTCTGGAGAAGATTCCATGTGCACTTGAGAAAAAGGTGAAATTGATTGTTTTGGGGTGAAATGTCCTATAGATATCAATTAGGTCTAGCTGGACCATTGTGTCATTTAAAGTTTGTGTTTCCTTGTTAATTTTCTGTTTAGTTGTTCTATCCATAGGTGTGAGTGGGGTATTAAAGTCTCCCACTATTATTGTGTTATTGTTAATTTCCCCTTTCATTCTTGTTAGATGCTTTGTACATATGAGATTACCCTGCCCTGGTACTGAAATTCTACAAATCCATGATCATAAAAAATCAAATTAAACTTTCTGCTCTATATTTTCCTTCTCCCAACTGACTGGGTGAACTGTAAGACCCTTTCTGGCTCTAAAATCTGTGACAAAAATCTTATACCAAATAGTCAAATAGTCCCTTACCTCTAAGAACTCCCTGGCTTGAGAGGAAACTACAGGTTAATAAATGGTTTAATTTGGTTTATATTTCCTTGGCTGAGCCAATTACTAAGGGCAGAAATAAGACTTGCTCAAATAAACCTAAGAAATCCATAGGAACCAGAGTGTATGGTAGACCATCTCATCATCCATTAGCAGCACTGTTTAAAGTTTAGATAAAGGGTGATGTTTTACAGAGAAAGGTCAAGATAGTCTCACTTCTCCTAGAGGAGTTTAACGACCTTGACTAATAAGTTTTGTTGGTGAGATGTGAAATCTGAACAGTAAATGAGAAAATAGTCGAAGAGGAGGCATTGGAAATGCCCGGAGGCTTCCCAGGTACTACCTGCTGCCTTAAAACCACGCAAAAGCCTTGAAACAGTGTCTGACAAAGCCTCTGGAAACTACCCACTATACGTCACTGACTGCTTCACAGAGTGGAAGCAGATAGAGACATGTCTGAACAATGTTTAAGTGACCAATTATATATATCAATTAATATCATGGGTGCCTACAAGGTACAGAGCCCAGACCACAGTGGCTTATATAAAACAGTTATTTTCCCAGGTAGCCATCCTTTGGAAGTAGATAGGCAACTATTTTTACCATGGTATCAATGTCATGGGATTTCCTTTTATGTATCAGTCTAGAAGAAGGTTGGTGTGGAACATTTTACTAGCTGGCAGATTGAAATTTAAGCTTAAACCCAAGGATTTCACAGGTGCATTCCAATTTTAATGTGCAGCTTAAGGGGGTTGACCAGATGGGCAATTTAAATATCTAGCTTTAAAACCAAGCGGAGTTAATTGGTCAAATATCTAAGTACCTACCACAGGTACTGTTCTGGTTTGGGTTTGTAAATAATAATACAAAACACAAGGTTCAGTCCAAGTTTAAAGGAAAACAGAGAACATACAGAGGAAAGAGATTATTACATGTAGGGAAAAGCTGGTAAAAAAAAAAAATCCTGACAATTTTTCTCATCTTTGTCCAAACCTTATTTTTAGTGGAAAAGCTACCACAATCACCCGTCTCTCCAGTTTATCTAGTCTTGACATAGCAGTTAAAATTATCTTTAATAAACATTAATCAGGTATCACTTCTATGTTTAAATCCCTCCAATACTTCAATTGCATTAAGAGTAAAATCAGACTCCCCACCCTGACATAGTTGGTGGGCCAGCCCTTCCTCTCCAGTCCTATCCTGTACTACTAAACTCTCATCCTCTTTGCTCTAGCTACATTGCTCACTAGCCTAGTTTCTATCTCAGGGCTTTGGATTTGTGATATCCTTCACCCAGGCTGCTCTTTCTGCAGAGGAGAGGATTGTATCTTTTCAACACAAATGTCACCTTCCTAGAGATCTTCCCCCCCATCACCTTACATGAAGCAGCCCTGCAATCCTCCTATTCATTCTATCCCATTATCCTATTTTTGAAATTATTACTATTACTAACTGACTGTATCTTATTTACTTGTTTGTGGCTTCACTATCCTTAATAGAGCTTATAGCTCTCTGAGGTTAGAACCTGGCACATGTATTACTAGGTAAGTATGTGCAAAATAATTTCATAATCACCTGTTTCAGGCTCTAATTATTCAGAAAAGAGGGATACACCATGAGCCCTCAGTCATGGAACTCTTCATGGAGGAGAAGCAAATGGGTTGGGCTGGACTTGGAAGAAAGAAGTTTTAGATTAGAGGTACCTAGGTGAAGCCATGGGTGAGGCTTGTGGGCACGACCTTTGTCTGTGGTGATGTCATTTCTGAACTGACAGCAAACAGTGCCCATATCTCTGCCCCTGGCAGATCAGAGAGTACAACCTTTCTTAAGGAAATATGGTCAAGGGCATGAAAGGAAAATACTCTGATGACTTCATCAAAAGAAAACATGTGACTCTTGCATAGACCAAAATAAATTCCCAGACCGAGGGGGTGAGGCTGAGAGACAGTTCTTGAGCTGAAGAGAAAATGCAGGACCTTCCAAGGCATTCTGTGAAAAATGCTCTTTGGATATAACTGCAACTTAAAAATAACTTCTGTTGGGTGTGGAGGGAACAACTCAAATATTGGGGCCAGAAACCCAGAATGAGGGCCAAATTTGGGCTAAGAAAATGCTAGATTTTTGAGATCTTTGGAAGGCAATTCCCCTCCCCTTGTCTATTTACAAAAAACAAAGTTTCTTAGAGCAAATATGAGGAAATTGACAGTTTGTGATTTTTTAAAGTGTTAAACCTTCCACTGTGATGAGGGAAGAAAACATCTGAGAAAGACAGGTCTGCGATCCAAGACAAACAAATACGACATCACTGGAGAACAAGATGGTATCTAGAATAAGGCCAAGTGGAGTGGTTCTGACTTGAGGAGCAAGTGGTATAGGCAGCTAAATACAATAGAAATTGAGAACTTTCATAAGAAGCAGGCTCACCAGCTCTGCCACTCTTCCTGTGTGATCTTAAGTACCTACTTCTTTTGCCTCAGTTTCTTCATCTGTGTAATGGAAAAATGTCTATCTGCCAAGGATGTTGTGGAGAGTAAATGAACTACTTCATAAAAACTACCCCCACAGAGTACCTGAATCTCAGGAAACTTTAAAAATCATGGTATTCTACTTCTGTCCCTACTCTTGAGAGGGTTGGGGAAATTGGAGAACTTCAGAATTATGATGGATAAGATTTAAAACAAGATTTTGCTTTCCTAGGTAGGGAGTCTAACACTTACCTTTTGTTACAATAGTGATGCAGAACAAACCAATACTAAATTCAGTGGCTTAAAATGGTGAGCATTTATTTAGCTCACAGATCTGCAAGTTGGAAGTTTAGTCTAGACCCAGTTGGCTAGTTCTTCTGCTTTAGGCCCATAAGTCTGGGGAGTTGACTGTTGATTGGTCTAGAGTGGCCTCACCCGGGGTGATTGACTGGTTGGCTTGGCTCTCCTCCAGGAGGCTGGCCCAAGCAAACTCTCACAGTGAGGGAAGAGGAGCAAAAGTGAGCAAGCCCAGTTGTGCAAGTGTTTTTCAAGGTTCTCTTTGTATCATATTTGTTAACATATTATTGACAAAAGCAAGTCACAAGGTTAAATCGAGTCACAGCTGGAGGGCACTACAAGGTTACTTAGTATAGGAAGGATAAAAAATGGGGCCATTGAATATGACCCAGATATCCCACTCCTGGGCATACACACTGAGGAAACCAGAACTGAAAGAGACTCGTGTACCCCAATGTTCATCACAGCACTGTTTATAATAGCCAGGACATGGAAGCAACCTAGATGCCCATCAGCAGACGAATGGATAGGAAAGCGGTGATACATATACACAATGGAATATTACTCAGCCATGAAAATGAATACATTTGAATCAGTTCTAATGAGGTGGATAAAACTGGAGCCCATTATACAGAGTGAAGTAAGCCAGAAAGAAAAACACCAATACAGTATACTAACACATATATATGGAATTTAGAAAGATGGTAATGATAACCCTGTATGCGAGACAGCAAAAGAGACACAGAACAGACTTTTGGACTCTGTGGGAGAAGGCGAGGGTGGGATGATCTGAGAGAATAGCATTGAAACATGTATATTATCAATTGTGAAACAGATCGCCAGTCCAGGTTTGATGCATGAGACAAGTGCTCAGGACTGGGGCACTAGGATGACCCAGAGGGATGGGATGGGGAGGAAGGTGGGAGGGGGGTTCAGGATGGGGAACACATGTAAATCCATGGCTGATTCATATCAATATATGGCAAAAACCACTACATTATTGTAAAGTAATTAGCCTCCAACTAATATAAATAAATGAAATAAATAAATAAAATAAAATAAAAACGAGGCTATTGACGCAAATAATCTACTGCAGGGAGACTAGAGAGAGGCATGTATAGATAATTAAATTGTATATAAACATGTAATAAAATACATATACAATTAACATAAGATGAAAGATAATGGCTTATAATCCCATAGCATTTCACTGATTCTAAAGAACTTTCCCCCAAATCTTCTGTTTTAATCAACCCCTGTGATTAGGGAATAGGCATCACCATTCCCATCTTATATACAGTCAACAAAGAAACCTACACCCAAACTTCTGATGACAAATCTCCCCTTTATCCAATGGCCTCTTAAACTAAGACTTAAACAAGTGGAACATACACAAAAGAGACAGGATTTCCATGAGCCTGGGTAGCCAAGAAGCCTTTGTTGAGACCAAATCTACTTCGGACATGGATAAATGCACAATGATGAGTTTTCAACCTTTCAAATGCAGGAAACCCCACTCTTTTTGGACAAATTTTTATGTAGAAATTGCCAACTATATAAATTAATAAAATAGCTATTTTATTAGCATACATTTACTTTTAGATTCAAATGTACAAGATTTACATATTACCAAATCAATATGTAATATGATAAGGTCATTTGGGCAGAACTCAGGGGCTTGGTATCAAAGGGACACAGTGCAGCCTTGGGGGGAGTTTGCTTAGCCTGCCCAGTAGGATGGACTTCTCCTGTTTTGCTGCCCAGTCCCTATTCCTCATTTCCCATCTCTCACTTCTCGTCAAGTGGCTCTGGAGTGGCTGGTCCCACTCCCAGCTACGAAAGTGGGTCTTGGAGGCAGGGACAGGGAGTGCTGGAAATGGAAGCTTTTCCTGGAAACTGGAATAGCATCAGCCTGGAGTTTCTGGGGACTATTGTACACAGACAACCTGTCCAGGAAGCCAATGCAGAGGAAAACTCTGCCAAGAGAAGGAGGATGTGATGCCACCACCAAAGTGTCTGGATCTTATTGGAACTTAATTCAACTTGACCCTTGGAATTTGCTATTATGTAAGCCAGTGATGTCCCTTTTGCCTTTCAGACCAATTTGACTTGGAGCTCTGTTGCTTGCAACTAAAACATTTCTGACTATTGTCCAGTATTAAGGAAATCTGATTCAAACAGATAAGCAGCCGCAAGTAGTCTTACAATGTCAGAACATTCGTCCTTGAAAAAAAAAAATAGGAGAAGCTTTATTCCAAATCTCTACTCACTCACACATGAATGCTTAACTCAACAACACAAGGTAATATCTATGATAGATTTAAAGAGCTAAAATTTAGCATACAGCACATTTAAGGGGATGTTTGCTTGTTACAGATTTTAAGATTGATTATATGTACTTAAACATGAAATTTGATGAATTTTTTAAGAACTCAAGATGTCCTTTGGATCCCTGTGGTTGCCAGGATGTGGTTGAAAACCTATTGACAGAGCAGAATAGAAGGGGTCTATGAGAATATTCTACACCTCTGATAGTTGCCTTTTAACACCAGAATGAAACTAACAATGCCACCTAAGAAACATTAATTCACTGACAAGTCCCATTTAGTTGTTCTGATTGAAGCCAGAGCAGTTCCATAATCATCCAGCAGACAGGATGTGGGGTTATCAGCATGACCATGCCATGCCAACCCTTTTTCTCACTTCACTAACTCTCACAGCCCGTTCTAGGATAGGATACTCCTTCCTCCTGTGGAAGGCTTCCCTTGTGGCTCAGACAGTAAAGTGTCTGCCTACAATGCGGGAGACTGGGGTTCGATCCCTGGGTTGGGAAGATCCTCTGGAGGAGGAAATGGCAACCCACTCCAGTACTCTTACCTGGAAAACCCCATGGATGGAGGAGCCCGGTAGGCTACAGTCCATGGGGTCGCAAAGAGTCGGACACGACTGAGCGACTTCACTTCACTTCCTCCCCTGGAGTGGGGGTGGGGTATATATAGCACAGAGCAGATAAGTGACTAACCAGTATGGCTCTGCCCTCAACCCCAGTGAATCACCAAATAGAGGATGAAAAGCATTGAATCTCTAGGGATGCGAACAGCCTCATAACCTGTGAGATGGTTCCGAAATGCCCAACAGTAACGTGGTTCAGGAAAACCAGCAGAGAAAGCCCCAAACTGTTCTAAGCTTTGCTATGTGATTAAATTCCATCCTACCTGGACTGGAGGTAGGTGGTACATCCTCCTCACCTTCCCAAGGAAAGGCAAGAAGCTGCCCTTTTCTTTATTCACCCCTCCTGGCCTCTTTACACTCTCCTGTGAGCATACTTCAGCTTCTCTGTTCCTTGATCAGTATTCCTTCCCCTCATACTACTTTCCTGCTACTTAGCATCCCTACCTTGCCCAGATCTGTTGCCCTCCTGACCCCTGGATCCTTGCCTACTGCTTTGTCTTTACCAAACTTAGCTCCCCTCTGTCCCATGCCCTCCAGGTCTTACTAAGTGAGGGAAGCTAGGTCACAGTACTTTCATTGACACCATGGTGTTTGATCAGCACACCAATCCTGAGGGCAGGTAAGGCAGTTATGATAGTTTTTCACCTCATCTTACAGATTATGAAATTGAGATTTTGACTTATAAGCCAAAGAGCAGAGAAATGAGAGAGCTGCTCAAATCCAAAATGTTACGATTTTCCCCACCATTAGTATAGGTGGACACTAAGTACAAACAAGCAGTTAACAGTCTATGCTTTTAGGATAGTTTTTTGTAGTGAAATGGTACTTTGCATACAGTTGGTAGTCAATAAACATGTTTGGAAGGAATTTCTGGAAGCAGAAAGGAAAATTGCTGGCAGAAGGCACAGCTTGAAAAAAGGCATGGAGGTGTGAAAGCACACGTGTGCTTTGGGGATGCAAGCAGCTCAGAACAGCTACAACACAGTGTATATGGAGATGGAGGGTATGGGGGGTGGCAGGAAATAAACTGAAAAGGTAGACTGGAGTCTGAGTAAGAGGATAACTGAATACCATGTGATAATACAAGATAACTTCCTAGGCAATAAGACCATTAAAAGTTTGCTTATGGTTTGCTTTTTAGAAGTAGAAAGCAGGCATGATTTTATCTGTGCTTCAGAAATAAAAATGGTCCATGCAGCAATATGAAGGCTATATGAAATACACAGTGAGTGGGAAGGAGGCATGTGCAGGATGAGAGATACAATATGCCCCCGGTCATGTATGCAGTTACTTTCTTTGTCCATCCATCAGACAACAAAATGACTAAGAGTTTGGAAATAACTGTGTTATTTAGATGTGCTGTGACCGTCAGAGGAGAGGCTTAGTGATGCCACCTCTTCTACACTCAAGGGTCTAGATTACATGAGAAATGCATGAACACTTGATTATTAGCTAGTCTTGTGCCTGACACCCCTGTGCAAACTCTTTGACAAGTTGGGATGGAATATTGAGCTTTGGCTCAAGACCAGAGCTTTCTAGCACACTCCCAAGGACTGCCCACTCTTGTTGGGACCCAATCAGCCTCCTCAAGTGGGAACCATCAGATAACTCTTTCCTCTTGGAAAAAAGGTGGACAGGGAAGTGCTAGGAGAAAAATGCTAAGACCTTCTCCTTGTCTGTTCTCCCCAAATCAGTGTTCTAAAAAGGTTTGATTTTTTATTTTTGCAAAAAAATAAAACTCTGTGAGAACAGCAACAAAACTTCTTCTTTGCACAAGCTTTTCTTTTTCTTTAAAAATAAAGATACAAAAGTTTCTCTCCATTAATGTGGATACCTAAAACAAACAAACAAACATGGAGAGAGAAATTGCCTTCTTAAAGCAAATATTATTATTTTGAGGGGTCCTGAAGAATATGATATGAAATATTAACAAATATAAAATCATGACAAACCATGCTGTTGTCTGAGCATGCCCTTGTCTCCGAGTATGAGTTCATGGAAAGCAGGAGTAATGATTGCCGCTTTGGATGGCTTCTAATGCAGTCAAGCAAAAGTGGAAATTCTTTTATAATAGCATTTACATGCCTACAATTATGAAAATGCGAGTAGTGGATTCCAATCTTGTCCTGGTGACCTCTGGAAATCTCAAATTCAAAGGCATGGAGGTTCAAACGCCAAGGATGCTTCCTGCCTTCTTAAGATAAGATTAATTAAAAGAAGCTGGGAGGGCTTGGGGAGTTCTTCCCAAACTGTTGGGTCGTAAGACACTAGAGATGGAAGGGATTTTAAATCTGTAGTCCAATTTCCTCCCACTACAGGATTCTTTGATTTCTTCTCAGCTCTGTTCATTGCTAAATGTTTTAAAATGATCTTTTATATTGAGGTAAACCTTGTTTAGAAATATAGACCCATCTTGTCAGAACATACTAATTTTTTCTACCCTGAGAGATAGAAAGTGGGATTGGGTGGATCACGAGGCAGGCACTTGTGGGATACATTGATGGTCTTCCATGTATAAGTGAGAAGCCAGGTCTGGACAGGGTCCTGTGATCAAAGGGGGACTCAAGACTTCTAGGGGGTTTTGGAAGATGAAAGTGGTGATAGAATCATTTTGAGTTTACCCCAATTTCCATGTAAAAACAAAGAGAACAAATACATAACAAAATCAAAACATTTGCTGTTCTCATGAATCCCAAAATAAAAGCTATGGGGACAAAGTGGCAACCGGCCCCCAGACTCACATGGCATCGGTGCCTATTAGTGAGGAAGGAAGGAATTGATCGGCTATCTGACAGCCCTGAGAGCAGGAGAAATCCAACATAGGCAGCAGGAACTTATTGGAAAACACACGAACCAATCTGAGAGTGGCAGCTGAACCAGGGAGATTTTGCCGAAGTCAGTAGCAGAGGAATGTAAGGGGTCCAGAGAGAGGGTGGAGGGCTGGAGCAGTCTAGCCATCATGGGCTCCTAAAATTGACCATTAGGGCTCCCCTTCCAGGCCAGGGACCCACACTGGGGAGAAGTTTCTAAAGCTGAACAAGAATTGAGCAAGAAATGGACAAAAGAGATGAAAAAAAGGGAGGTTCAGTTAAAAGCTAGAAGTGAGGGAAGAGTCAGAAATCTCAGAAAGCAAGTTAGAAAAATGTTAAGAGAAAGAAAGAACTGGAAGTGGGTGCGGAAACCTATAGATTAAAAGAGACATAAGGTATCCTAATGAATGAGCAAAGCTACCTGTAGTGTCTAGGGAATGCACACTGAGTGAGAAAACTAAAAGGAAATTCAACAAATTATTGCAATGGACCAAATGTTTATATCTCCTGCTCCCCTCTCTAATTCTTACGCTGAAATCTTATCTTGCAGTGTGATGGTATAAGAAGGTGGGGTCTTTGAGATGTGGTTAGGTCATGAGGGTGGAGCCCTCATGAATGAGATTAGTGGCCTATGAAAGGGATCCTAAAGAGCCCTCTTGCCCTCAATCCACCATGCAAGGACCCAATGAGAAGTTAATTTGCAACCTGAAGAGGACCCTCTCCAAAACCAGCCATGCTGGCACCCTGATTTCAGATTTTTAGCCCTCAGAACTGTGAGAAATAAATTTCTGTCATCTATAAGCCACCAAATCTATAGCAGTCTGTTATAGCAGCCTGAATTGATTAAGAGGTATTTCCACAAGAGTCAAGATCACAGTTACTTTTGGTCGGCATCTGTGATTGGATGTGGACTGTGGGTGGACTTCTGGGATTGATGTGACTTTCTATGTCTGTGTTTCATTATTTTCACCATAAACAAGTAATAAAAAGAGAGAAGGATCGAGGGGACCTCAAGTCCTATCTAAATACTGAATACTAATACTAAAGCTGATATACTTCTAGCTTACGTCTTTGAACACATGCCTTATGCAAGGTGCTATGTTAAATACTTCACCACAGTGGCTATGTGCACTGATCTAGAGTCAAGTAACTTGATTAATTTCTTTAACTAGCTGTGTGATTTTAGGCAAGTAAG
Source organism: Cervus elaphus (assembly GCF_910594005.1). NCBI lineage: Eukaryota > Metazoa > Chordata > Mammalia > Artiodactyla > Cervidae > Cervus > Cervus elaphus. The sequence goes on along the minus strand of NC_057823.1, from coordinate 72,012,506 downwards.
TAATTCTCTTTGTGCCTCTGTATTCTCATCTGTAAAATGGGATGACAGTAGTATAGCTCTTGTAAGGCTGTTAGGATAAGTGAGTTTTGCTTGGAAAGCCCTTGACACAGTGACTAATTCATAGAATGTGCTTAACCATCTGTAACTACTGCTGTATCCCAGGGAGGTTGCTATTAATACTCTCAAATTATGTGTGAAAAAGTTTAACTCATAGAATTATTCAGTGTTGAAGGTAGGCTCCCAACCTTTTCCTTCTGTTTTCCCAACTCATTAACTTCCTTCAAAAGAAAGATAGGGAAATAGCAAATGACAGCAACCTGGCTTGGATCCACAGCTCTGTTTTGAAGGCTATCTGGGGTCTTGTTCCCTCCCTTGCCCCAACACGTGGTGTTGCAATTTCCTTGCAAGACAGAGCATCCGGCAGTGCTGTCTGAAGCACGTCTTTCTGAAGCAATCTTGGAAGAGGGAGTAAGGCGAGAAGGATGCAGGGCTATGCATCCCCTTCAGCAGAGGCATAAACAAGCCCCATTCCCAGAGCTGGCCAGGAGCCCAGTGAGGCAGCCGGCTGGATGCATCACACACATCGTGCTTAAAGACAAAATAAGTGTCATTCCTCAGTTCTGAAGTTTAAGTGTAAACAAGGAGCAAGTAGTTTTCATGATAATTAGCAAATACTAGAAATGTATTGTTCCTTTCCCACTCCCAGAACACTTCTAGGAGCTCCCGCTGTGCTAATAATGTGATGGGAAGCACTTCCAGGGCCACAAGTATTGTTCCAAGACAAAGGCTCTTCGTGTTTGTTCTTATTTTCCATCAACACTTGAAACCTAGTTGACCTAGCGTTTTTTTAGGACTCTGTGTTTTCTTTGGGGAAAAAGAAAACATCATTTGGAGTTAAGATCTTAATTAGGAATTGAAGCCTTAATTTCTTTGACCCCTATCTATAAGAAGGGGAAGTATTATTTACATGATAGAACTGACATGAAGCACCTAGCATAGAGCTTGGCAAATAGTAGACACCATAGATGAAGGTGCCTCCCTCATTGCTACAACAGCACACCTTGAAAATGAGAGCCAATATTGCAGACACATAACACGCACACTTCTTTCCCCTATGGTATCCATGGTAGACATTATGAATCAATCATAGTATTCTTTCCTGACAAACTCAATAGATTAAAACAGCACAATTATATTATCTTACAGTTCTGCAGGTCTGAGGTCCAACAGTTCTCATTGGATTAAATTAAAAGTTTTGGCAAGTTTGCTTTCCTTTTTGGGAATGCAAGGGGAGAATTAATTTCCTTGCCTTTTCCAATTTCTAGAGACCACTCTCCAATTCGTGAACATAGCTCCCTACATTTCAGAACCAGCAACAAGGCATCAAATCCTTTCATGCTGCTGTCACTCTCTGACCATAGTCAGGAAATGTTCTCCACTTCTAAGTTGCTCAGTTGTATCTGACTCTTAGTGACCCCATGGATTATACAGTCCATGGAGTTCTCCAGGCCAGAATATTGGAGTGAGTAGCAGTTCCCTTCTCCAGGGGATCTTCCCAATCCAGGGATCAAACCTAGGTCTCTCATATTGCAGTAGATTCTTTATCAACTGAGCCACCAGGGAAGCCATTTCTAAGGACCTATGTGATTAGATTGGGCCCACTGGATAATCCAGGGTTATATCTCTGTCTCAAGATCCATAACCTTCATGAGTCTACAGACTTCCTTTTGCCATGTCAGGAAGCACAGTCACATGTTCCTGGATTAGGATGAGGACATATTTGGGGTTTATTCTACCTATCACACCTCTCAGTGCACTACAACCACTACCCATGGATTAGAATTTGACCTATAAGATCAAATCTATTTGGCCAGTGAGATCAAAGTCATCCTTACTTTAGAGAGTCATCAGGAAAGAAAGGAAAAAAAACAACAGTCAATCAGGGGATAACTGGAAACAAAAGAAAGTACCTACTATGTGCTAAATACTTTAAAAAATCTGCTTGATTCTTATTGCCACCATCAGGAGTATAAGTGGTAGCAGACAGGTGCTCAGCAGCTACAGAGAATGGAATGTTCATTTGAGGTTGCCTTTCTACTAATGGGGTCCTGGAGTCCCACCTCCAGGCCTCTCAGCCTGAGGTTGCCTTCATATGGGATCATGCATGGCTGCACATCAACCTAAATACATTTTTAAAAAACAAGTTCATTGAGGTATAATCGAGATATAACAATCTGTTCATGTTTGAAGTGAATACTGTGATATGTTTGACATGTATATATTAATACCTGTGAAACTGTTACCTTACTCAGGATTATGAATTGCTCTTCATTACCAAGAGTCTGCCTATCCCCACCTGTTCCCAGATAACCACTGATCTGCTAATGTCACTATAGATTAGTTTCCATTTTCTAGAATTTTATATAAATGATATCATATAATAAGTACACTTTTTTGGTCTGGTTTCTTACATTTAGTGTAATGATTTTGAAATTCATCCAGGTTGTATGTATCAATAGTTTGTTATCTTTACTGCTGGGTAGCATCTCAATGTAAGCCACAATTTTGTTTACCTTTTCACTATCAGAACTTTTCAGTTTGGTGGCTATTATAAACAAACTCTTATGAATATTCATGTACAAGGCTTTGTACTGGGCATACATTTTCATTTATTTCTTGGGTAAATATCTAGGAGTTCAATGGCTGGGTCATAGAGAAGGTGTATGTTTAACTTTCTAAGAAACTGCCAAATTATTTTTCAAAGTAGTTGTAGCATTTTACATCCTCTTCAGCAGTGTTTGAGAGCTTCAGTACCTCCATGGTCTTGGCAGTACTTGGTATGGTTAGTCTTTTTAATTTTGGCCATTCTAAGGGGTGTATGGTATTCTAACAGGTTTTGTTCACATTTTCTTAATGACAATGAGGGCTTCCTAGGTGACTCAGTGTGTAAAGAATCTGCCTACAAGGCAGGAAATGCAGGAGACACAGGTTCAATCCCTGGGTTGGGAAGATCCCCTGGAAGAGGGCATGGTAACCTACTCCAGTGTTCTTTCCTGGAGAATCCCGTGGACAGAGGAGACTGGAGGTCTATACAGTCCATGGGGTCACAAAAGAGTTGGACACAACTGAAGCGATTGAGTACAAGCACAATGACAATGATGTTGAGTATCTTTGTAATTTGCTCATTTGCCATCGATGTATCTTCTTTGGTGAAGTGTAAGTTCAAATCTTTTATCCATTTTTAAAATTAGATTTTTCATTTTCTTATTATGAATTTTAGAGTTTTTAGGCTTTTAGGTAAAGTTTTAGAGTTTTAGAGTTTTTAGGGTTTTAGGGTTTTAGAGTTTTAGAGTTTTTAGGGTTTTAGGGTTTTAGAGTTCTTTATATATTCTGAATACAACCCTCTTGAGTTTTAGAGTTTTAAAATTAGATTTTTCATTTTCCTATTATGAATTTTAGAGTTTTTAGGGTTTTAGGGTTTTAGAGTTCTTTATATATTCTGAATACAACCCTCTTGACAGATACATGATTTATAAATATTGTCTTTCATTTTGTGGTTTGTCTTTACATTCTCTTTACAGTATAATTCAAAGAATAGTTCTTAATTTTGATGTAGTACAAGATATTGATTTTCTTCTTTCATGAATTGTGCTTTTCTGTTATATTTAAGAAATCTTTGCCCAAACCATGATTTACTCCTATGTTTTCTTCTAGGAATTTTAAAGCTTCAGGTTTTACATTCAGGTCTATGATCCATTTTGAGCCAAATTTTGGTTTACAATATGAATTAAAGTTTGGTCTCCCCAACTCCCATACTGATATCTAACTATTCTAGCACTATTTGTTGAAAAGACTTTCCTTTCTCCACTAAAACGCTTCTTTATCTTTATTGGAAAACAGTTGTCCATAAGTCCATGGACCTATTTCTGGACTCTCTATTCTGACCCATTTATTTATTTATCTATCATGACACTAATGATTAGTGTATCTTTAAAATAAGTCTTGAAATTAGGTAGTGATTCATCTGCAATGGTGGGCTCATAGAATGAATTGGTAAGTACTGCTTCCTCTTCAACTTTTTTAGACTTTGTATATTATTTCTTTCTTGAATATTTGATAGAATTCCCCAAGGAAACAACCTATTCTTTGAATTTTTATTTTTTCCTGAGAAATTTGTTAATTACAAATTCAGGCTGTTTCTTCCTGAGTGAACTATGATAGATTGTCTTTTGAAGCATTTGTCCATTTCATTTAAGTTGTTAATTTTATATGTATTTATCAGTTATTTTACAAGCAAAGAGTTGTTCATAACATCCTCTTATTATTGCTTTAATATCCATGGAATCTGTAGAGTTCTCACTCCTCATTCAAGACATTTAGCAATGTATGTCCCCTCTTATCGTATTCAATTTGGTTAAAGGTTTATGAATTTTATTGATGTCAAAGAATAAGCTTTGGATTTCAACAGTTTTCTTCATTGCTTTTCTATTTTCTATTTCATTGATATGTCTGTTGATTTTTACTTATTATTTCCTTTCTTCTGCTTACCTTGGCTCTAACTTCTTCTTCTTTTTTTAGTTTCTTAAAATGGGAGCTCATGTCGTGGATTTGAAGCTTTTCTTCTTTAAAGCACAGGCATTTTAGTGCTATAAATTTCCCCCTAAGCACTGTTTTAGCAGCTTCCTGTAAATTCTGATATGTTCTTATTTTAATTCAGTTAAAAAGATTTTATTTCCCTTTTGATTTTTTCTTTAACTCAAGGGTTATTAAGAAGTGCTTATGTTATTTCCAAATATATGAGAATTTTATAGTAGCTATATGTTACTTATCTCTAAGTTAATTCCATTTTGTTCAGAAAATATATTTTGTATGATTTGAATCCTTTTAAATGTATTAAGACTTGTTTTATGTCCCAGAACATGGTCTATCTTGGTAAACATTGCAAACAGTTAGCACTTTAAATATTTTTTTTGTATGTAATCTTCACAACAATGCTTACTTTACATCTCCATTTTAATGAAGAGGAAATAGGTGATATGCATCCCTGTTGTTAAAGAGAAAAGGCTGAGGGCCAATTAATTTAAATAATGTTTCAGTGCCAGACAGCTAGTACATAGCCGAACTAAGATATGCTCCCAGGTCTAACACCAAAGCCAAGCTATTAACCACTCTTCCACAATTCCTCCATACCCACCCCTCATCCTGATAGGCAGGAAGAACTGCTTGTGCTCAAGAGGCTGAATTTAGAAGTTAATATCCCCTTTCTGAAGTGCTGGGATCTATCTCCTTAATTGCTCCTTCCTAGTATAAATACAATTGTTTCAACTGTTGATACCAACCTAAAGGTGCATTCTGTCTGATGGTAAAAGATGCCCCAACCCACAACTGCTAATCTGAGTCAGAACCTTGCAACTGAGTCCTGCTGCTGAATGGTGCTCAATCACCAGGTCACTCTAATAACTCCCCAAACCAAAGAGGCATTAGGTGCTTTTTCTTGTTCCTAGCAGGTAGCTGGGGATGGCTGATTGCCCCCAGAGCCCAGTGATAATTTAGGAAGCCTCTGGACTAGCAGATTCTATTTATATGTTCCTTGAATTTGCATAGTAGTTTTCACATCAACCTGGGTGGAAATGACTATTTTCTTACTTCTTTCTTGAATTTAATACTCAAGCATTAAAAGCATGATCTTATTGCTAATAAATGTGGTTACAGTTCTTGTTCACTGGGACTAATGCTGATCTGGGACCTGTTAGTTGAATTCAACAAGAGAGTTTTTGCAGCTCTAATTATCTAAGTGATCCAGCCCCTTTCTTCCTCCTATTACCACAGTCATTTGACTGAGCCTGTTAATGATCTTTTTGGCTGCATCCATGGCCCTGCACAATGGGTTTATTTGAATAGATGTCTTCCAGGAGATTATTTCTCTTACACACAGAGTCAATTTAACTTCCACAGTTATTTGCAGGGTCCCAAATTGTCCATAATTGACTGCTTCCTAATGCCACTTATCCTAAAATCTGAAAGGAAAGGAGTGTGCAGCCTGAGTGAGCTATTCATTCCGAGTGCCATTTCTTTACCACTTGAAATGTTAAATGGTCAGTACTAAAGGAAGGAAAAGAACTCCTGGGGATCCTCATTGAGTAGCTAAGCATCTAACCTTTCTCTGAAGTAGGCTGGCTTCTACATGCTAATCATTAGCCTCAGATTACTAAGGAGCTAAAATAAAAACTCTTTGGTAGTAGTACACAATCCTCAGAAGTTAATCTGTAGTGCATAGTATCTGATTTTTAAATTTCTTCTGAGGAATGATGTAAAGAATATAGAATGGAGGAGTTCTGCAGCAAGCTCAAAGCCTAAAGTAGTCACTATTCTTATTGTATATAATTGCCTAAGTCTCTACTTTCTCCTAAGTGGAAACTACATGGTTGACTGGAATCTTTCCTTAAGATTCTGCAAACCTTTGACAAACTTCTATAGTTAGAAATGGCAAATCAGTTTTGGCTTATGTGTCAAATATATTGGCTGGCATTAAATTCTTGAGATTCTGAGATCACACTTTTAAAAAAATGACATAGTTGATTTACAGTATTAGCTTCAAGTGTAGAGTGCAGTGATTTAGTATTTTTATAGATTATTCCATTAAAAATTATTGCAAAATAATGGTTATAATTCCCTGTGCTATACAATATATGTTTGTTGCTTATCTATTTTATACATAGTAGTTTCTATCTCTTAATCTTATACTTCTGCCATGCTCCTTCCCCTTCCTTCTCCCCACTGACAATCTCTAGTTTGTTTTCTGTATCTGTGAGTCTGTTTCTGTTTTGCTATATACATTAATTTGTTTTATTTTTTAGATTCCACATATAAGTGACATCATACAGTATTTGTCTATTTCTGCTGGACTTGTTTCACTAAGCATTATATTGTATAGATCCATCCACATTGCTGCAGAGTAGAATTTCGTTCTTTTTATGGCTCAGTAGTAGTCCATTGTGTGTGTGTGTGTGTGTGTACACATATCTTCTTTATCCATTTGTCTGTTGATGGACATTTGGGCTGCTTCCATAGCTTGCCTATTGTAAATAGTGCTGCTATGAAAACTGAGGTGGCATGTATCTTCTTGAATTAATGTTTTCATTTTTTTCTGAATATATATACCCAGGAGTGGAACTGCTGGATCACATGGTAGTTCCAGTTTTAGTTTTCTGAGGAATACAGTTTTCCATACTGGCTGCACCAATTTACATTCCCACCAAAAGGTGTATAAGAGTTTCCTTTTCTCCTCATCCTTACCAACATTTGTTATTTGTGTTCTTTTTGATGATAGCCATTCTGATAGGGGGAAATATCAATAACCTCAGATATCCAGATGACACCACCCTTAGGGCAGAAAGTGAAGAAGAACTAAAGAGCCTCTTGATGAAAGTGAAAGAGGAGAGTGAAAAAGTTGGCTTAAAGCTCAACATTCAGAAAACTAAGATCATGGCATCCAGTCCCATCACTTCATGGCAAATAGATGGGGAAACAGTGGAAACAGTGGCTGACTTTATTTTGGGGGGCTCCAAAATCACTGCAGATGGTGATTGCAGCCATTAAATTAAAAGACGCTTACTCCTTGGAAGGAAAGTTATGACCAACCTAGATAGCATATTAAAAAGCTGAGACATTACTTTGCCAACAAAGGTCCAGCTAGTCAAGGCTATGGTTTTTCCAGTAGTCATGTATGGATGTGAGAGTTGGACTATGAAGAAAGCTGAGCACAGAATTGATGCTTTTGAACTGTAATGTTGGAGAAGACTCTTGAGAGTCCCTTGGGCTGCAAGGAGATCCAACCAGTCAGTCCTAAGGCAGATCAGTCCTGGGTGTTCATTGGAAGGACTAATGCTGAAGCTGAAACTCCAATACTTCAGCCACCTGATGCAAAGAGCTGATTCATTGGGAAAGACCCTGATGCTGGGAAAGATTGAGGGCAGGAGAAGGGGACGACAGAGGATGAGATGGTTGGGTGGCATCACTGACTCAATGGACATGAGTTTGGGTGAACTCCAGAAGTTGGTGATGGGCAGGGAGGCCTGGTGTGCTGTGGTCCATGGGCTCTCAAAGAGTTGGACATGACTGAGTGACTGAACTGAACTGATTCTGAGAGGTGTTAGGTGATATCTCATTGTTGTTTTGATTTACATTTCTAGTTAGTGATGTTGAGTATTTTTCATCTGCCTGTTAGCAGTCTGTATGTTTCTTTGGGAAAATGTCTATTTAGGTCTTCTGTCCACTTTATTTGGGCCTTTTATTTTCCTGATAGAGTTGTTTATATATTTTGGATTTTAACCCCTTGTCAGTCATGTCATTTGCAAATATTTTCTTCCATTCAGTAGGCTTTTTGTTTTGTCAGTGGTTTCCTTTGCTATGCAAAAGCTTAAGGTTAAGTAGGTCCCATTTGTTTATTTTTGCTTTTATTTCTTTTGCCTTAGGGGAGAAAGAAAAACATATTGTTATGATTAATGTCAGAAGTGTGTTCTGCCTATGTTCTAGGAGTTTTATGGTTTCAGGTCTTACATTTAGGCCTTTAATCCATTTTGAGTTTATTTTTCTATATGGCATGAGAAAATGTTCTAAATTCATCCTTTTACATGAAGCTGACCAGTTTTCCCAGCAACACTTATTGAAGAGACTGTCTTTTCTCCATTGTATATTTTTGCCTCCTTTGTCATAGATTAAGTAATCATAAGTAAGTGAGTTTGTTTCTGGGCTCTCTGTTCTGTTCTATTGATATATGTGTCTTGTTTTGTGCCAGTACTATGCTGTTTTGAGTACTATAGCTTTGTAGTACAATCTAAATTTAGGGGGGGTGATGTCTTCAGCTTTGTTCTTTTTTCTCAAGATTGCTTTGGCAATTTGGGGTCTTTTGTGGTTCCACATATCAATAATTCTAAGATTATTTGTTCTAGTGAACAATGTCATGGGCATTATGATAGGGATTGCAGGATATCTGTAGATTGCTGTGGGTGGTATAAACCATTTTAAAAATATTCATTCTTCCAAAAGCCCAGGTTCTTTCCATCTATTTGTGGCATCTTCAATTTCCTTCCAATGTTTTATAGTTTCTAGAGTATAGGTCTTTCACTCCCTTGGTTCAGTTTATTCCTAGGTACTTTTATCTTTTTGATGCAATCTTAAATGGGATGTAATTTTTTTAAAACTTCTTTTTCTGATAGTTCATTATTAGTGTATAGGAAAACAACAGATTTCTGTATATTAATCTTATATCTCACAACTTCACTGAATTTACTAGTTCTAATAGTTTTTGTTTTTTTTTTTTTGGTAAAGAGTTTAGAGTCTTCTATGTATAGAATCATGTAATCTGAAAATACTCACAGTTTTACTTCTTCCCTTCCAGTTCAGATAATTTTTATTTCTTTTTTCTTATCTGACTGTTCTGGTTAAGACTTCCAATACTGTTAAATGGATGTAGTGAGAGTGAAAATCCTTGTCTTGTTCCTGAATTTAGAGGAAAGGCTTTTAGCTTTTCATAGTTCCTCGGATGTTAACTGTGGGTTTGTCATTCGTTGAGATATGTATACCAAATTTGATGAGACTTTTTATCATGAATGATGTTGAATTTTGTCAAATGCTTTTTTTGCATTATTTGAGATGATCGTGTGATTTTTATTCTGACTTTTGTTAATTTGGTGTATTACATGGATTGATTTGTGATTATTAAACCATCCTTGTGTCTTTGGAATAAATTCCACTTGATCATGGGGCATGATCCTTTTTATATATTGTTGGATTTGACTTGCTAATGTTGTGTTGAGGATTTTTGTATCTATTTTCACCAAAGATACTAGTCTATAATTTTCTCTTTTTTTGTAGTGTTTTTGTCTTGTTTTGGTATCAAGGTAATTGTGGCCTCATAGAGTGATTGAAATGTTTCATCCTCTTTGATTTTTTTGAAGTTTGAGAAGGATAGGTATCACATCTTCTTTACACGTTTGGTAGAATTCCCCTGTGAAGCTCTCCAGTCCTAGACTTTTGTTCACTGGGAGATTTTTTTTTAATTACAAAGTCATTTTCACTACTAGTGATTGGTTTATTTAAATTGTTTCTTTTTTATTCAGTCTTGGCAGAATGTACACTTCTAGAAATTCATCTATTTCTTCTAGGTTGTCCAATTTCTTGACATATAATTATTTGTAGTATGCTTATGTGGTTTTTTATTTTTTGTATCATGATACTGGTTGTTATTTCTCCTCTTTCGCTTCTTTTTTTTTCCTCTTTCATTTTTTATTTTGTTTATTTGGGTACTCTTTTTTCTTCATGAGCCTGGCTAAAATTTTTTTCTATTTTGTTTATGATTTAAAAAAACTATCTCTTGGGGAGAACAAGATGGCAGAGAAGTAGGTGGACGTACTCAGAGGAGTAGGAGGAGTACATCTCTCTCCGCAGATACATCAGAAATACACCTTCAGACACAGAAGCGTATGCAGAACACCAGCTGAGAGTGGATAGGAGTCTACCTGACCAGTGGAAAAGAATATATAGAGTGACACAAAACTCCGTAGGATGAAGGAACTAGGAAGAAAAACAAGAGTGTTAGTAGGACTGCACCTGCCCTCAGCAAGTGGGGGAACTGAAGCAGGGGTCCAATCCCCACATCAGGGCAACTGTCTGAGTCAGAGGAGAAACATTTAAGGCTGAGAGTAAAACATCTGATCTGTGGCAGCCTAAATGAAATGAGAATCAGACAGCCCTTGCCACAGCCATACATACCCCAGACAGGGATGTAGATTCCCTGGAAGGAATCTTCCAGGGAAGATTCCTGGGATTCCTGGGAATCCCAGTGGCTGGGAGCTGGAGGTTAGGGATTGTGGAGCAATCCCAGGGCGAGGGCTGCTACTGACTGCGGAGAGACAGATCGAGGGGATGTGAGGGAGGAGATTGTTGTGGGAAATGCCTGTGGAGGAAAGCCGGGTAGCCATGGAAGCAAGGTGATACTGCTGAGTCACACATAGGGTTTGGTGCCATCACTATAGCCTCTCTCCCCCCACACACCAGCGTTGGCAGTTGAACCATAGAGAGGCTAGCTGATCAAATGCCTGATGCACTGAACTACAGAGTAGGACCCACCCACGGTGCTCCTTTAAGTGCCTGACACTCCAATCTACAGAGTAGGACCCCAGACAGGGGGCCCCTCTATATGCCTGATGTGCTGGAACAACAGAGGACCCCAGGCAAGTGAGCCCTCTAAGTGCCTGAATGGGGGAGCTGTGGAGAAAGACTGGCCAAAGAAGCCTTTTGATTGCCAGCTACAAGAGGCAAGCAAAAAGACTCTGATAGGGTCATAACTCCTGCAGTGGAGGCAGTCCATGTCCCTGCACACTTGGCGCCACCAGGGTCCCCACAAGCCAAGCAGCTTCGCCACCTTCACGCTCAACTTTCACTGGGGCAGAGCTACCACAGGCAAAAATTCTTGCATCTATGCACGCAGGGTCACTTCAGTAGTGTCCAACTCTGTGACCCTATAGACTGTGGCCTGCCAGGCTTCTCTGTCAGGGAGGGGAGTTTTCCAGGCAAGAATACTGAAGCATAAGGGGCAATACTGGTTGCCATACCCTTCTAGAGCACTATATTTCCTGCTGCCTTAGCTACCAATTCCCCTGAGTACCTGGTGCTGCCAGAATCCCTGCAACCCAAGCAGCTGCACCACCTCCACACCTGGTCCTCACAGGGGCAAACCCAAGTCCTCCAGGGCAGCATCAGGAACAAATCCCAGTGAACGACCCATATCCAGAGGTGGTAATAAAACCACAATTGAAACCCATGGGCAGTGTGGCTAAGGAAGAAGACCCAAAACCCTCCCACCAGCTGTACAAGCTGCAGATTAAATCCACAAGATCAACTGGGCAGACTCAGTGTCTATGGAATATATAAAAGGTCACTGAAAGCTCTTACAAAAGAAAATGCACTAGTTCTGATAGCTGAGGACACTAGAGGCAAGAACACAGAAGAGTAGGACCAGATTAGAATCTGAGCTGCCCCCACAGCAGGTCCAGAGATCAGCACAATGTTGAAGGGCATCCTAGGGAGGTGAGATAGACTGTGACTCCCAGCAAGAGAAAGAACTCTGACAGTGAATCAAGAAAAACATTTATTATTCTTATGTTTTGACTTGTTCTGTAGATTCTTTGGATTTTTTTTCCTATTTTTTTCCTCCCTCACCCCACCCTTTGTAGTTGTCAATTTTATTGGCACTATGAAATCTAATTAATCTTTGGAGCTTTTTTTTCTTTTTTTTCTCAGTCACATTCTTTACTGTTGTTATAAACCTCTGCTTCTACATAGGGCTTTTGCAGTTCCGGGGAGTTTTCCTTTTTTTCCTCTCTCTCTCTTTTTTTATTTTTAATTTTTAACCTATTATTATTTTTTCCACATTTATTCCTTTGTTTCCTTTTCCTACTATTCTTTTCCCCTTGCAGTTATACTTTAATTTATATAAATCTTCTTTATCTATCTCTATTTAACTTTGTATATTTATTCTTTCCTTTGTTTGCTTTCCTCTCAACATATTTGTTAGTTTTATTTTCATTGCTTTATTCCCCAATTGGCACCTTGCTTTAGCTTTGTTTTCCAGTTTGTGCTTTAGTTAGTTTTGCTCTGGTAGATGTAATTTTGGTTTCCTTTGTTCACCAGGTCAATTTATTTTTGTTGGACTGTTTTGATTTTGTTTATGGGTGTATATGTATATGTGTATACTCAGTCACACTTTTTATTGTTGTTATAAACCTCTACAACTACGTTGGCCTTATGCAGTTCTGTGGAATTTTCCTTTTTTTCTTTCTTCTGGTTTTTTTTTTTCTCTTTTTAAAAATTTTAACTTTCAATTTCTTTAAACTTATTATATTTTTCTACATTTATTCCTTTCTTTGCCTTTCCTACTCTTCTTTTCCCTTTGAAGTTAATATTTAATGTATATAAACCTTCTTCATCTACCTCTATTTAACTTTGCATATCTGTTCTTTCTTTCTTTCCTTTCCTCTCAACATACTTGTTAGTGTTGTTTTCATTGCTTTATTTCCCACTTGGCACCTTACTTTAATTTTTGTTTTCCACCTTGTGCTTTAGTTAGTTTTGTTCCTAACTGGTAAATATAATTTTTGATTTCCCTTGTTTTCTGGGTCAATCTATTGTACTTAATTTTGGTGGACTGTTTTGACTTTGCTCATGAGTGTATATGTATGTATATGTGTATATTCCATTATTTAAATTATGATTTGCCTCATTTTGTAACTGCCATTTGTATGGGGTTCACCTTTGGTTTCTCATTTTTGGATATCTGTTTTAATTTCACTTAATTCCATAACAAACCACTTGTGGAATCTTTATTCCTGACCAGAGATCAAGCCCTGAGCCTTTGGAGTGGGAGCACTGACTAACCCTTGGAAGTATCAAATAGTGAGAACTCACACAATGAAAACCACTTGAATATAAGACCCGGCATCACCCAACCACCAGTAGCATCCTTTGCAGGATGCCTCATCTAAACAACAAACAAAACAAAAATACAAACCCAATCATCAGCAGACAGGATGACCATTTCACTCAGCCTTGTCCATCAGAGGAAAAACAAGGAAATGAACAAACAAAAACTCAGCACAAATCTTACCCTATATGAAGCTTACACAACCACTGGACCAACCTTAGGAGGGCAGAAACCAAAAGGAAGAAAGAAATCAACCTTGAAGCCTGTAAAAGGAGACCTCAAACACAATAAGTTTAAAAAAAATAATGCAAAGGCAGAGAAATACTACACAAATGAAGGAACAAATAAGAAACACAGAAGTGCAAATAAATGAAGAGGGAATAGGCACACTACCTAAAAAAGAATTCAGAAAAATGATAGTAAAGATGATCAAAAACATTGAAAACAAAATGGAGAAAATGCAAAAGTCAATTAGCAAAGACCTAGAAGAATTAAAGAATAAACATACAGAGACAAACAACACAATTACTGAAATTAAAAATACTCTAGAAGGAATCAACAGCAGAATATCTGAAGCAGAAGAACGAATCAGTGAGCTGGAAGAAAGAATTGTGGAAATAACTTCTGAAGAGAAAAATAAAGTAAAAAGAATGAAAAGAGCTGAGGATAGTCTCAGAGACCTCTGGGACAATATAAAATGCAACATTAGAATGATAGGGGTTCCAGAAGAAGAAGAGAAAAAGAAAGGGTATGAGAAAATTTTTGAAGAGATTATAGTTGAAAATTTCCACACCATGTTAAATAAAATAGTCAATCAAGTCCAAGAGACACAAAGAATCCCACACAGGATAAACCCAAGAGAAACATTCCAAGACACATACTAATCAAACTAACAAAGACTAAACACCAAGAAAGAATATTAAAAGCAGCAAGGGAGAAGCAGCAAGTAACATACAAGGAAAACACCATATGCTTAACAGCTGATCTTTCAACAGAAATTCTGCAGGTCAGAAGGGAATGGCAGGATATATTTAAAGTATGGAAAAGGAAAAATCTACAACCAAGATTATTGTACCTGGCAAGGATCTCATTCAAAACTGATGGAGAAATAAAAAGCTTTTCAGACAAGCAAGTTAAGAGAATTCAGTACCACCAAACCAGCTTTACAACAAATGTTAAAGGGACTTATATAGTCAAGAAATACAAGAGGAGAAAAAGGATCTACAAAATCAACCCCAAACAATTAAGAAAATAGCAATAGGAATATATATATCAATAATTACTTTAAATGTAAATGGTTTAAATGCTCCAACCAAAAGACACAGATCCTCATATCAGACAAAACAGACCTTAAAATAAAGAAGATTACAAGAGATAAAGAAGAACACTACATAATGATCATGGGATCAATCCAAGAGAAAGACATAACAATTGTAAATATCTATGCACCCAACATAGGAACACCTCAATACATAAGACAAACACTAGCAGACAGAAAAGGAGAAAATGACAGTAACACAATAATAGCAGGAGACTTTAACACCCCACTCACACCAATGGACAGATCATCAAAACAGAAAATTAATAAGGAAACACAAGTCTTAAATGATACATTAGATTAGATGGATCTCACTGATATCTTCAGGACATTCCATCCAAATGCAGAATACACCTTCTTCTCAAGTACATATGAAACATTCTCCAGGATAGACCACATCTTGGGTCACAAAACAAACTTCAGTAAATTTAAGAAAATTGAAATCATATCAAGCATCTTTTCTGACCATAATGCTATGAGACTAGATATCGATTATGTATTTTAAAAAAAACTGTAAGAAACACAAACACATGGAGATTAAAAACAACATGTTTCTAAATAACCAACAGGTTACTGAAGAAAAGGGAAATTGAAACATTTCTAGAAACAAATGACAATGAAAACACAATAACTCAAAACCTATGGGATACAGCAAAAGCAGTTCTAAGAGGGAAATTTATAGCAATATAATCCTACCTCAAGAAGCAAGAAAAACAACAAATAGACAACCTAACTGTACACCCAAAATGACTTGGAAAAGAACCAAAAAAAAAAAACCCCAAAATTAGTAGAAGGAAAGAAATCATAAAGATCCGAGTAGAAAAAGAAATGAAAGAAACAATAGAAAGATTAATAAAACTAGAAGTTGGTTCTTTGAGAAGATAAACAAGATTGACAAACTTTTAGCAAGACTCAACAAGAACAAAAGAGAGAAGAATCAAATTAACAAAATTAGAAATGAAAAAGGAGAGGTTGCAATAGACAATGCAGAAATACAAAGGATTATAAGAGACTATTATGAACAACTATATGGCAATAAAATGAATAACCTAGAAGAAATGCATAGATTCTTAGAAAAGTTCAATCTTCCAAGACTGAACCAGGAAGAAATAGAAGTTATGAACAACCTGATTACAAGCACTGAAATTGAGGCTGTGATAAA
Source organism: Cervus elaphus (assembly GCF_910594005.1). Classification (NCBI taxonomy): domain Eukaryota; kingdom Metazoa; phylum Chordata; class Mammalia; order Artiodactyla; family Cervidae; genus Cervus; species Cervus elaphus. The sequence continues at coordinate 71,996,543 of NC_057823.1, read as the reverse complement.
AAATCTCCCAAAACACAAAAGCCCAGGACCAGATGGCTTCACAGGAGAATTCTATCAAACATTTAGAGAAGAGCTAATGCCTATCCTTCTAAAACTCTTTCAAAAATTTTCAGAGGAAGGAATACTTCCAAACTCATTCTACAAAGCCACCATCACCCTGATACCAAAACCAGACAAAGACAACACAAAAAAAGAAAACTACAGGCCAGTATCATTAATGAACATAGATGCAAAAATCCTCAACAAAATTTTAGCAAACGGAATTCAGCAACACATTAAGCAGCTCATACACCATGATCAAGTTGGGTTTATTCCAGGAATGCAAGGATTCTTTAATGTACGCAAATCAATCAATGTGATACACCATATTAACAATTTGAAAGAGAAAAACCATATGATCATCTCAATAGATGCAGAAAAAACCTTTGACAAAATTCAGCACCCATATATGATTAAAACGCTTCAAAAAATGGGCACAGAAGGAATCTACCTCAATATAATAAAGTCATACATGAGAAGCCTACAGCAAACACTATTCTCAATGGTGAAAAACTGAAAGCATTCCCCCTAAGATCAAGAACAAGACAAAGGTGTCCACTTTCACCACTATTATTCAACATAGTTCTGGAAGTCCTAGCTACAGCAATCAGAGAAGAAAAAGAAATAAAAGGAATCCAGGTTGGAAGAGAAGAATTAAAACTCTCACTGTTTGCAGATGACATGATACTGTGCATAGAAAACTCTAAAAATAGTATCAGAAAATTACTAGAGCTAATCAGTGAATTTAGCAAAGTTGCAGGATACAAAATCAATACACAGAAATCACTTGCATTTCTATATACTAACAATGAAAAATCAGAAAGAGCAATTAAGGAATCAATCCCATTCACCACTGAAACAAAAAGAATTAAATATCAAGGAATAAACTTACCTAAGGAGACAAAAGAACTGTACACAGAAAATTGTAAGACACTGATGAAAGAAATCAAAGATGACATAAACAGATGAAGAGATATTCCATGTTCCTGGGTAGGAAGAATCAATATTGTGAAAATGACTATCTTATCAAATACAATCTACAGATTCAATGCACTCTCTATCAAATCACCAATGGCATTTTTCACAGAGCAAGAACAAAAAACTTCACAATTCAAATGGAAACACAAAACACCCCGAATAGACGAATCAGTCTTGAGAAAGAAGAATGGAGCTGAAGGAATCAACCTTCCTGACTTCAGATTAGATTACAAAGCTACAGTCATCAAGATAGTAAGGTACTGGCACAAAAACAGAAATATAGACCAATGGAACAAGATAGAAAGCCCAGAGATAAACCCATGCACCTATGGGTACCTTATTTTTGACAAAGGAGGCAAGAATATACAACGGGGCAAAGACAGCTTCATCAATAAATGGTGCTGGGAAAACTGGACAAGTACATGTAAAAGAATGAAATTAGAACCCTTCCTAACACCGTACACAAAGATAAACTCAAAATGGATTAAAGACCTAAATGTAAGACCAGAAACTATAAAACTCTTAGAGGAAAACATAGGCAGAACACTCAATGACATAAATCAAAGCAAGATCCTCTATAACCCACCTCTGAGAGCAATGGAAATAAAAACAAAAGTAAACAAGTGGGACCTGATTAAACTTAAAAGCTTTTGCACAGCAAAGGAAACTATAAGCAAGGTGAAGAGACAACTCTCAGAATCAGAGAAAATAATAGCAAATGAAATAACTGACAAAGGATTAATTTCCAAAATATACAAGCAGTTCATACAACTCAATGCCAAAAAAACAAACAACCCAATCAAAAAGTGGGAAAAATACCTAAATAGACATTTCTCCAAAGAAGACATACAGAACACATGAAACAATGTTCAACATCACTGATTATTAGAGAAATGCAAATCAAAACCACAATGAGATATTACCTCATACTGGTCAGAACAGCCATCAACAAAAAGTCTACAAACAATAAATTCTAGAGAGGGTGTGGAGAAAAGGGAACGCTCTTGCACTGTTGGTGGGAAAGTAAATTGATACAGCCACTATGGAAGATGGTATGGAGATTCCTTAAAAAACTAGGAATAAAACTATCATATGACCTAGCAATCCCACTCCTAGGCATATACCCTGAGGAAACCAAAACTGAAAAAGACACAAGTATCCTATTGTTCACTGCAGTACTATTTATAATACCTAGAACATGGAAGCAACCTAGATGTCCATTGACAGATGAATGGATAAAGAAGTTTTGGTACATATACACAATGGAATATTACTCAGCCATAAAAAGGAACACATTTGAGTCCGTTCTGATGAGGTGGATGAACCTAGAACCTATTATACAGAATGAAGTGAGTCAGAAAGAGAAAGACAAATATTGTATTGTAATGCACATATATGGAATCTATAAAAATGGTACTGAAGAATTTATTTACAGAGCAGCAATGGAGAAACAGACATAGAGAATAGACTTATGGACATGGTGAGAGGGGAGGAGAGGGTGAGATATATAGAAAGAGTAACATGGAACCTTATATTACTATATGTAAAATAGATAGCCAATGGGAATTTGCCGTATGGTCAGGAAACTCAAACAGGTGCTCTATATCAACCTAGAGGGGTGGATGGGGAGGGAGATGGGAGGGAGGTTCAAAAGGGAGGGGATATATGTATACCTATGGCTGATTTATGTTAAGGTTTGACAGAAAACAACAAAATTCTGTAAATCAATTACCCTTCAATAAAAAAAATTTAAAGAAACTCTCTTGATTTTACTGATCTTTACATATATGTGTGTGTGTGTGTGTGTGTGCACATGCTGTCATTCAGTCAGGGCTGACTTTGTGACCCCGTGGACTACAGTCCACCAGGCTTCTCTGTCCAGGGAATTTTCCAGGCAATAATTCTGGAATGTGTTGCCATTTCCTACTCCAAGGAATCTTCCCAACCTAGGGATTGAACCCATGACTCCTGTTCTTTATCACTGTGCTATCTATCTATCTATAGCTTTATTTATTTCATTTCTGATGTTTATTATTTCCTTTCTTCTACTGACTTTGGGGCTTTTTGCCTTTCTCAAATTTCTTTAGGTGGTAAGTTAGGTTGTTTCCTCTGAGACCACACTCTTAATCAATGGAAAAAGTAAGGTGATTGATTAATGATGCCTGCCATGAACAAGAATAAGGAATGGTGGCACACCCTTGTGTTCTAGACACTATGCCAGCACTGGGAATACAGTAGTGAACAAGATAGATTCCGCTGATGAACTTAGAAAGCTACAGGGTGGGAATAAATAAAGACACTTCTTACTTTGTTATTCTAAAATTTGATGGTCCCTGTTCTGCCCACCACTCTTACTATTAACAGATTGTTACAAAATAGACAGAATGTTAATTAAGATCTCTTAGTACAGTTCTCTAACAGGAAAAACTAACAAGTGGAAAGTTGGATTTTTTTTTTCTCTTTGAGAGCACAATGGCCAAGAAGACCTTTATCTTCATGAAGATACCCCTTTCTCCATAGTGGTAGGCAGCTACAATTCTGATCAAGGTCAACTCTTGTTTATGGAGAATGGAAAACAATCGACAAGAAAAGATTAAGCATAGGGGTAGAATGGTGAATTATTGTCTTTTCTGGGGCCACATGAAAACATAATTCCTGGGATTTCCCTGGTGGTCCAGTGGTTAAGAATTCACCTTGGAATGCAAGGGATGTGGGCTTGATCCTTGATTTGAAAACTAACATCACACCTGCCAAGGAGCAACTAAGCCCATGCGTTCTGGAGCCCAAATACTGCAACCAATGAGCTCATGCTCCACAACTAGAGAGCTTGTGTGCTGCAATGAAAGATCCTGCATGACATAATGAAGATCCCACATGCCACAACTAAGACCCAACACAGCCAAATAAATGAAAAGATAAATATTTTTTAAAAAGATAATTTCTGAGCTAGAGCAATCAGACCAAGACAAAGGGTATTCACCTTCTTGCTAACTGACCAGCAGCTGTCCCCAGATTTTCCCTCATGCTGGTTATGTAAACTGTGTTCAGTAACATGCAAAGTTCCTTTTCACCTAGTTAGCAGATGCCATCATTGGCTCTTCAGCCTGGTGGGGACAGGCTCTCTCTGTGAGGGCCTCATAAGTGCAACTTTGAAATGCTAGCACCAGAGTCATAGTCTGAAATTTGCTGCAAAAGGCCCCTGGCATGCACAGATGATGCAATGGATTGGTATCTTTCTCACCATGGTGACAGCAGTTGACATGGAAACAGTCGTTCCTGCTTCTACACATAATCATTGCCTTTACGCAGGCTTGCCAAATGCCAAAAATATTTGCCTGTTTAGTACCCATTTCTTCTATCTCTAGGAACTGTATAAAGATTATCTTTTGGGAAATCATTCTTTCTGAACATCCAGCCCAATGGTGTTGGATAATATCTCAGCTCAGCAGGTAACCAATAACTGATCAAGCTGAGTCACAGGAACTGGTTTAAGTATAGACATGTGGCCCATTCTGAGTCTCAGTGTCAGGTCCACATTCTGTTAACATGATCTGGGAAAGTGACAGGGTTTTGCCTGCTGTTGTCAAGCTGATCGAATATAAGCCTGAAGCTGTTGGCAGCTCCTTGCCACCAGCTGTGTAGAACATGCTTGAAAATTTAGAAGAAAAACAGAGTGGAGGGACTGAGACAGTCCTGCTGACAAAATTTGAGGACCTGCATCCAGCCTTACCTGAACTTAACTACACCTTCGGACTTTTTCAGTTATATGAACTAATTTCTGCCCCCCCCCCCTTTTTTTTTTTTGCATAATGAAGTTTCAGTTAGGCTTCCATCACTTAAACGCCCAAAAGTCTTGATGAATATACAATTTTCTCCCTTTATAGAGATTTTCATAGGAATGAGATAAAACTATAGACATGCCTCTGAAATTTCCACCATTTAAACAACCTATATCTTTCTATTAGGGTTGCTGATGAAATATAAGCCAGAAGCTGTTAAGTCTGATTTATCAGTTCATCAGCACACAATTAGTTAACAACAGCCACATGCCAACCAGTATACTGAGTAGCATGGTGGGGAGGGAAGAAGTCAGCAGGGTTCCTGTCCTCACAGAGTTTACAATCTAACCAGGAAGGCAGAAGTAACACAAGTGAAAACTCAAGTAGAAGTTTTCACCTTCAGGGCCACAGTGCACTGGTGAGTCACCACATATTATCAGATCTGCCACAAGGAATGTGTGACTCATGAAGCTAAAGTACCACTGTTGGCAGATGGTTAAAAAACAAACATGAATTAGAGTGGATTCAAGGTTATCATAATAATAATGTCACATCCATTCACTTAGTTCTCCAGAATGTTTTCTTGAGGGGGAGAGAAAGGGCTGGCGTAACAGCTAACGCCCACGCACCCATGGCCCCAGTGGTGTGCTGTTCTCAAGGATGCCATCTACCATGTGTCCCCAAGCAGTGACAATAACACCGATGTGAAGGAGGAGGAAGAACAGCAGCAGCAGGAGAATTGCCAGCACTTGCTGTGCACTGATTAGGCACCAGGTACTATGCTGAGTGCTTATAAGGGTTGTTTCATTTACTCTACATGAGAAACCTCTGAGTAGTCATCTTCCCTGTCTGGCAGAGTAAATAACAACTTCAGTGCTAAACAGCTCGAGTCTGTCTTTAGCAGGAGTTCAGAGACAGGAGAGATTAGCATAGCCTGGGCTGCTGGAAACGTTTTTTCCAAGCAGTGCATGAGCTTGAGCAGGGCCACAGAGGACAAGTTGGCTCTGCACAAGCAGGGGAGAAGGGAGGGCATGTGGGGTCTGGTATAAACGAGACAACTGCAGTACATTGGCGACAGTCTCACCTTCTGGGCACCTCTAAGCAGGGACCAGGGCTTGCAAGATGCGTGCAATTGCCCTGTGCCCACTTGGCTGTTGCCTGCAGTGCATTCTACCTCTAGGCCTTTGTCTGTGCTATTTCCTCCACCCTTGCTTGCTTTGGTTAAGTAGCTCCTGAGGGGACACACTGGATACTCTGAGATCTTGTCTACTCTGTCTAGAAAAGAGAAACTGCTTCTTGGAGACAACGAAAGCAAACTATTCCCCCCTTGACTGCTGGAAAAATTCAGCTTCCCTTCAGGCTCCCCCTCTGTGGTGCTGCCTGTGGGCCCAACCCCAGCTGTAGACTTGTCCCTGTCCTTCCCCTTAGCCTGCCCCCAATTCTTGACTAGCTCCTCCTAAGGCCAAAAAGGAGCCACCCTGCCACAGAGCCTCCTTCAGTTCCGTGCCCTCAGCCAGGCAGCTTGTCTGGGTAGCCATGAGCTGTATGTACCCTGAAAAAACCAACCCACACACCTACCAAGCACCCCTCAATTTAATCATTTCCCTTACCAAAACCTTGCAGTTCATAATGAGCATTTATCAGCTCCTTAGATGTGTGCCTGGCGCTGTTCTACGCAATCGCGTGCATTACTTTATGAAATTTTTACAAGGAAGCTGTGAGGTAGGACAAGTGCCACCTACATTTTACAGGTTAGGAGTCAGTGGCTCTGAGAAGTAACCTCTGTGATACTAAGGGAGGACAGCGGCATGATGCCAGGCAGACCGCGGCTCCTAAGTGTGTTGCTCTCCTGCATCAGCCGTGCCTTCAGATCAACCCCTGGCAGTCAGGCCCTCCACTGGGGGGTTTAATTCTCTAGTCCTAACTTCCCATGTAGCCTCTCAGCATGCTCCAACCACCAGTCTAGATAACACATAGTTGCTGGGTGTACTCTGCCTTCCCCCATCACCATGACTTTGTTTCTGCTGGTCCCTCTGCCTGGAATGTCATCCCTCGTGACCTTCTCTCACCACTTCACCCTTTAAAATCTGCCTATTCCTCAAGGTTTTGCAATTTAATCTCTCAGCTCATTGCTATTGATATCACGCAGGGCCCTGCGGGGCTCCTGGGCACAAAGCCTTTCTGTGTTCCCCAAGGCCTTCCTTTGATTATAGGAAGCAGCCTTCATTCAGCCTCCATGACCCTCCCTGAGTTACAATGGGCAGATTCAAGCAGTTGTTAATTAGGGAAGGGAGGGGATGTGAGGCCTGGGAGAAACAAGCAGTCAAGAGTAGTCTTGGAGTAACGTCCTATTTCCCACCTAAGCATACACACAACAATATCTTTGAACTACATTACAGATACTGAAATCCCCTCAGGTGGGAGAAATTTAACGATGGTATGCTGCCCAGAAGCATGTAGACTCCAGACCAGCTGGACCTGAAGGTTGATGATGGTGACTCCTACTTATCTCACCACCAACCCATCAAAAGAATGTCCACAAGCTGATCACACCCAAACCTTCTCACCATCTTTCCTAAATTGGGACACAGGGTTTTGATGGCATTGGCCTGCTGTGGCCCCCTTTGCCTGGCAAAGTTTAAACGCTATCTTTCTACTTCAACAAAATTCTGTCCCCGAGATTTGATGCGGCACCAGTGTACTTAGAAGCTGAGCTTTCAGCATCATCATCAAAATTAGTCTCTGCCTTCCCCATGTATGTCCTTCATATCTCTTTCATAGTGCATCTCCCTTGCTTTACTGTTATTTGTCCAGTTACTTTATCATCAATCCCTGATAGGCAGGAATTGGGATTACGGTCAGTAAATTCCATTTGGGTGTTAAGATCAGTGCCTGCATGTGGAAGCTGCTAGCCCTTACAAGAAATGCTAGCAGAGTTAAACTGGATGGCCACAGTTCTACCTTTTTCCCAAACACCTTCACACAGCAGCCTACCAAAGTGCATGACAGTTCCACCATCAGAGCCACTCCCTTGATTTAAAAGCTTGCCTCTAGAAGGTCTCTGCTGAAATGTAGACATAATAGCTAGAAAGGTAATGGGTTGATTCATTAATACCTCAGGTTATTAGTTACTCAACCATCAGAGTTCAATCACCACTGGTCTGGAAAGAATGGACTCATTTTCCAAGGTAAGCAATGCCTCATTTCTTGATGGTGGACACAGGTGAAGAAACTCTTAGAGATGCCTCCTTCACCAGCAAAATGATTCCCAAGTGGTTGCAAGCTTCTAGTCCATTCCCTGTGATGATTCAATAGTGTTTACAAAGAAACAGCATGATCTTTCTGTTCTAGAGGGGATATGGGTGAAACAGCAGGGGGCGGGGTGGGGGTGAAGCAAGGCTTCAGGTTCTGACATGAACCTGCTGTATCTCACTCAAAAATCTTGGCTCAGAAACCTTGTAGTGAAGAGAGGTTAGAAAGGGACTAAACCAAGTTGAATAGTGGCCCTCCCAAATTCATGTCCAACTGGAAGCTCAAAATGTGACTTTACTTGAAAAAAGGGTCTTAGCTGATGTACTCGGAACCAGATGAGGACATACTGGATTAGGATGGGCTCTAAATCCAATGACTGGTGTCCTTAGAAGAGGAGAGAACTCACAGACGCAGAGTAGAGCAGGTGAGGATGAAAGCAGACATAGGAGGAATGGAGCTAGAAGCCAAGGGCTGTCTACAGCTAGTTCTTCAGAAGCTAGAACCAGAGGCATAGAACAGATTCTCCCTCTAAGCCTCCAGCAGGAACCAATTCTGCCAACACCTTGATTTTGTACTTCTGGCCTTCAGAACTATAAGAGGATATATTCCTGTTGTTTTAAGCCACCAAGTTTGTTATGGCAGCCCCAGGAAACTAATACAGTAACCAACTTGCAGAGATGGCCTAACATGTACCAGGCACTTTACTTTAGCGCTACACAACCCTCATGAAGGGAGCTGTTACCATGTTTTTACAGATGAGAAAGACTGATACTCAAAGAGATTAATAACTTGTCTAGCGTCACAGAGTTGGGAACCTGGAACTGGCAAATTTGGTTTGGAGCCTATGAAGTTGTATTAGATTGTTGGTGTTCTTCTTCTGTCACTGACGTCCTCTTAATTTCTTTCCCTGAGGGCTTACTAACTTATAGGAACTCCTTCAGAAGATCTATATGTTGGCTCCTAATCTCTTCCTATTTTGTTTACAGATGTATCGTGCACAGGGAAGCTTCTGGCACATAAAAGTTGCTTAACAAATATTTGCTGAATAAATGAATCCTCTCCTAAATCCCATGGTGTAGGTATAACTATCATACTCCTTTGCAGAAGAAGAAAATGAGCCTCTCAGGGGGTCAGGGACTTTCCCAGAGTCTTGATCTGACCTTGGTATCAGATCAGAGTGGGATTCATTCCCTCACCCCTAAGCCAAGGGACACTGACATTCATGAACCCAGTTCCTCAGAATTGCCTGCACTTCATCATATTCAGCATATCATTTATTGGGCATTGCCCATTCAAGCACGGGGTGAGGTGTTTTGCAAACAGTTTCACTTCTAACCCTTATTGTACTCCTATGGACTAGTTACTATGAGCATCCTGTTTTAACATACTGGGATTTGAGGCACAGCGAGATGAAATAATGTTTCTGATGTCACAAACTGGTGGACTGGTAGGTGACAGGATCACTATTCAATCTCTGATTTCAAAGCATGTGCTCAAAGCCATTAAGTAGACTGTCTCTCTTAGCAGAAACCCCACCCAACATGGACAATGTTAAAAGAATGAAAGCTGAAGGCTGGTGATGGCCTCCTCCAGGCTTCCTCCTTTTGTGGGCAGCGGATGGGACCTCCAACTCTATGCAATTCTGAATAGAAATGTAAATTCTCTGAATTCTCTGTGCTCACTCAGCTCATCCTGGGTTGGTTCTATTCACCCTTTGCCAGAAAGCATAGGCTCCTCCCAGGAATTCTCTCTCCCTTCCTTCATCTAAAGCTGAGAGGACTGTTCATTTATTTCTCTGTCAAATAAAGATGGGCTTAAAGATAGAAGAGGACTGTGGATATACCAGGAATATAGCAGTGAAAAGACAAATACTACTATTTCTCTTCCCAAGAGACTTCACCCAATGTTTTTTTTTCCTTGCTAGTTCCCAAAAGTTCTATCTTATTTATTTCCCTTGGCAACTGCTGGCTTCACACCACCATGAAAGGTTTTTTTTTAATGCAATCCCAAGATGCATTCCCCTTCAGAGTTAAGGATACTTAAAGCTAAGATTCTGTAATGATACTGCTTTTTAACATGTGTTCAGTCTTTGCAAATGACTATAATTTGGCAGAGTTGCTGTCATCAGGAAGGTGGAAGGGCCTCCCACTTCTGGAATTATACCACAGAGGTGGATGTCTACCCTGCCTGCGAGGAAGCCTGGCTTTGCCTAGAGTGCCCCTGTATTACCTTCCATTCTGGCTGAGTGTCTAAGAAGATCTTGAATATGATAGTGGTAACAGCAAGGAAACCCAGAGAACATCTCAATCAGCCTTCCCAGTTCACTCATGGAGAAAATGGGACTCCCCAGAGGGAATTCACTCTCCCAGCTGACAAGCGCCAGCTGGTCTGAATCCCTTCCCATACACAGTATTAGGCCATTACATTACTGGTCTTTGTGGATGTCGGTAAAATGCCCCAGAGTAGGAGGAAAGAGTTTATCCTGTGAGAAGGGAAGGGAAGCAGGTTCATCTGGGGCCTCTCCTGGAACTTGCCATTTATAATCATGTCAAGGTAACCTACCATGGACTTGACCCTCGCGCCCAGGAATATGAGTGTGAAGAGGAAGGAGTGTCTCAGAAGGGACCTTGATACAAAGCAGGCAAAGGCAGCAAAAGTGGTATTGAGTGACACAAGGGCTTGAGGATTTATTGTCCACTCACAGACAGACAACAGTCTGGCCAGAGGGCCTTAGCAATCCTGCAAATCATGGGGCCCCTCAGGGCAGGCTTTTCCCACTGAGCTGTGCATTCTCTGGAAAGAATCACCCTGGCTTAAGAACAAGGCCAAGTGGTGTGCCCAGTTTAGGGCCATGTGGTGGGAGGAGGGGAGTTCTTCATCTGTTATGACTCCACTTTGGACTGATCCTTGGAGATTCTAGAAGCTCTTTTATGCATCCTTACATCTAGGGTGCAATAGTGGATGCTCAATCAATATTTATTGACTGGATGAGTCCCCTGGGAAGGGTAATGTATTAACGTATTATCTGCTGCTAATAGCTCTGTGCAAATTAGTTTAAAATTAAAATGAACACTTCTTCAGTATTTTGCATCTTATTACAGTAGCACATGCATAATCCCATTTAGTTTTCACAGTATTCTTAGGAAAGCTGTATTTGTGACCTTGGGTAAAATAGCTAACCTTTCTATGACTTAGTTCCCCCATCTATAAAATGAAATTAATAGTATGTGTAAAGCATTAGAGTCTTTCCATAGGGACTGTTATTTCTATGTATTGTGGCCTGTTCTCCATTCCAGGGAGATAGGCTATTTAAATGGTGCCTTGGGATGTGGAGACAGAGCTGTGACTAATGTCAGCTCCTGCTCAAGGTTACCATCATGGACCCTGACCGCTGGCAGACAGTTCCTCACCAAGACAGAATGTGGGCTGGAGTCCACTCTGGCTTCACAACTTTAGCCCAGAATTTTACTTTGGAAGGCACTATAAATTCTTCCTTTGGTTGTTTACTTATTGTTCTCAGATTATGTGGAAAGGCCTCTGGAACCTTCGGACAATGTTATCATGAGCCTGGAGAACTGGTGAGGGAGAAGCTAAGAGGAAAATAAGAGCATGGGGGTTGCTGGGGACCCCACCTTGGCATTTGTTTGCCACATTTTTCTCAGCTGGATATTCATTAGTACCCAGGGTCTATGGCCAAGCCAAGTTCCTCCACTCCACTCTGTTCTCTTCTACTGCAAGCCTCCAGCCTGAGCCTGGTAAATGAGCCCCAATCCTCATGCCCTCGACTTTCTTCTCTCCACTAACTCTGCCTTATGAGGGAACACAACTCTGTAAACATCAGAACACAGGAAGAGGAAAAGAGAGAGAAAATAAACAAATTAAAAAAAAAAAAAAGGAGTACATGGAGTACATGCTGGGCTGTGAGGGGGACGGTATAGTGGGAAAGGAGATGGAGAGTTAGACAGGACGATGAGATCCCAGGAGGTGGAGTGGGTTCAGCCATTGATAAGGACTCTGAGCCAAGGACATTTAATATCAAGTTTGCCAATAGCCAGCCTATGGGCTGAATCCAGCCACGAATAAATTGAGGGTTTTAACATTTGGAGAATTTTCCATAAAACCCCAAATATCCAGCTTAAAAAATTCTAGTCATGCTGGATTCACATTTCATAGCAACAATAGACCAGAGCAGTGGAGTAGCTGTCCCCTCTAAAGGGGCACATGCCATTCCTACTTGACACAGTCTCCACCACTCTCTATTGTGTGGCACTCAACCTCGGTCACTTACTTAAATTATTTAAGCCCCTGTAGGTACCCAAGACTGAAAGACTTAGTTTATATGTATCATTCTTAGCACCAGTTGGTGAAATGGCCTCCTTCTTACCTAGCTACCTCCAAAATATAGACCTGAAAGATGGTTTTGAAAGGAGTATAGAAGGGTGGAGATGAGGAGTAGAGGTGAAAAGGGAGAGACAATTTGCAACTGGGAAAGGAAAAAACCCATAGTGAGGAGAAGAAGGTTTCACAAGTAGAGAGAGAGGGAGGATTCTCCTTTCCCATCTGTTCCCACTGGCTCCCTGGATTTCCTTAAACAAGGCATGTAATCTTTGTGCATCAGTAACTTTCCTCATTAGTACAAAGTTGCATCACCATATTCAAAATCAAATAATGAAACTTCCATCCTGCTCTTATGAGAGTAAATCAGATGGAGATTCTGAAATAAATTGATCAGTGATAGCATACTGTTTATATTGGCTTCCCTGAAAGACTGATTTAATATTTATCAAGCCTAGAATTTGTGCACCTGTACAACTGATACCTTTACTACCTTCTTTCAGCTTGTATTAATTTCACAAAATGAGGCATTTGGTCTCAAGAATTTCTAGGTTAAAGCTTTCAAAAGGGTGGTGGAGTTGTGTGTGCTGGGGAAGAAGCGAGAGAAAGGTGAGGTTTATTGTACATCATTTCATTAAAACATCAGTCAATCTTAACTATCCTTTAAATAGTTCTCATCTCCCTGACTACCAGTGTTTGCCAATATTGCAGCTGATTTGATGTAAAAATTCTGAAATTGTTTGCTATTTCTGAAAGAAAGAACTTTCATGCTGGAGATATTTAAGGACTTTCTGTTTACGTGTTTGCATCTATCAGGATTAACTCTGATCAGTTTTTCCTAACCCAGACATCAAATTGGTCTAGAAACTGTACATTTCATTCATTCACTGAATAATTCTTGAGCACCAGCAACATACCAGGCACTGTTCCAGGTGCAGGAACAAAGAAAGAGAGGCCTCTCCTCCAGCCTAGAAGGTGGACACCAGCATTCAATAAATCCACACAGGTTCAGACTAATTACCAGTGGGGGTTGGGAATGAAAGCAGCTTAAACCAAGGTGAGTTGAAGTTGTGTGAGGCAAAGAGGGCTCTTTTAATAAGATGCACGCTGAGGAATGAACATGTCCTGGCTCCAGTGATAAGAAGGAAAGTTCTCTGTGAAGACCTGGGGGAGGGTGTTCCTGCAACAGAAATAGCAAATGTAGAGGTTTGGAGGCATGGAAGTGCCTGCTTTGTGTAAAGAAATGGCAGCAGCAGGTGGAGGTGGGAGACATGGGTTGGGGGGTGCTTGTTGGAACCAGTGAGATCAATTACAAGATATTTTAAGGGACATGCAATTTTGTTACTTTTAAGCACTGAATACTAATTGGAAGCAGGCTAATAAATGTACTAAAGAACCCCCTTAGGGAACCTACTTTAATGAATAGAGAAGTGTTTACAATTATAGTAACAGGGTTGTCTGTAAATAAATGTGTCTAAAAATGCCTAATTTGACATTTTAAAAACAATTTGTCCTTTTAAGCAGTTTAAACACACCATTTCCCAAATGTTGTTAAGATCTTCCATTTGCATTCTAAATCTTTCATCTCTTTTCTCCCTCTTCCCCTCAAGTAAGTTCTGACTAGCTCTTAAGAACTTGGAGTTCTTCATAGATTTTGAAAGGCCAACACCAATCAAGTTCTTACTGAAACTACCACAAACTTTTAATGAATAAAGTCTAGATATTTTGCAGCATTCCTAGAACAATAGTTGATAGTTATTAGTTATTTTGATTCACAATGTGTGTACATTATTAACTCCACCTTGCAAATGAGGAAAATGACACTTAAAAAAGTTATATAGCTTCATCAAGGTTACATGGCAAGGAATCAGAAGGGTCAAGATTAAAACCCAGATCCTCTGAACAACCTACATACATTTAAGTATAGTAAGTCTGCTATATTAGAAGTTAAGTTGGCCTAGGTTCTAGTCTCTAATCTGTTGCTAACTAGCTCATGACCTTGGATGAGGAGCTCAACCTCTCTAAGAGCTTAGTTTCTTTATCAGGAAAAAATGTTGCTCATGATACCTGCTTAGTCTCACCAGACTGCATCCATTTCACAAATGTGTCCTACACACCATGGAGTGTGCTGGGGGCTGCATATACCAGGGAAACAGGATGCAGAAGCTGGCTTCATGGAGGTTACCATCATGGAGAAGGAACAGATGTGATTCAAATGATCCTACAAATAGTAGTAAAAAATCACAGTGAAAGCAGGTTTTCTGAGTCCTTACAGGAAGACCTGATTAAAGGTGTACCTTACCAAGGGTTTTGGCATTGCTTTGGGCCAATCTTCATTGCAAATATCCAACAACCGGCACAAGCAAGGCTCTGACCTGGCATCTCGGTGCTCAGGAACCTGTTGCAGATCAGTGAGACAGCATATTCTCTTCTAAGGCAAGAAAGATCCTGAGTTCTTTGGCAAAAAAGTCAGACTTGCCAGGAAGACTCAGTGGTCAAGTCCTCAAATGCTGGAAAGGAAATTAGTTTTAACAAAAACACAGAGCTGAACATTAGGCCCTTCCACTTTCTGCCTCAGATGCTAATCTGGCTGGCAATTGTGTACAGGAGACAAAAGGTCACATAGGTACTCTGTGCTGTATGCCTCTCCCCCACCAACACCTTTTTAATCTCTGATGGTGTGATGAAGGATTCAGGATGCTGGGCTCCTGCCTTAATCAGATTCATTCCACTCTGTTGGTGGTGGTGGTGGTGCTGTTTTCTGGTGTCTCTGAGGAAATAAAGATGATAAATAGAGAGAAGTCTCATACTTTATTAGCATGGATGGGCAGACAGATCCCAGTAGTAATTAATCCCAAGATGCTTACAAATTTTTCCTTCTTTGTTGACCAAGAGTTGGGGTTTGCAGTTGTTGCCATAAAGGAAGAATGAAAACTGAACAACTATGTTCTGATGGAGTTGGAAAGAGATGGCAAAATATTGATTAATCATCCCATGATACTTAACAAATATCAGTGTCCTACAAGTCAAGACCTTAGGTGCTTAAGGAAAAACAAGTCATAGGCATGCAGTATCCTCTTAGGACAGCATAGAAAATTCTGTAGCTTAAGCCTGAGTTAGCAAAGATCTTTTTCTGGGGGGTGGGGTAAGGAAAAAGGGAATATAAAGAAGGTAAGGACCAACCCCAAACAATGTAAAACAGCAATGAATCCTTGTGGAAATTGGGTTGTTTTTGGAACTTTTGTGTATAACTAAGGATCAGGCAGAAAATCCTTTTGTTTCAGTCCTGGGATTGTTCAACACCTTTCCAGAAAATCCACATCTCTTTCTTGCCTAGCAAGGACTGCAGAATGGCTAAAGGTCAGTCATTCCAGGACAGTCATTCTGGAAGGATTTGAGCTGTTGTGAGGTTTTGGGGACACTATTGTGATCATTAATTCTTTTTATGCTTTGACCTAAGTAAGAACAGGAAATTCAAGTTTTGGTTCTGGCTCCATTAAGCATGAATCATGTGACCTTGGGTAAATCATTTTACCTCTCTGAACCTCAGTTTACTCACCTGAAAAATCAATAATTATGCCCAGCATACCTTGAAATTCCTATGTTCCTGAATTTTAAAACTCTGCATTTATAGCAATTTTAGGATACTGGGCTGAGTATATCATCAAACCAGGACAGATATCTCTCATGCTTTTTAAACATATTTGAGAGGTGAAAGGTGTATTTGTGGAGTGGTGGTGGTGAGATGGGATTTATCTATTTCTTCTTAAAGATTTTTGGGAAGCATTAAAGATAAACAACTAAGTCCTTCTCAAACTCTTCCAAAAGGTTGAAGAAGAGAGAACACTCCCAAAGTCATTCTCTGAAGCCACCATCACCCTGACACCGAAAGACAAAGACACTACCAAAAAAGAAAAGTGCAGGCTAATATCTTTGATGATTATAGATGCAAAAATTCTCAACAAAATATTAGTAAAATGAATCCAACAACACATAAAAATGATCATATACTATGATCAAGCTGGATTCATCCCAAGGTCACCAGGATGATTCAACATATGAAAATCAATCAATGTGATACCTATATCAGCAAAAGAAAAAACAAAAACCTCATGATCATCTCTAGATGCAAAAAAATCATTTGATAAAATTCAACATTAATTTATGATAAGAACTCTTAACAAACTGATATAGAGGGAATATATATCAACATAATAAAAGCTATTTATGACAAACATAATATTCAATTATGAAAAGCTGAAAGGCTCCGTACTGAAATCTGGAACAAGACAAAGATGGCCACTCTCACCACTTCTATTCAACAGAGTACTGGAAGTCCTAGCCACATCAATCAGGCAAGAACAAGAAATAAAAGAATCCAAATTAGATGAGAAGAAGTAAAATAGTCATTGTAGGCAAATGACATGATACTAAATATGTGTGCTCAATTGCTCAGCTGTGTCCAACTCTTTACAACCCCATGGACTATAGACTACCAGGTTCCTCTGTCCATGGGATTCTCCAGGCAATAACACTGGAGTGCGTTGCCATTTCCTTCTCCAGGGGATATTCCTGACCCAGAAATTGAACCCTTGTCTCCTACATTGCAGGCAGATTCCTTACTGTCTGAGCTACCAGGGAAGCCTGATACTAAATATAGATAACCCTAAAGACCCCAAACAAAAACTACTAGAATTGATAAATTCAGCAAGGTAGCAGGATACAAGACTAACCTGTTGTATTTCTTTATACTAGCAGTGAAATATTACAAAGGGAAAGTAAAAAAAATATACATAAATGTATTTTTTAAATACCTTTTAAAATCACATAAAATAAAATGCTTAGGAATAAACTTTGACCAAGGAGGTAAAAGATACATGCTGAGAACTATAAAACATTGATAAAGGAAACTGAAGATGATTCAAAGAAATGGAAAGATATCTCATGATCTTAGATTGGAAGAATTAATATTGTTAAAATGGCCATACTACCCAAAGCAGCCTACAGATTTAATGTGATCTCTATCAAATTACCCATGAAATTTTTCACAGAATTAGAATAATTCTAAAATTTATATGGAACCATAAAAGACTCAGAATTTCCAAAGCAATCCTGAGGGAAAAAAAATAAAGCTGGTGGCATAACTCTCCCAGACTTCAGACAATACTACAGAAATGGTAGGGACCTAACAGAAGCAGAAGATATTAAGAAGAGGTGGCAAGAATACACAGAAGAACTGTACAAAAATGATCTTCATGACCCAGATAATCACAAACTATCTGATCACTCACCTAGAGCCAGACATCCTGGAATGTGAAGTCAAGTGGGCCTTAGAAAGCATCACTACAAACAAAGCTAGTGGAGGTGATGGAATTCCAGTTGAGCTATTTCAAATCCTGAAAGATGATGCTGTGAAGGTGCTGCACTCAATACGCCAGCAAATTTGGAAAACTCAGCAGTGGCCACAGGACTGGAAAAGGTCAGTTTTCATTCCAATCCCAAAGAAAGGCAATGCCAAAGAATGCTCAAACTACCACACAATTGCACTCATCTCACACGCTGGTAAAGTAATGCTCAAAATCCTCCAAGCCAGGCTTCAGCAATATGTGAACCATGAACTTCCAGATGTTCAAGCTGGTTTTAGAAAAAGCAGAGGAACCAGAGATCAAATTGCCAACATCTGCTGGATCATGAAAAAGCAAGAGAGTTCCAGAAAAACATCTATTTCTGCTTTATTGACTATGCCAAAACCTTTGACTGTGTGGATCACAATAAACCGTGGAAAATTCTGAAAGAAATGGAAATACCAGACCACCTGACCTGCCTCTTGAGAAACCTATATGCAGGTCAGGAAGCAACAGTTAGAACTGGACATGGAACAACAGACTGGTTCCAAATAGGAAAAGGAGTATGTCAAGGCTGTATATTGTCACCCTGCTTATTTAACTTCTATGCAGAGTACATCATGAGAAACGCTGGGCTGGAAGAAGCCCAAGCTGTTATCAAGATTGCCAGAAGAAATATCAATAACCTCAGATATGCAGATGACACCACCCTTACGGCAGAAGGTGAAGAGGAACTAAAAAGCCTCTTGATGAAAGTGAAAGAGGAGAGTGACAAAGTTGGCTTAAAACTCAACATTCAGAAAACTAAGATCATGGCATCTGGTCCCATCACTTCATGGGCAATAGATGGGGAAACAGTGTCAGACTTTATTTTCTTGGGCTCCCAAATCACTGCAGATGGTGATTGCAGCCATGAAATTAAAAGACGCTTACTCCTTGGAAGGAAAGTTATGACCAACCTAGATAGCATATTAAAAAGCAGAGACATTCCTTTGCCAACAAAGGTCCGTCTGGTCAAGGCTATGATTTTTCCAGTGGTCATGTATGGATGTGAGAGTTGGACTGTGAAGAAAGCTGAGTGCCGAAAAATTGATGCTTTTGAACTGTGGTGTTGGAGAAGACTCTTGAGAGTCCCTTGACTGCAAGCAGATCCAACCAGTCCATCCTAAAGGAGATCTGTCCTGGGTTTTCATTGGAAGAACTGATGCTGAAGCTGAAACTCCAGTACTTTGGCCACCTGATGCAAAGAGTTGACTCATTGGAAAAGACCCTGATTCTGGGAGGGATTGGGGGCAGGAGGAGAAGGGGACGACAGAGGATAAGATGGCTGGATGGCGTCACCAACTTGATGGACCTGAGTTTGAGTAAACTCCGGGAGTTGGTGATTGACAGGGAGGCCTGGCGTGCTGCAATTCATGGGGTCGCAAACAGTCCGACACAACTGAGTGACTGAACTAAACTGAACAAAGTTATAGTAATCAAAACAGCATGGTACTGGCACAGAAACAGACATATGGGTAATGGAACAGAACAGAGAGCCCAGAAATAAACCCACACACTTAAATGTCAATTAATCTTTGACAATGGAGGCAAGAATATACAACGGAGAAAAAATAGTTTCTTCAGCAAGTGGTATTGAGAATGCTGGACAGCCAAATGTAAATCAATGAAGTTAGAACACATCCTCACACTATACACAAAAATAAACTCAAAATGGCTTAAAGATTTAAATATAAGACATGACAAATTCAAACTCCTAGAAGAGAACATAGGCAAAACATTCTCTGACATAAATCATATCAATGTTTTCTTTGGCCAATCTCTCAAGTCAATAGAAATAAAAGCTAAAATAGACAAATAGGATCTAATCAAGCTTGCAAGCTTTTACACAGCAAAGGAAACCATAAACAAAATGAAAAGACAATCTGTTGCCTGGGAGAAAATATTTGCAAAAGATGAAACCAAGAGGGTTAACTTTCTAAAATATACAGATAACTCATATAATTCAATAACAAAATCCAACCAATCCAATCCAAAGTGGGTGAAGATCTGAACAGATATTTCTCAAAAGATGACATTCAGTTAGCCAATAGGCACATGAAAAGATGTTTAACATCACTAATCATGAGAAAAATGCAAATCAAAACTACAATGAAGTACCACCTCACACCCATCAGAATGGTCATCATTAAAAGTCTGTTGTTGCTGTTCACTCACTCAGTCGCATCTGACTCTTTGCAACCCCATGGAATGCAGCAAGCCAGGCTTCCCTGTCCTTCCATCTCCCAGAGCTTGCTCAAACCCATGTTAATTGAGTCGGTGATGCCATCCAACCATCTCATCCTCTGTAATTCCCTTCTTCTCCTGCCTTCTGTCTTTCCAGCATCAGAGTCCTTTATAACAAGTCAGCTCTTCAGATCAGGTGGCCAAATATTGGAGCTTCAGTTTCAGCATCAGTGCTTTCAATGAATTATTCAGGGTTGATTTCTTTGAGGATTGACTGGTTGGATCTCCTTGCAGTCCAAGAGACTCTCAAGAGTCTTCTCCAACACCACCGTTCAAAAGCATCAATTCTTCAGTGCTCAGCCTTCTTTATGGTCCAACTCTCACATCTATATATGACTACTGGAAAAATCTTAGCTTTGACTAAATGGGACTTTGTTGGCAAAGTAATATCTCTGCTTTATAATATGCTGTCTAGGTTGGTCATAGCTTTTCTTCTAAGGAGCAAGCGTCTTTTAATTTCATGGTTGCAGTCACCATCTGCAGTGATTTTGGAGCCCAAGAAAATAAAGTCAGCCACTGTTTCCACTGTTTCCCCATCTATCTGCAATGAAATGGGGGGACTAGATGCCATGATCTTAGTTTTCTGAATGTTGAGTTTTAAGCCAGCTTTTTCACTCTCCTCTTTCACTTTCATCAAGAGGCTCTTTAGTTCCTCTTCACCTTCTGCCATAAGGGTGGTGTCATCTGCATATTTGAGATTATTGATATTTCTCCCGGCAATCTTGATTCCAGCTTGTGCTTCATCCAGTCCAGCATTTTGCATGATGTACTCTGCATAGAAGTTAAATAAGCAGGGTGACAATATACAGCCTTGACGTATCCCTTTCCCAATTTGGAACCAGTCTGTTGTTCCATGTCCAGTTCTAACTGTTGCTTCTTGACCTGCATATAGATTTCTCAGGAAGCAGGTCAGGTGGTCTAGTATTCCCATCTCTTTAAGAATTTTCCATAGTTTGTTGTGATCCACACAGTCAAAGGCTTTGGCATACTCAATAAAGCAGAAGTAGATGTTTTTCTGGGACTCTCTTGCTTTTTCAATGATCCAGTGGATGTTGGCAATTTGATCTCTGGTTCCTCTGCCTTTTCCCTGTACAATTTTACAAACCTCAAAAGTCTACAAATAACAAATGCTGGAGAGGGTGTGAAGAAAAGGGAAGCCTCCTATACTATTGGTGGGAATGTAAATTTGTACAGCCACTATGGAAAACAGTATCAACGTTCCTTAAGAGATCAAAATTAGAATTACCATATGATTTAACAACCCCACTTCTGGGCATATATCTGGAGAAAACTATAATTTGAAAAGATATATGCACCCCATATTTACAATAGCCAAGACATGAAAGCAACTTAAATGTCCAATGGCAGATGAATGGTTAAAGGTGTGGTACATATATACAGTGGAATACCACTCAGTCACAAAATGAATAAAATAATGCCATTTGCAGTAACATGTTTGAACCTAGAGATTATCATATTAAGTGAAGTCAGACAGAAAGGTAAATACCTTATGATACCACTTTTATGTGGAATCTAAAATATGACACAAATGAATTTTTTTTACAAAACAGAAACAAACTCACAGACAAAAAGACAGGATTACCAAAGGGAAACGGGTGGGGGAGGGATAAATCAGGAGTTTGGGAAGCAAATACAAACTACTATATATAAAATAGATAAACAACAAGGTTCTACTGTATAACTTAGGGCACTATATTCAATATCCTGTAGTGGAAAAGATATGAAAGAAATGTGTGTGTATCCAAAGCACTTTGCAGTACAGCAGCAAACTAACAAAATATTATAATTCAACTATACTTCAAATAAAAAATAAAATAAATAAGAATTGTTTGTAATTTGTATACTGAATACATAGGTGTTTCTAAAGAATTTTATAGTGTTTAAAACTGTTTATTCTCTTGGATATTTTAATTTTACTCCTCAAAGATTTTTTGTTTTCTGATTTTTTTGTGTGTGCATACATTCTCATTTTGTTTCCAACATTTTATCCTTAAAACATGGAGATGTCAACTTCAACCAATAGATTAAATATGTGTACTGCCTGAATTAGGGAAAACCTCTTATACTTTCTGGATCTTTGAGCATCTCAAGCTGAATCTGCTGAGTTCTTCAAAGTTCCAAATCTATTTGCTGAGGCAAGAAGAAAAAAAAATTCTTGGAGGGTATCCAAAATAGAGTCAGACTGAATTTCCAGTGGTCTTCTGTTTAACCCTAGCCTCTTCTGTTCAACCCTAGCCTCTTTGACTTGCCATGGGTCCTGTCCATCATACTGTATTAATGAGAAAATGGCCAAGAAACACCTACAGGTTTTTAGCAAACAAACTCTACTTCACTGGAGATGTGCTATTATGCATTAGAACACTGGGCAAAGCTAACAGTGCCACACAATAAATAAATACACAAATAAATAAAGGGAAACACAAGGCCTTTTTAGAGATGCAAAGTGGGAAAGAACATTATTTTCTCTCTCTTGAGACTCAGCCTCCACTATGAACCAAAAACCAGAGTTCACCACCCTAATACTCTAAACCTATTGAACCAGATCCAAATCTCTGTATCTAAATATGCTGTGAGCTGAACCTGAACAGAGCCAAAATTTCATCTGGTTCAAATTCATGTTCTTTTTTTTTTCTTCTCTGCTCATAGAATTGCCTAAGTGATTTAGTGACCAGCGTTTCTCACTTGAAGAACCTTAAGAAATGGTGCTTGCATGTGTGCTGTGTGACAGTGACCAAGATGAGTACTTTTATTTTTCTTAATATGAAATATCTATTCCAAGACTACAGAGGTCAGGTTCCTCATATCTTTGGTATGTGGTGGGACAAAATTTTGTGGACTTGAGGGTTTTCTTTCTTTTTTTTCTTTTTGGTTAAAAAACCAACACAGCTTCGAGACTTTCACATACAATAACCCAAGATAGTTTCTGTCTGCGCAGTTCCCAGATAAAAGAAAAACAAAACGAGTGCGGAGCAGTTGATAATTTTTTTGAAACAGGATACATTTTTCCCATGTTCAGATCTGAAAATACTCAACTGTAATTTAATCTACCTTTATTAGATTACACAGTTATGTCCAGAAAATTGTGGAAACCATCCTAAATTAGTAAGGGCAGGGAAGAAGCAGGCTGAATATGAGAATTCCTGCTGCTCTTGTCTGCCATGTCTTCTGAATAGAGAGGCAAGGCATGGGCGAAGCACTCGATTTATCAGGGACAAGGGAGCTCAGCACCCCTCAAGTGTCCCCAGTAGGAAGCCCACCTTCTAATTTGGAGTTACCCCAGCCCTCAAAGAGTCTGCTGGACAGCTGCAGAACAGGCCAAAAATGGCCAGATCATCCAAAAGTCACCCTTTACTGGTCCAAATATGCTTCATGCTTACAAAGGCCTATATAGTGTTATGGACTAAAATATGGACACCCAGTTAAATTTGTATTTTAGAGAAATAAAGAATAATTTTTAGTATATCTCAAATATTGCCTAGAATATACTAATACTAAAAAATTTTTGTTCATCTGAAATACAAATTTAATTGTCTGTATTTTGATTTGCTAAATCTGGCAACAAACTTCAAATCACTCCAAAATATCACAACACCTTTTACAATAGCAAAATTGAAATAAACCATGTGGTAGGAATGAATCTTAGGCTGTAAATATAGGTGTGAAAGTTATATATATATATATATATACATATATATATATAGTATTTTAAAGAGCAACATATTCTTCTTCCAACTGCCCAAACCAGCAGGAAATTCAGCCTCAGTCCACTAGGGGACCCTGCACATTCTTTGGGCCCCATCTCAATCCAGAACCTTAGGTGGTGTCCAGAGACTAGGGTAGTCAAGCTATCATGGTGGCAACTTGGGACTCTGTAATCACTTTAGGGACAGAGGCTCTATCCTGAGTTTCCTGTGGGGCCAGGTGACCTTTTTTCCCAAGACATAGCATCTCTGTACTTAGGAGCTCTGTTTTTGTTGTTGTTGTTGTTTTGTTTGGTTGGGGTTATTTCTGCGTCACCCTACACAGCATGCAGGATCTTAGTTCCCTGGCCAGAGATCCAGCCCAAGCCTCCTGCATTGGGAGAGCAAAGTCTTAACACCATTGGCCTACCACTTAAGTCCCAGGAGCCACGTTCTGATCAACAATCTTTCCATCCACATTGACTTTTACTTAAATTCTGTGAACTCTCTTCCTTTTCCTCTCGTTGACTTCAAAGGCATTCTCTCACTTCCAGTTGACCTCAAATATATAGTTGCTTCAGTAATTGTTAGGCTTTTATGTCAGACAGGGAAGTTTCTATCTTTAAGTATTACTGCTCCCTCCAAAGTAATCCCTGAGGAAATAATCCCTTATGGGGCTGAATACCTGCTTGAAATGGAAGCAGGTAAGATCATGGAGACTGCACAGGATGAGTTATTGCTCAGTAAATATTCTTTCTCCCTACCCCTATTTCAGCTCCATGGGAGGAGCCTTCATCCCTCACCCATTGATTTGTCATGTGACTTGCTTGATTTGTCATTACCCCTGGGATTTGTCATATGACTTGCTTCATCCAGTGGGATGTTAATGGACATGACCAAGCTAGGCCTTGAAATGTGTCTGTGTGGTTAGGTGTTCTCTTTTGTACTCTGCCATTATCAATGCCACATGTCCAAGGAAGATAAAAGACATGTAAAGCAGACTCAGAACAACTCATTGCTTAGAGCCAAACCCAGCCAAGTACAGCCCAGATCAGTTGAACCCCAGCCAATCTTCTGACACACAAACAAGAAATAAATATTGATTACCGTATGCCACTGAGTTTTGGAGTAGTTTGTCATGTAAAATAACAAATACAGGTACAAATAAAAATTCATATTTCAGTAGATTACTGAATTCAGTAAATTGTCTTGACACACCTAATGCTCAACTATGATACTGAAGCATTTATTGTATCCCAAAATCACAGCTATAAGCCTGTGATCCTATGGTTTGCTTGCTGTCTCTCCAAACATCTGACATCATTTTCTAAGTTATTTCTTCTAATAGCTAATATTCATATAATTCCTTGAAGTTTGCAAAGTGCCCTCAAATGCATTATCCTATTAGATCTTTTAAACAATCCAGTTGTGAGGTAAGGTTGATATTACCAGCCCTATTTGAGAGACAAACAAATTGATTCAGAATGAAATCAACGATTGCCCATGGGAACAAAGCCAGTTCTGAGTTCCAGACCAGAGCCAGAGTTCCAAACACATCTTCTCTCTCCTCCTACAAAGCTCCTTCCACCATACTATGATGGCCCTGAGAACACCCAGCACAGGTCTGGGCACATTAGTTCTCAGTAAACACCTGAGGAATGATGAGGAGACCAGTGAGTGTGAAGTCAAAGCTCCCAGGAAATATCTCACTAGCAATTCTCACCCCATAGTTTCTATTATTGTGTTAATTGGTATTTGGGGAGTGAGTAGAGGGACTGGGTAGAGAAGATTGGATGCTATTTAATACATTTTAGAAATTCTGCTTTAACAAATAAAATGTCTTTATTGATGGATCTTTAGTGGGCTTGAGGGGGGGTATTTGCATGACTTTCTAGGTGAGGAATAGAGCATACTGCTTTTCTCTAACTGATTTGGCCATGGAATCTTTTGAATCAGAAATCCTTTTGTAGGATTTGCTGGGATCCGTGGAACCCACCTTAGGAAATATCAGCTTATAGCCTTGGACTACCCTGGTCTGTCCTTTGGCATTTTCATTTTGCATTATCCAGAGCTGTTTGTGTTGTGGGCACCCTCCAGGCTCTTTAAGCTATTGTTAACGACTCTATTCTAATTTCAAGAAACTTGTAACTTAATGGGATGATAACTTGGTATATTAATTAAAGCTCTTTTCATTGCAAACACAAAAAGCAACTCTGGCTAACTTCTTTTAAGATTAGGAAGACTCACAGAATCATAAGAATTGCCAAACAGTTGGGATTTGAAAAGAAAAGGAATGGTGGCAGTTTAGGGGATTTCAGCCCTGGGAATCACTGAAGCTGCCACTCAAATAACTCTGCTGTGGACACATCTCTGTCTGCATCTTTTCACTCAGATTTCAATTCCTGGGATGGAGAATCTGATTGTCCTTGCGTAGGCCATGTCTTTTCCCCAGGATCATTCAGCCAGAGAAGAGAGGAAACTGCTGTGATCTGAATAGCCACTCTGATGCATGGCTCCCATGCCTGCCTTACATTGAATAGAGTCCCATCTTTTGTGGGGGTTGGTGTGAAATTGGTGGATAAAGCTATAATTACCCTTCAAAGTCTGTTATGTTTCTTTCTAGGGATGTAAGACATTGCTTTTTCTTCCTTTGATCACCAAATAAGTTTTAAAACTACACTATAAAAAAATTGAGTTTCCAGCACTAAAACACAAACTTAGCCTGGAGAATCACTTTTGCAATTAGGACATCCCATGAAACCAATGAACATTTGCTTAGGGGCTAGTGAAATAGTGGCTGGACTTGCTCACACTTTTCAAATCCTCTTAACCTCTTCCTTTTTTGCCAAATGCAGACAGCTGAATTCACAGAGTTTAATATATATTTGATGCAACTTGACTGTATACCAGAGATGGACTAATATGGAACTTCCCTGGTGGCTCAGATAGTAAAGAATCCACCTGAAATGCAGAAGCCTGGGGTTCAATCCTTGGGTCAGGAAGATCCCCTGGAGAATGGAATGGCAACCCACTTCAGTATTCTCACCTGGAGAATTCCACGGACAGAGGAGCCTGGCAGGCTACAGTCTATGGAGTCACGAAGAATCAAACATGACTGAGTGACTAACACACTTTAAACAATATAATAGCGCTACACAAACCTTAGAAGTAAGAGGCTAGCATACCCCTGGTTAGTTACCAAAAAAATAATGGTAAGGTAATCATCAAGAATGGTATCCCGGAAGAGAGCTTTGAGGGGGCATTTTTTAGTCTTGATTCAACAACAATCTAAACTATTTTTTAAACAAGTCAAAACAGGTTTTCTTCTGCCTCCTGAAATTCCAAATTCAAAAGCAAATGAGGCATTAAAAAAAAAAAATTAAGCCTCAAAAGGCTTCAGTACCTACTACTATGCTATACTGTGGGGCTTTATTTGAATATATTTTGCTTTTATTGCTTTGTGCTTTTTGCTGTCTGTGATTTACAAAGTAGTGTGGGAAAACAGTTAATACCGAATAAAAGTTAAAATTAAAACCACTTTTTCCACTATGGTGCTGTCTCCTTCCCACCCCCTCATCCCTGGGGGCCTGTTCAACTGAGTTTAGTAGCACAAAGGCTACTTAGTTCCTAAAGTCATAATCAACCTAAAATGAATTGATTTCTTAGCTCCAGGTCAAGATAAATAGTTAGTTGACAACTATGGTTGATAACGGAGAAGGAAATGGCAACCCACTCCAGTGTTCTTGCCTGGAGAATCTCAGGGATGGGGGAGCCTGGTGGGCTGCCATCTATGGGGTCACACAGAGTCGGACACGACTGAAGCGACTTAGCAGCAGCAGCATCATGGTTGATAATATGGAGAGAATTGACAAATAATGGAACAAGTTCATTTTAAGATACGTGTAGAATTCTGGAAGTTTGTGGCACATTTAAACAATTTGGGTTAATTCAAATAACATTATGTTTGGAGCTAAGCTTGCTTTGGGATCCAAATAGTTTCTAAAAAGAACAACTACTGTTCATAGCCCTCTGACACAAGAGATGTTAGATTGGCAGGAAAAGCTTGTTTCTCTCTGCCCACCTGAGGAATGACACCTAAATCTTTTCAACCTGAGGAGACAGACATACCCCATCCCAGCTGGCGACTCAGCCAAGGCTCTGACAATGCCCCCAAGTCTTTGCTGAATGCTTACTATGTGCCAGGCACAGTGCTGCTGTGCTGTCAGTTTTATACCCATTTTTTGGTTTAACCCATAAAACATTTTACACAGCACATTAAAATCCCATTTTACATTTGAGAATATTGAGACTGACAATGATCAAGAATCTTTTCTTGGTCAGACATCTCTACTCCCTATAATAACAATAACCAAAGTAAACAGGAAAGAGGGTTCACACAGAACATGAAGTAAGGAAGATAAAGTCAGTATCCATGAGATACATTAAAGCAGTAACAACCATGTCTGAGACATGGTGCTAGTATCTTTAGGTACTATCTTTAATCATCACATTGACACTAGGAAATAGGTAGTAAAATGGTCTCTATTTTAGTTCTGAGGAAGGTTAGGAAAACTGCCAGTAACTGAGCATTGCATGGTAACTCCTACAGACGTGCTAGCACAATAAAACAGACACTGGTGCAAAGGACACTGAGAAAAGTCAGGATAGCTTCAGGCCGCAAGTCATGACAATGAAGACTCTAAGTGGGAAGAAAGGCCTTCCACTTAAGCAAGTTTATAGGCTGTAACACACTCAGTCCAAGTGTTTGGTGACAAGAGCAGATAGTTATCTCTGAGTCACAGCTCAGTACGAAGTCTTCAGAAAGGAGAGGCTGACTGGTTGTCATGAGTCAGGAAGCTTCTCTAGGAGAAATGACATGCTATGAGCCTTATACCACAAGAGCATTTGGCTAGGGCTTCTAGTGCCAACCACACTGCAGAGTTTTCATGGGGAAGTTGGGTTCCAGGGAGTGTTTGTGGATAAATAAGTCACCATTATAACTGACCTTTTTCTCCACCAACTACTACCATCCAGCAAGCAAAGGGATTCTATTTTTAAGTCAAACTGTGCATTGGGTATCTATGTGAAACACAAGCTGTGCTGAATTTTTAAAGGAATCAAAGCCTTACTATAAAGGAATGAACTTTAATGAGTCAGTTAGCAGAGTGGCAGGTATCAGAGAAAGAACAGTGGAATTTGAATAACAATGCTTCCCTAAGGTGCTGGAACAGACAAGTAAAATAAGATTCCTAGTATTTGCTTTAAAATATTCTTAGGGGTGGTGGAGGGTGATAAGAGTAGCTGGAAATATAGAAAAAATTAGATAGACCATAGGTTGATAATGGCTGAATCTCTGTGATTAATATGTTAGGGTTCAGTATACTCTTCTACTTCATGTATGTTTAAAATTTTCTATAATAACTTAAAAAAAAGAAACAAGTATAGATATGGTCTACTATTCTATTCAATAGAAAATTTCATACCACTGGGAATATAAATGTGACCAGGGGGATGGCTTGGATTTCCTGCACAAAGTTGTAGGTTCTCCTTACGTTCAAACAATATCTAGGTCCTATACGTCCAACCTCCAAAATTCACCTCCAGTGTCCACTTCTCTCCATCTCCCCTGCACCACCCAACCACCACCAACATTGTGGCCTCTTAATATGCCTCCCTATTTCCATTAGAATGTCTATTTCCAGTCTCTTCTGCCTACAGAAGGAGTGATCTTTTCAAAATGCCAATCTGATATTTTCATGAGAAAAAAGAAAGCTGCAGAACAGTATAAGAAAGGGAAAAGCATATACATTCATACATATATATTTATATACTACCTGCTTATATTTGAGAGATAAACAAATACTTATAAAAATAAAAGAGGAGGAAGTGCACAATTGAGGACATAGGTTAGCAGCAAAATTTCTCTGAATGTCCTCTTATAAATCTTCACTTTGGAATTACGTAATGTTTACACACTCAAAAAATAACATTAAGTAAAAAAATAAAATAAGACATTTCTGAAAATTGAACACAAATTGAAACAAAAAAATAAAAACAAATGTTTATTAACTACACAAAGAAAATAATTGTTTCAAGTAACTTCCATAAAATTGTTTTGACTTTACATTCTTGTGAAATATATTTTAAAACCAAGAAAAGCTGCAAATAAATCTTAGGACTTCATTCAGTAGTTTTATTGTTAGTATTAGGTGGAACCATACAAAATTGCCAATATTTGGCCACTGTTGACCTATAAAATGAAAATTTCTTTTATTGCAAATATAGTAATATTATATAGTAATATTATTTTACACTATAAATATAACAATACATTTTGCATGTAATCTAATTCATAAAAATATAAATATAGTATGTTATAGCAATATTATTACTTTTGGAAATACTTTTTATATATTGTAGCATGAAACAAGTAATCAATGTTGTTAGGACAAAGTTTTTAGCAAAGTAAGAGAATTATTATTTTAGAAGTTAATAAATATCTTTATTTTTAAATGATATATAATTGACACATTTTATAAGTCTGAGAGGTATAATGAGTTGGTTTGATACTTTTATACACAGCAATATGATTACTATAGTAACATAGCAATCATCATTTCTTTGTGTTGAGAACTATAAAAATCTAGTCTATTAACAACTTCAAAGTTTATAATATAGTATTGTTAACTATAATCACTATGCTGTGCATTAGATCTCCAGAACTTATCTACTAGTTGCAAATTTGTACCCTTTAACAATATCTCCCAGTTTCCCCACTCCTATCCCCTGATAACCATCATTTTACTCTGTGTTTTTACACATTCAACTTTTTTAGGTTGCATGTCTAAGTAATAGCATACAGTACCTGTCTTTCTCTTTCTGACTTATTTCACACAGCATAATGCTCTCAAAATAAATTGCAAGTATCAGTATGAACTTGTGCTTCTTTTTCAAAAATATTAATTCCTAATTGTCCACTAAAAAGGACACTAAGCCTAAGACCCAGATTGTGGTGTCTAAACATCTTCCCACTGAAAGAAAGCAGAGATGCTGGTGGAAACAGCAGAAAACAGAAAAATTAAACTGGGGATATATTACTGTCTAAGGAAACTATCAGAGTAATGAGGTCCAGTTAAAAAGACAAAGATCTGACATGAGGGACTTCCCACCGGCTAAAGCAGGACAATTTATGCATCAACAGAATGATGACTAAAATTAATCAAAACACATTGAATACATAAAAACCATAAATTCATAATGATACTCAAAAAAAGAGAAAGTGAAAATAAAAGGAAAGGGGAGAAAAAGGAAGAAGGTGAAAAACACATCATTGGAAACACAGTTAGATGTAACTAGGTCACACTTTACTCTGCAAGCTTGTGATTAAAGTGAAAGAATCATATATATATCCTGCCTTTCCTGGAAGAACCATTTTCCAGAGTAGCATAACAACCCTTGATGATGAGAGAAATTTTTATCTTTTATAGAATGATTCTAACTAATAAATGTGTTAGGAAGGACAGCATTAGAAACTCATCATTTTTCAATTCTTAATGAAATAATTGATTCAGATAATGATCATCATTGGATGAAATCATTGGTTTAAAGGTTGATGAGGAAAATTACAATGGAGGGATTTAAGCTTTCATCCCCTTAAATGCTAAACCAGTTTTGTTTTCCTGGGATAACTCTCATTTGATCATAGTGTCTCATCTTTTTATGATATGAATGGTTTGCTAATATTTTGTTGAGGATTTTTATGTCTATATTGGGGATAAAAGTAAGTGAAGTCATTCAGTCGTGTCCAACTCTTTGTGACCCCACGGACTGTAGCCTACCAGGCTCCTCCATCCATGGGATTTTCCAGGCAAGAATACTGGAGTGGGTTACCATTTCCTTCTCCAATATTGGGGATATTGGCCTAAATTTTTTTATTTGTATTATGTCTTTGGCTTTGGTATCAGAGTAATACTGGTCTCATAAAGTAAGTTGGAAAATGTTCTTTCCTTCAGTATTGTCTGGAATAATTTGTGAAGAACTGCTATTATAATCTTTAAATGTTTGATAGAATTCACCAGTGAAGATATCTAGGCTTAGGTTTTTTTTCTCAGAAGATTTTTAATTACTAATTCAATTTCTTTACTTGTTGTGGATCTATTCAGATTTTCTATTTCTTCTTGGGTCAGTTTTGGTAATTTTTGTCTAAGAATTTAAAATTTTTTCATTTGGTCTATTTGTTGGTACAAAGCTATTCACGGTCTTCCCTTATCTTTTTAATTTCTGTAGCGTTTATGGTGATTTCCTCTCTTTCATTCATGATTTGATGATACTTGCCTTTTCCTTAGTTTGCCTAAAGGTTTGTCAATTTTGATGATCTTTTCATTCAGCTTATGATTTCATTGATTTCCTTAACTTTTTGTTCTATATTTCATTGTTTTGCTCTCTAATCTTTATTACTTTCTTCACCTTACGTTGTATTTGCTTTGCTCTTCACTTTCTAGATTCTTAAGGTGAAAGATTTGGTTATTGATTTGAGATAATTTTTATTTAACATAGGTATTTAAAGCTATATATTTCCCTCTTAGCACTGCCTTACTTACATCCCATAAATTTTGACATATTATGCTTTAATTTTAATTCAGTTCAAATTTCCCTTGTGATTTCTTCTTTGACTCATGAGTTATTAAGAAATGTGTTGTTTAATTTGCAAATATTTGTGGTTTCTCAAATTTCTTTTTGCAGTTGATCTCTAATTTAATTCTTCTGTGGTTGGAGAACACTGTGTTATTTCAATTCTTTTAAATTTATTGAGATATTTTATGGTCAGCATATGATCTGCCCTGGAAAATGTTCCGTGCATGATTGAAAAGGGTGAATATACCAACCAAATACTACAGGTGGAACATCTAGACATTAAGCACTTTATGATCTGATGCAATATACTGGTCAAAATGGACAAGATTATGTTGCAATAACAAATATAACTAAAGTGGTTACTTACCCAACCAGGATCCAGGCTGATAGGAATGCATCTCAATATGGCCTCCCACAATCACACTGGCAGGAGAAAAAGAAGGCAAATCATATACTGGCTCTTAGGGCTCTTCCCAGGAAAAGACACATTTTGCTTCCACTCTTATTTGATTAACTGAAGCAAGTCACATGATCATGTGTGTGCATGCTAAGTCACTTCAGTCGTGTCTGACTCTTGAAGACCCCATGGATTATAGCCTTCCAGGCTCCTCTGTCCATGGAATTCTCCAGGCAAGAATACTGGAATGGGTTGCTATGTCCTCCTCGAGGGGATCTTCCCAGCCCAGGGATGGAACTTGTCTTGTCTCCTGCATTGGCAAGCGGGTTCTTTACCACTAGCACCACCTGGTGGGGCAAGGAAGTGCTATTCTACCATATACCCAGAAGCAGACCTGACAATTTATGATGAAAAGCACTTATAATTGGCACACTACTATGAAATATTCCTGTGAAAATCTGCTGAATGCAAATCTAATAAACATTTCCACTATCTTTCAACTTATAAGAAAACTGTAGTATAGAGGAACAAGCTAAATGACACCATAACTAAGCAAAAAGACAAATCTAATTCTTTTTTAAACTGTGGTATGAAAGAAACATTAAAACAACAAAGAGTCTTAACAATTGAATGTAATATGTAGGCATGGTTCAGATCCTGATTTCAACTAAAAAGCCATTTGAGACAACTACAGAAATTTGAATATAGAATGAGTTTTAGATAATACCAAGGGATTAACAATGCTGTTAAGTATGAAAACGGCATGGTAGGATTGTCAGAAAATATCCATATTTTTACAAGTTGCATTTGTAGGTATATGAGGGTTCAGTTATATCTGTGATTGCTTTATGATACTTTGAAATTCATAAGCAGAGGAAAAATTGGTAGAGGAAGAAAATATGGCAAAATCTAGATATCTGTGGAATCTGAGTGGTATGTATATGAGACTATATTAAAGTATGTTCTCTGCTTTTGTATTATTAAAATTTATTTAATAAAAATATTTTAAAAATTTAATTTGAATCATGTCACTTCTTTAAAACCTCTTCATGGCTTTAGTGGTTGAATAAAAAGTTCAAATTTATTACAAGGTTCTTCAAATTTAGCATCTGTTTATCATCTTTGCCCTGATCATCTTCTTCACTGGCAACACTTCGATCGAACACTTACCATGAGTCCAGGACTACTTTGAGCTCTTTGCCTGCTTTATTATTTTCAATACCACAATAACCAGAGTTATTTTGTTATCCACTTTTTGCAAATGAGGAAACTAAAGTACAGACAGATTCAACAACTAGTCCAAAATCTCATAGCTAGCAGGTTGGGAAAACTGGATTTGAACCCATGCAGGCAGACTCCATCATCCATGCCATTAACCCCTTTATTTTATGGGCCCTTGATATTCCTCTCTCTTGTATGTTCACAAATTACTATGGTGCCTAGCACATGGCAGGAGCTTAAAATTTTTTTGTTAAATGGATGTTGATAGCTTAGGTTTCTATCACTTTTTCAGTGTCCTTATCTTCTCATTAATTCTGTTGCAAATATAGTTACTTTCCTGTTGATAGTCCATTGCTGTCATGATGACTGATAAGTATTTCCTGAAAGGAGTATTACAAGCACAGATAGAAAGTGCCCACTGAGTCCTTTCCTCAATGCGGCTTTCCTTATGACTGTCTAGGGTTCTCTCAATGACTCTTGCTCTTAATATATTGTAACGTAATTCTTTGTTTATATACTTACCTCTTATCCAGTCTATGAGTTTTGAGAGGCCAGGAACTCTATCTTATGTACCTCAGCCTCCAGTACCTAACACGGTAGTTGGCATGTCTTGTGCTATTAAGTTTATTGAGTAAATCAGTGTACAAGAGCTGCTAAAGAATTCCTCTTTATCTGTCAAAACCTAGCTTAAATGTTTTTATAAAAAAATTCCTCCTGCCTTCCAAAGTTAGTCTGTCCGTGCTCTGTGCCATTATTGTACCTTCCATATACACTTATAATTTTCTTCATGTTGCACTGTACTTTTCAGCCCACTTGTGTTCCCAACTAGATCATAAGCTTTGCAAATCTGGGACTGTGCTTTACTCATCTCTGTCTTACTAATACCTAGCAACATTACTATCACAGAGTAGGGGCTCAATACATTTTTGTTCAAAAGCAAAACTATGAAAACTTTTAAAATGCACAATTATCAATATATTTATTTATTGCCTTTAGCAGATATTGCAAATAAAAGAAATAGTTTACGTTCTGTCTTTGAAAAAAATTCTGATGGGACTTTGGAAATGGGACACATACCTTAGTAGAGTAATACTCTGCTGTGTGCACTATGCTAAGTCACTTCAGTCATGTCTGACTCTTTGCGACCCCATGGGCTGTGTAGCCCGCCAGGCTCCTCTGTCCATGGGGATTCTCCTGGTAAGAATACTGGAGTGGGTTGCCATGTCCTGTTCCAGGGGATCTTCCTGACCCAGAGATTGAATCTATGTCTCATATCTCCTGCTCTGGCAGGCAGTTCTTTACCATTAGCACCACATACCATCACCACCATTTCAAGTCTTTTGCCACTTTCTGTTATTTGCTTTTGAGCTATAAGTGAGTGATGGTCACTTTGTATTTATGCTGCTTCCTCTGCTAAACTTGCAGTATGTTACATGCCATTAATTTTTTTTTCCCCAAAAGATTCAATATGGGAAAATTGATGGCCATAACTGAGGATATAAAGTGGGAAAAATAATAAAGCAAATGAATATGGCACTATGGAAAGACTGGCAGCCTGCTTTTCTGCTCTGGGCCTCAGCTTCCTCATTTGTAAAATCAGATCTCACCAGATGATCCCAGAAGCCTCTCCTATGTTCTAGAATCTCGGCTATCTTTACCTCAAAGGAAAGGAAACAATAGGCTTCTGCAGCAGGCTGGTCTTGTGCCCTGGGGTGATATCTATCTGAGCAGGTGAACATCCCTCTATAAGAGGAAAAACAAACAAAAAGCTGTTTTTCTGGCTAGCCCAGGACCTGACTTAGAAACTTACCTTCTTATCACAGGTAGGATGGGGAGTAACCTGGAGTGATGATTTACAGTCATTATGACCACAAGCAAAATCAAATACACTATAGGACACTAGAAAGAGAGGGACTGTCTAGGAAGAAGGAGAGAGAGTACAATAAGTCCAACTTAAAATTGGACCTTCCCACCCCCACCCTGGCTGCAACCACCTGCTGGCCCAGTCTTCAAGGTCAGTAAACTTGTGGCTGTTTTCCACGGCAGGCACTGCTAATTGATTACAGAACTATTTTCTTCTAAAGCCAGACTTCATAATACAATGCTGCTCCAAACTCCAACAACTGTTTAGAGCTGGAATGTCAGCTAAGATCTATCTGGCATCCTGGGCTCAAATTTCCTCCTTATTCCAGCAGAGGAAAGTACTGCAAAGCGATGTGTAATTTTAACTAAATAAGAGACCCTGGGCAAGTTCCTTACTTTGGGCTCTGAGTATTGCCTAGTCCCCTCCATTCAGGCATTCTGTGTTTTGAGGATTCTAGTTCTCATCCCTCTTTGGAAAATAGGAACATTTACATGGCACTGCTATCCCAAAGCTCCAGCTTCTTCATGGTTAGCATTTAGTTAACCTGGATTGTATCTGGACACATCCAACATGACAAGTGTTAGGTGTCCACACAATCACAGGGGTCATGAGGTATGGTTTATTAACCCTCCCCAACTTCCAGACAAGTTCTCTGGAGTGGTAACAATCAGATTAAGCTGAAGTGAAGCTTGACTGACAATGTCAAAGAAAACTCTCAGGGCTGTCATCTGTTAAGAAATCATTGCTAGAATCTTCCTTGGCAAGAAACTACGTTTCCTTGTCTTATTTCAGGCCTAAATTGCTTTTATTTGTTCTGGAGACTAGATCAATAATCTCTCGCTCTCTCTGCTAGTATATATGAAATAAATAATTTTATATGAAGTAAAGTAAGGCAAATGGCAGAGTGGAGGAGGGTAGAAAAGTCAGTGTGTGAGAATGCTAATAGGAAAAATAATAGATAATATTAGATATTTATTGTGTGCTTTCTGCATGTCAGGCACTCTGTTATCGCAATTAATCTTGACAGCCTAGAAGATATGTACCATCATTACCCTCTATTTTACAGATGAGAAAACTTAGGCACAGGGTGTTAATTTTTCTAGGGCACTACAGTGATTTTGTTCTAGAGGAAAACCTGAATCAGGGCTCTCTGACTTCTTCCACCACACCACACTGCCTCTCCCAATTCAACACTAAAGAACTTTCTCAAACCACCCCAGGTTCATTAGTGAAGGTTCATTCAGTGTAAATAGTAGAATACCCATTATCAGGTGACGGTTCCTCTCCATCTATTGGCTCTGCTTTCACTCTCTTCTTTGGCAATCTGGTCCTTCATGGTAACAAGATGGCCACCATTAGCACTAGACATAGATCCTAGGCCTTCAGTAACCCCAATAGGAGAAATGATTCTCTCTCTCCTCAGTTGTAGAAAAAGATTGTGTCTTTTTGTCTCTTTTCCCACCTGTTCCTAGCTTGAAGCATCACTATGGCCAACTGGAAGAAAATGATGACTTGACTGTCCAGGCCTGGGTCAACTGTTCATCCCTGGAGGTAATGGGGAAAAACCCCTTCCAAATTACAAGGTCAAAAATTAGGAGGGGATATTCTAAGCAAAATTCGTGTATGGTGTCTTGAAAAAAAGTGGGTGGCAGGCAAAAACATTAGATGTCCAGTCACTAAACTTGTATCTATGCAACACTGCAATATTCCCAAAGAACTGGCAATTGTGGTAATGCTAAATAAAGCAGTTGTAAGCTTTGTTTTGGTAAAATTCTAGAAGTTTAGAACTTTTCCTGGTACCTGAGCTTGGACTCAGATGTAATGTATTAATATTGTCATTGTGGGCAGCCTCTCCATTGTTTCTCCTTCTGCACCTCCAACTAGCGCTTCACAAAGACCCCCCCACCCCCCTCACAGGCAGAAATAAGTGCAGGTCTCTTTCCTCATTTTAAAAAAGGCTGCACTTTTGCCCTAAGAAAGTTTTAAGCACTGCCTTGTCACTACACTGGGTGGTAGGAGGGACTCTACCTCCTCTTCAGCCACTTGTCACTCATTAGTTTCATTATTCTTCAAAGCCTATTTGTAATTCAAGGTCAGGTTCTCATCCAGCTTCTTCATGAAGCCCTTTCTAGTCTTTCCACTGCAGCACTTACCCAGTATCTCTCATGATGCAGGGTTTTCTTTCTTTAAAAATATTTTTAAAATTTCAAAATATTTGATGCATACAAAAGAGTACTTGTAATATATGTGCAACTTGTAAAGCATAATTGCCAAGAGAATGTCCATGAACCTGATGTAAGAATTCTGTTTTGGTTAGTGTTTAGGAATACAACTGATTTTTGTATTTTAATTTCATGTCCAGCCACTTTCTTAATCACTTTTTATTATCTCCTTATAACTATTTTTTATTGTCTTACAACATTGCTTAGATGTCTAGAATACACACACACACACATGTGTGTGTGTGTATATATATATACATAGACATGTGTATATATATATATGTTTCATGTAAAACATTATATTTCAACTTCTGTATATAAAATAGTATGCTCATTCCCAAAAATTTAGTTTTCACCCATCACCATGTAGTTGGACCTCCTTTACCATACCATACCCATTTCACCATACCCACCCTTCCCCACTGGTAATCACTATTCTGTTTTCTGTACCTGTATTGCTTCTGTTTTGTCTGGATTATTTTTGGTCAGTTTATTTTTTATAATGTACATATAAGTGAAATCATTTGGCATTTTTCCTTTTCCATCTGACTTATCTCACTTAGCATAATAACCTCTGGGTCCAATTATGTTGCTACAGATGGCAAGATTTTATTCTTATTTATGACTAAAGAATATTATATATGTATATACCACATCATGCTTATCCATTCATCTATTGATGGGCACTTATATTGCAAATAATGCTGTATTGAACATAAGGGTGCATAGTGAAAGTCACTTAGTTGTGTCTGCCTCTTTGTGACCCCATGGACTGTAGCCTGCCAGACTCCTCTGTCCATGAAATTCTCCAGGCCAGAATACTGGAGTGGGTACCTGTTCCCTTCTCCAGGGGATCTTCCTGACCCAGGAATTGAACCAGGGTCTACTGCATTACAGGCAGATTCTTTACCAGCTGAACCACCAGGGAAGCCATAAGGGTACATACATCTTTTTAAATTAGTGTTTTATATTCTTCAGATAAATTCCAAGATGTGGAATAGCCAAATCATATGGTAGTTCTATTCTTAATTTTTTGAAGAGTCTTAATACTGTTTTCCATAGTGGCTGCTCCAATCACATTCCCACCAACAGTGTATGAAGGTCCTCTTTTCACCACATCCTTACTAATGCTTGCTATTTCTTGTCTTTTTGATAATAGCCATTCTCATGCATATAAGGTGATATCTCATTTTGGTTTTCTTTTTCACTAATAATTAGAGCTGTTAAACTTTTTTTTTCACGTGCCTATTGACTGTCTCTTATGCCTTCTTTGGAGAAATTCTAGATAATATTGAATAGAAATTGTGTTAATGGGAATATGTGGTGGATAATGTAATGTACTATCCAGACAACTCTTTGAGAATCAAAGAGTCATTATCATGGTTGCTGGGAGTGCTATTGGAAAATGATTTTCAGTTGTGGGTCCTTTCTGGGGATCACCTTGGGAAGACAACACTCATGCTCAAGGTATGGTTCTTCCCAGGACCAACCCTCATCCAACGACTGACTGACAAGATAGTATAAAGACCCAGAGGACATTCCGACTCCAAAACTCTGTGGGTTTAGTTGAGGTCTTCATTAGAAATATTTCCTAGCTCAATTTCTCTCTCTGCCTAAGCCAGCTTTCTTCCTCTCCTTTCCACATATATCGATCTCAGAAGAACTCCCCAACAAGCATTTTGTATGTTGACCTCTCTCAGATTCTGCTTCCTGTGCAACACAGCCTGTGACAGCTTCCTTACTTGGGTCCTCATTTTCAAGAGAATGTTAGTGTATCATCAATAAGATTGCAGTAGGGGTTTTGATGGGCTTCCCTGGTGGCTCAGTGGTAAAGAATCTGCCTGCCAATGCAAGAGACTTGAGTTTGTTCCCTGGGTTGGGAAGACACCCTGGAGAAGGCATCCCACTCCAGTATTATTGCCTGGGAAATTCCTGGGTAGGCTAGAGTCCATGGGATTGCAGAAGAGTCAAACATGACTTAGTGACTAAAAAAAACAAAAAACAAAGGGGTTTTTGATAGGTATTCTTCATTTGGTTAAGAAAATTCCCTTCTATTTCTCATATACTGAAAGTTTTTATTATGAGTGGGGTCATTTTTCTCCTTCCCTGAAAGACAACAAAAGTTCTGTAATATGGATGTGCTGGAGGTAAATCCCCCAGTTCCTCTGAAAATTTTTTTTTATTTATTTTTCCCTCATTCTTGAGAGATAGTTTTTAACTTAGCATGCAATTTTAGTCTGATAGTATTAACTTGCAGCACTTTGAAAACTGTTTTTCTCTATCATTTGACACCCACTGTTACTATTGAGAAATCAACATCAGTTTTTATGTAGTTTCTCTTTCTGGCCACTTTTAAGACTTTTTTTGTGTTTTTTATTTTTTGATTCTTTGATTTTTCTTCAGCCTCACTGTAGTGCATGTATGCTACATGATTTTTTTTTATTTATCCCAATTGTTATACACTGTGCTTCCTGCATCTGTAGATTCAGGTCAGTTATTAATTCTGGGAAATTCTCAGCCATTACCTCTATAAATAATCTCCTTCTCTATTCTCTTGTCCTGGATCTCTGTTAGACAAAGCAAGCAATGATACTTTCTCTTTCTATTCTCTGTATCTTTTAATCACTCATATTTTCCACCTCCTTGTCTCTCTATGGGGTATTCTAGATAATTTCTTCAGCTTTTCCCACCAGAAAAGACATTTATATATTGTCTTTCAAGCTATACTTACTATGCTCTTGAGCCCTGACACTGGCATAATAGCAATAGTTATAATTTTCAAAATGTTCCCTTTTTTTCATAGTAGCTGGGTCACACTGATAGCTAAGTCATCAAATAAAAATATTTCATTTAAAATATATTTTGTACCTATATATTTTACATCCTGTATAGGTTAATTTCAAACTTTGAAGTCCTTAGGGACCTAATTAAAATTGAATTTGGTGATATTGATTACTTTTTGCTCATAGTGACTTATTTCTTGTGTTTTTGGTGATTTTTTTGAACTGTGAGCTTATATTTTGTTTAATTTGATGAGAATGATGGATTTAGCAAAAAGAGAAAGAGACATGAGCTCCCTTAAAAGGAGGGAAAGACATGAGGTCTTGTGCATGCACCAAGCAAAGGCCATTTAAGAAAATAAGGAATATAAGGAAGAGAGCCTTCACCAAGAACCCAACCATGCTGGTGCCCTGATCTCAGATTGCCAGTCTTCAAAACCATGAGAAATAAATGCTGTTTAAGCCACTGTCTGTGGTATTTCATTATAGCAGCCCAAACTGACTGAGATGTATGTTTTCAGTAAGTATTTTCTGTTGTTGTTATCATCCATCTTCTTATTTTAAGCAATGTCATAAGTACTAGGGGCTAAATAAACATTTTCTTTTAAACAGTGGATAAATGACTTTGTAGATGAATCTCTTTGAGTCTTCTTCATCTGGTTCTGTTTCAACAATGATTAATTGTTACCTCTTCCTGCTCTGAGTCTTGCCCTTTCCCCATCAAAGAGCTCCAGCATCTGGGATCAAGCCATCATTCATGTTGGTCATGGATCTCTCCTAATTTCATAGTTGAAGATATTTTAGTCAGGGATCAGATCAGTTCTTTTCAGAGAGGAATTTTTATCATGTTCTTTCAAATGTACATCCAAGGGCAGAGTTCATAAGAAGATCCAGGCAAAAAATGTTCCGCTGATTTCCTCCTAGGTCATGAAGCTTATTCTGAGGAGAGTCCCATGTAAATCTGAAATCTGATGCTATCTATCAAAAAATGTCATTTGAATCTCATGCTGCTTTAGCAGGAGGACGACTGAATTGTTGATTATATTGGCTGTCTGAACACTTAGCAGTACAGTTTAAGGGAAGCCTAAGAAAAATAACTCAGCAGAGTCAAGGAACAGCAAGCAAGAGATAATGCCCACATAGACAATTTTATGTTACTCAGCTATTTTGGGGGCTTCCCAGTGGCTTAGTAATAAAGAATCTGCCTGCAATGCAGGAGACACGGGTTCGATCTCTGGGGTAGAAAGATCCCCTGGATGAAGACACAGCAACCCACTCCACTCTTCTTGTCTGGAGAATATCATGGACAAAGGAGACTGGTGAGCTACAGTCCATAGGGTCGCAGAGTTGGACACGACCGAAGCAACTGAGCACACACACATGCACACAGCTATTCTGAGGGTATCTAGCAACTGCTTGGGGGCACTCCTGCAGTTTTTAATGGACATGTTCTAGTATTGCCCTGAAGGGAGGAAGGAAGACACTAAAGCCAAACTACTGATCCATTTTTCAAGGGCAAACTCCTTTACTGCAAGGGACACCAAACAGATGCTTTCTCAGGGTAGCACCTGTGGACTAAAGAGATGCACAACGTGAGAGCTGAGAGTTCATTTATTTGCAGCAAAATGAGGACTGCAGCCAGGGAAACAGTACCTCAGATAGCTCAGAGACTGCTCCAAAGAGGCAGTGGGGAAGGTCAATATGTAAGATTTTGGTGAAGGGGGAGTTCAATGTAATCAAGCAATTAATTTGCAAAAGGTTTTCTACTAGTCACGAGAAGCTGATGCCACCATAAAGAGATTTAGACATTTTCTAGATATGAAGAGATGCAAGACTGGGATGCTGTTAAAGTGCCACACTCAATATGTTCGAAATCTGGAAACTCAGCAATGGCAACAGGACTGGAAAAGGTCAGTTTTCATTCCAATACTAAAGAAAGTGAAAGTGAAGTCACTCAGTTGTGTCTGACTCTTTGTGACCCCATGGACTATAGCCTACCAGGCTTCTCTGTCCACGGGATTTTCCAGGCAAGAGTACTGGAGTGGGTTGCCATTTCCTTCTCCAGGGGATCTTCCCAACCCAGGGATTGAACCCAGGTCTCCTGCATTACAGGCAGATGCTTTACCCTCTGAGCCACCAGGGAAGCCCCATACTAAAGAAGGGCAATGCCAGAGAATGTTCAAACTACTGCACAATTGCGCTCATTTTACATAATAGCAAGGTAATGCTCAAAATCCCTCAAACTAGGCTTCAACAGTATGTGAACTGAGAACTTGCAGATGTACAAGTTGGATTTAGAAAAGGCAGAGGAGCTAAAGATCAGACGCCAACATCCATTAGGTCATGGAAAAAGCAAGAAAATTCCAGAAAAACATCTACTTCTGCTTCACTGACTACACTAAAGCCTTTGCCTGTGTGGATCACAACAAACTGGAAAATTCTTAAAGAGCTGGGAATATCACACTACCTTACCCCTCTTCTGAGAAATCTATAGGCAGGTCAAGAAGCAACAGTAAGAACTGGACATGGAACACTGGTTCAAATTAGGAAAGGAGTATGTCAAGGCTGTATATTGTCACCATGCTTATTTAACTTATATGCAGAGTACATCATGCAAAATACTGGGCTAGATGAATCACAAGCTCGAATCAAGATTACTGGGAGAAATATCAACAATTTCAGACATGCAGATGATACTATCCTAATGGCAGAAAGTGAAGAGGAAATAAAGAGCTTCTTGATGAAGGTGAAAGAGGAGAGTGGAAAAAGCTGGCTTAAAATTCAACATTTAAAAAATGAAAAGCATGGCATCTGGCCCCATCACTTCATGGCAAATAGATGGGGGGAAAAATACAAACAGTGGCAGATTTTATTTTCTTGGGTTCCAAAATCACTGTGGATGGTGATTGCAGCCATGAAATTAAAAGACATGTGCTCCCTGGAATAAAAGCTATGACAAATCTAGAGAGTGTATTAAAAAGCAGAGACATCCTTTTGCTGACAAAGGTCTGTATAGTAAAAGCTATGGTTTTTCCAATAGACATGCATGGATTTGAGAGTTGGACCATAAAGAAGGCTAAGTGCTGAAGAACTTATGCTTTTGAACTGTGGTGCTGGAGAAGACTCTTGAGAGTCCCATGGACTGCAAGGAGATCCAACCAGTCCATCCTAAAGGAGATCAGTCCTGAATATTCATTGGAAGGACTGACTCTGGAGTTCCAATACTTTGGCCACCTGATGCAAAGAGCGGACTCGTTGGAAAAGACCCTGATGCTGGAAAAGATTGAGAGCAGGAGTAGAAGGGGGTGACAGAGGATGAGATAGTTGGATGGTATCACAGACTCAATGGACATGAGTTTCAGCAAATTCTGAGAGATATCTAGAATTCGCCTGCAATGCAGGAGAGCCTGGTTTGATTCCTTGTTGGGAAGATCCACAGGAGAAGGGGTAGGCTAACCACTCCAGTATTCTTGGGCTTCCCTTGTTGCTCAGCTGATAAAGAATCTGCCTGCAATGTG
Organism: Cervus elaphus; assembly: GCF_910594005.1. Lineage (NCBI taxonomy): Eukaryota > Metazoa > Chordata > Mammalia > Artiodactyla > Cervidae > Cervus > Cervus elaphus. The sequence continues at coordinate 71,952,192 of NC_057823.1, read as the reverse complement.
GAAGACCTGGGCGCAATTCCTGGTTTGGGAAGATCCCCTGGAGAAACAAAAGGCTACCCACTCCAGTATTCTGGCCTGGAGATTTTTATGGACTGTATAGTCCATGGGGTCACAAAGAGTTGGACGTGACTGAGCCACCTTCACTTCACTGGGACATAGTGAAGCACAGGGAAGCCTGGCATGCTGCTGTCCATTGGGTTGCAAAGGGTCAGACTTGACTTAGTGACTGAACAACAAAGGATCGGGATCATGAAATCAGTTCCTGAAAATATCTAATTATCTCAAAATCTGTTCCACCAGTTCCTCTGGAGCACAGAGTGCCTCATTCTCCACCCTGAATTCCCCTCAGGGGCTGTTGAAGTTCAGCAGCTGCAGCAGCTGGGCTTACCTGGTGGCTCGGATGGTAGAGAATCCGACAGAATGCGGGACACCTGGATTCAATCCCTGGGTTGGGAAGATCCCCTGGAAGAGGGCATGGCAACCCACTCCAGTATTCTTGCCTGGAGAATCCCATAGACAGAGGAGCCTGGTGGACGACAGTCCATGGGGTCACAAACAGTTGAACACGACTGAATGACTAAGCAGAGCACAGCACATGGCAAACACCCTTGTTGTCATTCCATTGCTGGCAAATGTTCTTGGGCAGTGCCAATTTATAGTCAACAGGCAAGAGCCAATTTGTAGTTGACACACCCTATGGGCAGACAAATTAATGAGATGGTGACATTTTATCCTATAGGCTTTTATCCTACAAGCTCCAACTGTGATATTTTCTTGGAACCCTCAGATAGATTCCCTCTTCATCCTCAACCAACCCCATGTCAACAGAACTCTGATCTGATTCTATCAAGTAGTGAGAACTTGCTTCTCTCTATCTTTGTTTTCTTGCCTGGCCAGCATTTTGCAGGATTTGGCTAAGGTTCCTGGTGTGCTCCCTGGAGTCAGAAGGTTTGCTGGCTTCGAGTCTGTCTGTTCATTTCAAGTGTTCTGGTGAGGGGAAATTAGAGGGACTTGTGCTTAGTTGAGAATGAAATTTCATCAACTGGGAGAGAGGATGAAGGAAGAAGAGAACAAGGACAGAAAAGTACGATAAAAGCCCTGAGGTCATGGTTGGGCTGGGAAAAAGGATCAGCAAGGAGCAGTGGTTAAGGGAAACAAAACCTCACTCAGATCCCAGCATTGCTACCTGCTGCCTCTGGGACTAGGAGGAAGTTACTTAGCTTCCGTTTCCTCTTCTATAAAATGATATAAAAATATCATGTTGCTGTAAGAAGACTTCAGTGCATAATACACATAGATCTCTCAGTAAATTATCTGTTATTATTATGATTATCCCTTCTACTGGATTGGATCTTCCTGTTTTCCTAAGACTGAGTGCTAGCTGTATTGTTACTGTTATGGGTGATGATCTGGTATAATTGGAGTAACCCACCACCCCCACCAACTATCCCCCTGACCAGCCAACTGAACAAGGCCTCAAATTCCCATCTTTGGAGTTAATCCAATGGGCAGGAAACTTCCTCCATTACCTGTCTGTTCTTTAACATAAATATATTATCCAAGAGTCTACAACATCCTAAGGCCAAAAATCTTTTTTTTTTTCCATTTATTTTTATTAGTTGGAGGCTAATTACTTTATAATATTGCAGTGGTTTTTGTCATACATTGATATGAATCAGCCATGGATTTACATGTATTTCCCATCCTGATCCCCCCTCCCACCTCCCTCCCCACCTGATTCCTCTGGGTCTTCCCAGTGCACCAGGCTCGAGCACTTGTCTCATGCATCCAACCTGGGCTGGTGATCTGTTTCACCCTAGATAATATACATGTTTCGATGCTGTTCTCTCGAAACATCCCATCCTCGCCTTCTCCCGCAGAGTCCAAAAGTCTGTTCTGTACATCTGTGTCTCTTTTTCTGTTTTGCATATAGGGTTATCATTACCATCTTTCTAAATTCCATATATATGCGTTAGTATACTGTATTGGTCTTTATCTTTCTGGCTTACTTCATTCTGTATAATGGGCTCCAGTTTCATCCATCTCATTAGAACTGATTCAAATGAATTCTTTTTAATGGCTGAGTAATAGTCCATGGTGTATATGTACCACAGCTTTCTTATCCATTCGTCTGCTGATGGGCATCTAGGTTGCTTCCATGTCCTGGCTATTATAAACAGTGCTGCGATGAACATTGGGGTGCACGTGTCTCTTTCAGATCTGGTTTCCTTGGTGTGTATGCCCAGAAGTGATATTGCTGGGTCATATGGCAGTTCTATTTCCAGTTTCTTAAGAAATCTCCACACTGTTCTCCATAGCAGCTGTACTAGTTTGCATTCCCACCAACAGTGTAAGAGGGTTCCCTTTTCTCCACACCCTCTCCAGCATTTATTGCTTGTAGACTTTTGGATAGCAGGCATCCTGACTGGCGTGTAATGGTACCTCATTGTGGTTTTGATTTGCATTTCTCTGAAAATGAGTGATGTTGAGCATCTTTTCATGTGTTTGTTAGCCATCTGTATGTCTTCTTTGGAGAGATGTCTGTTTAGTTCTTTGGCCCATTTTTTGATTGGGTCATTTATTTTTCTGGAATTGAGCTTCAGGAGTTGCTTGTATATTTTTGAGATTAATCCTTTGTCTGTTGCTTCATTTGCTATTATTTTCTCCCAATCTGAGGGCTGTCTTTACACCTTGCTTATAGTTTCCTTTGTTGTGCAAAAGCTTTCAAGTTTCATTAGGTCCCATTTGTTTATTTTTGCTTTTATTTCCAATATTCTGGGAGGTGGGTCATAGAGGATCCTGCTGTGATTTATGTCAGAGAGTGTTTTGCCCATGTTCTCCTCTAGGAGTTTTATAGTTTCTGGTCTTACATTTAGATCTTTAATCCATTTTGAGTTTATTTTTGTGTATGGTGTTAGAGAGTGTTCTAGTTTCATTCTTTTACAAGTGGTTGACCAGTTTTCCCAGCACCACTTGTTAAAGAGGTTGTATTTTTTCCATTGTATATCCTTGCCTCCTTTGTCGAAGATAAGGTGTCCATAGGTTCGTGGATTTATCTCTGGGCTTTCTATTCTGTTCCATTGATCTATATTTCTGTCTTTGTGCCAGTACCATACTGTCTTGATGACTGTGGCTTTGTAGTATAGTCTGAAGTCAGGCAGGTTGATTCCTCCAGTTCCATTCTTCTATCTCAAGATTACTTTTGCTATTTGAGGTTTTTTTTGTATTTCCATACAAATTGTGAGATTATTTGTTCTAGTCCTGTGAAAAATATCGTTGGTAGCTTGATAGGGATTGCATTGAATCTATAGATTGCTTTGGGTAGAGTAGCCATTTTGACAATATTGATTCTTTCAATCCATGAACACAGTATGTTTCTCCATCTGTTTGTGTCCTCTTTGATTTCTTTCATCAGTGTTTTATAGTTTTCTATGTATAGGTCTTTTGTTTCTTTAGGTAGATATACTCCTAAATATTTTATTCTTTTTGTTGCAATGGTGAATGGTATTGTTTCCTTAATTTCTCTTTCTGTCTTCTCATTGTTAGTGTATAGGAATGCAAGGGATTTCTGCATGTTAATTTTATATCCTGCAACTTTACTATATTCGTTGATTAGCTCTAGTAATTTTCTGGTAGAGTCTTTAGGGTTTTCTATGTAGAGGATCATGTCATCTGCAAACAGCGAGAGTTTCACTTCTTCTTTTCCTATCTGGATTCCTTTTATTTCTTTTTCTGCTCTGATTGCTGTGGCCAAAACTTCCAAAACTATGTTGAATAGTAGTGGTGAGAGTGGGCACCCTTGTCTTGTTCCTGACTTCAGGGGAAATGCTTTCAATTTTTCACCATTGAGGGTAATGCTTGCTGTGGGTTTGTCATATATAGCTTTTATGATGTTGAGGTATGTTCCTTCTATTCCTGCTTTTTGGAGAGTTTTAATCATAAATGAGTGTTGAATTTTGTCAAAAGCTTTTTCTACATCTATTGATATAATCATATGGTTTTTATCTTCCAATTTGTTAATGTGGTGTATTACATTGATTGATTTGTGGGTATTAAAGAATCCTTGCATTCCTGGGATAAAGCCCACTTGGTCATGATGTATGATTTTTTTAATATGTTGTTGGATTCTGTTTGCTAGAATTTTGTTAAGGATTTTTGCATCTATGTTCATCAGTGATATTAAGGCCAAAAATCTTAACTACTTCATGACACAGTCATGTTCTATTTTCCTATTTTCTTTCTTTCAACTGGGGAGGAGCACTTTCCTGATTTCTCTTAGACAATACAAAGTGTGCTGATCACTTTAACTTCTGAAGTGCAGACTCACTTGGTCCTAAGAAGGTCAAAGGAGCAAAGTTTCATCCTTCACTCGCATTTGTCACCCACCTTCTAGGTTAGAAGTGTGGGAAAGGAGCCAATGGCTTTCTTTCTCCATCCTCTCCCACCACTCATCTGGTTTTCCTCACTCATGGCCCATGTCTGGTCTGCAGGAATACCTGACTCTGGAAAATTCTGGGAGTTCAAGCTGATCCCAGCATAGCAACTCTTCTCTGCTTACCTATGACTCTAACCAGCCCTTCTCACACCCTTCAGATTCAGTCCTTGTGTACCCTCAAGTCCCCTGGATATCTTTAAAGTCTCAGGTAAAGGCCTCAGGATGGGAGGAAGTGGACTGAAGAGGAGAGTAAAACCATAGCTCAGCCTTCTCCAAGAAATGCTCACTACACATCCTCTCTCTCAACACATTTATACCCTCACCATGGGATTCAAGAGTCACATAACCAATTCTCAAAGAAAATTTCTGCATTATGGTCTGTCTTACCTGACTTTAGCATTTGAGGTATCAGTTAAAACTTCTAGTTTAACCCATTGTTCCATAAACCTATCCCCAAGGGCACCATGGTAAATGTACGTCTTCACAGAGCATGAATTTGTCACAGATCTGTGGCGAGAAGGGAAGGGACAGGAGGGGTGTTGTGCAGGGCAAGGGTTTGACTGCTTTACTTGGTAAGAAATACAAATTAAAAATTAAATCAGATTACATTGTGGGGCAGAAAGCAAAGTTGAATACATATTAAAGTATAACATGAGACTTCAAAGAAATGTCCTACTTGTTGTGGCTTTTGCAAGCAAAGCCTCTAACTCACCCTAACTCTCCACCACCTCCAAGAGTGAATGTTCACATATCTGTCCCATTAGGAAGGTGCTGAGGGTGGGCAGGAGTGGGCACTCCTTGCAAGATATGCATGAAGACATTATTAGCTATTTATTAATTGCAGTGGAGATAACAATCAAGTCACCTAGACTCTGTACTGACCTACCAACATTCATTATCACATTTTTTGCAGATTTGTATATTAAATTGTTGGGGATGAGGAAACAGAACAATAGTCTATTGTTTTGTGTTTTCTGGCAGAATGTCAGAAATAGGCACAGAGTAGGGAAAAACCTCTTAGAACTGCACTATCCAGCAAGGTAGTCTAACCACAAGTGCCTATGCAATGTTGCTGGTCCAACTGAGATGTGCTGGCATATAAAATATAGTGTAGATTTTGAAGACCTAGTATAAAAAATAGAAGGGAAACTATAGCATGAGTAACTTTCCATGTTGATTATATAATGAAATAGTCATGTCTGGATATACCAAGTTAAATAAAATGCATTATTTGAAATTAATTTTACTTTTTAAATAGAATTTAAAGAAAATAGCTATCAGAAAATTCTAATTACATATATGATTCACATTTGTGGTGTACATTCTAGTGCTGTTGAACAGCATTGTCTTTTGATCCGTTAATCCAAGGGTTACCAAACGGTGGGCCAAATCTAGTCCACTGCCTGTTTTTGTCAATAAGGTTACAGTGGAACACAGTGACACCATTTCTTTGCATATTGAGTGTTTTCATACTATAACGTGAGATTTGAGTTGTTGCAAAGGAACTGTAAGGCCTTCCCAGGTGGCTCAGTGGTAAAAAATTCAAATGCCAAGCAGGAGACGTGAATTTGATCCCTGGGTCAGGAAGATCCCTTGGAGAAGGAAATGGCAACCCACTCTAATATTCTTTCCTGGGAAATCCCATGGACAGAGGATCCTGGTGGGTTACAGTCCATGGGGTTGCAAAGAGTCAGATATGACTTAGCAACTAAACAACAATAATAACAAAGAGAACACATAGGCTGCAAAGCCCTAAAATATTTATTATTTGGACCTTTATAGAATGAGTTTTCAGATTCCCGGTAATCCAACTCCCTATATTTTTCAAGGAAGAAAGCAAAGCCCTGATAGAAAAAATGATTAACCTAAGGTTATGTGAACATGTGAGGCAGAGGCAGAGTTGCACCTGCCCTTGCTCCTTGCATCACACTGGGCCTCAGTGTACTTGATGGAGCTGAGATGGAGGAAGTTATTCTGTGTACTGGGCCTCAGTGTACTTGATGGAGCTGAGATGGAGGAAGTTATTCTGTGTATGAGGGTGAACTCTGCCTGCACCTCATAGTGAGAGCCTCAGTTCCATCCCAGGGCATAGGAGGGCCTGAACAAAAAAGCAAGGCCCAAGGAAAAGGTTCACAGAGAAGGCTGAAGCCCACCTTAGGGATGGGGAGCTGGCGGGAATTCCAAGGCTAACTCTCTTACCATACTATTTTGTTTCATATTATCTCAAAAATATCTTCACTGCCTCACAATTTAATGCTATTTACACTACATCTTAGAGAGAGTTGATACAAAATAAACAAACAAAAATCCCACTTCATTTATAAATATTGCTGAATTAAATATTTACAAAACCCTTTTCAAAGATCTGGCCATTCAATTACTCTCTGATCTTTAATAAGGATAAACCATATGACATATTTCTCCTAGGACTTAGCAAAAGGAAAAATGTCCCTCCAGATGGACTTGCATAGGTTTTTAAATAATAGAAAGAGAACTCTATAACCCAACATGTTGCTCATTTCATGTGCACTCCCAGGATGACTGGCGCTAAAAGTCTGCTTAATTTCAGTTACCAAGGGGTAACTGAAACACACCAGTCTTGAAACAGAAGACCAAGGGGTCTTATGATGGTTAATTTTATGTGTTAAATTGACTGATTTATGGAGTGTCTAAAATTTGGCTAATCATTATTTCAGATGTGTCTGTGACCGTGTTTCCAGATGAAATTCTCAGTAAAGCAGATTGCCCTTTCTTATGTGTGTGGGTATCATTCAATCTGAATATAACAAAAGATAGAGAAAGGAAGAATTTGTTCTCTCTTGGCTGGGACATCGATCTCCTGCCCTCAGACTGAGACTTACACCCTCAGCTTTTCTTGTTCTCAGGCCTTCAGACTCAGACTGAACTATACCACTGTCTTTCCTGAATCTCCAGCTTGCAGATGGCAGATCTTGGACTTTTTAACTTTCATAATTGTGTGAGTCAATCCCTCATAACAAACAGAAGTAATAGCATATATGGAGAGGAAGATTAAATATATTTATCTGAAACTATATATATTTTAGATACATTTATTATTTATAAATATGTTTTATAATATAAATCAATATCTTTATAATATATAAATTTATATAATACAGAAATATTTTATTGTATATATTATATTATATAATAAATGTATATCTATAATATATATTATAAAAATATACATATTTATGGGCTTCCCAGGTGGCACTAGTGGTAAAGAACCCACTTGCCAATGCAGGAAATGTAAGAGATGCAGATTCGATCTCTGGGTCAGGAAGATCCCCTGGGGGAGGACATGGCAACCCATTCCAGTACTCTTGCCTGGAGAATCCCATAAACAGAGGAGCCTGGTAGGCTACAGTTCATGGGGTCGCAAAGAGTCTGACACAACTGATATAAATACATTTAATCTTCTTCTTTATATGTCTTATCTCTGGAGAACCCTGACTACTACAAGTCTGTTATATTATACCCTTCCTCAGTCTAACCTAATCTTTATTTAGTAGCATATTTCTTTCTGCACTTACTGTTATCTCCTTGTGCTTGTTTCAACAAATATTTATTTAGGGCCAACTAGAGCTGCACCCTTAATATACAAAAAGAAAGTTTCTATTCTCAAGGAATTTATAATATAAACATTGAAGTGAAGAAAAACCCTTATCCACCAGAAATACAATCTATAGTGGCAACCAACCTTTTGAGTGGAGTAGGTGATACTCTTTACAATGTGATTTCATGAACCATGTAGAGGTCTCCCTGCTATGCTAAATAGTATTGCTCACTCCTACAAGTCATAATCAGGAGGGTGGACACATGATATATGTACGGCCAATCCCAAATTTCTGTGCCCATGGAAGAAATCACAATGTATCACAGCATTATTGTAAACACAAATCTATTGTAAACAGGCTGTGACATGAATCAGACAGCCACTGACAATCAGAAAGGAATATATGCCATCTCCTAATATCCACAAATAGAAGATCAGTCACTGTGACACAATTTCAGCTTCTTATTAAAGAGTAAAAATTGCAGAAGGAGCAAAGCTAGATGGAAAGTGATATCAGCCATTAACTATTCAGTATGAGTTAAATAACTCTTTCTCTCTTCCCTACTCACCCCCCCCCCCCCACCCCACCCCAGCAGCAGGTTCACAGTAGTCTGATTGACCTTAAAGAGACTGGCTTCTAGGGACTTGTACAGAAGAAAAAATGAGGGACATGAGAAGGTTTCAGAACAAATATTGCTTACTCCATTATTTTGCATATTAATAATATTCTATCTGAATCATAAAGGATATCCAAACTTTCTCCCTGGCCCTCAACAGGACATCTGCCTTGAATCCCTACCTTGTTCCTTTACCCTTTGCTTTCTCTCTTTTCATTACATGTTCGTCCTAACTGTAAAATTCCTGAACACGTGTGTATTTAAAGGAGATTAATCATTCAAATACCACAATTAGTTCAAGAATTGTGTCTTTTCTAGATGGAATGAGCTAATTAATTTTTTTTCTCCCAGGGAACCTGCTCTCGGATGTGAACTAATTAGTGAGCTGCACATCAAAAGAAGTGAAGTGTTTCTTGTAAATAGGATTTCATTTAAAGCAGATCAAAAGAAGATTTACCCAAGTCACTCCGCCATCCTCTGATTTTTCAAGCATCAGGCAGACACCAAAGAGAACAACAAAAACAACAAATCACCTCATGATACACATGCTACTGAAAGAACAACTGTGAGGCCAAAGTCAAATATTAATGAGAAGGGTGAACCAAATATGTCCGGGGATGGAATTTCACTTCTTGGAATTTTCACAGCTGGGTTTCTGATATAGATCAACCAGGCAGCAATCCGTATTTGTGATTTACTCTATGTGTAAAGTGAGAGGGTTAGAAATATGGTCTCTAGACTTGGTGATCTCTGGCTGGAAGCTGTGTGACCTTGAACAAGTTACTTAACTTCTCTGGGATTCATGTTCCTCATCTGTAATACGTGGGTGCCAACCCCTTCTCTATCCACCTCTCAAGAGACTTGTGAGGATCAAGTGAGATGATTAATGTGACAAGGGTTTAGAAAAAATCTAAAATGGCTATACAAATGTGAAGCATTTTTGGCATGGTTAACAAGGTCTCTATAGGCATAATAAATTAGAAGAGGAAAATTTCCCAGATGATTTTGGCCAAAATTATAGCTCCTGAAGAAAGCAGTATCCCAGTGGGCTGCTTCCGTAAATCAGATTCACAGCATAATTGCTCAAACCTCCTTTCTCCTGTGATTACAGTTAGAAATTAGCTTCCAAAGAAGAAACAATTCAAACTAAGCAAAAGGATAAAAAGACCTTTTTGTTTTCCTTTGAGGTTCCAGATCCCTGGACATGACAGATTTCCCAAAAGCAAGCTTACTTGTCCTTCTAAATATTTAGTCACGTGTCCATCAGCCTAGAAGGGCATATGGAACCTAAGCCACCGGTGATTGACTGTGAAAAGAGCTCCTTGACTTGAATTTAAAATGCAAACTGATGTAAAAGAAATCAATAACTACATTTTTTATTGCACAAATAGCTTCATGTCACTTTTCGGTGGTTGTTGCTGAACACCGAGAATTTCAAGGTGGATGAGGAAGCAGGTAACATGTTACCTAAAGAAAAGCCCTTCCCAGAGAAATGAGGCCAATGTATTCCTGCAGATGAGAACATGAACACAAACGGAGAGGTACACTTTGATCTAATGACAAGGAGTGATGCAAGGAGCAGCTGGCAAGGAAGGAGGTGGCTCTGGAAAGCACTGGAAGGATCTCAGGTCCCTCTATTTACAAGTAGTGTATGTAGTAAAACTGATAACAATATAAATCCAGAACTGCTAAGTAGGTCCACGGATGACCTTAAGACAAAGACATGAGGCAGTTTACTTTTTTCCCCAACCCCACCAATCTGGGAAGGCACACCTCTTCTCACAGGGAAGACAAAGTAAGAGAGAAAAGGGGGTCTGGAAGCAACCTTCTCAATGCTTCAGACAAATACAGGGTTGTGTGTAATGGATCCAGGTGGGAACGGGGGCTGGAGGGAGGTGGCGGTAAGGATGGTTAGCCTTACCATGAACAACAGCACTGCAGGCACTATGGCATTGGGCAGAGGAAATTCTTTTTTCACTTTTCTAACTATTTTCACAGAGGAGAAATTCATATAACATAAAATTAACCACTTTATGGTACACATTTTAATGGTATTTAGCACATTCACCATGCTATACAACCATCACCTCAACCTAACTGCAAACTTTTCCATCACCTCAAAAGAGGCTCTATACCAGTTAAACAGTCATTTCCCATTCCACCCTGCCCAAAGGCAATACAGTTTTTAAATTGTTTATTTATTTATTTGTTGAGCTGGGTCTTTGTTGCTGTGCGGGCTTTTCTCTAGTTGTGACAGGTGGGGCTACTCTCTAGTTGCTGTGTAGAGGCTTCTGATTGTGGTGACTTCTCTTGTTGTAGAGCACAGGCTCTAGGATGCAAGGGCTTCAGTAGTTGCAGCACATGGGCTCAGTAGTTGTGGCTCATGGGCTCTGAAGCACTGGCTTAATAGTTGTGGTGCACAGGCTTCGTTGCTGCATGGCATGTGGGATCTTCCCAGACTAGGGATTGAACCTGTGTCTCCTGCCTTGGCAGGCAGATTCTTTACCACTGAGCCACCAGGGAAGCCCAGAAGCAATACTTTCAATAGGGGTCTTCTTTTGCCCATCTCATCCAAATAGTAGAATACTCAGGGCTCACTAGTGTCTTCTTTAAGCCTAGTTGTAAATCTCAACCATGTCAACTGTTTAGACACAGTCTTTGCATCTCTGGACTTGGCTCAGGCAGTCCAGAGGCCCTCCCCAGAGTCCTGTACCTAGTGCTATCACAGGCATCTTTGGCTGAAGGATCACATCTCTAATAGAGGCACGTCAGGCTTTTAGAAAGGAGTTCGGAGGTGTGTTGTGCCAGCACTCAAGGTACATCTAAGGCTATCTCTGGAGCCACCTCAGGGGTGGAGCTTTACATTTGATCATGAACAAATTTCCAATTGGCTACAAGCCCCTTGCTCTGGACCAATGCTTGAAGTGATGACAGGCGCTTCTTTAGGGACTTGACAGTATCACATCTCTCATAATGTCCCCACACGGCCAGCACAATACAGTAGGTGCTCCATCCACAATGGTTGAATCATCCACTAGGAGGGAAAAGTGCTGAATGCTGGGGCACCAGTTAGCTCTGAGGGAAGGCCTGGCTTAGATTCTTGCTTCTATTTTCATGCACCCAGATCTTGGTATTTCTGAGCCTCAGTGTCCATGTTTGCAAAACAAGTTTATGATACTGCTTCTCTCTTAGGGCCTGAGTGAATATTATGTAGGTTATAATAGATGTAAAGTGCTTAGTCCAGTTTCTCCAATACTGGAGGCCTCTGCACACTGTAACAAAGGTGATTTCAGTGGTAGAAATGAAGGAGAGGGCTAGAAGGTACATGACATTGTTGAAAAAGTAAGAAAGAGTCTTAGGTCAAGAAACAAGACTATAAGATCAGCTGGGAGATACAAAGATGGTTTAAGGCCAACTAACAAGAAACAATGACGCTTCTGCTTTTGGCTCCATGAGTTCCAGCAATGATACTCTTAAAGACTTCTTCAAGCAGTAAGGGGATGGCCAAAGAAAAAGACTGATGTGATCTGTATTGTACAAACAACCAGCCCAGCCCTTGGTCCCATGTGCTCTTGCACTACTAAAACAAACAAACAAACAAAAATACCCCCAAACCCCAATGACCTCTATTGGTTAAACTTCTACAATAGGAGTCAAATGTCCCATGGAAGCCTGCTTCTTGGCATCCTAAATGAAACTCTCAGGCTGGGGTGTGAGAACAGAATCTATGTTAAGCCGTGAGAGGCAGATTCCCAAATACCAGGAGGAGCTTATATTCTGATGTGTGGTTATCCTCCTGCCCTGCAGATCTGGATTCCCACGGGAGGCAGGGCACAGCTCTTCCACCCCATGTATGCCCCTAAATTCTTCTTAGATCAAGCTAAACAAACTGTCAGCATAAGCCGAACTGATTCTGTTTCACCCAAGCACATTATTTTCCAGGGCCATGGTGCTTCTTGCAACTTGCAATGCTGGAAAAAGAAAAATACTTTATTTTGGAGCTATGATGGAATTAGTTAATACAGATCAAAGTTTTCTTTGTTAAAAGAATTGCCTTTTGTCCTAGTTAACCCTGCAGACTCAATCAATTTAGGTATGACTGGCTTATTTTACCAGGTCAATCAAAAATAGAAAAATAATGGAGATGTAATAGTACTTGGATGGATATGTGTGTGTAACTATATTGCACTTGGTATTTTTCCATTCCAGAACCAATTTTTTGTTGTTCATAACTGGAATTAATTGGAGACTGATGTTTTGAGATGTACCAAGAACTCAGTTCTTGGCCCTTCCACTTTCCATTGATCAAAACAGACATGGCCTGCCTTATGGATGGCAAGAAACTTGAAGTATAACAGAAACTTGAATGAGAAAAGCAAGACTAAATAAGATCCAAACAGACTAGGACAATAGGCCAAATGTAGCAAGATAAAACATCATAAGCAAAAACATCACATTACGAAATTTTTAAAAAGTCAACCAGAATGCACGAGGAAGGAATAATATGGTTTAACAGTTCACTTGCAAATGATCTGGAGGGAGAAAATAGTTTCATCTTTCATGGAAACTTCTGTCAATTTATATCAGACTCCAGGAACACTGTGTTGAGTAGGATTCTGAAATACTGATATATGCTGAGCTCATTGGACAAGAGGGCTATGACCAATTTCCACTGTTGGCTTTAGGTAAAGGATGGGAGGACACTGATACAGATATTGCCTACTATTTGCCAATGGTGGGGTAAAATTGATGTGTATCCATAAAATGTGTAAAGTTCTCTATTGTTTTTTCTCTTGCCCAATATCCATTCATCCTTCTTCTGCTAAGTAAAAGCTGTTTTTGTCTGGTTATACACCCCTCCACCACTCTCAGCACAAATGATTCCAGTGCACAATGATTATTTCAAGGATAATCAGGTTCCCAGCAGAACAAATCAAAGGCAATTCTGAGATTTTTATTTAAAATGTTAAGCAAAAGGAAATTTCTGTTCAGCATGGTTGTTGGGAAAGTAAGAAGTGACCCATAAGTTGCTTGGCAATCTTTTTTTAATCACCATGAGGGAGGAAGCAGCCTGATAATAGAAGCAAAAAGAAGAAAATAAAGAAAACAGATGAAGAGCTTTGATGAAATCATTTAAGCAAAGGATTCAACTGTGCCTACAGCCTACTATCCCTGGTCTTTCAGTCACATGAGCTGACTTTTTGTTTAATTTTGTTTTTAGGACATTTTATGCTTGGTTTCCTGACACTTTTAACCAAAGAATCCTGAATATTGTGATTTAATAGAATAAATACACATAGAAGATGATGGTCCCATTGTTCTCTGTGCTAGTCACAAAGTTAAGGTTAAGAAAGGAACTCCTAATGCCACACTCCATTCTCTTCTTTGCAATTCATTTAAATAAATGGATATTTTTTTACTAGAGCTAATCAACAAATATAGTAAAGTTGCAGGATATAAAATTAACACACAGAAATCCCTTGCATTCCTATACACTAACAATGAGAAGACAGAAAGAGAAATTAAGGAAACAATACCATTCACCATTGCAACAAAAAGAATAAAATACTTAGGAGTATATCTACCTAAAGAAACAAAAGACCTATATATAGAAAACAATAAAATATTATGAAAGAAATCAAAGAGGACACAAACAGATGGAGACACATACCGTGTTCATGGATTGGAAGAATCAATATTGTGAAAATGGCTATACTACCCAAAGCAATCTATAGATTCAATGCAATCCCTATCAAGCTACCAACGATATTTTTCACAGGACTAGAACAAATAATCTCACAATTTGTATGGAAATACAAAAAACCTCGAATAGCAAAAGTAATCTTGAGAAAGAAGAATGGAACTGGAGGAATCAACCTGCCTGACTTCAGACTATACTACAAAGCCACAGTCATCAAGACAGTATGGTACTGGCACAAAGACAGAAATATAGATCAATGGAACAGAATAGAAAGCCCAGAGATAAATCCACGAACCTATGGACACCTTATCTTCGACAAAGGAGGCAAGGATATACAATGGAAAAAATACAACCTCTTTAACAAGTGGTGCTGGGAAAACTGGTCAACCACTTGTAAAAGAATGAAACTAGAACACTCTCTAACACCATACACAAAAATAAACTCAAAATGGATTAAAGATCTAAATGTAAGACCAGAAACTATAAAACTCCTAGAGGAGAACATGGGCAAAACACTCTCTGACATAAATCACAGCAGGATCCTCTATGACCCACCTCCCAGAATATTGGAAATAAAAGCAAAAATAAACAAATGGGACCTAATGAAACTTGAAAGCTTTTGCACAACAAAGGAAACTATAAGCAAGGTGTAAAGACAGCCCTCAGATTGGGAGAAAATAATAGCAAATGAAGCAACAGACAAAGGATTAATCTCAAAAATATACAAGCAACTCCTGAAGCTCAATTCCAGAAAAATAAATGACCCAATCAAAAAATGGGCCAAAGAACTAAACAGACATCTCTCCAAAGAAGACATACAGATGGCTAACAAACACATGAAAAGATGCTCAACATCACTCATTATCAGAGAAATGCAAATCAAAACCACAATGAGGTACCATTACACGCCAGTCAGGATGCCTGCTATCCAAAAGTCTACAAGCAATAAATGCTGGAGAGGGTGTGGAGAAAAGGGAACCCTCTTACACTGTTGGTGGGAATGCAAACTAGTACAGCTGCTATGGAGAACAGTGTGGGGATTTCTTAAAAAACTAGAAATAGAACTGCCATATGACCCAGCAATCCCACTTCTGGGCATACACACTGAGGAAACCAGATCTGAAAGACACGTGCACCCCAATGTTCATTGCAACACTCTTTATAATAGCCAGGACATGGAAGCAACCTAGATGCCCATCAGCAGACGAATGGATAAGGAAGCTGTGGTACATATACACCATGGAATATTACTCAGCCTTTAAAAAGAATTCATTTGAATCAGTTCTAATGAGATGGATGAAACTGGAGCCCATTATACAGAATGAAGTAAGCCAGAAAGATAAAGAACATTACAGTATACTAACACATATATATGGAATTTAGAAAGATGGTAATGATAACCCTATATGCAAAACAGAAAAGGAGACACAGATGTACAGAACAGACTTTTGGACTCTGCGGGAGAAGGCGAGGGTGGGATGTTTCAAGAGAACAACATGAACATTATCTATAGTGAAACACATCACCAGCCCAGGTGGGATGCATGAGACAAGTGCCCTGGCCTGGTGCACTGGGAAGACCCAGAGGAATCGGGTGGAGAGGGAGGTGGGAGGGGGGATCAGGATGGGGAATACATGTAACTCCATGGCTGATTCATGTCAATGTATGACAAAACCCACTGCAATGTTGTGAAATGGTTGGCCTCCAACTAATAAAAATAAATGAGAAAAAAAAGGATATTTTTCCCCTTGGGGGAAAAAAAAAGGAAAGAAAAGGACTCTAGATTGTAGGAGGAGATGAGCCAGTATTTATTGATCCAGTATTAATTGAATGCTTACTATGTGCCAGATACTGTCCTCATTAGAATCTCATTAAAACTCCATGTAGAAATAGAAATATTTCTATGTAGAAATTATTTCTACATAGAAATATGAATTATTATTCCTCATATTACAGATTAGGAAACTGAGACTTAAAGAAGCTAAGAAATTTCCTTAAAGTCACACAGTTGGTCAGTGAATAGGAGCTAAATTTGCATCCATAACTGCCTGGCCCCAGATCCCACATTTTTACTTCAAAACTGAACTGCTTGGTCCTCTTTAGTCTTTGCTAGTGTGAAATACAGTGAAACATCCACTCACCAATAAATATGTATCTGAAAAAATACGTCTTTTTTCATTGCCTCCAACACATACACACATCCTTCTGAGGAAGATGGGATCTGGTAATGGAAGGTCCTTTTATTAGTTGAGGCTGGTGATGGATTTGATAGGAAAATTTGAGAGAAATAACACTATATGCTACAATGAAATTTCTCTTCATGGTAAAAGGTTGGGGAATTTAGAGGCCAGCAAATGATCTGGAAGGAAAGATAAGCCAGGAAAACTGAGTACTGCAAATAAGAAATGGAGGGAAAAAAGGATTCCTTCCAACCCTTCTCTTATTTTCCCTTGTTCTCCAGCCCTCCTTGGGAAGACCTCAGGGATGAAGAATATCTAAGCAGTAGTGCAGTATACCAAACATCTCTTCCTCTACCTCCCAGACACACACAGTCACATACCTCCCAGACACACACAGTCACATTTTCCTTTAAAGTTAAGTGTACCATGTGACTGGCTTCAGTCAATGGAATGTGAGCAGAAGAGAGAAGAAATACATGTTACTTATGGGCGTTGTATTCTTCCCCTTGCCGAGGTGATCATGGAACCACATATCAAGATAGAAATTCTATCGGCCTCTCTCCCTGAGGAAGCACACCAAGCAGAATCTCCCTGTAGATCCACTTTGGGTATTTAACATGAGTGAGAAATAAATTTTGGCTGTGCTAAGACCCTGAGACGCAGAGACTGTTTGGTACTACAACATCACTTAAATTTTATTGACGGATGCAGAATATTTCAGGTTTTTTCACTGTGGTTAAACTCTCTTTGTCTTCTCTCCTGTGAGGTCCTCAGTTAATCCAACATTGTTCACTGATTCGTTGTTGTGAGGGGATTCCTTTGAGGAAGCTCCAGAAAGATGTAGGATCTGTTGATATCTGGGTTTCATATTTAGTTTGTATGCTTATCTACTTTTGCCTGTGATTTCAATTTGACAGTTTTTCCTTTTCCACCTAGTGTAATGTATAGGTCATTTTGTTCAACAGGTTATCTAAACATTTGAGGACTTTGGGGGATATTGTATTACTTATGAAGAAAGTAATTGAAAAGAAAACTGTTGAATCTAATGTGTTTGGTAGAAAAGAGAACAAGATAAAATTATATACAAAAATCCAACAATTTGCCATAATCACCAAAAGGAACTTAAGTAAGATTTACTATCATTTTTGAAGGTCTTCAATTCCATAACTTACAGAATTATTTCCTAATTTCCTTTTAATTTTACATTTTGACTCTCCCCTGATCATTTAATAACACCATTTTACATAAGTTTCTTCACGTTTATAATTTAATTCACTCCTGTAGATAATTCCCCTTTGAGGTGGCTGAAAAGTGAAAGTGTTAGTCGCTCAGTTGTGTCTGACTCTTTGCGACCCCATGAACTGTAGCCCACCAGGCTCCTCTGTCCATGGAATTCTCCTGGCAAGAATACTGGAGTGGGTTGCCATTTCCTTCTCCAGCGGATCTTCCTGACCCAGGGATCAAACCTGGATCTCCTGTATTTCGAGCAGATTCTTTACCATTTGAACCACCAGGGAAACCCCTGAAGTGCCTGAGACAACTGTTTTCAAACATTATTTCTGTATTCATTTTCTCATATATTCCATCCAACAAATCTATGAGGTGAGCAATGCATCTTTTATTACCTCATTTGACAGATGGGAGCACCAAGCCTAAGAGAGACCATGTGATTTGTATGTGGCAACAAAGTAGTTAAGAAAAACCTAAAAACTAAATCTCATGGCTCAGAGCATTAATAAAAAAACAGGAAGGCCTAGATTGCCATTTTTAATAAAAATTACCCTCCACTTGAGAAAAGACTGAAAAGGAATGGGGGAAAATGAAATGAGTTGTGTAAAAGGGCTGTGATTATGGGTAAGTGCTTATTGTTTAAAACATTTTCTGTAATGTTTTCATAATTGTGGTTGAAATATGAATGAATAAAAATCAGAAAAGGGAAATAGAAAACTTGATGAAGTCTCATGGAAAGTGGTCTTGTCTTCTGTGTTCCTAAGAGGGAAGGGACTGATTTCAGCTCAAATATTTCTAAAGTTCAAGATCCAGCCCTTGGTTAATTTTATGCTTATGAATTTGTCAACTCTGAGAAAAAAATCAATAACTAGAATTTATTGAACACTTACTATGCCTTAGGCACAGGTGCTTTCCATGGATTATTTTATTGTGTCCTTTGCAACTATCTGATGAGTTAGATAGGGTTATTGGTTCTATTTTACAGATAAGGACACTGAGGCTCAAGAAGCTTGCTCACAACTATGTGGCTAGAACACTGTAAGACATGGACTGCAACCCAGTCAGCTTGACATCAGTGTTTATGTTCATAATCACTGTGCTACATAGTCTCTAAGCTATTCTATTTGTCATTGGAGGGGAAGCCTGAAGACATAAAGCTCACAATATTTTCTCAGAATATAGACTTGTCCTTTCCTTCTTATATCTAGTTACATGACTTTCTTCTCACATCTATTTAGTTTTTTTTCCATGTTCGGGATGAAAAGTAAGTGTCATCTCTAACACCACCTCCTATTGATTAGCAGCACCTGTCTGGAGTGTGGTATTGACAAAGATTCTAAGACTACAAGAAAAATTGCCATGATTGGATTTGCAATGTCTGCTGTGGGCACAGGAGAGGGAAGGGTTGACCAAGTGCAAGCAATTTGACAGCCAGCATCTGAAGGTGGTAAAAAGAAGCATTTGGATAGCAGGGCTAGGACCCAAATCATTCAAGGGCATCAGAAGTGATTTTGACTCTAAACCAATCAAAAGTGATTAGGGAGAAACCGTGAGTCCCAGGTGAGTGATAGGAGCCTGGCCCATAATAGGACTTTATTACTCCCACCTCTCAATAGTAGAATCTTATTCTTTTTCTCTGTTGTGCTCACTTATTTATTTGACAAATACCATATGCCAAACAGTATTCTACCAACTAAGGAAAATGTATAAAACAACATGGACATAAGCTCTGCTCTCCTGGAGCTTATATTCTAGTGGGAATAAAAGCAATAAACTGGTAAAGCAGCAAAAAATTTCATATAATAATTCAGTATTAAGTGCCATGAAAAAGTCAAGCAAATAAGGAGATCTAGCCATGGGGGTAGGGTGCAGGGTGAGAGGTGAAGACTTAGGTAGGGATTAATGAGGGGAGGGTCTGGCTATCCAGTTGTCAACTTCACAATGACACTAGTACATTTGTATCCTCAGGCTCTCAGCTGCAACAAAGTATATGTTAACATGCACAGCTTAGCACACAAGATATCTTGGTTCCCACATCCTTTCCCTTCTGCTATGTGGACTCTGACACACTTTCTATAGCCATATTCCTCGTGCCTCTCAGTAAATCTTTCCTTTGTGTATTTTTTTGTGTATTTTTCAAATTTCCATAATGTTTTAATCTATGTATTGTATCATTATTATTGTGTTTTCCTATGCTGTTTCCCCCTCCTAGAGTATATTTCCCATTTCTCTAGCTCATGAGTATGACTCATTCTCAAGATCTAGGTTGAGTTAACCCAAATCCACCCAAGTGGAGTTAGGTATCTCTTTCTGAGGTCATCATGATCCTGTGCAGACTGTTTTTTGGGTGTTCCAGTGACAACCTCTGGGACACCAGCCTTCTGACTCCAAAGCTTTTCAACTTCAGCTTCATCTACCCCAGAATTAGTGATGTAGGGGTCTTGTTGAAGGTTCCTTTGTAGCCCCAGTCCTAATTCAAAGCTTGATACATGCCAGGAATTCAACAGCTATAATACAGAGGAGATCATGGCTGGAGAGATTGGTCTGTGGGCCTGACACATGCTCTATGCTTGACCCTCCACAGATCACTTACACTCTCTGAAGTAGTTTTCTCATCAATTTAAGGTAAAATAAAAACTCATTTCAAAGGATGATTATGAGGATTAAAGGAGATGACTCATATAAAACATTCTGTAAAATATCTGACAAAAACTTAGCCCTCACTTACTATGTATAAATGATAGTAATTAATAAGTTCAAAGTTGAATAATTAATAGTTGTGATAGCAGTAGTATAACAGATAGATAATAAAATATGGATAAATGGATGGACAAGTAGATGCTTCTGCTTTTGTGGTTACATCAATACTTGACTTGGAATGACTATGATGTTCTGAATTTCTTTGGCTTGGCTTCATGTTCTTCTTGGTTATAAACTACCTAACATTCCTTCTGTCTCTAGCCTTTGCCTTTAGTACCTTTTGCAGGATTTAAAGACTATCTTCTTAATCCACCACTTTTCACAGTGGATTAACATCCAGAGATTTATCAAATAGAAGACTGAAATCTGCATTATATACAGTTGTGCTAATTTTACTCCTTCATTCACCTTCTCTTTTTTTCTACTACTACTCACCAATAACTAGTCATTTATGTGGCATTTAATGCTTCATAAATATTATGAGGCTTTATATAGCACTAACTGAGAGGGTTATGGTAAAAAGAGTTTATTTGGTATTTTAAACCTAATTTCTCAACATTATCCTTTTGTTTCTCCCCAGTGCTTTGCATATTTAGGTCCAGCACCCGGGGTTTTGCCAAGCAAATTGTTATTGATGTGTGGAGTTAAAAAGGCAGGAACAAGAGGTTTCTTACTGTGCTAACTGGTAACTCTGCGTGCCTTAAAATAAATCACGCCTGGAACTGCCAAGCCATCTTGGTGTTCTGCTTGCTGATCTGTGAAGAGGCTTAGACCTTTTCCTGAGTGTGTCTTGATTCCCAGTCTGCTGGCTGCAGAACCCTCCTGGCTCATGGGCAGAGGGATGAACAGCAGCAAGATGGCCTCTGCCTCCAACATCTCTGACAGTCTCCTTCCTGGTTGTAGGGTCGAGCTGTGTCAGGGGCTGATGTAGGGTATAGGGCTGGTCATCAAAGCCCTAAACACTGAGACATAGGCCAAGGAATACAGGAAGAAGCCAAGCCTGACCCCACAGCCCTTGATATCCTTCCTGATTCCAGAGCAGAAGGTTAAATCAGGAAAGAAGTCAAGCACAAGGAAGCAAAGAGATGTCAATGGACAGACATACCCACCCACACATGCACATTATGCTGCCATTAAGGTCATATCATGCTTTCAAAAATATATAACATGGGGCAACAATGGAGAAACAGACATAGAGAACAGACTTACAGACATGGAGAGAGGGGAGGAGAGGGTGAGATGTATGGAAAGAGTAACATGGAAACTTACATTGCCATATGTAAAATAGATAGTCAACAGGAATTTGCTGTATGGCTCAGGAAATTCAAACATGGGCTCTATATCAACCTAGAGGGGTGGGATGGGGAGGGAGTTTCAAAAGGGAGGGGATATATGTATACCTATGGCTGATTCATGTTGAAGTTTGATAGAAAACAGCAACATTCTGTAAAGCAATTATTCTTCAATAAAAAATAAATTAATAAAAAAATTTTTAATAAAAAATTAAAAAAAAATAACATGGTGGAATGTACCTGATGTAGTGTCAAGAGAAAAAGTAAAGATAAGAAACATACGTCCAATCTTATATGTGTATACATGTAAATGTGTATACATGTAAATGTGTAAATGATTAGAAAAAATGACTGGAAGAAAACAAAAATAATAATTGTCTACTTGTTGTATCCCATGCAAATGTTATGACATTTTCACTTAAGATATCTTCTTTGTGTTATCTTTTTATATCCTCCAAATTTCTACCATGTTCTAATCTCATTTTTTAAGTTATTATCATTTAAGGCAAAGTGGTAAGACAAGAGACAGAATCAGAGAGGATGAGAGGCAGAATATTTCAGGCAAGTTTCAGGAGATAGAAACCCAATTCAAACTGACTTGGAAAAAAAAAAGTGTACTGGGTTACCACTAGGCATCCCGGAACCCCAGGTTTAGGATCCAAGAACTCCAGCAATGTCCTAGGGGCCCATGTATCCCTCCTCCTCCCCTCTTCCCCTTCTCCCCTTCCTCTTCCTCCTTACTGTCTGTCTCCCCCTCCCCTCCCTCTCTCCTTTTCTTCTCCTTCTCCCTCTCCTCTTCCTCCTTCTCCTCCTCCCCCTCTGCCTCCTTCTCCTCCTCCCCTTCCTTCTCCCGATCCTGTTCTGTCAACAGTGCTAGAGGCTGCAGAGTAAAATGACTGAGAGCACAGGCTCAGGAGCCAGGCTGTCTGGGCTCAACTTGTGCCTTCCCCACTCAGGAACTTTTTAAACCTGGATTTACTTAACCACTAAATATCACAATTTTCTCATCTGTGGAATAGGGATGATAATAGCAACAACAGTTATATTAATGATCATAAGTATAAGCTCTATGAAGATTAAATGAGTTAATATATGTACAGCATTTAGATTAGTTCTTGGCATATGGCTGGATTTCATTCAATGTTATCTGTCACCACCACTGCCACCACTGTTATCACTTTCCTTGGTTGACTACCTTTTGAGGATAAGATCTCATCAATGACAAAATGGCTACCAGTTGCCATACACCTACATCCTTTGAGCTTAGCATCCTCAAAGGAAAGAGGATTTCTCTTTGTCTATGTTCAATTATCAATCTCGTGTGTGTGCTCAGTCGCTTCAGTTGTATATTCTTTGCAACCACATAGACTGTAGCCCATCAGGCTCCTCTGTCCATGGGATTTCCCCCAGGCAAGAATACTGCAGTGGGTTGCCATTTCCTTCTCCAGGGGATCCTCCCCACCAAGAGATCAAACGGAATTCTCCTCCATTGGCAGGTGAATTCTTTATCACTGAGCCACCTGGGATGCCTCTCAGGAGGCTCTAAATGAGTTGGTCTGGTTCCAAGCCTAGACACGAGCCTGTCACCAGGCCCAGGAGGTCAAGGTAAGGAAGGTTGGCCAGTCTGGGTCACAGGTGTTTCCTTTTGTGGGGCTGAAACACTGTAATTGACAACCTCACCAGGGCCTTGGAGAATGAAAGAGATCCCCCAGAGGAAAAAAAGGCTGTAAATAGGCAATCAAAAAATTATTGCTATTAAAGACAGACTTTCTTGAATTGAGTCTTCTAGACCTCTTGCTATTCAATCACAGAAACCGGTGATTAAATCCTGAGGGTATGGCCTCAAATTGGATTCCATAGGGCCACAACTTGCAGTGGAAAAGTAGGCTCTATTCAAGAAGGATGATAAAATTTAGGCTGGGGTGGAATGAACAAATAGGTGAAATACTACCCTTTCCACCCTATGCTCAATAGATAGATGGACACGTGGCATCTAGACACCTGAAAATGATACCTTATCAGAGTTAAGGTGTTACAGGTTAGAGTGAGGGGGACCAGTTAGAAACCATAGCTGTCATCCAGACAAGAGATTTTGGTGTCCTGAACCAAAGGGAATGGAGAGATATGAGAAGATGGGAGTAAGCTCAACAGGACTTAGGAGAAGGCTATGAGGAGAGAGAGGAGTCCAAATGGTGCCCATAGTTTCTTCTCTAAATGAATATCATTTAATGAGATGGAAATACATGGGGGAAGAACAGGTTGGAGACGGAGGAAGATGGAGGTGAGATGAAGACACCAAAGCCATTCCCTACCAAGGGGTATCACACATTCTTTTCCCAGAAGACTATGATGGCAGCACTGACCAAAAACTGTTAAATGAGCCCTGGCAATTTCTCCATGTTGACATAGAAGATTGAAGACAACTATTTTGTAAGCAAAACATACTCATTCTGACTTTAAGATCACCAGGTGTTTCTTAAAGTTCATTTGCATGCTGGTGAGTCAGTAAACAAAAGCCCTGGGCCAAACAATGCATTTGCAACATTTTCAAACTTAGAGAAAATCTGCAGTTTTTCAGTAATCAACATGATCAGCTCAAACAATTTGTCATGAAGTAATCTGTGTAAATTACTATAGTGAGAATATTTTCTATCATCTGCATGGTTTTTTGGAAAGAATTTCTTCTATTATTTAATCCCTTGGGCTTCAGGGAATTGTTTTACAGTGATCTAATATAGCAGAAGCCGGGTTTATTTACAGTACTTGTAAGAAGTGATTTTGCCTTCTCTCTCCTTGGCTTTGAGGCTAAAGCAATGGATGCACAGAGCAAGTCCAGACATTCTTGAGAAAACTGGAGGAAAAGGGAATTAAGCATAGATATCATTCACATTCTCAAGACCTTTTAAGATTCATGTGCTAATTTTAAAGATGGGCATTGAAAAACAAAAGCACAAAAACATATATAACATTGTTGTTGTTAAGTTGCCAAGCCATGTCTGATTCTTTGCAACCCCATGGACTGCAGCATGCCAGGCACCCCTGTCCTTCACTATCCCCTGGAGTTTGCTCAGATTCGTGTCCATTGAGTCAGTGATGCTACTTAACTATCTCATTATCTGCCACCCCCTTCTTCCGTTGCCTTCAATCTTTCCTAATATTTTACATTGGTGAGTCTTAATTCTTATGGGTTTTAGGCACCTTTGAGAATCTTATGAAACTATGGAAACCATGCCCAGAAGAATCCACATCATGTGGATACATGTCATATGCAACATAGCAAGGACTTATGGAATGCTTTAAGCCCATCTGTGGACTTTAGGTTAAGGACACTTGCTGTGTTCATAAGGACACCTACTACTGTCCAAGAATTTTCATGACCACTCACCTTCACTGTTCTTCACTTTAATTATCAGTATGAGGACAACGAATAGATGAACACCATGGTGCATGTACTAGTGTATATAGCACACATTTCTTGATTGTCCAAAGATTAGTATGTAGTCTGATAACCTAAATTATCAGAACACAACTGAGAACCCAAAAGGAAGCAAGGTACAAAACTACAGGAAGACCATGTACTAAAACTGAAGCACTTCCCTCTAAGAGAGTTACTCTGGTGGCATGCAGAATTTTGTTTTTCACAAAATTCTAATAAGTTCAGCTATATGCTCTCCTGCTGCTGCTGCTAAGTCACTTCAGTCATGTCCAACTCTGTGCGACCCCATAGACGGCAGCCCACCAGGCTCCACCATCCCTGGGATTCTCCAGGCAAGAACACCAGAGTGGGTTGCCATTTCCTTCTCCAGTGCATGAAAGTGAAAAGTGAAAGTGAAGTCGCCCAGTCGTGTCTGACTCTTAGTGACCCCATGGACTGCAGCCTACCAGGCTCCTCTGCCCATGGGATTTTCCAGGCAAGAGTACTGGAGTGGGTTGCCATTGACTTCTCTGCCATATGCTCTCCTAGCCACCAGCAAATCAGACAATGGAAATTGGGCTGCTATAGATAGGCATACTGATCACCTCAAGAACTCACCTTTTTGAGAAACTGACAACAAGGAAAGAGCAGGAAAAAAATTCTCAGTGCATTGTCAAGGGCCCACTTTACACCTGCCTTTGAGCTAGGTGCTATGGATAGAAAGACGAGTAATTTCAGGTTGATTTAGGAATTGGGGATTGGTGAGAAAGAAAGAAATAATCTCAATGTAACATGGTAAATGTTTCAGTAAAAATATGTACAAGTTGCTAATTTGAGAACAAAAGAAGAAATATCAGGCTCCGCCTCTGGAGCCTAGAAGACTTTAGTCTTTAAGGATGAGTCAGAGTTGACCAGGTAGTTACAGGAATGAATGAATTTCAGATCAAGACACAGAGTTGAGTTTGGACAGATGAGTGATAGGTAGGTGAAAACAGGCAAAGTTGGCTGAGCAGCTGTGAGGGGCAGATGTGCATAGGTGAGTATAGATGTGAAGTGTGGATGGGAAGGAGTGAATTAGTATCAGGAATGGAGGGAGCCCTGCTGACAAGGAGACCAGTGTCATTGTATAGCAGTCCTTAAATACTAAATAAAGGGATTTGGACTTTTCTCAATAGGCAGTAAAGAGCCAATAGAGGGTTTTCTCACAAGATAGGACCTTGAGGGAATCAGATTTATGAAAGATAACTCCAGAAGAAATTTGGAGGATAAACTAGAGCTAGCGTTGACGGGACTGGCAAGGCAAGCAGTTGGGAAACTATTACAATGGTCTGATTATAAAATGAGGAGCACATGAACCAAGGCAGTGTTGGCAGAGATAAATGGAAGCATGTGTGCACACAGGTGTGCATATGTGCAAGAGGAAGAGAGAGAAGGAGAAACATTATTTGTGTGCATGTGTGTTGTATACACGTGTTGATATAAACTCAGATCTTCAAGCCTTGGCAAGGTGTTGAGAAAGAGGAAGGAAGAGGAAGAAACTCAGTAATTTCATTGTATATATAAGCACAATATTTATATCCTGTTGCAACCTCACATATTTGGATCTTTGTCAGTTTAGAAGACATGATTATTTGAGTGGCACAATCACAAGTTTGCCTTTGAAATATCTATGAAGATTGTGGTTACCAAATGCCAAACCATAGGCTTTCCATGTTAGAATTTCTTGGGGTCTTCATTGAAAACAGATTCCTGGGAACTTACCACAGATATAACAAATCACCTGGGGAGGGAGCCTAGGGAATTCACATTTTTAACTAGCTGGTTAAATGACTCTGCTGGGAAGCTGTGTCTGGGAACAACCACTGTTAACAACTTAACTCTTAGTCAACTTAAAGAAGGATATATAAATATTCTGAAGAGTAAATCTCTCATGCAATATTCAAGAATGCATACACTACCAATATTTTCAGTATACAAAAAGATATAAGGCCCTCCATTTGATACCACGTTTGGGGGGGCCTCATCTCAGAGTAATTGCATATGCTTTAGACTAACTCATTGCATTTCTTTCTGCATATTCCTTAATTAAGTCTCTTCAGTAATTTACCCTTAGCCTAAAGCTTTGATAAATATCAATGAGTAACAGGCCAAGCTAAAGCTAAGCAGTCTACAGAAAATCATCAGTCAAAGGTCCAATTTTTTTTTTCTCTTTACCTCCCACCCTAGGTGACCTCATCCAGTCCTGTTGCTTAAATAGCATCTATGTGCTGATGACTCACAAATTTCTATCTCCATCGTAAGCCTCTCATCTGCACTTTAGAGTCATATATCCAACTGTCTCCTTGTCATCTCTAGTTGGCATCTCATACGAATCTCAATTTTAAGAATGTTGAAAAGTACTGAACTCTTAAATCATTCCACCTAACCTTTTCCTCTCCAAGTCCAATCTTCTCAACCTCAACAAATGGTACCACCATTTACCCAGTCACTCTAGTCAAAATCCTAGGGGAGATCAGTCTTGATCCCTCCCTCTTTCTAACCATCCCCTTCCACATTTATTTCTAAAGCCTGTGACTCTTACTTCCATGTATTCCAAATCTGCCTGTGACTCTTCACCTCTACTTCTATGACCTTGATCCCAGCCACCACCATCTTCTGCGTTATTTAACAGGAACTGGGACCATTTCTCCTCCAAGCCACTCTGACCACTGGAGTCAGAGGATTCTTAAAGAGGGCTCTATATTACAGAACCTCATGCCTTTGCTAACGATCCCCCAGTGGCGTTTCAGTGCAGTCAGAATCATATCCAAATCCCTTTCCAGGGTTTCCTTTCTCTTCCATCTCATCCAGGCCCTGTCTCCCTCCAATCAAATGGACTTTCCTCCAGGTCCTTGAAGACACCTGACTCCTCCCCATTGCAAGGTCATCACTCCTGCTCTTTCCAAAGTATTCAACTCCTCAAAGTTTTCTCCTCCAGCCTGAGTTAAATCTCTTTTTCAAGAGGTTTGCTCTGCTCAGCTAAGATTCAGCACACATTTTCTGTAAGGGGCCAGACAGGAAACATCTTAAGGCATGCAGGCCCTCAACTCTGTTTTTGTAGCAAAAGCAGCCATAGACAATATGTAAATGATATGTGTGACTGTGTTTCAATAAAACTTTATTTACAAAAATAGGCAACATGCAGATTTGGCCTCTCAGCTTTAGTTTGCTGATCCCTGACCTAAACCAAAGTATGATTTGTCTGTTATTCCTTCTCAGGGCATCTCATGAGTCCTAAACATGTGCCCACTACCTGCCTCTCTCACTAGTCTCTTAACTCCATGAGGGTAGAGAGCTCAGACTCTTATGTATTCCCATCAAATACACAGTTCCCGGTAGAATGTTTGCTGCAGTGAGGCCTCAGTAAATACTGGTTGGATAAAGGAAGAAAAGGACAATTGAGGAAAGAAGGGAGAGTTTCTCTTTGAAGTCCAAGCACATTTTGTAGAAAGACAGCAGCCATTGCTGGTCCATACTTTTTAGCTCCTCTTTCACAACAGAGTTCTTGAGTGAATCACTTACTCATTTATCACTCTGTTCATGAATAACACTAAATGTTATTCATTTAGTGATGCAGTGTTAACTAATATCCAAAATATTAGTAATGGCAAAATGGCAGGCTGAGGGTTCTTTCCAGATCCCTGATCCCAGAAGCCTTCTTTCTGGTTTTTCTGCTGGGAGTCCAGTGAAAGATTTAAGCTTTGTGATGCAAAATTGAGAGGCCAAAGTGATTAGTAAAAAAAAAAGCCAGGAGAGACACCTCTCAGCCAATAGGTAGCCGTGCCTTCTCTGCCTGACTCATTACCATGAAACCGTGAAACAGCTCTCAGCGTCACTCTTCACTATTTCTCCACTTGGACAGATGAAAAGCAAATAATTGGGTACACCAAAAGCGTGGCACCAACAATACTTTGAAAGAGACGCCTCCCTGAGGGCTGTGTGTCCCATTCCTCTCTCCCTCCCCCCCGATCCCTTCCCCATCTTCCAGCCTCCTCCAGGCTGACTGGAACACCAGCGCCAGCGAGGAAGCTGAGAAATGGGCAGTATTGAAGATCATCAACTAAAGAGCTCTTCACCAGGCCGGATTACGTTTAATAGACAGCAAGAGTATTCCTGCCGGCTCCTGTTAAGTTTCATCAAAACTGTGCCTAATTAAAATCTTCAATTTAATTATGCTCGTCTGCATTACAAATTTTGATCAAATTGATCCAACGTGGTGCAAGGAGAGCTGTTCCTTCACATGCAAAGTGAACCCATCCTGAGGCTAGCTAGCTTCTGTGTCCAAAAATCTCTTGGGATCCCCATGTCTAATTCGGATTCCCTTGACCCTCCCCAATCTTGGGATGTGGTGAATCGCCTACGGCTCAGGGAATTGGCAAGTGTTGCTCTGCCCACATCTGCAAGAGCTGTCCTGGAGCCACACAGAAGCTGACAGCTGTCTTCCCCCACTCACCTCCCCCTTCCCAGCCTCCCTTTCCTCCTCTGCTTTTGAAATACCCCCATCTCGGGAAAAAAATCGCACCCAATCTGTCAGAGAAATATGCTGCGGGACTGAAGTTCTGGCAATCTGTTTCACTCTCAGCTTGTTAATGGCCCTACAGAGAACTTTAGAGTCCTCGATTCACAGAGTCCCAAAGTAAACAGTGCCCTGATCACCCAGCCCAAGGCATTCTCCCCCTCCTTCCACTCATGGTCAAAGCACTGCCAAGACTCAGCTTCCCAACACTTCTTTCTCCCTTCCAGGGCCCTTCACTCCATCCTGTAAGGTCCAAAGACCTGATGTCACCCAGGCAACTCCCTCCACCATATACCCGCTGAGCAACCAGACCTTTCCTGATGGTCTCACCCTCAACAAAATATCCCCATATGAGGTCCCAATCCCTCCTCTAAGGTTTCTCCTGTTAACTGACTAGCCAATCTGATGATCCAATTTCTGCCAAAACAACAAAAGCAGCAACAACCAAAAAAAATTGTGAAAAGAATGCTCCCTACTGCTTAAGCCAAAGTGTGAGCTTCCTTCCATGTGGGTGTGCCTGCGATAATTTGCTCCTATGTGAAGCCACAGGCTAAATGCTCCTTGTCATCCTGTAGAGTCAGTTTTACTCAGAAATAATTAAGCTCTTGTTTGTATAGTGCAGAATAAACTGGAAAATTCACACAATGTATTAAGACAGAAGAGGAGACTTGAAAGGTAAGCCTGCTGGGGGCTGGCCCCAGGCTCCTTGAGTATCAGTCAATTTCCTTCATCTTGGTCAAAGAAGCACATGTAGTCCTGGTGATGTATTTCTCACCATGTTAACATGTGTCCCTCACTGGGACCTCTGACACCAGAAGACTTTTATTTAAAGTGTGACCATCCCCCCGGGAAGGATGCCTCAGTCTACTTCTTTCTCATCCACTCCCTTCAGCTCCACTCTGAAATCATCAATTGCTTGTTCGGACAGTTTCACTTAAATGGCCTGCCATGGCCTTGAAATGAACTTGTCTACCATTCTATACCAGTACCATCAAACCTGCTATCCCTTGTCATTAATGGGGTCCCCCTTTCACCAGGCACTGTGTTGGAAAACATAGCAGACATCCTCAACATTATTCAGCAAATAAGTAAATAAATAATTAAGAGTTGTTTTGTTGTTGTTTCAAAACCACCACATAATAAATCCTTACCTGTTCTTTAATGACTAAATTGACTTGATTTTAGTGTTTCTTTCTTTAAAGCAAATACGCTTCTGATTACTGATTCTATTTGAGCATGTACTCCATAATAGTTTAGGACAAGATGTTTCAACCTAACTTAATTTTCCCCAAGCAAGGCCGTTGCCAAGTCCTGCCAGCATATCACGGGGCTCAACAAATGCTAGGTGTTAATAGAAATAATACTAAATAAAAATATATCACAACATGGTAAAAGATGTCAGTGGATAGTATGCAATTAGCTGCCAAGCAAACAAGAACAGAAAGCTAAGAAAGGCAGAGAGACAGCTGAGATGTCAGGAGAGAGCAGTCCCTCCCACCCTGGCAGTGTTGTAAGACATACCGTCCAAGGAGATTTAGGAAGGTACCCAGGAGACTTTGAGGCCTGCTTGTGGCCAGACAAACCAGCTTCGCTAGAGCTTGTGGTTTATGCTTCTTTGGCAAGATGATGCTGACTTGAGAGCAGAATCCAGTGGAAAAGTAGACTCGCGCTAGGATAGAGGCAGGTGTGGCATGAAGCTAGAGGCCTGAAATGAAAAGTACAAAAGGCATTATGGAGGAGGCATTCAAGTATTTACAGAGTGAATTAATTATAACAATGTCTTAATGGCTAAAACATTTATTGAGAGTTTGCTCTGAGCTGAGTAGTATTTAAGTGCTGTACAGCCATTACCTGTTTAATCCCTACCACAGTCCGGAAAGGGACCTTTTATTATGCTAACTTGATAGATGTGAACTGAACCCCAGAAAGGGTAAGTAATCTGTGCAAGGTTGCACAACTAGAAAGTGGTAGAGTTAGGGTCTGAATCCAGAGCCTGAGTATTTCATCCTCAAATCTTTCTTCTTCTTACTTAAATGCCGGCATTTTTATTTAATTTTTCTTTTTCCTCTGACAGTGCTTCAACTTCACACTCAGCAAACTCTTTGAAGGTAGAGGTAGGGTCTCAGAGTTCTTAAAATTCTTCTCAATGACCCACCCAATGCCTTCTAAGGTAAATATGTAATAAATGTGATTGATTTATTGATAGACATATTTGGTAGTCGCCACACTGAGAAAATCAGGCACTGTAGCAAGGAGGGGAAACCTGTCTAGAAAGGATCACTTAATATTATCTGGTAAGGTCAGTGTACTGTCAATAGGCTATGTGTAATAGTTTCTCCTGGCCCACTCAGCACTGCTGTTTCTATTGCCTGGCACTCTCTTTTCTTACCTCCACCTTTTCCCTGGTTTATTTCCTCCAAGAAATACTTAATAATCTTTTATAGGCCTTAGCACAGATGCCTTTTCCTCCAGGAAGCCTTCCCTGATTCCCTCAAAATTTGGGTTAGAAGCTCCCACAAAATCCTTCTCTCACCAGAACACTTATCCCATTGCCTTATAATGATCTAGTTCACTCTTCAGTCTTTCCCAAGTAAATCATAAGCTTGTTGAAAATAGGGCTGTCCTCAGCACCTAGCACATGGTATATATTTTTAAATATATATATATATATATATTCTATATACATACATATACTGAGTATACTATATACTTATTTATATATCAAGGAAAAAAGTGATGGAGAGAAGCTAGAAAAGATAAACAAGTTTACTTTCCTCATCTACAAGATAGCCCCAGTTACCTAGGCTTTGTGATTTGGGGCAAGTTCTATATCCTCTCAAAATTTAGGTAAGGAAGTGGTGAACTACTCTGCTTCCTTCATGGGATTGTTGTGAGGATTTGTTAGGATGTAAAACAGAATAGTACCTGGCACAGAGTATCTGCCCAGTAAGTGTCAGATGCTGTTACTATTTTATAGCATCAGCTGGTGTTTGAGAGTGAGATTTTCCATTTTTACTCATACAGAGTAACTCTGCCCGAACACTTTAATGTCATTGGTAAATTATTATGCAGTTAACATATACAAGTAATACTGCCAGTAATACATGCAATTAATTAAATGTATGGACATGTTGACATCTTGGGAGCAAAGTCAGATTGATTGGAAAACCCCAGCTAATCCAGCTGACCACGAGTGTGGTCTAACTGCTGCATGAAGCAGGCAGGCTTTGGCTGGACCAGAGGATTCATCAAAAGTCTCAGATCCCTGGCTCAGCAACAGTTCTCACTCCTCAGCACCTTTCCAATTCAGTTCACACAGCTGAAAATTAAAACAAGCTAACAAGAGCCATAAAATTTTGATACCAACAAAATGTTCTTAAATTTTACTCAGCCATAAAGCTGTTTATGACAGGAGAGTAGAAAGTTTCCCTCTCGTTTTTTAAGCTGTGAGCAGCAATGTTAACAAACAATGCAGACAGTACATTCAAGAAGAGCTGTGATCAAATAAATTAACAACAGAGCAAATCTGACATATTTAATGATAAATCTTTTTACTGTGCTGTGTGGTAATTAGACAAAATGAGAAGTTCTCTTAATGGCTGTAATTATTTAGTCATATTACTTTCATACTGTCAAACCAAACTTTCATGGATTTTCTTTATTTTCTTAGTTCTTCTGCACTTATAAAAAGCCCCAGTGTTGACCATTTTCTCTGCTGCTACTTAAAATTTCAATGGACTCTAATTGCAAAAAGGCATAATTAGACATCAGAAAACACACATTGGAACAGAGATCTGGAACCCAGGTCTCCATGCCGTGTGCTCCTGCATGCTTCTCTGCCTCAAAGCAAAAGCTTTGAGAACCACCTGCTTTTCTTTTCCAGTCTGTGAGGTCAAACCTTCCCCCTTCTCATTCTCTCCTGAGATAAGAGTTTCTGAACAAGAAGATTGCAATAGCCCCTTTTCCATAGAATGATCATTAACCTCATTTGGTGACACTGGCTGTCATAACAAATAGATCCCCAATTATGTAAAAGCTCTAACATAATAGAAGTGTATTTCTGCTCACTTAACAACATAAGGCAGGTGGTGTCCCTAGTTGGCATGAGACTCTTTTCCATCCAGTGATCTGAGGACACAGATTTCCTTATATCTTGTGGCTTCACTGTTCCCTAGAGCTTTGTCTTCATTGACTGCACTCAACTGGCAAAAGAGCATGGATAAAATCTTGCTACTTCTTAAAAATCTTGGCCCTGACATTGCACCCATCACTGCCATTAGAACTTGGTCACATAATCACACACCTAATTTCAAAGGAGACTCAGAAATGAAGTCAAGCTGTTTGCTCAGGAAGAGAAACAGGCTTTGATGTACAGCTTGCAATCTCTGCCCTTCCTGAAATCAGTGTGGAGATGGGGAGGTAGAGTCAGCAAACCAGAGGTAGACTGTGGGGAGGGGTATGAATGAGACAGCAAGGAGCACAAAACAAGACGCCATGAGGCTCATTCCTGGGACCACTGGGGAATATGACTTTGTCTGTACAACACTATTGTATTAATGCTAAGTTTCCCAAGTGTGACAATTATGTTAACCTTATTCTTAGATGATAGCTCCCATAATGCTTGGGGATGAAGTGCCATTGATACTTTCAACTTACTCTCAAATGTGCCTCCTAGTGCACATACAGAGAGACAGAGACACAGAGAGAGACACATAGAGAGAGAGAGAGACAGGGTGGAGAACAAATGTGCTTAAATGTTAACAATCTGTGACTCTTGATGAAGCCTATTCAAGGAGCAAAGGCCTATAGGTATGACAGAAGCAAGGAAGGACATAGTATGCTGAAGACAGGAAGCAGGTCAGGGTTGCTGGAGTATAAAATCCCCAGCAATGAGAGCAGGAGATGAGTCTAGAGAAAGGCCAAAATCATGACAGGGCTTGCATAGTGTGAGGCTTGACTTTATCTTGCAGCCAATGAGGACCCATTTAACAGCAGGCAAGGATAGGTCTGGTGTGTCTTTCAGGTAGAATGTACTCGATGATTTAAGAGAAACAATTCTGGATGAAGGGACACAATTTCATTCATTTAACAATTTCAGGTGCCAGCCCTGTGCTAGAGACTATAGATAATACAGAACTAGGGTAGCCACCAGATATGTGGAAGAGCAAAATCAGACATGGTTCCTGCCTTCTTGGCGGTTAGGGTCTAGTGAGTGGAGATACACATCAAGTAATAATCATAAGGATAAGTGTGAAATACGGCTGTGATGAGGGTTTGTTGCTGTTTAGTCACTGAGTTGTGTCTGACTCTTCTGCGACCCCATGGACTATAGCCCACAGACTCCTCTGTCCATGGGATTTCCCAGGCCATAAGACTGGAGAGGGTTACCTTTTCTTTCTCCAGGAGATCTTCCTAATCCAGGGATCAAACCCAGGTCCCCTGCATTGTAGGCAAATTCTTTACCACTTGAGCCACCAGGGAAGCCCATGACAAGAGTTAGGAAGGCAAATTTTGTGATGGCCTAGGAATCCATGATGGCTACACATGGTTTGACCAGGGAAAGTAGCATCTCCAAGAAATTGGTGTTTGAGCTAAGGTTCACAGGATGAAAAGGAGTTATGTAGGGAACACCATATAGGGCAGAGAAAATAACATGAATAAAGGTTCCTTGGTTGGAAGGAGCCTGGTTTACCTGACTGAAAAAAAGACCAGTGTGGCTAGGAGGCAGTGAGTGAAAAAGGTATGCATGATTATATTGGAGAGACAAACAGGGACCAGCCCTTGCAGTGCCTTGAAACCATATTCATGAATTTTGACCTTTATGCCACGTGTACTGGGAAGCTATTTAGAGTATGTAGTCTGTAAGTCAGAGAAGGCAATGGCACCCCACTCCAGTACTCTCACCTGGAAACTCCCACAGACAGAGGAGCCTGGTAGGCTGCAGTCCATGGGGTCACTAAGAGTC
Source organism: Cervus elaphus (assembly GCF_910594005.1). Classification (NCBI taxonomy): domain Eukaryota; kingdom Metazoa; phylum Chordata; class Mammalia; order Artiodactyla; family Cervidae; genus Cervus; species Cervus elaphus. The sequence continues at coordinate 71,916,525 of NC_057823.1, read as the reverse complement.
GGACACGACTGAGTGACTTCACTTTCACTTTTCACTTTCATGCACTGGAGGAGGAAATGGCAACCCACTCCAGTGTTCTTGCCTGGAGAATCCCAGGGACAGGGGAGCCTGGTAGCCTGTCATCTACAGGGTCACACAGAGTCAGACACGACTGAAGCAACTTAGCAGCAGCAGCAGCAGTGTGTAAGTGTCAAGGGAGGGGTGAGAGATATAATCCCTGTAGCTGCAGAGTGAAGAACAGGTTATGCTATAAACTTCAGCAGACCGGTTAAGAGGGATGATAAGAGATGGAGTAAGGGGATGAAATCAAGAAATCCTTTAACCACAAAACGAGTATAATTTTGGAGTTTGGTTTGACATGCCACAGTTGCAGGGCCGAAGTTGACAAAAACTGGTCAGGTGATGGTGTTATCAAGTGAAAGAATACTGATGAGGAAGCAACTAACGACAACCACAAAGAATTCAGATTGAGATGGGTTGTGTCTGGGGTAACAAGTGAAGCTATCTGGCAGAGGATTAGATAAATGAGCCTGAAGTTTAGGAAGTAGTGACTTGTGAGTACTCAACATTTAGATTTAAACTGAGGTGATGTCAATGCCACAAGTCCACCATCATTTAAGGTCAGAGCAAACAGAGCACATTTCAGAGACAGGGAGTCAAAGTTCAGAGAGAGACCAAAAAAAAAAAAAAAAAAAAAAAAAAACCCAGGAGATTATGGTATAACAAGAGGCTGGGTATAGGGAGATTCAAATTGTCAAATATCCAGCATATCATTGGAAAATAGGAATTGATGAAAATCCAGGACTGTGGAAGTTAAGACTATCACTGTGGCAGGTGGAGGACTTCCCTAACAGTCCAGAGGTTAAGACTTTGTCTTTCAGTGCAGCAGGTGCAGGTACAATCCCTGGTTGGTGAACTAAGATCCCACATGCCTTGCAACCAAAAAAACAAAACATAAAACAGAAGCAACATTGTAAAAAAGATTTTAAAAGTGGTCCACATAAAAAAAAAAAATCTTAAAAAATTATCATTGGGCACCTCAATAACAATAGTTTCAGCAGAGTGATGGGGCTAAAGTCAGAAACCAGCTATGTGAGGGTATGGGGAAAAGAGGCAGTGGGCATAAATCACTCTTGGTGGTAGTTTAGATGACATAGACAGATTTGACAGTGGCCATGCGGACTTGCGATCTGGACTGAAGGCATTTAACTCCTTCACACAGGACTGGAAAAGGTCAGCTTTCATTCCAATCCCAAAGAAAGGCAATCCCAAAGAATGCTCAAACTACTGCACAATTGTACCCATCTCACACGCTAGTAAAGTAATGCTCAAAATTCTCCAAGCCAGGCTTCAGCAATACATGAACCGTGAACTTCCAGATGTTCAAGCTGGTTTTAGAAAAGGCAGAGGAAGCAGATATCAAATTGTCAACATCCGCTGGATCATCGAAAAAGCAAGAGAGTTCCAGAAAAACATCTATTTCTGCTTTATTGAGTATGCCAAAGCCTTTGACTGTGTGGATCACAATAAACTGTGGAAAATTCTGAAAGAGATGGGAATACCAGACCACCTGACCCCCCTCTTGAGAAACCTATATGCACGTCATGAAGCAACAGTTAGAACTGGACATGGAACAACAGACTGGTTCCAAATAGGAAAAGGAGTACGTCAAGGCTGTATATTGTCACCCTGCTTATTTAACTTCTATGCAGAGTACATCATGAGAAACGCTGGGCTGGAAGACGCACAAGCTGGAATCAAGATTGCCGGGAGAACTATCAATAACCTCAGATATGCAGATGACACCACCCTTATGGCAGAAAGTGAAGAGGAACTAAAAAGCCTCTTGATGAAAGTGAAAGAGGAGAGTGACAAAGTTGGCTTAAAGCTCAACATTCAGAAAACTAAGATCATGGCATCTGGTCCCATCACTTCATGGGAAATAGATGGGGAGACAGTGAAAGCAGTGGCTGACTTTATTTTGGGGGGCTCCAGAATCACTGCAGATGGTGATTGCAGCCATGAAACCAAAAGATGCTTACTTCTTGGAAGGAAAGTTATGACCAACCTGGATAGCATTTTAAAAAGCAGAGACATTACTTTGCCAACAAATGTCCGTCTGTCAAGGTGATGGTTTTTCCAGTGGTCATGTATGGATGTGAGAGTTGGACTGTGAAGAAAGCTGAGCACCGAAAAATTGATGCTTTTGAACTGTGGTGTTGGAGAAGACTCTTGAGAGTCCCTTGACTGCAAGCAGATCCAACCAGTCCATCCTAAAGGAGATCAGTCCTGGGTGTTCACTGGAAGGACTGATGCTGAAGCTGAAACTCCAGTACTTTGGCCACCTCATGCAAAGAGTTGACTCATTGGAAAAGACCCTGATTCTGGGAGGGATTGGGGGCAGGAGGAGAAGGGGACGACAGAAGCTGAGATGGCTGGATGGAATCACCGACTCGATGGACATGAGTTTGAGTAAACTCCGGGAGTTGGTGATGGACAGGGAGGCCTGGCATGCTGCGATTCATGGGGTCGCAAAGAGTCGGACACGACTGAGTGACTGAACTGAACTGAACTCCTTCACTCATCCATCATACGTATCTTGAGTATATTTTATGTGTCAATCATAAAATAGGCACATAAAAACTAAAGTGGTACCCTGTCCTGAGGAAGCAATGTGTGCTGAGTGATTTTCAAATGATACTCCATGAGTCCCTGAGTCTTGGAGCACCACTGGAGGAGGGGAATCAGGGGAAAAACTGAGCTTGTGGGCTCCGTGACTCCTATCCCTCCACATATCACCCCATATCTTTTTCATGAGTGTCTACATTTAAAATATTCTTAACAAAAATGCACTCTGCTGCCAAGGGGGAAAGTTTATAAAGTAGCGCTCTAGAGGATACAAAAGTTTAGGTCAGGGGTCAGCAAACTTTTCTATAAAGGAGCAGATAGCACATATTTTGGGTGTTACGAACCATCTGGTCTGCTGTAAATATTCTGCTGGTGCAAAGTAAAAACAACTTTAGACGACTAGGAATGGGCATGGCTCTGCTCCAATAAAACTTTATTTATGAAATCAGGAGGCAGATGGCAGTTTGTTGACCCCTGTTCGAAATGTTGATGAGACGCAGCAGGACTGTTCAGGCTGTTATTCCTGATAGTTTCTCCAGAAGACATAGGATATCATACAAGGGTAACTATGTTCTGGCCCCTCTCAGTTTCGCTAGTTTCCAGCATTCTCTGACCCTTGGTTGCCTCACTTTGCCGTCTTACTAACTGGAGGCCTGTCATCTCCTATCCCCTACTGAAGATTGCTAAAATTAGTCTTTTCAATCCTACTCCACCCTATTTATCTTCTTCATCTACTGTCCATTTTATTTTTCCTCTCAATTTAAAACAAGGGAGTTTAGAAAAATATCATCCCTTCAAACCAAGCAAAAGCAATCTTTATAAATGCTGGCTGAAGACACACTGCCCTCATTAAACACAGAACTCATGGAATGAGTTTTCATTAATAGTAATTTGGGGAAACATTAGCCTTGAGAATTCTGATACGATAAGTCTCATGTCACACCAGAAATCTATAAACAGAAAATTAGGGCTCCCTGGGCCAGGCCATGCCCAGAAAAGAGGCTGCCAGCTCCCTGGAAAAGGAACTGGCGGCATGTAGGAAATCTATGGCAGCCTTCTCAGATCAGAGCCGAGTTGGGCACTCTCTGAAGTGTAATAAAATGAGAAAAGGCCAGAGGAAGGAGACCTTCCATATCAGAGAGGAAACATCCCATTGCCTTGTTGTGGAAAATAAAGGAAGGGAGAGCACAGGAGAGAGAATGAAGGAATTCAGGAAGCACGCTGACCAGCATGAAGGCCTGCTGGCCTGATTTGTGATGGTTACACAGCTGGGGTCAGTGACCCTTGTCCCCAGTATTACCCTGGCTGACCTGGTGCTGATGTCATGCCCAGTGACTCCCCTACTTTTAATATAATACAATTGATCTCTGGCATTATTAACATGGCAGATTCCCACCCACACTCCTGGTGACTCTGATTCAGGATGGAAGTCCAGAGTCTTCCCTTTTTATGCATGCAGCTGGCGATTCTGAAAACCCCTGCCTTCCAGGTTGTGATGACGGTGTTCAGAATCAGCCATTACATTGCACCAGGCTTCCTTTGGTTCACTGAGCAAACATGCCTGGTCTGAGGATGCTGAGTGTGAGTATGCCATCATCAGATTGAAGGGAGAAAACACTGCCTCTTTATAAAAATATTGTGACTTCTAACATGTAATGTTTTATAAAGTTATTTCTCATTTGATCCTCCTGACCGGTGAGGTAAACAGGCTGTGAATTATGGTCCCCAATCTACACATGAGACACTGAACTTCCCGGTGACATCTGCCCAAGGACACACAGCTAATAAACAACAGGGCAAGGACTGGAAACTGAACCTTCTGATCAGTCGTCTGTTCTCTCCATCCCACTCCTCCTCACTGCCCCACCCAGAATCCTCATGATTGGTAGAGTGAGGCCACAGAGTTAGCAGTTAGCTGACTACAGTTGCAATTCACCCTATGACTTATAAACTTATGAATATCATGTTTTAATGCAGCAGTATATGACCACCCAAACTTCCTGTTCAACATGCAGATGGCCTGGCTACAGTGTAAACATGCTCTTCAAGACCTCTGAAGGCTGGGCCTGGGAACCTGCAATCTTGTGAAAACACTCCAGGTGATCCTAATGTTGAAATGATTGTTACCTGATGCAAAATTCTAAGCGAAGTTCAAAATTAACTCTCTACCTAACTTGTTACCCAGGTAATGGTTTCCACAGCATTTAGATTCTGCCTCCATGTTCACTCCTACCCCCAATTCTACATTTTCATTGTTTTGTTCATTATCAGCATCTCCGAAGGAAGAGAGAGGCAAAATAATCTGGGTTAGCCTTTCAATTTGGGTGTGCCTATTATGGTTTCTGCATAAAAAATCGAGGTTCTTCTCCCCCCTCCACCCACAAATCATGTGCAGTCTGTCAGAACCCTTAGAATATCGTTTAGAGGGAAAGAATATTGTTTAGAAGGCTGATTAAAAAAAAAAATCTTGAATCTCACAAACTGCAGTAGATGCTCAAACACACACCTGATATGATTGCTCATTCCATGAGGGTTCTGTATGGAAAAGATCAACACACTCTTAAAATAGAATCTAGAGATACAAAGGAATCTGCAATAGTCTCACGTATTTGTACACAATGCAGTGTAGCTTCTGGTATTTTTATTAGCAATGAGAAGAGGCTTGTCACAGTCAGCCATCTGCTTGAGTCACTGCCCGGCTGCAGTGGCCCTGGCTTTAGAGTAGGAACACTGAAATCAAAGCCTAGACTTACAGAAGAGTCACAGAGCAGGGAGCCAACAGTACCCTGCAAGTGACACCCTTCAGTGTCCTGAAAGACCCAGTCATACCTTACGTCATGAAAATTCGCCTACACTCTTCAATTCTTAAAGAGAGCAAGCGGCTGTGACATCAGGTGGAAGCTGTTATATTTGCTCTCATGAAAATGTTCAATATTTCAAAGTGGCCTCTGCAGTTCCATTAAAATTACAGACTTTTTTTCTCCCCCCTACTGCTTTTCTACATTCTAATACAGGCTTCTGAAAGAAAAAAAATGAGAGTAAGCTAGCATGTGACTTTTCTGGAGTCAAAAAAATCCTGACTCTGATTATGGCCTGACATCCAAGAAATCATCTGATTTTCTTCCTATTCTTTGTTTTTTACCTTAATCAATGTATAAAATCCTTTCATGCCAATAGAAAATTTTCTGAATCTGAGATTACTGTTAGACCACAAAGTTCATAAAATGTTTTAAACACTTTTTGCTGCTCTTTGTCGCTAAGCTGTGTCCGATTCTTTTATGGCCCTGTCAGGCTCTTCTGTTCCATGGGATTTCACATCTAATCCTGACACTCGAAGTTTAGGAAGCAGAAAGCAAAGACTTGCCAAACCTAGGGCTAGCCTAGTACACTCTGCACCAATGAAGATGTATATCCTAAAATAAAGGCTGTTAGAAAACAGGATTTTTAAAAATTTGAATTCAATCAGTACCAATGAGAAAGGTGTTTGGGGTTGAGGGTCACCACAAAAAGTAGATTAGAAAAAATTATTCTGAGATGTGGGAACAAAGGTGAGTAGGTCCTCCCTATCCCTGCCCCAAATAATAAGAGGTGGCATTTTGTAAAGTAAAGGAAAAGAACAAACAGCCAGTTGTTGACCAGAATGTAGTCAAGGTTTTACAAATCTTGTCTGCCATGGAGCACAGTGATGATCTCAGAGGATCCTTAATCCATCATGCAAATGTTATTATACTTGGCATTTGTGCTGGGTATCAAGGACAAAATAGCTGGGAAAATTCAACATCTCTTTCTCTAGAAAACTATCCCAGATTTGTGGGAGGAGGTCAAGGAACAAGCAGAGGGTTGGTGTACTATAAGGAAATGGCTGGCTCTGCATGTGAAAACACACCATTGATGGAATCTGTTCTCAAGCCAACTCGGAGCCAGCCAGGATCTCAAACTTGATGACCGGGCTAACACCAGCAACTGTAGCTGCTGTTTCCATTGCTTCTCCAGCCATCACAGCTAGGAATGCTTCACATTTGCATGGCTATATCCCTGAGACTGCTGTACAGCCAGAGAAGTTTTTTATTTGTCTCTTCCTTTTTTTAAAAAAAAAAAAAAAACAAACTCCAGGGACGTCCCTGGCAGTCCAGTAGTTGAGACTTCACTTTCCAACACAGGTCCAGTAGTTGAGACTTCGCTTTCCAATGCAGGCAGTTCAGGTTCAATACCTGGTCAGGGAGCAAAGATCCCCCATGCCTCATGGCCAAAAACCCAAAACATAAAACAGAAACAATATTGTAACAAATTAAATAAAGACTTTAAAAATGGTCCACATCCAAAAAAAAAAAAAAAATCTTAAAAAAAATACTCCAAAGTCTATTTCAAGCTAACAGCTAGATTAAATCATCATCATTGTCATCATCATCATTTTTTCTGGTAATCATCAAGAAGCAAATGATTAGAAGTGCAAAATATCAATCATGTAATTTTAATTGTTTTCAAAGGAAGAGAAAATAAATGTCAGGTCCAACAAGGTCATATGCCCCCTCAGCAGATAATTGTCTCCACAAGAAATCTTCTGATGTATTGAAACTGAAGTAGATTGTTAATGCCTTTCATTTACAGAGGGGAACTCAAGACTCTGTAGCATTATACAGTTTAGAGTATAAAGCAAGCCCCCCAGGCATTAGTCACTCTTTCTGGGTAATCATCTAAAAATAGGGATGGCCTTTCCAGCTACCCTTTGTAGTTGAAAATGGATGATAGAGGTGCCTTCTAATGTCTATTTCATAGACTCTCTCTGATACTATTTTGTCTCTTCTCTTCCAGACTCTCATATTTGGGGGAAAGGAAGCACGTTATATTAAAGGTTAAGAAAATTGATCTATGTTTCCTGACCTGTAGCTTAATTAAGATTTTTTGGTACTGAGTATACAGAAACCCACTCAGACAGAAATAAAATAGAGGGAGTTATTATAGGAATGCAGGAATGAAACTCTGAGAAAGTACAAGAGGAACATACATGGGTTCAAGTGAAACCAGCAAATGGAAAGCTATTGGATTCCAGGGTTCCTGTCTCTAGAATGCCACCTTCTCTTGTGTCTGTTAGTTAGTCAGTTAGTTAGTTCAGTCACTCAGTCGTGTCCGACTCTTTGCGACCCCATGAATCGCAGCATGCCAGGCCTCCCTGTCCATCACTAACTCCCGGAGTTTACTCAAACTCGTGTCCATCGAGTCGGTGATGCCATCCAGCCATCTCAGCTTCTGTCGTCCCCTTCTCCTCTTGCCCCCAACCCCTCCCAGCATCAAGGTCTTTTCCAATGAGTCAACTCATCGCATGAGGTGGCCAAAGTATTGGAGTTTCAGCTTCAGCATCAGTCCTTCCAATGAACACCCAGGACTAGTGTTCATTTAGGATGGACTGGTTGGATCTCCTTGCAGTCCAAGGGACTCTTAAGTGTCTTCTCCAACACCACAGTTCAAAAGCATCAATTTTTTGGCGCTCAGCTTTCTTCACAGTCCAACTCTCACATCCATACATGACCACTGGAAAAACCATAGCCTTCCCATCTGCAATAGATTCATCCTCTTTCTTCGATCAGGTTTTTTTCACACTCCATGGCAAAGATGGCCACTCTATAGGCCTCTAGTTCAAATAAGAAGCAGACACTGACTAGTGCCTCTCAGAATCAATTTAAGTTCTCTGGAGAGGAAATAAGATAGCCTGAGGTGGGGGCTGGTGTCTACCTCTGTCCAATAACTAGGACAATAGTCTGAGACCTTCTCAGTTTGCTTCTCTTGGCATGAAACCCCAAAATTATGAGCCAGGGTAAGGGCAACCAGGATGCCACTATCCTAAGCACACCATGTCCAAGCTAGAGCCTCATTCCATGAGCGGGGAAGGGGCAGAAAAAGAAGGTCTCCAGCTCTGGTACTTAGACTCAGCAACTTGTCACTGGAGACACAATCAGAAATGCTGAAATGCTCCTCCTGGGAAAAAAGCCCTCCAACTGGGAGATGGGGGTAGAAGGAGTCCTGTGTTCTTGGCTGCACCCATTAGAGTGAAGTTCCACTAATCACTGACTGGGGAATAGAGAGATTTTTTTCCCAAAAAGCTAAAGATTCTCACTTTTCTTACAAAATTTTCATAGATTCTCTAGAACATATGTTTTTTCATTTACTACATATACTTTGGATCATTTCCAGAGGATTTAAATGGTTATTTTAAAATACTTTTCACCAGTTTTCCTGGGGGAGTGGGTTCACAAAGTCCCTCACGTTATCATTCAAGAAAGTAATCTCACTGTCTGTGTTAGATCTTTATATTTGATAGGTTTATATCTGGGACATGCAAAGTCACTTCAGTTGTGTCTGACTCTTTGAGACCCTATGGACTGTAGCCGCCAGGCTCCTCTGTCCATGGGATTTTCCAGGCAAGAATACTGGAGTGGGTTGCCATTCCTACTCCAAGGGATCTTCCTGACCCAGGGGTTGAACCTGTGTATATGGTACTCTTAAAATGAGAGAAGGCTTAGGCTGGTTTTCAAAAAAAGACCTATTCTATTCTTTTTAAAAATTCAGTTCAGTTCAGTCACTCAGTCATGTCCGACTCTTTGTGACCCCATGAATCGCAGCACACCAGGCCTCCCTGTCCATCACCAACTCCCAGAGTTTACTCAAACTCATGTCCCTTGAGTCGGTGATGCCATCCAACCATCTCATCCTCTGTTGTCCCCTTCTCCTCCTGCCCTCAATCTTTCCCAGCATCAGGGTCTTTTCAAACGAGTCAACTCTTCGCATCAGGTGGCCAAAGTATTAGAGTTTCAGCTTCAACATCAGTCCTTCCAATGAACACCCAAGACTGATCTCTTTTAGGATGGACTGGTTGGATCTCCTTGCAGTCCAAGGGACTCTCAAGAGTCTTCTCCAACACCACAGTTCAAAAGCATCAATTCTTTGGTGCTCAGCTTTCATTACAGTTCAACTCTCACATCCATACATGACTACTGGAAAAACCACAGCCTTGACTAGATGGACCTTTGTTGGCAAAGGAATGTCTCTGCTTTTTAATATGTTGTCTAGGTTGGTTATAATTTTCCTTCCTAAACATCCTTTGCCCTAGTTAATGGAAGTTGATCTATTTCTCTACTCCACTATCAGAATAAGATGTACTTTGGACTTCTCTCTGTAGAGAGAAGTCTTATTTCTGCCATATTCACCATATTCTCTTCCAAATAAACCTTATTTCTGCCATAGTCTCCTCTCTAGTCTCAGGAGAAGAATGGCAGGTATATGTCCATTTTTGCAAAGGAAGCCTTCCTGAATTTGTCCTGTGTAATGCAATTCTCTTTCCCCATTACCTTTTATATCCCGAGGTATCTCTGACTATGAAGCAGCGCCAAAATCTATAATTAGACAATGCCTCTCTGCCCCTCTTCCAGTGAAGAGATGCTTTATCTTAATTTCCCAACAATCACTGGAGGCTAAAAGTTAGTTGCGTTTCTCTGATTCTGCCAAGCCCCTAAGTCAAGTAGCAGATTCTGTGAAAACAAATACTTTAAGTGCTCCCAGTGGAGGGTTGGATTTAAACAACACTGTGTTTCTTCTGCAAGGACATACATCTGCTTTACAGCTTCAGATTTTCCTTTATATGGTTTTCTTAAAGAAAGGCATGCCCTAAGCATCATTTACTCCCTACTCACTCCCATGTTAACAGTTTGCAGCAATGGAGGTTGCAGAGCCATAACTGAGAGTGTGGCCTTGAATTCCTGGGACCAGGTCCTGGATCAACCACTTCACATTGAGTCTTTGGACAAGTTGATTTCTATAAAATCCCCATGTTTCATATGTTAAATAAGGGTAAAATAGTGCTGGCCTCACAGGGCTGTTGTGAGAATTAAATGATGTGATACCTGATATATCAGCATGCACTCAATAAGTGTTAGTATTCCCCTCACATAAGAAAAAGTGACTAATTTACTGACATAAAAAGACACATGACGTGGGGAAACAGTGAGAGAAAACACCATCACCACCCTCTATCCTGACTGATATCATGGCTCTGTCTGTGAACTAGGACACAGAGTTTGAGGACAGATGCCAAGGCTGATGAGAAATGAGGATTAGGGAGGCTTCCAGAAGCTTTGAAATGCAATCTCATCTCAATCCCTGGGCAGACGACTAGGCTGAGGAATGTAACTCATCCATTCTATCTAGAAACCTTCACCCTGATGTCCTCACCACCCAGAGGAATGGACTCACGGTCCAGACATAGTCTGATATGCATTTATTACTCTCTCCAAAGAATACCATCAACTGCCAAGTTTGGTAGTGAAATTTGGAAACTATAATGAAGAAATAGCATAGGGAGGCAGATAAACCAGTGGATTCAGGACCAGGAGGCTTGAGCCCTAGTCGTACCTCAGGCATTAGCAGACTGGAAGATTCTGGAAAACTTATCTCCTCCTGCTCAGTTAGTTTTTCTCATCTGTATAATGAGGAAGTGAGATAGAAGATCTTAAAAGACACCCCCTCAGTTCTAATATTCTATGGTAGTGAAAACAGAGTTGTCTCTATGTCTCCAAATTCCCTAGCAGAAGGAGTACAGAAGGGGATGGGGCTGTCTACAACAGGAAGTGACCAAGAAATTACGTGCAGAGCCTTAGAATCAGTGCCTCACTAATGTGTGTTAGAACTCACTACTTGTGTTCACCCGAGAAACAAGCTGACTAAAATCCTAACATAAACTATTGATAGAATGACTGAAATGAAAAAGAATACAAGTATTGGGAAGGATGTGGAGAGACTGTCAATACAATCGTCTGAAGAACTGTTTGGCAGTGCCTGCTGACACTGATCCATACTCTAGGACCCAGCAATTCCTCTCCTCAGATTATCCCAACAGAAATGCTCACCTATGTACACCAAAAGATATGTACATACATGCTCATAGCAGCACTATATGCAATAGATAAATACTGTAAACAGCCCAAATGCCTGCCTAGACTTCTCTAGGATACACAGATCCTGGAACATTCATATAAGAAAACACCTTATCATCACAGAATGAAATGAACTACAGCTAAATATGACACTATGGATAACTCTCAAAAACATGTCCAGCAAAAGAAGTCAGACACAAAAGACTACCCTTTTGATTGATCCCATTTATATAAAGTTTAAAAATATTCTAGGGAATTCCCTGGTGGTCCAGTGTTTAGGACACCAGGCATTCGTTGTTGAGGGCATAGGTTCAATCTTTGGTAAGGGAACTAAGATCCCAAAAGCCCTGCTGCAAGCCCATAAAGAAAAAAAAAGAAAAAGAGCAAAGAAGGAAACATTCTAAACGATTGCTTGAAGTCAGGAAAGTGGACACCCTCTAGGGTGGATTAGTGTGATTAGAAGGGAGTATGTGAAGGTTTCTGCAGTGCTAGTCATGTTCTGTTGTGTGGGTGCTGGTTATATAGGTGAGTTTACTTTGTGAATATTAGTTGAACTGTGTACTTTGATTTGATACAGGTTATACTTCGATTACATTTATTAAAAAATAATAATAATAAATAAAAGCTCAAATACACAAATCATGTCTGAGCTTATTTCCCCTTGTGGGAAATAAAAGAATCACTTTCTTGTGGCAGGTATGTATGTGTGTGTGTGTGTGTATTACCTGCTCAGTCATGTCCAACTCTTTGCAACCCCATGGATGTAGCCTACCAGGCTCTTCTGTCCATGGAATTCTCTAGGCAAAAATACCGGAGTGAGTAGTCATTCCCTTCTCCAGGAGATCTTTCCGACCCAGGGATCGAACCCAGGTCTCCCACATTGCTGGCAGACTCTTTACCATCTGAGCCACCAGGGAATATATATCTGCTCAATCTTGGGGTGTACAAAAAGCTACTTTAGGTTTTCTGAACCGAACTTCATTTGTATCCTGGATCTCTCTTCTCATCCTGCTTCTAATACACGTCTCATTCTGCTGGTGGTAGAAGCAGCATCAACCAAGCTTGCGTCTCTCTCCTCCCTTGGTCTCCCCTGGATTGTGTCTGAGCTTCACAGGGCTGAGGGAGCTGAACCCTCAGCGCCACAGCACCACAGCCCAGTACCCGGGTGGGATCCACTGGGAGGCCTCTGCTTTCATCTATCTTTGGTTATTTGCCCCTCCAGACCACTGCTTTGTTCTCTTCCTTCCATTGTAAGTCTCCTCTGCTTCACACTGTAAACTCAAAACCAAGACTTAGTAGTACTCTCCCCTGATGCAATGAGAGCTGGCATCCAGCTGTCCAAATGTGAGGGGGCAGCCTGGGGAAAAGGTGTAGTCGTTACAGAAAACACAGGGTAAAATCACGGTCAACATCTCAAAGGTATAATTTCCTCACATTTTCATCTACTAAACATGGTGTTCCTCTTGGTAGCCTGCATATTCTGTGTTGGGAGTACCTTTTCCAAAGGAGGAGGAATAAGAGGTAGGATTGGGTGGAAAAAGAGGGCAGGATAAAGCGTCAGTGTTAGTCCCTAGGACTGCCCTAACAAATCACCATAAAGTGGGTAGCTTAAAACAAATTATATTCTCTCACAGTTCTGGAGGCATGAAGTATAAAGTCAAGGTGTTGGCAAGGTTGGTTCCTTTTGGAGGCCTCTGAAGGACAGCTGGTTCTATGCCTGTCTCCTAGCTTTTGGTGGTCGCTGGCAATCATCGGCATTCCTTGGTTTGTAAATGTATCACTGTGATCTCTGCCTCCACTGTCATATGGTATTCTTCCCTGTATGTCTCCCAAATTTCCTCTTCATATAAAGAGGACAGTCTTAGTGTGTCAATCTGCTAAGCCCTCAGCAACAAGACAGCACAAACTGAGTGACATAAATAACAAAATTGCACTGCCTTTCAGTTTTGGAGACTAGAAGTCCAGAATCAAGCTATGGGTAGGGTTGGCTCCTTCTGAAGGCCACTAGGGAGGGATCTATTCTAGGTCTCTCCTTGGCTTCTATATGGCCATCTTATCCCTGTGACTCTTTACATCACCTTCCCTCTACATGTGTCTGTCTCTGTGTCCAAATTTCCCCTTTTTATATGGACACTGGACACTGGTTGTACTGGATCAAGACCCACACCAAGAATGTCATTTTAACTTAACTGCCTCTATGAAAACCCTATCTTCAAATAGAGTCACATTCTGAGATACTGGGGGTTTGGACTCCGACATACCTTTTTTCTTTTTTTAAGTGGAAAGGCAACAATTCCACTCCTAACAATTTACAAAGACCCTATTTCCAAATAAGATCACTTTCACAAATACCAGTACTTAGGACTTCAAAATACCTTTTTTTGAGAGACACAATTCCACTTATCCATTTCCAGTGGCTCAGATAGTAAAGAATCTTCCTGCAATGCAGGAGCCCTGGGTTCAATCCCAGGGTTGGGATGATCCCCTGGAGAGGGAATGGCTACCTACTCAAGTATTGTTGCCTGGAGACTTCCATGGACAGAGGAGCCTGGTGGGCTACAGTTCATGGGGTCGCAAAAAGTTAGTCATGACTGAACAACCAATACTTACTTATTTATTTCACTTGTAACAATCAGATTCCAAGAACCCCTGAGAACAGCAAGAGTGCTGACTTCATCACTCCTCAGGTCAGGATATGATTCTAGGAAATCTTTGAGCGCTCTGAACTGCCCCGGCATCCCCAGTGTACTTCTAACCTAGTACTTACGACATCATGTTGAAACCTATGTGAAATCTGTTTATGCATTTGCCACCAATCCTCCTCATCCTATCCAGGACTATGAGCTCTTCCAGGATAGGGACCAAATCTTATTATTCATCTTTAAGCCTTCACTCAGGGTCTGCCATAATATAGATGCTCAATGAGTGCTAAACTGAACTGAATTGTTTGCCTATCATATAAAAAATTGTTATTTCATACTTTGTCATCAGTCATGAGCAAATAAGTAAGTCAAGTACATTCTTGGTTGATTATATAAATCATGCAACCACAGGCTATCAGAATCAGGGTGTATCCTACAGATTTTCTAACCTAAGACTAGCAGATAGCCAACATGCACCTCCTCACTGTCAGCTCTGCACCTATGCAGACATCACTAATCTATTACAGCATTCTTTCCCACACAAAGCTTAGGTACAGCTTTAGAATCATTCTCAATATGTAATTCCAAATGCTGAAACAAATTTGCTTTTGGGGGGGCGTGGTTCAACTCTATTCCTCCCAATAGATGAGAAAATGGAGACCCATAGTAAAGAAATATGTCCAAGATGATGGTGACAGAGCTAGAAATGGAAGCCTGATCTCTTAATTCCTAGGGCCCTGTTGGATCTGCCCCCTCCCTCATAGTTTTCTAAAATGTTCTAGTGAAACATGAATCACTGATATACTGTTGCATTAAGCAACACTGATTAACACAGTGAGAAAAATCATTACTTTTTGAAACTTTCTGATCATATCAAAGAAGTCCTAGTTTGATGCTATTATGTCTTTAATATTCTAAACCCCATTCTTTCTTTCTTTCTTTTTTTTAAGGAATAAGAAAACCAAGTCCAAGTTTTTAGGAGGCAATAACATCTAGTTAGAATTTAATATCACCATACTGTTTTACTTTTCCTTATGATTATGATCACTGTCCAATCATAAAAAACTATCCACATGCAGCAATGATAACATTTTCCTTTTTAAATAAACTTCAAGTTTTCAGGAGTCAGCATAAAGACAAATATTAATGAAATATAGCATAAGTTAAGTGAAAGTCATTCAGTCGTGTCTGACTCTGAGACCCCGTGGACTGTAACCTGCCAGGCTCCTCTGTCCATGGAATTCTCCAGGCAAGAACATTGGAGTGGGTTGCCATTCCCTTCTCCAGGGGATCTTCCCAACTCAAGGACTGAACCCAGATCTCCTGCACTGCAGGCAGATTCTTTACCATCTGAGCTACCAGGGAAGCCAGAAATATAGTATAAGTAGCACACAAATGTGGCAAAAGAAAAAAACCAACTTGGGAATTTTTCTGTAGCCATGCAAGTATCCTTATGCAGGGCTCCTTGATGCTTTCCTCTCTAAGACAAATAATACTTCTCCCCTTTCTTTACCAAATTTATTGGAAAATGCTTCCTTTAACTTTCTCTCCTGGGTTTCTCTTAGGTTTTCCTCTTGCTCCCAGCCTCCTCCCCAGATTCTCGCCTGACAGCCCCCTTGCCTCCACAGTTGCTAGACTCTGTCATTTTCAGCATTGCTCCCTCCGTCTGCCAAAACCCAGTCCACAGCTGTCTCTCTGCAAACCATATGGCTTGCCAGACAAGGCAGCCTCAATGTGGATTCAAGAGTTGAAGGCAAATCCAGCTTAACCCCCATCCTCCCTACTCAGCAGGAGAGGAAGCAAACTTTGTTTCCTGTCTCTCCTAGACCCAGCCAGAGAAAGGCAGGTCCCAGCTAGCTTCATGTTGCCTGGTTCTGCCTGACCTGGATCTTGCTGCCTCCCTCCCCAACAATAGCTATTCTTAGACCCTTCTGTGCTCTCTCCTAGAAAGTAACATTTTTGTGCTCCTCATTGGATGTACTTGAAGCTGACAAACCTTCCTTGGATCAGAAGGGATAGGCAGTCAGCCTCCCATATAATTCAGGGCAGTGAAGGCCCACAAAGGCTTGCCACAGGCAGAAAAGATCCTCAAGGCAGGCTAGGCAGCCTTAAGGGTTGGCACATTTATTCTCTGATGGTGCTGTTCCCGGGAACCCCACCCCTGGTCCTGGAGGTAAGAAACACCATGTACCCTCTCCCAATGGACAGAGTGAGGTAAAGTCACATTACACCATGAAAAGGAAAAGAAGAAAGAGAATGAAGGGGAAAAGAAGGGGAGAAAGGGAAAAGAAGATGGTCGATAGAGAGGACCCACCCAAGACTAGGTGTAGAGTTTTCTGACACCAAATAAAAAGTACCATAAAAGGGCATCCCAAACCACAGTGGGTATGACTTGCCCATTCACAAAGATTTTTAATGGTAGGGAAAAGTGCTGGCTGAGCCCCACCAGGCACTGACTGGCTTTCATTCAGTGAGCAACACTGAGTGCCTACGACATGCCAGGAGCTGGATCTCCAGCGGTGCACAAGACAGACGGGGTCCTTGCTCTCTTGGAAGTGACTTTGGAGTGGAGTAATAGAGTCATGATAGCACTTGGGCAGCAATGTGGAAGCAGAATACTGAGTATTAAGCCTGTTGCCCTACATCTTAGCTATGTGACCCTGAATCTTCACTTAAAACAATTAAGTAAGTATCCTTATTTATAAAATGGAAATAATAAGATTCCCACTTAAACAGTCTTTGCAAAGATTAAAAAATATAATTAATATATGGCATAGTGAACTTGTGATATCTCACTGCAGCTTTAATTGCATTTCCCTAATGTCTAATGATGTTAAGCATCGTTTCATGTGCTTACTTGCTATTCCAATATCTTTTTTGATTATGTGTCCATTCAAATCTTTTGCTATTTTTTTTATTAGGTTGTTTGTTTTATCACTAGGCTATAAGAAATTATTTCATTGTCTAGATTCAGGTCCTTTATCAGACATTATGTATTTTGTAAATATTTTCCCCAGATTAAGACTTATTTTGGTTTTTGTTTACTTGGTGGTGTCTCTCTAAAAGCAAAGGCTCCTAATTTTTATGAAGTCCAATCTATCAATTTTTTTTATAGATTTTCTTTTGATAGCTCATCTAAGAAATATTTGTCTAACTTGGGTTTTATAGTTTTATTTATTACATTTAGGACTTTGATCCATTTTAAGCTATTTTTCGTGCATAGTGTAAGGGTCAAGATTCATTTTTGGTATATGGATAATGAAATTGTTCACAATTCCCTTTATACAGACTGAAAAGAGAGAGAGAGAGACCCAAAGAGGCCAAGTGAGCAGCTCCAAACCACACAGCTTATAAGGGACTGAGCTATGCTTGAGCCCAGATCTCCTGATTCTAAATGAAGTATGGCTTGCATGCTGCCTCCACTTGCCTAGGTGCCTACATTTTCTTTAAGGCTGTGGTACAAGCAGGCATGGCAACAGACTGACAACATTTCAAGTCCTGGCCTCATCACTTAACCCGGGCAAGTTACTTAGACCTTCTAAACCTCTATTTTTTTCCATCTGTAAAATGGGACAAATAAGAGTACCTCCCTCATAGGTTGTAATAACTGTGCATATAAAGTAGATAGCACAAGCCTGACATTTAGCAGGTGCTTCATACAAATCAGAATATTGGGATGGTTTTTCTTATCCCCTCAGTCCTTGCCTTGACTGGAGCTCATACTCATCCTCTTCCAAGCCTTGGGATGCTCCAAACTGGCAGGACATTTGGAGAAAACTGAGAGAAGGGACAGACACTTTCTATGATAATAATCCACTGAGATTATATTGCATGAGCTGTTTGGCCTCAGCAGCTGCACAGTTTATTTATCTAATAGGCATTTCCACCTTGAAGGTGTTTTAGCCACTTTTCCCATCCCCATCTCCCAAGCTAGAGCTGCACAAGGCAGAGACATTAGAAGCTGTAGTGGACCCATTCCAAGATGTTCCCTCAACTATCCGTGCCTTCTGGTATCCATGCCCCTGTATAATCTTTCCAGTGACCTGCTTCCAACCAACAGAACTGATGATGAAGGTAATGGGATGTCAAGCCTGTAATTACATTACAAAAACTTGTAACACCAATCTTGCAAAACAGACTCTGTCCTGCAGGCACTGGTGAAGCAAGAGGCCCATGATCTGAAGGTTCAAGCAGCAAAGAACTGAGGGCAGCCTTATATTAAAAACAAACAAACAAACAAACAAACAAACAAAAAATCGTGGTAGAACCTGAGGGCAGCTCTCATCTATCAGCCAGCAAGAAACTGAGGCCCTTAGGTTAAACAGGACACATGGGACTGAATTCTGCCAACAGCTGCATAAGCTTAAAAGCTGAGCTTTCCTCAGTGGAACCTTGAGAAGAGATCATAGTTCCAGCCAACACTAAATTTAAGCCTTGTGAGAGGCACTCAGCTAGGCCTGGACTGGACTTCTGTCACTCAGAAGTGAGATAACAAATATGTGCTTTTACCAAGTCACTACAGTTCAGTTCAGTCACTCAGTGGTGTCCAACTCTTTGAGACCACTTGGATTGCAGCATGTCAGGCTTTCCTGTCCATCACCAACTCCCAGAGCTTGCTCAGACTCATGTCCATTGAGTCAGTGATGCCATCCAGCCATCTCATCCTCTGTCGTCCCCTTCTCCCGTTTCGCAGCATCAGGGTCTTCTTTGCATCAGGTGGCCAAAGTATTGGAGTTCAGCTTCAGCCTCAGTTCTTCCAATGAATATTCAGGATTGATTTCCTTTAGGGTTGACTGGCTTGATCTCCTTGCAGTCCAAGGGACTCTCAAGAGTCTCCTCCAACACCACAGTTCAAAAGCATCAATTCTTCAGCACTCAGCTTTCTTTATAGTCCAACTGTTACATCCATACATGACTACTGGAAAAACCATAGCTTTGACTAGACAGAACTTTGTTGACAAAGTAATGTCTCTGCTTTTTAATATGCTATCTAGGTTGGTCATAACTTTTCTTCCAAGGAGCGAGCGTCTTTTAATTTTGTGGCTGCAGTTATCATCTGCAATGATCTTGGAGCCCAAGAAAATAAAGTCTCTCACTGTTTCCATTGTTTCCCTATCTATTTGCCATGAAGTGATGGGACCAGATGCCATGACCTTAGTTTTCTGAATGTTGAGTTTTAAGCCAGCTTTTTCACTCTCCTCTTTCACTTTCATCAAGAGGCTCTTTAGTTCTTCTTCACTTTCTGCCATAAGGGTGGTGTCATTTGCATATCTGAGGTTATTGATATTTCTCCTGGCAATCTTGATTCCAGCTTGTGCTTCATCCATCCCCAGTACATTCGCATGATGTACTCTGCATATAAGTTAAATAAACAGGGTGACAATATACAGCCTTGATGTACTCCTTTCCCAATTGTTCCATGTCCAGTTCTAACTATTGCTTCTTGGCCTACATACAGATTTCTCAGGAGGCAGGTCAGGTGGTTTGGAATTCCCATCTCTTGAAGAATTTTCCATAGTTTGTTGTGATTCACACAATCAAAGGCTTTTGTGTAGTCAATAAAGCAGAAGTAGATGTTTTTCTGGAACTCTCTTGCTTTTTTGATGATCCAGCAGATGTTGGTAATCTGATCTCTGGTTCCTCTGCCTTTTCTAAATCCAGCTTGAACATCTGGAAGTTCACGGTTCACATACGGCTGAAGCCTGGCTTGGAGAATTTTGAGTATTACTTTGCTAGTGTGTGAGATGTGTGCAATTGTGCAGTAGTTTAAACATTCTTTGGCATTGCCTTTCTTTGGGATTGAAATGAAAACTGACCTTTTCTAGTCCTGTGGCCACTGCTGAGTTTTCCAAATTTGCTGACATATTGAGTGCAGCACTTTAAAAGCATCATCTTTTAGGATTTGAAATAGCTAATAAAGTTACTAAGTTTGTGGTAATTTGTTACACAGCAATGGATAACTGATCATGCATGCATGCTAAGTCACTTCAGTCATGTCCAACTCTTTGCAACTCTATGGACAGTAGCCTGCCAGGCCCCTCTGTCCATGGGATTCTCCAGGCAAGAATACTAGAGTGGGTTTCTGTGCCCTCTTCCAAAGGATCTTCCTGACCAGGGATCAAACCCATGTCTTTTATGTCTCCTCCATTGGCAGGTGGGTTCTTTACCACTAGTGCCACCTGGGAAGCTTGGAGAACTGATCAGAAACTGTTAATAAGATAATGAAGAAACAGAAGGCTAGGGTAAAGAGCAAAGGAGGTAACTAACTGGGAAAGGAATAGGACAGGGTGTCCCTTTATGCCATCTGTGAGTCTTTCCTCTATCCTTTTAAATATGTTCAGTGACCCAGGTGAAAACTCCAGTAGGTCTGTAACTTTTTGTACTACTCTTGGGTAAATGCAAGTCTTACCACCACCTTAACTACAAAACATGGTCTCATTTGGGTACTTAATAGCATACATCCTGTGATAGTCAAAAGTGGACCATAAACAAGACGTCTTTTCTCCTTTCCTTCAGGTAGGGCCAGCACGGGGCAGCCTCCTGCTTCCTCAATGGACATGGGGTCCGCTTTTCATTTCTTTCTCTCCTCTTTCCTCAGACTGCTAACTATGACTTCTCTTCTCCCCACTGTTGGAGTATGGAAAGCGATAGGAGGAGGTGGATGGAAGAGAAGAAAAAAACCTACTTATTTGTCTGGCACTGTTGTAAGATAACTCTGGGCTCTCTGGGCCTGGCAGAGATATACACTGGTTCTTTATTTTCTGAGCACTTTAGGGGGTTTTCAAGAGCTCTCCAGTTGAGTCCCTCTGTCAGCTATTCCCATGATTCAGGCAAAATCCCTCCTTTGTGTGAATGTTCCCCACAGCCCTCCTTAGCTTCAGTTTATTTTCTGAAAGGGCCATATCATATAGGCTCTCTGTTTGGGTAACTTGCTTTCTGGAAGAAGCTCTTTGGGGCAAGATTCCTTTTTAGATAGCCCCATGCAAAGATTCCTACCATAGATTCTACATCTGGTCCCCGGTATCCATGTATCTTTCACTTGCCAGTGGTGGAGAGAGAAGTTACTCCCAATACAGTAGCAAACTCCATTTCCTTCTGCCTTGACATCTCCACCTAGAAATTAGATTTCTTAAGTGTGTACCAAACATTAATCTGCCATGCCTATCTAATGTCCAAGGGACATATATCAGCATGCCAAGTGCTCTTCTGACAAAGCTTTCTCCTTACACTTGTAGTAAGGGGTAAACCATCCCCCACATCTCCCTCTGGAAGTTGGGACTTGCCAAATAACATCAGATCACTCCAAAAATTGTTTGTCCCAAACATTTCTTCCAAATCTACTGCTGATCATTCAGTGCCCCAAAATTGATTGGTTTTTTAATGTTGTATTTTGGCTTACCATTTCACTTTGAAATTTCATTTTTCTTGTATTTTCTCCTCCCACTGAAATGATCTCAGTTTAAAACCTTGTTATGTGACATATTGGTCTGGTGGTCTCATCAACAACCATCCCCCTTTTTCCCTTTGGCTGACTCAAGTGAACAGACCTAAGCCAATTTGTTTGGCAAATACCATATTCTTTTTAGTGTGCATTGGTGAGCCTCTGGTGGTTAGAGGCCAGAGAAGGTGAAATAGTCCTATTCCTGCGATCTTGTTCTGTGGTGATATCATCAAGTAAAAAGAAGTCTCAGGCATAATCAACAAGCGTACAGATGTCTACCAGCAAACAGGCAACCACTCTGCGTCTAAGGAGAGACTACTACTCTCTATGCCTTTAGGTGCCCTGGCAAGCCCTTTGCAGGAACAACTCCCTCAGAAACAGATGCCCTTAAAGAATAATCAGGAACCTCATCACCAGGAAAGGGGCTCCTCCATGGGAGGATGCAGGCCGAGGGGCTCCAGAACTTCTATCTCTGGTATTGACAACTGAGCATGTTCATTTCTTCTACCTTATTCATGTGGGTCTTGCTACCCAACTCCTAACTGGTCTTAAACACAACCCATTTCACCAACAAAAAATTATTCCTAACATTCCTTATGCTAATTAACTAACCCAAAGGTAATCATTCAGACAAGGACTCTTCATATACTAATTAACCACTCATTCCTAGAGTGTTGATTAATATTAACTTGCACACATACACATCACACCACTTATACTGAAGTACTTTAAAGTAAATTACCATGTACACAATATAGCACTAACTGAATCCTGATTTTGTTTGGGTTGCCAAGTACACAGCCATGAGAAATGAATCACGATTGCTTCAGCTAATTCAATCATGACAAAGGCAGCCTCTTTTTATCAGATACTTTACGGTTTCTCCTTGTGGTCATAGGTGGCCACATGATGAAGTACCCATCTATGAAATGAAAGGGGAAGTATGCTGACAAATACTTTCCTCCCTGATAAGAGAGAGACACACATGAGGCAATTTCTCAACATCTTGGCTGCCTTTGTTTCTGTCTTTCTATGCGGTCAGAAGTAAATGTGATGCTTGTAGCTGAGGCAGCCACCTTGTAATCATGAAGCGTCCAGTATGATGGCAGGAAAACTATAATGCTGAGGATGGCAGAATGGATAGGCCTAGCTTCTAATGATCTTATTGCCTTACCAATCATCCCTGTGACTTCTACCTTTTTTTCTGTGAGAAATAAAGTTAACTATGATTTTAGTTGTTAGTTTTCTATTATTTTCATCCCAGCCTACTATATTTGGCCTGAAATAAAGATACATGGGAGGGATATTTCCAAAACAACTAATGGCCTAAGGTCTCTCTCACACACACACACACACTCTCCCAACCCCAAGGCTGAAGACCTATTCTCAAAAAGTTACTTCAAGTCCATCATTTCAGAGTGATGTGGTCAGTTCTAGTCTCAGTTTTTTCATCTCTAAATTAAGAAGAGTAGCATTTTCCCTAAAAATCCTATGGGCTTAGGATAAGAATTTTAAGGTAGTTTAAACAAGAGACGATTTAGAACAGGGCTTAAAATCATATACCCTGGAGCTAGAGTGCCTGAGTCAAAATCAGTTCTACTACTTGTCAACTGCATGAGGAAATTATTTCTCTGTGTCTTAGTTTTCCCATCTGCAAAATGAGGGTAAAACATTACCTGTTTCAAAAGAATTTGTTAGGCTTTAATGAGTTAACACATGTAAGGCACTTACAACAAAGCAAACAACAAAAGTAAGCATTATACAAGTATTAACTATCTTCATCATAGTTATTACTATTATATCTGAAAAGGCTTTGAAAAATATAAGTGCACTATGTACTTATAAGAAGAAGCATAAGAAGATAATAAGACAACTCTGATCACCTCAAGTTAGAAATGAATATTAGTGAAATTAATAGGACTTATAGGGAAAGAAGGAAAAGAAAGAAGAGATAACCCCCCTCACACCTGTAAAAAAAAGGAAGAAAGAAAGTGAAGAGACGTGGGTGAGGAGGGTTGGGAAGTCAGAAGGAAAGGAATAGGAGAGGAGAGAAAATGTATGGCAAGTGAAATTGCACAGAGTGGAAATACAGGCTAAGCAACAAGAGCAGAAAGAAACTGCTCATTTTCTTTTCAGCAGACATCACGGTAACTTTGGGGGAACATCATTCAGAGTGTACCATTTCCCATAGAGAATAATGTAGCTTACCCACAATTTCATCAGTTGTGCCCAAGTTGCATTAAAAGCATTGAAGTTAGCCCTTCACCTTAGGGCACGGTCATGTGGTGTCATTATTTCCATGACAAACACAATCTTTCCCAGGAAACAGAAAAGGGAAAATAAGGGAAATGTCCATAATGCAGTGAGAAATTCAGGGTCGCCAAGCATTCCACATTTGTGAGATTGCCCTATGTTTGAGATTCCCACCATGGTGGCGCCCACGGGGTCCTATTTTTGAACGAAGAACCAAGCATCAGCGTGTATAGCATACATGTGGGGTCCAGATGCCTCATTTCCTGGCTCCTGGTACACACTAAATCAGGAACAAGTAAATGCATTGCCAAGTCCAATACTAACTACTTGGCTTCCCTCCTTGCTCAGAAAGACCTATTCCCCATCTCTATCTATGTTCCCTAGCTGGGATCTTGATCCTGTGATTCCCATGCAACTGCCATCTCTTCCAGTTTCCTCCACCCCCATGTAAATGTCCAATAAACATTTTTATATTAAAAAAATGTTGTATGTAAAGGGCCAAGCAGAGATTTTAGGGACACACTATACTCTAGCACTTCACAAATGTTAGTTACCCTTCATCTCCCTTCTATAAATTAGATCTTTCATATCATCTCTATGTCAACTTCTCAAGAAGTCAGGGAAGTATAATCTTGAAGGTGAGCTGGCTACAGTTGGGAAAAATCATCTGCAGGTGGGTTATAATTTCATAAATCATTAATCACTGTTTTCAAAATAAAATGGGTTGTTAAAGGAATCTACTATTTAACTTAACAGAATCAAATTCAAGAATTCTACTACCAGTTAGCATACTAGGTTTATCAAACACTATCACTCCAAAACAACAACAACAAAACCAGGTATAGTTAAAAACAAAAACAAACCAAAAAATCACTTCTCTTTAAAGCTTTTAAAGCCTGTAAAATAAAAATCTAAATAAACTGAAATGAAGACAGGGAGATTTTTTTTAGATGCACAAAGACTGGAGACTACTTCAATCTCTAGGGAGCTGCTGAGTCTGAAGGAGAAGCAGGACTGCTATAGGCAGAAAAGTTTTGTGGGAACAAGGAGAAATCAGCCAAACTTTTCAAGGCTGTGCATAGGCTGGCATGGCACACTGGAATCTGGAAGAGTCCCAAACTCAAAGTTAGCTCTCCCCGTCCACCCAGTTTCTCCCATGGAAATTACATTCAATAAGTGTAATCACCAGAAATCCTAGAATAAGGTAAGGGAAGCAGAGAGAGGTCTTAACAGTGTTCACATCTCCAAACCCTGCTGGAACTGGGGGTGCTGATCTCTCTCAAGGCATTTAAACCAAAGGTGAACTAAAACTAACTCTACTGGCCCTATTTCAGCTCACTGCTAATTAGATTGATGAGCTCAGCCCCTAATAATAGCTGCGTGTGAGATAGAAGCGTCAGCCTTTTTTGGAGAAAATGATTGTCTACTTCAGTCTCTCCTGGTCCTTTATTTACTATATCTGGTATACAATAAAAAACTACGACATGAGAAGAGGCAGGAAAAAGTGACCCATAGTCAAAAGACATAAAAGAATATCAATAGACTCAAACCCACAGATGAGTCATATGATGACATTTTCAGAGAAGGACTTATAATTACCATACATATGTTAAAGAGTTCAGAGGAAAAGAATGAGTCAATGGGGTTAGAAATTGAGAATGCCATCAAATAAATGAAAACTCTATAAAAGAACCAAATAGAAATTCTATAACTAAAATATACCATATCTTAGGAAAAGGAAATTGTCAGATGGGCTTCACAGCAGACTGCACAGGGTAGAACAAAGGATTAGTGATCTGGAGGTAAGTCACCAGAGATTATACAACTAAACTAAAGAGAAAAAATAAAGTGAAAAAATAACAATATCAAAGACCAATGGAACAATATCAATTCAGCTAACATAAATGTAATTGGAATCTCAAGAGTAAAGACAGAGAACAGAGAAGAAAAAATATCTGAATTGATGATACCCCCAAATTTTCCAAAACAGATGAAATACTTCAACCCACACATTTTAAAACTATGGCAAACACAAAACAGAATAAATATAAAGAAAAATCACACTGAGGTACATAATAGCCATACAGCTAAAGAGCTAAGATAAATAGGAAATCTTAAAATCAATGAGAAGGAAATAATCATTATAGGAATATCAACATCAATTACAGCTGATTTCTCATTGGAAAGAGTAGAACAATATCTTGAATGTACTGAAAGAAAAAGAAAACTGTAAATCTAAAATGTTCTACTCAGTGAAAAAATCCTTAAAAAATAAAGGCAATTCAAATATTTTCAGACAATTAAAAACAGAGAATTTATGATCAGCAGACCTGCAGTACAAAAGCTAGAAAAATTCTTTAGGCTGAAGGAGGAATGATCCCAATCAAGTCTACAGCTGCAGGGAGAAATGAGAAGCACTTAAAAGGATAAGTATATGAATAAATATAAAGGAAGATTAAAAATTTTTTTCTTTACAAGACTATTTGTTTAAAGCATGTATAATAATACAGCCTCAGGTTTATAATATATTTGAAGTAAAATACATGACTAACAGGCTTCCCTGGTGGCTCAGATGGTAAAGAATGGGCCTGCAAAGCAGGAGACCTGGGTTCAATCCCTGGGTTGAGAAGATCCCCTGGAGGAGAACATGGCAACTTGCTCTAGTATTCTTGCCTGGAGAATCACCATGGACAATGGTGTCTCAGAGTCAGATGCGACTGAGTGACTAAGCTAAAGGCAGAAGAGGGATAAATAGAATCATTCTTTTGTAAAGTTCTAACATTGTTTACCATTCTTTGTCTCCAAAATCACTGCAGATGGTGCAGATGAAATTAAAAGATGTCGGCTCCCTGGAAGAAAAGCTATGACCAACCTAGATAGCACATTCAAAAGCAGAGACATCACTTTGCCAAGAAAGGTCCATATAGTCAAAGCTATGGTTTTTCCAGTAGTCATGTATGGATGTGAGAGTTGGACCATAAAGAAGGTTGAGCACTGAAGAACTGATTCTTTCGAACTGTGGTGCTGGAGAAGACTCTTGAGAGTCCCTTGTATAGCAGGGAAATCAAACAGTCAATCCTAAAGGAAATCAACCCTGAATATTCATTGCAGGGACTAATGCTGAAGCTGAAGCTCCAATACTTTGGTCACCTGATGCAAAGAACTGACTCATTAGAAAAGACCCTGATGCTGGGAAAGACTGAAGGCAGAAGAAGGGAATGACAGAGTACGAGATGGTTGGATGGCATCACTGACTCAATGACATGAGTTTGAGCAAGCTCCAGGAGATGGTGAAGGACAGGGAAGCCTGGCATCCTGCAGTCCATGGGGTCACAAAGAGTTGGACACGACTGAGAGCCTAAACTACAGCAAAACGTTGTTTATAGATTGGTATACTAATAATTTAAGGTGGATTATGATGTTAAACATTATGCTCACTAGATAAATAATTTCTAAAAGTAATACAAAGACTATAGGCAAAAGTCACTAGAGAAGATGAAATGTAAAAATATAAAATACTTGACCAATCCCAAAGAAGGCAGCAAAAGTAGATGGACAAGTAGGAGGAGAGTAAATTATTGGTGATTAGATTAGACATAAATGTAGGAAACATTCCAACAAATGAATAATTTAAAAATAAAAACACAGAATTTTAAAATAGGAAACAAACCATAGCAGGCATTTCACAAGAAAATATGTGAATGGCCAATAAGCATATGAAGGGGTAATCAGAGATAGCAGTCATCAAGAAAATGAAAATGGCAACCACCACGAGAAACCAGTCAACATAGGCACTAGAAAGGCTAAGCTTAAAAAGACTAATGGTACCAAGTGCTGGCAAGGACATGGGGCAACTGGAATGCTCACAAATTGCTCATGGGAGCATAAACTAATACAACACTTTGGCAGTTTCTAATCAGGTTAAACAGATACTCCCTCTATGACTTAACAATTATACTCTCAGTCTGTACCAAAGAGAAACAAAGGATTAAAAAGACACATAAAAGAATGTTCCCAGTGCATTTATTCCTTACATCCCCAAATGTCCCTTAACAGGAGAGCAAATAATGCTGCATATTCACACAATGGACTACTATTCAGCAAAAGGAGTGAGTTACTAATACTTGCTACCACATGAATCAATTTTTTAAATGTAGGGTAAGCAAAAAGAAATGACACACAAAGGATTAGACAATTTTTTAAATGTAGGGTAAGCAAAAAGAAATGACACACAAAGGATTAGACACTACCTGAACCCACTTACATGTAGTTGAAGAACAGAGGAAACTGGTCTAAAAGGACAGATGTGAGAATACTATTGACTACTTTGGGGAGTTTATTGAGAATACTATTGACTACTTTGCAGATGGAGTTTATGAACTGGAAAGGGGAATGAGGTAGTTTTCTGGGGAGATGAAAATATTTTACATCTCAATCTTGGTGGTGGATACATGAATATATACTTGATAAAGACATGGAGCTGTATGCTCAAAATGTATGCATTTTACTATGTATAGATTATACCTCAGTAAAACTGCTGGAAAAATTTGAGTAGAAGTTCAGGTGATGTAGGTCAACTATTCCCTTGGCATCTGGGACACTATGGTTTCTGGATTTCCTCCTGCCTCTACCCTCAACACTCCTTCTTAGTCCCTTTCATGAATTCTTCTCCAATTGATTGCCTCTCTAGGTGTGTGTATGTGTGAGATGCTTTTAAGTTTATCTTCTTTAAAGAAATTCCTGCTTACTGGAACAAATGAAACAGAATGGTTTTATATAAAGAAAATTTAATTTCATCTGCCATTCAGTTCTGTCTCCTTAAAGAGAGATCCAGACTGTCATTGGCCCTACTCAATTCAAGAGAACACCACCCATCTCCATCATATTCTATTGCAGAGAAGGAGAAACCCTGGACCATGTGCTGGGTCTGACCATTTACTAAATTTCATCAGGTCACAGAGCATAAGCCCCAAACTAAATGTCCTAATTGGGGTTCAGAGTTAGAAAATTTGACAACTGCCTTAAAAGAGAGTAATCCTACACTCTGAAAATGACTGGTATTACTTTTATGCATTTGTGTCATCTATAACCATCTTATTTTTCACTTTTACTCTTTCTACCTATACCTCTTTCTTCCCCTTTATCTTTCTTTTTCTTTTATTCCTAGCTCTCCCACTTCTCTTCCATAAGGTGTGCTATATGTATTTTTAAAATTTTATATATATATATGTTTAATATATATGTATATCTTATTCTTTTTTTCTCAGAGAGGTGAAATGCTTTATATTTTCATTAAAAAATGTAGTGAAAAAAATGAAAAATAAAGTGGATTTTTACTTTGACCCTTTGTTAATTTTTCATGTGAGTCATACTGATCTTTGCTCTAGGATTACACATTAAATTAACTGTTTCTTTTCTGTGTGACTATGTGTGTGTGTGTATTTTTTTTTTCAAAAGGGAGCAAGTCCCAAGCTCTGTATTATAGAGAATAAACTTGTAAGTTTCTCTAGCTTTATTTTTGAGTTCAATGTATTCTGAAGTGGCTAGGAGAAAGTAAATGGGCTTGGAAACAGAATGCCTGGGTGGTGGGGAAAATACTCTATCTCTTCAGGAAAAAAATTTGAGACATATTTCAAATGGCTGGTTCATCTAAGTTGTAAGTTACAAATGCTTGCTCATTTCAAACAAGAGGTACTAGCAATGTGCATGCACACACACACACTTACATACACACACTGCAAGATTTTTCAAGATAAACAGTCAAATATGTCTTATAACAAATTTTCTCTTGTAAATCTGAACCATTATCAACTTGCAGTTTCTGAAGAGAATTAACTTTCCTTGGCAACCACATTTTACATAAACCTAACGCTGTTCACCCTGGTGTTTTCTGCAGTCAGGAAAAAAGTAGACCTGAGAATGAAGTGACCTGCCATTTGGGCAACACATTAGCCGTTGGAATGTTCTTATCATCTTCCTGGCAATTCACTGAAGAAACATTTCACCCTGGCCACTCCAAAGCACAATTGCTGTCACTCCAGTGCAGTATGTGTGGAAGGATCCAAGTTCACTCCATGTTTGTCTGGAAACATGCCCACAGTTCATTACCAGAGAGCTCAGTCTATTTTGATCTTAACCAAATGAAGGTTCCGGAAGTGTTCATTTTGTGGTGAATCCAAATTTTCCTTGTCATTGACCCTTATTCCTTTCAGAGAACCAAAGTAGAGAAAGCTTAGCTGTTCATAAACACAGTATATAAATTAATCATGATTTGGGTCCTGAGGTAATTTTTTCCCAATAGTAAAAAGGTCAAAGTAAATGCCATGACACAGCCTGTCTTTCTATAATGAACAGCTGCTTTCCTAAGAAAAAAATAGCATGAACAAAATTCTCCCTATAATAGTTTCTATTATTTATTGACTGTTTATTGTCTGCAAGACACTGTGTTAAGCCTCACAAGATTATTTCACTGACTCTTCAAAATCCTGAGATAAGCACTGTTCATTTCAGTTCAGTTCAGTTCAGTCGCTCAGTCGTGTCAACTCTTTGTGACCCTATGGACTGCAGCATGTCAGGCTTCCCTATCCATCACCAACTCCCAGAGCTCAAACTCATGTCCATTGAGTCAGTGATGCCGTCCAACCATCTCATCCTCTGTCGTCCCCTTCTCCTCCTGCCTTCAATCTTTCTTATCATAAGGGTCTTTTCCAATGAGTCAGTTCTTTGCATCAGGTGGAGTTTCAGCTTCAGCATCAGTCCTTCCAATGAATATTCAGGACTGATTTCCTTTAGGACTGACTGGTTTGATCTCCTTGCTATACAGGGACTCTCAAGAGTATTCCCCAACACCACAGTCCAAAAGTATCTATTCTTCGGTGCTCAGCTTTCTTTATGGTCCAACTCTCACATCCATACATGACTACAAGAAAAACCACAGCTTTGAGTAGATTACTGTTATTAGCCTCATTTTATAAATGAAGAAACTGAGGACAAGAGCTTAAGTCATTTTTACACTATTCTTGATGGGACCTAAATTCAAAGTCTAAATCAAAGAAGTCTAATTCATAGGGATTTTCCTTTTCTTTTTTATATTTTACTTATTCATTTTTGGCTGCGTTGGGTCTTTGTTGCTGTGTGAAGACTTTCTCTAGTTGCATCGTACAGGCTTCTCATTGCAGTGGCTTCTCTTGTTGTGGAGCTCAAGTTCTAGGTGTGATGGCTTCAGCAGTTACAGAGCACAGGTGTAGTTGCCCCAAGTCTTGTGGAATCTTCCTGGACCAGGAGGTCAAACCTGTATACCCTGCATTGGCAGGCAGATTCTTAACCACTGAGCAACCAGGAAAGTCCAGGGCTTTTTCATAACTACTATTCTTGACTACATCCCTGTTTCCCATTTAAAAGAAAAAGACAAAAAAGTTGTAGCAGTGGGAAAAAAGAGATTAGGAATTAAAGAGTTCTCTTACACAGTTTTATCCCTTTGCTGTCCATTGTTAGCATAAAAAATAAATTGTAGCTGGATTCACAACTATGAATGACCAACAAAAGAAAGCCCACACTGAGAAACTCAGTACCCTAGCAGGTAGCAATGTGCTTCCCTGCCTTGGGAGACCAACTTTCTCATTCAAGTGGTACCAACTCCCTGGTGGTTATATCAGAGCCCTAATGTTCTGCACAGTTAAAACTGTATGCTTTAATTGATCCATGCCATGCTGTCTAGTTTCTGTTATGAAAATTCAAGCTGTGGGAGAAATATCTATGAATATAAGATAGATTTTCCAGTATGGAGAGATCAGATCTCAGTGAGCCCCAAGTTTAAATCTTGCCATGTCTGGATCCCAGGCTTCATAAGGTATGGAATAAAGCACTGAGTTCTCTGCATTGACTTTTTAATAGTCTGCCACCAGCAGGGGATTGGGGGCATGTGTCTTGGGAAATATCTATAGCCAGGAAGCCTTTTCCTTGTGTCTCATACCCCCACCAAAGTCATGAGATGAATACTCAGTGTATGTCAGATTTCTGCTGTGACAATGCTGTGCAGCAAACACCCCCCACCCTATTGCAATCTCGTTGGCTTACAAAAAGTATCTACTTCATGTCTATGGGAATATAGGTTGCCTGTGGATTGGTTAGGCTAAACTCAAGTCTATGGTTTAAGTTCAAATTTGCTCCATGTGTCTTTATATTCCAGGACTCAGACTAAGAGAGCAATGATTACCTGGAACTCACTCTTTATGGGCAAAAGTTCTAAATGTATGAAAAAATGATTTATTTTCTTGAAGTATCTGCTCAGAACTGGCACACCATGACTTGACTTCTGCTTAAATTAATTGGTCAAAGCAAGTCACATGGTCTTGTCTGAAGTGAATGGGGTGAGAATATATATTCTGCCTACTCTTGTGACATGACTGGAAAGTATGTGGCAGAAGGCATGGGAATAATAATCCAGTCTACCACACTCAGTATTTCCCATGGGAATTTGCTCATATCTCTCATCACATTTTGATCCTATCATATTTTGTTCCAGTGTGTTTATATATGTGATTCTCTTGGCTTCCATGGTGGCTCAATGGTAAAGAATCCACCTGCAATGCAGGAGTTCAGTTCAGTTCAGTCACTCTGTGGTGTCCAACTCTGCAACCCCATGGACTGCAGCACGCCAGGCTTACCTGTTCATCACCAACTCCTGCAGCTTACTCAAACTCATGTCCATTGAGACAATAATGCCATACAACCATCTCATCCTCTGTCATCCCCTTCTCCTCCTGCCTTCAATCTTCCCTAGCATCAGGGTCTTTTCCAATGAGTCAGTTCTTTGTATCAGGTGGCCAAAGTATTGGAGTTTCAGCTTCAGCATCAGTCCTTCCAATGAATATTCGGGACTGATCTCCTTTAGGATGGACTGGATGGATCTCCTTGCAGTCCAAGGGACTCCCAAGAGTCTTCTCCAACACCACAGTTCAAAAGCATCATTTCTTCAGCACTCAGCTTTCTTTATAGTCCAACTCTCACATCTATACATGACTACTGGAAAAACCATAGCTTTGACTAGACAGACCTTTGTTGACAAAGTAATGTCTCTGCTTTTTAATATGCTGTCTAGGTTGGTCATAACTTTCCTTCCAAGGAGTAAATGTCTTTTAATTTCATGGTTGCAGTCACCATCTGCAGTGATTTTGGAGCCCCCCCCAAAATAAAGTCAGCCACTGTTTCCACTGTTTCCCCATCTATTTGCCATGAAGTGATGGGACTGGATGCCATGATCTTAGTTTTCTGAATGTTAAGTTTTAAGCCAGCTTTTTCACTCTCCTCTTTCACTTTAATGAAGAGGCTCTTTAGTTCTTCTTCAATTTCTGCCATAAGGGTGGTAGTCATCTGCATATCTGAGGTTATTGATATTTCTCCTGGCAATCTTGATTCCAGCTTGTGCTTCATCCAGCCTGGCATTTCGCATGATGTACTCTGCATAGAAGTTAAATAAGCAGGATGACAATATACAGCCTTGACGTACTCCTTTCCCGATTTGGAACCAGTCTGTTCCATGTCTGGTTCTAACTGTTGCTTCTTGACCTGTATATTGATTTCTCAGGAGGCAGGTCAGGTGGTCTGGCATTCCCATCTCTTTCAGAATTTTCCAGTTTATTGTGATCCACACAATCAAAGACTTTGACATAGTCAATAGAGCAGAAATGGATGTTTTTCTGGAATTCTCTTGCTTTTTCAATGATCCAGTGGATGTTGGCAATTTGATCTCTGGCTCCTCTGCCTTTTCTAAAACCAGCTTGAACATCTGGAAGTTCATGGTTCACATACTCCTGAAGCCTAACTTGGAGAATCTTGAGCATTACTTTGCTAGTGTGTGAGATGGGTGCAATTGTGTGGTAGTTTGAGCATTCTTCTGCATTGCCTTTCTTTGCGATTGAAATGAAAACTGACCTTTTCCAGTCCTGTGGCCACTGCTGAGTTTTCCAAATTTGCTGGCATATTAAATGCAGCACTTTCACAGCATCATCTTTTAGGATTTGAAATAGCTCTACTGGAATTCCATCACCTCCACTAGCTTTGTTCATAGTGATGCTTCCTAAGGCCACTTTGACTTTGCATTCCAGGATGTCTGGCTCTAGGTGAGTGATCACACCATCATGGTTGTCTGGGTCATGAAGATCTCTTTTGTATAGTTCTTCTGTGTATTCTTGCCACCTCTTCTTAATATCTTTGCTTCTGTTAGGTCCATATGATTTCTGTAGGAAATGCAGGTTTAACCCAGGGAAGATCTCCTGGAGAAGGAAATAGCAACCCATTCCAGTAATCTTGCCTGGGAAATCCCATGAAAAGAGGAGCCTGGCTGGCTAGCCTATGGGGTTGCAAGTGTTCAACATGACTTAGCAACTAAACCACCAACTAACTGGTTCAAAATTATGA
Organism: Cervus elaphus; assembly: GCF_910594005.1. Lineage (NCBI taxonomy): Eukaryota > Metazoa > Chordata > Mammalia > Artiodactyla > Cervidae > Cervus > Cervus elaphus. Next base: position 71,882,218 of record NC_057823.1, on the reverse strand, counting down.
AATACATAAATTATTTCATTCTCAAAATAGGTTTAAACCAGCATCACCTACAGCAAAGTGGGTAATGAACAGTATAAAAAACAATTATATAGAAATCTTATTTTTAAATGCTCCAATTTTGGATTGTTTCACTTTTATTCAGTATATATTCATTGACTGTTAATTATGTGCCAGGTACAAGGGTGCAAAACTGAATAAAACAGACACAATTACTGTCATCACCAAGCTCCTGGGCAAGAAAGACAAATAGGAAGTTATTACACTGAGTGAAAACTGGCAAGGCTATGGAAGTGTAGGATCACCTAATCAGGAGCACCTAATCAGTCTCAGGAGGCCAGCAAAGGCTTCCTGGGCACCATGACTTCTAAGCTGAGATCTAAATGATAAGTAGGAAGGGAAAGGGAGATGGAGAATTAACATTAAAAAATGAGATAACACTATAGAATGTGAGCTAGAAAATTAAGGGTAAAACATAGGTTTCAGGTTTGGGCAGCTGGGTGGATGGTGATATGATATTTAGTAAAAGGAAATATAGGAGAAAAAGTATATCTGTTGGACAGGATGGTGGGATGGGGATTGGGTTTATTTTTAGATATTGACAGATTAGAGGAACCATGGCTTCTCTAAAAATGACACCCAGGCAGTAACTGGGTCTGAGAGTCTCAATTTCAGAGAAGAGATAAGCGCTAATAAATTTGTGATTCATGTGTATATATGTGACTGATATAATAAAAAATATATATGGTCTTTTTTCCCAGTTCCTGACACAAAGGGATAAATTGTGAGGTTGGGATTGACATATACACACTACTATATATAAAACAGATAACTAATAATAAGGACCTACTCTACAGCACAGAGAATTCTACTCAGTATTCTGTGATGACTTACATGGAAATAGAATTTTAAAAAGTGGGTACATGTATAACTGACTCACTCTGCTGTATAGCAGAAACACAATATTGTAAATCAACTATAATCCAATAAAAATTAATTCTAAAAAAAACCCTTGGAATTGCCTGAGTGACAGGAATGTCTTTGTTATGCTAATGAAATAACTCTTAGTGACATAGTATTAGTTGCTCAGTGGCATCCGACTCTTTGTGACCCCATGGACTGTAGCCAGCCAGGCCTCTCTGTCTATGGGATTCTCTAGGCAAGAATACTAGAGTGGGTTGCCATTTCCTACTCCAGAGGATCTTTCCAGCCTAGGGATTGAACTTGTGTCTCTGACATCTCCTGCATTGGCAGGTGAGTTCTTTACCACTAGCACTACCTGGGAAATCTAGGGGAGCTTCCTGATTGGTGAACACATTGCTATGATGGGAGACTGATGTACCTGGAATTCCGTGAGGAGGGGGCATAGAAGCTGTGTTCCTACCCCCTCCTCAGATCTTGCCCTATACATCTCTTGGCTATTCTTTAGTTATATGCTTAATAATAAAACTATATCATAAGTACAGCACTTTCAGTGGGTAGTGTGATTTGTTTCAGTTAACTATTGAATATGAGGGATCATGGGAATCCCTAAATTTATAGCCATTCTGAAGTGTGGGTTGTCCCTGAGACTTAAGGTTGATCTCTGGGTGGAGGCAATCTGTCAATGACTTTGCCTTAAATTATGGGATCTGTATTAAGTCCAAGTAATTAGGGTCAGAATTGAAATAAATTGCAGAACACCTAGTTGGTATCAGAGAATTGGTGTCTGAACAGTGTGGAAAATGAGACCATTTGCTACTGATGTGTTTCTCCATGGAGAATATATAGAAAAGGTCATTTAGGGCAGAACCTCAAGAAATATGGGCATTTAATGCAATGTTCCCCATGGGGTCGCAAAGTGTCCAACACAACCGGGTGACTAAACAACAAAAAGAAGGAGAGGAAGGAGCTCAGGACACAAGTGGAGAGGTTTGCCTTAAATGAGAAAGGTGTGGTTTCCATTGGAATAGGTGGAATGCCAGACCACCTTACCTGTCTCCTGAGAAATCTGTATGTGGGTCAAGAAGCAACACTTAGAACTGGACATGGAACTGTAAGGGGAAACACACTGACTGAAACTGCTCACCCTGGCCAGGCACCATAGTAACCATTTTCATGAGCTATCTTATGAGAGGAGGTCCTAGTAAGGAATATAGGAACAAGCCACCACCAACCAGAAAGTTGGGGAAAGGTCAACAGGAGACACCATGTGCCCTACTGCCTCCCAGAATCCTCCTCGCTGGCATCCATTTTTGGCTGAGCAATGTGTAAGCCACCAGGAAGGACCCTGAGTCAGAGTGATTGACCAAAGAAAACCTGGAAACTAATCTCATCACCATAAAACCTGAGACTGTGAGCCACATGGCAGAGAAGTTCTCCTGGATTCCCTTACCCTACTGCTCTCCACCTGGGTGCACCTTCCCAATAAATTCTCTTGCTTTGTCAGCTCATATTATGCCTTGGACAACTCATTTCTGAGTGTTGGACAAGAGCCCACTCTCAGGGCCTGGAAGGGGTTTCTCTTCCTGCAACAGTACAATAGATTGGTTCCAAATAGGGAAAGGAGTACAAGGCTGTATACTGTCATCCTGCTTACTTAACTTCTATGCAGAGTACATCATGAAAAATGCCAAGCTGGATGAATCACAAACTGGAATCAAGATTACCAAGAAAAATATCAACAACCTCGGATATGCAAATGATACCACCATAATGCGAGAAAGTGAAGAGGAACTAAAAAGAGGGTGAAAGAAGAGAGTGAAAAAGCTGGCTTAAAACTCAACATTCAGAAAACTAAGATCATGGCATCTGGTCCCATCACTTCATGGCAAATAGATGGGGGGAAAATGGAAACAGTAACAGATTTTCTTTTCTTGGACTCCAAAATCATCGTGGACAGTGACTGCAGTAATGAGATTAAAAGATGCTTGCTCCTTGGAAGAAAAGCTATGACAAACCTAGACAGCATACTAAAAAGCAGAGACATCACTTCATCAACAAAGGTCCATCTAATCAAAGCTATGGTTTTTCCAATAGTCATGTATGGATGTGAGAGTTGGACCATAAAGAAGACTGAGTGTTGAAGAACTCACATGCTTTCGAATTGTGGTGCTAGAGTAGACTCTTGAGAGTCCCTTGGACAGCAAGGAGATCAAACTAGTCAATTCTAAAGGAAATCAGTCCTGAATATTCATTGGAAGGACTGATTCTGAAGCTGAAGCTCCAATATTTTGGCCACCTGAAGCAAAGTGCATTGGAAAAGCATTGGACTCACTGGAAAAGACCCTGATGCTGGGGAAGATTGAAGGCAATAGTAGAAGTGTGTAGCAGAGGATGAGATGGTTAGGTAGCATCACCACCTCAGTGGACATGAATTTGAGCAAGCTCCAGGAGATAGTGGAAGATGGAGGAGCCTGGAATGCTGCAGTCCATGCAGTTTCAAAGAGTCGAACACAACTTAGAGATTGAACAATAACAGGTGCTAGCATGCTGACCCTTTCTACGGTTTTCAAGAAACTTGAAACTTGACCCATTCAAGTTTCAAAACCAATTCTTTCTCCACTAAAAAAAGCTACCCACTGGCCTCCAGTCTCTACAGACCTTATCCCAGATAATTCCACTCTCTCTAGTCTTTTATCTGTTTTGAGGCCTGGTGCCCTTCAATCTAATCCCTCTAATTAGCAAAATAGCTCTACTCATTTGCATTACTTAAGCAGCATTTACTTAGAAAGTCCCGAAGGTGATATGCATATCACATGGACCATCTGGAGATTCCAAAACTGAGATTATAGAACTATACATGAATTAAACCTTGAGATCCCAGAACTGAAATTATCGAACTATAGGCTAATTAAATTTCATCTGGTTTGTGGTGCCATTGAGGAAATCCTGCTTCCCAAAGTAAAATAAAAAAATAAGATCTACACAGTATGCTGTCACCAGAAATAGTTCAGGAATCTTCTTCTATAGCCTGTCTCATCCCTCCCCACCCACTTCAAATTCTTGAAGTACTCCAGGGCCACATAGTGCTTGATAAGCAATGTTCAATAACAGTTATCCTCCAGACTTTTTAAACTTCTTCACCAAATTTTTACGGAACACAGTAGTCTATGAACTTGTACTGGAAAGGCAACTGGCACCTCATGCCAAAAACCCTGAATTTCTTCACTTTTTAAATTGTACTTTTATTTTAAAAGTCATACACATTTTGTATTATCCTTTATATCTGTGTTATATGTTTGTTACAGGGAAGAACAAATCTGACTACATATTGGATTTGGTTCTGTAACTTTAACCTTTGTTTCTTGCTGCTTTTGTTCACTAAAAGGATACTGTCTTTACATAATGGTCTGCCTCAAGAAACCCTACCCCTCTGCCTGAATGTTAAACCAAAGTGCCTTTGTTCAGAGAAACATTCTGACCTGGCCCACCTGTGAACAGCTGAAAGAAAAAAGAAATTAACACATACCCAAACCAAGGCTGGCCATTCCAGGAGATATATGCAAAAATAAGGGCCTTTTTACTTTTCTTCCTCACCTCTTTCCCCTCTGTGTTCTGTAAAAGAAATTGGCATCCAGATCCTGATAAGATGGTTATTTTGAGACACTAGTCTGCCATCTTCCCAGTCTGGTGGCTTTCCAAATAAACTCTTTATTCCTTGCCTCAACACCTTGCCTGCCAACTTATTGCCCTGTCATGCAGTGAACAGAGGGAGCATGGACTCGATAACATGGTGGTTTTAATGGACTCTCCCAACACCCAATTTCAAGTAAAACTGAGGCAGCAGGAAAAAGGATCATCTTTAATTCAAGCTCCTTCTACCCCAGGATCCCAATTTGAGAAGGCCAGCACTGTGTGTGGTGTCATCCTTGACACCACTTTGGATGCCTCCTCCAAATAATCAATGACATGTCAACTGTGTGCTCTTATCACCAATGTTTCTACGTGTAAATCTTAACCCCTCACTCAATTGTAAGATCCTGTGAGCAGATGCACTGGATACTATGTTTACTCTTTGTTACAGACTGAATGTGCCCTCCCAAATTCATATGCTGAAACCCTAATTCCCAGTGTGATATATTTGGAGATGGAGACTTTGGAAGATAATTAGAGTTAGATGAGGTTATGAGGGTGGGGCCCTCATGATAGGATTAGTGCCTGTATAGGAAGAGATACCCCACCAGAGAGACCACCTGCTTCCCTCACAGCTCAGTAAAAAGAGTCTGCCTGCAATGCAGGAGAACAGATTCAGTCCCTGGGTCAGGAAGTACCCTGGAGAAGGAAATGGCAATTACCAACTCCAGTATTCTTGCCTGGAGAATTCCACAGACAGAGTAGCCTGGTGTGCGACAGTTCATGGGGTCAAAAAGAGTCGGACATGACTGAGTGACTAGCATTCACTCACCACCAGAGAACTAGTGCTCTCTCTCACTCTCCTCCTGGGCTTTCACACAACAAAAAAGTCATGTGAGGACACAGAGAGACAAGGTGGCTATGTGCAATTACGTAACAAAGCTCTCAGTTCAGTTGCTCAGTCTTATCTGACTCTGCAACCCCATGGACTGCAGCATGCCACAGCTCCCTGTCCATCACCAACTTCTGGAGTTTACTCAAACTCATGTCCATTGAGTCAGCGATGCCATGGAACCATCTCACGCTCTGTCATCCCCTTCTCCTCCTGCCCTCAATCTTTCCCACATTAGGGTCTTTTCAAATGAGTCAGCTCTTCACATCAGGTAGCCAAAGTACTGGAGTTTCAGTTTCAACATCAGTCCTTCCAATGAACACTCAGGACTGATGTCCTTGCAGTCCAAGAGACTCTCAAGAGTCTTCTCCAACACCACAGTTCAAAAGCACCAATTCTTCGGTGCTCAGCTTTCTTTATAGTCCAGCTCTCACATCCATGCATGACTACTGGAAAAGCCATAACCTTGACTAGATGGACCTTTGTTGGCAAAGTAATGTCTCTGCTTTTTAATATGCTATCCAGGTTGGTCATAACTTTCCTTCTAAGGAGTAAGTGTCTTTTAATTTCATGGCTGCAGCCACCATCTGCAGTGATTTTGGAGCCCAAAAAAATAAAGTCTGACACTGTTTCCACCGTTTCCCCATCTATTTCCCATGAAGTGATGGGACCAGATGCCATGATCTTAGTTTTCTGAATGTTGAGCTTTAAGCCAACTTTTTCACTCTCCTCTTTCACTTTCATCAAGAGGCTCTTCAGTTCTTCTTCACTTTCTTCCATAAGGGTGGTGTCATCTGCATATCTGAGGTTATTGATATTTCTCCTGGCAATCTTGATTCCAGCTTGTGCTTCATCCAGCCTGGCATTTTCACATGATGTACTCTGAATATAAGTTAAATAAGCAGGGTGACAATATACAATCTTGACATACTCCTTTCCCAATTTGGAACCAGTCTGTTGTTCCATGTCCAGTTCTAACTGTTGCTTCCTGACCTGCATACAGATTTCTCAGGAGGCAGGTCAGGTAGTCTGGTATTCCCATCTCTTTCAGAATTTTCCAGTTTATTGTGATCCACACAATCAAAGACTTTGACATAGTCAATAGAGCAGAAATGGATGTTTTTCTGGTATTCTCTTGCTTTTTCGATGATCCAGTGAATGTTGGCAATTTGATCTCTGGTTCCTCTGCTTTTTCTAAATCCAACTTGAACATCTGGAAGTTCATGGTTCACATACTGCTGAAGCCTGACTTGGAGAATCTTGAGCATTACTTTACTAGCGTGTGAGATGGGTGCAATTGTGTGGTAGTTTGAGCATTCTTCTGCATTGCCTTTCTTTGCGATTGAAATGAAAACTGACCTTTTCCAGTCCTGTGGCCACTGCTGAGTTTTCCAAATTTGCTGGCATATTAAATGCAGCACTTTCACAGCATCATCTTTTAGGATTTGAAATAGCTCTACTGGAATTCCATCACCTCCACTAGCTTTGTTCATAGTGATGCTTCCTAAGGCCACTTGACTTTGCATTCCAGGATGTCTGGCTCTAGGTGAGTGATCACACCATTGTGATTATTTGGGTCATGAAGATCTTTTTTGTGCAGTTCTTCTGTGTATTCTTGCCACCTCTTCTTAATATCTTCTGCTTCTTTTAGGTCCATACCATTTCTGTCCTTTACTGAGCCCATCTTTGCATGAAATTTCCCCTAGGTATCTCTAATTTTCTTGAGAAGATCTCTAGTCTTTCCTATTCTATTGTTTTCCTCTATTTCTCTGCATTGATCCCTGAGGAAGGCTTTCTTATCTCTCCTTGCTATTCTTTGGAACTCTGCATTCAAATGGGTATATCTTTCCTTTTCTCCTTTGCTTTTTGCTTCTATTCTTTTCACAGCTATTTGTAAGGCCTCCTCAGACAGCCATTTTGCTTTTTTGCAGTTCTTTTTCTTGGGGATGGTCTTGATCCCTGTCTCCTGTACAATGTCACGAACCTCCGTCCATAGTTAATCAGGCACTCTATCGGATCTAGTCCCTTAAATCTATTTGTCACTTCCAGTGTATAATCATAAGGGATTTGATTTAGGTCATACCTGAATGGTCTAGTGGTTTTCCCCAGTTTCTTCAATTTTCTTCAATTTAAGTCTGAATTTGGCATGTGCAGTGCTGGCACAGTGGCTGCACGGTGCTGGAGCAGCAGGTGGCCTAGTAGAGATACCCCACATCCAAGGCAAGGTGCAGCAGCTGTGCTTTGCTGGAGCAGCCGTGAAGAGATACCCCACATCCAAGGTAACAGAAACCCCAGTAAGATGGTAGGTGCTGAGAGAGGGCATCAAAGGGCAGACAGACTGAAACCACAATCACAGAAAACTAGCCGATCTGATCACATGGGTCACAGCTTTGTCTAACTCAATGAAATTAAGCCATGCCGTGTAGAGCCACCCAAGACGATGGGTCATGGTGGAGAGATCTCACAAAATGTGGTCCACTGGAGAAGGGAACGGCAAACCAGTTCAGTATTCTTGCCTTGAGAACCCCATGAACAGTATGAAAAGGCAAAAAACAGGACACTGAAAGATGAACTCCCCAGGTTGGTAGGTGCCCAATATGCTACTGGAGATCAGTGGAGAAATAACTCCAGAAAGAATGAAGGGATGGAGCCAAAGCAAAAACAACACCCAGTTGTGGATGGGACTGGTGATAGAAGCAAGGTTTGATGCTGTAAAAGGCAATATTGCATAGGAACCTGGAATGTTAGGTCCATGAATCAAGGCAAATTGGAAGTGGTCAACAGGAGATAGCAAGAGTGAACATCGATATTCTAGGAATCAGCGAAATAAAATGGACTGGAATGGATGAATTTAACTCAGATGACCGTTACATCTACTACTGTGGGCAGGAATCCCTTAGAAGAAATGGAGTAGCCATCACAGTCAACAAAAGAGTCTGAAATGCAGTACTTGGATGCAATCTCAAAAACGACAGAATGATCTCTGTTCGTTTCCAAGGCAAACCATTCAATATCACAGTAATCCAAGTCTATGCCCCGGCCAGTAATGCTGAAGAAGCTGAAGTTGAATGGTTCTATAAAGACCTACAAGATCTTTTAGAACTAACACCCAAAAAAAGATGTCCTTTTCATTATAGGGTACTGGAATGCAAATATAGGAAGTCAAGAAACACCTGGAGTAACAGGCAAATTTGGCCTGGAATACAGAATGAAGCAGGGCAAAGGCTAATAGAGTTCTGCCAAGAGAATGCACTGTCATAGCAAACACCCTTTTCCAACAACACAAGAGAAGACTCTACACATGGACATCACCAGATGGCCAACACTGAAATCAGATTGATTATATTCTTTGCAGCCAAAGATGGAGAAACTCTATACAGTCAGCAAAAATAAGACTGGGAGCTGATTGTGGCTCAGATCATGAACTCCTTATTGCCAAATTCAGACTCAAATTGAAGAAAGAAACCTCTCACTCAAACCCAATTATGCCAGCACCTTAATTTCAAACTTTCAGCCTCCAGAACTCTGAGAAATAAATATCTGCTGTTTAAGCCACCCAGTTTATGGTATCTCATTATGGCAACCCCAGCAGATTAAGACAGTCTTCTAAGGCTTTCCCTCCCTCTTTTTCTAGGACTGTGCTCTCTATTTTTATGCCTTCCAAAGGGGGAAGCTGTCATCTTAGTACAACAGGAGTCATCCAAGGTCACTGCTGACTGGTTCCCAATGGATGAGTACCTCCCTCTTTTCCCACCCATACCATGGCTAACTGGCTCAGTGACAGGCACCTGATCTAGGCTGGACCAATTAGAATTTTCACAGGCTCTGGAGAACTCACAATGAGGAAGTAATTATCCAGTGACAGAAGCAGAAAGTGTAAAATTAGGAAACACTGGTGGACATTTTTCTACCATGTTGATAATGACACCAATACAGGGCAGAGTAGATGTAAGAACCAGAGTCCTGACACTACTGTTTCTGCCTCTAGTTGTCCCAAGGCCCAGCTGTGACCCTGCCCTTCCCATAACTTTATATGCATGCTTGGTTTCTGGAGCCAAAAATTCCCCCTATACTTAAGCAACTTTGACAGGGATGTTTGTCACTTGCTCTAAGAGGAATTAAATGCAATTTAGAAAGCAGAACAAAGATTGGGAGACTAATAAATACTTGTTGATTGCCTGCTTGCCACTTATTGGCTTCAGTCATGCTGAGAGATAACATCTTGGGAAAATACTGACTGCCATAGACTCCAACTGGGAGATGTAACTCAAGCAATTCACATTTGCAGTATTTGTGAAATTCAAGGCCGCTAACCAGCTGGAAGGGTGAAAATATATTAAGAGGCCTTTACTAAGAGTGGGGAGAAAGAGATGTTACACCAGGGTAACACACTCAAAATGATGACAAGAAGTAAAGGAGCGGGAGGTAGTCTGGGCCACAGATCAGAAGACCTGGCTCTCCATCCTGGACCTACTTGGCGCACAGTGTGCCAAGCTCTGTAGGTGGCAGTTGCCAGTGCAGATCTACTGTCTAGAAAGAGTAGAGGTGGTCGTTGGGAAGTTCCTTCCTTAGAAGGAGCCTTGGACATTACCTGTCTGGACCAGCCAGACTGTATAAGAGGGGCCTCAGGTGTCACCACATTGACAAAAGAGAAGAACATGGGCTTCCAAATCAAGGTGGCAGAGTGACAATGCTGCAGGGATAGAGAACTATGCCAGGCAGAAATGGGGGCCAAATGGAGAGCAAAGGGCTGTTACTGTTTGGCTGGGGTTTATGAGGACCTAGGGAAACTAGATCTCGTGATATAAGAAACAAACAACAAAAATCAGATCATCGTGTGAAATCTCACTGTTTTAAAATGTGTCAAAAACAACAAAAAAAATCCAATCATTGTCTTGGTAAAAACTAAACAACAACAAAACACTATGCCTTCATACTCAACATGAAGCATGGCCTTTGCACAGTATGGTGTATATGTTAAATTATGACACTAAGTCACATAATGCCTTATCATATCAATGTCAGCAGGAGAGCTACCAAGTACTACCAGGATCTACACATTAGAGATGCCTGATTTGCCTAAATGCAAATTCGATGGCCCTACATCCTGACAAGTAAAACTGATGGAGCCAGCCTGTACACTAGTCAAACTAGTAATGTGTACCAAATATGAGAACCCTGAGCTTCCATTAGCACATTACTGACACTTGCGCCCACAGCAGGGCTCATGCTGTCCTGATGCTCTCCTGATGCTTGAGGGTCCCTTCTCTGGCTGGGGACTCTGGACCTCACCCTAGGTCCAATCTCCAGTGCTAGGTTAGGTGTTTGCTGGAAAGAGAGCTTTAATCCACATTCACATGGAAATGTAGGGATACTGCGGCCTCCCCTGTCCCAAAGGAATGTGTATGAGCCTATGTAAAGTTGTATCTTAATAGGAAGGTTTGGTTTAAATGAGATAGTCTCATATTGGATGATCTTTTACTATGTTCCATAATTTTATAAGAAATAGGAATCATTTGGAAAGTCTACCTCTGGAATTTTCCACCTGTTATACCAAAGGCATGGAGCCAATACTGAAGGCTTTAGACTTCCAAATATAAGCAGTCAGTCCCCCAAAAATGACAGAGTGAGGCTGGTATGTATGTCTCAATGGATACTCTGATTCCCAGTTTCTTGTTCTTCTTTCTCTCCCTCTATTCTGATGCCAACTCTATTTCCTGGCTTTCCAAGGTTAGAAGACACAAAGAAGTCCAAAGTCATTAGCCAAAATCTTTCTTTTGCAGAGAAAATGGCAAATTTATAAAGGGACCAAAGAGAAAAAGAAGAAGAGGCAGAAAAATCAGGGGGTGGACCTAAAATTAACTCATTTGTCTATATCTAATTGTTGGTTCTTTATGTTGTTCAACATTTATTTTCCCTTTACTTCTGTTTGTTTTGATAATTAGGAAGCAAAATTCAGATGTCTTTGGTGCCAGAAGAGGAAGATATTACAACCACCCTTGAAACTAAGCCTTTACACATGCAGACACATATCTCAAGCTTAGTTCAGTGGAAACAGATTGGGGATTTTCACCACCTAAATCTGCAGTGTTAGGGGCTGTCAGCTCTAATCATCTATCTTGTTGATTATCCAGGTGCTTTGGGGGGTTTTTTTCACTTCATCCTGCCTACTGCCTGAATTGGCACAATGTCATATTATCAGCTTGGTGAATGAGGAAGCATGGAAAAGGGGACTTAAGAAAAAGAGTAGAAACACACTCTCCATCACATTGGAAGGAACCCTCTGAAAGCTTACCACTGATTCCTAAGCTAGAGTGGCTCAGTTTCCTTCCTGTTCAGGCAGTGGGTAGCTGGGGACATCAGCCTAGGTGGTGAGCAAGAGATATAACCAGTAGTCCTAACATCCCACTTGAACAAAGTTCTAAACTCTTCTTTTCAATCTAGGGCTGAAAGTCATCTGAGAGATGTACATTTGTATCAGACAAAGAAGTAAGGTAGGAGCGTTAAAGCTTGGAAGTCCAAAAAGTCATCTAGACAGCTTGGAGAGTGAAAGGAAGTACTGTTCATAGTTATGTGAGGACATTAGCTATGAACTGGTAGCACTGATGTGCCCACCCTTCCTATGAATCATGGAGACAAGCAGTCCCAACCCTGTTTTGGTCACAGATCCCTTTAAATATGAGATTAAATTTCTGAAATTACTCCTTGCATAAACATATTTTGTATAAAATTTCTAGAGTTCCAGAAGTCCTTCTCACTCCAGCCATTGATCCCGAGCTAGAAAATTTTTATGGCAAAGATACTAATCATGGCTTATAAAAGCATCCATTCCCTAGCATCTGCTGACTAAACATATGGATAAAGAGAGGGCCCCAGAATTCTTCTTTTAAGAAGTGGCAAGAGTACACAGAAGAACTGTATTAAAAAGGTCTTAATGACCCAGAAAACCACAATGGTGTGATCATTCATCTAGAGCCAGACATCCTGGAGAGTGAAGTCAAGTGGGCCTTAGGAAGCATCACTATGAAAAAGCTAGTGGAGCTAATGAAATTTCAACTGAACTATTTCAAATCTTAAAAGATGATGCTGTTAAAGTGTTGCATTCAATATGACAGCAAATTTGGAAAACTCAGAAGCGGCCACAGAACTTGGACTTTCATTCCAATCCCAAAGAAAGGCAATGTCAAAGAATGTTCAAACTACTGCACAATTGCCCTCATTTCACATGCTAGGAAGGTAATGCTCAAAATCCTCCAAACTAGGCTTCACCAGTACATGAACCAAGAACTTCCAGATGTTCAAGCTGGATTTAGAAAAGGCAGAGGAACCAGAGATCAAATTGCCAACATTCTTCTTTGGATAATAGAAAAAGCAAGGGAATTCCAGAAAAACATCTGCTTCTGCTTCATTGACTACTCTAAAGCCTTTCACAGTGTGGATCACAACAAACTGTGGAAAATTCTTCAAGAGATGCGAATACCAGACCACCTTACCTGCCTCCTGAGAAACCAGTATGCAGGCCAAGAAGCAACAGTTAGAACCAGACATGGAACAACAGACTGGTTCCAAATTGGGAAAGGAGTATGTCAGGCTGTATACTGTCACCTTGTTTATTTAACTTATATGTATGGTACATCATGTGAAATGCCAGGCTGGATGAAGCTCAAGCTAGAATCAAGACTGCTGGGAGAAATATCAATAACCTCAAATAAGCAGATGACATCACTCTTATGGCAGAAAGTGAAGAGGAACTAAAGAGCCTCTTGATGAAGGTGACAAAGGAGAGTGAAAAAGCTGGCTTAAAACTCAACATTCAAAAAATGAAGATCATGGCATCCGGTTGCATCAGTTCAGTTCAGTTCAGTCGCTCAGTTGTGTCCAACTCTTTGCGACCCCATGAATCGCAGCATGCCAGGCCTCCCTGTCCATCACCAACTCCTGGAGTTTACTCAAACTCATGCCCATCGAGTCGGTGATGCCATCCAGCCATCTCATCCTCTGTCGTCCCCTTCTCCTCCTGCCCCCAATCCCTCCCAGCATCAGGTCTTTTGCAATGAATCAACTCTTCGCATGAGGTGGCCAAAGTACTGGAGTTTCAGTTTCAGCATCAGTCCTTCCAATGAACACCCAGGACTGATTTCCTTTAGGATGGACTGGTTGAATCTCCTTGCAGTCCAAGGGACTCTCAAAAGTCTTCTCCAACACCACAATTCAAAAGCATCAATTTTTCGGTGCTCAGCTTTCTTCACAGTCCAACTCTCACATCCACACATGACCACTGGAAAAACCACAGCCTTGACCAGATGGACCTTTGTTGGCAAAGTAATGTCTCTGCTTTTTAATATGCTATCCAGGTTGGTCATAACTTTCCTTCCAAGGAGTAAGCATCTTTTAATTTCATGGCTGCAGTCACCATCTGCAATGATTTTGGAGCCCCCCCAAAAAAAGTTAGCCATTGTTTCCCCATCTATTTCCCATGAAGTGATGGGACCAGATGCCATGATCTTAGTTTTCTGAATGTTGAGCTTTAAGCCAACTTTTTCACTCTCCTCTTTCACTTTCATCAAGAGGTTTTTTAGTTCCCCTTCACTTTCTGCCATAAGGGTGGTGTCATCTGCATATCTGAGGTTATTGATATTTCTCCTGGCAATCTTGATTCCAGCTTGTGCTTCTTCCACCCCAGCATTTCTCATGATATACTCTGCATATAAGTTAAATAAGCAGGGTGACAATATACAGCCTTGACGTACTCCTTTTCCTTCTTGGAACCAGTCTGTTTTTCTTTCTTTTTTTTTTTTTTGTTGTTGACAAAGCAAGAGATTTTATTGGGAAAGGGCACCTGGGTGGAGAGCTGGAGGGTGAGGGAGCCCAGGAGAACTGCTCTGCGCATGGCTCACAGTCTTGGGTTTTACGGTGATGGGATTAGTTTCCGGGTGACCTTTGGCCAATCATTCTACTTTTTTTTTTTTTCCAGTGGGTTTTGTCATACATTGATATGAATCAGCCATAGATTTACACGTATTCCCCATCCCGATCCCCCCTCCCACCTCCCTCTCCGCCTGTTTTTCCATGTCCAGTTCTAACTGTTGCTTCCTGACCTGCATACAGGTTTGTATCACTTCATGGCAAATAGATGAGAAAAAAATGAAAACAGTGACATTTTCTTTTCTTGGGCTGCAAAATCATTGCAGATGGTGACCACAGCCATGAAATTAAAAGGTGATTGCTCCTTGGAAGAAAAGCTATGACAAACCTAGACAGCATATTAAAAAGCAGAGACATCACTTTGCCAACAAAGGTCCATCTAATCAAAGCTATGCTTTTTCCAGTAGTCATGTATGGATATGAGAGTAGACCATGAAGAAGGCTGAATGTTTTTGAATTGTGGTGCTGGAGAAGACTCTAGAGAGTCCCTTGGACAGCAAGGAGATCAAACCAGCTAATTCTGAAGGAAATCAACCCTGAATACTCATTGGAAGGACTGACGCTGAAGCTGAAGCACCAATACTTTGGCCACCTGATATGAAGAGCCGCTGGAAAAACTTGGATGCTGGGAAAGATTGAGGTCAGGAGAAGGGGGTGACAGAGGATGAGATCATTGGATGGCATCATCAACTCAATGGCCATGAGTTTGAGTGAACTCCATGGGATAGTGAAGGACAGGGAAGCCTGGCGTGCTGCAGTTCCATGGGGTCATGAAGAGTCAGACACAACTGGGCAACTGAACAACAACAACCAGAATTCTATGTGTTCATGAAAGACAATCACCCCAATCTCACCCCCAAATGTTCTCTGCCTTAACACTGTCAGGTCAGAGTTAATCTGCTTATGCCTCTTACCCAAAATTTCTCCAGTCTTTACAACCTGCCAATACTCCTACATTCCTTGTATCCCACACTGCACTCCCCACACAGCACCTAGGTAGGAGGTCAGAAAAATGAGCTGAGCCCACCCTGCCATTCCACAGCCCCCCTCTCTGCTTTGTGCTTGCCATAGCCAATATAACGATAAGAGAAGTGAAAGTCACTCAGTTGTGTCCAACCCTATGTGACTCCATGGACTATACAGTCCATTGAATTTTCCAGGCCAGAATACTGTAGTGGGTAGCCTTTCCCTTCTCCAGGTTCAGTTCAGTTCAGTCACTCAGTCGTGTCCAACTCTTTGTGACCCCATTAACCGCAGCACACCAGGCCTCCCTGTCCATCACCAACTCCTGGAGTCCACTCAAACCCATGTCCATTAAGTCAGTGATGCCATCTAACCATCTCATCCTCTGTCGTCCCCTTCTCCTCCTGCCTTCAATCTTTCCCAACATCAGGGTTTTTTCAAATGAGTCAGCTCTTCGCATCAGGTAGCCTAAATATTGGAGTTTCAGCTTCAACATCAGTCCTTCAAATGAACATCCAGGACTGATCTCCTTTAGGATGGACTAGTTGGATCTTCTTACAGTCCAAGGGACTCTCAAGAGTGTTCTCCAAAACCACAGTTCAAAAGCATCAATTTTTCGGTGCTCAGTTTTCTTTATAGTCCCACTCTCATACCCATACATGACTACTGGAAAAACCATAGCCTTGACTAGATGGACCTTTGTTGGCAAAGTAATGTCTCTGCTTTTTAATATGCTATCTAGGTTGGTCATAACTTTCCTTCCAAGGAGTAAGCGTCTTTTAATTTAATGGCTGCAACCACCATCTGCAGTGATTTTGGAGCCCCCCAAAATAGTCAGCCACTGTTTCCACCGTTTCCCCATCTATTTGCCATGAAGTGATGGGACTGGATGCCATGATCTTAGTTTTCTGAATGTTGAGCTTTAAGCCAACTTTTTCACTCTCCTCTTTCACTTTCATCAAGAGGCTCTTCAGTTCTTCTTCACTTTCTGCTGTAAGGGTGATGTTATCTGCATATTTGAGGTTATTGATATTTCTCCAGGGGATCTTCCCAATCCAGGGATCGAACCTAGGTCTCCCACCTTGCAGACGGATTCTTTACCAGCTGATCTACAAGGAAGTTACATTTTCCTGTATGACCCCTTTAGGCACAAAGGTAGGAATTCCTATCTGTTCACTGCATTAGCCTCTACCTTAAAAGAGTGCCTGGTGCATAAAAGGCATCCCATACATGTTTTGTGAATGAAAATCCAGTGAATGGAAAGTTAACATTTATTGAGCACCTACTCCATGCCAGACGTATAAACACTATTTTTCAAATACTGTTTCATTTCTTCTTTGCAACAATCCAATGAGGGAAGTATTATTATTTTAATTTTATAGATAAATTTTTAAATTATTTTAATTTTTATAGATAAGGATACTGAGACTTAGAAAGGTTATGGAAATGGCCAAAGCCACAGAGCAGTGAATGATGAAGCCAAGATTCACTCCAGCATCTGTGCTCACAGATACTGTGATTTAAAGTCATTACATGAAATACCCTAAGGCATGAGTTTTTCTGTGTTACAAATGGGACATCTTGACCTCCGTTTCCTGTTTTTGCCTAAGCTGTTTTCTGTTATTCTAACAGATGAGGAGATAAACCTGATCTATTTCACATAGCACACTACATTTCTTCCCATAGCATGTTTGGAAAAGGATTTGGAACACTAGACCTTGAAATATTTGATTAAAGCAAGTAATTCATGAAATTACATGACATTACTCACTTTCCACCACCCTCATACAAACAATATCCACTACATAAGAAGTCAGGTTGGAGAACGCCAGTGGTCCCAACTGAACATTCATGGCATGCCTGAAGTGGAAACCAAGGAACCCCACACTTGCTCAGAATGATGCATTGCACCTGCAAGGCTGCAATGACACATTCATTTCTCATTCATGGGGAGAGTGGGACACCTCTGGAAAGAATGGTCTGGAGCAGGCAACTAGAGATTGACCAAAAGACAAGTAAGATGTCAACGTGAAAGGGTAGGACCACCTTCCAAAATAGAGCTCTCACTGCCTCCCATGCTGTGGCTAAGATGCTATTGCAAGGAGACAGATTTGAGTTCCTAAATCACCAAGCCAGAAAAAAGTTATTTGTGCAAAATCTGCAATAACATCCACATTTCCATAAATGCCAACGTTTTGTGCGCTAAGCAGGGTCATCCCTTATTTATTTCTATTAGTGATATTGCAAAAGGTTCAAATACAGAGGATCCCCCTTTCCCCCCTCCAAAGCCTCAGTTGGGCTAGAGATCTCCACATTGAGGTATTAAAGGTTTCTGACAAAATGAACTCATTTGGTATGCACAGACATGCCAGGAATTGGTCTGGAGGACACAGAAATGAAAAAAAAAAACAAAAACAAAAAAACAGAACTTTTGTCTCTTGTCCTCCTATGGCTAGACTTCAAGTTATGCTAAAGATGTGATATTAGGTCATGATCAGCAGTATATCAGCAAAAACTGTGATGCTACTGAGTCATTCAACAGGACCAGAGACCCAGAGATGAGCATCTCAAAGCATCTTAGTTACAGCAGTCTGATTGCAGAGTTTTCTAGTAGGATCTCAGAAGTTGTGATGCCTCCCATTAGACTTACGCTATCTAGACCAGAATCACTGTGGGTGCTGGTGTAAAGGCAGATTCCTAGGTCCCATCCTCTGTCTATGAAATCAAAATCTCTGAGGGCTCAATCCAGGAATATATGTGCATGTTAACAATCTTCTAGGGAGAGTCTGATGCTCACCCTTCATGTAACCACTCGTCTAGGAATCACAGCTCTAGATCCCTAAGCCTACATTTGGGATCCAGAGAGTCAACTTATCACTTTATGTTCTCTTTCACCTTGTTCATTTTTCTCATTGTGCTAGAATAAAACCATCTATTTAGAGCTGATTGAGAATTTATTGAGTGCTTCAGATTTATAAATCAGGAGAGCCACGTCCAAATCTGTCACTAAGTAGTTACAGTAAACTTGGACAAGTTACTTAACTCTCTAAGCCTCAATCCACTCATCTGTTAACTGGGGAGTGATACCTATCTCTTGGTATTTTTGAAGGGGTTAATGTCATAATACTCAAAATGTGATTATGATACATAATACAGTGCTTGACAGGAGCAAGATAACAACAATGTTGGTGGGGGTGGTGGGGTGGTGGTGACACTGAAGCTCATAACCAAAAGGAGGGTCGCTGACAGAGCCATGTAGAGTCCCAGGTTTGGAGAATTTGATGAAGTGAGATAAGTAAAAGAATGATGGGGAAATGTGTATGAGGGTGTTTGTCAGGGACAGAGAGAGCCCTCTAATTTTAGGGTTCTGCAAACTATATCCCTTGGGTCAAATACAACCTGATATTTGTTTGTAAATAAAGTTTTATTGGAATGCAGCTACAGCATGTGTTTACATTCTGTCTATGGCTACTTGCAAGCTATAATAGAAGAAATGAGTAGTTGTGACAGAGACCATATGGCCCACAGAACCTAAAATATTTTCTGTCTGATCCTTTTCAGATAAAAGTTTGCCAATTCCTACCCTCATGGGTTGCAAGAGGGGCTTTTACACCAGAAGAGGGGGCCCAAGAGACATTGAATAATGAGGAAGACAAAAGTGCTAGCTGAGTTGACTTCTCCTGCTCACCAAAATGCCACACACACCACAGACCACACAAATGGCATGCACACACATATACAACATCCTCCAGGCTTACTACCTGTGATATACACAAACCCACTACACAGCCTCTGCACCCACACACACTCCACCTTCCCCAGACACTCTTATACATTCCACATGCCCCCACACACCCAGTACATGTCCCATGTACACACTCCACACATAACAAGCCTCCCCAGATGTAAGCACAGTCCTCTGACATTATACAACCCTCTCCAAATGGTACATCACCCCCCTTCTAGGAGATCATTCAGTATTCTCCTGCTATGATTTTCTCAGGTCACCCATCTCCTAGTCTGGCCAAAGGGAAGAAGTATAAAGTTGAGAGCCAGAACACTTAGATTCAGTGCTGCCCCTGCCATTAACCAGCTCTATGACCTTGGGCAGGTCATTATGTCCTTCAGAGCCTCAGGGCCCTCGTTTGTAAAATGAGCATGTTGGAATTGTTGGGCTATTTACTAAGGCTAGACATTCCCTAAATACAGAGGTTATAGATATGTCTTTATGCATCTCTAAGGACAAAGGACTTGAGAGGAAAGGAGTTGACTGGATTGTTGGATATTCCCTTGGTTCCTTTCAGTATCAGGGTTCAGGCTCATGCTCTGGGAATGACATTCTTAACCTTTACCTTTGGTCATTATGTCAACACTAACCAGGTGTTGATTAGCATTATGAAATGAATCATATCTTCTACCCCCAACCAAATTCATGTGTAAACCCATAACCCCAGCATGAGGTTTTGGAGACAAGGCCTTTATGGAGGTAACTAATCTGATTCAATAGGGTTCATGTCCTTATAAGAAGAGGAAGAGACATCAGAGCTTGCTCTTTCCATATCTGCATAGAGGAAAGATCACGTGAGGACACAGTGAGAAGGTGGCTGTCCACAAGCCAGGAAGAGAGACCTCACCAGAAGGCAATACCTTGATCTTGGAATTACAGCCTCCAGAACTGTGAGAAAACAAATTTCTGCTATTGAAACCATCCAGGGGGCGGTGCTAAGATGGCAGAGGAATAGGACGGGGAGACCACTTTCTCCCCCACAAATTCATCGAAAGAACATTTGAATGCTGAGCAAATTCCACAAAACAACCTCTGAGTGCTGGCAGAGGACACCAGGCACCCAGAAAGGCAGCCCATTGTCTTCAAAAGGAGGTGAAAATATAAATTAAATAAATAAATAAATTTTAGAAAATATAAAAGATAAAAAGAGAAACAAAAGAGTTAGGGATGGAGATCCATCCCGGGGAGGGAGTCATAAAAGAGAAGTTTCCAAACACCAGGAAACCCTCTCACCGGTGGGTCTGTGGGAAGTTTTGGAATCTCAGAGGGCAACATAACCAGGAGGAAAAATAAATAAATAAATAAAACCCATAGATTATGTGCCTAACGGCAACTCCCAGTGGAGAAGTAGCCCAGACACGTTGGCCACCAGCAAGCAGGGGCTAAACAGAGAGGCGCAGATTGCATTGCTCAGGGTAAGGACCAGGCCTGAATGCCCTGAGGGCAATCTGAGGGAGCTAATGTGAGATAGTAACCCAAACTGTAGGATAGCCAGAGGGAGAGAGGGAAAAAAAAAGAGAGAGAACTTTCCCGCGAAAAGCCCTAACCTGCTCAGAGGTTAAAGCATCTGCCTGTAATGCGGGAGACGGGGTTCAATCCCTGGGTCAGGAAGATCCCGTGGAGAAGGAAATGACAACTCACTCCAGTATTCTTGCCTGGAGAATCCCATGGATGGAGGAGCCTGGTGGACTACATTAGTTCATGGGGTCGCAGAGTTGGACACAACTGAGTGACTTCACTTTACTTTACTTTACTTTAAGGCACTGCCGCACCACTCACAGAACAAAGGACTGAGCGAATACCAGAGGAGAGCTAGCCAGCAGTGGACCAGCTGCAGGGAGGCAGGAAAGGGCAATCTTGGCCCCAGAGAGGGCATCCTCTACCAAACTGCGAGCGGGCTCCCAGTTGCTAACCAAGTCTTCCTGAGATCCTGGATGGTTGACATCTGCCAGGAGGGTCACAGCCTGAGATCAGTTCCCCAGAGGAGACACACAACACACCTGAGACGGTGCTCTTGCTGTGCACCCAGGAGACCGAGCAGCTGGGACTGGGGAGGCGATAAGACGGGCGCACTGTACCAGAGGAGAGTGCGTGCGCCAAGCACCTGGTCACCTGAGCTACGCGGGCCTGGGAAGGGCACAAAACGCAGGCCCAGTTGAGTCTGCACCTTTGTGGAGTACCCAAGAACCTGAACCTGAGTGGCTTAGACCTGGGAAGTGCATACAACCCAGGGCCCGCTTTAGACAGTTCCCCGCAGAGCAACCTGGAGCCTGAGCAGTGTAGACGGGGAAAGCAAACATGCTGTGAGCGGGGGCAAACCCAGTGTGGCCGAGACACTGCGAGCACTCCCCACACACATCAGTGATATTTGTTTGTAGTTTTCCTCCCTCCCCACAGCACGACTGAACAAGTGAGCCTAAATAAGTGACCACCTTCACTCTCTTGTGTCAGGGTGGAAATTAGACACTAAAGAGACTTGCAAACAGAAGAAGCCAAAGTAAACAGAGGGAACTGCTTTGGAAGTGACAGGTGCAACAGAGTAAAACCTGTAGTTAGCACCGACTACATTGGAAGGGGCCTATAGATCTTGAGACGGAGAAGGCAATGGCAACCCACTCCAGCACTCTTGCCTGGAAAATCCTATGGATGGAGGAGCCTGGAAGGCTGCATGCAGTCCATGGGGTCATGAAGAGTCGGACACGACTGAGCGACTTCACTTTCACTTTTCACTTTCATGCATTGGAGAATGAAATGGCAACCCACTCCAGTGTTCTTGCCTGGAGAATCCCAGGGACGGGGGAGCCTGATGGGCTGCCATCTATGGGGCTGCACAGAGTCAGACACAACTGGAGTGACTTAGCAGCAGCAGCAGCAGCATAGATCTTGAGAAGTATAAGCTGGAACAAGGAACTGTATGAAACTGAACTAATCCTACACTGTCTGCAACAGCTCCAGAGAAATTCCTAGACATATTTTTACTATTATCATTTTTTAAATTTTTAAAATTTTATTTTTAAGTCCTCTATTACTCCTCGAATTTTCATTTTTATAACCTACTATTACCTTGCAAAAAAAAAGACCCTATTTTAAAAGCAAACTTCATATATATTTTTTATAATTTTTGTGATTTTGTTTTTTTAATATTGTATTTTTGAGAGTCTAACCTCTACTCTAGAATTTTAATCTTTGCTTTTTGGTACTTGTTATCAATTTTGTACCTTTAAGAATCCAATCTTCAGTAGGCAGTTTTACTTAGGAGTGTGACTACTGGCATGATTGCCCTCTCCCTCTTTTGACTCCTTTTTCTCCCCTAGGTCGCCTCTGTCTCCTCCCTCCCCCTCCTCTTCTCTACACAACTCTGTGAATCTCTTTGGGTATTCCAGGCAGTGGAGAGCACTTAGGGAACTGATTACTGGCTAGATCTGTCTCTCTCCTTTTGGCCACCCTCCCCCCTTCTCCTCCTGGTCATCTCGATCTCCTTCCCTCTTCTCTTCTCTATGTAACTCCATGAACCTCTCTGGATGTTCCAGGCTGTGGAGAGCACACAGGGATTTGATTACTGGCTAGAGTACTCTCCCCCCTTTTGATTCCCTCTCTTCTCCTCCTGGTCACCTCTATCTCCCTCCTCCCTCTTCTCTTCTCCATGTAACTCAGCAAACCTTTCTGGGTGTCCCTCATTGTGGAGAATCTTTTCCCCATTAACCTAGATATTTTATCATCAGTGATGTATGGATGGAGAAGTCTTGAGGCTACTGTAAGAATAAGACTGAAAACCAGAAGCAGGAGGCTTAAGTCCAAAACCTGAGAACACCAGAGAACTCCTGACTCCAGGGAACATTAATCGACTAGAGCTCATCCAAAAGCCTCATCCAAATAACCTAACTCTACACCTAAAGCAACTAGAGAAGGAAGAAATGAAGAACCGCAGGGTTAGTAGAAGGAAAGAAATCTTAAAAATTAGGGCAGAAATAAATGCAAAAGAAACAAAAGAGACCATAGCAAAAATCAACAAAGCTAAAAGCTGGTTCTTTGAGAAGATAAATAAAATAGACAAACTATTAGCCAGACTCATCAAGAAACAAAGGGAGAAGAATCAAATCAACAAAATTAGAAATGAAAATGGAGACATCACAACAGACAACACAGAAATACGAAGGATCATAAAAGACTACTATCAGCAACTATATGCCAAGAAAATGGACAACTTGGAAGAAATGGACAAATTCTTAGAAAAGTATAACTTTCCAAAACTGAACCAGGAAGAAATATAAGATCTTAACAGACCCATTACAAGCACAGAAATCAAAACTATAACCAGAAATCTTCCAGCAAACAAAAGCCCAGGACCAGATGGCTTCACAGCTGAATTCTATCAAAATTTTAGAGAAGAGCTAACACCTATCCTACTCAAACTCTTCCAGAAAATTGCAGAGGAAAGTGAAATTCCAAACTCATTCTATGAGACCACCATCACCCTAATACCAAAACCAGGCAAAGATGCCACAAAAAAAAAGAAAACTACAGGCCAATATCACTGATGAACATAGATGCAAAAATCCTTAACAAAATCCTAGTAAACAGAATCTAACAACATATTAAAAAGATCATACATCATGACCAAGCAGGCTTTATCCCAGGGATGCAAGGATTCTTTAATATCCAGAAATCAATCAATGTAATACACCACATTAACAAATTGAAAGACAAAAACCATATGATTATCTCAATAGATGCAGAAAAAGACTTTGACAAAATTTAACATCCATTTATGATAAAAAAAATAAAAATCTCCAGAAAGCAGGCATAAAAGGAACATACCTCAACATCATAAAAGCCATATATGATAAACCCACAGTAAACATTATCCTCAATGGTGAAAAACTGAAAGCATTTCCCCTAAAGTCAGGAACAAGACAAGGGTGCCCACTCTCACCACTACTATTAAACATAGTTTTGGAAGTTTTATCCACAGAAATCAGAGAAGAAAAAGAAATAAAAGGAATCTAGATTGGAAAAGAAGAAGTAAAACTCTCACTGTTTGCAGATGACATGATCCTCTACATAGAAATCCCTAAAGACCCCACCAGAAAATTACTAGAGCTAATCAATGAATATAGTAAAGTTGCAGGATATAAAATTAACATGCAGAAATCCCTTACATTCTTATACACTAACAATGAGAAAACAGAAAGAGAAATTAAGGAAACAATTCCATTCACCATTGCAACAAAAAGAATAAAATACTTAGGAATAAATCTATCTAAAGAAACAAAAGACCTATATATAGGAAACTATAAAACACTGATGAAAGAAATCAAAGAGGACACAAACAGATGGAGAAACATACCGTGTTCATGGATTGGAAGAATCAATATTGTCAAAATGGCTATACTACCCAAAGCAATCTATAGATTCAATGCAATCCCTATCAAGCTACCAACAGTATTTTTCACAGAACTAGAACAATAATCTCACAATTTGTATGGAAATACAAAAAAACCTCAAATAGCCAAAGCAACCTTGATAAAGAAGAATGGAACTAGAGGAATTAACCTGCCTGACTTCAGGCTATACTACAAAGCTATAGTCATCAAGACGGTATGGTACTGGCGCAAAGACAGAAATATAGATCAGTGGAACAAAATAGAAAGCCCAGAGATAAATCCACGCACCTATGGATGCCTTATCTTTGACAAAGGAGGCAAGAATATACAATGGAGAAAAGACAATCTCTTTAACAAGTGGTACTGGGAAAACTGGTCACCCACTTGTCAAAGAATGAAACTAGAACACTTTCTAACACCATACACAAAAATAAACTCAAAATGGATTAAAGATCTAAATGTAAGACCAGAAACTATAAAACTCCTAGAGGAAAACATAGGCAAAACACTCTCTGACATAAATCACAGCAGGATCCTCTATGACCCACCTCCCAGAATATTGGAAATAAAAGCAAAAATAAACAAATGGGACATAACTAAACTTAAAAGCTTTTGCACAATGAAGAAAACTATAAGCAAGGTGAAAAGACAGCCTTCAGAATGGGAGAAAATAATAGCAAACAAAGCAACTGACAAAGAATTAATCTCAAGAATATACAAGCAACTCCTGCAGCTCAGTCCCAGAAAAATAAACAACCCAATCAAAAAATGGGCCAAAGAACTAAACAGACATTTCTCCAAAGAAGACATACAGGTGGCTAACAAACATGAAAAGATGCTCAACATCACTCATTATCAGAGAAATGCAAATCAAAACCACAATGAGGTACCATCTCCCACTGGTCAGAATGGCTGCTATCCAAAAGTCTACAAGCAATAAATGCTGGAGAGGGTGTGGAGAAAAGGGAACCCTCTTACACTGTTGGTGGGAATGCAAACTAGTACAGTCACTATGGAGAACAGTATGGAGATTCATTTAAAAACTGGAAATAGAACTGCCATATGACCCAGCAATCCCACTTCTGGGCACACACATTGAGGAAACCAGAATGAAAAGAGACACGTGTACCCCAATGCTCATTGCAGCACTGTTTATAATAGCTAGGACATGGAAGCAACCTAGATGTCATTGGCAGACAAATGGATAAGAAAGCTGTGGTACATATACACAATGGAATATTACTCAGCCATTAATAAGAATACATTTGAATCAGTTATAATGAGGTGGATGAAACTGAAGCCTATTATACAGAGTGAAGTAAGTCAGAAAGAAAAACCAATACAGTATACTAACACATATATATGGAATTTAGAAAGATGGTAATGATGACCCTATATGCAAAACAGCAAAAGAGACCCAGATGTATAGAACAGTCTTCTGGACTCTGTGGGAGAAGGAAAGGGTGGGATGGCTTGAGAGAATAGCATTGAAACCTGTATATTATCATATGCGAAACAGATCACCAGTCCAGGTTCAATGCATGAGACAGGGTGCTCAGGGCTGGTGCACTGGGATGACCCTGAGGGATGGGATGGGGAGGGCAGAGGGAGGGAGGTTCAGGATGGGGAACACATGTACACCCATGGCTGATTCATGTTAATGCATGGCGAAAACCACTACAATATTATAAAGTAATTAGCCTCCAATTAAAATAAATAAATTTTTTAAAAAAAGAAAGAAACCATCCAGTCTGTGGTATTTTGTTACAGCACCCCTAGCAGACTGATATAGCTAGATTCCAGGCTTGGTGATTTTGTAAGGAATAACAATGACACAGTCCTTGGCTCAAAGGGCTTTTTTGGTAGATGAAGATTAAGGAGTAGTGGCAGACACTGAGTATTGCTATGGTTCATCCCCAGCCTAGTTCAGTTTCATCTTTTTATTTCGCCTGTGAGTTGATGGACCTGGTGGTTGTTTTTATGAAAAATAGGAGGCGGGGAATGGGCCTTGAGGTCAGGAGGTCTGCATTCCAATCTCAGCTCCATATATTAATATTATGCACTCAAATCTAGCATGGGGTTTGGGGTTCATCAGATCTGAAGTCAAAACCTGTTTATTTTAGTTGTGTGGCCCTGGACAAGTGACCCAAACTTTCTGATGGACAGTTGCTTTTATGTATAAAATGAAAGTAACATTAGTCACTTATCAGGTCACTGTGAAGATTAAATGCAATAGAGCACATAAAAAACCTAGCTCATGGTAGGTAATGCTGTGCAATATAACAAATATAGCCTGTAAGAAGTTGGTTGCATTGTTATCTTTTGCTAGTAATGAATTATCCTAAAATTCAATGGCTTAATACAACATTTTATTTTTAAAACTAGCTTGGCTCTGTTGTTGTTGTTCAGTCACTAAGTCATGTCCGACTCTTTGCAACCCCATGGACTATAGCACACCAGGTTCCTTGGTCCTCCACTATCTCCTGAAGTTTGCTCAAATTCATGTTCATTGAGTAGATGATATCATCCAGCCATCTCATCGTCTGTCACCCGCCCTCAATCTTTCCCAGCATCAGGGTCTTTTCCAGTAAGTGGCTCTTCACATCAGGTGGCCAAAGTATTGGAGCTTCAGCCTCAGCATCAGTCCTTCCAGTGAATTTTCAGGGTTGATTTCCTTTAGGATTGTCTGGTTTGATCTCCTTGTAGTCTAAGGGACTCTCAACAGTCTTTCCAGGCACCTCAATTCAAAAGAATCAATTCTTCGGTGCTTAGGCTTTTTTAAGGTCCAACTCTCATATCCATACATGACTACTGGAAAAAATATAGCTTTGATTAGATGGGTCATTGTCTGCAAAGAGATGACTCTGCTTTTTCATACGCTAAATTTGTCATAGCCTGTCTTATAAGGAGCAAGCGTCTATTAATTTCATGGCTGCGGTCACCATGTGCAATGATTTTGGAGTCCAAGGAAAGAAAGTCTGTCACTGCTTTTACTTTTTCCCCTTCTATTTGCCATGAAGTGATGGAACGGAATGCTATGGTCTTAGTTTTTTGAATGTTGAGTTTCAAGCCAGCTTTTCCACTCTCCTCTTTCACCCCCATGAAGAGGTTCTTTAGTTCTCCTTCACTTTCTGCCATTAGTTGTATCATCTGCATATCTGAGGTTGCTGATATTCTTGCTGGAAATCTTGATTCCAGCTTGTGATTCATCTAGTCCAGCATTTTGCATTAGCTTAATGCCTCTTATTCTCAGATTTCTTACAAGGCTACAAATAACATGTTAGCCAGGATCACTGTCTCATTTGAAGCTTGACTGGGGAGGGATCTGCTTATATGAGAACTGGTTCTTTACTATATCAATGATCTCATTTCCCTGCTGGAACTATCAGTTCCTTGCCATGTTAGCCTCTCCACAGGGCAGCTTCATACTATGGCATCTGGCTTCCCACAAAGCAAACAAGAGAGTGAAGGTGACTGCACAAGATGGAAGCCATAGCCTTTTGTAATTGAATCTTGAAAGTGACATCTTACTATGTACTTTGAAATCAATCATTAGGCAGAGGATACTCTCAAGGGTAGGGGACTACCAAGGGCATGAAGACCAGGAAGTGAGAATCACTGGGGGTTATCTTAGAGGCTGCCAATCAAAGCAATGTAAAGTGTGAAAAAGAGCAGAAAGACACTCTGGAATAAGATCACAGCCAATCCTCATTATTAATAGATTCTATATTTTTTTAATTTGCCAGCTTGCTAAAACTTGTAACTTCAAAATCAATATTCATGGCACTTTCTCAGTCATTTACAGACAGGTGCATAGCCATGAACAATTTGAGTCACCCAACACACACATTTACAGCTGGGGTGGGACAACAAGAGGATCCCATCCCTGTATTTCCCCTCAAAGCAAAGGTTCAGTATTCACTAACTCATTGTAGAGACTTTATAACTATCATGAATAACAAGAATCAATTGTAGTGGGTTTGAAATCCAACTCCATCAGTTGCCCAGCTGTGCCATTTGAGACCAGTTTTTTTAACATCTGTTTTATTTTCATTAAGAAGAAAATGGGAATGGCAATAGACATTCAACCATGGGCTTTAGGGAGGATGAGCTGTAATGTTCTCAGCACAGTAGATGGCACAAAGGAACTGCTTAATAAATAAGAGATATTTAATTATTATTGTCTGAGCTCAGTTTCATCTGAATTATACCAGATTTTCTGAAGACTTCCTTTCTTTAATTATGGGATAGTGCTGGGCACAGAGTAGGCACTCATAACTTCCTGTTGAATTAAATAAGGATTCCCTGACTCCATCAGGCAGACGATCTAG
Organism: Cervus elaphus; assembly: GCF_910594005.1. NCBI lineage: Eukaryota > Metazoa > Chordata > Mammalia > Artiodactyla > Cervidae > Cervus > Cervus elaphus. The sequence continues at coordinate 71,853,385 of NC_057823.1, read as the reverse complement.
AGCTGGAGGAGAGTGAAGATGTCTGGGTCTGGCCTCTGGTTTGATATCATAATTGTGGCTGGTGCGGGTGGGAGTGTGTTAAACATTATAAAAATTCTCACACCAGAACCCACATCAAGACACTAAATCCATAGTATTGACAGACTGTTGACTCACTGCCCCCAGGAACTGGGAGAATGCCTGGCAGATGGAAATGTACCCAAGACACAGCAGTCGTGGTATTTTCCCCACGTTACCAGGCATGAGGCCAGAACTGGACTTGGCCATAGTACACAGTGGGATCAATCATCTGTAAATAAGTCGCCTACATAGTTTCAGAGATGATTTTTCATCTCTAAATGCAGAGTCATCGCTATAAGAGCTGAGATGTAAAATCTCTATAGCCTCTGGGTTTAGGATCTGACCTTGCTTTTGCAGTTTGCTCTGCAAGCCAAGGGCAGTGTCTTCCTCCAAAAGGGAGAGCATTTGGGAGCTCTCCAACACAGACTGTCTTGGGAGGGGGCCCAGAAGGATTTCAAAGGCTACCACCACTAGCCCTCTCTCGGGAAGGCAGAAAAGCTATTTGAGAGGATTATTAGGATCACAGCTGAAAGGGGAGTGGGCACTATACCCTGTTTTTTGAGGGCATTCTGAAGAAGCCTTGTGACTCAGATCCAATTAATCTCTCTAGGTGAAACAGGAATGGTAAACAGTTCCTATTTTGCAAAGCCCATGGAGACTGACCTACATGAAAGAGAAAGCAACTTAAATATATTTCCAGTGAGGTCATTTGCCACCCACCTCATCTTCTCAGAGTTTATAAATAGCTTCTAATAACAGCTAACTTTTATGGAGCACTTATGACCCAGCTATTATCTTACCTATTCCTCACCAAACTCTATTATTATTCTCACTGTTAACAGATGCTGGAACTGAGACAGACTCATGAAGTAACTTGGCCAAGGTCACATAGCTAATAAGTGCAGAGCTTACCCCCACCTCATCTTGCATGACCCAGAAAAGGTATCTGTATTTTAACAAAAGTAACACTTTAAACTAAATATACAGTAGGAATTTCAGGTGGTATATCCACCTGGTGAGAAAGACATCTGGGGAAGACAGGTCCTGCACTGCGCTTTACCCATGATTATATTATTTCTGTTTGAGAGCTGATCAGGGATTGGACAATTAACCTCACTTATCATTTCTCCCTTCTCAGACATGTCTCAATCTTAAATAAGAAACTGATCAACTTGGTGCATTAACAGACTTTAGGGTCTCAAAGTTTAGGGAGCTGAGGAATGAAGTGGAGCAGCCCCTCAAATTCCACAGACACCACCACTCCTGCTTTATTTTTAAACAAAGTATCACTTATCCCATACCTATTTGGTCCATGGACTGGACTCAGTACCTAAGAGACTTTATTGCTACCCCTCGCAAAAATTCATGAGCTACAATTCCAGAAAAATAAATGACCCAATCAAAAAATGGGCCAAAGAACTAAACAGACATTTCTCCAAAGAAGACATACAGATGGCTAACAAACACATGAAAAGATGCTCAACATCACTCATTATTAGAGAAATGCAAATCAAAACCACAATGAGGTACCATTACACGCCAGTCAGGATGCCTGCTATCCAAAAGTCTACAAGCAATAAATGCTGGAGAGGGTGTGGAGAAAAGGGAACCCTCTTACACTGTTGGTGGGAATGCAAACTAGTACAGCCGCTATGGAAAACAGTGTGGAGATTTCTTAAAAAACTGGAAATAGAACTGCCATATGACCCAGCAATCCCACTTCTGGGCATACACACTGAGGAAACCAGATCTGAAAGAGACACGTGCACCCCAATGTTCATCGCAGCACTGTTTATAATAGCCAGGACATGGAAGCAACCTAGATGCCCATCAGCAGATGAATGGATAAGGAAGCTGTGGTACATATACACCATGGAATATTACTCAGCCGTTAAAAAGAATTCATTTGAACCAGTCCTAATGAGATGGATGAAACTGGAGCCCATTATACAGAGTGAAGTAAGCCAGAAAGATAAAGAACATTACAGCATACTAACACATATATATGGAATTTAGAAAGATGGTAACGATAACCCTATATGCAAAACAGAAAAAGAGACACAGAAATACAGAACAGACTTTTGAACTCTGTGGGAGAAGGTGAGGGTGGGATGTTTCAAAAGAACAGCATGTATACCATCTATGGTGAAACAGATCACCAGCCCAGGTGGGATGCATGAGACAAGTGCTCGGGCCTGGTGCACTGGGAAGACCCAGAGGAATCGGGTGGAGAGGGAGGTGGGAGAGGGGATCAGGATGGGGAATACATGTAACTCCATGGCTGATTCATATCAATGTATGACAAAACCCACTGAAATGTTGTAGAAAACAAACAAACAAAAAAATTCATGAGCTAACTACTAACAAGTCCATCTTACAGATGAGAAAGTGAAGCCAAACTAGTCATGTGGCCTCTCAAGATAGACAACCAGTAGTAGATGAATCTGAGGGTCCTGTCCAGGGCTACCGGGTTCCAAAGCCAGACCTCCCACTTCACTACGCTATGATCCCAGAAAGCTTCTTTGATGCTGCAAATCTACTCCTAGTGCCAAAAATTTTCATTAGTCCAATTGCTACTGGGTGGCAGCTGAAACTGCCAAGCTGGATAAAGGCTGTTGAGCTTTGCAAGAGATGGATGTGCCACATAAAACAAAAGCCTCTTTGGCGACAGAGAGGAAATGTGGCCCAAAACACCAGCAAACAAATAGTAAGGGAATAATGTGACTAAGGCAGTAAGTTAACTTTTATCACACCAAGGAGAGGTGAAACAGGAAAGCCTTGTGTGCCAGGATTCCTACCTTGGGTGTCAACCACAGCTCTAAAGAATGTTCTTATTCTACCACAGAAAGTTCAACTTATAAGCCAGCATGACAAAGATTCCTTCAAACAAGGAAAATTTTTCATGCAGTTATACCATCAACTGGAAGAAATCAAGATTAAAAAAAAAATAAAAGTCATAGGACAGATTCTGACACCCAACTCTGGGCAATTTGTTGTCTCTTGAACCAAAATTGGCTTCAGCCACACAGATAGGCAAAAGTATAAATTGAAATGACATTTCTGGGAGAGGGGAGGGGGTAATTTAGTAATGCAGATCAAAGAGCTTAAAAATGTGCATCATCTTTGATGCAACCATTCTGCTTGTAGAACTGTATCATAATATATAAGCACAAGTGAGGTCATCACAATGTCCTTTTTTTAAGAAAAATAATACAAGTAATCTACAGGTCCAATAACAGGGATGGGTTGTACTTACAGCACCTGTGGTAAAACAGGCAGTGCTGGCTCAAAGCTCATGCCTTTCCCTCTCAATTCTGCATCTGCTCCAGTGTTCCCTATCTCTTCTACCCAGGTGCACCAGGTAGAAATCTGTCCTTATCTCCCTTATCCAAGTAAGTCACGAAGCCCTGTCCCACACAACTCTTAAAAGAGATCTCAAATCCATCTACAGTCATACCTTATTACACTTTCTTTTACTGCATTTTTTACCAATTGAAGGTTTGTGGCACCCCTTGATGGAGCAAGTCTATCCGAGCCAGTTTTCTAAAGGTATTACACACTTCATGTCTCTGTATAACATTTTGTCAATTCTTAAAATATTTAACACTTTTTCATCATTACTGTATTTGTTATGGTGATCTATAAACAGTGATCTTTGTGCCCTCCAAGATTGGGGTCTCTGTTTCCCCCAGTCCTGTGGAAGTTTTACAATCAAATCCCACAGGCCTTCAAGGTGAGATTCCCTGGGAATTCCCATGGAATTCCCGTTTGTTGGATCCCCAGGCTGGGAAGCCTGAAGTAGGGGTCAGAACTTTCACAACAATGGGAGAACTTCTTTGGTATTATTGTTCTCCAGTTTGTGGGTAACCCACCCGGCAGGTATGGGATTAGATTTTATCATGATTATGCCCCTCCTACCGTCTTGTTGCAATTTTTTGTCTTTGTACATAGGGTATTTGTTTTTGGTAGGTTCCAGCATCCTCCTGTCAATGGTTGTTCAACAGCTAGTTGTAATTTTGGTCACAGGAGGAGATGAACGCACGTCCTCTGCCATTTTGAACCAGAAGCCCTGTAATTAGTGATATTTGATGTTACTGTTGCAATTGTTTGGGGGCACCCCAAAACACACCCATATGAAAATGCAAATTTGATGAATGCTATGTGTTCTGTCTGCTCCACTGCCCAGCTGTTCCCCCATCTCTCTCCCTCTTTGTGGGCCTCCTTATTCCCCGAGACACCCCATGGATCAATGAAGAATTTTAACTTTTGTGTCTCATTGTTTAAGAAAAACATTTTATAAGGCTATAGCTGCCATAAGTAATGATTCCTCTGATGGATCTGGCAAAGTAAATTGAAAACCTCCTGGAAGGATTCACCATTCTACACACCATTAAGAACATTCATGATTCATGGGAAGAGGTCAAAATATCAACATTAACAGAAGTTTGGAATAAGTTGATTTCAACCCTTGTGGATGACTTGGAGAGGTTTAAGACTTCAGTGCAGGGAATGACTGCAGATGTGCCAGAAATAGCAAGAGAACTAGAATTAGAATTGGAGCCTAAAGTTGTGACTGAATTGCTGTAATCTCAAGATAAAAATTTAATGGATGAGGAGTTGCTTCTTATGGATGAGCAAAGAGAGTGCTTTCTTGAGATGGGATCTGCTCCTGCTAAAGATACTGTGAAGACTGTTGAAATGACAACAAATGATTTAGAATATTGTATCAACTTAGTTGATAAAACAGGAACAGAGTTTGAAAGAACAGACTCCAATTTTGAAGGACACTCTATTGTGGGTAAAATGCTATCAAAGAGCACTAATGCAAGATACAGAGAAATCATTCATGAAAGAGTCAATTGATGCAACAAACTTCATTGTTAACTTGCTTTAAGAAATTGCCACAGTCACCTCAACCATCAGCAGCCACCACCTTGATTGGTCAGCAGCCATGGACATTGAGGCAAGACTCTCCACCAGTGAAAAGATTATGACTCACTGAAGGCTCAGGTGATGGCTAGCATTTTCTAGACATAAATTATTTTTAATTAAGGTATGTACAGTTTTCTTAGACATAATGTTACTGCATAATTAGTATATGCAGTATACTATAGGATAGTATAAACATAACTTTTATATGCACTGGAAAACCGGAAAAATCATGTGACTCTCATTACTGCAGTATTTCCTTTATTGTGTACTTGTACCAAACACCCAATGTCTCCAAGGTATGCATTTATTTCTATGTCCACTTGCCAGTGTCCACTTGGCATAACAATAGTCCAAACCACCAGTCCTTCTCTCCTGGACCCTTAGATTCCCTGTATCTGCAAAGGATTTCCACTGTGCCTAGAGTTGCCTTTTAAAAGGAAATCTGCTTAATTTCCTTCCGTGCTTTCTTCTCAAAGCCTTCTCAGTGTATTAGTGATTTAAAAATTTCACCGCATGTCCAACTGCAAGATCGTAAAGCAGACGTGCAAACTTTTCTGTAAAAGCCAACTAGTAAACATTTTAGGTTTTGCAAGCCATTCAGTCTTTGAAGCAACTATACATTTTTGACCTCACATTTTTCAACCTCACAGCATGAAAACAACCATAGACATTACATAAGTGAATATACATGTTTCTGTTCCAATAAAACTTTATTTTTAAAAGTAGGTGGTGTGCTGGATTTGGCCCAAGGACAGTAGTTTGCTGATACTTGCTCCTTAGGATGTGACTCTTATTCCCCTCTCCAACTTCCACAAATCTCTCTCATCTAGTCACTGTCTCCTCATCAGGACGCCAGGAAAGCTGTTCCCTCCACCAAGAGTTTTCCCGTTCCCTTCTGCTTCCTGCCTGCACACTATTCTTATCTCCCAACAATTCCTTTTCTGGCCAGCAATTTCTCACTACTCTGGTCTCAGTTTCAGGGTCCATTCCTTAGATGATCCCTCTGATGCACTATAGGTTAGGTTAGAATCCCCGTACTCTCAAAAGACTCACGATTTGTCCTTTGTGGCATTTGCCAAATTTGAGATTAAAAATGTCTTAGTGCAGTTGTGTGTCACTTCTGCTAGAGCCACAGTCTAGGTAAAAGATTATGCACACTATTCATCACAACTATATTCTCAGTGCCTAGCAAGGTGCTTGATACACACGGAAGCATGAATATTTGTGGAATTGTTGACTGAATAAGTGATCACACAACTAGGGGAAAAACCCAAATGGATATGTACTGAAATATTAGGAGATAAATATATAGTTGGTTTTTATTTTCTTCTTATACCTTTTCTACATTTCTCAAGTTTTCCACAAAGAAAATATATTACTAGTATACTCAGAAAAATAATCAATGTCAAAAAAAAGAAAGGGCTAGAAAAAAGAGGGATTCTGCTTCCATCTTTAACTAAGCTGCAAGATGCCTATTTTTGGTTTACTCCGCATTTTAGACCATCATCTTTACTCTGCTTGTTCAGAGCTGCCTAATAACCACCTCAACTTCTTTTCTTGTTGCCTTTACCTGGCCATTCCTCATGTTTACAGATAACTCCATCTGATCCAGGAACATCTGTGTACCTGGGCAGTGATCTGAGTTCCTACTTTCAGGAAAACCTACAACAGATGGACACTAGTGTACCCACACCCATGAGGTCTAGTTGGCTTTCAAGGGTCTTCCAGCTCCAGGTTTAAGAAGGGGTTAAGCGATCAACTGCAGCCCTATGAGATAATTAGCACCAGTAGCTTTGCAAAGCAGAAATTGTCCGTGCAAATGAAAAGTATGAGAGCTAACTTATTTCTTTCACTCACCAGTGGCTCAGCTTCAAACATCTGGTCATTTCCATGCCAGGCTGATCTCCAAATAGTACTCAGGGGCAATAGGCCACATGGCCACTGTGTTCCTATTCTTTCATCTAGTAATTCCCTCTACATTTAAGAGGAAGCCAATGACGATGAGACTAATTATTATCTCCATTTAGAGATAACATTTTAGTCATCTTTTGAGAGAATCTATGTGAATAGAATAAATAAAAATGTGTGGATTATATAAAAGATTGTGGAGCTACACAGAAGTAAAAGGCTTACCTCTGTCCTTGATTCATAAACTTTCCAGACTACTGCTTACTCAAAAATATATCAGAAAGACGACAATATGAGGTAAAGTAAATAGCAGTAATAGTTGTCAAAGGAGTGCAGAGACAGTTGAAGGAAAATTAGATCTCATGAGTGTGGGTACACAAGTGTCCATCTGTTGCAGGTTTTCCTGAAAGTGGGGACTCAACTCAAATCACTGCCCAGGTACACAGATGTTCCTGGATCTGATGGAGTCACCTGTAAATATGAGGAATGGCCACGTAAAGGTAACAAGAAGAGAAGTTGAGGGGTTTATTAGGCAGCTCTGAACAAGCAGAGGAAAGTTTCCTCCCTTTGTTAAGAAAGGGAGAAAACAAATGCAGTTTACACTTTCCCTAGATCTCACAAAATCAAGGCCATTATCTCACACCCCTAAGTTTCTCAGTATATCAGAACATTATTGGTTATTCTGTTATTGGTTATGGAAAATTCCAACTCAAAAAGGACTTAGGTGAAAAAGCAAATATCACTTCACATTTAATAAAGTCCGGGGTAGGCAAGGGATTGCTACCCTTGCCACACAGTCATCCAGAATCCTGCTTTTTTCCAACTCTTCACTCCACGATCAGTGATTGCTTCAACTTCATACTTAAAATTACAACAGCTGCAGCAACTACAGGCATGACATTGAGACACGGCAATCCTTTTGGTTTTCTGGTAGGAATGAGAAAACTTTCCTTGGAAACCCTCCAAGAGATTCCCTGAATATACCACTGGCTAGAGTAGGGTCACGTGGCCCATGAAACAAACATTGCAAAGGGACAGGTATGACCCTTAGACCAGCTAGATCCCCAGTGGAGCTAGGGATAGGATCAGCTTCTCCTGAAGCATGTGGTTACATAGGAATGACTTTTGTTAGGAAAGGGAGGAAACAAATGCTAAGCAGGCTACCAATAAAGTCTATCACTCATGGTTAATTCTAAAGGTAAAAGACATGTTATACCTGCAGAACCCGATGCTGCAATTACCTTTCCAGCTTCGTCTCTTACTACTCTACCTTTCCCCATCACACACACACACACACACACACACACAGACTCACACACACGCATTCTAGACTAACCAGATTGCAATCCTTGCAGTCCTTCAAAAGCAATGTGCTTTTTCATACCACTCTAGAATTCTTCCTATGTCTCATCTCTAGGCTAATTACAATCCCCATTTGCCTAGAGCAATTCTGGCTTATACCAGTTGTCCTAACTTAACCATCAACTCTGCCCCCTTTATTTTTGAAATGTTCCAATTTAGATAAGAGCACACAAAAATATTAAGGAAAGAAAAAAAAAAGTTTGGGGGACTGGATGTGGAGAATCAAAGAGAGAAGATGGACTCCTGGGTATCTGACATTAAGAGGTTGGATATAAGTGTCATCAGGGAATTAAAGAGAGAGTATAGTTTAGGGGAGGGGCTGCCCTTGTAACTCAGTTGGTAAAGAATCTGCCTACAATGCAGGAGACCCAGGTTTGATTCCTGGTTTGGGAAGATCCTCTGGAGGAGGAAATGGCAACCCACTCCAGTATTCTTGCCTGGAGAATCCCATGGACAGAGGAGCCTGGCAGGCTATAGTCCATGGGGTTGCAAGAGTCAGACATGACTTAGCAATTAAACCACCATAGTTTAGGGGAAGAAGTTAACGAGTGAAGTTTTGACCTCGGGAGATAGTCAAATACAAATGACCATCTTAAAGCTAAGTTTAAAATTCAAAAGAGAAAAGCCTCACCTGGAGACAGAAAGTTGTGAGTCAATAGTATCTCAATAACCTGAAGTCCTGAATATAAATGAGATAGCTCAAAAGAGACATAGAATTAGAAGATGCCCATAGCCAGAACTGTGATGAGTCAACATTTAGAAGTCATAAGAAAGGAGAGGAGGCATTGTTGCAGATTGAGAAAAACCGACCAGAGAGAAAACTGGAGAACTGACAGAGTGGAAGCACTGCAGCCCAGGACGATGAGAGTTTCAAGAAGTCTACAATTCACAGACAGCTCAAATAAGTTAAGAACCAAAGAGAGTTTAGATTTCCCTGATAGCTCAGGCGGTAAAGCTTTCCACCTACAGTGCGAGAGATCTGGGTTTGATCCCTGGCTCAGGAAGATCTCCTGGAGAAGGGAATGGCAACCCACTCCAGTATTCTTGCCTGGAGAATCCCAGGGATGGGGTCGCACAGAGTCGGACACAAGTGAAGTGACTTAGCAGCAAAGAGAGTTTACTGACATCAGAAATTCACTGGCCACCACTCCTGGAGTATTCAGAGAGAACAGCAGAGAATAAAAATTTTAGGATAGAAGATATCATAGATGACCTAATTTTAAATAGGAAAAGAGATCTTAACGAGAAATCATAAGATTAGTAAAGTCTCAACGGCAGAGCCTGGACAAAAAACTCCTGACACTGACTCATTATTGTCCATGGTATTATGCTGTCCATTTCTGTGCAATACAACTGTAGAGATGGGTAAAGTGGGAAACACGCAGCAGCAACACAAATCGCTCACCTAATCTAGACAAACAATCCTACTTCTCCTGTCCTTCCCTGCTGCTGCTTGATTGTGACCACTATCATCAAGTCTGCACTGCTGCAATAACCTCCTCATGGATCTCCCCACTGCTTCCCAGCTGTTTCCCTCACATCAGCAAATACATCACATTCCTTCTTTGCTTAATATTCTTCGAAGAATCACCAATCCATTCTGGCACTGGAACAACTGGATAAACTTATGGAAAAAAACAAACTAATCTCTATATGGTCAAATATATAATTCAAAGTGAATCATTTTCAGCATAAAAAATAAAAACAACCTTGGAGAAGGCAATGATTTTTTAGATACAACACATAAAGCACTAACTATGAAAGAAAAAAGATCAATTGGACTTCATCAAAGTTAAAAACTTAATGCTGATCAAAAGACACAATTAAGAAAATGAAAAAACAAGACATAGACTGTGAGAAGATAGATTAATATGTGTGAATGTGTGCATATAAAGCAATCAATAGTACAAAAACAAAAATCTCAATTAAAGAAACTTCACAAAAAAAGACATATGAATGGGCAAAAAAACAAATGAAAAGGTGCTCTAAATTAGTTGTTATTGAGCGAAGGCAAATTAAAATTATAATAAGGTACCACTTCAAATCCATTAGAATCCTGAAAGTAAAAAAAAGAATAGATAATCCAAATGTTGGAAAGTTTGTGGAGAAACTAGAACTTGAATGTACTGCTGTTTGGAGGATAAAATCCATAATTATTCTGAAATACTGTAGTCAGTTAAATATATAACTATTCAAGGGATAAGAAAAGAGGACAAAGGAGGACAAAATTGTATGCTTTGGAGGACAAAGCATACAATTTCAAGACTTACTGTAATATTATAGTAATCAAACAGTATGCTAATGGTGTAGGGAGAGACATATAAAACAATGAGACAGAATAAATCTACAATACATGGTATAGACCCACAATATATGGTAAATTGATTTTTTGAGGTAATTCAGGTAATTCAGTGAGGGACAGGATAGCTTTTCAACAAGAGGTGCAGAAACAAGTGTATATGCATTACAAAAAATGAACTCAAAATGAATCACAAGTCTAAACATAAGACTAAATTTATAAGACTTTTAGAACAAAACCCTGTGACCCTGGATTAAGGAAGGCTTTCTTAGAAAGAACACAAAACATGAACCATAAAAGGAAGGTTTATAAATATAAATTCATCAAAAAATTTTTCATTGCTTTTTGAAAAATACCATTATAAAAATTGAAAATATATCCTGTAGACCATGAGAAAATGTTGGCTAAACATATATCTGATAATTTGTATATAAAAAATTTCCAGAACTCACTAACAAGAAGACAAATACCCTAATTTGTAAAAAAGAATGTTAAAGATTTGAGCAAACATTTCATCAAAAAATATAAGAATGGCACATAAGCACATGAAAAGATGCTCAATGTTATTAGCCATTAAAATGCAAATTAAAACCAAATGAGGAAAATGGCAGAGTAAGGATCTCTGAAAAATTCTCTTCTCCATAAAAACAATGGAAAACTGGCCCAAAAAATGGTTAGAATCAACTTTTTCAGAACTCTGAAAGTTAAACTATCTGGCAGAAATCTGCAGAGTATTTATTCAAGAAAAACAAATGAATGTCAACAAGAACACAAGCTCTGTGGCATTTCAACTTGCCCTAGTTCCATCCCCACTCTTCAGCTTCAGAGTAGCCTTGAAAGCTTTCCAGTCCCAAATTATGGAGAAAAATAGTAGCCTTGTACCCATAAGAGGAGGTACTAAGGGGTTAGAACTACTTCTAAGCCCTATTCTCAAAAAATTGCCATCATTTGACATATCTGGAAGATTTCACTTGCAAGTCTATGTTTATTTGACCTGAGAACTCACCCAGTTTCTCCTTATGAGCATTTATCAAAAGGAGTTACAAGCAATTGCTTAATTTTATGGTTGTCTGAGATAGCTGATAATACAATGAACTTACAAAAAAATTTTCCTTAAAAGGAAAAGTTGGGGAATGAGATACCCACATGGGGCTTTGAAAAGCTCTGACATATTCCTAAGAATCTAAAAGGCAATGTTGCACGCATGGGACTGTGTACAGGCACAGGAAAGACCTGAGAAAGCGTCTCACTCTCACCTCTGGCTGACCTTGAGTATCTGCACAAGCAGGAATTGAGAGGTAAGGTAGAGTTGTCAACCACCTGGCTGAGTGTTCAAGGCATGCTCAAACATTCATACAGAGCTCCTTTGCAAAAACTGGGAGTCATACTGGTTCTTGGTGTTTTAAAGCAATCTCTGTCTAATCATCATCTGGTCACTTAGGCTAAGGGGCTTCCCAGGTGGTGCAGTGAAAAAGAATCCACCTGCCAATGCAGGAGACACAAAGGACATGTGTTCTATCCCCGGGTTGGGGAGATGCCCTGGAGTACAAAATGGCAATCCACTCCAGTATTCTTGCCTGGAAAATGCCATGGACAGAAGAACCTGACAGGCTATAGCCCATGTGGTCACAAGGAGTCAGACCCAAGTGAATGACTGAGCACACAAGCTAACTAAGCACTGTCCTCAGTGGTCACACTCAACGAAAATTACAGATTTTATGGAAATAGGTCAGAAAACTCAGGAAACAAACAACAATAACCACAACAAATTGCAACAACAAACCCCGGGGAGAAAAACAAATCTGATTTCCAGAGTTTTCATATTATATTACTTAAAATATAAGTCTAGTTTTCTATTAAAAAATGAGATATGTTAAAAAAAAAAAAGAAAACAAGAAAGTATGACCTATACGCAGAAACAAAAATAAAATTCAATCAGGCAATTGCTGACCACATTAACACAGCAACTGCTCTAAAGATTGTACCCAAGAGAAATGAAAACATAAAGCTTCATAAAACTTACATTCAAGTATTTATAGAAGCTTTATTCATATTATCCAAAAACTATAAACAACTTAAAAGTTCATCATACAATAGAATACTACTCAGGAACAAACAGGAATGAATTAACACAGTACTAGTACTGATGCATGCAACATGCACTAGTAATCCAGAGCTTTTCACATGCTATCCCCTTTGCTGGATACCCTCCCACATATTTTCACATGGTTGGGTCATTCTCATGCTTCAGTTCTCAGATAAATAACCACCTTCTCGAAGAGACCCTCCTTGACTACCCTCAAAGTATCTCTCCTTGGTGGCTTGCCTCTGACCCTAGATTGTTTCACTCATACCATTTATTAACAATTTGTTGCATTTTGTGATCTACTTACTTCTTTCTGCCTTTCTACAGGATAAAAGTTACCAGCCATGTCAATAACAGTTCATTGTTTTAATTTTCATGGTGTTGAGGTGTGGACATAAAGTGTTAGGATTTGTTTTTACTAAAAAGTAACACACATCACTTTTTTTCTCTCTAAACCGGTCTCAAGCACTTTTTCATCCCCACTAGTACTAACTTTCCAAATTAAATAAGAACTTTCTAAGGGTCAGTGTCAGATTTATTTATTTTCAAATGGGACTCCATAGACACTCACTTGGTTTAATTTGACCTGGTAAAAAAGCCCTACAAGCTCCCAAATTATCCAACTGACCTGTTAGTATGTCAGAGTATCAGACTCCCCAACATCAGAGAACTTTGTTGGGTTTAAGATTAAATATCACTAGATGCACAAACTACTAGATATAAGATGAATTAGAAATAAGTATGTAATGTACAGTATAGAAAGTATAATGAATATTTTATAACTTTAAATGGAGTATAATCTATAAAAATATTGAATCACTATGTTATATACCTGAAACTAATAAAACATTGTAAATCAACTATACTTTAGTTTTTCAAAAATTGCTAGAAGGCCCCTTTGGAAATATAAATATATTCTCTGGGTGTATAAAATATTGTCTTGTAGGTACAATTATTAACAGCATTTTTTACTCTTAAAAAGTGTACTAGTTTTCATCAACAAAAGACAACCTATGGAATGGGAGAAAATATTTGCAAACTGTGTGACTGCAAGGGGTTAATATTCAAAATATATAAACAGCTTACACAATTCAATATCAAAAAAGCAAACAATCCAGTCAAAAAATGGGCAGAAGATCTAAACAGCCATTTTCCCAAAGAATACATACAGATGGCTAACAGGCACATGAAAAGATGCTCCACATCACCAATTATTAGACAAGTGCAAATCAAAACTATAATGCTCTATTATCTCAGAATGGTCAGAATGGCTACCATCAAAAAGCCTATGAACAATAAATGCTAGAGAGAGTGAGGAGAAAAGAGAACCCTCCTACACTGTTGGTGAGATGTAAATTGGTGCAGCCACTATGAAAAACACTATGGAGGTTCCTTGGAAAACGAAAAACAGAGCTACCATATGATCCAACAATCCCACTTCTGCATATTTATCCAGAAGAAATGAAAACTCTAATTTGAAAAGATACATGTACCCCAAAGTTCATAGCAGCACTATTTACAATAGCCAAGTCATGGAAACAACCCAAGTGCCCTTCAGTGGATGACTGGCTTAAAAAGATGTGCTATACAAATATATATATACACACACATACAACGGAATATTATTCAGCCATAAAATGAATAAAATTTGCCATCTGCAGCAACATGGATGAAGTTAGAGAAGAGCATATCATATCAGACAAAGAAAAAATACTATATGATATCACATATATGGAATCTAAAAATAATACAAATGAATCTATATACAAAACAGAAACAGACTCACAGAAATAGAAAACAAATTTATGGTTAGCAAAGGGAAGAGGGAATTAGGGACAAGTTAGGAGTATGGGATTAACATATATAAACTACTATACATTTAAACATTTAAATAAATAATAAAACATTTAAGCAACAAGGACTTACACAGGGGATTATATTCAATATCTTACAGTAACCTATAATAGAATATAATTTTAAAAAAATAACTACTTCGCTGTATACCTGAAACTAAGACAATATCATAAATCAACTATACCCTAAATTTTTAAAAAACTCCCGGTTTGAACACTAAATTCTATGGTCACCCAACCCAGCAGGAAGCCTAATTGACACAGTGGCATCCAGGAGAGGTAAGTGGTAGAAACTGAGATAGGTGGCTAGCAAGTAATATAACAGGAGGTGCCAGGGACACAGGAAGGCATAGGAATGGCAAATGGTAGGCAACAAAAGGCAACAGACAAAATTCACTGCTTTACAACTTCATCAGGTACCAATTCAGCCTGCAGCACTCAAAAACTCGTCCACCGTTCCTTGAGGCAAAAAGATTAGCACCAGTCTTGTCCAGAGGAAAATTAATACATGTTTGCAATTTATGTTCAACACAGAATCTTTGTTTATTCTGGAAAAGGAGTTAGAAGCTCCTCTTTCAACACTATAATCCTTTGGCCTAATCATCTTCCAGCAATAGCTGAAACAGTGTACAGGGTAAGTGCTGAGGGAGGACTGACAGGGAAATCCTCTGTGAGTCAGGCAAGCAGTCATATTCAGTATCAAATACTGGCTAGACAGTGCCAGTTTCTTAGTCCCTCTGGGAATGTGAGTGCAATTCACAGTAACGCCTACCTCAAGGTTCCCTGGCCTGACAAGCTCACTCTTAGCATCTATTAAGCTGGGCCGGTCTGTGGAGGAAAACTCCTTTTCAGACTTATCTTTCACCTGAGCCTGGAAAAGAATTTTCTTTTTCTTTTTTTCATTTTTATTTATTTATTTTACTTTGCAATATTGTATTGGTTTTGCTGTGACCTCCAGCCATGACTATAGGCAGGAGGTGTAAAACCCAGGGCCCATTACCCAATAAAACATTTCCAGGTATTTCCATTCAAGGTCTGCCATAGGAAGGCTAAATTTACCTCTTGCTCCATTCCGCCCCCCCCCCCCCATTAGCCAAAAGAGCAAAAAGAAATCCCACCCCTGAGCTGTTTCACACCTATATTCACCATATACCAGGCAAAGGGGGAGGAAAAAAATCACGGTCTTCATGAACTATAGGAACTTGTACCCAGAATATGGTCACTTGGCAGCTTTTTGGATTCCCTCATTTTCTTCCACCCTAGCTGGGTTCTACCTCAGAACTGTTTTCCAAGTGGCAGCTTGTGTTTATTCTACTGGGCTTTTGGAGAACTTAGGAAAAAAGAAAAATCAACAGTGTAGTTAGGCACATGGAAAACCATATGCTTCCTAAAACTGCATATGTGATGTGTTTAAGATGTAAAGACAGATATGCAAAAATAAACACCTGCCAACTTCATTACTTACCTAGACTAGAAAATTCAAAAAGCCTATGATCATATGCAAAAAACACAGCATGCCTTAAATTTCACACATTGTTAAACTGAAACAGCTCATTCAAGTGTTGCAAATTCCAATTCCAATGGGGCATAGGCAGGTAATACAAAGGAATGAAGTGGGCCAGGTGGGGCCTTGGGAACTGGGAGGTGGGGGTGCTCCCTAAACAGGTGAGTTCTCCTGACTTTTTCAATATTGTTCAATCATTCAGATTTATTTAAAAATACTGTATTGGCCAAATGATACACATATACATAAAGATTTGATCCATGGGCTTTCAGTTTGAGACCTCTGTTCTAGAAAGATTTCATAGCTGATAATGTGATATAAAGGAAGATATTTTCTCAGAGTCCCGGATTGTGAATCCCAGATGTGTCACCAAGACTCAGTTCTTCTAATTCTCACCCTAATACTCCTTCTCCTCATTCTGATATTATATGCACTACTAAACACAAGAGGTTCCATATACAAGTATCCAGATGACCAGTTTCATTGTGTGTTTTTCATTTGATGTCAAGATCCATTCTGAATCCTTCTTTACCTTGTGTCACTGTGTCTCAGGGGGTGACTTTTATGACCTGTGTCAATGGCTACTTTGTTCTCTGGATTTTAGTTGAGTTAAGCCAATGAGAGGCCTCAACAGGAGTTCAGAGGGAAGGTAGGAGGAAATTGGTATGTTTCTCTACACTAAAGGCTCCTATGAGGCAGCATGCTCCATGGAGCTTCTTTATTTAGCTTATCTGGGTTTCAGTAACCACAGTGTCTCCTTGCCCCCTCAGGCTTAAGGGTGATAATGATTCCCCATTATTGTTAGGTCCAGGGTATTGCATCCATCCTTGTTGGGTTCCCCAAACTCTATCCACAAGTTATAAATAGTCCCTTTATTTAAATCTCTTCAATTATCAGTTGAAACAGTGTGGACAACTATCCTGGTTCATCAGAGACTCTCTTTTAGCCCTGAAAAATCTTATGTTCTGGGAAGTCCCTCAGTCCTGGGCAAAGTGAGATAGCCGGCCAACCTATATACAAGTTCTATCTGTGTATTTCAAAATTTTCTGCTACTTTTATCATACTATTCCTCCTCTCACATCTTTAACCATTTCAAATATTCTTATTTTATAGTCTCTTATAGTTTTGTCTATTATTTCTGGTTCTTAGGTTACTAACTATCC
The DNA here is from genome assembly GCF_910594005.1 of Cervus elaphus. Classification (NCBI taxonomy): domain Eukaryota; kingdom Metazoa; phylum Chordata; class Mammalia; order Artiodactyla; family Cervidae; genus Cervus; species Cervus elaphus. The sequence continues at coordinate 71,836,218 of NC_057823.1, read as the reverse complement.
TTTTGCTGACCTGCTGGCTCTCTCTCATGGTGGTTAATTTTCTTTTGTGAGTTCTTTGGGCCTTGAGTTGTAAAAACATCCCAAATAAAATAGTTTTACAATTGTTTGGGTTGTACCCGGTGTCTAATTGACTTGAGCAGTTTGTGCTAACTCAGAAGCATATACTTGGATACCATACCCGTATGTGCCACAGACCTGGGGTTTTAGTTTCCTAGATGTAATTTTTCTTATTTTAAACCATGGTCATGAACAGATGGTAATCTTGGGTGTCAGGTCCCCAACCCTCAGCTCTTAAAGCTTCTATCTGGATCAGAAATTCTGCTGAAATGTCAGTCCTCCATTATTGTGCTGGCTTTGATTTCTATCTTCATTTCTTGTATTTGGAGGTTTTTCTGTCTTTCATGCCAGAGTGTTTTATAAACTTCTATTTTTTATTCAGTCTTTCTATAAATTTGCTCTGTCGTACTGTCAGAACCAAAGACCACTTGGAAATACTGAAGTTCATAGCCAGCATAAACTGGAGACAGCCTTATGTGATTCTGCTTCCATGCTTGCAGAGTCAGTAACAGAATTCAGCTGATGACTTGAGGCCAAAATATAGCAAGTCTGAGGGGACCAAACTTGGATACCTAACCAAGTGTGAGTCACTTCTGATGTTAATCTGATCTCATTTAAGGCGGCCTCCACCATCAGGCAAGGTGGAAATGAAATATTCATTGCCCATTCAATATTACCTCATTTGTATGTCCAAGTGTTGACAAAAGAGAAACCTTTGCCGTCTACTTTATGAGTAATTGTAAATTAATATGCAACCCTGCACCTATTCCAGTGAGAAGAGAGTAACTTAGATTTGCCAACTGTTCAACAACATGGCCTGGTTTCAACTGCAGATGTCACCCATCCTGTTTCCCACTGTTGAAAATTCAGAGGAATAGAGAGAATTACTTAGAGAAGCAGTCTTAAATAACACAATAAAACCTGGAATCTAAAATCTTAAATAACCAAGGTTAAAATAAATATTGAAGATCATCGCCTCATTTAATAGATGAGGCCCAACTTGTATTTCAGGTTTAGACAATCTTTCAAACTCTTCCAAGCACTGTTACAGCATAGCCAGTCATTTTTGCTCCTGCAGTTGTTTTCTCCTTATGTGGCTTGCTGGCTTTTTTTTCACTTGAGGAGTTGTATTGAACAGATGCTGGAATGTTCGATAGCTATACAGATATAGCAGGCAGGACTAGAGTGCAGTATCCATCAGCATGACCTAGGACCCAAAGATTCTCCACTTGCCTAACATATTAGGCCCAGAGGTTCCCTGGGGGCTCAGTTAGAAAGGAATCACTCAGAGCTTTGACACTTAGCAAATGCCAACTTGAAATTCCATACATGCCTCCCAACAGGTAGGCTGTTGGCACAAAAACCAGGCCCCCACAGGACAAAGCAGGTGCCCCTACCATTCCCCAGCCAGAGCTCTCTATATGGGGAATTCAGCTCAAGTCAAGAGCTAAGAGTAGGAGTCACCTCTATGAATCCAGTTTCTTCATTCAATAAAAGGGGCAGGACTAGTGAAGAGGATCCCAGAGGAGTAAGGTAATGTGGTTGTGAGGCTCACACTAAAAGCATTAGTAATAATGGGAAAAAGAGGAAATGGTCATGATAAAACTAGTATTCTTCATATCCTTTGTATCCCTTATCTTACAGAATCATTAGCAAAAAAAGTATGTTATGTCATATTCTGGAGACTACCATAGTTTAAACATAATATTTATCTGTCTCTGTTCCTTTTTTAGGCCTGCTCCCTTCTCTTAGAGTCTTAGATATTAATAAAAATATATACCAAATACTTCTTATATAAAAACACTTGGTTAAGTGCTTTATATGCATACATTTTCTCTTTTATCCTCACAATCCTATGAAGTATTATTATTCCTCATTTTATTGATAAGAAAACTGAGGTTGAAAGAAAACTAAGTTACTAGCTCAAGGTCACAAAAGTAGAGGCCACATTCAAATCCAGACTAACTTTAAAATCAGAGCATTCATTCATTACTGCGACCCTAGATCCCAAACTTTAATGCATACACTGAGAAACTTTTAAGAAAGCAAATTCCAGTCCTCTACTCCCCAATTCTGAATCAGCAGTTCTGAGTTAAGCCCAGAAAACTTCATTCTCAACAAATACCCCAGAACTTGAGGACTCTACTTTGCCAAACCCTCACTACACCATACTACTTCTATGACTATAATAGATCAGGCATAAATTGGTCAGCTGCATTTTAGCCATAAAATAACAAACTAATATTACTAAAGTCTGCTCCTCTTCTGGTTGGGATTATCCAAACCCAATAGCACTATATGCTAATGCTCACTGTACTTACTTATTTATTGCAGAAATCCTTTTTTCTTCTCCCTGCATATCACCCTGAGTACCAAAGTAACTGTGTTAGTTGGGACATTCATAAATGCAAGTGACAAAACCCAATTAAAATAAAGTTTACCAGAAGGGGGACTTCATCGGCTCATTGAACTGATGAGTCCAGAGGTAAAACTACCTTTAGGTATGCCTTAATCTAAATGGCCATATAGAATGGTCACCAGAAATTTATCTCTCCACTGTTCAAGTTTTATTTTCCTCTGGGTTGGCCTCATTCTCAGGCATTGGCTCGCCTCAAAAGTTGATAGCCATATACAACTGTAGAGAACTAGGGAAGATAACCCTTCAGGATTTCCGCATACCCATAACTGACTTAGGTAGGTTTGGGGACCCTAACATTTTGGGTACTAACAAAACAAAACAACCTTGGTCCTTGACGAACATAATAGAATACACAACAGAATTGTCATGTTGAAATGATCTTATTGATCTTCCAGTCCATCCACTTCATTTTGACATTAAAAAAAAAAATCAACTGTTTTAAGTTAGAAAAATCAATAAACCATTCATACTAAGCATGCAAATTATTGACATCTATGAAAACAGCACTAGGAGGTCTGGAGTCCTGAGTTCTAGTCCCAGTAAAAGGAGGCAGGTCACGAAAGCAATGTGGTCTCCACTTTCTTTCATCAGATGATTTACAAGAATTTCCTCAGTGATACAATATCAGAGTTAGGACTAGAGCCCAAGTCTCTAAGCCAAGGACTGTTCCATCACTGCAATTCTTTGCAGAAGCATATCCCTTCCCTATCTTGGCCCTACTTTCTTTCCTCTTTATTCTGGTTATACTTTCTACCAAACAATGATTTTCATTGCTCATTTACTGATCAGCCAGCATTTACTGATTGCCCACCAAATATGTAAGGATGATGGGAAGGCAGCAGTAAGTGAGATAAAGTTGGTGGCCTCAAATTTACAACTTGTATGTCCTCAAGTTTCTTGGAAATGTTACTTTCCTGCCAACTTACCCTTTTCTGCCATACTTTTCCCTTCGGTCTTAACAGTACAGTCTCTTTCCCAGTTTTTCTCATCCCTCTAAATCCCCTCCTTCTCAGGGAGGTTGTGTGGAGACAGACTCACTCCCTTTATCTGCTTTCCCATCCCACAGGCCCAGAGTAAGCTTTCTCAAAACTCATTCTGCACCAGCTGACACCAACTGTTAAAATTTAACAAGTGCTTAGCAAAATGATGACAAATTTTACTGGGAATTCAAATCAGATTATTGGCCATCAATATTGCCTTCCTTCAAACTAGTGGGAAGAAGGAATGGATCTCTGTGGTATTATTTTTAGATTACTGCAAAGGATCCTAGAGTGCTGCCTCTTGATCATGTTAATTCCCACTGTAAATGAGGCCAAAACATCATGGAGGGCAAGTGACAGTGAACATCTCTATCTGCATGCTATAATTATGTGAAAAGCAGAGTGAAGTGTTCCTGTCTCCTTGTCTTCATCCTGTCATCCTCCCACCACTCACCCCACCCCTAGACCCTCTGGAGATAAAGCATATAGACTTGTAAACTCCAAGGAAGTAGCCAACTGAGACTCCATGTGAGTAACAGGAGTGCAGCTAGACCATCTCGCCTCTTCCATCAGTCAGTCAGTTTAGTCGCTCAGTCGTGTCCGACTCTTTGTGACCCCATGAATCGCAGCACACCAGGCCTCCCTATCCATCACAAACTCCCAGAGTTTACTCAAACTCATGCCCATCAAGTCGGTGATGCCATCCAGCCATCTCATTCTCTGTTGTCCCTTCTCCTCCTGCCCCAATCCCTCCCAGCATCAAGGTCTTTTCCAATGAGTCAACACTCGCATGAGGTGGCCAAAGTATTGGAGTTTCAGCTTCAGCATCAGTCCTTCCAATGAACACCCAGGACTGATCTCCTTTAGGATGGACTGGTTGGATCTCCTTGCAGTCCAAAGGACTCTCAAGAGTCTTCTCCAATACCATAGTTCAAAAGCACCAATTTTTTGGCGCACAGCTTTCCTCACAGTCCAACTCTCACCAAAGCCTATATCAAATTCAAGCCAAGTCAGTGGTTATATTTCACCTTCCATCTCAGTTCCTGAGGCAGTCAGAACCCCAAAGAAGAATCTCTTCAGAAAATACTAGACAGGTCAAGTCTGGACTTGACTGAGGAAAGAAAGATGAATCCATATGAATCAGGGAGGGGAGTGGGCTTCCATGGTTTCCAAATCTGAATGAGCACACAATTCCTCTTGGACAGTGATAAAAAGGCAGCTCCAAAGACCCATTTCCAGAGACACAATTTAAGGGAGTTGGGTGGAAGCAGTGAATTTACTTTTAACAAAATCCCTCAATAATTTTGATGCAAGGAATTATTCCCAAGGCTGACCTTTAGAAATTTTCTCCATGTTTTGTGCAGGCTGTCATTCCAAAACTCACTCCCTGATAGGCATTGGCTCTGGAAAGCTCCAGTTTAAAAGGAAACAGGTTCCCCAAGAGATAAACTGTTAACTCATTAGCAACTTCTACCCCAACAGCACAGATTCATGGGCAAATAGACGCCCTGCACTCCAAAGGACAAACACAGGGCTGTCCAGGACTGATAAACTACAAAGGCCTGACCATGGGCTTCCTGGGAGCAAAAACATAGGAGAAGAATGGGAATGTGGGGGTGGAGGAAGGCAGATGAAGACACTGCATCCCAAGGGATTTGGAGGCAAGGGTGGAGCTCTGCCAGGAAAGGAAAAAATGAAGAGTGATGGAGATCTGGAGAAGTCATGGAAAAGGATGGGGAGATCAGAAACATAATTCCTGCTAACCTCCAGTTTTATCTAGAGTACATTTTCCAGAGCAGAAGAAACACCAGAGCATTTAGTTTTCACATTCTTGATATAGTACCAGGTATTTGGGAGGGGTGAGTGGAAGTTGACATTAGCAATATTCATATGAATACATTAATACATTAAAATTATCTTATTACCCTAATTCATTTTGTTTGTACATTATAAAGTATAAAGAACAAGTTTCGACAATTTCTGGCAGCAGTCATTTCATGTGTTCATTTGTACAATCTATTTAATGCAACTGTGCATTATACTTTACAAGCTCCCATTGGTGTCCTGTCAGTACCTCATAATTATAAAATTATTTTATTAAATAACCTTGGGAACTTCTGAAGTCCAAGCCCTTCACTTCTTCAAATCCTCTTGTTTGCACACATCCTGTCATGGGAAATGCTATTCCACCAGCAGTGACAGCTCAGTTTTCTGTTAGAAAACTTCACTGGGTGGAGCATTGTCCCTTACATGTCTAAACAACACAATCAGTGGTAGGTTTGTAAAACACAGGTTTCTGTCTCAGTAGGTCTGGAGTGGGGCTCAGAGTGTGTACCTGAGACAAGTTCCCAGGTGCTACCAGTCCAGGGTCACAGTTGAGAACCATTGACCTAACCCCATCCACCTCATAATTTCTATTTTCCCTTCCCTAACTCTGATTCCCAGAATGATCAAACAAGGCTAATTTCTTTTTCACTGCAAAAAACTTCAAATATGGGACTTCAAACATGCCTCTTCCCATAGCAACATAAATACAAAAGTACGCACTGGGTCCACAGCATTGTCCTTGCTTACTCCCAGTGACTCTGACAGTGCTGGCAACTTAGTGTGCTTGCAACAAAGAGTTGTTGATTGACTGGCACACAGTAATTGCTATATAATTGTTGCTCATTATTCTTATTACTTCTGAGGAATAAAAATCTCACAAGATAGACCTTCCTTCTAAAGAACCTATAAAATGCATTGTAACCTTGTCTTCTATGGTTCTAGATTCAGTAGAGCCTAGAGTCAAAGAAGGTGCATTTACCTAGGATAGGGGGTTTCTAGAATTTTACAGGATTGTGTCACTCTCCATCTCTTTAAATAATGGGCTCACAAAAGGAATAAAGGGATATTTTAACCAAAGGATTTTTTTTATTCTTTAATTTTCTTCATTAAAAAAAATTTTTTTAATAATTTGTTTTACAACCATTTGTAGTTGTGTTAGTTTCTACTGTACAGTAAAGTGAATCAGCTATATACTTATATAAATATATATATATCCCCTCTTTTTAAAATTTCCTTCCCATTTAGGTCACTACAAAGCATTGAGTAGAGTTCCCTGTGCTACACAGTATAGTTTCTCACCAAAGGGCTTTCTTATTGAGTAGAAGAAAAAAAACAGAACTCAGCAATCAGATGGGAGATGGAAGAATAGAACCAGTACCCCACAGGAGATGTGCTCCAGACATCCTAGTAGTAATTTATCTCTCATTAACTCCCCACAGCTGGAAAAAAAAAGTAAAAAAGCAATCATGCAAAGGGCCTGATATGATAGTAGTGCTTCTGACTCATGGCCTTCTGAGGGGAATGAACTTCTACTTGGTCTCATTCCTTATTACTGGTCTTCCCAACTTAGGCCTGGTGTTTCTCCATCAGTGATGAAGCTGATTGCACCCTGTAACTGGCCTCAGTGCTCCCCAACCCAGTGCTTCCATTTGAGGAAGAAAAAATAAAAAGCTTTTGAAATGAGTAACTCTAAAAGTAACTCATTTTTGTCCTGATGCACGCATAAGATTTTGAGAGTAGAATGGAAAACTTCCTTTTTACATCCCTTCCCAGGCTCAGGAACAAGTTATTCCAAAGCCACCACAGGCGACTGCCTCAGCAAAGAGACAAAAACAGAAGAAACTATTGCTATAATTATGACTAATTACAATTGCATGATTCCATTTAATCTCCACATAAGAAGTTCACCAAATGGAGAATGCCACTGATCCTCTCTGCCTAAGCCAATTAGATATTTTGGTCCAATCCAGAACAGTTGCCCAGCCTTTGCCAGAATGAAATTGTGTTCAGAATTTTATTTTTACAGCCTCTGAGGCATCCCAGATTTTAACAGGACATTGGAAACCATCCATTTGTGGCACATCTGCTCCAACAAGATCTGCATATTTCAAAAATCATTAAGAAGTTAATACTGAAACCCATTTTAACTTTCTGTCCAATGACAAGTTGTTTTTAAACATTCAAGTATGTAGATTTCTTTTTGAAAGATGGAAATGATTCTTTAAGAGCTTAGAATTTTGGTCAAGATAGTCTAGGAAGAAAGAGATTATAAGTGACATCTCAATTTTTGGCATCTCATTAGTCAGTGGGATTGGGTTTCTGATCACTGCTCTTCCAATTGACCAGTGGTGGACTGTTGCTCTCTGGGGTGTTGTAAGATTCCAGGAATCCTGCTCCCAGCTCTCCGGGGATTTAAATACACTGTAGCCTTTCACTGTCTGTGATATCCCTGGGCCTCAAGAAATCATGAGCAGCAGAGGGCCTCTGCCATTGTACTACCCTGTTAGCTGAAGTGAGTTATTTATCCCCTTATACCTTCCAGTTTCTCAGGGTATAAGATGAATAAAACACTACCTGCCTGAAAATTTGATGTGAGGCAGGTCAAGAAGCAACAGTTAGAACTGGACATGGAACAATAGAATGGTTCCAAATTGGAAAAGGAGTGTGTCAAGGCTGTATATTGTCCCCCTGCTTATTTAACTTCTATGCAGAATACATCATGCAAAATGCCAGGCTGGATGAAGCACAAGCTGGAATTAAGATTGCTGGGACAAATATCAATAACCTCATATATGCAGATGACACCACCCTTATGGCAGAAAGTGAAGAAAAACTAAAGAGCCTCTTGATGAAAGTGAAAGAGGAGAGTGAAAAAGTTTGCTTGAAACTCAACATCCAGAAAACTAAGATCATGGTATCTGGTCCCATCACTTCATGACAAATAGATGGCAAAACAATGGAAACAGTGAGAGACTTTATTTTGGGGGGCTCCAAAATCACTGCAGTTGGTGACTGCAGGACTGCAGCCATGAAATTAAAAGATGCTTGCTCCTTGGAAGAAAAGCTATGACAAACCTAGACAGCATCTTAAAAAGCAGAGACATTACTTATGCAACAAAGGTCCACCAAGCCAAAGCTATGGTTTTTCTATTAGTCATGTATGGATGTGAGGATTGGACTATAAAGAAAGCTGAGCACCAATGAATTGATGCTTTTAAACTGTGATGTTGCAGAAGACTCTTGAGAGTCCCTTGGACTGCAAGGAGATCCAACCAGTCAATCCTAAAGGAAATCAGTCCTGAATATTCACTGGAAGGACTGATGCTGAAACTGAAACCCCAATACTTTGGCCACCTAATGCAAAGAACTGACTCATTAACCTGAGTTAATGAAAAGATCCCGCTGCTGGGAAAGATTGAAGGTCGGAGGAGAAAGGGACAATAGAGGATAAGATGGTTGGATGGCGTCACTGACTTGATGGACATGAGTTTGAGCAAGATCCACGAGCTGGTTATGGACAGGGAAACCTGGCATGCTGCTGTCCATGGGGTTGCAAAGAGTTGGACAAGACTGAGCGACTGAACTGAACTGAACTGAGAGGTACAATATGTGCTGTTCCAGGGCTGGGCAAGGCAGTGCCCAAACAAAATTGTTTATTTATTTATTCAACTAAAGGTTAAGCACAAGAGTGACTGTACAATATACGGGCTCTGCTTTCCTGTCTGTTATGTTCTAGTAGAGAAAGGGGATATGCGTCAAATAATCATTCAGTTTAGTTAGAAAAAAAGATAAAACAAGAATAAAGCAAAATTTAAAGCAGAGGAACTCTCAGTGAGGTGGAGAAAGGGCCAGGGGAGAGGGTAAGGGCAGAGATCAGGGAAAGTTGAGGAAGTAACACTAGAATCAAGATATAAAAGATGGGGGTGCTGAGAGGGAGCCTGTTGGAGGCAGAATCAGGAAAGGAGGACCTCAGAGAAAACAAAGAGGAAAGACAGCAGAGATGGGGCTGAATTAATTGCCAGCAACTTCACATAAACTATTAGCAAGCTTTTTTCAGTGCAGCCTTTGATTTGGATGTCAAAATTTTACAAGTATGTCTTAGAAACAAACTTTTAACCTTGTTATGGAATAAAATTTATTGTCAGCAACACTTCATGATCCATTTCACTAATTTCTCTGAAAAACTAATTTATGTGAAAGAGAAAAAAAGGGGGAGGGGGAGATACACAGTTACCTAGCTAAGATAGTACAGAATGAAACCATTGTAATTTATCATAATTTACAAGGAGTAGACTTGGAGTTGAGGAATGATCTGAGATAGAGGCTTATTGCTGGTTGTGTTAGCCTAAGCAAGTCATTTACAGCTGTCCCTTGGTATCAGTAGGAGATTAGTACCAGGACCTCCCTAATTCCCATATTAAATCCAAAGACGTGCAATCCCTTATATAAAATGGCATAGTATTTGCTTATAACCTGCACATATCCTCCCGTATGCTTTAAATTATCTCTAAATTACTTATAATACCTAGTACAATATAAATGCTAGGTAAATAAGTATAGACAAAATGCAAATGCTATGTGAATTCAAGTTTTGCTTTTTGGAAATTTCCGGAACTTTTTTCCAAATATTTTTGATCTGTAGTTGCTTGAATCTGAGGATTCAGAACCTGTGGATATGGAGGGTAACTGTACTCAGGGTTTTCTCTGTGCCAGACTGTGTGCCAAGTGCTTATGTGGCATGTATCATTGAATCTTCACAACAACCCAGGAAGCTACGCAATGTCCTCCTCCTTCTCATCCTTATCATCATCGTCATCATCATCATCTACCCTTTACAGAAGAAGAGACAAGCTTAGAAAAATTTAGTAGCAGGCCCAATTTTACATAGGTAGTAAATAATAAAGCTTGCATTTTAATCCTGGCAACTAGCTCCCAAATCTGCAGTCTTAAAGCCACAGTAGAAATCATTTGCTCTGTCTAGCCTAGAAGGTGGTTGTGAAGATGAAACAATCATGAACGTCCTTTATAAAAACAAACAAACAAACCACCCACAAGACCCCCACACCAAGGTAAAAGACTGGTAGGATGAACATATCTGCTCTCCTGCCATGAAACCCAGACCCTTTCAGATTCACTCCAATTTTATTCTAGCTGTCTAGGCTGGGATTTCAGAAGACTTGTTCTTAGCAGGGTGCTTTACCTGAGCCCAGGGGCCCATGGATCCACTAAAATTGTTTGCAAAGTATTACATGCAGATTGACATGTACATTTTTCATATGGTTGGTTACCCAAAATGTTCAGGAACTTCTGGGAAGAGGAACATTCTCACTAAATTCTGATTCAGTGAAGTTGGCTCAGGACAGTAAGGGGCTGGGAGTTCAGGAGAGATTTTTAATTCTCTCCTGGAATGACCTGCTCACTAAATATTTCAAGTGGGCCTATAATGTCTGAACACAGAGGTCTAGCCACAGTGGGGCTCCTTTAAACATTACTCCTATTTACTCAGTTTCAAAAAAAGTCGTTTCTTTTCTACATAACTTTCTACATTTAGGAGTTATGTAACCTTGCGGGGAAAAAAGTCTAAAACACGTTAAACTCTAAACTATCTGAATCCTTCAAAATTCTGTACAGTCTGTACCACTGTGTATTAGGATTGCTTTAGCAGATCAGCGATCACACACTCCCCTTTGTACTGCGTTTTCACGAGTGCTATTTCACATAAACATTTTCCTGTACTGGCAGAGCCCACATACTTGTGATTTTAATAACCTGATAGAAGTTCACTCTATTAACATATCTTGAAAAAAATTTTTTAAATACCTTGAAAGTATTTAAATTTTAAACAGGAAAAAAAAAAGATACCCTCAATTTTAGATTTGCAATTCCTCAATTTTCAATTTTAAAACACCCTGATATCATGGGCTTTGGAATCCAACTAGCCTGTATTTAAATTCCATTTGTGCCTCTTACAAACTGTGTGACCTTGAGCAAGTCACTTACTATCTCCAAGTCCCAGTTTCCTTATTGTAATATGGGGATAATGGCAATATCTCCCTCTTCAAAACTGTTGAAAGATTAAGCTATATAATATGCTTAAAGTGCTTTGCAGAGTGTCTGGTACATGCTCAAAGCTTGGTAAGTGATATCTATGGGCATAATAGACAAAAAATAGAGAACAGGATCCACCTAGAGCATTTTCTTTAGGAGAGGTGAAGACATATTTTTCCAAGGTCATAAGGAAAGGAAATCTGGGGAAATAAGAGATTAATTTGCCACATGTTGGTATAGATTTATTGGCCAATTCCAAGTTTCAGTGTCTGAAACAAACATTTTCAGTCCTAAAATAAGGATGGCAACTTGGGGCTGGTAAGCATGAATAAATATAGCCAGAGAATAAATATACCCTGCGTGTCCCTGGCACGGTGCATCTGTTCAGCCCCACTGTTCCCCACCTCCCTGCAAAGCAAATCCTCCCAAGTCAAGGCAGCCCTCCACCATCAAGGAGCATCTTCTGACTCTTCCCTGACCAAATGCTAGAATATGCAACCTAGAAAGAACCACAGCGATTCTCTATTGCCCAACTCACTCATGTAACAGATCAGAAAATGGGAGGCTTGGGCAAGGGAAATGAATTCTCAAGGTTGTGTAACTCCTGAAGGGCAAAACAGGTACAGAACTCAAGCCCAAATCATCAGCCCAAGGGTCTTCCGGTCAGTTATCTGTGTTTCACTTTCATGGTATTTTATTTTACTGTGGACCTCCTATCCTAATATTTACTTAACTTTTAATTATCTCTCTTTTTGCCAAAAATATAAAAAGAAACTTTATGTGTACTATTAATGGGAAAGACAGTATTACTTAAATAAAAGATAGTCATAAAACTTAATAACAGAACAATGATATTGAATTCCAGTTAAAAATACACTATATTCTATCAAAGGATTACAGCCTGAGGTAAACGCTCTTCTTTTACATATAAAGGAGATTTAGCAGGGGTTCAAATGGAGCTGAACAAGGACCACCAAACTGATTCTATCAAATGAAAACTTCATCAAACTTTTCTCTTTGAGAATGGAAAAAGAGTGTAAAGGGAATGACTACATTGGCTTGGCATGAGGGCTGTGAATTTGAGAAATACCAGCCTGCTCCATTCTGCTTTACTTTATTTTCTTGTGTCCCCTTAGACTATCTTTCACTGGTCACTCACTTGGGAATGGTACCTGAAGGCCTTTTGCATTTTGAGATTGATTCTAAGCTCCAATAAAGTTGTCAGCTTCTTTGCCTCCTTTTACAATGGGAAGCCCTAGTCAAACCCTGCACGCTTAAGTTTTTCATGTGCTCATTTGCAGATAATCTTGGCTTTGGGACAGTCTTGTGTATACATGTTATCTTATTCAATCCTCATCATTACCTTGTTAAGTGGATGCTACTAAAACTCCCATTTTACAAATGGGAAAATTGAGGCACAGAGAAATTACTGAATTTGCCCAAGTCCTTAGCTGGTAACTTATAACTATATGATTCCTTAGTCTATGTTCTTTGTTGTTATTCACTCAGTCATATCAAACTCTTTTTGACCCCATGGACTGCAGCATGTCAGGTTTCCCTGTCCTTCACCATCTCCCAGAGCTTGGTCAAACTCATGTCCATCAAGTTGGTGATGCCATCCAACCATCTCATCCTCCATTGTGTCCCTCTCTCTTGCCATCAATCTTGCCCAGCATTGGGGTCTTTTCCAATGAGTTAACCGATCACATCAGGTGGCCAAGGTATTGGAGTTTCAGCTTCAGCATCAGTCCTTCCAATGAATATTCAGAATTTATTTCCTTTAGGATTGACTGGTTGGATCTCCTTGCAGTCCAAGGGACTCTCAAGAGTTTCCTCCAACACCATAGTTCAAAAGCATCAATTCTTTGGTGCTCAGCCTTCTTTATGGTCCAACTCTTACATACATACATGACTACTGGAAAAACCATAGCTTTGACTAGATGGACCTTTGCTGGCAAAGTAATGTCTCTGTTTTTTAATACTCTGTCTAGATTTGTCATAGCTTTTCTTCCAAGCAGCAAGCATCTTTTAATTTCATGGCTGCAGTCCTGCAGTCAGCATCTGCAGTGATTCTGGAGCCCAAGGAAATAAAAGTCTGTCACTGATTCATTTTTTCCCTATCTATTTGCCATGAAGTGATGGGACCAGACGCCATGATCATTTTTTGAATGTGGAGTTTTAAGCCAGCTTTTTCACTCTCCTCTTTCACTTTCATTAAGAGGCTCTTTAGTTCCTCTTCGCTTTCTGCCATAAGGGTGGTGTCATCTGCATATCTGAGGTTATTGATATTTGCCCTGGCAATCTTGATTCCAGCTTGTGCTTCATCCAGCCTGGCATTTTGCATAATGAACTCTGCATATAAATTAAATAAGCAGGGTGACAATATACAGCCTTGACTTACTACTTTCCCAATTTGGAACCAGTCTGTTGTTCCATGTCCAGTTCTAACTGTTGCTTCTTGACCTGCATACGGGTTTCGCAGGAGGCAGGTCAGGTGATCTGGTATTCCCACCTCCTTCAGAATTTTCCACAGTTTGCTGTGATCCACACAGTCAAAGGCTTTGGCTTAGTCAATGAAGCAGAAGTAGACGTTTTTCTGGAATTTTCTTGCTTTTTCTAGGACCAGACGGATGTTGGCAATTTGATCTCTGGTTCCTCTGCCCTTTCTAAATCCAGCTTGTGCATCTGGAAGTTCTTGGTTCACATAGTGTCAAAGCCTAGCTTGGAGGATTTTGAGCATTACTTTGCTAGCACGGGAAATGAGTACAATCATGCAGTAGTTTGAACATTCTTTGGCATAGCCTTTATTTGGAATTGGAATGAAAACTGACCTTTACCAGTCCTGTGGCCACTGCTGAATTTTCCAAATTTATTGGCATACTGAGTGCAGCATACTTTTAACAGCATCATCTTTTAGGATTTGAAATATTTTGGCTGGAAGTTCATCATCTCCACTAGCTTTGTTTGTAGTGATGCTTCCTAAGGCCCACTTGACTTCACACTCCAGGATATTTGGCTCTAGATCAGTGATCATACCATCGTGGTTATCCGGGTCATTAAGATCTTTTTTTGCGTAGTTCTTCTGTGTATCTTGCCACCTCTTCTTAGTATCTTCTGCTTCTGTTAGGTCCATACCGTTTCTGTCCTTTACTGGGACATGTTCCTTAGGACTGTGATATAGTGCTTTTCAGCCTAACTTCTGTTCATTTGAAAGTGAAGTTCCTCAGTCGTGTCTGACTCTTTGCGACCACAGGGACTGTAGCCCACCAGGCTTCTCCATCCATGGGATTTTCCAGGCAAGAATACTGGAGTGGGTTGCCATTTCCTTCTCCAGGAGATCTTCCTGACCCAGGGATTGAACCCGGGTCTCCCACATTGTAGGCAGACGCTTTACCGTCTGAGTCACCAGGGACCTGCTTCAAAAATATTTTTTGAATATTTCTTACGATCCCATAAATGAACTCAATATAGTACAGGTTAGCAAGAAAGGATATAATCTAGTCTTTGTCCTTAAGTTTTACATGTTATTCAACACTTTCAGCAAGTACTTGCTGGCCTATTTTCAAGCTGTAATCTTATTGAAGAACCAAGACATATACTCATTAAAACATGCATAAATAAATGTGATGTGCTTGGTTTCTCAGTCATGTCCTACTCTTTGCAATCCCATGGATTGTAGCACACCAGCCTCCTCTGTCCATGGAGATTCTCCAGGCAAGAATAGTGGAGTGGGTTCCCATGCCCACCTTCAGGGGATCTTCCCAACCCAGGGATTGAACCCAGGTCTCCCTCATTGCAGGAAGATACTTTACTGTCTGAGCCACCAGGGATCAAATACCAAAATATACAGAGTAATTGTTAAGAGTTACACGCAGGTCAGGAAGGAGATAAAGCATTGCGGTCTGGCATTATTGGGGAAAGTTTCTTGGAAGATAGGACTGTTGAAAGGAGGGAGGGCATTCCAGGCAAAAGGACACAGTGAACAAAGAGACAGACATGGCACCAAGCATCAGGGTGATAGGACCTTCCTTTTGTTAATATCTGATAAACTAACAACAGAACAAATAAACAACCCAGCCACATGGCAGCAGGGGCTTATACTTCTTAGCTATAATTTTCAGGAATCAACTTTAATAAATTCTCTGAGAAAAAAATTTCTCCACTCTTAAGAGTGGCATTAGATCTAGGGGGAGGTTTCCCCAAGGATGCTTTAGACTTCAATTGTATTCCCGACAAAGGTCTGCATGCCCTAGAATATCAACTCAGAGGCAGGAAGCATTCAGTCAGCCTGAACGCTGCAGAGGGAGGGGAAAAGCCTACTTATTAGGATTGTTTATCTCGGAAGCCTCAAGGTACACTGGAAGGCAAGAGCTAAGAAACACGACTTGCTCCTTACAGTCAAGGGCCAAGTGCCGTCAATAACTTAGTGTGGGCTCATTATGGGCCTATTTCTGCTAATCCTCTACAGGCAACAGTTCTCTTTTCAGGGACGATAGAAGTCTGGGGAAGGCTATTCCTTTTTTTTAGTCAGGGGTGAGGGCAAAAAGCCATCCATCTTTAATAAATCTCCAGGATCATGGCATTCTTCTTATTGTAGCTAGTGTAGAATTTGTAGGTGCCTGAAATGTTCAACATCCCTTCTGTCCCTTCCTGATAAAAGAATAGCAATAAACTTTATTAGACATCCTATCTATCCTCTGTACTAGATGGTAAGTTTCTAGAATAGTCATCCATATATTCACTTACCTGTGCATTAATTCAATTAAAAACTGAATGTCTCCATTCTACACACGTCCATTTTAGCATCTAGACACTAGACTACATTCATTTCCTCTTGGGGTATAGCCCTTATCTCCATTTCCAGTCGCATCTTTCACTACGCTGTGTCTAAAACTCTAGGCCCCATCTGCAAGGACTCTGCTTCCTGGTCTGTGAGCTGGGCCTCTTCTTTCCCACCATAAGACTTTCACATATACTTATCATGACGTTCTTAGTTCAAGTCTCACTTTGTCTTCCCCCTTGCAACTCTCAGACCAGGTCAGCTTCTTGAGTTACAGGCAACTGAATATCTTTTCCCTCACTAGTGTGTAAGCTTCATGATGCAAAGATCTTGTCTGTTTTTGCTCCCCAGGACCTAGCACAGCACCTGGCCCATTGTAAGCATTACAATGTAAGTTGTAATTACATTGTAAGCATTACATATAAGTCTACTGTTTGAGTGAATGAATGCACGAACAAACATGGTCCTTTCTCCCAGAGAGCTATCACACCCTTGAAGGCAATGATGGCATTTCATGGTCCTAGTGCCCAGCACAAGGTCTGGCATACGAGCACTTAGTAAATGATTATTGGAATGAATGAAACTTCCATGTGCAAGCCACCACTATAAAGTACTATGGAAAACAAAACAACAATAACAAAAATTAAAATGACAGACCTATAAATATATGGTCCCAAACCTTAAGGAGTTTTCAGCCAAAGAGAGGAAAAGAGGGCAAGTACGCAAATAATTATAATGTATGGTGAAAAGAAATAGGTGGCTCAAAAGGAGTGCAGACCAAAAGGCTCAGGAAATTCAGAGTGAAGAAAGATAACATGGGAGAAAGGGGTAGGAGAAGGGGGAGCATAGAGCACAGGAAGATGAATGGAGAGGTTTTAGGGAAGAAGTGGCCCTCAGCTCAGTGGCCCTCAGCCCTGTAACCATGTGTCCAGGGTTCTATTATGCAGGGCTCTTCCAGGTCTAACTTGGGTGAAGGGGGTACCCCCTACCGCTACCCCACTTCTGAGGCTTTCTTTATTTATGAAGACTCAAAACAGGCCAGACAATTTAAAAACCTACAGGGGCCAGGAAGCCAAGATAACCAAAAGATATAGGTTGGCTATAAAACTCTGGCCAGTTTTCAAAGTACATCCCCTGCCTGACAAGCAGAGGCAGCTGCTTCTCAACTACTGCCAGTCATTGTCAGGTGTGAATAAGGACTCTGTGCACTGATGTCGTCCCATTTTTCCATCAAGAAAAAAAAAAAAACAGAAATCCAGATTCTTAAGTGAAATCTTCCAATTTTCAAATATTGGCAACTAATTCTTTTTTTTTTTTTGGTTCAAAAACACCCTTCAATCAAACACAACACATCCATGGATACCATCCAGACTGCAGGTCTCATTCAGCCCATGCACAGCTGGTTTGCAACCTCTGGCATAAACAGATGGGATTTATGAAAATTGAAACCACCATTTTGCACCTACAAGATTAGTTAATGTTAAGAAATCTGTTCAAATCAAATGTTGCCAAGGAAGTGGAGTAACAGGAACACTCAGACACAGCTACTGGGAGTGCTGATAGGGACAGCCGTTCTGGAAAATAAATGGTGTTATTCTTGTAAAGATTAAGATATGCATATCCTATTACTAAGTAGTTCAACTGCTGGGCATATGGTCTAGGGAAATCGTTGCAAACGTGCACAAAGAAACATACATAAGAATGTTGATAACCACATTGTTTATTCCAGCAAGAAACCAAATGTCAATTACCAGAAGAAAAAATAAGTTGTGCACACTCATAGAATAGACTGTAAAGAACAAAAGTGCTATTAATTAACACGGATCTGGTATTAGATTCACATGACCTCTAAGGTCTTTCCATCTCTAAAGTGAAACATTCCTGGATATTACTAACCTACTGCTAGTGGAACTTTTACTCATCCAGAAGCTGTAAGCATTCACATGCCTCGTACTCTGCTGGGTACTGGGAAAGCAGTAGCGAACGAAACAGATAATGTCCCTGCCCTCACAGTGTGGTTGGAGACAACAGTAAATAACTAAACAAGCAAATAGAGAATTGGTGAAAAAGCAGGGTGCCATGAGAAAGCTCAATGGAGGAAGAACACTGTGCAGATAGAGTGGGGAGGAATACAGAAAGTTAGGGACATTGTCCCTGTGCATGCTCAGTAGCTCAGTCATGTCTGACTCTTTGCAACCCTATGGACTATAGCCTGCCAGGCTCCTCTGTCCATAGGGTTTTCCAGGCAAGAATACTGGAGTGGGTTGCCATTTCTTACTCCAGGGGATCTGGGTTGGATCCAACTCCAGTTGGATCCCTGGGATCCAACCCAGGGATCGAACCCATGTCTCCTGCATCTCCTGCATTGCAGGCAGATTCTTTACCACTGAACCATCTGAAAAACCCTTGTCTTCTCCATAGAAAAGATATTAAAATTGAGACCTGAGAAGTTATACAGGACAAGAGAGCAGAGGGAACAGCCTGCAAAGGCCCCGAGCTTGGAAATAGCTTAGACGCTCAGATGTTCAGCATGGGAGGAACATGGAACAGTAACACTTGAAGGCTTGTTAGCAATGAGGAATCATCTGTGTTCAACCTTCTACTCAATTTTTAAGATGGCTGGCAAGCCAGAATGATGTATGGAATCTAAATGACAGAACAAAACTAACTGGATTTAATCCACAGGCTCTTGCTGCATTAACACGAAATTCTATCAAACTACCCATTGGCTAGAAGGAAAAGAAAAGTAAGCTCCAATTTCTCCCTTCTACTCACACTGAGGCTTCAAGATAAGGTTAAGCCCAGACACTTAGGGGATCAGAATTCATTACCTAAAACAGTTTCAGATAGCGACAATAGACAAATTCACAGGCGATACTTATGCAAAAAAAAAGGTATTATAAGCATTCAGTAGTTGCTTTTACTTTTCTCATGGTTTCTAAATCATATATTGTTGTATCTCTATGCCATTTCCATATATACATACACACACCAACACCCATGCATACATATATACTACATAGACACACAAATAATTTCAAAATCTAACTTAAAATTTTCTGTCTTCACTGTTTGATTTTTGGTACATTGGCCAAAAAAACCCCCAACTGAGCACATCTCATATGCTACAGTTATACTTAAATTCCTTCTATGTTAATTATAAACAGGACAACAACAGGAAACCTTGCAACAGCCCACCAGGGGCCTCATGGTGCACAGCACCAAATTTTAGGAATAGGCAGGCAGTGTTTTAATCTCAATAGTGGCTTTTGCCAAAAGCCACCCATAACTAATTTTTCAGTCAGCTTCCACAAGACCTATTCAGTTTGGCTAAATCTTATGGAACATCTCATTTCCTTTCAATTTTTCATTAGTTTGAATTAAAAATTTTTTAAAAAGCTAACAAGCATGGCTTGCATTGATATCTCTAAATTAAAACACAGCAGCATTCTCATTCATTGTGTTGTTTACAGAAACGACTCCCACTTCCTTTTCTCCCTCAGTCTGAAACCCCTTTGTATCCACAGCTAGTTTTGCAATGACCTCTCTGTGCTCTCTTAGAGCATGACCCAATCTTGTTCCAAGCAAAAGATGTAGAGAATGACTTCTTTCCCAGCACATAATCCTAGGTGCATTGAGCATTGCATCTTAAGCTCACATAGCCCCCATTTCAAAGAGAACTAGCATTCATTTCCAATGAACTAGCAATCAAGGAAGGGTGGGCAGCAAAGATGCAGAGTAGAAGTGTCCTGGAACTTTGGGCAAATGAATTTTCTTGCAGGATCCACACCTGCGTCAGGTGTCTATGAAATTTTACATGAAAAAAGATAGTCCACTTTTATGTGTAGTCCACTTATATGAGCTCACTGGATTCATAAAGTCTATTGTTTTCTGCTCTCAAATTCTTTCTGAAATTGTGAGGTCAAATCTTCCTTGAGTTTCTGAACACTGCCTATTTTTTTAATCTTCTCTTGCCTCCCCCCTGATCATGTCCAACCATTCATTCATTCAACAAATATTTGCAAGCACCTATTAGGTGCCAGGGATTGTGCTAAGTATGAGGGTTACCTTGGTGGGAGGGGTAAGTTATGGTTTGCAGTCTTTCACCCCTGGCCCACATCTCTGTAAGAGGGTTGCACATTCACTCAGCACAATGTAATTTGCTGTGCTTCCTGGAGGTTGCTTTCGGGTTGGCCATGTGTCAAGCCCTAGCCAAAGGAATGGGAGCAGGCGTGACACACACCACATTCAGGCAGAAGCTTTCAGAAGTATCACCAGTTTCTGCAGACCTCTTGCACATCCTAATAACAGCACGTCCCAGATAAAGACTGTTCTCTCCACTGAATCCTGGAATGAGAAAGTACATGGAGCAGATGGCTGTCTGGAACACTGCCACTGTTGACCTACAGTAGAACATGAGTATTAAAAGGGTAAAAAGGAAGTGTTTGTTGCTGAAAAACACTGAGATTATGGGGTAGTTTGCTACTGTCACAAACTAAACTAATAACCTTATTAATGCAACAAAACCAGACTTGATCATTGATCTTATAGATCTAATAGTCTAGTCAGAGAAGTCAGAAAACAAGCATATGAACCAAATAATAATTATGTCACGATCTAATAATATCTCTTTATTCTACCCCAACTCCTCTTCCTCATTTAAAAAAAGGTGATGTGGGTCCTCTATCCTGGCCACATTATCTCCTTTGACAACTTACCTATTCCTACTTTTTATAGCTTCACATCTCTTCAAACACTCCAATGCCAGATCCATACTCCCAGCAGAGAGCTGGATATCATGCCTGCAGGATACTTATGTATACTCAGAATGACTAGAACCAAATATACCTATTATTTGTCACAGTTTCTGTGGGTCAGGAATTCAGGTAGGGCTTAGCTGAGTGGTTCTTCTCTGGTGTATCTTGATAGTGCTGGGACAGTAAGTGAGGGGCTGCACCTCTGTTCCAGTATATCTCTCTCTCTCTGAGTGTGGTCTTAGGGTCTCTTTGTGATCTTTCCATAGGGAAAAGTTTGGGCTTTCTTAGAGTATGGCAACCTCTGGACAGGCAGGCTCTTTACATGGTGACTGAAGATGTCAAGGGTGAAATCACTCCAGACAGCATGGCAGAAGTTGGGTCACTTTTTATGGTTACCCATGAGAAGTTATATGTGTCACTTCTACCATATTCTTTTAGTTGCAACTGAATGATAAGCCCACTGCAAATCAAGAGTAGGGGAATTAGGCTTTATTTTGATGTGGTTGGATAGAAGATTCTGTTGTGATCATCTTAGGAAAATACATTTTGCCCCACCAATCCTCAGATCCTCTTCCCAACTTTTCTGAGACTGTAAGAAATCTGCCATTTTACTTTTACAGTTGTCCTCTGCTTTCTGCTCTAACAACACTACCTTCATGATCAGGCTCAGATAAGTTTCAATATGAGTAAACAGTGATGTTAGTTGACTCTCTACTCCCATGTCTCTTCTTCGTCTTCACTCTATCCAGTCTTTCTTCCTAAAACACAACCCTGATCATGTCACACATCTGTAGAGTGGATGACACATAGTTGGTGCTCGTTAAACATTGGGTTTTCCTTAAAATTTTTAGGTATGAAAAGCCCTTGGTCTGACATTAAAAGCCTTCCATAATATTCATTAATCTTTTCAACAATATTTATTGAGCATTCACTCTGCCAGACACTGCTCTAGGAGTTGAGGATAAAATGGAGACCAAGAATATGTTCCCTGCCTTCATGGGGTTTCTGTGTAGAGGAAGAAAGGGGTAAACATTCATTCAAAAATTTTAATGTTTTGAAGATTTATCTGTTTACGAGATAGATATGGTCCTAATCTTTCCTTGGTGGAATGGCATTAATATAATATTAATATGACAACATTTTGTCATATTTGACACAACAAATTGAATTTTCAAACACTTGACCTTTTGAAATACCTACTCTGAATAATCTAGATTTTGTATTTATTCCCCTTTTGTGTCCAGAAAGTTTCCATTTCTACATTTTAGTTTATGTTGATCTCTTTGTCTGGAATTCTTCTTGTTCCTCCCCAATCTTCAAATTTTATCTCAAATCCTATACACTGTAAGAAATGTCTTAATCTGCTCTCCATTTGTGTGAACTCTTCTCCTTCACACCTCCACAGCATACTGTATGCATCTCCCTCGGGCCACTTTCACCTACTACTTTGTATGTTAGACACAAGTACTTAAGTGTCTAACACTTAAGTATTCTAGCAGAGAGTCTTCACTCCCCTGCTAGAATAATGAGCAGCTGAATTCAAGGACTATGTCCTACTCATCTTTATTGATCTTTGTTACCTATACTTAAAGATAGATACTCAATATTTATCTAAGTAATGGATAGTCTAGGAACAAATTTGAGAAAATACTGATCTATTGGTATATTAGAAGTATTGCAGAATTATTTGGTTATAAATTCTCAGAAATCCAACTCAAATTGGCTTAAGCAAAAAGTGAAAGCATTGGCTGATGTAATTAAGTCCATGAATTGTCACTATGCTGCTTTGTTCTCCAGCAGGATCTCAGGTTGCCCACCAGGCTTATAGTCTGTGAGCTTACAGCTCCCTAGGAAAGAGAATAACCCTTTGCTAAGTTCCAGGAGTGAGTGTCATTGACTCAGCTGAGGTCACATGCACAACCCTGGAGACATCAGTGTGGCCCAGGGATGTGATCCTCTGCACCACCCATCCTAGGAGAGTTGGAGGACTGCCGAGGCTCTGGAGAGGAGGAGGGATGAACTGTCAAGTAGAGTTTTGAGAAAAACAGTCTGATGGGAAATTGAAGAGTGGAATGATGACAATGACTGATGAAAGACAGGAGTCAGAAATGACACTTGAACTGGGACCTTAATTCTCTCTTTGCAGGCAAGATCAGCAAAAGCAGAGGAGGAGGACACATCCTGTGAGACCTAACCTGAAAGCCATGGGCAACAGTTGGACAGGACTTGTCATCAGGACCACAGAGCAGTGAGGGAATCGTGGATAAACAATAGAACAGGACACTCAAGTGATATCCCTGGCTCTGCCACTGACTCTGCATGATCTTGGGCAAATCACTTAACCTTTCTGGACCTCAGTTTCCTCATTTCTAAAATAAGCAGGAGGACTGCGTGGTCACTGACTTCCTTTTCCGTTCTGACATTCTGCACTGTTATTTCTGGAGATGAGAAGAGCTCATCCTTCCTCATAATAGCTCTGGAATTCACTTCTCCCTGCCTCGTGGCCCAGGTCTTCACAGAGTCACAAAGTACGAATTCTGTTCCACATTTCTGTCGTAATTATGAGTAGATTTCATTAGCCTGAATCCACAGCTCTGTCTCTTCAACACACTTTAACAGCGCAAGAAGAAACACCACATGCATTAGGCCCAGACTCAGTCATACTATGCTCTTGCTCCCTGAGAACTGCTTTCTAGATGCTTCAGGGACAGAACAGAACTGGGGAAGAGAAATCAATTTCTCTCTCTCTCTCTCTCTCTCTCACACACACACACAGACACCTCCTTTTTTTTTTTCTCTCTAAGGCTGAAGTTCTACCAATTTCAGGCAACTCTAGCAAATTCCAGATGAGTCATTTTCCAAAATCTCTCTTGTCAGTACTACCTCTTAGTGTCAACTTCCTATGTGCAGAAAATAAAAATAAAACACAATAAAATAAGAAGACCTGAAATTGATGGGCTTTGGCTGGCTTCTGAAAACAACTCCACTTCATGTATGATGGTTACTAGGAATTGTTTTCAAAACCCTGTGCCCCTCTACTACAAAGATGTCTTGAGGCTGAGGGCAGAGGAGGAGAGACTCTGACTAGTTCTGAATACTGAGGGCCTTGGTCAGAACACCAATTCACATTTGTGTTTTTACTTCTAAGGTCTGTGCTGTGTGCATAGTCACTCAGTCACGTCCAACTCTTTGTGACCCCTGTCATCCGCCAGGCTCCTCTGTCCATAGGGATTCTCCAGGCAAGAATAACGGAGTGGGTTGCCATGCCCTTCTCCAGGGGATCTTCCCAACCCTGGGATTGAACCCAGGTCTCCCGCATTGCAAGTGGATTTTTTACCAGCTGAGCTACCAGGGGAGCCCAAGGGCTACAATGTCTATTATTATACCCATATCTCACAACAACTCTGTGGGTAGGTACTACCATTACTGTCATTTTATAGACACAGCAACTGAGGCTTAGATAAAGGAAATGACTTTAAAAAAAAAACCAGTTTATGTTTCAACTGGCCCCAAAGTCTGTGTCTCCTCAGGCTTTTACTTCAGTGATTTTTCTCAAGAATAACAAATAGGATTATCTTCATATGTCATTTTTAGTCTATTGAGGGTGGCTAACCAGATACCGGGGCTTCCCTGGTAGCTCAGCTAGTAAAGAATCCACCTGCAATACAGGAGAACTTGGTTCAATTCCTGGGTCAGGAAGATCCCCTGGAGAAGGGATAGGCTACCCACTCCAGTATTCTTGGGCTTCCCTGGTGGCTCAGATGGTAAAGAATCCACCTGCAATGCAGGAGACCATTTGATCCCTGGGTTGGGAAGATCCCCTGGAGGAGGGCATGGCATCCACTCCAGTATTCTGGCCTGAAGAATCCCCATGGACAGAGGTGCCTGGTGGGCTAGAGTCCATGGGGTCACAAAGAGTTGGACATGACTAAGCAACTAAGCACAGCATAGTACAACCAGATGCTTATCATTGGAAAGGATTCTAAAGTTATGCCTGGGGTTGTGACTGACAAGCAATGTCCAGCGTGGCATGGATAAGGCACTGGGAGCAAATGTGCTAGCTGTTCGCCATCTTATACTACATCATAGTATCTATACTCACACCTTATCCCTGTGTTTCAGCAATCAATAAGACAGACAGGTATATTTCAGAAGTATGTCTTCTCATTGCAAGTAAGCTCAAATAGACTTAAGCCAAAAAGGTTATTTTATTAAAAGAACATGGAGATATATCTTAGAACCAAATGAATGGAAATGCTGAAAGCCTCTCCAAGAGCTGAAACCAAGAACTGAACTGTCAGCAGGAACCCAGGCAGACTTTCCCTGTTCCTTTCTTTGCCTTTGTCTGATTCTCCATCTCTGACCCTTTCTAGTCCACCTTCAGCCCCACCTCTTCTTCTCCTTCCCTCCCTCCTTCCCTTTCTCTCTCTCAATATTTCTCTCTCCTCTTAGAACCACATGTTTATTTGTATCTGCATCTCTCTGAGCATCTGCTTCATTCTTCTTTCCCTATGGATCAGTTTTCTCTCTTTCTCCAGACACATATGACAAGATCAAGAACAACACTTTCCAATAGAAATATAATGTTCATCACAAATGTAATTTAAAAAATTTTAATAGATATATTAAAAATAAGTTTAAAAAGGTAAAATCATTTTTAAATATACTTTTCATCAATATATACAAAATACAATTTAACTTGATCAACATAAAAGTTTTTAACAGGATAAACTTTTCCCTCATATCAAGTCTTTGAATTCTAATGTGTAGTTAATTTACACTTACACAGTATCTCAATTTGGACCGGCCACTTTCAAATGACCACTGTTTAGTGGCAGAAACTAGACAGCACAAATCTAGAGTTTCTCATCTTTGATTCTAGCAACCAGCTAGGAATGGATGGAATCTCTGTATCTTCACTTTAACCTTTCAGGAGAGAGAACCTATCTGGCCCACATTGACTTGGGTGTTCATATTTCATCCTGCCAGCATTGGCCAGGAAGACAAGGATCACATCTTATAAGCATGGAGGCCAAAGGAGAAGGCAGTTCTCAGAGAAGAGGATGGAGGGCTAGCCTGGGTCTCAAGGATATATAATCCAACATTTACAGAGGACTTGTTAGGAAGTAACATCTAGTATCACCTGAGTTCTCTAGAAAATTCCAAAATTTCTCAGTAATCTTGCATTTGTGAGATATAAGATAAAGATGCTCCCCAAGGCAAGAAAAACCCAAAAAGAAAGGTGTGCTGCCACCTGGGGGAGATAAGTCAAGGTGCATCCCTAATTCAAGAGTGACTCAGAGCTGCCCAGAGAAGACACCAGCATGTAGAATAAATGTTAGCCACTCAGTCGTGTCCAACTCTTTGAGGCCCGAGGGACTGCAGCCCGCCAGGCTCCTCTGTCCATGGGATTTCCCAGGCAAGAATACTGGAGTGGGTAGCCATTTTCTTCTCCAGGGGATCTTCCCTACCCAGGGACCGAACCTGGGTCTCCTGCATTGCAGGCAGATTCTTTACTGTCTGAGCCACCAGGGAAGCCTCATGATAATAAACTCAGACTGCTGGATCAGAAGTCAGAGGCGGAGCCTGGGAAACATACATTATTATGACCACTTCCTTAGGTTCAGGATTCATCTTCAAGAACAAAATTAATCCAGAAAGGACAATCCCATGCAGCTTGGTAATTTGACCTGGCCCTCTGCCCTGGAACCCCCACCCCTACCCCTCAGGCCTCTGGATCATGCCATTTGCCAACACCAAGAGTCCCTTTTATATAGATGCCTCTCAGTTACACCATTTTTGTGGGAACATCCAGTAATCTCTGATTTTGTTTATGGAAGTTCTTTAATATGAAGAAGGCTTAAGTCCTTAATGAGAGCAGAGGAAACAGCTGTTCTTTCTCTCTTCAGGACACCCAGGCCTCTGAAGGAGCATATACCCCTTAATCAGCTATGAACATTTTATGAGGTGACTGTGTCAACTGTCTGTCACGGCACCTCAGCCAAATGTGTTCACACAGCCCTCAGGTAATAACAGTGACAGAGAAAGATGACCAGCACTGCACATGATAGCTACTCTGAGAACAGAAAATGATGGGGAGGTGATCAAGTGAGTTTCCCTGAAGCCAAGCCACACTATCAGTGCTTCTCAAAGTGTAGTCTAAGGATGACAGCTTTCTGTTGCTTTAGTACTTTCTAAAGCTTCACATTGCTCTTAGGATAAAATCCAAACTCACCATCATGGCCTACTAGGTGTTATATGATCTGGCTCCTGCCTGACTCTCTGATCTCATCTTATAGTTCATTAGTCCAATATTGGTCTCCTTTTTGTTCCTTGAACATGGTAATCCCACAGAGCCTTTACCTAAGAACCTCCTTTCCCAGTTCTGTGCATAGCTGGTTCATTCTCATGCTTCCAAGAATCAACTCTAATGTCAGTCCTTCACAGAGGCCTCCTCTGACCCCTAAGCATAAAGTAACCCATTACCCTCCCTGCAGGCCGGTCTTCAACCTATTGTCTACTTCATAGTATTCTTCCCAATTGGGAATGGTCTTATTTATTCACCTTTATCTTCTCTGATAAACATTACACTGAGATGTTAGCTCCCTACAGGTAAAAACATATCTATCCTATTAACTGCTGAACCCCAGGGTTCAAGACAGTGACTGGCACATAGTAGGACCTCAAGAAATATATGTTGAGTAAATGAATAAACTATCTTGTGTCCTCCAGACTCTCTAAATCACATCCTCTAAAAGCAGTGCCTGGAATCAGCATTTTCCACATGTACCTCAGATGATTTGTATATACCCTGGAGTTAGAAAAAAAATTGCATTACTCTTATCCACCTAGTCAATAGCTCACCTTTCCCACTTATCCTCAACCTGAGGGCTCATCTTGCCTGGGACTCTGAGGCACGTTAGAATTTAAGACTCTTCAAGGTTTGTGGCTCAATTTGTTCTTCCTGTCACTATTCATTGAACAATGATACATTAAGGGTGTGGGCTAACACGCTTGATTCAAACAAGAGCCAGGCAGATCGTCTTCACTGCTCCACACTTAGCAGAGTCTGACATACACAGTGAAATGAAAATTGCTTAGTCGTGTCTGACTCTTTGCGACCCCATGGACGATACAATCCATGGAATTCTCCAGGCCAGAATACTGGAGTGGGTAGCTATACACTTCTCCAAGATATCTTCCCAACCCAGGGATTAAACTCAGGTCTCCCACATTGCAGGCAGACACAGGGCCTACAGTAAATATTCAGTAATAAATATCAGCCAGTAAACAAAGTAATGAGCACTACTATGAGTTCCAGGCAATGTGCTAGATACCAAATATATAAAGTTGGTACATGAGGAAATTGAGAGATTTTCATATCTACAGATTTGCATATAATTACAAGGTGCTCAAAGTCTTGAGCAAAGGCAAAAATGAACATTTATAATTATATGTTATATCTACAAGGTGCTGTGGGCTTCATGGTGAAGAAAACTTTTGAACTACACAATGTTTTATTTCTTCAGCATTCCCTGGATAACCTCTCATATAAATTAAACGTAGGTAAAATATTTTAGTTTTCTTGAGATATGGTAGAGAATAGTAATTTGTTTCATGGCTCCATCATTTTCCTAACTGTACAAAATTAAGCAAACCTCTCAAAGCCTCAATTTCTTCATGTACCAACTTCATAGGGCTGAGGTGAGAATTAAGATAAATCAATACACATGAAAAGCTTAACCCAGTACTTGAGACATAGTAAGCACTCAAAATACATCAGCTAGTATTATCATTGTAGTTTTAACTCCCTCTAAACCTCACATCGAGGCTTCTATTTCATGCACATGAAAGAAAAATAAGTTTTGAGAAATTCATTTACCAACAGCTAAAGCAAAAGAAAAGACAAGTCCCAGCCTTTGCCCAAGTTAGTACAAATCCCAGGTTATCAGAGTCTGAAATTAATTGACTTTCTTCTCCTTGTGACATTGTAATTTAGAATGAAAGTCTTTTCTCCCTAGATGGGAAAGAATTTGTTACATCATACAGAATGGTATCCCCATGGCTTGCTGAAGTTTCTGCAAAGAAAAATTTTACTATAATAAAACTACATGCACAAACCAAAATCTTCCATTATGTGAAACTTTGATGTCAGTTAAAAAACAAAAAAGAACTCTTATGTAGGTAGATTATTGTCCATGTAGGTCCATGTAGGTAGATAGACTTTGAACCTCATGAAATGTAGGGCAATGAATTTGTTAATATCTCTCCAGTAGCCAGTAAATTTCTGGAAAATAGCATCTGGGCTTTGTGGCTACAGAAACCATATATCCTGGTTTACCAGGGATAGTTTCAGTTTATACCCAATACTATTTCATTAACTCCAATACTTTGGCCCCCTGATGCGAAGAGCTGACTCATTTGAAAAGACCCTGATGCTGGGAAAGATTGAGGGCAGGAGGAGAAGGGGACAACAGGATGAGATGGTTGGATGGCATCACCAACTCAATGGACATGGGTTTGGGTGAACTCCAGGAGTTGGTGATGGACAGGGAGGCCTGGCGTGCTGCAGTTCATGGGGTCGCAAAGAGTCGGACACGACTGAGCGACTGAACTGAACTGAACTGAATAATGGTACTTTTCTGCACTCGCAAAATTGTCTCAGTTTGGGTGACAATTATATGGTCACCCCAGGCGTGGTTCTTTATGACACCCTAGTGGAGAACCCACTGTCTAATGTGGAGGAATAATGATGAAAAAACTGCACATGCAAAGTCCTTGCTATGTGCTGGGCACTGTGCTGATCACTCACTATGCATTATTTCATTCACTACCCCCAGCTGGGTTCAGATAAGACTTTCAAAAGACTTGGTCACAGGAAAGATGACAGTGCACTTCCTCAACTATATTCAACATAAAAATAACTACACGTGGCAAAACAAAATTTAAAAGCCTGCATGCATTTTGAAATTAAAATAGCTTCTTTCTTGATGTGTCATTGCAAAATTCAGAATTCATTAATCAAAGCTGAACTTTTCACATTTCTTTTCCTTCTTCTCTGGTACCTTGAGAACATATTCAGTCTGCCTGTGCTCACAAATCTAGACCTGTCCACAATAACCCAGCAAGGTAGGGGTCCCTGCACCCACTTTGTAGATAAAACATCTGAAGTTTGGAGAAATCACCCCCACTGTCCCACCCTACCTCCTTGATTTTAACATCTCTGGAATAAAGATAATCTCGTAATGGATGTATATTTTTAATGTAGTACATTTTCTGTGACCCATCTTTATTACCTTAATGATGTTTCTTATTACTGATAGGTTCTCAGGCCCCAGGATATATAATGAATAAGGGAGCTGACATTCAAATCTGTTCCACCTGATTCCTAACCCTAACCACTGTGCAACACTGCACTTAATGAATATTTATTTAATATTATCATAAGTGAAGAGAAAAATTATTAATAACACTTAACTGGTTATGCATGGTAGTCCAAAAGTAGAAGAATCCCCACTTCCACAGTTTCCAGGCTTTCAATTTCTCCTTTCTAATATTCTGTGTAACTAAGTGGGGGGTGGGAATGGGAAGATAAAAACAGAGAGTGAGAAGGTAATAATTAAAGGGTGAGGAGAGGTGCCTAGGAAAAACAAGGCATGAGAGCAATGGTCCCCAAACTAGGCTTTCTGATCTCACATTTTTCAGGGAACAGACACTGCACACTGTCAGTAGATTAGGTCCTGCTTGACTTTGACCCTAATTAATTATTCTGTGCTTCAGTTTCACAATCTATGAAATGGACATGAAAAGTGTTCCTGTTGTGAGCATCAAGGAATTATTACAGGTAAAGCACTTAAAACAGGGCCTGGCACACTATAAGTCCTCAGAAAGTATTATCTATTCTTCTTAGTCATCTCCTCAGTCTCATTTGGGGCCACTTCTCCACCACAGACACACACACAGACACACACACACACACATACACATTCCCTAACCATGTTGTTTTTTTTCCAGTTATTCCAACAAGCCAAGTTCTTTGACTTCTTTACAGTCTTCACACACACTGTTCCTTCTTCCTGGAATGTTCTTCCTCTCCTCTTTGAAGGGCCAATTCATGCTCATGCTATGAGCCTTAATAAACTACCACCTCCTTAAAGAAGTCGTTCCTAACTTTTTCAAACAACAGTCTCTCTCTGTCTGTTTTATATTTCTCTGCTATTTCCTTCAGAGCCCTCACTGGAATCTAAAATGGTCATATTTATTCATTTGTTTCATTATATACTTATGTCCTGCCACTTACCCTCACAGGGATGTTAACTGTCTTACCAGTGTTGTGTCCTTGCACCCAGCACAGCTCCTGGCATGATGGATGCTCAATAAAGATTTGTTGAATTGCATTTCCCAAACTCAATAAATGAAAACTTCAGATTCTAAATCCAGGTCAGGATACAGCCAGAGGCTCCATGTGCAAAGGGAAATGGTTTGCTGTGCAAATGGATCTCTCTCCCAGAGGAACTCTGGTCACTGTCAAGAGCTCTGAGCCTATGATTTGGCATTCAATCCCCAGTACCCCTTCCCATTTATCTCCTGTCATCCATACCTATCTAGTAAGAGTTAGATTGTCCCATTCATGCATTTGATGAGTTGTGTCCATTTCTGACATCCTAAGGAGAAGGGAGTCTTCCAATGTACATTTGATCAGAAAGCAATGAAAGTTAACTCAAAAAACTCTCATTACTTGTGCTGTTTGGGGAGCAACAGTTTTATTGAAAACTTTACCACATGGCTTCCTAAATAAAACATTTTCAAACCAATGCCTGTGGGATTTGGAGAGCTCAGAATTAGGTTAGGGATTTTTCTGTCCTTGACAGAGACAAAGGGGTTATCAACTTTCTTGGAAATAAGGGTTACCTACAGATCTGTTTAAAATGCACATCTCAGGCATCTCATCCCCTAAAGAGACTAAATCAATGGAACTTTTGTTATTATAGTATTGAGATACATAGATATACAGATAGAGCTAGAGATATACCTTTTATAACTGCTGATATGCTTGGTGCTGTGATAAGCAGCTGTATATATATATATATATATATATATATATATATATATATATATATAAAATTTATGTAATCCAGCTAACAAACCTCTGATGTAAGCACTTCTTTCTCCCCCTTTATAAAGAATCTAGGGCTAAGAGAAATTGGGTACTTTCCCTAAGTCACACAACTCATGAATGGAGCTAGGAAGTCTAGCTACTAAAATTGGTCTATGCACCAGCAGCTTCAGCCTCACCTAGAAGTTTGTAAGAAATGCAGACTCTTGGGCCCCACTTCAGTCTTCCTGAATCTGAATCTGCACTTTTAAATTAGATCCTCAACTAACCTAAGTGCACATTCAAGTTTGAGAACCCTAGTCTAGTTTATCTAATGCAAAGTTGGCACTCTTTTTCATCTCTCCCCTTCTTCAGTAGTTCTCAAACATGAGTTGCCATAGGAGTCACTTGGAATCCTTATTAAACAGGCAATTATCCAGGCTCCACCTCCAGAAGTTCTGCCTCAGTGGATATGTTGAAGCCCAGGCATCTATATTTCTAACAGCATCCCAGGTGATTCTAAAGCAGATGGTCTAAGGATCACACTTAGAGAAATATATGTAGAAATGGTACAAGCTTCCTTTCCTTCTATTCAGCCATAGAAAAGAATGAAATTTTACCACGTGCAGCAACATGGATGGATTGCAAGGACATTATGTGAAGTGCAGTAAGTCAGACAGACAAAGACAAATATTGTATGATATCACTTACATGTGGAATCTAAAAAATACAACAAACTAGTGAAAATAACAAAAAAGAAGCAGATTCACAGATACAGAGAACAAGCTAATGGTTATCAGGGGGGAGAGGGAGGCAGCGAAGGGCCAGCATACAGGTTGGGGAGTAAGAGGTATAAACTATTAGGTATAAGATAAGCCACAAGGCTATGTTGTACAACACAGGGAATATAGTCAACAGCAACTATACTTCAATTTTTATAAAGGAAAAGAAAAGACTAGGAAAAAAAGAAAAGGCATCAGCCTCTCTTTCCTGATCTGTTAAGAATGAAAAAGGATCATTTTTTAAATGAGCTTCCAGCTATAAAGACTATGCTATTAAGATGGGGTCCCATATTTGTGATGAAAAGAGAAGGAGGACCCCTCAGAACTTGAAACTTGAAGGTAGAAAGACTTGAGAGATCATAGAGCCAAAGCCTTTCCTTTTGCAGGTAAAAAAATTGAGGTTCTCAGGTGACAAATACCTTCCCGTGGTCACATGGCTCTTGGGAGCAGAGCTAAACCAGATCCCAGGACTCCTGATTTTTTATTGAAACACAGATCACCAAACACATCTCTTGGCAGCAGGAACAACATCAGGATGATTATAAGGTTCTTAGTATGCAGCAGTAGTTCTAAATGCTTTTACAAATGAATTCAACAACTCATAATGTAGGCACTATTATTCCCAGTATATTGATGAAAAAACTGAGGCACAGAGAAGGTAAGTCACCCGCTTAGCTAGTAAGTGGTAGAGGCAGGATTCAAAACCAGGCAGTCTGGCCTTAGAGTCCAAACTCTTAAGACAGTGAAGAAACAGAGATGAATGAATGAAAGGCTGAGCTAATTAATTATCAGTGCCTTCAAATTGTTCCACAATATATCCCTTCTGTTTCATCTTTCTTTGTCCCCAAACAAATGAGCTCAGAAACAGATCAGAGTGGAAATGCATCAACACCTTGTGAGCATCTGATGAAGAGCCTGGGAGTGGGAGTTACAGACCTGAATCCAAACCCAGTTTTTCCGCTCATTAGCTGTGTAACTTTGGGAAAGTCACAAAAGCTACTTAAATCTTAGTTTCCATGTATACACAACAGAAGTAATAACAGTTATAATCCCCAAAGGTTGAGGTAATGAAAATAAGACAATGTTATTAAAATGCATTCTTGTTTTAAGCCCTGACACACATTTTTACAGCCCATGTTTGGTTTTTAAGTGAACTTAAAGTTGTTTTAATTGCTTTAAAGCCTCCTGAGGATAAAGGACTGTTCCTTGAACTTCCTTATCATTACCATAATCCCCAACTGGATGTATTCATGAGCCCCTGCTCTGCGATAGGAATCAGCCCAGTCCTGTTACTATGTTTACATACCAAGGGAGGGAAGAAACTCTTCAAGGCATAGTTTCCCTGACCCATCCCTCACCCGGTTTCTCCTTTTACAGAGAGAATGCAGGAATGTGCGGAGAAACTTGTACCAACTGCAAAAGATGAACTTTGTTTTAGAGAAAAGTTACGTTGAAAAAGAATTGGGCTGGGCATCACCAGAAGACTTTGACCATTCTGGTTTGTAGCCTTAGGCAAATCATTTGGTCTCTCAAGGTCTCTAGACCTATCCCTCTGAAAAATAAGCAGGATAGAGGCGGAGCTCTCTCGGGGCTCCTGCCAGTATTAACATTCTAATTTCTTGAATCTTTATTCAGTGACTCTCAAATTGCCCATCCACCCTTTTTAAGTTTTACTGTGGGATACTGACGGGGAATGACACGATATCAGGAAATGGGTGGTGTGTAAGAACTGCTAAATATAACATCTCTAAAACCACTAGAAGTACTACACTGAGCACCTACTATATGTGTCACATGCTGTGCTGATACTTACATACATATGTAACTTTCACAGCAACTTATTGTTCTTGCTTCCCTGGTGGCTCAGTCGGTAAGGACTCTGCCAGCAATGTGTGAGACCTGAGTCCAATCCCTGGGTAGGGAAGATCCCCTGGAGGAGGAAATGGCAACCCACTCCAGTATTCTTGCCTGGAAAATTCCATAGACAGAGAAGCCTGGAGGGCTACAGTCCATGGGTTCACAAAAGTGTCAGACACTCCTGAATTATTGCTCTGATTTTACAGATGAGAAAAATGAGACTCAGACTGCTTAAGATACATGCCCAAGTTCATGTAGGAGGCATAGGTGGGATCTGAACCCAGTTTTTTGTGATTCAGGACATATTATGAAGCTTAAAAAGTGATAAATAATGCATAATCATACACATTAATGTATATTAATACAATTAATCTGAGAAAGGAGACATGCAAGTACAACTTGGACACATGAAACATTAGTGTCTCTGTATCAATATCTATGTAATACAAAGATAAATCATAAAATTTTTAAGTTGTTACTTATAGCAAGAAGGAAGGAAATAGGTGGCAGTGACTTTCAAGAACAATATATTTTGTTGTAAAAAGTACAAAATTCAAGGTAAATGAAGCAAAGATATTTAAATATGTAACAATTTGTTGGTATGATCACAGAAAGAACTATTCAAAGCACAGTTAATTGACTGCACATCTTCACTAGGACATATCCTAAGGACAAAGGAAACTGGGGGAAAAAGTTGTTTTTAGTAATTGTATTGATGGTGCTAGTGTTGGTATTGTAATTTCAAGACTATTGTGAGATGAGTCAAAAGAATAATTTTGTATTAATATAGAAAATCAAGATTTTCAATATGGGAGAAAGGAAAGACAGGTGGAAAATAGATGGTAGTGAGTAAAAGCCCTGTAATGCTGAATTTGAATAAAAACTATCTGTATGATATGTATCAGTATGATACATATTTCCTCATTCTAGCCACAGAAAAGGCCTAAAAACAACCTAGAAGCACTGAGCACTACTTGTGCTAGATTGTTATCTCTAAACACCATTTCTCACAAAAAGAAATCAAGGCTCCTTGGAGAAATGACAGATTTCATGTCTGCAGCAGGAAATGTACAAAATGAGCCTGGAAAATCTGTCATACCAGAAAGCAAAGAAGCTATCAAAGATTATGATGATTATACCAAAAAGATTTAAGGGCCAACTTGAAGAGACTCCCATCAGCCAAGATGGAATAATTTGAGCCTCTAACCAACAAATCACATCTAATATATTTAAATTTATGATCTTTAAAATACTCGTTAATCACCCATAGTGGTTGCTGTGGTACCAACATATTATTTTAGAAAACTGGTAAATAAAGGAAAATAATTGAGTATTAATTATACTTTTCTTCCCAGTGCACCAGCCCTGAGCACTTGTCTCTGGCACTGGGAAGACCCAGAGGGATGGGATGGGGAGGGAGGTGGGAGGGGGGATCGGGATGGGGAACACAGGTAAATCCATGGCTGATTCATGTCAATGTATGGCAAAAACCACTACAATATTGTAAAGTAATTAGCCTCCAACTAATAAAAATAAATGAAAAAAAATTATACTTTTCTCTAAGAACTATGCCCCAGCATAACCAAACAGTTAACAAGGAAAATGTTCTCTGCAGAGAGGTATTCTAGCTAATAAAAAAAAGATGAAATATGGAATTAGTCCATGCCTTTTTTCAATACAAATTAAAGGATCTGACCAATGATCAATGACTACTCATACTGCAGAGAGACAATCTGACAGAGAGACACTGACAGAAGAACAGAGCAACACCAATGAAGCCACAGTCCCCAAAAAACTGATTATGAATGCAATCAAAATCCAACATCCAACTACTAATTTACAGTAGGCATAAGGGACAAGGAATCTGTTAAATGCCACCACAGAGATATCATCAGTAAGATCAAGGTGGGAGAAACTCTACATGACACCCACTCATTTTCTTCTACCAAATGTTTGCAAGAAAAAATTTTTAAAAGAGAATAGAGGGAAAAGCTTATAGATTACAAGGGACCTAAAAGGCATAATAATCAATGACAATGTGTGAACTTTATTTGGATTCTGATTCAACTGAACAAATTAAACAACAGAAACTTTTAAAATAAAACATGGAAAACTGCACAAACATCAATTATTTGATGATGTCAGTCACCTTAATGCATTATAATATGTAATTACAAATATGATATTTCTAACTGCTAATATTTCTAAACTTATTTTTTAGATTAAAGAGTCCTTATATTTTTTTTAAAAATATAAGATATTTATAGATGGAGTTAAATGCTGCCTAGGATTGCTTCCAAATGATACAGGGGAGACAGGCTATGAGCTGATGGAGCTGATGGCTGGCTTCATAATACTGTTCTTTTTTTTTTTTTAACAAATTTGAAATGTTCCACAGTAAAACAGTTAGAAGCAATACTCTCACCATGTCCCTGATGGAAAATCCTAGATGTGTGGCCCTTGTTTCTGTGGCTCCTGTATCTCAGGGAGTTGACAGTGACTCATGCACCACCTTGGAACAGCATGCACTTGAGTAAAGAACCCTGCTCTCCTCTACTTCATCCTGTTCACAGCTATCGATCGCCACACCCATGGGTTCACTGCCCCCAGGGTAAAAGCAGCATAAGAGGAGAGACTTGCAAGTGAAAGCAAATGCCCAATTACAGTCTCAGCTGCAGAAATCAATATTCCTCCTTTGGAGCCTGAGGTGAGAAATGGCAGCGCCCCAACCTGACCTGCAGCTCTGGGGGTGGAAACAAGTTGTGTTTGCCTCTTCTGTGACTTTCTGAGTCTACCACAAGCTGCTTTCCAAAGCTCAGAGTTTTTTGGTTGGTCCAGACTACCTATATGTTCCCATGGAGCCTACTATAGGCTCCCAGGGCAATAGGAGCTGATGGAAGAGGAACTGGCCACCAGTTCAGAATCATTTTCTACCCACAGTCTTGACAGAGCTCCTCAGCTTTCTCTAACTCTACATCCTAACCATCCTCCCTTTATCCCTCTTCTCTGCTCCTCCCACTTACCACCTACCCCTCCAAACCATTTGATTCTCCATATTACAGTCAAAATTACCTTCTCAAAGCCCAAAGCCCTTATTAGGCCAACTTATCCTGGCTGAAAATCCATTACTCTGAAGCTGAAGACCCAAGTCCTCAACACAGCTTCAAGGGTCTACAACAGTCTATCCTCAGGCCTTCTCTCATACCACACCTTTCATCTTCTCCATTCTATAGCCACATTGGTTTTCCTGACACAGAGACTTTGCACATGTCCCTCACTCATTCATTCAGCAAGTATTAGCTGAGGAGTTACCATATGCTAGGCATAGAAACAATTTTTATACCTTCATTGATTCTTCAGATCTCAGCTTGAGTATTAATTTATCATATAAGTCTTCTCTGACTTTCTTAGTTATGACTTTGTTCTCTGTTTTTATGCTCTTACAGCATCAGATATATCCGTACATAGCCCTTTGATTTATGCAAGTGTGTGTATGGTTATTTGATTTCTTTCTCCTGCCACTAGACTATAAACTCAGGAGAGCAAAGATTATGTCTGATT
Organism: Cervus elaphus; assembly: GCF_910594005.1. NCBI lineage: Eukaryota > Metazoa > Chordata > Mammalia > Artiodactyla > Cervidae > Cervus > Cervus elaphus. The sequence goes on along the minus strand of NC_057823.1, from coordinate 71,798,055 downwards.
TTGCTCACCATTAATAAGCCCAAGAACCTAGCACTGCACCTTGAACACAGTAGGTTTTGGAGTAAGTGAAGTGCAGTGAAGTGAAGTTGCTCAGTCATGTCCAACTCTTTGCGACCCCATGGACTGTAGCCCACCAGGATCCTCAGTCCATGGAATTTTCCAGGCAAGAGTAAAGATGGCCATAAATTCTCTGCAATTTATCATCAAAAAAATGGACTCTCTTTAGCTTCCCCTTAAAACTGGACTAGCCCCATGACTTGTTTTGACCACAATAACACTGCTGAAATGAGATTGTGTAACCCCTGAAGTGTGCCTTTAGAAGGACCTACAGCTTCTACCTTGGCCACTTAGAGACCTTTTAGGAATCTAGCAGTCATGCTGTGAGAGGACCCAAGAAGCCATGTAGAAGGGCTCACATAAAAGGATAAACAGTCCCTTATGACTTACTAGCATCTGAGTGCCCTAGCCAACATAATGTGAAGCATAATAACCTCCCATAAGACCTTGAAAAATACTCAATTATTGTTGTCTTAGGCCACTAAGGTTTGGCATGATTTGTCAACAATGATATATAACAATGACAACAACAAAAATAGGGGTTTGACAAACACTTGTAAAAATTACTGAATAGTCTCTTGTTCTCAAGTTTTAGTCCAATGGGAAGTGTTACACATTCCATCTGTTGCTAGATAAGGTTAGAGTCCTGCTATAGCTTAGTTAAAAGACAAGGAAGTCTGGAGCACTGGGAAGCCAGAGGGATCGGGTAGAGAGGGAGTTGGGAGGGGGGATTGGGATGGGAAATACATGTAAATCCATGGCTGATTCAATTCAATGTATGACAAAAACCACTACAATATTGTAAAGTAATTAGCCTCCAACTAATAAAAATAAATGAAAAAAAAAAAAAGACAAGGAAGCCTCGACTGAAGAACTGGGAAAACTTCTCAGTCAATAACCCAGAACTGAAGAGATCCCAACCACTGGGAAAACAGTGGCAAAGGTCAAACAGGCAAGGCAGCCCAACTTGTCATCCCAAGTTCCACTGGGAACCCCAGGCTCAGCAGCACCAAAGCTTGTCTCCCAAGGGTCTCTTCAGGCCCCTCCCAGCCACCCTGGATATCCCTGAGACATGAAATAACCTCCATGATGAAGCAATCATCCACATGTAGGGATTATTTGCTCAGACTCTGGAATTAGTTGATCAGGGTGCATATCCCAGTTCTGACACCATTCTTTGAGAGAACACTTCACTTTGTCGGTCAGCACTTTACCAAGGATGTTTCGCCATTACAGGATATCAGTTCCCTCTCATCATCACAGCTCACGGTATTTACTTCATTCCTTCAACACAAAGATAGCAGTCTGCATCCATAGCTGTTACGCTCAAGGTGATTCTACATATAATACAACCAACAACTACTTCATAATGCTTCTATAATCCTCAGGTTAGAGCATTTCCACATTGAAATGTGTATTATTTAATTATAAATTATCTTTCTTTTTGTTTATATTATAGGTGGGCATTATATTATTTTAAAAATTATGTATCTAAATGAATACTATGTTACTCAGCCATAAAACAGACCACATATGAGTCAGTTCTAATGAGGCGATGAACTAGAGCCTATCACACAGAGTGAAGTAAGTGAGAAAGACAAAATCAAATATTGCATATTAATGCATATATATGGAGTCTAGAAAGATAATACTGATGAACCTATTTGCAAGGCAGCAATGGAGATGCAGACACAGAGAACAGACGTACGGACACAGGGGTGGAAGAGGAAAGAGAGAGTGGGGCGGATGGAGAGAGTAACATGGAAACATACACACTACCATGTGTAAAATATATAACCAATGGCAATTTGCTGGATGACTCAGGGAGCTCAAACCAGGGCTCTGTGACAACCTAGAGGAGAGGGATGGGGTGGGATGTGAGAGGGAGGTTCGGAAAGGAGGGGACACATGTATACCTCTGGCTGATTCATTTTGACATATGGTAGAAAACAACACAATGTTGTAAAGCAATTATCCTTCAATTAAATAATTTTTAAAAGATGCTTTTGAATGAATATTATGTCTGAACTTCATTTCATAATGATAAAGGAAGGTTAAAAATATTTGTTATGAAAGGGTGCATTGGATCCGATGAGGCTCAGAGCAAGCACTCTGTATCAGACATCCAGCTGCATGGCTTTGAGTTACATTCCCTCCCTGAGCCTCAGATTTCATATCCACACAATAGTTACAATATCAGTACCTACCTCTCATAGATTTCCTGTAAGAATTAAATAATAGCAATAGGTTTAATGTATGTAATTATGATTGTAATAATTATTATTAATTAATCACATGAAGTTTTTCTTCATAGCTTTATCTAATTTAACCTGGGCCTCAGTTTAGTACACAAGGTCTTCATGACCTGGCTCCATCCACAGCACACCACCATGAACCCTGTGATCCAACTGCACATAAAAACTTGCAATCTTTCTGCCTACAAGTTTCTTTCTATGACCCCATCCTTTCCACTCTTCTCTCAAGACCCAATTCAACTATCACCTCTTCCAGGAAGCCTTCACCCACCAACCAGTCTGATGTCATTATTTCTCCTTTATTCTCCAAACACCATGCTTCCTGCACCTCTCATAGTTATAACTAATTCTTGGTTTACCCATCTCCCATATTAGACTATGAATCTCTTGAGAGCTAGAGGATTTGTGTGTGTGTGTGTGTTTTAATTTTGGCATATGAGTTGGTTCTCAATAAATGTTTGTGGATTGACTGAATGAATAAATGAATGAGTGAATGAATGAATGAATTGTACCATTTTCCTAGCAATCCTCTCAAGGGCTGATGAGTAGTAGAATCAGGCCTGAAGTGTAGGTTTTCAAACATCCAATCTAGGGTTCCTTCTGGTAGTAACCCAGCTCGCCACAGTGGTTTGGCCTGATCAACACTACAGCACAAATGTTTTCCCTCCTGGGAAATTTTATTTCCAATTCCGGGATTCCCAGGTGTCTTGGACAATTTTCAAAACAACGGAGAGGAGCAATATAAAATGAAAGGGCTCAGGAGGTGCAAGGCCTCTCAGGAATCAAACATCCACTGGGTTTCTAGTATACCATTCAGTTCTTCTTAGATTTTCTCCCAAGGGTCTGCCCTGGTGAGAATTGTAGCTTTCCTAGCATAGCCCCATCATTCCAGGCAATTTTGTCTCCCCAGGAGGTCCCTGATGGACCATAAAGGCACTTAAGATCCTAACTTGACAACCACAATAAATTACCAGGTCCAACCAAGACTCAGGAAAACACCAGCAGTTTTGCTTTTCTCAAATCTGTGACTGTTAGGTGACTGGTCAGTAGCAACCAGCTCCTTAGTGAAGAGAGTCACAGCCCAGGGTCCCAGCTTGGGGATCACTGGCAAAGCAGACTTGGATATTGGCTTCCCCAGGTCCAGATACTTCCTTTAAGTGTTTACTTTCTAGCATGCCTGGCACCTGTTTCATATTTCTGCCTTGCTTCCTTCCTGGGGAAGTAGAAAGAGTGCTGAACTGGGGACACTGGTTCTGCCACTAACCAGCTGTGTGGCCTTGGGGAAGTCATACAACCACTCAGGGCTCCAGGTGTCCTATTTGTTAAAAGACTGGGTTAAAGTTTACCTCTAAGGTTGCTTCTAATTTTAAGCACCTACAACCTTGCTACATTGTGCTTTCCACAGACCAGCAGCATTAGCATCCCCTAGGAGTTGGTTAGAAATGCAGAGCCTCAGGCCCCACCCAGAACCTCCTAAACTAGCATCTGCATTTTACCAAGACCAAAGGTATAGGGAGGGATTCCTATACACTCCATATTTAGGAAGCACTGCTCTAACAGACCACACTTTTAGCTGCAGGTTTGAGTCTCCCCTCTTTCTAGAAAAGTACTTATGAATTTTCACAACAGCTGTATCTACATCGGAGATTAATGTCACTCAGAGGAGGTGGAAAGATGGCATTTTGAATAGGGTTTGTTAGATCATATTGCCTAAATAAACTCCAAACTGGATTCTTTCTCTCCCTCCTTCCTTCTTTTCTTCCTTCACTTCTTCCCTTCTCTCCTTCCTTCCTTCTTTCCTTCCTACCAGGAAAATGGAGAGAAGAAAGATCTTATTATCTTGCAACAAAAGAATTATCCAACTTCCATCTTCCCAAGAGCCCCTGTCCCCTCTGGGATAATCCCTGCCAGTGTGGCCTGACACCTGCCCTAGAAGGCAGCCCCCTGGAGTCTCCAGCTGAGGAGGCAGAAGAGAAATCCCGGAGAGATGAGAAGAATCAGGTGAGAGAATGAGAAGCAGGAAAGACAACAGAGAGGATTCTGCAGGGAGCCAGGCCCCCCTGAGTAAACTTCTAAAAACAAACATTCTGGATGGCTTTTCTCTACTCTTGACAAAATTTCCCTTCTGGGAATAAGGCCACAAGGACCCTCTGTGGGCACCACGCTTAGGCAGCCTCAGGGCAGATTCAGAGACCAAAGCTACCCACTGCTGCATACTGTGGGTATGCAGCCCCTGATAGAAAATGACTGTCCATTTGTCTGAGGAGAAGCTGAAAATGAGCACATGAGTGTTCATAGTGCATGCCCTGTCTGTGAAAGTGGGGTCTGACTTTGCCTGTTCAGTTTGTTTTTCTCCTCACCCTTTCAGGGAAGCCAAATGTGTTCTTTGGCACATGCACATGACAGGAAAAATGGAAAGAGGAAAAGAGGTACAAGGTTCAGGGATGATAAAGGTTTCGGTTTAGATGGGCTTTTAGGTGAGTTTTTAAAATTTATTTATTTTTAATTGAAGGATAATTATGATATTGTGTTGGTTTCTGCCACACATCAAAATGGATCAGCCATAGGAATACATATACCCCCTCCCTCTTGAGCCTCCCTTCCACATCCTATTTAGGTAAGTTTTAGAGAGAAATCCTGAGAACAGCTAAGGAACATAAGGGTTGTTGATGGGAGAGAAAAAAAAAATTGATGAAGAGTCCTTTAAACCAGTGGTTCTCAAACTCTGGTCCTAGGACTAATAACATCACTTCGGAACTTGCTAGAAATGCAAATTCTCAGGCCTACTGAATCAGATACTCTGGGGAGAGGGTCCAGCAATCTTTATCAAATGTTCTCCAGGTACTTCTGATGCCTGTTTAAGTTCAAGAACTGTCGCAAATTGTGTATTACTGCCATAGTGAATGAGAAATGGAAGTAAAAATTTTTATTTCATTTGAAATTTTTACATTCATTCTTTGGCCACACTCTTTGGCTGTAAGACTGAAAGATGTGGATCCCTGACATGATGGGTTACACTTTTCCTCCTGATACTCACTGCAGGAAAGAGTGGTCTGATGCCATGTATCTTCATTCCATTCTTATGCAGAATTGCTTACAATTACCAGACTTCTATTTTGTCCCTGCATGGACCAGCACTCCTACTTGGGAAAAATATCACAGGATATATTCAAAGTCAAAGGAATGTTCTTTCATGCTTGGGGTATCATGCTCAAGAGCTGACATCTACAAAATCGTCTTTTCATTCAGTAATGGATGGCACATTTAACTTCTACAAATGCCAACTGACCTAAAACTTTAACTGGAACTAACCAGAAGTTAGGGGGCTGGAGAGAAAGCATATTCCTATGATCCAAGTTTTCCTATCTCCCACCAGTCTGTAAATATAGAGGAATTTCAACACTAACTCAGATATTTCACTGTTTCTGTTCCACTTTGTTCACAAAAGACCTCAGCTTCCCAGAGCCTACCACCAGCATCTCGTGTGATGTCATAGATCAGTCTGGCATTACCACGTGGCATCTGTCCCACACAGAGACACCCTCTGCTGGGCCCACCCTATCCAGTAAGTTTATACTCATATGGAACACAGACTTGTAAATAGAATATTACACTCCAGGGAGATTTCTGCAAACCTTTTCAAAAAAATAAAACCAAGACATGCAAACCATGTCTTAAAAAACATGAATATAATAGAAGTATATGAAAAAAAGTAAAATTGCTTTCTCTCACTCCTGACTATCCCACTCTCAAAAATTTTTGTGTGAATCTTTTTAGAAATGTTTCATGCATTAATTAGCATATATATTCTTTTATAGTCACACAAATAGGACCATTTTGTGCATACTGTTATATACTTTGCTTTTCTAATAGATTGGAAATGATTTAGCACATCCTTTTTAATGGCTGCATAATATTCTGTCATATGAACATGCCATAACTGGAATAACCAATTCTATTTCTCTCCCTTTCCAATTCCCCTTTTACAAACAATGTCGCAAGGAATATTTTTGTAGCTATAATCTGGTATACTTTTGTGAATGTATATGTGGATTGAACCCTTACCCATGGATCAAAGGGTATATACGTTTACAATTACCATTGATATTATGCAAATGCCCAACTAAAACATAACATTCAGTAATATGCTCATTGTCTATGAATGAGTCTGTTCCTTTATTTACTCAACAACACTGGGTATTACCAAACTTTTTAGATTTTTGCCCATCTGATACATGAAAAATGGCATCTCGTTGTTTAGATTTGCATGTCTTTAATTAGGAGAAAGTTGAAAATCTCTTTATACATTTATAGCTATTTGCATTTGTTTTTATGTGAACTGTCTTTCATATCCTTTGCCCATTTCTTGGTTGATTTGCTCATATTTATTCTTATTGATTTGTATGAGCTTTTTAAAAGATACGGAAATTACTTTTTAGTCTGTTGTATGTGTTGTAAATAGTGTGTACAATTTTATTGTTATCTCTGACTTTGTAGAATTTGCTTCCATAAAAGCATCTGAATTTTTATGTAGTTGAATTTATTAATTTTTTGCTCTAAGGAGACTGTTGTGATGAGGAAAGTGTAGGCAATGAATAGGCATTTGCTTGGCCAGTTTGTCCTTTCTGGTGCCAGAGTCTTGAAGTTTATTTAACGGTGAAAGAAGGGCAGATGGAAGATTATGGATTGTGGATTGTGTGTGCACCTGTTGTAAGTGCCAGGAATGATGCTGAGTCAGTCTTTCCAACAGACCCAGAACGATACCCCTTTCGTGTCTCACCTTTGGTGAAAAAGATAGCCCATCTGTTTGATTCTCCTTTACACCCACAGAGAATTCTTTTTCTGGTGCCTCATGACCCTCTGCAATCTGACCATGCTGAAGTCACTAAAGGCCATTGGGCAAACTTTAAACTCTGAGCCTCCAAGAGATTAAGCTGGAGTTCCTACCTCTTTCCTCCCAGGGAGCCACTGTGTTCCCAACTATATAAGGGCAAATAGCTCAGCCATCTCACCCCAGAACAAATCAAGGCCTCTTCATACTAATGGAGGAATGGGTAATGAGTCCCAGATTCAACCAAAATGTCCTGTTACAAAACTAATGAACCAACTGATTACCCCTCAAGCCTTCCAGAGGAATATGTCAACATAATTGAATCTTTTATTGGTGGCATTTGAAGAAACATAAAAAGGGAGGTGAAAACATAACAAGTTCTGTGCGAAAAGACACTTGTAGGCAGGGTAGAGGGAGGCATGGGTACCTTTGTCCAGGTGTCACTGGCAAAGCCCATTAACGATTCCCAAAGGAATAAAAACAAAATCCATGTAATAGTCTAATCTGTGTGTGTGTGCATGTATGTATGTGTGTTTGTGTGTGTATGTGCGTGTGTTTGTGTGTGTATGTGCAGTTGCTCATAGGGTACTGCATGCAGAGGGCTTGCACTCAGCACTTCAGACCAGAGTTCCTGGTGTCAATAGCTGCTCCTGAAACCCACAGAAGCACAGCTCATGACACTTCAATTCAAGATGGCAATGGGGACTCCCCCATACTCACCCCTGATAAAGAATACAAGGTATCCAAGAAAAAAGGCTCAAATACCACAAACTAGGGTGACCTACCTAGGCTTCATTCTCAAAGAAGGTCAGAGATGCCTACTCAAGGAAAGGAAAGCAGTCATTTGCAGCCTTTCCCCTCCTAAGACTAGAAGACAGCTTAGAGGCGTTTTCCTGGGGGTGGCTGGGTTTTGCCTCATCTAAGTCCCTAACTATGGTCTAATAGCTAGGCCTCTATATGAAATGTTGAAAGGAAAGGATGATGATCCTTTTGAATGGAATTTAGAATCTCTCAAGAACTCAAAAAGCAATTACTGTTAGAAGGAGGCCCTTGCCCTAAATCTGCCATCTCAGATTTAAGTTAAACCCTTTGACCTTTACATTCATGAGAGAAGAGGAATCATCTTTGGCCCCTTAAAAACTGGGACCCTTTGCTTAGCTCATTGCTTATTTCTCTAAACAATGAGATCAACCCACCAAGGATGGCCTCCTTGCCTATGGGCAGTAGCAGGTACTACAACCCTGCTAAGGGAGAGTATTGGGACTCCTAGAAGCAGTTCAGTGTCTGAGAAAACTAGCAGTGATTCACTGTAGGGGTCATCATAAAGGGAATGCAGAACTAATAAAAGGGCAACACCAAAGTGGACTAAACTGCCAAAAGGGCCACCATTGAACCGGGAACTTGGCAATTATCCCTCATACCTAAGAGGCCAGATCCATCCAATTACTCTCCAGTCTATACAAAAATAGAATTAAACCAAGTCCAGAAATGGGCTTCAGTAGAGATCTAGGAGGCCATGTGTGGCTAGTTAATAAACAGAGGCAAGATTTCTTTCCCCAAACCACCAGATATCAAGCCATTAAGAAGGTTCATCAAGGAACTCACTGTAAGTGGGAAGTCCCATATAATTGGTTAGTTGAGGTCATGGTAACTCCTGGCATGAAAGTATAATTAGATAGTTGATACATACCCACCTTCACCATGAACAACCCCAGCCCTAGACCCCGTCCACAGAAACCCCCAGATAAGGTCCATTCAGACCAGATGGACCTATCCTGGGGAAGACAGGCAGATCAATTTCACTGCCACACTGAGAGCACTGGGCAGCTTCAGATATCTCTTGGTGCTAGCGGACATGTTTTCAGGGTGGGTAGAAGCATCAACTTGCAAGAACTGAAATGGCAGCCAAAGTGGCTAAAGTATTACTAAAAGAGATAATGCCCAGGTTTGGGCTCCCAGGATTTGGACAAAGAGAGAACGGCACAGCATTCATGTCTCAGATGACAGAAGGGATACAAGTGCCCTGGACCTTACATTCGGCCCCAAGACCCCAATAATCAGGGAAAGTAGAGAGATTCAATTAGACCTTAAAATGAACCTTAGCCCAGATATACCAGGAGACTCAAGAAAAGTGAATTAAGTTACTCCCAATTGCCCTGTTTCACATGAGGTTACCTCCAAGAGATATGTTAAAGGTAAGTGGTGCATCTAACTCATGGATGGTAGACCCATTCCCAAGCCTGATGAGAGAACGAACATCTTAGCCCTGTTGAAATGGAACAACACACCATCTGCACCATGAACAAAAGAAATGGAACAAAAGAAACACTGGTTTCTAGGTAGGAGAAACCAGGAATATGATTTCCATATTTCATATTCCATGAGAAACCCTTATGGAATATGGTAACCAGGTGCTGCCCACACCCATTGGCTGTCCACTCCTACTGGTCAGGAGACTGGGTGAACCTAAGAACCTGGAAAATCAGCATACCATAAGACCAACTCACTCTTAAATGCAATAGACCTCACTTGGTGATCCTGACCACTCATTCTGCTCTGAAGTTGTAGGGGGTTACTCTATGGGAAAATCACACTCAAATGAAGAAGCCTCCAGAAAGACAAACTGGGGCCATGGACCCCCTTGACTACTCATGTAAACTTCTCTCTGACCTGAAGCTTCTCTTCCAAACAACAACAAAAGTGTGACCAGGGATTTTCAGAAAGGATGGAACTTCACTGACAGTTGGATATATATATATCATGCCCAAACTGAAATAGGAAAGGACCGCTAACTTCAGGAATCACTGTACTCATTGGGTGCTAGTGACCTTGGCCAGGGAACCATATATAACACTATCACCATAAAAAAGGTAACTTCCATGGTGACAAATGAGAGCAGCTTCACCTTCAAACTATTCAGCATAATTTGACCAAACAAATCTGGAGTGTGGTAGAACAGCCCTCCCTAGCATCACTTGATTTTTACCTTTCCTGGGCCCCCATAATGACCACTGTTCTCTTGCTAATATCTGGGCCATGCATCCTAAACTGTCTGGCATAGTTTGTCTCCAAAGGTCAGAACCTATAAAACTTCAAGCAGTGGTCACTCAGGGCTCAGGCCTGGTGACAATCAAACACATTTAAAGGCAGCTGGGGAGAAGCTCTGCTCCTCTACCCGGGGCTATTAGGACACCACAAAGCAGCAGAAAGTGGACCTTCACCCCTTAGCACCCCTCAAGAATGAGGAGAAAGATAGAGGAGGGATCTGTCACCAGCAAAGCCCACTATCAATTCCTGCAGAATAAAAACAGAACCTGGGTAAAAAAATAAAGTCTAACCTTTTTTTTTTTTTTTTTTTACTTTTTTCTTTGGTCTTAGTCTGGTTTCACTTGCTCATGGAGGCCTGTATGCAGAGGCCTTGACCCAGCACTTCAGACCTGCGTTCCTGGTGCTAAACGGCGGCACTCAGTATCTTAAACCAAGATGGCGGCAGCACCGGGCTGCGTGCAGAGATGTTGCACCCGGGACTACAAACTGGAGCATGAGTGGCACACCCCAAGAGAACTCCGCCCCCTCCCCACCCCACTGAGAGAACCCTTTAAAGCAGCCCCACCCACAGCCTGCGCAGGAGAATGTGTGCTCTAGAGTGCAAGCTCACAGTCCTCCATCTTTAAATCAAAGAATAAAGCCCTCCTTTGCTTCTGAACCAAACTTGTTCTTGCTTTATTGGTGCAAGCACACGGTGCAGGACCCTTGTTGGAGACCCACTTGGGAGGGTCGATGACACAGTGGTCTTCCCCAGCGTCAACTCCCTCAGTCATCCTCCACTTCCCAAACCATCTCCCCTGACTCAAAACATGCCATTTTAACTTTACTTTTTTAACCACACCTATGGCAGCTGCTGATCACACCAGTTGCCAGAGCAGGCGTCTGGAATCACAAGTCAGAATGGAGATGGTTGAGTTGAGAACCCTCTCTACCATACTGTTTCCAGTTGAATGGAGGGGGAGCAGCACAGAGCCACCTAAAGTGAAAAGCTTACATAACTCATATGCCACTGTAACCTATATGTGCCTAACGCCAAGGAATGAGTATGAATCTTTCTTTACAGCCCCATTAGAAGAAACATCATGTTCAGTTCAGTTCAGTTCAGTCGCTCAGTCATATCTGACTCTTTGCGACCCCATGAATTGCAGCACGTCAGGCCTCTCTGTCCATCACCAACTCCCAGAGTTTACTCAAATTCATGCCCATCCAGTCGGTGATGCCATCCAGCCATCTCATCCTCTGTCGTCCCCTTCTCCTCCTGCCCCCAATTCCTCCCAGCATCAGGGTCTTTTCCAATGAGTCAACTCTTCGCATGAGGTGGCCAAAGTATTAGAATTTCAGCTTCAGCATCAGTCCTTCCAATGAACACCCAGGACTGATCTCCTTTAGGATGGACTGGTTGGATCTCCCTGCAGTCCAAGGGACTCTTAAGAGTCTTCTCCAACACCACAGTTCAAAAGCACCAATTTTTCAGCACTCAGTTTTCCTCACAGTCCAACTGTCACATCCATACATGACCACTGGAAAAACCATAGCCTTGACCAGACAGACCTTTGTTGGCAAAGTAATGTCTCTGCTTTTTAATATGCTGTCTAGGTTGGTCATAACTTTCCTTCCAAGGAGTAAGCGTCTTTTAATTTCATGGCTGCAATCACCATCTGCAGTGATTTTGGAGCCCAAAAAAAATAAAGTCTGACACTGTTTCCACTGTCTCCCCATCTATTTGCCATGAAGTGATGGGACCAGATGCCATGATCTTAGTTTTCTGAATGTTGAGCTTTAGCCAACTTTTTCACTCTCCTCTTTCACTTTTATCAAGACACTCTTCAGTTCCTCTTCACTTTCTGCCATAAGGCTGGTGTCATCTGCATATCTGAAGTTACTGACATTTCTCCTGGCAATCTTGATTCCAGCTTGTGCTTCTTTCAGCCCCGCGTTTCTCATGATGTACTCTGCATATTGTGTTACTTCAAGTCAAATAAAATCCAACCCTTAAGCCCTTGGGTGCCATGTTGATGGGAAATTCAATCTGAGTGATTCTGAGAGTCCTTCCACTCCCTAGATTCATACCCAAACTCCAAATAAAATCCTAAAGTCTTGCTGAAGTGATTGTTTAAACCTGTGTCCTTTTTGAAGACAAGCAGTGCTTCCATGCTGCTCAAATCTCTGGGCTTTCTTTTGAAACCCATGATCCAAGTGTTCTTGGAGATTCCATAACCTCTTCAGGGCACTGGGCAGAGGTAAAGCTAACAGCCTTGTCAACTATGGGGCCTGTCAAACCCCCTAACATTTACCCAGTTGTGGTGTAGATAGCACCCTTGAAGAGATAAATAAAATAAGACCATTAGGCTGGGACCTTATCCAGTCTGCTTAGTGCTCCTCTAAGAAGTGGAGATCAGGACACACACACACAGAAGACCATGTGAAGATGTAGGGAGAGGACACAGAAGACGATGTGAAGACACAGGGAGAAGACAGCCATCTACAAACCAAGAAGAGAGTCCTCGGAAGAAACCCACCCTGGTGACACCTTGATCTTGGACTTCAAGCTTCCAGAACTATGAGCAATAAATTTCTGTTGTTTAAGACTCCCACCCTGTGGTCCTTTGTTATGACAGCCCTAAAGAATTAACACACTTGGTGACTCACGTCTAATGAATGAGAATGCAGTTAAAGTGACACAGCAGGACTTCCCAGGCTAGGTTAGGAAAGGTGACATAGCTCTGCCTGGCTCTCCCTCCCACGATGCTCACCCGTGGAAACTCCACGTGGTGAAGAAGAAGCCCAGGCCACAGGAAGAGGTGTAGGTGTGCTGGCTGGAAGACCCAGCCAAGGCCCCAGCTGGCAGCCAGGCATGTGAGTGAACAAATCATGAGAGGATTCCAGCTGCCCCAGCAGAGTGGAGAGAACAAGACACTGTTCGCACCCAACCATGGCCAAACTGCCAATTCATGAGCAAAATAAATGTTATTGTTGTTCTAAGTCACCAGGTTTTGGGATATTTCTTTAGGCAGCAGTAGATTAAAAACAAAACAGTCTTGAGATATCAGCACCTTCTGCCTCTCTAGTCTGAAGGAATACTTCCTGTCTCCTCCTCCCCATTTCCAAAGATCCCATATAATCTTCAGTTTGACTTTAGCAAAACAATGTTGCTTCTCTTTCCAAGGACTGAGGATGGGAGGAGGAGAGCCTTATGCCAACTAGCTTTTCTTATTAATTCACATTAATATAGCAATATGAATACTCTCCATAAGTCACTTTTTCAATTTCATGTGGAAGGTTAGATCTGCATAAGTAAGCAAGTTATTGCATCTTTATATTAATACAATGGTGATCAATACATACAAGGTTCCCTCTGACTGCTTCTGCTCTTGATTGATGCCAGCCTTGAGTTTACATTCAGTACTCTGCCACATCCCCCAAAACAAACCCGGTTCTCCATACATTTGGAAATGAATGGAGGTTAAGTTGATTTGGAGGATGGAGAGAGGTTTATATCACACACTACACAGGACACCTGTTAGTCTTCCACAGACATCCCTAGTTCCTCTCTCCAGTCTTCCCGCAATCTATTCCTTCTCCCCAGGTGCCATGTCACCAAGACTCTTGTCTCCGTCTCCACGCCCACCCCCATCAGCTAAGTTCTACCTCCCTTCTGTTAGTGTATTACACCCAGCAGAATGAAAATCCCTGGGCAGCCAAATAGGAACAGCGATGTCACTGAAGCATGCCCCGGAAGCATGCCCCTGGGGCTTTCAGCTCATTCTAGCACACCCCAATCTCACTTTCATGCTGTTACTCATGTTACTTGTTTCTTTCCCTTGGAGCTCAAGGAAATTGGCAAGAGTTACATTGTTTTCTCTTTGCTGCTCTGAAGAATGCAACCATGGCAGCCCTCCACCAAAGTCCTGAATGCCAAAGTCAACAATCAGGTGGAGAACCCAGAGCCAGTCACCCTGAATATGACATCCTTGTCCTGCTGTGGCAGAAGCCTTACCTGCACAAGGTGCACAGCCCACAGTTCCGAAATAGCAAGGAGCTGGGAATTCCCTGGTAGTCCAGTGGTTTGGGCTCCGCACAAGCCACTCTGCGAAGCCAAAAAAAGAAAAGAAAAGAAACAGCAAGGAGCCAAGGCAGACACAAGAGGAAATGCTCCCAGTGTGTCCATCCTTATATTATTTGCCAGATACTGAGTATTGGAGTCTAGCCCTTACCCCAGAGACAGGCAAACGGTAGCAATCATGCACGTGCGGGGGCACCATAGATGCTAGTTGGTGAAAACCAACCAGACAGATGTAAGATGTAATAATTATAACAGGAACTCACAGCTATTAATACCATTATTTCAGCACTGACTATGCAATAGGCATCAGGCCAAGCACTTTATGCACTATCTTAATGAATATTCAAAACAACCTTATGAGGCAGGAACTCCCATTTCAACCCACTCCAGTATTCTTGCCTAGAAAATCCCATGGACAGAGAAGCATGGTGGGCTATGGTCCAGGGGGTTGCAAAGAGTCAGACATGACTGAGTGACTGAGCATGCATGCACTCCCATTTCACAGATGACAAAACTGAGGCTCAGAGAATGTTAAGTGGCTTATTTAAGACTACAGAGCTAATGAAGTCAGGTAACCAATGAGAAAATAAGGACAGGCCCTTGTCTCTTATCAAAGGAATCCAGTCCAAGAGGGCAGGGACCATCATGCCCCCCACAAGAGCAGCTACCTTTCCTGAATACATTGTGCAGACCATTCAAGATGAGGTCTCTCCTCTTTTGTTCACATCAACCCTAGGAGGAAGATGTGCTCACCATCATCATCTTACTGATAAAAGATTTTAAACACGAAATGATGTGACCTAATTTATATTGTCAAAGGTCCCTCCAGCTCTTTGCCCAGATTCCTAAAGTCACTTCCTGCTGTGTGGATAAAGGATACACGGAGGCAAAAGCAAAAGCATGGAATGAAAGCAGTTACAGGGTTTATAATCATACAGGGGATGAGGTATTAGCAGCAGGGAGGTGACGAGACTGATGAGAGATGCGTGGTGGAGCCAGAAAACACAGGATTTCTATTCACTTGGATGGGGGTTAGAAACAATGAAGACATTGAGGATGTTCTCTGGGTTTTTGAACTGAGCACATGTGGAGTCATCTGCAGTGGGTTCAACCAGTGGGATGGAACCATGAATGCAGGTATGGACAGGTAAGGGCAAGAGGTCTGTGAGTCATCCAGATGGGCTTGCCAGTGGTTTTTTAAGGTAGACAGGTTTTAGGAGTCACTCTTCCATTTCAGTGAAGAATAGTCTGAAACATTCCTCCTCGACTTTATCACACCCACATAGATGAGTCATTTTCAATTTCTTTCCCTTGTTTTAATACCACTCTCTGAAGAATGCTTACTAATTTGCCCAAATCCCTACAGGTCACTTCTCGTTGTCTTTAGACTTCAGTTTACATTGCTTTGCCAACGGAACTTCCTGCAGAATTCAACATACAACATCAAAGCTGGCATTCCCAGAGGTGACAGCATGGTCCATCCAATCATGGGTGCCTGAGAACCAGGCTCACCTTCTCATATGACTCTGTAAGGTGTAGTGGTGCCTCTGCCACCGTGTAAATGCAGCATGCCCTGGTGAGAGGGCCCATTTCCCATTTCATCACAAGCTCACCAGCACTGGGTATTAACATCTTCGCCAAGTGAAAAGTGAATTATATTTTAATTGGCATTAAAAAATAAATCTCTTATAATGCAAAGCACAGTACAAACTCAAGTCCAAAACATAAAGTTAGCTAATTTGCACACAGTCTGCCTGATGACAATGTTTAGGATTACAGGGATAAAGTGGCATTCACTGGGCACTTGCTAAGTACTTGCTAAATCTCTTATAACTCAAGGATATAGCAATTCTGATATTAAGCTTGTGCCATCTCTGTAACTTAGCCTTTTGCTGTCTTTGAGGCAGTAAATCTATAACACTTTGTACCTTTGTTATTAACAAATGACTTATACTAAGAAGCTTTCTCATATCATGTAGAAGGATTGAACTTTCAGTTCCACCCTTACTAGCATGGGCATGCTCCCCTTGTGTATGCATGCATGTGTGCTAAGTCGCTTCAGTCATGTCTGACTCTGTGTGATCCTCTGTACTGCAGCCCGCCAGGCTCCTCTGTCCATAGGATTCTCCAGGCAACAATACTGAAGTGGGTTGCCATCTCCTTCTCCAGGGGATCTTCCCGACCCAGAGATCGAACCTGCCTCTCTTCCATCTACCTGCACTGGCAGGGGAATTCTTTAACACTAGCGCCCCCTGGGAAGCCCCTTTGTTTATGTGGTGTGGTTTTAGTCAGCTGTGTTAATCCAAAAGTTTGATGATACTCTTAATCCTGGAGGTCCTTAAAGAGGTGAAGAGAAATCAGACATGTAGGAAAGTTTAAAAATACCCTCTAAGGGGAAAACCAAATTCCAAAGCTTGGGAAATCAAGTTTGTTCAGAGCACAGTACACCTAGAAGGAAATCTGAATGTGGGCTGAAGATTGTTGAGGTGGGAAGGGGGGACATTTCCTAGATTGAATTAATCACTCCCAGGGAAGAACATGTTGCATACTCAGTAAACAATAAGAGATTTGTTCAGCTTGTGTACCACTTCAGTAGCTGGAACAGTTGAGGAAGAAGGTCGGAGTTAGATTTAGAAGAGAGTGACAATTTGGTTTTCCAATTTCAGGTTTTTTACTTCTAATAGAATAGTTAAATCTGAATGCAGTTACAATAGGCATCAAAGCAAGAGTTTTGGTAACAGTGAGGGAAACGTTATTTTGTTTTGAAAGGATAATGAAGATGCCAATAGTTTTAAGAGATTAAAATAATTTTTTGATGCAGAGTATAGAGTGTTACTATTTTGGCTCAGAAGATAAAGAATCTGCCTGTAATGTAGGAGACTCAGGTTCAATCCCTGAGTCAGAAGGATCCCCTGGAGAAGGGAATGCCTACACACTCCAATATTCTTGCCTGAAGAATCCCATGGATGGAGGAGCCTGGCAGGTTACAGTCCATGGGGCTGCAAAGAGTCGGACACGACTGAGTGACTAACACCTTCTCTTTTCACTTTCATAGAATATTATACATCCTGCAAATCTATATACTCTGATAAGCAGTTTATATACCTCAATTAGTCCTCACAATTAAGCCTCTGTGGTAGCGGCTGTTATTGTCTTATTTTCAGACAAGGAAGCAGATGACTAGAGACAGGAAGAAACTTGCTCCTGGACTTATAGCTGCCACAGAGGGTTAATTGTGAGGACTAATTGAGCCAGCGTTTCCCCACTGCTGAGGCTGGTGACAACATTTAGAGCCTCAGTCCCCCTTCTGTCACTCGGGCATAATACGTCCTTTCTACTCATTTTAAAAGGTTGAAAATCCACTTGGTTGGGAGAAGGAGAGGGGAGAGATGAAGGGGAAAGCAAAAAAGGAAAGAAGGTGAAACTCTTGATTAACAAAGAGCTGTGCAAATGTTCCACACTGATGATTCTCACTAAAGATATTTCTTCAAGTGAATTCTGGGCAAGTTAATCACTGGTTGTGGGTGTCAACCTAAGCCTGATCACTTCCCACTCCTTGGAAGTCTTCGTAAAAAGAATGACACTGGTCATCCCTTAAGAGCCCATGGAGCTAGAGACTACGTCATGTTTGGGGTCCGTATTCAGCCCCTACTCTCCTGACTTCCTTTCCTTTGTCCTGTCGCTGTGGCCTGCCAGCCACCAGGTGGGCAGGTTGCTGCAGCAACATCTATAAGCAGGAAGCCCTGTGGCTGCTCAGGGTGAAGGCTCAGCACCCAGCAGCAGAACTTCACTGAAGCTGGGGCAAGATCTTTGGTTTTCTTCAGATCTCGAGTCTGGAGGAAGAGTCTGTGTTTGTTAACCAATCCCATGCATCAGAGAGTAGAATTCTCGGGAATGAGAATTACTGTTCTCTGTTACCTGTTCTGTAAAACCTGGCCAAGAATTTTGCAGTTTTCTCAAAGATACATTTAGGATTGATCTTAATTTCCGATAAAGCAGGCAGCAGTTTCTGTTTTATTTCAAGGGTAATAGGAAGGCATTCCTTATTCCTCCAAACAGTTCTTTTCTCCCCAAGCCCATCAAAGAAGTCTGACTTGCTCCCATTATCAATCCAATCCGTTAGAATAAGCTCTGACCTCTTTGAAAATACAAACCCATTGATGGAGATATTGCATTAAATCCCTATATCCTACTATAAACATCCATCATCAGATTGATCATTTTAGTTATTCACTCAATCAGGAGGAAATCATCTTGAGTGTCTGTGCCTCCATGTTCTCAGCCTGGAAGTAGGAATAACAACTCTTACAAAGACTGGATGGCACACCCTACGTTCAGGGCACCATGCCTGGTACAAAGTTACAGAATCAGTGGCAGGTGGCGATGGTAATAGGAATGCCAGGAGCAGCAGTAGGAGTTACTATTGTCTATATGGGAAGAGATGAGGAAAGATCAGACCACACTGTACCTTAAAGGGAAAGGTGTGTTCAGAGGAAAAGTAGAAGACAAAGTCATCAACTAGGCCATTTTGATGAGAGCTGATCCTGGTGACCATGTGGTAAATAGAATGACAATGATACCAACCACCAACTCAATATATGCCAGGTTCCAGGCACCTTGCTCCTCACATTGAATTCATATTTTTTGGATCCTCAAAGAACTCAGTGAAGTAGATTGTACTAACATTCTCCATATATGATTAAGTAAACTGAAGCTTAGAGAATGAGGCAACCAACCGGGAAGCAGCAGAGCCAAGAGCCAAACCAGCCCAGTCTGTGGGCCAAACCAAAGTCCAAGTAGTGAACTCTGCATCGCACCCTGAGAAGAACACTGGTTTTGAGCAGCCCATTCTGCACCCTGTTAATACAGAGGAGGGTGAGGGACTGAAGGAGGGAGGGCTCTCTCAGCTCTTCTCTCTTCAGGGTCTGGAGATCATGGCCCTACAGTGAGCAGACAAGCCCTGGGCCAGGCAGGGCCAGATCTGAAGCCCTGCTATCTCCTTCATTTCATCAGGCTGCTGGGCAGCCGAGCACAGGAAATTAAAAGCAACTCATAGATCACAAAGCAAGGCACCAAGTGATCTCAGACAAAATCTGTCTCCCTTCCCTCCCTCTTCTCCCTCCTATGAGAAGTTGGCTCTTAGCAGTTGGCTGCTGAACTTCTGCAGTGAGCCAAACTGTTCTAGTTGTCAGTACCCCGGAGGCAAAGGAGGCTCTGCCCTCAGAGGGCTCTGAGTCCGAATGCCAGGACCTCACAGTGACAGCATTAGTGTGTGTGTGTGTGTGTGTGAGAGAGAGAGAGACAGAGAGAGAGACAGAGACAGAGAGAAAGAGAGCAAGCACATGAATTGTGGAAGGAGACAGAGGAAAGAGTGGCAGCCTTTATGAGACAAACTGAGCTCAGAGGTAAAGGGAAGCCCAAGTTGTAACTGTATTCTTTCTTGGAGGGTTGCACTTTGTACCCTGTGCTTATGTTCATTATTTTTACAAACAATACATACAGCAGCAACATCTCCCAGCTAAGATACCGTGTGACTGAGGACATTTGCTACTTCTGCTTGCCCAGCATCCCTTCTGAGTTTTGGCTAAAGAACCCCCTTTCCTTTTTTAGAAAATTTTTTGAAAAACATTTTTTCATGTGGACCATTTTTTACAGTCTTCACTGAATTAGTTACAATATTGCTTCCTTTTTTGTGTTTTCATTTTTTGGCCATGAGGCATGTGAGATCTTAGCTCCCCAACCAAGATCAACCCTGCATCCTCTGCATTGGAAGGCAAAGTCTAAACCACTGGACCACCAGAGAAGTCCTCCCACTTTCCCTTCTTTGAAAAGTTTCCTCTTACTCACTTGTGGTCCTGAGATGATTGTCAATGATGACAAGCAATGACTCCATGTCACTTCAGCTGAGCAGGGGGAAGGGTGGTGGCCCACGGGACCCAGACTCCTCCACAGGATTTCTTCTCCTGAAGTCTGATCTTGGTGGGAACCTCATTAGCCTGGAAAAAGGCTGGGCTGATTCACCCACATGGGGATGCCCTGAAGAGGTAACCTCTGGTTCCTACTCAATGTGACCTGACTAACTTTCTCTTCAGTTCTGTGAGCTATCCAGGATGCACTTAAAAATGTCCTTTAATTGCTTTTTAGCCAAAATCCATTTCTGTTTCTTAAAACCAAGGAACCCTAGTGAATGCCTTTGCTTTTTGAACATCAAATAAAAATTAGTTTGAGATTCCAACCTACATGTGATGCATGATCCTTATCCCTACCCACCTTTCTGAGGATACCCTATTGCCTCTTGTTTTGATCATCTGTTTCCATTGAATTCTTTTAGTTTATGGATAATCTCAGCATTCTGTATGGGCTGTTTGTACCAATACAAACAAGAAACTCAGCACTTTCCTTGTAATTTCTTTCTTTTTCCCCCCTACCAAGACCCACTTATACAGGGATGTGTGTATGTGTGTGTGTGTGTGTGTGTGTTTACTGAAGACAAAGAAGGTTTACAGCACTAATACATACACCAAAAAAAAAAATGCAATAAAAAATTATATATCCCTATTCTTAAAATTTTACTAATGCACATTTCAAGCTCCAGTATTCCCCAGCTGGAGTCCTCTCCCTTCTATTTCCTTTCTCGCTTCAAATTCCCTCATGCAAACTGCCTATTTATTTTTATGAGGAAAAAAAAATCAGTTCTCTCGTCACCACTTTATCTCCCACCAACTTTGTTCTCAGGGTCTCAAGATAGTTTTCCTCCAAAAGGGAATTCTGGGGCCAGGTGTTAACATAGGTCCACCCTGCTACAGTGATTTCTGCAGACAGAATATTAGAATCAGACCAAATGACCTGTTCTGTCTCCTTCCAGTCATAAGAGCAAAGAGTCTGGGCTCAGGAAGGGTCACAATCCTTCTTTCTTCTTTATTTCGTGTTGAATTAGACGGGGCAGTCATCTCCATAAGAACTCAGGGCTCTTTCAAAGGCCACACTCATTTCTCCCCAGAGGCAGAGGGCCCTGTAAGAGAGGGAAGCTGTGGGAATGGGAGCCACAGATGGGCTGAGGATGTGGCCAAGGGCCAGCAGTGATTCTGGACAGGGTGGGTGTCTGGCTGGTGCCTGCCTTCTCCCTCTGATGAATCTTTCCCACATTACTTTGTAAACAATAAAGCTGGGACACATGGTGGGGGCTTGATTATGTACAGAATTAGCATAATCATTCCCTGGAACTCTTCCTTCTCACTTATCATTCATTCAATAAACACATATTAAATTCCTTCTCTGTACCCAGAAATAGGCACAAAAGCAAAAGATTCAAGGGAAATAAGACATATCTCTGAAAAAAAAAAAAACAAATCTGTGAGTTTGCTTATGTGTTCGGTATCTGGAGGACAAGGAAAGTGGGCAGAAAAAAATTCACAAGCATCTAACACAATGTTAAGCACACAGAATCACTCAGTAAATACTCATTAAGTGAATGTTGACTAACAAATTACAGAATGTGATATATGCTACAACAGAAACAAAAGGGTATTGTGTCTAATTGCTTGGAAATCAGAGCACATCTTCAAAAAATATAATGGCACCTGAATCTTGCTTGAAGAGAAACTGTGTTGAGAGGAGCATGAAGTTTGGTGGGGGTGATGGAGGGATGAATTTGAAAAAAAAAAAATGCCTGGGGCTGTGTTGCTGATGACTTTGTATGACATCTTAACAATTGAGAAAAGAATCTCTTTAACAAGTGGTGCTGGGAAAACTGGTCAACCACTTGTCAAAGAATGAAACTAGAACATTTTCTAACACCATATACAAAAATAAACTCAAAATGGATTAAAGATCTAAATGTAAGACCAGAAACTATTAAACTCCCAGAGGAAAGCATAGGCAAAACACTCTCCAACATAAACCACAGCAGTATCCTCTATGACCCACCTCCCAGAATATTGGAAAAAAAATCAAAAATAAACAAATGGGACCTAATTAAAATTAAAAGCTTATGCACAACAAAGGAAACTATAAGCCAGGTGAAAACACAGCCTTCTAATGGGAGAAAATAATAGCAAACGAAGCAACGGACAAAGAATTAATCTCAAAAATATACAAGCAATTCCTGCAGCTCAATTCCAGAAAAATAAACGACCCAATCAAAAAGTGGGCCAAAGAACTAAACAGACATTTCTCCAAAGAAGACATACAGACGGCTAACAAACACATGAAAAGATGCGCAACAGCACTTATTATCAGAGAAATGCAAATCAAAACCACAATGAGGTCCCATTTCACACCAGTCAGAATGGCTGCTATCCAAAAGTCTACAAGCAATAAATGCTGGAGAGGGTGTGGAGAAAAGGGAACCCTCTTACACTGTTGGCGGGAATGCAAACTAGTACAGCCACTATGGAGAACGGTGTGGAGATTTCTTAAAAAACTGGAAATAGAACTGCCATATGACCCAGCAATCCCACTTCTGGGCATACACACTGAGGAAACCAGACCTGAAAGAGACACGAGTACCCTAATGTTCATCACAGCACTGTTTATAATAGCCAGGACATGGAAGCAACCTAGATGCCAGCAGAAGAATGGATAAGAAAGCTGTGGTACATATACACAACGGAATATTACTCATCCATTAAAAAGAATACATTTGAATCAGTTCTAATGAGGTGGATGAAACTGGAGCCTATTATACAGAGTGAAGTAAGCCAGAAAGAAAAACGCCAATACAGTATACTAATGCATATATATGGAATTTAGAAAGATAGTAATGATAACCATGTATGGGAGACAGCAAAAGAGACACAGGTGTATAGAACCATCTTTTGGACTCTGTGGGAGAGGGCAAGGGCAGGATGATATGGGAGAATGGCATTGAAACATGTAAATTATCATATGTGAAATGAATCACCAGTCCAGACTTGATGCATGATACAGGGTGCTTGGGGCTGGTGCACTGGGATGACCCAGAGGGATGGGATGGGGAGTGAGGTGGGAGAGGGGTTCAGGATGGGGAACACATGTACACCCATGGTGGATTCATGTCAATGTATGGCAGAAAACCACTATAATAAAGTAAAAAAAAAAAAAAAAAAAAGAATTAATTAATTATTTTAAAAGAGAGAGAAACAATCAGTCCTGGGAGTAATTGCTGCCTTGATGTACCTGTTTTTACAGTATAAAGTGGAAGGCACCACCCATCCACCAGATAACAGAGTAGAAAAGAACATGGGGTTTAGAAGCAAGCAGACCTGGTTGGCTTCAAATTTCAGCTTTGCCACCCTTTTAATAGCAATATGCTGGAAAAGGTCAGTTTTCATTCCAATCCCAAAGAAAGGCAATCCCAAAGAATGCTCAAACTACCGCATAATTGCACTCATCTCACACGCTAGTAAAGTAATGCTCAAAATTCTCCAAGCCAGGCTTCAGCAATACGTGAACCACGAATTTCCGGATGTTCAAGCTGGTTTTAGAAAAGGCAGAGGAACCAGAGATCAAATTGCCAACATCCACTGGATCATCGAAAAAGCAAGAGAGTTCCAGAAAAACATCTACTTCTGCTTTATTGACTATGCCAAAGCCTTTGACTGTGTGGATCACAATAAACTGTGGAAGATTCTGCAAGAGATGGGAATACCAGACCACCTGACCTGCCTCTTGAGAAACCTGTATGCAGGTCAGGAAGCAACAGTTAGAACTGGACATGGAACAAAAGACTGGGTCCAAATAGGAAAAGGAGTACGTCAAGGCTGTATATTGTCATCCTGCTTATTTAACTTCTATGCAGAGTACATCATGAGAAACGCTGGGCTGAAAGAAGCACAAGCTGGACCAAGGTTGCTGGGAGAAATATCAATAACCTCAGATATGCAGATGACACCACCCTTATGGCAGAAAGTGAAGAAGAACTAAAGAGCCTCTTGATAAAAGTGAAAGAGGAGAGTGAAAAAGTTGACTTAAAGCTCAACATTCAGAAAACTAAGATCATGGCATCTGGTCCCATCACTTCATGGGAAATAGATGGGGAGACAGTGGAAGCACTGTCAGGCTTTATTTTTTGGGCTCCAAAATCACTGCAGATCGTGATTGCAGCCATGAAATTAAAAGACACTTACTCCTTGGAAGGAAAGTTATGATCAACCTAGATAGCATATTAAAAAGCAGAGACATTACATTGCCAACAAAGGTCCATCTAGTCAAGGCTATGGTTTTACCAGTGGTCATATATGGATGTGAGAGTTGGACTGTGAAGAAAGCTGAGTGATGAAGAATTGATGCTTTTGAACAGTGGTGTTAGAGAAGACTCTTGAAAGTCCCTTGGACTGCAAGGAAATCCAACCAGTCCATCCTAAAGGAGATCAGTTCTGGGTGTTCATTGGAAGGACTGATGTTGAAGCTGGAACTCCAATACTTTGGCCACCTCATGTGAAGAGTTGACTCACTGGAAAAGACCCTGATGCTGGGAGGGATTGGGGGCAGGAGGAGAAGGGGATGACAGAGGATGAGATGGCTGGATGGCATTACCGACTCAATGGACATGAGTTTGAGTAGACTCTGGGAGTTGGTGATGGGCAGGGAGGCCTGACGTGCTGCAATTCATGGGGTCACAAAGAGTCGGACACGACTGAGCGACTGAACTGAACTGAACTGATGCTGGGCATGTAACTTCTCTGAACGTCAATAATTTCGTCTCCAAAACAAGAATCACAACACCCCCACCCCAGAGCAATGCTGTAAAAGATCAATAAGGTAATGTACCATAAAAGAGTGCCTGGCTTAGGTCAGTACTTTTTCAATGGTTGTTTTGTTATTATCACTACTATAACAATTATTACTATTGTCATTCTGTTTGGAAATAATTCTGCTTCTCATTCATGCTCTACTGCCTACAAAGAAAGTTAACTGTGAGGCCCACCTTTTCCAGATTGATCATCTCAGTTGAGCAGGTGAATTTAGATCAATCATTTGATGGGAGGTGTGATTACTCACCAAGAAAAGGACTCCAAGCCCATGTGACCCAAGTTCCCTCAATTTACCATAAGGAGACAGGCTTGGCCCTAGTCCCAAAACTGCCTAGAGAGAACTGGGTGAATCCCAGACCTCTATCCTCTGGGTGCAGTTGACTGCCTCCAAGTTACCTCTCCTGCTGTGTATACAAGGCCAAGATTAAAATCAGCTTCAAATGCCAGCCCTCCAAAGCCAAGTCCTCCTCACCTAGCCCTCTCTGTGGGGGGCTGTTTTCCTACACTTTCTCTACAGCCCCTACAGGCATCTGCTGGGTGTCTGAGAACAAATTCTGCTCCTGGGCCCTCCTGACCCTACAAGGAGGAGGTGAGAGGCCTCTCTCTACCAGTGCTAGCTTACAGTGGGGAAAAGGCCTGGGGACACAGCCAGAGACAGGCTGACACCAACAGTGTTACTGCTTCCCTAGGTTCTCACTCCAGCGGAGGCGGCTGGCGGGTCAGCCTCCCCACCGGATGGACTTGTTTCTCACCACAGGTCTCAGTGGTTGCTCTGGAGTCAGCCATCCTCTGGCAGGTGCTCAGGCTTCTATGGCTTCACGGAACTCTCCACTTCGTCTAGGGTCACCACTCTCCTCTGGAAGAGAAGTCCGAGGGGGGACCCTCAGCAGGACAGAAAAAGCTCAGCTTTTTCTGGAACTCCCCCGGCTCTCCAAACCCTTCACTGAGGGCTCAAATGGCCTGGACAAGCCAAGTGAAGTGCCAGGCTGCTATTCTGTCCCTTTTGTGAGACTCATGAACTTGCTATCCCACAGGATAAATACAATTTCTTGTGCAAAAGAGGTGATTTTCTATACTGCAGTTCCCTAACCTGGTGGCTCAGACAGTAAAGACTCTGGCTGCAACACAGGAGACACTGATTCAATCCCTGGATTGGTCAGGAAGATCCCCTGGAGAAGGGAATGGCTACCCCCTCCAAGATTCTTGCCTGGAGAATTTCACGGACAGAGGAGCCTGGCGGGCTACAGTCCATGGGGTCACAAAGAGTCAGACACGACTGAGCCACTTTCACTCACTCATTGACAACTGGCCTGATGTAACCGATAGCGAGGCTATAAACTGGCCACGGCCCATGTCAGGGTCAGTGGACTAGCCAGTAGGACTCTCCTGCACTGAACAGTGACTGACCAGCCAAATCAGTCAGATCCTCCTTCACACCCTACTTTATTCCTACATATATACTGGGACCTTCTACATTCAGGAACTACATTAGTTTCCAGTGGCACAAATGGAGAAGTGGCTTTGTAGCCCTACATAATTTTGCCCTTAACAGGAATTCAATTTATAACTCTATTCCTTATCAGCAACTTTGACTGGCTGTCAGATTTTATGATGACATATACAGAAGTCTCATTTATAAGGTAGCCATTACTTTAAACAGACAAATAAATTTATCAGGACCCTTGATTTCAAGGAGCAGAAACTGAACCCAATCTGGCTTAAGGAAAAATCAGAATTATCTGGCTCATATCTGAGAAGGTCAGGACTAGAGTATCCTCAGTAAATCAAATGAGATCATTTCTCTCTCCCTCCATTCTCCTTCACCCCATATCTCAGCTCCCTGCTTCTCTCCACGTGTTGGGTTCATTCTCTCCTAAGATGTAAGACCTTTATCTATACAGCAGGAGACATGGCACAGACAACTGCAGGCTTCAATCCAGATTAGCAATGCCTAAAGAGAAACATTTCTCTCTCCCAGAACCCACATGTAAAATTCAGGAGAAGGACACCAATACTAAACCAAACTTGGATCACGTGGCCACTAGTGAGTAAGCTGCTGTAAGAAAGGAATGAGCTACTATGATTGGTTGACCTTTGGTCACATGATTCTCCTTAGCCCCTCCTAAAACCAGATGCTGAGAAAGAGGAACAGTTCTTGAAAGAAGGGAGTAAGCTCTTTCCACAGGAGATGGAGCAGATGCTGAACAGGTTGGAGAAGAGGGGACAGGGGAGACATGGTAACATGTCTGTATACCAGAAAGAATAAAAAGAAAAGGTTGTGTTGTATAGAATAAAAAACAGGGAAGGCTTCACCAAAGAGTAGTTAGCTTTATGCTTGTTTCTAATGGCAAGTTACTTTAGAATATGGAAAGCATGAATGTATTTTAAAATATATAATGGATTGGCAACTTTTATAGGATGTATAACTATGGTGATTCATCACACAGCTAATTCCCAAAGCGACCAAGGACAAACCAAATAAATATCTTTGGGGGGAAGGAAGAGATTCACATTCATTGATTATCTACTGGGGTGCTGGGCATTGTACCTCCATGTTACTCATAAAGCTATAGGGCCATCCTATGAGGCAGATGCCATTTTTTCCCTCCAATTACAGGAGAGGGAACTGATGCTCAAAGAAATTTTTTTAAAAAAAATCATCTCACTGAAGGCCCCACAGCAAGCAAGCAGTAGAGCAGGGATGTGAACTCAAGTTTATCTAATTCCAATGCTTGTGCTCTTTCCACAAGTCAGTTCTGCCAGCCAAAGGCAAAATATAGCCAGATGAAAGGGTGAAGGGGCAAACAATGAGTCCCTCCTCTATTTATAGACAGAGAACAAAACCAGACAGCCCCAAAAGGCAGAAGTGCCAAGAAGAGAAATAACTTTTCCAGGTCCTTCGTGAGGACATTCTTTGCTCCCAAAATGGAGATGGCACTCAAAAGTAAGATTACACATTATGAAGTGTTGCAATGGGTAGGAGAATGTGGCCAAGAACAAACAATCATTTCAGTGACTCAGGGGTGATCAGTGGCCTACAAAAAGCCACCTCAGTGGAAGAGTGTGTCTGGACCCTCTATTTAGAGGGAATTATAGCATAACTGGTCAAGACATGGAGGCTTCAAAGGCTGACCTCCTTATTTGAGAAATTTGGCAATAAATGTGAAGATATCTGCATATTTTAAAATTACAAGGAAGCAATGACTGAAGAATAAGGATTTAAAAAATCAGATTTTGATAGGGTACAGTGGTTAAAAATCTGCCTGCCAATGTAGGAGACACAGATTTGATCCCTGGGTTGGGAAGATCCCCTGGAGAAGGAAATGGCAACCCACTCCAGTGTCCTTGCCTGGAAAATTCCATGAACAGGGGAGACTCGTGGGCTACAGTCTATGGTGTCACAGAATCGGACACAGCTAAGCATGCACACATGAACCTTATTACAGACAGAAAAGTAGAAAGGACAGGCCATTAACAACAGAAATAAAAATCTGAATTAACTTGACCAGCTGAAACCATAGACCAAGAACACAGTGAGTCTCGCAACACAGTTCTTTGTTGGTTTGTCTTCAGACACTATTTTCCAGTCCTTTCCTGTGGGTACCAGGTGCAGCCTCCTATCACATAAGGTGTCATATAAATTGTCCAACCTCTCATTAACACTTTATTCCATTGGATGCAATGGTTGATTGATCTGGTGTAACTCAAGTCAAGTCAGCCTGTCCCTCTCTGGGACTGACATGTGGATGTTATGGAGAGCAGTCCTCTCTTTCCACCAGGTTAAGCTGAGATCATATAGCAAGAGACAGGCTCAGACAGCCTCCAGCCTCATCAACCCACATAAGGCAGGCCCAAGACAAAAGAGAACTGCTTTCTCTCAGTGTTCACACGTGAAATTCAAGAGAAGGCATGGACCATGTGAAGGGAGCCCTTTTTAAAAAAAAATTTTTTTTAATTTATTTTTTATTGAAAGATAATTGCTTTACAGAATTTTGTTGTTTTCTGTCAACCTCAACATGAATTAGCCATAGGGAGCCCATTTTTAAGTAAAAGAAAATAGACCAGCCCAGAGAAAGAGACAGACAGACAACATCCTTCAAAACTCTGAATTCAACCATATTTCCACTCGATCCTAGACTCTCCCCACTTTTAAAAGAGAATTAGAATTGGGCTTCTGTAACAACCAGAGTGGTTTCCCTGGTGGCTCAGACAGTGAAGAATCTGCTTGCAATGCGGGAGACCTGTAAAGCTCACTAACATTAACTCTCATCAATTAACAGGAGGGGTGCTCTGTGAATAGAAATCAAAATTATGACCTGCCAGAGCCATTGATAATGAATATAATTTAAAAAAAAAAAAAACAGGGTCCCTGTCCTCAAGGAGTTCACAGTTGTGGCAAGTTCTTTTGCTTCCCTGCTATAAATAGGAACCTGCTCAGAAATGTGTGTACTATCAAAGTATGGGTGGGGAGCGAGGAGGGGAAGAGAGGAAATCTTATGTAGTTGCAATCCTTTTCCAAAACAAAAATAGTAAAACCAAGCTAATGACTGAACTTGACAAATACACAGAGAAACCAGAGGAGTGGTGCACAGAACCTTATATTTGAGACACAGCAGTACCCTTGGAGCCCCTCAGGGGGCTTCCAGAAGTCTCTTCTTTCTCATCTATCTCCTCCTCTTTGGGGGCTCCCTTGTCCTCTAGGCTGTGAGGGCCCCTCTGCCCTCCTTCCTGAGTTCCCAGAAAACCAGTTCCATTTATCCCCATGGGCAGTAAGAGGAGGTCGAATCAGATTCCTTTGAGGAAGGGACTTCAGATCCCTTCATCAGAAACCCAACAAATGTTTCTTTACCTGATAAAGTCATCTTTCCTCTTACAGTACCTCTTCTAGGAGCTATTGCTCCATTTTACCAAAAACAAACATTGGTCTATTTTACCCAAAGAAGAGAGTTAGGAAAAAAGAAGAGAGTTGGAGAGGGATGAATATGTAGGATTGTCCTTAGAAGTCAGCCCCCTAAGCAGACCACAAAGTGAAGAATTCTAGGCAGTCCTGTCTCCCTGCCTCCACAAAACAATGCCAGCTCTTATGCTTGGCACAGCAGTTACAAACGATAAAGCCACACTTTATACCTGATAGATAATATTTATAAAATCCTACTAAAAAGATTTTGAACATGTAAAAGACCTACAATAAAGAGAGGTTTTCAACTGATAGGTTTCACTGGGTTATAGAATGATTTTCAAACTCAAAGACTCCTGCTCTGTCTCATATAATAAGCATAAAACTTTTCTGGTAGGCCATTTGGCAGTGTGTTTCAAAAGCCTTGAAAATGTTCATATTTTTAAAAATGTTTTATTTTATACTGGATTATAGATGATTAACAATGTTGTGATAGTTTCAGGTGGACAGCAAAGGGACTCAGCCATACATATACATGAATCCATTCTCCCCCAAACTTCCCTCCCATCCAGGCTGCCATATAACATTGAGCAGAGTTCCCTGTGCTATACAGTAAGTCCTTGTTGTTTATCCATTTTAAATATAGTAGTGTAGCTTTGTGCAGTGGCAGTATTGTAGCTAATGAGGTGTGATTATTGCTTATTAAGCATAGTAGTGTATACATGTTGATCCTAAATGTTTTCTGATTCAGCGATTTTAATTCCCAAGCATGGACTAGGGAGTCAGATTGCCTCCACCACTCATCAATCATGTGATTTAGCCTCTTGGAGCCTCAGTTTCCTCATCTCTAAAATGAGGATGATAATAGTAGCTACCTGATAAGCTAGCTGTAAGGATTAAAGGAAATGTATGTAATTCCTTAGAGCAGTATCCAGCATATGGTTACATACTATATGTGTTAGCTAAGTAAGTGATCAGAGATAGGAGTAGAAATACATCTCAGTATTAGTTCAAACAGCAGAATTTTGGAAAAATGTCTATTAACAGGTAATGGGCTAACTATTTATGGTGCAGCCATAAGATGTTAAACCACATAGCCACTTTAAAAAAGACTATGTCTCAGAAGAATATTTAGAGATTTGGGAAGATGTTCATCACATATTGTTAGTCCAAAGAAACTCAAATCAGGTTTCAAATAGTATATACAGTATGATCCAAATACAAAAATATAAAATAAAGGAAATACTTCAAAGTGCTATCGGCAAGTATCTCAAAGTTGATGGTTCAGGCTTGCCAGCACAATGGAATCACCTCTGAAATTAAAAAAAAATTAATGATGATACAGGACCCCACCCATAATAACACTGATTTAATCAGTCTGGGATGTTGTCTGGGTCTCAGGATTTTTATTTTCTTCTATGTGCTTGGTTTCTTTTTCCAATTTTTTTTCCTGAAATCTTCTAAAATAAACATGAATCCCCTTTATAACTAGAAATTAAAACCATCAAATGCTATCTAAAAGACATTTCAATTACTCCCGTGAGTAGCTGACTAAGCAGCTGTGCCAGTCCTGGTTTACCAGATTGTTTTCTTCCAGGGAGAGCTGGAGGAAGAAAGATGGAGGAGCTAGAGTTGGCAGAAGACTGAGAGGAGGCAGATTCAGAGCGTGAGTCACTGCCCTACAGAACAGACCTGGGAGAGGGCTTTAGATGGAGAGAGGAGGGGATGGGGCTGCAGGAAAAGAGGCTAGGCACCTGAGGGGCGGGGGCAGGGGACCCAGAGTCCATGGCCAGCTTCACTAGCTGAGCGATTCTGTGCAGGCAGCTCTGTTATTTATGGCCCTTCGGTCTGAGGCCTTGCTCAGTGGCCACTGTGATACTGGGAATTCATTTATGTGTGTCAGCATCATGCTTTCTCTTTTACGGCATACGCTCTTGATAAGGGCTGAGAGGAGTAGGCACAACGAGGAGAGAGGAAGCAAAGGAAGGTCTAAAACTGGTAAAAAATGTAACAGACAAAAAAGTCCAGGGCTATTGGTATTTTTCTCCCTCCATGTCTCACATTAAATGCGTCGGGTCTGATGATTGAGCTTCTTCAGCCAGTATAGCATATTTTTTTTCATTCATTCAGCAAGTCCGTATTGAACTCTTTGTATGTGCCAAGCCCTGTGCCAAGTACTTTTCATCATTTAATTCTTATCTAGAGCTTTAAAAAAATGACCCAGGTACTATGGTTAGCTTGCCTTGTACAGATGAAGGATCTAAATCTTGAGTAAGTTAATGGTCCAAAATCACCCAGCCAATGTTACTCATCACCAATATCATCAGAATGGGTGGCTACCATGTATGAGCACCTACTATGTGCCAGGCACTATGAAGTGAAGTCTCTTAGTCATGTCTGACTCTTTTGAGACCCCATGGACTGTAGCCCACCAGAGTCCTCTGTCCATGGAGTTCACCAGGCAAGAATACTGGAGTGGGTTGCCATTTCCTTCTCTAGGTGATCTTTGCAACCAGGGATCAAACTCGGGTCTCCTGCATTGGAGACAGATTCTTTACATTTTAGGCCACCAGGGAAGCCAGGCACTCTTTACTAAGAGTTTTATACACATTTTCATTAATCAGCCCACTCCACCATGAGACAGTGGTTATTATTATCTCTGATTTACATAGGAGGAACGTAGGCACAGAGAGGGAAATTTCCCCAGCTGTAAGGCAACAGCAAAGGATTTCTATCCGAAAGTGTCCAACTCCGGCTCTTATTCTTAAGCCTCAATTATGCTGCTCCCACAATTTAGTGACCAAGCTTCAAAAGTCAGACCAGGCTTGATGCCCTTAATAGGCAATATATTAAAGATACATCAATTAAAGATGTTCACCTGTCTTGCCCTGTTTCTCAGTACCTGAGATTGCTACATCCTACAAGTAAAAAATGTGATAACCTGGAAACCTACTCTAATCTAATTTGCTTTAAAAAAAATCTGCCTTTTAACTACTATTTCAGGCATGTGCCCGTTATTATCCAAAAAGCCGTGGCAGAAGAGAATTATGGGAAGATGAAAGAGAAGGCAAGAAAAGGGCACCTGCTGGTTGCCACGGTGAAATGTTCCCAGGAAGCAGAAGACAGTCATTAGCATTCAGTTTAATGGTGTGTTTAGCCCCATCCATAACTGGAAGGGTGTTTACTGTTTCATACTTTCTTTGTGAGAGGGAGCCACAAATCTCATTCTCCATATTGAGAGCAAGTTAATGGTTCGAATTATGCATCCACTCACACTGTTCCTCAACCAAAGGATGGGGCAATCAGAGTTACCCGGTTACCCCAGGCTGTGCAAGTGGATACCTCAAACCCTGGTTCCCAATGGTTATCAATGATCCGGAACTGCTAGGGATATGGCCCAGAGCACCATCCCACTGAAACTGAAACAGGGTCACTTCAAAGCCCCAGGGACACTTCAGCCCAACACTTTCCACTGAAATGGCACTTCCCAGGCTGTTTATCTACCCAACCCCCTGCAGTGTTTTCAAGCTCCATTGCCCACACCCTGCAAACAGGGATGCTGAGATAAAGGTACACCACCTGCAATGTGAATCAGTCCCTTCCAAGGAGGGAGTAGAAAGGTTCCTAACCAAGAGGAATTTGCTAAACCCTTTCTGACCTTCTGCTGCTCCAGTGGTCCTCAAGCCTGGAAACCTATCAGAGCCACCTGGGAAGCTCCACCTCCATCCAAGATCTAGAGCATCAGTTTTGGGGGGTCCGGCCGGGCACCTCTATTTCATGAATGCTCCCCAGGTGATTGAGATGTGCAGCAGGGAGTAAGAAGCATGGCTCCCATTCCTCCCTGGTCTCTCACTGCCCCTGACTTACACATCTGGCATTTTACTCCCTTTGCCAAATAGACATCTTCATCAAGCCAGAGTTTCCAGGAGACAGTGTTGTTCGGTGCTAAGCAGGCAGCCCCTGAGGCCCGGCTGGCCTGGGTTTGAATCCCAGCTCTGCACTAACTGGCTGTGGACAAGTAACTTAAACATACTGTGCTGCAGTCATCCTACCTGCACAACCAGGACGGGAATAATGGCTGCCTTGGAGGACTGTTGAGAGCATAAAATTCTGGCACACTTAGTGTTCAATAAATGACAGCCATCACCACAGGTAAACATGATTTAAACCACTTCTAATGGAAGAGGGGAAGGAGGGCTGTCCTGGACCAGTGGGTTTCCACTGTAGGTAAGCAGAGCAATGCCCAATTTTATATTCTCAAAACACAATTTTAGCACATAGTGGGAGAATGGATTTTCCTCTTGATTAGTTAGGAAGAGGCCAGATAGCAGCAACAAGGACCTCAGACTGTGTATTTCAAGATGAACAGCTCTGAACAACCCTGCTTTTTCCCTTTTCCAGTCCTAAAAGTACTGAGGTTGGGTATTCAAAATACCCAGGTGTAAACCAGGGGCGGGGGGCGGGGAGGTGGGCAGCGGGAAGCAAACAGAAATGAAAAATCAACAATTATCTGGCTTGGGGCAACACAGATAGACTCAGATAATTGCAATGATTTTCCAGTTTCCACATAGGCTTATAGGTTCTTCACAGACATCAAAAAAATATGCATTGAGTGCTTGCTGTATACCAGAGCCAAATGGTTTCCTTGCACACTTTTCTCATTCTCACAGCAGGCCCCTAAAATAGATGCTATTTTAAGTAAGCCACCAAGGCTCAAAGAGATTATATGATTTATCTAGGGTTACACAGTAAGTGGCAAAATTGGGACCTAAAATCTATAAACTCCAACCTTAACCAATATACTGTACCCCCTCCCAGGTTTCTGTTAGGCAGAATAAATACATGATCATTATCTCATGACAAGTGGGTTGCAAAGGCTTACCTGCAACCAGGCATCATCCCCAAATCCAGCTCAACAGCCTGACTGTCACCTGCCTCGCCACACTACCTGCTCCTTTGTTCACTGAAGGGCCTTTGGGAAATAATAAAAGTACATCTTCACAGAGGTCTTGGAGTCCCACAGAAATATCACATGATCTGAAGACATACACCCCCCCCCCCCCACCGTCCAACCCAATCCTGGTGTTAGTCCATGAAGCAGTATCTCAACCTTTGCTTGCCAAACTCTTCAAAGCTAGTTTCCACCTCCGATTGCACCCTCTCCTCCAAACAATCCTGTAAGTAGCTGTGTTCTCAATGTTCCCAATAGAAAAGACAAAGTCAAGAAGGAATGAAAACTAGTGCTAAAAAAGAATCTAGTTGTTCTCCCTGTCTCCATTTTTTTGCCTCTGTTGTACATCTTTATGGAGGTGATATCATCTATTGTAAGAATGGAAAATAGACAACATATGTACTACTAGCTATCCCATCTGAGCCCCTGCAGACAGTACTAATTGATCTCAGCACTCCTCCCGCTAAGTCAGGAAACTGCTTCAAAATTCTTCTAGCTAAGGGCTCCTAGAAGCAACTGCCAATCAAATAATGCTGGCACTGCAGATAAAGCACATTTTGTTCTTGGTATAGTGGTTAAGAGTCTATACTTTATTAAACCCATATTAGAATCCCAGCTCTGACTATGTGACCAGGAACATGTTACTTAGCCAATCTGAGCCTTACCAGTAAAATAAAGACTGTCACACTTCCTTGAGAGAACCATCATTAAGAGAAGATGAGAAATGCCTGTACATCTCCAGGCTCCTTGTCTGGTACACAGAGGGTCCTTGATAAATGGTATATATCCATCCCATTCCTTAACAAACATTTTTGAGCATTACCATGTACAACCCATCAGCAACTGGAACTACAGGAATGAACAAGTTAGAAAAGGTTATTGATCTCATGTCACATGCTAGTGGAGAGAGCAGGGGTTTTTGTAAATAATTATTTATCAAATAATTTCAGCTTGTGATAAATGGAGTAAAAGATAGGGCTGAGTGATGAGATAAAGAACATCAGGATGGGGTAGGTGGGAACATGGGGGAGTCTCAGACACTACAGAAAGTTTCATCCCTCTCAAGTGCCAGCGCTTGAATCCCTGGCAGAGGAAAAAACAAGTGGAAATGGAACCAAGTGGTGTTTTGAAGCACTGTGACGGTAAAGGAAGCAGATTATTCAGAGTGCCTCTCCCCGCTGACCCTCTCCTGTTTGATTGGCTCTAGTCCCAGGATGAGAGAAATAGAACACTCAGTGCTGTATTCATGTGCTCTGACGAGGCCCCTTTTAAGTCCCAGCTAATATGTGGCAATCAGCCTGCAATCCGTAGCACAGACCAGGTACCCTAGCTAATCAGCCCCACACCCCTGGGAACCCATCCTGGCACACGACCCCCTTCCTCTCTCATGCTCCCTCCCCCTTCCCTGCTCCCACCTCCACAAGTTCCTCTCTCCACTTTCTCCTCTTTCCTCCTCCACTTCCCCATGCCTGTGAGTACAGAGACCACTGAAGTCAGGGGTGAGACTCTTCAGCCCCCTTGACAAATACTTGCTGCAGGACTGGATTTCATTCCCAGGTATGGGCCCAACAGCCAGAGATATAGATAAGTATCAATGCCCATGAAAGGGACATAGAGAGGTATAGGCCTGGGGGCCACTGAAGAGTGACCCTAAAGATACATGTGCATTCAAAGGAAGATATAACCAGATAATAATCACCTGTGTGTGTATGATGCTTCACAAATCATTTTCATAGTATCTTTCTTCCAGCAACCTTGAGAGGCTTTAAACAGAAGCTTTAAGAAGCTTAATAGTACTGAATTTTGCTCAGGGAGGCTCAGTTGGCCAGTGGAAGAGCCAGGACTAAAACTTGTTTTGTTTTGTTTTTTAAATAATCTCTTCCCCAAGACACACACACACACTCAAAATCCAGAGTTTTCTCCCTCTGCATCAGTCAGAGTTCTCAAGGAATTAGTTCCCATGATTGTGGAGGCTGGTAGATCCAAAATGTCTAGGGCAAGCCAGTAGGCTGGAAATTTAGGTAAGGGCTGATGTTATAGTCTTGACTTTGAGATCCATAAGGCAAGCAATCTGGTTGGAAACAGGAAGGATTTCTATGTTACAGTCTTGAGGCAGAATTCCTTCTTCTCTGAAGATGTGGTACATATACAAAATTGAATATTACTCAGTCATAATAAGAAAGGAAACTGGGTCATTTGTAGTGATATGGATGAACCTAGAATCTGTCATACAGAGTGAAATAAGTCAGAAAAACAAATATCATATGTTAATGCATAGGTATGGAATCTAGAAAAATGGTACTGATGAACCTATTTGCAAGGCAAGAATAGAGATACAAATGTAGAGATTGGACTTGTGGACACAGTGGAGGGAAAGAGAAAGTGGGATGAATTGAGAGAGTAGCATTGACATATATACACTACCATAGTGACATATATACACTATTTTATACCCTAGCTTTGTATAAAATAGATAGCTACTGGGAAGCTGTTGTATATATATATATATATAGCACACAGAGCTCAGCTTGGTGCTCTGTGATGACCTAGAAGGGTGGGATATGGGGGGTGGGGGTGGGAGGGAGGCTCAAGAGGGAGGGGATATATATACACATATAGCTGATTCATGTTGTTGTACAGCAAAAATTAACACAACATTGTAAAGCAACTGTACTCCAATTTAAAAATTCTTTTTTTAAAAAAGAATTCCTTCTCTGAAAATCTTCAACTGAATGGATGAGGCTCACCCACATTATGGAAGGTAGTTTGCTTTCCTTGGGGTTCCCTGGTGGTGCAGATGGTAAAGAATCTGCCTGCCATGCGGGAGACCTGGGTTCGATCCCTGGATTGGGAAGATGCCCTGGAGAAGGGAAGAGCTCCCCACTCCAGTATTCTGGCCTAGAGAATTCCATGGTCAGTGGAGCCTGGCAGGCTACAGTCCATGGGGTCACAGAGTCAGACACGACTGCTTTCCTTGAAGTCAACTGATTGTAAATAATCACATCTACAAACTATGTTCACAGCAACAACATTTAGACTAGTGTTTGACCAAAAAACTGGGCACCTTAGCCTGGCCAAATTTACCACATAAAATCCACCACCACATCCTCCTTGAATCATTTTCATGCATCATTTCACTTAATCCTCACAATAACCTATGAGAGGACTGCTTTCCGTTTTACAGATGAGGAAACCAGAGACATCTCTTTATTTCAAAGAGATAAAGTCACTTACCAGGTCTCTCACATAGCTCAGGTGGCTAAGCCAGGAGACCACCTCCCATCACAGAGACTTCTCAGGGCCACAATTTATCCCTAAGGAAGGCAGCAGTTTATACCTAAGGTAAGATAACTAAAAATCATGAGACCTGTGTTTGGCATAGACATATCAGAATTTACACACAATGTAGTGAAGTGATCCTAAAAGGCATTCAAGCAATGCTTCAATTATTCATAGATGCCTCTCTGGGCCTTCTTCAAGGCACTGAAGCAATACACAGAGACTGTCTGGAAGAATACATACAAAACCTGGAAGGAAAACTGGGTGGCCAGGGGACAAGGAAGCAAAACTGACTTTTTAACACTCATCCTATCTGCCCTTTGAAATTCGAACTATGTGAATGGGTTGGTTACTCAATTAACAAAATTAAAATAAATAAGAAAAAATAAAACAAAAAATTTAAAATGAGCCTACAAGGACCGTGTCAGCCTCATGATTGCATACCTGCAACTTTGCCCAAGAAACAGAAAAAAGGATGAGGCAGGCAGCCATGCCTTGCCAAGCTGTTTATGAACACTTAGCTCTCAATGACTCTGGCTTCTTCCAAAAATCAGAAATGTTCTCAAAGACTGAGGATTTGACATAGGTAGAGGTATTCAAAGAATTTACTTCAGGCTCTGAAAACAATTCCAAGAGGAGTCTGAAAATCCTTTTGAGCAAAAGCAGTATCATCAGAGAAAGTATATATCACTCCCAAGGTGACACTTTGAAGGAGAAGCATTCACTGGGCAGTGTAAATTCAAGTTCCATCCTTTTTCTTTTCTTTTTTCCCTTCCTTATTTTTTGAATCTGTTACACTACAGTCTTCAAAGTACTTGATCGAGTACCACATGAAAGAATTAGACCAGGAATTGCAAAATCAATTTCCTTCCAAGTTCAGGCAGGAAGTATAAACAAACATTTGAAGCTCTCAGGGAGTATGATAACAGGGATTTGTGGAGACCACAGGGAAAAGACCCTGCCTGCCTGGAGCACCCACAATCAACTGTACTCAAAGTAGTGTGCTGAGCAATGATTTCATCTCTGATCAGATTCGCCCATTGCTGTTGTTGACTCTTTGCAACCCCATGGACTGCAGCATTCCAGTCCTCCCAGTCCCTCATCATCTCCCAGAGTTCACCGAAGTTCATGTGCATTGAACTGGTGATGCCATCCAATCATCTCATCTTCTGCTGCCCTCTTCTCCTTTTGCCTTTAATCTTTTCCAGCATCAGGGTCTTTTCCAATGAGTCAGATCTTCGCATCAGGTGGCCAAGGTATTGGAGCTTCAGCTTTAGCATCAGTCCTTCCAAAGAGTATTCACGGTTGACTTCCCTTAGGATTGACTGGTTTGGTCTCTTTGCTGTCCAAGGGATTCTCATTTGCCAATAGTCTACCACTTTACCTCTGATGAACTGAGAATTTCTCTTTAAAAACAAGAGATAACTGAAGACAGCAGAGAGTTATAAGGAGGAAGGTTTCAGATCACCGAAAGGACTAATATTGTTTTAAAAAAAAGAGACAGCAGGCCCAGTATGACTCAGGAAATCAAACAAGGGCTCTGGGATAGGCTAAAGGGTGGGATGGGGAGGGAGATGGGAAGTAGATTCAGGAGGGAGGGTCATGGGTGTACCTATGGCTGATTCTTGTTCATGTATAACAGAAAACCACAGAATTCTATAAAGCAATTATCCTTTAATTAAAAAATTTTTAAAAAATAAAAAGGCTTGAACCCACCTTATATTGGGTGAAATCTACATGAGTAGTTGGGGGCCAAGAAATGCTAAAAGGCAAAATGGTGGCCTGAGGAGGCCTTACAAATAACTATGAAAAGAAGAGAAGTGAAAGGCAAAGGAGAAAAGGCAATATATGCCCATTTGAATGCAGAGTTCCAAAGAATAGCAAGGAGAGATAAGAAAGCCTTCCTCGGGGCGGGGGGGGGGGGGGGGGGGGGGGGCGGCGGAGGGAAGAAAGCCTTCCGCAGCGATCAATGCAAAGAAACAGAGGAAAGCAATAGAATGGGAAAGACTAGAGATGGCTTCAAGAAAATTAGAGATACCAAGGAAATATTTCATGCAAAGATGGGCTCAATAAAGGACAGAAACAGTATGGATCTAACAGAAGCAGAAGACATTAAGAAGAGGTGGCAAGAAGACACAGAAGAACTGCACAAAAAAGATCTTCATGACCCAGATAATCAGGATGGTGTGATCTCTCACCTAGAGCCAGACATCCTGGAATGTGAAGTCAAGTGGGCCTTAGGAAGCATCACTACGAACAAAACTAATGGAGGTGATGGAATTCCAGTTGAGCTATTTCAAATCCTGAAAGATGATGCTGTGAAAGTGCTGCACTCAATATGCCAACAAATTTGAAAAACTCAGCAGTGGCCACAGGACTGGAAAAGGTCAGTTTTCTTTTTTTTAATGTTCCTGTATTTTATTTTATTTTATTTTAAAAGGTCAGTTTTCATTCTAATCCCAAAGAAAGGCAATGCCAAAGAATGCTCAAACTACTGCACAATTGCACTCATCTCACATGCTAGCAAAGTAATGCTCAAAATCCTCCAGGTCAGGCTTCAACAGCACATGAGCAGTGAAATTCCAGATGTTCAAGCTAGATTTAGAAAAGGCAGAGGAACCAGAGATTAAATTGTCAACATCTGCTGGATCATAGAAAAAGGAAGAGAGTTCCAGAAAAACATCTACTTTTGCTTTATTGACTATGCCAAAGCCTTTGACTGTGTGGATCACAATAAACTGTGGAAAATTCTGAAAGAGATGGGAATACCAGACCACCTGACCTGCCTCCTAAGAAATCTGTATGCAGGTCAAGAAGCAACAGTCAGAAACGAACATGAAACAACAGACTGGTTCCAAATTGGGAAAGGAGTATGTCAAGGCTATATATTGTCACACTGTTTATTTAACTTATATGCAGAGTACATCATGAGAAATGCTGGACTGGATGAAGCACAAGCTGGAATCAAGATTGCCAGGAGAAATATCAATAACCTCAGATATGCAGATGACACCACCCTTATGACAGAAAGTAAAGAACTAAAGAGCCTCTTGATGAAAATGAAAGAAGAGAGTGAACAAGTTGACTTAAAGCTCAACATTCAGAAAACTAAGATCATGGAATCCAGTCCCATCACTTCATGGCAAATAGATGGGGAAACAGTGAAAACAGTGACAGACTTTATTTTGGGGGCTCCAAAATCACTTCAGGTGGTGACTACTGCCATGAAATTAAAAGACGCTTGCTCCTGAGAAGAAAAGTTATGACAAACCTAGACAGCATATTAAAAGGCAGAGACATTACTTTGCTGACAAAGGTCCGTCTAGTCAAAGCTATGGTTTTTCCAGTAGTCATGTATGGATGTGAGAGTTGGACTATAAAGAAAGCTGAGTGCTGAAGAATTGATGCTTTTGAACTGTGGTGTTGGAGAAGGCTCTTGAGAGTCCCTTGGACTGCAAGGAGATCCA
The DNA here is from genome assembly GCF_910594005.1 of Cervus elaphus. Classification (NCBI taxonomy): domain Eukaryota; kingdom Metazoa; phylum Chordata; class Mammalia; order Artiodactyla; family Cervidae; genus Cervus; species Cervus elaphus. The sequence goes on along the minus strand of NC_057823.1, from coordinate 71,756,474 downwards.
ACCAGTCAATCCTAAAGGAAATCAGTCCTGAATATTCATTGGAAAGACTGATGCTGAAGCTGAAACGCCAACACTTTGGCCACCTGATGCAAAGAACTGACTCACTTGAAAAGACCCTGATGGTGGGAAAGTTTGAAGATGGGAGGAGAAGGGGACGACTGAGGATGAGATGGTTGGATGGTACCACCAACTCAATGGATATGAGTTTGAGTAAACTCAGGGAATTGGTGATGGACAGGGAGGCCTAGCTTGCTGCAGTCCATGGCGTCACAAAGAGTCAGATATGACTGAGTGACTGAACTGAGTTGGGGGCCCAGCTGAATGTGGGTTATGGGTACTTCTGCAAAGTTATATATAAATTCAACTTTTGTAAATAAAAGATAAATAAAAATAATAAATTCAACTTTTCAGTTATATATAAAAAAAGAGAGAGAGACAGCAGGCCCAAAATGGAGTCACTTGTGTTAAGCCCAAGTCACCAAACCGAGATACAATACTGAAGTTAATTACAGTTTCAACCTTTTCCAGAAGTGGAATCTTAACCCAGTCAACTTGGAGCACCAATGAGTTAATCTGCCTGATAGACCTATGCTGCCGTTAAAGGAAGGTGATCTTGCCACAAGCAATCCACTCTTCGTTAGTAACTTTCTTGTCTTGTCCCCTTCTGCCTATAAAGGTCTTTTCATTCTGTACAGTTCTTCACAGCTCCTTTCTATTTGTTCTATGGGATGCTGCTTGCTTTATGAACCATCAAATAAAGCTAAAGAGAGTTTTAAAATTTATTCAGTTGAATTTTTTTTTAACCTAAGCTAATAATGGGAGACAGTCAACGTGAAATGATTAGCAACAAGAAGAATGAGTTTCCTGTTGTTTGGAGGTATTCAAGGACATTGGTCTCATGCTGGCTATTTGTTTTTGTCATTTAGTTGCTCAGTCATGTCCAACTCTTTCCATCCTCATGGACTGTAGCACTCCAGACTTCCCTGTCCTTTACTATCACTAGGAGTTTGCTCAAACTCAAATCCATTGAGTCCATGATGTCATCCAACCATCTCATCTTCTGTCACCCCTTCTCCTCCTGCCCTCAGTCTTTCCCAGAGTCAGGGTCTTTTCCAATGAGTAAAGGTAGTCAAACTATTGGAGCTTCAGCTTCAGTGTCAGTGCTTCCAGTGAATATTCAACACTGATTTCCTTTAGGATTGACTTGTTAGATCTCCCTGTTGTCCAAGGGACTCTCAAAGGTCTTCTTCACCACCACAGTGCAAAAGCATCAATTCTTTGGCACTCAGCCTTGCTTATGGTTCAACTCTCACATCCGCACATGACTACTGGAAAAACCATAGCTTTGACTATACTGACCTTTGTTGGCAAAGTGACATCTCCACTTTTGAATATGCTGTCTAGGTTTGTCATAGCTTTTCTTCCCAGGAGCAAGCATCTCTAATTTCATGGCTATAGTCACCAGCTGCAGTGATTTTGGAGCCCAAGAAAATGAAGTCTGCCACTGTTTTCATTGTTTCCCCACCTATTTGCCATGAAGTGATGGGACTGGATGCCACGATCTTAGTTTTTCAAATGTTGGGTTTTAAGCCAGCTTTTTCACTCTACCTTTTCACCTTCATCAAGAGGCTCTTTAGTTCGTCTTCGCTTTCTGCCATTAGGGTGGTGTCACCTGAGGTCATCTGTCAACCTCAATACCTGAGGTTATTGATATTTCTCCCAGCAATCTTGATTCCAGCTTAACATTTAGCTGTAAGAGATTCTGCATTTGATGATCATATGGAAGTGATGACCTCGAAATTTTTTTCCTACCTAGAAATTTGATGGGTATGTAACTGATGAAGGACAGACTCAGGGGGAATATTCAAATTGAACCAATATTACGTGCACAGCCCTTCCTCTTTCTTCCTTCGTACCCTTCTATTTTGAACAATCAAAAGTGTTCCACAGCATAGATTTATTTTTCACATCTGCTGTTATTAAGTCACTAAGTTGTGTCCAACACTTTTATGACCCCATAGACTGGGGCCCACCAGACTCCTCTGTCCATGGGATTCCCCAGGTGAGAATACTGGATAGGTTGCCATTTCCTTCTCCAGGTGATCTTCCTGACCCAGGAATCAAAGTCCTGTATCCTGCATTGGCAGGAGGATTCTTTACCATTGAGCCAACAGGGAAGCCCTTCACATTGGTTAAATATGTTATTGTTAAAATAAAAGATTTATTTTCTTTCTTCTGTCCTTCTTTCTTATTTTCCTCCTTGAAATTTCTTTCTATTCCTTCCTTCCTTTTTTCTTCTTCATTCTTTCCTTTTCTTTTTTCCTCCCTCCCTTTCTTCCTTCCTTCCTTGACAGTTCTCTCTCTGTCCCTCTCTTCTCTTTCTTTCTTTCTCTCTCTCTCATACATAATCTCTCCCACACACATCTATTCCTCTGCTAATAGCCTCCTAAATTTCTTTAGGAAACCATTCTCAGCCACATGATTCTGATCAGTCTCTACTTCCTACTTAAGGAGTGGATCATGCGATCCAGGCCTGTCTAATAATTGTAATTTTACCCCCAGGAACCACAGTGATTGGTTCAGGGATGGGCACATGATATAAGATGGTACAATCAGAGTGACACAGAGCCCAGTATGGTAGTTTTGGGAAAACAACTCTCTTCCAACTAGACTTAGACAAGGAAGATGTAGATATAGAGATGCTGGCAGCCATTTTGCCACCACACTGAGCCTAAAAATGAAGAATTCCTGGAGGACAAAGGATGTAAGAGATGAAGAGAGATTAGGTCTAGAGCTGCCAAATCAAACTTTCTCTGGATTTTTCTATGTAAGATAATATCCTATTTTGGTAAAGTCATCTTGAGTTTTGTTTTCTGTCATTTATCACCAAAATAGTTCTAATGAATACATGTGTCAGTAGTAATGTGTTCCTTTGGATTTAAGAGTTGAGATTCTAAATCTGCCATAATCCCCATGAAAATGAAAACACTTTGGGGAAGGAGACTGATAGGAGGGGGAGAATTTAGGAATTATAATGATGGTAGGGGCTTCAAGAATTTCCTTTTAGATAACTCCAATGATTTTCAAGTTTTATTTCAACAACAAAATGTTCTTTCAGAGAATATCATTCACAGAATCCTAGATAGATAGCTCATTCCACTCTGGTTATACAAGTTCAATAGGAGTGCTACTGGGTCTTTCCACATGCTGCTTCTACCATCCAAAGACTTTTCCTACCCACCATTTTCCCCCACTCACCCTAAGCCAGTTTGGTAAATAAATTATCACCTCTGAATAATTCAGATTAACTGTCACATCCATTGAGATGACTTCTCTGAAGTGTGATGATGGGTACCCTGCTCAAGTGCTCCCACATCATCCTTTATGTCCCACTATGGTAAATAGAATGAGATGCACAATGAGTTGCAATTGCTCACATCTTTATCTGCCTGCCCACCTGGAAATTGGTTCTGAGGGTACAGATCATGTCTTATACACTTCTGTGTATTACACACATCATGCTCAGAAGGATTTGGTAAGTGGATGAGTGAATAAATGGATGAATGAGATCATGTGCCCCCAGGAAGCAGTGAAAGGGAAGGTGTTAGTCGCTCAGTCACGTCCAACTCTTTGTGACTCCATGGACTGTAGCCCAATAGGCTCCTCTGTCCATGGGATTTTCTGGGCAAGAATACTGGAGTAGCTATTCCCTTCTCCAGCAGATCTTCCTGATTTGGAATTGAACTTTAGTCTCCTGCATGGCAGGCAGAATCCTTATAGTCTGAGCCATCAGGGAAGCCAGGAAGCAGTAACTACCTGCTTCTTCAGATCAAAGCTCATGGTTTAAGCTTAGCTCAGAGGCTGAGCTACAGAAGTCATAACTGGGAGCAGTGTTTCCTACTTGCCCACAAACTGTCCTTCCCTACTCTGTTTTTAACAATTCTACTTGAATATTTCATTTCTTTGAATTAAGGCATAGAAGTCTCTTTTTTAAGCATAAGCATCCTTTGGAAGAGTGACATCAAATCCCCATTAAGACATAAGCTCCAGAAAAGCAGGGATTTTTTGGCCTCTATTTTGTACACTGAATAGTGTCTGCCCATAATGGGGGCTCTATAAATCTTTGTTTAGGGGCTTCCTTGGTGGGCCAGTGGTTGAGACTTAGCCTTCCCATGCAGGGGGAATGAGTTCGATCACTGGTCAAAGAACTAAGATCCTGCCTGATGCATGGTGCAGCCAAAAATAAAAAATAAATAAAAATAAACACTTCAAAGTGTGGCACAATAAAGGACAGAAACGGTCTGAACCTAATAGAAGCAGAAGATACTAAGAAGAGGTGGCAAGGATACACAGAAGAACAATACAAAAAACATCTTAATGACCCAGATAACCACAATGGTGTGATCACTCACCTAGAGTCATTCTGGAATGTGAAGTCAAGTGGGCCTTAGGAAGCATCACTACAAACAAAGCTAGTAGAGGTGATGGAATTCCAGTTGAGCTATATCAAATCCTAAAAGATGATGCTGTGAAAGTGCTGCACTCAATATGCCAGCAAATTTGGAAAACTCAATATTGGCCACGGGACTAGAAAAGAAAGGCAATCCAAAGAATGTTCAAACTACCACAAATTGTACTCATCTCACATGCTAGCAAAGTAATGTTCAAAATTCTCCAAGCCAGGCTTCAACAGTATATGAATGAAGAAATTCAAGATGTTCAAGCTGGATTTAGAAGAAGAACCAGAGATCAAATTGCCAACATCCGTTGAATCATAGATAAAGCAAGAGAGTTCCAGGAAAACATCTACTTCTGCTTTATTGACTATGCCAAAGTCTTTGACGGTGTGGATCACAACCAACTGTGGAAAATTCTTAAAGATATAGGAATACCAGACCACCTGACTTACCTCCTGAGAAATCTGTATGCAGGTCAAGAAGCAACAGTTAGAACTGGACATGGAACAATGGACTGGTTCAAAATTGGGAAAGGAGTATGTCAAGGCTGTGTATTCTCACCCTGTTTATTTAACTTATATGCAGAGTACATCATGTGAAAATGCCAGACTAGAATGAAGCACAAGCTGGAATCAAGATGGCCAGGAGAAATCTTAATTATCTCAGACATGCAGATGACACCACCCTTATGGCAGAAAGTGAAGAAGAACTAAAAAACCTCTTGATGAAAGTGAAAGAGGAGAGTCAAAAAGTTGGCTTAAAGCTCAACATTCAGAAAACTAAGATCATGGCATCTGGTCCCATCACTTCATGACAAATAGACGGGGAAATAATGGAAACAGTGACAGACTTTATTTTCTTGGGCTCCAAAATCACTGCAGATGGTGACTGCAGCCATGAAATTAAAAGATGCTTGCTCCTTGGAAGAAAAGCTATGACCAACTTTAATATGCTAGACAGCATATTAAAAAGCAGAGACATTCCTTTGCCAACAAAGGTCCATCTAGTCAAGGCTACGGTTTTTCCAGTAGTCATGTATGGATGTGAGAGTTGGACTATAAGGAAAGCTGAACGCCAAAGAACTGATGTTTTTGAACGGTGGTGTTGAAGACTCTTGAGAGTCCCCTGGACTGCAAGGAGATCCAACCAGTCCATCCTAAAGGAGATCAGTCCTGAGTGTTCATTGGAAGGACTGATGCTGAAGCTGAAGCTCCAATACTCTGGCCACCTGATGTGAAGAACTGACTCCTTGGAAAAGATCCTGATGCTGGGAAAGATTGAAGGCAGGAGGAGAAGGGGACGAGAGAGGATGAGATGGTTGGATGTCATCACTGACTCCATGGATATAAGTTTGAGCAAGCACTGGGTGTTGGTGATGGATAGGGAAGCCTGGCATACTATAGTCCATGGGGTTGCAAAGAGTCAGACACAACTGAGCAACTGAACTGAACTGAAATACTTCAAAAAAAACCTGTCTTCTTTAAAACAAAACTCTTATCAATGAATGAATCAGAGGACATTCAAGTTTGAAGTAAACTTATAGAGAAGCTTGTTCAATGATTTCCAAAGATTGTGTTCTAAGGGACTAATATATTAAGAGTGTTATATTCAAATAAGTATATGAACCACTGTATACTATTTCTCACTGCCAAAGATTCACACTGCACATTAAATAGTAATAATTTCTATGGCAACAATGCCTATTTAAGTTTGCTCAGCCCAGAGTTTTACATTTATTTGGCCAGAGAAAACTTGTTGTTTGGGGCTTTAGTGTAACACCTAGTGACATTCCATGGAACTAATGTTCCAGGCAACACATTTTGGGAAGTGGCACCCTCGTCCAAATTGTTCATTTTTCAGTGGAATCATAAATGGTTTACATCTATACAATTTTTATTTTTTAATTCAAGTGCTTGCTTTGCTACCATCTCCTTTAAGCCTCACAAAATTCTGAGAGATCACTGAGATAGTATCCCTGTTTTGAAGATAAGGAAATAGAGGTCCAGAGGGCTTAAGGGATTTGCTCAAGGTCACACAGCTAGCTAGTGACAGAGATGAGAAGAGAAACCAAGTCTCCTATTAATCCAGTTATCACCAATTAACACCTTAGCGGGTGTGTAGCCAATCTTTCTCCATACAAGGAAAACACATTAAAAGCAGTATCTTTCTCAAAGAAACCTAAAATGGATCATTTTTGTTTGAGGAAGATAGAAATATTCAAGAATGCGAGAATTCTTCTTAAGCATTTGAATTGATTTTCCTCCTTACTGACAACTTCAATAGATTAAGGATGACCTCAAGAATCCTGCTTACCCTTATCACCTATCCAGTGCATTCTTCAAGCCGAGACATGGCACATTCATGGCACATATGCCATCCCAGTCCCTCCCTTGACCTAATTCAGTACCAGCCACCAGTGGGGGGCATGGCCTGAGATTTTCTGAATCAAGCTCTTTAGGCAGACACTATGGATAGATTTGGAGAAGGCAATGGCAACCCATTCCAGTACTCTTCCTGGAAAATCCCATGGACGGAGGGGCCTGGTAGGCTGCAGTCCATGGGGTTGCTAGGAGTCGGACACAGCTGAGTGACATCACTTTAACTTTTCACTCTCGTGCATTGGAGAAGGAAATGGCAACCCACTCCAGTATTCTTGCCTGGAGAATCCCAGGGACGGGGGAGCCTGGTGGGCTGCCATCAATGGGGTCACACAGAGTCGGACACAACTGAAGTGACTTAGCAGCAGCAGCATGGATAGATTAGAATTGGCCCCACATTGAAGTCTATTTGGCATCTTGGTTTTTACCTCCTACACTGCCCCCTCAGGCTAATGAAGTATAAATGTACTCCTCAAAGTGACAAGCAGGGTTTCGTTTTTATTTGCCTGGAGTATACATCTTTCAAAGTACTGATGTTTATTCTTATAAGAATCCAGTGATTTGTATATGTGAATACATATTTATAAATGAAAGAGCTTTGGAACCAAAGAATTATACTAGTAAAGGCATTATCATTGTGATTATTGCTCTTTTGGTTCATCTATATAAACTAGTGCCAGCATACTTTGTCTTCCCACTTCCTACTTCTAATTTAGATTCATTTGTTCTAAGTATTAGATGCTTTATCCCAAGTAGCCTCAAATAATTTTTAAAAATCAAAACAAAGTTGAGCTTCATTTTAAATAGGCCCTTGATTAGTGCAACATTTATAAATGTTTACTTAAAGTATAACTAGATACAAGTTGAAGAGCAAAAAACACTCAATTTAATTCCAACTATCACTGGATTTAGTGCCTCCTGTAGACCTGGCCAAGAGGGGTCTGTGCAAGCCCCTGCACTTCAGAGATGCCTGTCTGCTCCTTCCTCTGACCCCACCTCAGCCCATGGAGTGAGGACTCCCAGGACCCAAAGGAACTTTTCTACCTGGCTCCAGCACCCACCTCTTTCCTGTCTAAATGGCCCTACATTCAATTTTGGGACCATGCAGACCTCTTGCTTAGGGTCCACTTTCCTGAGAGGGTGTGGATATTGCTCAGTGTGGGGCTGGGTGTGCACTCACCTGCACTCAAGGAAGGATGTGCATGTGTGGTACAGGAGGCAGATGAAAGTGGAAGAGAATGAGGGTACCCAGGTCAGACTCCCCTTGCCCCATCATGTTCCACAGGGAAACTCCTCTGAGGTGTTCAAGAATTCTCTATTCAAACTGGCGTTCCAGAGCATTATGAACGTCTACTTATCAAGGTAGAAGAATGGAATATATTTTATTTAGCAGTTTCCTGGCTTGGTTTACACATTTTAAATACTCACACATATGTAAGTGAACTTCCATTTATAAGTACTCTCATTCTGGGCCCAGAGAGTCTTAGATATGGACCTGACTGGAGTTTTCTGTACTTTGTAGCTCTCAAAACAGCCTTCTCTGATTTTTTCAAAATGTGATCTGTCACTCAAGGTCAATCTGAGGTATAATCCTAACTCTAGAGGGAAGATGCAATGATGGTTCTGTCTCAACATTGCACACAAACAGGTATTTGTTTATTTTACTGAACACCCAGAAGATTCTTCAGCATTATGAAGGATTTAAAGTTTATCAGATGGTTTACCTTTTTTTTCAGTCATATTCTATGACATACGTAGAAATCCTTGTAAACTACAAAATGTTATTCAAAGGTAAGAGATTTTTATTTCTATCTTTCAAAACCATATCTTACGGAAAGGACAGGCTGTGATTTCTTTCATCACTGTATGACTGAAGTTGTTGGATATTTCATTTGTGATTCTAAGCAGATGCATAGGAAATGAATGACTTTTTAAAATACCCTGGTTTTCCCCGTGTTCTCCTCATAAATTATTTTATTTGGGGTCCTTATCACTGAGGAAACACACTTGCTTAAGGTAAATGATTTTAATTTCACATCACGTGTAGAAAGCCACAAGCAATGCATGCCTTTGTATGTTTCCATGTTTGTAGGTTGTCTCCAAACATCTGGGCAGGTACTCAACTTTCCCTGAAGTCTAGAGGCATAGCTAGGCTGAGGAGAGCTCATCCCTGCAAAGCAAATCAAGCAAAACTAAAAGAAAGTTCACGTAGGCTTCCAGGTGCCACAGACTTTGCAGATTAGGAGAGCCCAGGATAGAAAGAACTTCACTAAAGAGTTGCTTCTCAGTTATCCAGGCAGTGAAACAGGAAAAACAGAAACCCAGAGAGGATACAAACTTTATCCCAGTCTAGAGTTCCTATCCGGTTCTCCTACTAAACTCTTCTCAACTCAGACATTGAGAAATTGCATTTTTAGAACCAACTGATGTCTATTGATCTCTCAGGGCTCTTGTTGGCAGAGATTTACTATTTTATATATTTTTATTGAGCAGCTACTATGTGCTAGGTTCTGTTCTGAGCATTGGGAATAATGGTGAATAAGATGAATATGGTCTCTGCTCTCATGGAACATTTTTATGGTTTTAAAGAATGGTCTCTTTGAGATTCCTTCTCCAAAACTTCTCCATCCTTATTAACTCCTCCCCTGCCAAAAAAATTTTGGACAGGTAACAGAGTGCTACCAAGGAAATAAAACAGGAAGTGTAATAAGGGGTGACTGGAGGGGGTGCTATATTAGTCTAAGTGGTCAAAGAAGGCATTTCTGAGGATATAAGCTTTGAATGAACACTTAGATAGAAGGAGTAGGCAGGCAGGCCTCTGGGGTGGGAGCACTCTGAGTGGCTAAATCCTGACTACCCTCCCTCCACTGTGCCTACCCAGCCCATAGGAAACACATTCATCCTGTCCCACAAATGACACAGGATTGTTGCTCCCATTGCTCCCCTCCCTCCTGGCTCCACCATCACAGACAGTTCTAGTCAGCCTCCTGCCTGCAGAATCTTCTAGGCAAGGGCATGCACCCCTAGTACCTCTAGATATTCATTCTATATTTCTCTTATTTGCCTAGAAGTGGTAGCAGTGGTCAGGAAAAATTCAAAGCGTTCTCCTAAGATACCCCCTCTGTTAATCCCACCTTCTCCAATTTCTGGTCTTCCTCTTATGTAGGCTGGAGATAAGCAATAGATAGGAGGCACAATTTTTGCTGACTCTCAGCAATTCTCCATGGACGAGTCTAGTGTCTAGCATATTTTTTTCCCAGAAGGCATGAGTACTTATCACTCACTATGCTCAACCATGAAGACTTAGTTAAGCCTCTGAGAATACAATGAAAATCAATTTAACATGCTGGTATGAACATGAGAGGTGGACAATAAAGAAAGCAGAGTGCCGAAGAATTGATGCTTTCTGACTATGGTGCTGAAGAAGACTCTTGAGAGTCCCTTTGAAAGCAAGGGGATCAAATCAGTCAATCTTAAAGGAAATCAACCCTGAATACCCTTTGGAAGGATTGATGCTGAAGTTGAAGCTCCAATAGTTTGGCCACCTGAGTGAACAGTTAACTCACTGGAAAAAGACCCTGATGTTGGGAAAGATTGAAGGAAGGAGAAGAGGGTGACAGGGGATGAGATGGCTAAACGGCATCACCAATTCATTAGACATGAACTTGGGCAAACTTTGGGAGATGGTGATGAACAGGGAAGCCTGGCAAGCTGCATTTCATGGGGTTGTGAAGAGTCGAACACAGCTTGGCAACTAAACAACAACAACATTGGTTGATAAGCTTAGAAGCATTCAATTTTGTTCCATCAATCATACCCAAGAAGTAACAGGATCTCCTTTCTTCTCCAAGAAAGATGATTTCCCATATGGACAAGCTGGTTGACATCTTGGGGCAGGGAGAATGATTATGTTCATCCTCCCTGAACTGGGATGTCTGACTGGTGGTCTCAGAAGCAAAGAATGCCATATTCCATTAGTGATGTCTGTTCTGCATTTGGGAGGGAGAGTTGAGGCTCAAGTACCATGTATTTGCTATCCTTGGATTAGGGTCTTATATTTTTAAAAACCTTATGTAGAAACAACCTCAGTAAATGCTAACCTCCTGCTGGATCATAATAAAGTCCCTCCCAGACTAGCATGAGAATATGAACCACTCCATCACTGTATATTTTTCTACATCATTCATGTTAATGAGATTTGCCTAAATAGACAAATACAAATGTGCATACATTTTCAGCCTTTCTCCAGGGGATAAACATGTTTGGGGGCATTTTATCTGCAAAATTGGATCTGATCCAATTCTGGGCCTTGCCAGATATTTACTTAGGGAAAATTGAAAACAATTCTGTTCTATACAAACTTTTCAGTGAGCTCAATATCCCCTCACAGAGAGGTCAACCCTGCCCACTGTCGCATGACCACACATCCTCGCCTGGACTCGAGGCCATATGGCCATGAAACCATCTAACCAATCAGAGCTGGTAACCAACTGGGCTGCCTGCCAAGCACAGACACCTAGTGATGGTTGTTCATGTCAATGATTCAAAATCTCTAGTCCAAATTTATTTCTAAATCCTCATGAATAGAATACTTAACAAGCCACATAAGCCCATTTAAAAATGTGACTCACCCATGGTTAATGAGCAACAATAAAATAATACAGTTATAATCCATTGTATAAATGTCTACAAGTAGGAAAGAACTTGACAAGGGCAAAACATGAGAATCAAATTATGCAAATAGAGGGGGGGAAATGGCTTTCTCCAGAAAAATTTAGTTTGTTTAATGCTTGAATTTTGGCTAGTTTCACGGGCCCCAGAGAAGCTTCTGAGCCTAAGGGTGAGAGAAAAAGATATGTGTTTATTCATCCAGTTATTTCCTACCTGGAAGCAAAGTGAAAGATATGGTTTGATTACCATTATCATCTGAAGTCAAGATAATGTTGAAAAATCCAAAGTCTAAGTAGCCTTAGGATCTTTGGCTATTAGAAGAGAAAATTTCCTTAAGATCCTGTGGCCCACTCCCTGGTGAAATCCAGAGAGATATAAGTGATTTCTCCAACACCACACAGCTAGTTGATGACAAAGCAGGACCAGCATCCTGGGGCCCAGACTTTTCTCATCAAATGCTTCTTCCTGGACCCTACTTGCATTCTCTTGATGGAAGCCCAGGTCTTAACATTCTTCATGCCTTTCAATTTTTTGCTAAAAAAGATGTTCTTCTAAGTTGATAGAAGACTCATGAAGTATTTCATCACCTCCCTGGGTTTCATATTCATCCCAGTTTAGGGGCTATTGGACTTACATCACTGCTATGGCTCTCTAAAGGAAACTACTTCTGGAGATGTGACCTCCCATGGGCCAAGAGGTCTGGGAAAATGATGCCAGGACAGCATTAGCAAGAGACACATGCTGAAGGAGGATGAGTTCTTCTCTCAGAATCTCACCTGCAAAATTCAATTCTCTATTATTTCACATGCAATCAGGGCTTTGTAAACCCTTCGCTTCCAGAATGGAAAAAAAAAAGCTTCTCTACAGCCTATTAAAAGAAGCATCCCCTGAATTAATCAAATTAATGAGGAAGAAAATCAATAAAGGTAATTATCTCAAATACATTCAAGAAAATAAACAACTTATTTACTGAACTATTTGCTGTGCCACTAGGTGCTTTGACTTCAAAATGCAGTTTTAATGAGGTACAGGCTGCATACATGAGCACAGACTAGAAAGGAGTTGACATGAAGATTTCTAAAAACAATAATGCTCAGTGTGGGCACAGAAGATATGCACACTCATACATACTCCAAGAGTGAGCTTAAGTTGAAACAACTTTCTCAAAAAGTAATTTGGCAATATGTATCAAGAGACTTAAAAATGTCCACACTCCTTTATTCAGAAATTCTGTTTCTAGGGAATTTATTTTAAGGAGATAATCAAAGAAGTGCTCAACTTTTTTTGTTGAAGACCATTCAATAGTTCTATAATACAAAGGAAAAATAAAAGGAAACAACTAATAGTAAGGAGGGAGTGGATATTCCTGGGGGTTTTCTGCTAGTCATATCCTAAGGCCTTTCCCGTTTGGGGACAGGCCCTATTGGCTGAGTCTTGATGAGACACAGGGCCCAAATTCTTCCTATAAAAGTCTGTTCCCTTGTAGGTAGGGTGGGACAGACTTTATAGGCTTGACCAGAAAGATGCTCCTCAGAAACACTGAGACCTAAGGCATTGTTTCTGTGGTTAACCCTAAATAGGGTTCCTCTGCTGAACCTATCTTGATTCCTGCCCTTGTTCTTAGCCTATTTTCCCAGCCCTTCCATAGATTCTATGACTACCTAATACTATTCCAGTAAATTCCTCTTCCACTTAATTTAGCCAGGGCTGGTTTTGGTGGCTTGGAAACAAAAACTCTGATGGACACAAAGAGAATGATCAAATACATTATGAAACATCTACTCAATACATTCTTTGCAGCCAAAGATGGAGAAGCTCTATACAGTCAGCAAAAACAAGACTGGGAGCTGACTGTGGCTCAGATCATGAAATCCTTATTGCAAATTCATACTTAAATTGAAGAAAGTGGGGAAAACCACTAGACCATTCAGGTATGAACTTAATAAAATCCTTTATGATTATACAGTGGAAGTGACAAATAGATTTAAGGGACTAGATCTGATAGACAGAGTGCCTGATGAACTATGGACGGAGGTTCGTGACATTGTACAGGAGACAGGGATCAAGACCATCCCCAAAAAAAAGAACTGCAAAAAAGCAAAATGGCTGCCTGAGGAGGGCTTACAAATAGCTGTGAAAAGAATAGAAGCAAAAAGCAAAGGAGAAAAGGAAAGATATACCCATTTGAATGCAGAGTTTCAAAGAATAGCAAGGAGAGGTAAGAAAGCCTTCCTCAGCAATCAATGTAAAGAAACAGAGGAAAACAATAGAATGGGAAAGACTAGAGATCTCTTCAAGAAAATTAGAGATACCAAGGGAACATTTCATGCAAAGAAGGGTTCAAAAAAGGACAGAAACAGTATGGATCTAACAGAAGCAGAAGATATTAAGAAGAGGTGGCAAGAAGACACAGAAGAACTGCACAAAAAAGATCTTCATGACCCAGATAATCAGGATGGTGTGATCTCTCACCTAGAGCCAGACATCCTGGAATGTGAAGTCAAGTGGGCCTTAGGAAGCATCACTATGAACAAAGCTAGTGGAGGTGAAGGAATTCCAGTTGAGCTATTTCAAATCCTGAAAGATGATGTTGTGAAAGTGCTGCACTCTATATGCCAGCAAATTTGAAAAACTCAGCAGTGGCCACAGGACTGGAAAAGGTCAGTTTTCTTTCCAATCCCAAAGAAAGGCAATGCCAAAGAATGCTCAAACTACTGCACAATTGCACTCATCTCACACGCTAGTAAAGTAATGCTCAAAATTCTCCAAGCCAGGCTTCAGCAATATGTGAACCATGAACTTCCAAATGTTCAAGCTGGTTTTAGAAAAAGCAGAGGAACCAGAGATCAAATTGCCAACATCCGCTGGATCATTGAAAACGCAGGAGAGTTCCAGAAAAACGTCTACTTCTGCTTTATTGACTATGCCAAAGCCTTTGACTGTGTGGATCACAATAAACTATTGGAAATTCTGAAAGATATGGGAATACCAGACCACCTGGTATTGAGAAATCTTGAGAAACCTATATGCAGGTCAGGAAACAACAGTTAGAACTGGACGTGGAAAAACAGACTGGTTCCAAATAGGAATAGGAGTACATCAAGACTGTATATTGTCACCCTGCTTATTTAACTTATATGCAGAGTACATCATGAGAAACGCTGGGCTGGACGAAGCACAAGCTGGAATCAAGATTGCCAGGAGAAATATCAATAACCTCAGATATGCAGATGACACCACCCTTATGGCAGAAAGTGAAGAAGAACTGAAGAGCCTCTTGATGAAAGTGAAAGAGGAGAGTGAAAAAGTTGGCTTAAAGCTCATCATTCAGAAAACTAAGATCATGACATCTGATCCCATCACTTCATGGCAAATAGATAGTGAAACAGTGGAAACAGTGGCTGACTTCATTTTTCTGGGCTCCAAAATCACTGCAGATTGTGATTGCAGCCATGAAATTAAAAGACTCTTACTCCTTTGAAGGCAAGTTTTGACCAACCTAGACAGCATATTAAAAAGCAGAGATATTACTTTGTCAATAAAGGTCCGTCTAGTCAAGGCTACGGTTTTTCCAGTGGTCATGTATGGATGTGAGTGGTGGACTATAAAGAAAGCTGAGAGTTGAAGAATTGATGCTTTTGAACTGTGGTGTTGGAGAAGACTCTTGAGAGTCCCTTGGACTGCAAGGAGATCCAACCAGTCCATCCTAAAGGAGATCAGTCCTGGATGTTCATTGGAAGGACTGATGTTGAAGCTGAAATTCCAATACTTTGGCCACTTGATGCGAAGAGCTGACTCATTTGAAAAGACCCTGATGCTGGGAAAGATTGAGGGCAGGAGGAGAAGGCACAACAGAGGATGAGATGGCTGGAAGGCATCACCAATTCAATGGACTTGAGTTTGGGTAAACTCTGGGAGTTGGTGATGGACAAGGGAGGCCTGGCATGCTGCGGTTCATAGGGTCACAAAGACTTAGACACGACTGAGCACCTGAACTGAACTGAATCAAAATCCACGTTATCAATACATATTTAAAGGCATGGAAAACATTGGGGTGCACGTGTCTCTTTCAGATCTGGTTTCCTCAGTGTGTATGCCCAGAAGTGGGATTGCTGGGTCATATGGCAGTTCTATTTCCAGTTTTTTAAGAAATCTCCACACTGTTTTCCATAGCGGCTGTACTAGTTTGCATTCCCACCAACAGTGTAAGAGGGTTCCCTTTTCTCCACACCCTCTCCAGCATTTATTGCTTGTAGACTTTTGGATAGCAGCCATCCTGACTGGCGTGTAATGGTACCTCATTGTGGTTTTGATTTGCATTTCTCTAATAATAGTGATGTTGAGCACCTTTTCATGTGTTTGTTAGCCATCTGTATGTCTTCTTTGGAGAAATGTCTGTTTAGTTCTTTGGCCCATTTTTTGATTGGGTCATTTATTTTTCTGGAATTGAGCTTCAGGAGTTGCTTGTATATTTTTGAGATTAATCCTTTGTCTGTTTCTTCATTTGCTATTATTTTCTCCCAATCTGAGGGCTGTCTTTTCACCTTACTTATAGTTTCCTTTGTAGTGCAAAAGCTTTTAAGTTTCATTAGGTCCCATTTGTTTAGTTTTGCTTTTATTTCCAATATTCTGGGAGGTGGGTCATAGAGGATCTTGCTGTGATTTATGTCGGAGAGTGTTTTGCCTATGTTCATCGCAGCACTGTTTATAATAGCCAGGACATGGAAGCAACCTAGATGCCCATCAGCAGATGAATGGATAAGGAAGCTGTGGTACATATACACCATGGAATATTACTCAGCCGTTAAAAAGAATTCATTTGAACCAGTCCTAATGAGATGGATGAAACTGGAGCCCCTTATACAGAGTGAAGTAAGCCAGAAAGATAAAGAACATTACAGCATACTAACACATATATATGGAATTTAGAAAGATGGTAATGATAACCCTATATGCAAAACAGAAAAAGAGACACAGAAATACAGAACAGACTTTTGAACTCTGTGGGAGAATGTGAGGGTGGGATATTTCAAAAGAACAGCATGTATACTATCTATGGTGAAACAGATCACCAGCCCAGGTGGGATGCATGAGACAAGTGCTCGGGCCTGGTGCACTGGGAAGACCCAGAGGAATCGGGTGGAGAGGGAGGTGGGAGGGGGGATCGGGATGGGGAATACGTGTAAATCTGTGGCTGATTCATATCAATGTATGACAAAAAAAAAAAAATAAAAAAAAAAAAGCTGCCCGGAGCACCATAAAAAAATAAAATAAAATAAAGGCATGGAAAAGACAGCGTTGAAAGTACATAGAGATTATGATCACAGTTCTAAAACCTATGCATATCTATTTAATCATAATTATTACCTTATCTCTATATATATATATCTACCAACATATCTATGTGAATAGGAAAAAAAAACCCACTAGAATAAAATACACATAAATGCTAACAGTTCTTTTACCTGCGGAGGATTATAGCTGTACAGGATGCTTCTCCACCACCCAAGCCATTTTATGTTCAGACCTGCATCTGCATTCAGAAGCATCTGTCACTGTTTCCAGAAAGCCTTTGACAACCAAGGTTAGGCCTCCTCCTCCCTGGTGGCTCAGATGGTAAAGAATCTGCCTGCAAGGCAGGAGACCCGGGTTCAATACCCTGGTCAGGAAGATCCCCTGGAGAAGGGAATGGCAACCCTTTTGAGTATTCTTGTCTGGGAAATCCCGCAGACAAAGGAGTCTTGTGGGCTTACAGTTCATGGGGTCACAAAGAGTCGGACATGACTAACATTTTTACTTTCAGTGCTTTGAGAGCACCTAATACAGCCTTACAGAATAACAGCAAATTGCTATCACTTGTATGCCTGACTATTTTTATTGTTCACTCTCTATTCCTGATGCTCACACACTGCCTCTCCATCGGAGACATTTGAAAAATCTGTAGAATAGACACACACAAGAATTGTTGTTATAATTTAAAAATGATGGTATTATATTAAAAATAAAGGGCTAGGAACAGAAGATATTTGGGTGAGAAGCAGACAGACAGAAAACTTTTACTGTAATAGTGAGTAAATTACATATGACAGTGGATTGACTATTTTGGACCTGGTGAAACAGATGTTGTGTTGTCTGGTACACTAGATTGGTGTGGACAGACACACCATGGCTTTTTCTTCTTGGTCTAAATCCTTGCAACAACTGCCTCTGCTCTCCATATTTTCTTTGCTACCAGAGATATTGCCTGTCCATCCAGCAGCTTCTGTCCTCCAAGTATGTCTTCTGAGATTACCATCAGCTAAATATCGCATTGTCTTTGGATGATTTTCCTACAATGTAACTCCCCACCACATTTTCAGTGCCTTTCTAGTTCCAGACATGCTACAGACTGTTAATCTACCCTTGCCTTTGCCTTGCCCAAGGAAATTGAAAATAAACTTTCATTTCCTAGTCGAGGGATATGAGTGCTTTGTGTAGTTCGGAGAAAAAAGAAAGATTATTGGTCAATGGAATTAGGGAATATTAGGAGAGTTCCTTAAGTTAATGAAGTTACACAGTAATTGGTCATTTGTCCACATATTTGGACTTCATTCCAATGAGCAGAGGTTTTGTCAACATCTGAGATCTGTTTGATACCTGGCCTCAATCTGTCAGTCATTCCAGTAACCATATTCATAGACTTCAGATCTGAATCCTGAATTCCATCAAAAGTTTTCAAATGGCCTTGAAGATGCTACTGAAGCCATTCTTAAAGTTAGTTACCTCTCTGACTACATAAAAATGAAAGAAAAAATTTCTTTGGGGCAAGTCAACAATCTCTGGAAGGATAATAAAAGCTTTCAGAATTCCAGAAGCCCAAGCCTGAGCATCTGGGAGCAAAAGTGGATAAGTCTTTACTGTTAAGTGTGAACGCCTGAAGGAATTTAACAGATGTCTTTGGAGCTGCTCAGTGAAGTACTAGAATGAGTCTAAGTGTGATGCTAAACTGAATGGAGAAGGCAGAACGAATTGTTATTTCTGTGAACACATTGACTTTCAGCAGTTTGGTTTTTTTGTTTTAGTTTTTATTCCCTCTTTGGGGAACTATTTTACTGTAAAAACATATAAACTAGCAAAAAACAGTCAACAAATATTTATTGTGTATCTGCTATGTGATAAGAACTGGATTCCATATACTAAAAAGAAATGGCCCCCACATGCACATAAATATTTATGTATTTTATGTCTTTTTTACACCTATTTACAATCATTTCTTGTATATAAATGTTTTCTTTTCCCTCAACATTAGTATGTGTCACATTTTCCAGTGTTTCCTCATGGTTTTCATGGTCAACAACTTAATTCTGACAAGTGAACATTACTCTTCTAAAGGACAAATTACTGCTAC
This sequence comes from Cervus elaphus, assembly GCF_910594005.1. Taxonomy (NCBI): domain Eukaryota; kingdom Metazoa; phylum Chordata; class Mammalia; order Artiodactyla; family Cervidae; genus Cervus; species Cervus elaphus. The sequence goes on along the minus strand of NC_057823.1, from coordinate 71,737,581 downwards.
AGTAAATGAGACCAAGGAGAACATTTTTGGCATATAGCAATTTTTTCTCCCATTGTAGTTGTTTCCTGGAGTAAATCCTTGGAAATGAGATTCTTGCATCCCTGAAAAATCAAATATAGTAGATGTATACTGCTCCATTTTGATGACACTGGAATTCATTGTAGCACTGCTTCCAGCTGAGTCTGGATACTGCTTCAGAATCTTTCTTAACACAATATTCCGAGCACTCTTTAACATTCAGCCTCAGTAACCAGCCCTGGCAAACAAATTTATAATTTTGATAGGTACATCATACCAAAATATTACCTTGGAGATATGTCAGGGGGCAATGCCACTTTCATTTACTTTCCCTTCCTAGGAAACCAGCAGATTTCCCTTTAACTGACTCAATCTTCCCTGTGGTTCCTGTGGTCACTCTTGTGTTTCTAAATATTCAATACCCCCCTCCCTGAACATGGTGTTCATTCAGAGCTCAACATACCATGATGCAAACTGCCTTTCTAGATGCAGTGAATTTCTCCTGGGTTTAAACAAGAGCAGTAAATTTCCTTTAGCTAAACTGGCAGCCTTCCTGACAGCTCAATGACCACCAGCAATGGGAAAGACACCTCCCAGAGCAGTGAGAAAGAGGCCCTGACATCTTTGTGATTTAAGTTAGAGAAAACAAGTTTAAACCAAGAGGCCACCAAGGGTCAGTATTAAGCTCCCTCCCGCCTGGCACAGTCAGTGACCTTCACATAGGAAGAGGCATGACTGGCTCTTGCAGTTACTTTTCCAGCAGTGTCAGGGCGTGGCCAATGCCCAGCTTCCTCTCCATCCACACCTAAAGCCTCTAGCACCCTAAAAGAAATCTTTAAGTATTGCTGTCTATTTCAGAATTTCTCCATGCTCTGCTTCTTTTCACTCCAAACTTTATGACTCATTTTTTCTGATTTCCCTGGTGTGGGAGACATCTGTTACTTTGCTTTATCTAATCTCTCTCTCCTCTGGTTCACTGGATCACAGCCTCCCTGTGCACACACCTCCATTCATGGCATCACTGCTGCTTCATTAGGCTTCCCTTGTTTATCAGTGGGACTGCCAATCCAGTTCCATGCTCATCTCTCTGAAATAATTAGTATATGGCTCATCCTCATCTCCCTGGCTGGAGAGATTGGTTCAAATGCAGGGCAAGAGACCCAAGGCAGAGTAATAAGTCTCTTCCAGAGTTCTAAGTCTTCTGAACTCAAGGTCCTCTGTTTTTCTCCCAAGGTTGCTAGATTTGGTTATTATGAATTTAGAGGTGACTGTGGACATGACCCTATGTCCTCAGCCACATGGTAGAAGCTCAGCCATAGCAGAAGAGAAGGAGGCCTATCTACAGAGATGGGGGAATGGTCTATTGACAAATGCAGAGCTCTGCATCTAGTATAGCCAAGGAAAAGGAACAGGTTTCAAGTGCCTCCTTTATCCCAATGCACTCAGAGCCTGTCCTTGCCCCAGCAAAAGAAGTGAGGTTGGCATGACCACTCTGAGAAAGTACTAGTTCACTGGTATAAGTCACTAGGTCACTCCATTGCACTGGGTGGAGTGAAAGGAACATGGTCTGAGGTAGAGCCAGCTGGTCTTCTTGGTATTTAAAATGCTGGCCTCTGTGTGGAGGTTCCTCAGAAAACTAAAAAGAGAACTACCATATGATCCAGCAATCCCACTCCTGGGCATACACCCAGACAAAATTATAATTCAAAAAGATATACACACCCTTATGTTCATAATAGCACTACTCACAATAATCAAGACATGGAAACAACCTAAATTCATGCTCATTGATAGAAGAATGAACAAAGAAGATGTGGTATATATATACAATGGAATACTACTCAGCCATAAAAAAAGAATGAAATAATGCCACTTACCAGACCACCTGACTTGCCTCTTGAGAAACCTGTATACTGGTCAGGAAGCAACAGTTAGAACTGGATGTGGAAAAACAGACTGGTTCCAACTAAGGAAAGGAGTACACCAAGGCTGTATATTGTCACCCCGCTTGTTTAACTTATATGCAGAGTATATCATGAGAAACGCTGGGCTGGATGAAGCACAAGCTGGAATCAAGATTGTCAGGAGAAATATCAGTAACCTCAGATATGCAGATGACACGACCCTTATGGCAGAAAGTGAAGAAGAACTAAAGAGCCTCTTGATGAAAGTGAAAGAGGAGAGTGAAAAAGTTTACTTAAAACTCAACATTCAGAAAACTAAGATCATGGCATCCAGTCCCATTACTTCATGACAAATAGATGGGGAAACAGTGGAAACAGTGGCTGACTTTATTTTTTGGGCTCCAAAATCACTGCAGATGGTGATTGCAGCCATGAAATTAAAAGATGCTTGCTCCTTGGAAGGAAAGTTATGACAAACCTAGATAGTATATTAAAAAGCAGAGACATTCCTTTGCCAACAAAGTCCCATCTAATCAAAGCTATGGTTTTTCAAGTAGTCATGTATGGATGTGAGAGGTGGACTATAAAGAAAGCTGAGTGCCGAAGAATTGATGCTTTTGAACCGTGGTGTTGGAGAAGACTCTTGAGAGTCTCTTGGACAGCAAGAAGATCCAACCAGTCCATCCTAAAGGTAATCAGTTCTGAATATTCATTGGAAGGACTGATGTTGAAGCTGAAATTCCAATACTTTGGCCACTTGATGCGAAGAACTGACTCATTTGAAAAGACCCTGATGCTGGGAAAGATTAAAGGCAGGAGGAGAAGGGGACGACTGAGGATGAGATGGCTGGATGGCATCACTGACTCAATGGACGTGCATTTGAGTAAACTCTGGGAGTTGGTAATGGACAGGGAGGCCTGGCATGCTGCGGTCCATGGGGTCGCAAAGAGTCGGATATGACTGAACTGAACTGAACTGATGGATACAACTAGAGATTATCATACTAAGTGAAGTAACTCAGAAAGACAAAGACAACTATCATATGATATTACTTATATGTGGAATCTAAAATATGGCACAGCTGAACCTATCTCCAAAGCAGAAACTGACTCAAAGGCAATGAGAACAGACTTGTGGTTGCCAAGGAGGAGGGAGATGGGGGAGGAAAGGACTGGGAGTGTGGCATTAGCAGATGTAAACTATTATGTATAGAATGGATAAACAACAAGGTCCTACTGTATAGCCCAGGGAACTATATTCAATATCCATGACAAACCACAGTGGAAAAAGAATATTTTAAAAAAAAAAGAATATCTATATGTGTATAACTAGGTCACTTTGCTGTACGGCAGAGATTGGCACAACATTATAAATTAACTATAATTAATAAATAAATACACAGCTGACTTCTTAGCAGAGGTCTGAACTGAGTGAGTCAGCCTCAAAATTGTTTTTCATAAGCATACAGAGGGACAACTTTTTAGTCATTCACAAATTTTAGGAATATCCCCTAACCACCCCTAAATTTTTGTCAGTAAGCTTCTTCCCCTAAGAAGGCAGTTTCTCTGGGACACCAGCATCAAATGCTTCCTTTTGGCAGAGCAGCAGAGTGATTAATGAGCAGATTAATTCGTCTGCCAATTGAGTGTGCTCACCATCCCCTGGACATTTCTTCTGCATACCCAATTCTTTCACTCAGTGCCCTTCCTCCTTTCTGCCATTGATTCCAGGGACATTCAAGTTTTTTAACTGCCACTTGTCATCCAAAATCCATGTGTGGGCATGGACTGGCTGCTGAAGTGATTTATTGATCAGAATGGTGGATGAGAGACTCCACATTTGGTATATGACTTTTGGATATGATTCAGTTGTTAGTCAAGTGTTCATGGAAGGTTTATTGAGATTTATTTTTCTTTTTGTCAGTAATCCCATAGAAGACTCAGGTTTTATGAGTTTATTTTAGTGGGGTGAAATTAAAGGACATCTAGATCATATCATTTATTTATATATTTGACTTCAATGACAATTACCGCTTGATTCAAAAGTTCTAGCCAGCACCCAACTGAAGTGATGACAGATAATTCTGCTCCCATGGCCATAGCCCTCCATAGCTACTTGGGGAAACATTTCACTTATACAAGGTCAGATGAGCTATGTTCCACACTCAGAGAGGCCACAGATAGATGGAGGAGATGACTCTAGGTGTCCCTCCTCCATGAAGCCTTCTCTGAGCTCCTCTTTGTTTTGTGTTTCTCATTAGCTTTTGATAATGTGCTGCTTCTCATGCATAAACATTTACTGGGCAGACACCAAGTGCCAGACACTCTGGTAGGTATTGTGAGGAATCCTTTCCCCTTCTCCCTCCAGGAGGGACATACTTCTCTCCCTCTCTACCCATTCCTCCACACAGGAAGGGAGGCTAATCCTACTGATCATCCCTTGACATTTTGCTGTCAGCAGGGTTACTCCTTCTGGTTCTGCTGGCCCATCCCAGCTGGATGGTGGCAAGCTTGCCATTCTGGTCCACATCGCTGGTTGGGCAAATGGACATGGGATCTGCTGCATGTCTTCCGCTGCTTATCAGCATGCCTGAGTGCATGGGTCCCCAGATTCATATTCAACATACACAGAAGAGGCCTAATTAGCCTTGAGCCTGGGCCAGATATTCTAGTCCAGCTTTCACCAAAGCTTCTGCACATGAATATGTATCAGGCACTCACTGGGCTGCTATGACTGTTGAGTCCCATCTAGATACTGAGACTTGTGTCTCTGTCCTCCTTAGTTGGACAGACACATGGGTTGAGTGGCAGATCTCCAACTGCCACTACCAGGCAGTACTGGTATCAATAACAGCACTCTTTCTTTTTAGGGTGAAAGGTGACCATAATAATAAAAGAATCACCCAGAGTTTAGAAAATGTACCCATCTCAAACTATTTTGTGATAGTCTTGTCTGGGCCACAGGACCTGACCAAAGTTCCTTGAAGCAAGCAGATGGCGTTTTCTCTGAAGAGAAATAGCATTCCCACTGCCAGTGCTCCTGGAAAGAGGCCAGTCCTTACACATGCATGAGAGGAAACACCTTCTGCTCTCTGGGGTTCGAAAGATACCTAGAACACTGCCAGAAAGAGGGAGGTCAGAAGTGTGAAGTTGCTGCTCCAGGTAACACAGAGGCAGTCTGTAAGCAAGGTGAATCTGCCCTAGATCCAGAGGCAGTTCTATCCCCTGTAGTATTACTCTTGCATGTGTCCTTCTCTTCCACTGTTCCCAGTCATCACTACGTTCTCCTTGGAATCTGTATACTGGCTTCTTGGCACTATGGGAATTGAAGGACCAGGTTTCTGTTCAACCTAAATATATACAGAGAGGGCAGATAGCCTACCCTTAGAGCCAGAGGGGGTAGAGCAAGAACAGGCTGCAATGGATGACAACATAGTGACAGAACCAGGGGCCGGGAGGAAGATCAGCGATGTGGCTACTGAGATGGCACAACACCATGAAGAGCATCTCTTCATCTTTGCATTACTCGTAAGAGTCAAAGCCCCGGGTAGAAGGGTGTCAAGCCCGGAGCATGTGTCCATACCTTAGCTGTTGGGGTTGGGAGAAGACAGAGAGGAGTTCCACCAGGAAGGCAGAGCACTGCCGCCCCCCAAGACCTCACACAGTGGGGCATTCCCTCTCCTTAAACAGAAAGCAGGGTTAGGAAAATAGTTACACTGAAAATTCTCTACACAAAACCAAGCCCTTCTACTTTCTTTGAAAGCACCAGGAATTTTCCTATTAGTAGCTTATTCTTGAAGTTATGTTGTTGTTATTTAATCTTTAGGAGTTATCGATTAAACTGCAAATGTCTGTGAGGAGCCATAAGTTATTAAACCCATACTGATCAATACCTGAGTATGGGTTTGGACAAATGATACCCAAAGGTGAGTCAGCTGAAGGATGGGCCTGAAGGATGGGATCCTGAGGGCTGGCTCTCCCACTCAAAAGAAGCGCTCTTTCTCCAAAGTAGAAGGTTGTAGTTGTGACTGGTGAGACAGACATTCAATAAAAAACATTATCATTAACCTCTATAACGTGGAAAAAGTATTGAAGATACCAGTGAAAAAGAAAATGGAGCACAATTTGCATTAAGGAAGACAATGATCCAAAGATGGAAAAATTAAAAATTTCATTTTTGTAATAGTACACATAGAAAACAAAGGCCAAAAGAATAATCACCAAACTATTGATAATTAATACATAGAAGGTGAGATGAGAAGATCCTTTTTTTCCTTTGCTAAATTTAAGTTTAAATTTATCAGAGCAATTACTGTAAAACCTTTAGAAAGAAATAGTTTCACAAGGCCTTTGCCAGAAAAGCAAGAGTTTCCCTTTATCAGTCTTTGTATCCCTGACTCCCTCTCCAAGGCTAGTGAGTTTCAGCTCTTTGGAATGTTTCTCCTGTTATTTATTTTCATATACTAAAAAAATTCATGAACTGATATTTCCTGAGCATTCCATTTTAAACATTAGCTATAGACTTCCCACTGTGGCCCTGACCTTCTCACACAGTTCTCCTCCTCATAGGCCCATCCTCTCTCTCCACTCTCCTAACATATTTAGATCATGATTTGGTTAACCATTATCTAGCATTTAAAATACTGTAACTAGGACTTTTCTGGTGGTCCAGTGGTTAAGACTCCACACTCCCAACGCAGGGATACTGAGTTTCATCCCTGGTCAAGGAACTAGATCCCATAAGTCACATCGAAGATCAAAGATCCCACATGCGGTAACTAAGACCTGTCACAGTCAAATAAACAAACAATAATAAAATAAAATACCATAACTGTGTGTGTGTTGCCCATAGAAACGGCCATGCTATGACTTCATTTTCTTTCTTATATGACATTTTGATTTTCCTGGAGTTTCTTGTTTCTGTTGTGATTGTGATTGACATTGTCATTTGCTTAGTTTTCTATGTGCCTATTACTAATTTATCCCCAAACATTCCCTTGGAGCTCTTAAGAATTTCTCTCAGCATACCCAAATCCATTAGCAGTCTCTCAAGGACAGTTTTGCTTAGGGACATCCTCCTAGAACCTTCCATCCTTCAATTCCAACCTGTACTTGGGTGTTCTCTAGACTAGCTAAGCAACTGTCATTTTGGAACCTCTTTCATCAACTGTCTGGGAATTCCCTTAAGCTCTTATCTGTGCCGGATCTCCTATTTCCTATATCCCATGAATTTCTCTTTCTTATTGTACTTATTCAGTGTGGTAGAACATAAAGCTGAGAAAGATTTCTATGGGATGTAAAAATTTTCAAGATTATATGTATCTTCTTTTTTATCCTTCACAATTGATTCACCACTTGTCTGGGAAACCAACTCCAGAATCGAAGTCATTTGCCCTTCGAATGTAGACACTTTTCTGCTAACTTCCATCTTCCAATGGAGCCTTTAAGAAGCCCAATGCCATTCTGATTTTTCTCCTTTGTACATAGCCTTCTTCTTCTCCTTGAAGTTTTAAGAGTTTCTCTGTTTCTGGCATTCCGGAATTTAACAGTGATGCATCATGTGAGGGTCCTGTTACTGTTCTTGTTTTGAACATTTTGGTGGACACTTTGCATCTAGAAACACAGATCCTTCCATTACAGGAAATATCAATTTTTTGATACCAGCTTCTCCTTTAGTTTCCTTTCCCTTTTCCTAGAATTCTTATTAACTGATGTTTGACCTCAGAGATAGATTCTCCATTTTCTCTCTGCTGTCTTTTCTCTCCTCCTTTCCACCTACCTTCAGGGAGATTTCCTCTACTTTACCATACAATCTTTTATTGAAACTTTTATTCCTGTTTATATCTATATATATAGATATAGACACAGATATATATAGTTGCCATGCAACTTCCCTGACCAGAGATTGAACCCAGGCCACAGCAGTGAAAGCCTAGAATTCTAACCCCTAGGCCACCAGGGAACTCCTACCATATTTTTAACTGTCAAAAACTTGAATACTTTTTATGATACCCTATTTTTGCCTCATAGATATAACTTCTTTGCTCTTTGAGGATAATACTAATAACTTTAAACCTTTCTTTTTATCACTGAATTGTCTTTGCTTCCTCCATGTTTTGTTTTCCCCTTTAATTTATTTTGATATCTGTGTTTCAAATTAGAAGCAAGCCTCAGTATTTGACTACACTGAGAGGAGGCTGCTATAGTCTGAATGTTTGTATCCCACAAAATTCATATGTTGAAATCCTAATGCCTGATGAGATGGTATTAGGAGGTGGGGCCTTTGGGAGGTGCTTAGGTCAGAAGGATGGAACCCTCATGAATAGGATTGCTGTTCTTATGAAGAGACCCCACACAGCTCCCTGATCACTTCTACACCATGAGGACACAGTGGAAAGGCACTAGCTGTGAATCCAGAAGAGGGCTCTCACTGAACCATGGCAGCTATTTGAAGCACTGACCAGGAAGTACCCAGTAGCTATAGAACTTTCTCTTGCATTGGTCCATTCCCCTAAGAACCACCATCCAATCTACCTGTGTAGAGATGTGAGACTGACCACAGCATCCTGGGAGCTGAGTGATGGAAAGAAGCTGGAGTCCTCCATAGTCAACGAAAAGCCTTTCACTTAATATCCATTTCCAATGAAGAGTATCACTTCCATGCTCAACTGTGTCCTAAGCCCAGAAACTCAAGTTCAACCTCTCCAAAGAAAACACATTTCATCTTTAGCTAGAATGAGGAAGGGAGAGTTGTCCAGCTGCTCAGGCTAGGAGAGAGGCCCTGTGAGTCTAACTACCCTTTAAACAACTTTTAAACTCTTCCTGTGTTTGGGACACTTGCACTCTGGCTTGCAGAGGAGTCTGCAATTCCTGTATCTCCAATTCCTGAATCTCTAGACATTCTGTGGGATGAATCAACATGCTTTTTATAGCCCCCATGCCCCTTATCTTACAGGCTCCTAGGTCTCAGCTCCCCTAACTCTTTGAGAAGTCCCTTATCACTCCTACCTCACATCTTCCATCCTGCTGACTTCTCATTTTCTTTCTTTGTCTTTATGAGTTTTGCCATCTTCAGTTAATTAGTATCATTTTAGCTGGGTTTAGGGAGGAAACCCAGCTTAATAGTGCTGTTCACTCTGCCACATCTAAATGGAAGTATTCAGGGCACCTTAATTCTTTCTGTTAAAGCACCTTTTTAATGTTATTTATTTTATGTTCAAATAAATATATTTTACCACCTATTATAATTAGGAACAAGTTAGCACCCTAAAGAGCTTTTCTGTAATCTTATTAGCTTTGGCCATATATTTTCTCAGTTAAAACAAAACAAAAAACAAACAGCAGAATACACTAAAAGTACCATATCTGGGACTTCCCAGGTGGTCCAGTTGTTATGACTCCATGTTCCCAATACAGGGCTCATGGGTTCAATCACTGGTTGATGCCACTTGCTACATGGTGTGGCCAACAAAAAAGAAAGAAAAAGTACCATCTCTGCCTATGACAGCTTTTTTACATTAAAAAACATAGCCTGAATCACAGAAAGGGCTGGAGTTTCCTGGCCTATAGAGTCAATTCAGGTTGGAAAAGAGGGAGAGCTGAGTGTGAGACACAGCAGAGGGAAAATGCAAAGAGACGGGGGCTTGGAGGGGGAAAGAGAATGAGGAAGAGTGACCCAAACCAAATTTACCACCTTCACAGTTCTTCTTGGGGGCAGGGCCTGCCCAGGAGAACAAATATCATCTGAATGAAAGTCTCTCCAAAATAGAGTTTGAAAGCCCAGCCAGTGTTGAGCCCAACACCAACAATACCCCAAAATCGCAACAGAACTCAAGAATTAGGGCAGCCCCTGGTAATGAGTTGTGACGGGCTATGACCCACACTTGTACCTGGGGTGGCCAGCGGGGAGGGCCTGTTCACTGGATCTGAGCTAAGGACAACACAGTTTCACCCCTCCACTCCACACCCTCCCTGTTTTACTGACGAAATTTAATTTTCATCTTTGTTTTTTTTTCCCCTGACAGTATCCATTATTCTTGATGAGGCCACAAAAAGCTTCACCTTGTTTCTCTTTGCTTGGGTTCCCTGATTTTATGTGCTTAGGCAGAAACCGAATCTGAAATCCAGTTACCTTTATTCATTTGACTATTGTTCGAAAAGGCAAATAGATAGATTCTGAACCCTATTATGTCCCATCTATCTCCTCCGGCCTCGGGTGCGCTGGAATGCTCCATATCACCCTCGCAGGATGACTTCCTATTAATATTTACCAGACGCCGCTCTCTGTCTAATCCTCTTACCCTCCAACGCGTTTTAGCCACTCACTGCAGCATGAAAACACACCACGGTAACTATGTACTTAAGAGCCTGTGTTCCTGGCCCTTGATTCTGAACCAGAGAGGAAACCAAATAATGATCAACTCATAAAATGAAATGTCCAAACTAGATTTTGTTCTTCCCAAGGCCTAGGCCCCAGGATTATAGTGACTAATGCAGCAAACAGAGTGAAACAGAGATCTGAGGCCCTGGGGGAGAGCGTGGTCTTGGAAGCAAGTCAGGTGGTCAGAGACCTGGGGAGGGGGTCTGCCTGGAGGGGTTCTGTGTTAAGTTAAAGCCACGTGGGGACATCTGGAAAGCACGAAAGTGGTTGTCTCATCCAATTCTATCTTTTTTTTTCTTTTTTTTCTTTCTTATATATTTTTTTTTATTAGTTGGAGGCTAATTACTTCACAACATTTCAGTGGGTTTTGTCATACATTGATATGAATCAGCCATAGAGTTACACATATTCCCCATCCCGATCCCCCCTCCCACCTCCCTCTCCACCCGATTCCTCTGGGTCTTCCCAGTGCACCAGGCCCGAGCACTTGTCTCATGCATCCCACCTGGGCTGGTGATCTGTTTCACCATAGATAATATACATGCTGTTCTTTCGAAACATCCCACCCTCACCTTCTCCCACAGAGTTCAAAAGTCTGTTCTGTACTTCTGTGTCTCTTTTTCTGTTTTGCATATAGGGTTGTCATTACCATCTTTCTAAATTCCATATATATGTGTTAGTATGCTGTAATGTTCTTTATCTTTCTGGCTTACTTCACTCTGTATAATGGGCTCCAGTTTCATCCATCTCATTAGAACTGGTTCAAATGAATTCTTTTTAATGGCTGAGTAATATTCCATGGTGTATATGTACCACAGCTTCCTTATCCATTCATCTGCTGATGGGCATCTAGGTTGCTTCCATGTCCTGGCTATTATAAACAGTGCTGCGATGAACATTGGGGTGCACGTGTCTCTTTCAGATCTGGTTTCCTCAGTGTGTATGCCCAGAAGTGGGATTGCTGGGTCATATGGCAGTTCTATTTCCAGTTTTTTAAGGAATCTCCACACTGTTCTCCATAGTAGCTGTACTAGTTTGCATTCCCACCAACCAATTCTATCTTAAAACCACTGGAGGAAAACCACAATATGTGGTTTCTAGCCTATACTTGCTTCTAGAAATGGTGGCTCCATTCCTTTGGTGCTGGCCCCAAGCAGCCCCAACTGCACACTTTATCAGAAACTAGAAGTCAAGGCAGTGATTACAATGGCCAGGAGGGCAAGGGTGTGATAGGAGAGGGTTAAGGAACAGCTTCTGGGGTCCTGGCAGGGTTCTGTTTTTTTATTGGGTGATGGTTACTTAGGGATATTCAGATGGTGCAAATGCAACAAGCTGTGTACTCATAATATGTGCACTTCTCTATACATATATTATTCCTCAGTAAAGTGAATTAAAATTAAACCAGTGATTTTTACCTTTCTGGAGCGTCTAGAATCACACAGATTTTTGAGAATGCAATAAAGTATGTAGGTCCTTTCCCAGGGAAACTTGCAAACACCCTAAATTTTGCATCTAATCTTAGGAGTGCTTTTGATGACCTGAGTCACAGACAGAGGAGAGCTTTCCAGGGTTCTCTTCCCTCCTCTCTCATTTCTATTTAACTGCTGAGTTCTAGCCATTGCTCCTGGAGACAGGATGCCTGTCTCCATTTCCACACTGCCAGCCTGGCCCCACTCTGGCCTCCACTGTCCCTAATCCATCCCAAGCGCCACTGTTTTCATCACAAAATGTTTCCACTGAAAAGTCTATGCTACGTTCTCTTGGCTAAATGGAACAAATAGAAATATCTTATCTTATCCCAGAACTGTAGACCCTCCACCAGTCCACCCTTTCTTATCTACCCAACCCCATTTCATACTCTTCTCCAACCATAACCTGCAATTTCAGAGAAGTCCCCAATATGTCAATTCACTCCTGCTCTTAAACATTCCATTTTTCTCAGCCGGGAGCCTCTCTCCTTTTGTTAAGCTTATGAGAGACTACAACTACAATCCTGCCTTTCCCCCAGAGCCCTCCTTGACTACAGCAACAAAGAGCTCTCCCACCTTTGAACTCTGTGGCACTTCTCTCTCTGCTTCAATTTCATTACATGATCCTGTATCACTCACTCATTTATTCACTGTTCATTCATTTATTCTGTTTGGAATATCTTTTACTATGTTTGAAATCTATTAATTTTCTATTGTTCTCCCACTATTATAAATAGTGGCTTGAAACAACACAAATTTATTTTCCTACAGTTTTGCAGGTCAGAAGTCCAAAATAAGTCTCACTAGACTACAATCAAGACATCAGCAGGGCTGCATGACTTTCTAGGAGAGTCTCTAGGAGAGAACATATTTTTTGATTTTCTACCTTCTGGAAGAGGCCTACATTCCTTGGCTCATGGTCCCTTTCCTCCATCTTCAAGCCAGCAACTGTGAGTTGAGTACTTTACACATCTCTTTGTTCTGACATCCTCTTCCTGCCTCTGTCTTCTCCATTTAAGAATGCTTGTGATTGTGTTAGACATACCCAGAAAATCCAAGATAATCTCCTTATTCTAAGGTCATCTAATTAACAACCTTAATTCCGTCTATGACTTAACATATAGTCATAGGTTCCAAGGATTAGGATGTGGACATCGTGGGAGGATGGGGGCATTATTCTGCCTGTCACAAATTCTGTAGCCCTTTCTTTTCAATATCTGATTTTATTACTCCATTCTATATAATTTATTTATTCATCCATTTGCTCATTTTACAGTGAACATCTATTATTTCGTGGTCCAGCATCCATAAGCCCCCTTCTAATTAGTATCTCAAATTTTCCCCTGGGAATCACTACCTCTCTCACTGTCAGTCTATATGATCCAGGAGAGGAAACCTCTACTCCAACTCCACCCCTGGCCATGATAACTCTTGGAGGAGTGAATACACGACCTAATCAGAATCAGTGAGATATCTGATAGAATTCATAGGAAAGAGGAGCAGGTTCTTGCCACTGGGGTTAAATTAGGAAGATGAGAACCTGAAGATGCCAAGGAATGCCATGGAAAGCCTGAAAATAAAGCTAACACTTGGCAAGGCAGGGCTGAGTAATGAAAAGATACTGAATATTAATGTCATTGCTTAAGCTCCTGGATCAAGCCACACCTGAAGTTATTAGAGCAACTTCTAGCTCTTCAGTTATAAGGTCCCTAAGTTTCTTTTTGATTAAGTCAGGTTAAATTAGCTTTTTCTTTCACCCCTAAATGAGTTCTAAATGAAACACATTCATTTACTCTTTTATTTAACATGTTCACACTGCACAATTACTCTGTGTTATATACTGGAAACTATAATATAACTTTGCTGTCCTAATAGATTATGAAAGAGTTCAGCATACACAGGTTACCCAAAGTTTGAGGACAGGGAAGCAACTGAGCTGACATGGCAGGAAGAATAGGAGTGTGCCAGGCAAAGGCCGAGGAGATGAATGATAAACTGTATTACAGACAGAAAGTAGAGTATGTGCAAAGGTTAGGAGCAAAAGGCTGTTTGTTTTCCAAGTGTAAGTCTTGCCTCTGCAACCAGACATACGCTCCTTGAGCTTTTAAATCTTCCTAGGCTGTAAACACCATGTAGCACAGAGAATTTGCTCCCAAAAAACTTTGCTGACTAATATCTGGCCTAATATCTGGGGTAATTGAGGCCCAGATTTTCCTTTTCTTCAGTGGCAGGTTACGATTTTATCTATCTAGATTTAGGGTGACATTATAATTATAATAACAATCAGAATAAGAACAATACCAATAATATGAACACTTTTTAAGTCCTTACTATATATCAGACATGATCCTAAGTACTTTACATGTTATTTAATCCTTGAAACTGTCCTTCCAGGTGGCTGTTGTCATCGCCATTTTACATATGAAGATACTGACACAAAGAAAAGATAAGCAACTTCCCGAGTGGCAGACCCTTCTGGTTGAGTAACCAACAGTCATTCCTGTGTCTCTGCCTCACAATCAGAACTTCAGCCTTGTTCAAGGCATCTTGTCTTTCAGGGGAGTGGAGTTCTTCCAGGGGCCCAGGAACTGGCTCTAACTGGCCTAAACCAACAGTGATCCCCTTCGCATTGACAATGATTAGGAATGTAAGGCACAGTTATAGATAGTAAAACATGAGAAGTCTGCTAGGAATCCTTGCTGACCAAAACAAGATACAGAAGAGGCACTTCTTTTTCCTCCGGACATTGTCACTTTCATGCAGTACCTAGACCTGGGGCTGCCATCTTGGGGCCATGAGGGGAGCCACCTAAAAGAACTGGTCAACAGACTAAGGATGGCAATGGGGAAGGAAGAAAAGAAACTATATCCCTAATAGTTTTCCTGAGCTGCTGAATTAGCCAACCCCAGCACTACCCTCCCTCTGGCCTTCTTGTGATATGATAAGTTGCATTTCTTCTCATCTAAGAGGCCATCAGTTGCAAGATGCACCACTGTGTGTGTTGTGTCCAACTAGAAAGAAAAAAATGTTGCCAAGTAACTTATGACACCATACTCTGATCATTTAGAATTTTTATATTATACTTGGTGAAAGAGTACATTTAGACACTTATTCCTAGATTTTTTTTCTACCACTTATTTCTCTTATGTGCATACATGATGCTAAATCACTTCAGTAATGTCCAACTCTTTGCAACCCCATGGACTGTACGCCACCAGGCTCTTCTGTCCATGGAGATTCTCCAAGCAAGAATACTGGAGTGGGTTGCCATCCCCTCCTCCAGGGGATCTTCCTAACCCAGGGATTAAATCAGGGTCTCCTGCTTGGCAGGTGGATTCTTTACCATGGAGTAAATTAGTCAAGGTATTCCTAAGCCTGCTTTCCATTGAAAGTCTAAACTCTCCTGAATGACTTCTGCACTGAGTCATCAATGTTCAAGTTTTTCCATATGCGATGATCCTCTGTTCTATCAAAAGCTTTGGTGATACAGTGTTTCTCAAAAGGGTATCCTTCTGTAATCTTTTAGCTTGGTTTCTATTATTTGCAGTCAAAAGTGGCCCTTCTGATTCACTAAGATCACCAGTATCATATGTGGCAGAGTTTAGATTCAAGCCCAATCATTCTGACTTCAGAATGATTAACTGATCACTGTGCTAAACAACTTTTGTTTCAGCCAACGTGACAGATTTGATGAACGGATAGTAACTCCCTATGAAATGTCGCGTGGAGAGGAACTCTGAGGCCATGACTTATTATCTATGACTGCCATGGAACCCTGGGTGATTTGTTGTATTGTACATGTCATGTACTTCCCTTTCCTAGATAATTATATCAACTCTCAACTTTTATGCAAAGATACAGATTCCTTCAGCTGGAATAAGACCAGCTTCAACCTAAACACGTTAGGACTAACAGGCAGGACTGCTACAAAGGACCATGCAGGTTGTGTATTATGTAATTTCCAAAGAATGCTTATTAACATATTCACTATGGCGTAAGTGGCAGTCCCTAGTTTTGTGCAGTATACAACCTGCACAGTTGTACCTGGAAGTTGTTCAAATACTGATACTCCATTTAAGCACCATGAATACAACCTTCACAGTGAATTGCCATCATTTATTCTGGAATTTTATACCTAGTATAAAGGTCAAGTTATTTTTGTGTCTAATTAAATTTCTCCTATTTAAAATTAAATTCTCTTCTTGAATGACACAGACTTAAGAATAATATAAAGCATTTAGTCTGGCTCTGTAGGGGCTCAATATTCATCAAACATAAGTGAATCATTAAAAATCATTCATATATTTGAAGACAATAATTAAGTCTCCTAGTCTTATTAGCTTCTCCAAGCTAAACAAATCTAATTTACTTAACAAGCGATTATCATGTGCCAGGAACCATGCTCAGCACTTTAGTCTGTGATGTCATTTCATCTTCACTATAACTCTCTGAGGTATATATGCCATTACTCCCACTTTATAGATGAAGATTGTAGTGACTAGAATGCAGGTGCTAAAGCTATACTACCTGAACCCATGTGATCTTGGGTAAGTCACCCAGTCCCTCTGCACTCCAGTTCCCTCACTATGAAATGGAGATAATGACAATGTCTACTTCACAAGATTGCCCCAATATTTGCAGCATTGAACATAATGTCTCACCAGAAAATAACCAACATACTCTTGCTGCTGTTGTATTTCTATAATATGTACTTCTAGCACCCAAGTAAAGGAAGGGACTGAGCAAGGAATTGAACTGCAGGATTTCTTCCCTCTCTGCCTTTCTAACTCTATCCCAGATTTAAAAAGCACCTTGAGGCTATGTCATCACCTTCTCATTTTGCAGACAATGGACCCGAGGTCCATTGTGGGTCATTATCATCCACGCTGCTAACAGTGAGAATCTGGCTCTCTGTACAGTCACTTGCTCCTCTTACCACTTGCTACCTATATTAATGCTTTGAACCTGATCTCAGGGCCAAGTTTTCAGCCTCCCACTGGGATAAATGGAGAGATTTTTGAGAAAAAAAAATTGGCCAACTTGTATAGGACCACTTGGAGTCATTCTGCTTTATGGCATTGCCAGAGATCCTCCTCCCACCAGGCCAGGCTGGTCAAGAGCCCAAGGAGTTCCCAGGCCTGGCACCTGCTTACAGACCTGGTACACTGCCCTGCCCAGGAGCCAGCACATGTTGGGACACTCCAGAGACCCACAACAATTACAGGGCACCACTCATTTGCCCCAGGGACTTCTTATATGAATTAGTATCTCCTATTAAAAATGAAATCCAAGATAATAAATTGTCCTTAAGGGCTCAGATGTCTTTAATCATGGTTTTATCTTCTCCCTCAGGCTTGGTGACTCCTAATGAGTTCCAGCTCACATCCTGGATGAATTATCGTTGGAGGAGTGTGTGCACTCAGTGAAAATAAACTAACAGTAAGATTCGTGTTTATTCTTTAATTCACTCCATCCAAAAATAGTTTCCTTTTTAAAGAACATTTTTCATATAGAGAAGTGAATACTGACTAACCCTTTCTGCTTCGCACCAAAAATGAAAGAGAGAGACAAATACCCACAGTTGGATTTATGACTGTTGATAGATAGAGTAATGTGAACTTGAAATATCTGAGACCTCTGACCAGTTTTTTCACATCCTGAGCCTCAGTTTACTCATCCTCAGAATGAGGATGGTAATATCTACCTCCTATAGCTCTTGTGAGGATTCATGTAAGTAAACTAGTTCAGTATATAGTAGTAAACATTAGGTTTCAATATATAGTAGTAAAAATAATAGTAAATATTATTTTATAATGCTATGCAAAGTTGCATATGCATTAAATTTGGGAAATCCATCCTGTTTTTCCATTGATTTATATCATTTCAGAAGTACTTCACCTTTTTTCTTCATTCCTCCTGCATCTATAGTAGATGAGGCCTCCTACTATTTTTCTGCTTCACTCTTCCTTCCATCCAATAGTCATGATCTATAAGCAAATTCTTAAATGCCCTAGGGAGCAAACGCTCAAAGGAATCCCATATTGAAGCAAAGTAGTTGCCTATAAAGTGCATAATCACCTCTTAATCGATCTGGCTTGTAAATTAGTATATTGAGTTTCTATAAGTTGAACCCACACTGTGGGAGTCATCCCATTTCAGTTTCCTCAGCATCCTTATTTGGTGCAAAATAAGTTAAGTGGAATTGCTTGCACTCCCAGGAAAGGAGTAGGTTTTCCTGGTTTTGTTGTTTTTTCCATGGTTCCTTCCTCTTCCTGCCTTTGGAAGAGGAAAGGGCTTCAGGGCAGGGTCAATGTTAGCTGTGGTGAAGGATGGTTCTTCTGTGAGTGTGTGAATCTGAGAGTGGGTGTTGGAGAAAGGAGCTGAACTTCTGAACTGGAGCCTGGGTATGAGTAAAGATGGAGTCACTGACAGGAAGAATCCCTTGTTCAAAATAGCTGCCACCTGTCTCACCAGCACCTCCTGTCTCTTCCCTCATGTGCTCTCACAGGGCCACCTTGACTCCACCAAGAAGGAACTAGGAGCCAGAAGGACTCTGTCAGTCACTCAGTCATGTCCGACTCTTTGTGAGCCCATGAACTATAGCCCACCAGGTTCTTCTGTCCATGGGATTCCCCAGGCAAGAATCCTGGAGTGGGTTGCCATTTTCCTCTCCAGGGGATCTTCCCAACCCAGGGATTGAACCTGGGTCTCCCACCTTGCAGGCAGGCTATTTACCAACTGAGCCACCAGGGAAGACTCTAGTCTAGAATCTAGAAGGACTCTAGTCAAGGGCATTATGTTTTTCCCCTCAGCTTGGCAGGGCAACTCCTTCTCTAGTTTCTCTGTTGATTAAAAGATGAATATGAATATGTGCTCCCTTGAAGAAACCATGGAGTCTACTAATGAAGCCTCAGCCATTATTCATGGGCTTAACATCCACCTTGGTCCTGGCAGGCACTTTGGATTATGAGGAGGCTCTGTGAGGAAAAAGCCAAGAGTAGGAGACTAGAAAAGAAAATATTTAAGGATTTTTACCTAAACTCCTCTTGTGGATATAAAGTTCTCAGTCAAAATTTTGAAACCTCTGTTCTTGCAAATGTTAAAAAAAAAAAAAACTCAAACCACATTACAATAATGCCATCGTTTCTCTGGCAAAGCACATCTCTATGGGTAATTTATTACATTGAATTGAATACTCTCCCTTTTCCCTCTCCTTCTTGTCTCCCTTGAGGGGGAAGCTAAATTACCAGAAAGATTTTTTCCCAAATCACCCCCTGGCCTCATGGGAAGGTCATCTGTTCCAGACAAAGCCTGTCATCCTGGTAGGTCCAGGTACCACTCAACATCACAGCTGACCTTAGCCTCGATATGTCGTCCTGCTAGTCTTGGATGGTAGCTTCTCCCTTGTCATTCCTGCTTCTAAAGTGCCCACAGCCAACGGAATAGTGGCACAGAGCATGCAGGTTTGCCTCCCTGTGACTCAGCATCTTTCTGGCTCTGCTGATCCTGAGGCCCCAACCATGGCTCATCCACAGTAAAGACTCTGCCATGACATCACCTTAAATCACATCACAGTGACCCCCATGGCTGGCACCTGACTTTGACTTTTTAACTACCTTCCTCTCCTCTATTAAGGGACATTTTCAGGTCGCATCCACCCACTCTGTACTCGAAAGAGACTCAGAGGCAAGATGCAGGGGAGATATCACAAGCCTCTGCTACTCAAAAATGCTGCCATTTCTACTCTACTGGTGTCACCCCATATTGGTATGGGGCACCCAGCCAACAAGTGGTCTCTTTCCAGAATTTTGGATCCTTTTTAGATCTCTAACACTTACCCCTCCCTCATGGATTCAACTTTAAGCAGAAGGTAGGTGAGTGGTTGGGGAAAGAGAGAGATAAAAATTCTATCTTAAATAGAATATAAAATAATTATTAAATAAAAATAATTATTCTATCTTCCACCTGTCTCACAGTGTTGTTGTAAATCCTCAGAGGATCCAAAGAGAAAAAGTATGTATGGCATTAAGCATGGGGCTTGGCACAGAGCAAGTGCTGTATCAGTCTTACAAAGATGAAGACACCCCCATTAGCTTGCACACTCTAATCAAACATTTAATCAGTTCCTTAACTGATTTAATATCTTTGTGTTCTTGTCATCTGTGCCAGCATAGTACTTTATACATAACAGGGGCTCAGAAATCAATTGCTGAATTCATTTTAAAGGATGAAATATAATCTGCTTGAAGACAAATCCTTTCCCTTACATGGGACCGGGAGAGAGGGGGTTACTGATCGCTCACATAGGGACCCAAAAGAGACCAGGATATGAGCTGATAAAAAGGGGAAAGTGTGTATGGGGCTTTCCCACTCACAGTAGTCCTACTTCATGTTCTACTTTCTTAATTATTCGTCAGGGCTCCCCTTGAAAGCAAGTGGCTGAGTCAAGATTATTAATAGAAAATGGTTTTGAAATTGATGGGCTCAGGGAATTCCCCTTGAGTCAAAACCTGAAGGAAGTGAGTACTTCTGAGCAAAGGAGCTCATCCTGCCTCAAGACTGGAAGAAGTTGTAGAAAGAGACACAGGATCAAGAGGTTAACTTTGCATGGTGCCTAGCAGGCACTTGGTTGAATGAATGAATGAATCAATGAATATTTGATTCTATGTAAGCATTCTATCCTCACTTTTTACCCTGCTTTTTTTCAGAAAGTGACCACAATCCATGTTTACTAGACCATATCTTGGCTATCTCTGCTCTGAAAACCAATGTATACAGAATAGCAAATGACCCAAAGAATGTGATTCACTACTGCACATGTGCGGATAAATCTCTGGAGTACCACATCCCCAGCTCTACTAGCAATTTAAACAAAAGCTGGCTGCCTCCCAAACCCTACAATCTATTCAACATGAGTATCTACTCTGTGTAAGAACAAGTAACAAAACTTTGAGGCAGGGATGCAGGAATAAAACATCATTTCTGTCCTCAGTAAACTTATAATCTTGTTAGGAGAAAAAAAATAAACACAGGTATAAATTAGTCATACCAAGAAACATATGTTAAATTACATTTGAGTAATGTAGTAGTTATTTTGTGTTACAGGTTTTCAAAAGAGCAGGTGATGCCTTTGAGGACCAGAGAAGTGAGGAAAGACTGTCTAGGAGCTGAGATTGCCTGAGTCATGAGGCATGAGTCAGATTCAGATGAGCAGAAGTTGGAGGAAGTCGTCAGTGAGGAGCCTGAGTCTCCATTGGCCACATCACTGGGGTATCCTTCTCAGAGAAGACATTGGAAAGAGTTTCAGTTGCTAATGATAGTTACATGTCAGGCATTGAGCCAAGAATTTGACATTTCTCAGGGAGTCCTCTCAACAATTCCCAAGACTGTGTTGCAGATAGGCTGGGGTCTCTCCTTCTTGCTTCCTCACAGGACTTTAGTTATGTTTGAGGCAACAATATGTCCAGTTAAAATACTTGATATCCCAGACTCCTTTGCAGGTAGGGTTGGTCATCCCAGAATGCTGCTGCTGCTAAGTTGCTTCAGTTGTGTCCGACTCTGTGCGACCCCAGAGATGGCAGCCCACCAGACTCCCCTGTCCCTTGCCATTGCCTTCTCCACATCCCAGCATAGCTGTGGCCAATGAAGGATAAGATAGAATAACTAAGTAGGGCTCTCCAGAAAGCTCTTCAAAGCTGACCTCTTGCCATTTTGCCTGAAACTGGAATAGCCCCCTTGTGGCCCTGGATGCTGGGGCAGCAAGACCCTGCATCCTTGATGGGTCCCTTGAGTAACTGTACCAATTTCAAATTGCCTACCCCCGAGCTACTCGTTCCATGAGAAAAATATACTTTTATTTGGTGAAGCCACTGCCATCTGACTTCTGTTATTTGCCACAGAAAGCAATCTTAGCACATAGAGAGGTGATGTTACTATCCTGTTACAGACTAGGAAATTAACCTCAGAGAGTGTCACTACTCTTAAGCAGTTAATCCCACAGTCAAATCCAGATGGCAGAACAAGGCTGGTTAACTCCAAAACTACTACACAGAATCACACATAAAATAAGTTAGAGAAAGAGAGCAACCTTTAGCAACTTTTTAACCTCTCGCATAGCCCTCATCACAGTCTACCTTTTATCAGATCCTGGTAAGCATTCTCTCTCTCTGCCCCCCACCCCAGCACATCACCATGAGATCTCCTGGAAGGCAGGACCAGGACATGACCATGCTGATGGCACCCCCTCTCTCCTGCTCCCTCAACACTTGGTTCAGGCTAACAAGACACTGCCAAAAGGCTGGCTGGGTCGAGATTTTTAAAAATCACTCAGAATAACTGTCTGAGAAAGTCCACTCCTTTGTTTACATACGTGTATGGTTGTGCTGGTGTGTGCTTGAGGAACACATGTCTGAGTGTCTGAGAGGGAGGGCCAGAGGAGGAATTTTTTTATTGCTGTCAAATCCCATTCTCCCCCCTCCTGAATCCTACAGCCCTGCAGTGACAGCACAGATGATTATATTAGCGATAACTAAACTTTTGTGCAGGACCTGAAAATTTAATTTCCTTGTGGGAAGCTATAGAGAACTAAGCTTATTTAGAGCCAAGAACCCATGAACTTTGCTGAAAGAGAAGAGTGAATACCAGATACAGCCACTGGCCTCTAGATTTTCTTGAAAAATTAAAAAGGCACCAGCTCATTTTTAATGCTTCCTTTAGAAACAGCTCTCGATCCTTTTTTCTCTATACGTACCCTATAGCAGAGTGGGTGGGAAGAAATTGAGAAATGTCTTATTCATTCCAATTTATTCCATGATTGTTACTTTCATTTACCCACTGCTTAAAGAAATATAACTCCATCAATTATTTTTTCTCAAGT
Source organism: Cervus elaphus (assembly GCF_910594005.1). NCBI lineage: Eukaryota > Metazoa > Chordata > Mammalia > Artiodactyla > Cervidae > Cervus > Cervus elaphus. Next base: position 71,714,934 of record NC_057823.1, on the reverse strand, counting down.
TGCTTGAGTGGTCAAGACCCGGATGAAATTTACTGAGTGCTCACCATGTGCCAGGCACATGCTTTTACATGCTTTAACTCACTGAATCCTTGACTGAGGCACAGAGAAGACAAGTAACTTGCCTAATGTCACACAGCTAAGAATTGGCAGAGCTGGAAGTGAAATCAAGCAGCGTAGCTGCAAAGCCCAAGACTGTAAACACATCAGCATATGACCGGATAAGTCTGGTATCTGAGTGTATCAGTTTTTTAATGCATGGAACAAGCACTACCTCTGATCAATTTGAGGGCAAAAAGGTAGAGGGCAAGGAAAGGGGTACATTCTCCATCATCGGTGGATTTGAGAGGCTAATTCCCAGGGAGAGACTGATGGTCTCAGCCTTGATCATGGTTCACTCCTCCACTAGGGCTGAGGTGACCATCCCTAGTCTGCTTCTGAGGAAATGGAGTGGATGCTACCAGACCAAGGTGGTATGGATAAAGGGTGGGAGAAGATGACTCATGTATAAGCTCCCAGGCCTCTCAGGAAGGAACAGGTTCTGCTAAATTTAACGAATTTGGGAGTGAATCTTGACATAAACTTGGTACCATGGGGTTTTCTGGGTTCCCTATCCTCAGGATTCATCCATTCACTTAACTGCACAGATATTTATTCACCAGAAATCTCCCTTTATGTGCAAGCATTGTGCTGGGAGATTCACTGTTCTCAAAGACATTTATGGCCTATGAGAGGACATCAGACATATCCACCGCCTCATTTCCCAAGCACTATTCCCCACCATTGCAAACCAGGCACAGTGGTAGGCACTGGGAATAGAGCAATGAACAAGTCAGACACAATCCTTACCATATGCTTAATCTCCCAATGGTGGTGGTTTAGTCATTAAGCCACATCTGACTCTTTGTGACCCCTTGGACTGTAGCCCACAAGGTTCCTCTGTCCATGGGATTTCCCAGGCAAGAATACTAGAGTGGGTTGCCATTTCCTTCTCCAGGAGATCTTCCCAACCCAGAGATCGAACCTGCATCTCCTGCTTGGCAGGCAGAATCTTTACCACCGAGCCACCTGGGAAGGCTTAATCTCCCTATAGAAACAATACATTAGAATGAGCATTATGATGAGGACATGCAATCCTCTGGAGCGGCAAATAGGAGAGGGACCTAGTTTGGGATGTGCTGGATATTTTCCGTTTGCCTCTCCCAGATCCACTTTCCATCTCTCTCCATCCTTTGTACCCTCAGGAAGCTAACATATATGGACTGTTTCAACAACATCTCTTGTCTCCTGGCTTCCAGTTAGATTCAGACAATCAAGGCACTGGCAGGAGCGTGGAGAGGAGGAGAGAGTGAGGTCGAGATATTTACTTGCCCAGCAGCTTCCCTAGTGAGTTGGCTGCCTCCCTGCACCTGAGGCCACAGGTCCTGCCAGGCACCCTCTACGCAATCCCTACAACTCCAACCATTTTCTCGACCCCAAAAGCTGCTCCTACTCCTACCTATTCAAGTATAGCAGAGGTAAGGCTGCCAGCTTTTGCTAGCTCCAGCAATACATTAACTTCCCTGTTGGATTCCCTTAACTCTGCCCTCACCTTTGGGAAAGCACCCTTCATTAACCTTGCTTGAGTGAAGGCAATGCTGTTTCCTCAAGGGATCAAGCAAGGTTTACTGAGGAACTGACATTTGGGCTGATCATCCCATTTCAAGCAACAACACTAGACAACAATGCATCAGGTGACCTGTATAGAGGTTGGTCCCAAAAGAAACTACCATGTTGGTCCTGCTAAAGAACATTTATCTTGAGATTTATTGATTCAGTATTTTAAAGGATGTGTTAAATCTGGGGGGTTTGACAAAGAAATACCCTAACATGCATGTGATAAATCCCTGTACATGTGCATTTTGGGGTGGTCTGCCCAACCTTCACAGCTACTTGTCTGAAGACACTTTTGTACTGGCTAGCCGGCCCCCTGCGACTGCTGACTGAAGCACAGTCAGGTGGACACCTGGCCCAGGCTGGACCAGAGTTTCTCTGGGGCTCAGACTCAAGAATGTTGGTTCTTCTCTGTGGCTGCTTCTGAGAATAACTGGAGGCACCCTTGCAGTCATAGCACACAACACTATAAGCTGTTCATTAAACAACTCTGGAGTGGATATTTGCATTTGCAATCTTCCCTTATTTATGTATTTTTAATACAGTATTCAGCAGATGGTAGTAAAGTGTTTCTGTGAAAGGGCAGCTTTTCCAATTGGTCCAAAGGCACCATCTGAGCTAAAGGCAGGGCTGGGGATCCATATGTCATATGCCCACCACGGCCGCGTGAAAGCCAGTCTCGAGAGAGAAGAGCCAAGAAGACATCCAAGAAGGGCAGAGATAAGAGATGGCTGAAACCATACAGTGACAACAGCGAGCGCGCCTTCTTCCAGCTTCTCACGCTGCCTGGCTCCTGAACCCCATCGTTTGTGACAGGCAGATGTTTCTCTCCATGCCTTGCCTAAACCTCACTCTTATCATAAACTCCTCTAATTTACTTAGGCTAGGTTGAACAAGTTTCTATAATTTGTGGAGTGGGATAACATTTCTAAAATATGCACCAATATGCTTTTTCATTCTGGCATTTCCTTATAGCCCTATGTTTCTCTTCGTTTTTTAGCAGTCTGCATTCCTCCCTTTAAGGAAGCAATGGCATAAAACACAGTGGAGGAAAAGAAAAAAGAAGTTAATAACTAACTTTGAGCTTCAAAAGCCAAGGCATAGGCAAATTAGAAGGGCTTATGCATAAACAATATATTTGAGAGAATATAAGTAAGGGTGAACTTACATCTCCCCAGAATAGAAAGGTGTCCCTAGACTGGGGCCTGAGGTGGGGAGAGAATGGGTGTCAATTAGGATACAACTTGCAGGATTCAAAGACAAGGCAGAAAAGCATCAAGGCTGCCTCAGCCTCTACTTGAGTCAGCATTGTCCTCCAATACTGCCCAGGAGCTACACAAAGAGCCGTAGACATAACAGAGTCCATTTGCCATGCACCATATATCACCTGAGCAGACACCTGGTGGAAATGCACTCACAGGAGTTAACATCCCACCACTGACTGCAAAAGGGATGCCCAGTGGGCTCTGGGCTGGGGTTCCATCCACTCTGATGCATCCACCCACTGTGGGGCCCAGAGACCACCACCCAGTGGCATCTGAGCCAGCACCACACATAACTTTGCTAGACGAGTAGGATCAAGCAGTGTGGCCACTTAGATAATTTATAGTTCAGCAAGAAATAAGACATGACAAAAATATCATTTCATCCTTGTGGGCAAGCTAGAAAAATGTGAGTTAGACAGCAGTACATTAAGGGAGCTGGGAAGCCATCTGAACAACCAAAATGCTAGAAGCCTGACTACACCAGTGTCCTCTTAGAACATGGTCTCTTCACATTCAGGGACAGCTGATCAAAGCTAGTCACATCCAGACTCAGCAGGAAAGACTCATGATCACCCATAACACCAGCCACAGGCTTGGATGTGGCACATGGCACAAGCTCCCAGTGCTTGCCTTCTCTACACTCTGCCATGCAAGATATCCACGCTACACCTCCTTCCTGCCTACATATGGACCACCCAGAAGTCAGTCCATCACTTACCTTTTTGGTTGCAAGTAACAGGAAGCCACTCCTACTAACTTGAGAAAAAAAAAAGGAGGGTGTATTAGAAGCAGCATAGGGGCATTTCCAAGTACCCAGGGAGGAGGAACTCATCTGGGTTCTTCTTTAAGTAGCTGATGTCAACAAAGCAAAATCTTTTGTAACAAACTAATGATGCCATAGTCAGTTTTGTTACATCTCCACCTGCGTCAATCCTAGATGGGTAGGAATGCAGCTTGATGTGAGTACCTGTGGTAAGGATGCTTCGGATTTTACTGCCAACAGGATGTCAATGGTATGCTCTGACTGCAAAAAAAAAAAAAAAAAAAAAAAACAGTGAAATCTTGGACTGCACTAAAAAAAGAGGCGGTGATGGTGCTGCCTTCAATTCAGGCATCATGTAATCAAGGCACAGTGGCCAAGGTGGACTCAAAGTTAGGCTCTCCAGGGAAGAGGTGGGAGTGCCTGGGATATTGCTGTTCGACCTCCTTTTGGAGGATTGGTAGGAATTTCCAGGACTTGGGCCCACCAGTGTGGAGTCAGGAGTTAGACTACCTGATTTGAAACCCCCCATTCAGCCATCTCCCAGCTTTTCCATACTGTCTAGTAAAGCCCTAAACACTTCTCATGAAGTATATAAATTAATCTTCACCACAGCCCTATAAAGGAGTACCATTTCAATCCCTATTTTATAGATGAGAAAACTGAGGCACAGAAAAGTTAATTAACTTGCCTAAGGTCACACAGCTAGCAAGTTGACGAGCTAGGCTTTGAAGGCAAGGAGAACACACTTTCTTTGCTCTGCCCCTAACAAATTATGTGTCCCTGAATTTTGTCCCCTCCCTTCATTGTACCTCAGTTTGCTCAGCTGGAGTATGGAGTAAATAACCCTTGTCCTACTCCAACCTGGAGGCGTATGGTGTAGCTGAAATGAGATTACTGATATGGAAGTGTTGAGGGAAGTGTAAAATGATGCACCAAAGGGTGTCTTATTACCTTAGCTTACAGAGGCCTCTCAGGGAAGAGACAAGGGAAAATGCCCCTCCCTCTGCTGCCATATACAGGGCTCTCATCCTGACTGCCCTCATTTGAACAGTCCAAACCTTCTGCTATCAGGCAATCTAATTAGCCTTTATGATTGCTCATAAACTCTCAGTGAGTAGGAACTGACACACTTTTTGGACACACTCAAAGGTCTGGGGGCTGGAAGAGCCAGGGCTCTATCTCTGATGAGTCTCCCCACATGCACGTTCCAGGACAGTGGCCACAGGATAACCAGACAGCTTACATATTGGTTCATGGCTCCCTCGGCACGTGTCTCAAGATACACTGAGAGAGTCAGGCAGACACTTTTATAACCTAGCCTCAGAAGTCACCTAGCGTCACTTCCATCCTAGCCTGTTGGCCAAGGTGATTACAAAGGTACCTCCTGGTTCAAGAGGTTGGGATCTAAACCCAATGGTCAGTGAAGAAGTGTCACCATCACAGGAGTAAAAGAGCCTATGGGATGGGATAGATACTGTCATGGCCATCTCTGAGTGGAACCATCTGCCACAGGCACTTACTCTGTTCCAAGCATGGAGCCAAGTGCTTCACAATCATTATGCCTCATTATCACTAAACTCACTCTGAAGTCCCATTCTAGTGGACATAATGGTCTCATTTCACCAAAAAAAGGCAGACTGAGATACAGAGAGGGTAAACAACTGACCCAAGTCACATGCCAGCCATGGGGTGAGCTAGAAACAAGCCCCAGCTATGTGTCTGACTGTGAGGCCAGGGAAACAGGGAAGGTGTCCCTTCCGTGAAGGAACACACCAGGCATCAGCCAAGTGACAACGTGGGAGACTTCACATCAGCCTGCTGGGGTTCACGTCCAGGCCCCTCCACTGCAAACTACACAATCTCACCCAAGCTGCTTCCCTCTCTGAGCTTTTGTGTTCATTAGTAAGACGGGCACAACTACCCATGAGGATGGAGTGAGCCAGCACAGGAAAAATGCTTCACACATCATCTGGACTTGTGAGGACTCTATACGTGTCAGCTGGTATTACTTTAAAAGCAGTCCAAGAAAGACATCTTAAAAAAGACGAACCTGCTATGACTACCAAAATTATGTTTCATGCATCCTCAAAGTTCAGCAAACACTTTTCATTCACTGGCGTCATTTGGCATCATTAGTGACGCTATGTAGACCAGCCACTGGATCTTGCTGGCCTGGGCAGTCACACCTCCATCCTCCTGCCCGATAAAGCAGGTGGTTCTGTCTTGGAGGGCCACTCACAGCCCATCCCAGGAGGGGGCCCTGGGCTGACTCAGCTGGGAGGGCGTCCAGTAACTCATTAAGTCTCAAAAGTTGATTAAACACCCTGCGGGCTTGGGAAGAGAGCTAACACCCAGGAGACCAGAGAATCTCTCCTCACCCCCAGTCTCCAGTGACTCCTCAGACAGAACATGGGCATAAAAATTAGCGGGGTTTCCATATCAGCAGAGCATTTGTCATTCTGGGCACACACATCTCCAGCTTTAACAAGAGTTTTCAGCTCACTTCTGAATCTTCAAACTCATGGCCAGTACCCCTCCCTCCTCCATTCCCATGGCTTCAATTACCACCCAAACTAATGAGTCCCAAATCCATGTCTCTATTCAGATTTCTTTCCAGAGCTGGAGATCAGCCTCCACTCATGTTCCACCGGTCCCTCAAACTCAGCATGTCCCCCCACCACCCTGGACCCATCTCCACCCCTTTGCTTGGGCCACACTCTCCTCCAGGACTCTCCTCCAGAACTCCAGGACTCCTCCAGGACTCTTTATAACTCTTGGTTATAAATTCCACAGTGCACCCAGTAATCCAAACCAGAAATCTAACTCACTCTGTCCAGCCCCCTTGCAGATGACCCATCACAAGTCATTGCTTCTGCCCCCTGCATTTCCCCTCTGCCAGGTTCTCTTAGAGAGAACCCCCAGCACCTTCAAACCCATCTCCACCCTCCTTCAAGTCTTTCCCCTCACTGCTTCTATTAGAACTCTGTAAAATATAAACATGAGCATCGTTGCTCTGTGTGAGACTTCAGATGAAATCCATGTTCCTTCACACAGCTCCCAGGCCTTTCTTCATCTAGCCACTGCCCATCTGCTATGGGCTGAATTGGGTACCCTGCAAAATGCACATGTTGGAGCCCAGCCTCTAGTACCTCAGAATGGAACTATGTGGCCAAAAGAAAGCCATTCTCTCGTAAATCTGTGTTTCTTGGGCCTCCCTGTGGACTGTGAAAATAGAAGATGCTCGTGGGCCCTAAGTAGAAGGTGACTAATGCTGATTTGGTTCAGGTACCAGAGCCCCATTTAACATGTAACAACATGGTGGGCTTATAGCCACATTTTGTTTTTATAGTCTCACGTTAGGGAAGCTCAAGCCCCAGAATGCCCAGCCACGTTAGCTGCCTGGCCACCTCTCTAGGGCCCAGGACATGTATGCATTCTGGCCTTGAGCACTGAGATCCACTGATAGAAGTGTTCCCACCCCCCCACCCTGGGTTCCTGGGCACCTCCCCTGCACCCGGGCAGCGCAGCTCTGTGTGCTGGGCCCCGTCTGGAACAGACAGTAGCTTTACTGTTAAGTCCTCTCTTTAACTCTGGGTGCCAGATATTGAACTTGCCTGCGTTTTACCTAAATGGATTGAATCTGAATCTGGCATCTCTGAATAATGCCCAGGTTGATTAGAACAAAAAGAATCTGATTCTAGCTCCATCTGGAACTACAAGGAAGATTCATATATAGACAGATTCCACCTCACCAGCCTTCCATGCCCCCTTCCGCAGTTTGCTTTCCCCCATGTCACTTGTCCCTGTCATCTAATTTACTAGGTATTTGCTTTATTTGCTCACCCCTGCCCCCACCATCCTCTCCAGGAGAATGGGGTGAGGGCACCTTGAGGGCAAGAATTTTACCTGTTTTCTTCCCTGCTTCAACACTGCTTGGTACAGAATAGCTGCTCAACATGTACATGTTGGGGCTTCCCAGGTGGCTCAGTGGTAAAGAATCCACCTGCCAATCCAGGAGACACAAGAGACACGAGTTCAATCCCTGGGTCAGGAAGATCCCCTCGCGGAGGAAACGGCAACCCACTGCAGTATTCTTACCTAGAGAACCCCACGGACGGAGGGGCCTGATGGGCTACGGTCCATAAGGTCACAAAGAGTTAGACACGACTAAGCGACTAAGCATGCACGTGTACATGCTGAGTGAATGGATGAATAACTGAATGACAGAATGAATGCACACGTGTTCTTCCTCCCTTTGCCAGGAAGACATGGAGGTGAGTCTCCACTCTTCCCACTACTTGGAAATTCCCCTCAGTCCACAGTTGGAATACCCTCCAGTGCCCCTCACACCTCGCCTCCCTCTAAATGAGATTTCTGTTTGTGCCTTGTCCATCTGTGGATACACCCCTGCCCTACAAATGTCCCTCCAGGGCCAAGGCAGTTTTTGGTCACAGATGTAAAACAAGTTAGGATTCCATGGATCAGAAAACCCACATAAATAGATCCACCAGTGAGTGGCCTGGGGTTCCTGGCCCCTGTAGGCCAAGTTCTCAGGGGACAAGAACCTAAGGCTGAGATCTGTGGTGGTGTTGGGGACACTCACAGTCCATGGGCAACTGCTGACTGTGGACAGACAGAAGGAAGCAGCAGAGGCCCTGAGGGCTGGAGGGTAGGGGGAGCAGAGACAGCACTGGGCCAGGAGGCAGGATCCAGTCTCCCAGGCCAGTTCCACAGTCTCCAGCCCAGCAAGACAGACTCCGTGAGCTGCAGAGACATTTCTGGAGCTGTTGTGAGACCAGGACGAGAACCACCAGGAAGGGGAGCAGGAGAGTGGTCGGCGGCACTGGCCGCTCTTGAACCTTCCATCCACTTCCTAGCTGTGACACCCAACCTCCACCTGTCTTCATTATCTCAGGGTTGACAGGTGGTTAAGGAGTTATTATTATTATTCAATGTAAAAGAATGCAAGATAGTAACTGGATGACAAGGCAGGAAGAAAAGAAAAGCACATGTTGTGCAAAGGTACAGTCTTATTATAATTCTCCTGCTCCCTAGTATTCTCCCCCATCCTGGCTCCCACATACTTCTAGGTGGGGGCACATGGTACGTGGCTTGGGTGTGGCTGGGCTGCTGGGCCTGGAATCCTCCCTGAAGCCACAATATCTTAATGACTGAGTTAAGATCCATAGGTGATCTCTACCTTAAAGATGTTCTAAAAGACATGTGGCAGTTCAAATGCCAACTCTACCACTTAGCTGTGTGACTTTTGCCAAGTTAGTCACCTTCTCTGTGCTTCATTTTCCTCCTCCATAATGACAGGTAGCACCAACGTCATACGGTGATGCATTACTGAACATATCCATGTCCCCAGAACAAACCTATGCTTGCAGCCTCTCTGCCTTTGCCTTCACCTGTAAAGGCCTCTTCCTACCTCATCTCTGCCTTCTGGAACCTTCCCTAATCTTTAGGTCACTGCTCAGAAGACTTCATCTCCACCAAGTTTTTCTGAGTCTGTCTGTTACATGTGTCTCCCCTTCCCTTCAACCTCCCAACATGCTACATCTTTCTATGATGTCAGCGTAGTAGAGTGCATGAGTGATGCACATATTTTTATTTCCAGTTTCCTTCTCAACAGCAAGCTTTGGAGTCAGACCTGAGTTTGACTCCAGCTTTGCCCACTTAATAGCTGTGTGATCTCAGCCCAAGTTCCTTAAACTCTCTGATCCTCCATTTCCCCATCTGTAAAAATAACATGATAAAACACCTACTTCACAGAGTTTGTAGTGAGAATTAAAGAAGATAATGCATATAAAACATTTAACACAGTGAAGACCATATTACATGTGCCAGGAAATGTTCTTATACTTATCATCATTATTAGCACTACGTAGGATTTGATTCTGAAAGGCCACCATTCTTTCCCTCTCCAATTCAGACAAGTGCAAATCTTGGGGTGAGTTAGTTCTAACACTAGGGAGGAGCAACAGGTTAATTCCCACTGAAGATCTGGCTGTGCTTTTGACAACAAGACTTTCTGTGCCCCATGCAAAAGGAGAGGAGAGAAGGGCAAAGAGCTGAAGCCAGGGGGAGTTCCCAAGGTGACTTGTGCCTACTTCTTGGTCTTGACCATGTTCCCAAGCAAATGGGAGCATAACATGAAAAATGGCTCCCACGAGCCCAGGGCTTTGCCTGGGCTGGAAACTTTCCACGTGTTCTTTTTGGACTTCATAACAAACTTGCAATATAATTCCTCTCCCTCTTTAGGAGAAGATTGTCACTCTTCAGGTGACAATTCTGACCTCCAAGAACATAAGTGACTTTCCCAAGGTCACACAAGCTGTGGCAACATGGCCCAGATTCAAAGCCAGGTCTCTCTTACTCCAGGGCTCATGGAGAGGAGCAGGGCAGGTGGAGGAAGGGGAGAGAATGTTCAGCCACCAAGAGTACACACCCCCATGATAGGAAAGGAAAAGCGATCTGTAGAAATGTATGGTTTTATTTACGGAAAATTAATTCAGCATACAACTTCATCATAATACCATTTCTCGAAACATTAACTCCCATCAATGTTGTAAAAGTCTGGGAAACTGCAAAATGTCTTTTCTTTAAAACTGCCTATTATCTATAAACATCCACTTTCCAGGCCAACCAAGATGTCCCCCCTCCCCTTGATCTGTTGATTTTAAATCTAGAAAGGTCAGGGGTGGCCCACATGTTCCTGTGGTTTGAAAAAGGTTCTCAGCAGCCTGCAAGCCCAGGGGAAAGCAATGCTCACTTCAATTGCTCTGTGAATTAGAGCCTCCCCTTTTGGTTTAAATCCACACCACAAGTGTATTTTTAATATTTTCTCCAGTCCTAGAAACAGCAGCGAAGCATCTTTTTTCCTTTCTCTTGTCCGACATCGCCCTCTAGTGGTTACAACTCTAATTGAAAAATGGAGACAGTAACCCCACCAGAGACAGAAGGGTGCCACCCAGACCCCTTCACTCCCTCACCCACCCACCCAACCAGCTATCCCTATGGCTATTCATTTAGGCATCGTTGCTTGAGAACCTACTCTGCACCAGGTGCAAGCAACAAAAATTCTAGCTGCTTAGTGATTTGTTTGCTAATGTGGAACTTGAAGGTCTTGAAGAAACGGGCCAGATCTAGGATCCAGAAACCAGGGTTGCAATGCCAGCTCTGCCCCTTAAAGCCTGACTGACCTTAGGGGTGGAGGTCAGTTCCCTGCTGGACTTATTTCTTCCCCATGCGGGTAGTAGTACCAACCTGCCCATCCTCAAAACAGCATTACATGCATGCACCTCATTAATCTTTAATTTTCACAACCACCTTACTCTCTGCTCCCGCAGCAAAAAGGTTTTCATTACAAATGAAAGGCGAGGGAGCTAATGGGTAAGCCCAGACCATGGCTTAAGAAGCCCTGGGTTCAAATCCTAGTTCTGCCAGTTACTTACCTTGTTACTTTAGATAAACTTTTAGATACACTTTAGATAAAACCTTTCTCAGTGCCCATTTTTCTTGTCTGTAAAGTGGGCATAATCATAGGGTTCAAAAAGATAATTTACATTTTTAAACTTTAGCATGAGCAAAATCCCCTGGGAATTTTGTTATCAGAACAACTGTTTCTCAAACTTACTGGTTTCTAGATTTCTGAAAATGGCCCAGGCATCTGCACAGTAACCAAGCTACCCAGGTGACTCCAGTGTACAACAGCCTTTGACAACATATAGAATACAGCTGGACCCCTGGTTGTCAAGCTCCACCTCACATTGGAATCTTTAAAAATAACTCCCTGTCTAGATTCTGATAGAATGGATGCAGGGGAGAGCCTGGCACTGAGATTAGCAGGAATTCCTAGAGGGATTCTCATTCGCAGCCAAGGCTGAAAACCACTGTCCTAGCCTCGTACCTGAAACAGCTGCAGCTGCTATATAGTTGCTAATTCGTGTCCAACTCTTTTGCAACGGCATAGACTGCAGCCCATCAGGCTCCTCTGTCCAAGAGATTTCCAAGGCAAGAATACTGGAATTGGTTGCCATTTCTTTCTCCAGGGGATCTTCCCAACCCAGGGATCGAACCTGCGTCTCCTGCTTGCAAGGCAGATTCTTTACCACTGAGCCACCTGGCTTCCCATCTGATACAGAGAAAGTCCTAACACACGTTAAAAGAAGCCCTAACACATCCATATCATGACTTAAACACTGAGCCTTTATTCAACAACAACATATCGTGAGCCTCCACCCGGCACCAGGCACTGGCAAAAGAACGGCCATCCAACCAAAACAGAGACAAAACTCTGCCCTCAGGGAGGTCACAATAATGCAGGGGCCGACTTGTCATTCTGTACAGGGCCCCCAATATTATGGAGCCCACCCAGGGCGTGGAGGTTGCATATCATACAGGGCCTTGTGGGTCAAAGTAACTTTTTCTCTTTGAGATGGAACTATTCACACATCCCACAGTTGTCTCTCTTGGTAAAGAAGAGATTTCAAGATGCCATTTTACCTTTGTAAAAGTGTCAGTTGCTCAGTCATGTCTGACTCTTTGCAACCCCATGAATTGTAGCTTGCCAGGCTCCTCTGTCCATGGAATTCTCCAGGCAAGGATCCTGGAGTGGGTAGCCATTCCCTTCTCCAGGGGATCTTCCCGACCCAGGGATCAAACCTGGGTCTCCTACAATGCAGGCAGATTCTTTACAGTCTGAGCCACCAGACTGAGCCCCAGAGAAGAGATTTCAAGATGCCATTTCACCTTCAAAAACAGGACCATCCAATGGCAAGACATCCATCAGGGGACTTGGGTGGGGGAGACACATTTGGTGCAGTGAGGCCCGTTCTGACTCACTGTGTCCATGTGTGTCTGTTCCCCTTTGAGAAAGGCTGAGAAGGAGACGCGTGACTACCAGTTGGAGTGGCCTCTGCCTCTGCTGCTCGCAGTCCGCAGCCAACACCACCTTCCTCCCAGCAGACTCAGCCGGTCAGATGTTTCCAGCTGTACAGGCAAATGGGAATACTTACTCTTAATTAGGATTTCAGCCTTGCACCTGCTCCCCTTGGCAGAGGCTGAGCCTACTTCAGAGGCCAAAGGGTGGAGGGAAAACCCTTTTTCAATCACTGTAGTTAGTCACTCAGCCAACCCCCAGCTGCTCGTTAGCACCCATGAGTGAGGCCAGGGAAGCCCCGTGAAATCTTGTTAAATCACTGAGAGCTTGGGGGAGGGACTGTGGAGAGGCCTCTCTCAGCCTTCCTGCTAAAATAACTGCCTCCCTGGCTCTCCTTTCTCTGCGTTATTTTTATTCACAGTGCCTATCATAAGCTGACACTTTATGTTTGTTTACCTCTAGTAGTCTGCCCCTCCCACTAGAATGTAAATTCTGTGTTCATCACCAGTGGTGTCCACAGCACCAAACGGTGTATAACACCTAGAAGTAGATTTGTTGAATAATTGTTGAATTAATGAATGGATCAGTGAATGACTTGTTTTTAGTTGACTCCAGTTAATACCAACCTGGTTGTTATTAAATGCTCCAGCAAGGAGAAAAGGAGGCTGGCGGAGAACTGACGGCAACAGTTCTGTGTAAATAAGACAGGAAAGTGTGTTTCCCTTGTGAAGAGGGAGGATTCATTCCTTAAGTTTGCAGGGTTTTTTTCACTGGAAAGAGGAGGGGAAAGAGATGGGATCACAAACAGGAAGCCCAAGTACAGCCATCAGACATGTCCTGTTGGACCTGCAGCTTTTTTGTTTTGCTGGTTGGTTTTTGCTTTTCTGCAAATAGCATGTTTCCACATCAAAAACCCAGCCTTCCTGGAAAAGCCTCCTGGCAGCGAAGGAGCCCTATTCCTGCAGGGGAACAGCAGCCTGTTGCTGCGGGGCCACTGCCTCTTTACCCAAGCAGGACTCTCCAGGACCCCCCTCCTCTGGGCTGCCTCCTCCTCACATTCCCTCCTTAGCCCGGGCTCTGCATGACTGGCCTTTCCTGCCTCTGCCCTGCTGCTTTGCTCTTGGTCTGGGCCTAGGGACTTCCATGCCCACTCCCAGTGACTGGCCCCAGAATGTACTGGGCAGTGGACTCCACCTGATTCTCTGCCCTCCCACGGCTGCCAAGCACTGTGCAGTCTCCCAAACCTGTCCACAGAGCCACAACCCTGAGCAGCCAAGGTCACCTGAGGGACACTCAGCATCACTCCTATGTAACCACAGGGCCAACCAAGGTGGGTTTAGTCTTTCTCCTTCGCTCATGTGGGAATTCGGCCACCAGGATGATTTCATTCAGGTCACCTTCCCCAGCTCAGAAAAATCAGTTCCCTCCTTTTTGCTTAGTCTGATAGACATGAACCCCTGCCTTCATGATCTCTGGTCCCCCTCACCCTTTTATCCCCTGCTTAAGTATTTCTCAACCAATCTCATTCCTTTTCATTTCTCTCTGCACCCTCAATCATCCAGCTCTTCAAATCAACTCAGCTATCTCTGGCACACAGCCTGTTCCTCCTTGTTATTAACAAGGTTGAGAAGAGTGGATAATAAATGAGACCTTGCTTTCAAAGGGCTTTCACACCACCAACTCAGAGCCTCCCAAGAACCATACAGGTAGATACTGACAGGTGGAGTTTAACTTTGTCTACCATCAGCAGCTGGATATCAGTGGAGTCAAGTCGGGAACCTATTTTAAGTGCCATTATTTATGTCCTATCAGGAAATTACCATTTTAAAAAATAAGTGAGAGGAAGAGACAGTCCTGATTTTAAAATATGACTTTATTACATGTCAAGGGCAAGATTTATTCCCCCTCCTTAGTATTATAATTAAAGTAGATGGAATAAGATTTGGTATTATATTTGCCTTTCAAACAACCTTTCAGAAACACCTGCATTGCCTCTACAAAAGGAAAACCATTTGCTTACTTATTCACTGCATTAAACAACCACTCATCCACTCAATCAACAATTGTGTTGTACTCTTACTATGTGCCAGGTCCTGGGCTCAACACAAGACAAACATTGGTGAGCAAAACAGGCCGGCCCTGCCCTCAGCGTTTAGAGTCTGATGGTAAAGTGATGCATTAAACCAAGATCACACCAAGAATGTATAATCAGAAAGAACCACCATATGACTCAGCAATTCCACTCCTAGGTATATATTTGAAGAAAATGAAAACACTGATTTAAAAGCGCATGTGCACCTCACTGGTCATAGCAGCACTATATACAATAGCCAAGACATGGAAGCAATCTGTGTCCATCCACAGGTGAATGGATAAAGAAAATGTGGTATACATACATATATATATGCACATACATACAATAGACTGTTGCTCAGCCATAAAAAAAGAATGAAACTCTACCACTTACAACAACATGGGTGAACCTGGACAGTTAAATGCTTAGTGAAGTAAATCTAACAAATACTGTATGATATCACTTATGTGTGGAATCTAAAAAACAAAACATGAATATAATAAAACAGAGACAGACTCATAGCTACAGAGAACAAACTGAAGGTTACCAGTGGGGAGGGATTGGGAGGAGGAGCAAGATAGGGGAACGGGATTAAGAGGGCCAAACTACTAGATATAAAATAAGATACAAGAATGCAATGTACAATTTAAAATGGATAACCAATAAGGACCTACTGTATAGCACATGGAACTCTGCTCAATATTATGTGGCAGCTGGGATGGGAGGGGAGCTTGGGGGAGAATGGATACATGTATATGTCCGAGTCCCTTCACGGTTCACCTGAAACTATCACAACGTTGTTAATAGGCTATACCACAATACAAATGGCTGATTCATATCAATGTATGACCAAAAAAAAAAAATTAAAAAAAAAATAATAATAATAATAAAACTAATGATAGCAAGTTTTAAAAAAATAAATAAATAAATCAGTAAAATAAATAAATAAATAAATAAATAAAAAAGAATGCCATGTACAGCAAAGGGACTATAAGCAATATTTTACAATAACTTTAAATGGAGTATAATCTATAAAAATATCAAATCACTAAGTTGTACACCTGAAACTAATATGACACCATAAATCAACTATACTTCTCCAACACTGTTAGTCTGAGCGTCCCTTTGCCTCTCCTAGACTATTGTAGTCACTTTCTAATTGGTCTTTGGGCTCTACCCTTGCCCCTCCACACAGCAATCAAGCAGCAAGTGTTCAGTTTGTGCACATAGAGTCTGACCTGGGTGCAGATCTAACTCAACCGTGGGACAAGTCACTTAAACTTTGTTTCCCCGTATCTCAACCAGGAGTGATAAAACTGATGTCACGTCTGACTGAGCATTCTGATTCAGTAGATGGTGTGTGTATCACAATTAGCTTGACTCCTGGTTCAAATGAGTGCTCCATCTCTATTCAGTTGATCAGTCATTTCCGACTCTGGAACCCCAGGCTTCCCTGTCCATCACCAACTCTCAGAGGTTGCTCAAACTTACATCCATAGAGTCGGTGATGCCATCCAACCATCTCATCCTCTGTTGTCGCCTTCTCCTCCTGCCTTCAATCTTTCCCAGCATCAGAGTCTTTTCAAATGAGTCAGTTCTTCACACCAGGTGGCCAAAGTATTGGAACTTCAGCTTCAGCATCAGTCCTACCAATGAATATTCAGGGCTGATTTCCTTTAGGATGAACTGGTTGGATCTCCTTGCAGTCCAAGGGACTCTCAAGAGTCTTCTCCAAGCCACTGAAGACGCTTCTCCTTCAAAACCATCAATTCTTCAGCACTCAGCTTTCTTTATAGTCCAACTCTCACATCCATACATGACTACTGGAAAAACCATAGCTTTGACTAAATGGAACTTTGTTGGCAAAGTAATGTCCCTGCTTTTTAATATACTGTATAGGTTGATCATACCTTTTCTTCCAAGGAGGAAGCGTCTTTTAATTTCATGGCTGCATTCACCATCTGCAGTGATTTTGCAGCCAAAAAAAAAAAAAATTCTGACACTGTTTCCATTGTTTCCCCATTTATTTGCCATGAAGGGATGGGACCAGATGCCATGATCTTAGTTTTCTGAATGTTGAGTTTTAAGCCAACATTTTAGCTCTCCTCTTTCACTTTCATCAAGAGGCTCTTTAGTTCTTCTTCACTTTCTGCCATAAGGGTGGTGTAAAGAGCAATATTGCATAGGAACATTGAATGTTAGGTCCATGAATCAAGACAAATTGGAAGTGGTCAAACAGGAGATGGCAAGCATGAACGTTGACATTTTAGGAATCTGGGAACTAAAATGGACTGGAATGGGTGAATTTAACTCAGATGACCATTATATCTACTACTGTGAGCAAGAATCCCTTAGAAGAAATGGAGTAGCCATCATAGTCAACAAAAAGTCTGAAATAAAGTACTTGGATGCAATCTCAAAAAGGACAGAATGATCTCCGTTTATTTCCAAGGCAAACCATTCAATATCACAGTAATGTAGGTCTATGCCCCAACCAGTAATGCTGAAGAAGTTGAACGGTACTATGAAGACCTACAAGACCTTCTAGAACTAACACCAAAAAAGATGTCCTTTTCATTATAGGGGACTGGAATGCAAAAGTAGGAAGTCAAGAAACACCTGGAGTAACAGGCAAATTTGGCCTTGGAGTACAGAATGAAGCAGGGCAAAGGCTAATAGAGTTATGCCAAGAGAATGCACTGGTCATAACAAACACCATCTTCCAACAACACAAGAGAAGACTCTACACATGGACATCACCAAATGGTCAATACAGAAATCAGATTGATTATATTCTTTGCAGCCAAAGATGGAGAAGCTCTAGACAGTCAGCAAAAATAAGACCAAGAGCTGACTGTGGCTCAGATCATGAACTCCTTACTGCCAAATTCAGACTGAAATTGAAGAAAGCAGGGAAAACCAGTAGACCATTCAGGTATGACCTAAATCCAAGGAGCAAGCGTCTTTTAATTTCATGGTTGCAGCCACCATCTGCAGTGATTTTGGAGCCCAAGAAAATTAAGTCTCTCACCGTTTCCATTGTTTCCCCATCTATTTGCCATGAAGTGATGGGACCATATGCCATGATCTTAGTCTTCTGAATGTTGAGTTTTAAGCCGACTTTTTCACTGCCCTCTTTCACTTTCATCAAGAGGCACTTTAGTTCTTCTTTGCTTTCTGCCATAAGGGTGGTGTCATCTGCATATCTGAGGTTATTGATATTTCTCCCAGCAATCTTGATTCCAGCTTGTATTTCACCTAGCCTGGCATTTAGCATGATGTATTCTGCATATAAGTTAAATAAGTAGGGTGACAATATACAACCTTGATGTACTTTCCCAATTTGGAACCAGTCTGTTGTTCCATGTCCAGTTCTAACTGTTGCTTCCTGACCTGCATACAGATTTCTCAGGAGGCAGGTAAGGTGGTCTGGTATTCCCATCTCTTTCAGAATTTCCCATAGTTTATTGTGATCCACACAGTCAAAGGCTTTGGCATAGTCAATAAAGCAGAAATAGATGTTTTTCTGGAGCTCTCTTGCTTTTTTGATGACCCAAGCGATGTTGGCAATTTGATCTCTGGTTCCTCTGCCTTTTCTAAATCCAGTTTGAACATCTGGAAGTTCACATACTGTTAAAACCTGGCTTGGAGAATTTTGAGCATTACTTTGTTAGTGTGTGAGATGAGTGCAATTGTGCAGTACTTTAAATATTCTTTGGCATTGCCTTTCTTTGGGATTAGAATGAAAACTGACCTTTTCCATCCTATGGCCACTGCTGAGTTTTCCAAATTTGCTGGCATATTGAATGCAGCACTTTCATATCATCATCTTTTAGGATTCAAAATAGCTCTACTGGAATTCCATCACCTCCACTAGCTTTGTTCATAGTGATGTTTCTTAAGGTCCACTTGACTTTTCATTCCAGGATGTCTGGCTCTAGGTGAGTGATCATACCACTGTAGTTATCTGGGTCATGAAGATCTTGTTTGTACAGTTCTTCTGTGGATTCTTGCCACCTCTTCTTAGTATCTTCTGCTTCTGTCAGGTACATACCATTTCTGTCCTTTATTGAGCCCATCTTGCATGAAATGTTCTCTTGGTATCTCTAGTTTTCTTGAAGAGATCTCTAGTCTTTCCCATTCTATTGTTTTCCTCTATTTCTTTGCATTGATGACCAAGGAAGGCTTTCTTATCTCTCCTTGCTATTCTTTGGAACTCTACATTTAAATGGGTATACCTTTCTTTTCTCCTTTGCCTTTTGCTTCTCTGCTTTCCTCAGCTATTTGTAAGGCCTCCTCAGACAACCACTTTGCCTTTTTGCATTTCTTTTCTTGGAGATGGTCTTGAGCCCTGCTTCCTGTGCAATGTCACAAACCTCTATTCATAGTTCTTCAGGCACTCTATCAGATCTAATCCCTTGAATCTGTTTGTCACTTCAACTGTATAATCATAAGGGATTTGATTTAGGTCATATCTGGATGGTCTAGTGGTTTTCCCTACTTTCTTCAATTTCAGTCTGAATTTGGCAGTAAGGAGTTCATGATCTAAGCCACAGTCAGCTCCCAGTCTTGTTTTTGCTGACTGTCTAGAGATTCTCCATCTTTGGCTGCAAAGAATATAATCAATCTGATTTCTGTATTGACCATCTGGTGACGTCCACATGTAGAATCTTCTGTTGTTGGAAGAGGATGTTTGCTATGACCAGTGCATTCTCTTGGCAAAACTCTGTTAGCCTTTGCCCATAAGTGTGAGCTATTGTCACAATGATACTCATATTCCCTCAAGGCCAGCTCTGCAAATTGGGCATCAGTTGTTTCTGATGCTGGTCAGGAAACCAGGCAATGCCTAATTCATTATATGCCAGTCCCTTGGTTCTTCCCCAGCCTATGGCGACCACTGAGCAACAATCCAGCTCCATCAATGATGTCTGTCACCCATCAGGGATGGCACCCATACTGTCACCTTGGAGCAAAATTTTGAAACGTGATGTGAGCTAGTGTTTGGACAGCTGTTTTCTCCACTCACAATGAAACCACTTCTTGAAACACCTATTCCCCAGACCCAGAGGGGAGCCCTGACTTTTGCAGACTCCAACTCTGAAGCAAGATTTTGCTGTAACATCCTAGAAGCACTCTTGGCCAACAGAGGAGGTGGGTGTGGCTGGGGCAGAGCCGTTGCTCATGGTGTTTATGTCCTACTGTGGGATTTCCAAACTATGAAAATGAAACTCATCCCTTTGAAAAAACTAAAACCAAACATCACAGGCTGGGGAACACAGGCCCTCTGGTGAGGGATCCCCAACCAGGCCCCTATACTTACCTTATATCATCTTTTCTCACTCCATCTCCTTCCTGGGAGGCTGAAGGTTCAGACTGCAGAGTCTGAAAGATGTGAGTTCAAGTCTCAGCTCTGCCACTTGCTGGCTGTTTGACCTGGGGCAACTCTGAACCCTCTTTGAACCTCGGTTTCTTCATCTATGAGATGAGAAATAATAATAGGAGCTGTGTTGCAAAAATAACAAACATAATACTGAAAATGGGGAAGCAGCAGAGGACAGCAGTTAGGATGGGCTCTGGAGTTTGAATCCTGCTTCTTCTGCTCACTGACTGACCTTTGAACAAGTTACTTAATCTCTCTGGTTGTCTCACCTGCAAAGGAGGGTAACAGCTGTTCTTCCCTCAGTGACACACTGTGGGAACTAAAGGTGTTAACACAGGTAAAGAGTCTTGGACAAAAAAAAAAAAGTGTCTTGGACAGAGGCTGACACTTAGAAAGTGCCCGTCCTTACCTTTATTTCCACCCACTTTCTGTAGCCCTCAGGGAACTGACTAGTGAGGAGCCTGGGTGGAAGGGAGGTCCCAAGATAGGTATAACCCATCATTCCTTCCATAGCAAAGAGAATTCGTTGCAGTCTTCCTTGTTTTTCAGAATGCTTTACAACCAGTCATGAACTGACTCCTGAAAGAGAAGCAGCTGGGACCTGCCTAGGACAAGTCTTCCTGCAGAACTGCCAGGGAAGACAGACAGGCAGTCACAATTTCTGAAGGGACAATGAACTAACACAGACATATGGAAGTCTCCCACAATGGTGACAGAATGTGTGATTCAGGGCCTCTCTGTGAGTTCCTGCTCTCCAGGACTCTTTTGAAGACAAAGTCCAGCAGGACAGAAAGGGATGTCTCATCAGATGGCATGCTGAAGGTGGTTCCCTGCCCAAGATGGTCACTGCCACATCGCAGGCACAAAGGTGAGCCAGTCAATGGGTGGCTGTCATCTGATACAGAAGATGCACAGACAGGACATGGCAGGATGCACAGACAGTACATGCCGGATGGTTTGTGGTACAGCACAAAGACAATAGGTTCTCCAGAACCCTGAGTCCTGGGACACTTGCTCTCTGGAGTTGCTCTGGGGCCTCAGAACAGAAGGGACCTGGGGCAGGATCACTCTTGTTTGGGTTAGGGTGACGCCAGTCCCCTCCTCCCTATGCTGTATGTTATTATCAGTGTCTTATCATTCAGACCTGGGTATAAATATGGCTGAGTAATCCTAGGGGCCAGGAGTATCCTGTGTAAGGTTTAATTTCCCCCATCTGTTGAATGGAGTTGATGGTGGGACGATGTCATAGGATTGTTAGAATTAAATGACTCACTCCACATACGTGCTAAGAACGATGCCAGGCACGCTTTTTTGCATTCAATAATTTGCTTTCAGTAAGTGGTTATTGCCATTGTGGTTAGAAATACTCTGTTTTTATTCTCCAAATTCCAGTGCACATCCAGCCTCTCAATTTCCTGACACAAAGCAGCATCCAACTTTCTACAAGTCTCACAAAAATTGAGGGACTGTCCAGAGAGGCAAAGCAAGCTAAAAGTGAGGTCCAAGGAAATAATAACAAATGAAACAACTGACAAAGGATTAATTTCCAAAATATCCAAGCAGCTCATACAACTCAATGCCAGAAAAACAAACAGTCCAATCAAAAAGTGGGAAAAAGACCTAAACAGACATTTCTCCAAAGAAGACATACAGATGGCTAACAAACACATGAAAAGATGCTCAACATCGCTCATGATTAGAGAAATGCAAATCAAAATCACAATGAGATATCACCTCACACCAGTCAGAACGGCCATCATCAAAAAGTCTACAAACAATAAATGCTGGAGAGAGCGTGGAGAAAATGGAAAGCTCTTGCACTGTTGGTGGGAATGTAAGTTGATACAGCCACTATGAAAAACGGTTTGGAGATTCCTTAAAAAACTAGGAATAAAACCACTATATGACCCAGCAATCCCACTCCTAGGTATATACCCTGAGGAAACCAAAATTGAAAAAGACACGTGTATCCCATTGTTCACTGCAGCACTATTTACAATAGCTAGAAATGGAAGCAACCTAGATGTCTATCAACAGATGAATGGATAAAGAATTTGTGGTACATATACACAATGGAATATTACTCAGCCATAAAAAGGAATGCATTTGAATCAGTTCTGATGAGCTGGATGAACCTAGAACCTATTATAGAGTGAAGTGAGTCAGAAAGAGAAAGATAAATATCATATTCTAATGCACATATACAGTATCTAGAAAAATGGTACTGAAGAATTTATTTACAGGGCAGTGATGGAGAAACAGACAGAGAGAATAGACTTATGGACATGGGGAGAGGGGAGGAGAGGGTGATATGTATAGAAAGAATAACATGTAAACTTACATTACCATATGTGAAATAGATAGCCATTGGGAATTTGCTGTATGGCTCAGAAAACTCAAACAGGGGCTCTAGAGGGGTGGGATGGGGAGGGAGGTGGGAGCAACTTTCAAAAGGGAGGGGATATATGTATACCTATGGTTGATTCACATTGAGATTTGACAGAAAACAACAAAATTCCATAAAGCAAATATCCTTCAATAAAAAAATAAATTTAAAAAAAAAGTGAGGTCCAATCTATGTTTACAGGGAATAGATGAACAGATGCAGGGGAGGATTGGATTTGGTTATTCATGTATTCATTGATTCATTCACTCAATTATCCAACAACTATGTACTGAGAGACTACTGTATGTCAGGCCCTGTTCTGGCTCCTGGGACCTGAAGAAAGGGTGAGAGGATAATTTAACTCCCTCAAGTTAGCTCTATCAATCTGCTGTGGTGCCACCAAACTCCTCCATATACAGAGTCTATAAGGCAGTAAAGGAAAGCAGCCTAGAAGCCAGAAGACCTGGTTCTTTCAGCAGTGTTTCTTCTGCCTGCTAGCCGTAGGATCTTGGGCAAAGCCCTTACCTTGTCAATTCCTTTAAATAGAAAATTAAGATGAAGACAATGATTCGGCCTCTGGTTTTCTACAGGGCTATTGGGAAAATCAAATAAGTAACACATGAGAACCTGCTTTTCAATATGGGAGCAATTTACATATGTGAGGAACTTATTATTTTTAGATTTGTAATAAAGACCTTCTTGACAAAAGGACCATATTTTGCAGAAACCTAGAGCTCTCGGGGGAAAATCAAGAGGGAAAAATTCAATGTCTGTGCGATTCTCAGCCACCCACACTGGTCAGTGTCACCCTGCCTTTAGGCCTAGGGGACCAGGAGTCCACTGGCCTCTTAGGCTCAGGGGAGCTACCATCGGCCCAGGTGCACCCTCACTCACACTCCCATCCCCTCTGAGTCCCCAGAGGAGGATCTGGCCTGTGGGCCTTTCTCCTGGAGGCACTTGGCTCTTCACTAAGAACGAAAACCCCACCTGAGTTGGAATGTATGAAGCACCCAGGTCTAATCTCAGGTTTAATCCAAGGGGTATTAGCTAGATATGTTTTTTCCTTTTGTTGGGAAGTTTAAATAATGAAACTTGAGAAATGAAAAGAACTACAAAATGAAATCAGAGAAAAAAAACTGTAGTATCTCCTCCCAGGATGTTTCTGTTCTCTCTAGGAAATACCCCAAAATGTAGACTTTTCCTTTCTAACTCGGGATTCATCCTTACACATTGTCATTTCTGCCAAGTTAAGTTAGTCAAGATAGTCACCAAAGTCTGCCTGGGTTTGAAGGGAGAAAATACTGACCCTTCCCCCACCCCAACCCAACTTCAATGGAGATGTGTCACATTACAAAAATATCTCATCAAAGAGCAGCATGTACAGTGGGATATACATCGCTATGGCTATCTGGAAAATTCTACCTGCTGCACTAGCTTTTTAATGAAAGCAGAAAAGCTCTCACTAAAAACTAATGAGTCAGCCTGAAAAATAAAATGCAAAGCAATGAATTATTATAGGCATTACTATTGCAAGAAAACAGCATGCTTACCAAAGCATCCCCCTGGAACATATTTTGACAATAATGACACCAGTGATGTTTCTCAACCTGTAGAGTGTCTCCGTACCACGACCTCCTTTAATTCAGCAATGCTGTCAAGCAGGGGTATCCACTTTCCAGTGGGGGAAACTGAGGTTCCCAGCAGTAGGTGCCCTGCCCTGTGTCACACACTGGTTACTGACAGTATTAGTTTGAACCCAGGGCTTCTGACTTCAATTGGGGTGTCCTTTCCACATCTGACCAGCAACTAGATTAAGTGATATTTAGCTCCCATTTGAGAGAGCACAAAAGCCCTCTGAAATTTTCAGTCTAGTAATCAGGTTCTAGATGTGACTTTGCCACAGTTTGAGTTGGAGCAAATCACTTTTCTCTCTGAGATTCAGTCTCTGCATGTACATATAAAAAGGATTCCACTAGAGGAGTTTAAACTTTAAAGAAAAAAATTTTTTAAGCAACCACACCCTTTCCCCAAGTGAAACCTTACCAAGATTCCCATTCCATGAAACATCTATTCAAAAGCAAAGCTGCTTTACCCACCAGAGCTAAGCATGCAGCCACACTATGCTTCGCTCATGAATATACACTCGACACGACTACATTCATCTGTCCACCACAAAGATCAAACCAGTCAATCCTAAAGGAAATCAACCCTGAATATTCATTGGAAGGACTGATGCTGAAGCTGAAGCTGAAGCTGAAGCTCCACTACTTTGGCCACCTGAAGTGAAGAGCTGGTTCATTGGAAAGACCCTGATGTTGGAAAGACTGAGGGCAAGAGGAGAAGGGGACGACAGAGGATGAGATGACTGGATGGTATCATCAACTCAATGGACATGAGTTTGAGCAAAGTCCGGGAGACAGTGAAGGACAGGGAAGCCTGGCATGCTGCAGTCCATGGGGTCACAAAGAGCTGGACACAACTGAACAACCAAAGTCCATCACAAGACTTGTGCTGAATGTTCATGGCAGCTATGTTCATAATACCAAAACCTGAAAACAACCCAAAGGTTCATCAAGAGTGAAAAAGATTAATAAATTGTGGTGTAGCCACACAACAGAATTCCACCTAGCCATGAAAAAGGACTGGCTACTGCCGCCTGCAAACATATGGATAAATCTCTCAGATATAATCTTGAGGGAAAGAGCCAGACACGAAAAAGCATAAACTTTGTAATTTCATTTATATAAAGGCTCAAAATGGGCAAAACCAGAATGGTGGTTACCTGTGGGGAGGATGTTGTTGTTCTGACTAGGAAGGACAAGACTAGAGCCTGCCTAGGGGTACAAAAAGTGTTCTTGATCTGAGTAGTGGCTACACAGATGTATACATATTTAAAAACTCATCAAGCTTTATCATTGAAATTCCTATAACTTATGTCATGTAAGTTGTACCTAAAAAAAAAAAAGGTGAAAAAGTGGAGTTCCTATGGATGAAGTAAGAAAGAGGGTTTTGAAGATCCATTAGCTAAGGCTTTACCCCATTACTTCCATCCACCCACCCCTTGGGGGGCCCTAAGGGACCACAGGGCACAGTATTAAAGACCACCAGACTCGACCATCTCTAAGGAATGAGCAGATCCAACATATTCACTTTGAGAATTCAGCTTTAGTCACTTTACCTCAACATCGCCTTACAGGTAACAGCTGCTTCAAACACCCAACTTTTCATTTGATGTTCTCACCCTTGTTATCACCTTCTTCCCCACCCTGCAATGTCCAAAGTCCATGTGCTGCTCCCAGGACCAAAGCTCCCTGTTCACCCTCCTAAGCATCACTACCTCCTTCCAACTTCCCAAGAAGGCCCATGCAAGCTTTCCTCCTGGTAGTGAGCATAATCTCTCAGGTCCATCCACTGAGGCTCAAGTCCTGGCTCCTCTACTTGCAGCTGGATGTGCTGCTTCTTTGTGCACCGAGGTTGTCAATCGTACAGACCTCACTGAATTGTTAGGAGAATGAATGAATGAAGATAATACATGGAGAAGACATAGTACAGTGTCTAATCCATCCTGGGTGCTCAGTAAGTGTTAGCTATTGTTCTGATCATTGTCTGTTCTTCAGTTCTGTCCTTGGTTGCTCATGGCCAGAGAATATATAGCTTTTAAAAACCAAAATAATCTTGTAAAATGCTTACCACATGCTTTGTTGAACTTCATCCTCACATCCTAGCCTCCTTCTGAGCAGACTGAGGTTAAGTTTCCAGAGTCACACAGCTGATCAATCAGTGATGGAGTCAAGACTCTAACCCAAACTCTCCTGACCACAAAGCCCATCACAGTCTGAGCTCTTCACTACTTGTTTAGTGCTCCACATAACAGAATTGACAGAGAAGGTACCCAATCCTAAGAGAGTGTATACTGGAGCCACCAGTGTGACAGAGTTTGGAATCAAACAAATCCAGATTCTAATCCTGGGTTGTGTGGTTTACTAGTTGTGCAAACTTGCACTAGTTATTTAGTTTCTCCCAGCCTCAATGAGCTCATCTGTAAACTGAGACACAATAGTGAAATGCATTAAAGGAGCTTCCTAATTGTAGCCAAAAGGAAAGAAAAGTTAACCCCGGGGATTTCCAGCATCATGGGATACTGAGGAGTGATTTGGGGAAGGGACCTTATACTTCACCCATGTTTGTTCAGTTCAGAACAGAACCCCTTATCCAGGGACAACCCCCTCTAAGATTAGGGAGTTTTTTAAAGATCAAATGATACTGAAGTACAAAATGTTAAATTTGTCTGTGGTTCTGGTCTCTCTTCCCTTGTTGTCAGTTTTAAAAAACAGTTGCTAAAAACTAACCTCCCTTCTCAGCCTATCTTCCTCTTCTTGTTTCTAACTCAAAGACTATATTAGAATTCAAGGTGGTTTTAGTTTTCAAATCGCCCATCTTTCAAATTCTTTGTTTCTTATCAGTCATGATATTACTTTCTCTCCCTACCTCATTCTGGACAGCTATGCCTTAAGTGAGAAGAATTAGGGTTATATCCTAGACCTCGTAAATTTGGACTCCCAGGTTTCTCTGAGAAGCAGGTGGTTGAAACAGTGACTCAAAGTCAGAAGGGAAGGATTTGGCAATAAATGTGGGTTTAAAAGATCTGATATCCATACACACTCACTTCATAAACTTTCACCACCCCCAAGAGGACATTGGGGCAGTCATGCTCTCTATCTCACCTCCACACACATTACTGAGGCTGTAATTCCTTCTGTTGACAGGCCCCTCTTCTTTCCCCTACAGCATTGCCTCTGATGGTCAATGAATCAAGATTGCACCTCTCTAGGCCTGAAAGAACATCATCATGTGAAGTGAGCATATTCAAGCAATTGGGGACAGTCCAGTCTACCTGGAAGGGCAATTTGGCCATCAGAATTGAGTCTTTAAACGGTTGATACTCAGTGTCTCAAATTACGCTCGGTTTATTAAGAAGTCCCAGTTTGCAGGGTATGAAACACAAATTTATCTCCAATTGTGTACTCTCAAATCCTCTTTAACAATGCTTAACATCACTTTGGTCCAATTTTATTTAATTCTAGTTATTATAGATTATTCAGTCCCATTTTGTTTCCACAGAACTCTGTAGAATTGGATGTTTTTGCTGATCACAGAGTTATAACGATCAAATGTCAGTAAGAAGTAAACCTCCCAAAGGATCTAGAAACCTGGAAAAAGAAAACAGGAAGGTTAGAACGCGACGCTAAGAAGTGACAAGGATTTCCAAAAGGAGTTCAGTTAGTGTTATCATCCTGGTGAGAAGCAGTCCTGACAGCAGAAGGTAGGCAGGCACTGGTTAGGGACACTCTTCCTGACCTGGGGTATGAATCCCAACTATGCCATTTGGATAAGTTAGTTTCCCTTGGACGCAGTTTCCACATTCGGGATGCTGTGGGAATTAAAGAGGTACCACAACTGCAGTGTCTGGTACACTGAGGGATTTCAACACATATTAGCCACCATTACTATTTGTGCCCTGAAATTTCTGAATAATTAATTGTGACTGTGAACTCTTGAATGAGTCTGAGTATTGCAATTTACACAGAGAGAGTGCTTTATGGTCTAAAAGCACATCTTTGCAATACAAACTGAAATGTGTCACCACCTATCTCCAATCATATTGGAAAATAATACTGCCCAGTGTTAGTGAGAATGTGGGGAAATAGACATGGCTTTGCTGTTGATGGGAATGTAACTGAGAAGAGCTATTTGACAATATGTATCAGCTCCCTTGAACATCCACACTGGGACCAAGCAGGAAGAGGAGAAAAGTAATTTGGTGGCAAACAGTTGAGCAGAGATGGGAGTGGGATGTCTGCTAGAGGCAAAATGTAGAATCTAGGATGAATCCATGGAATTCACAGATCTTTAAAGAGTCCCAGACATTCCAAGGAGGAGATGTAAAATGTGTGGTCCAGCAAATCAAGTCTCACAGGATTGTTGCTTGGATGTTAGGAAAAATGCTAATCTCTTAAGACTGTAAACATACAAAAAATACATCTCTAGCTGCCAATTGCATGTCCCCACCCAGAGATCTCACAGTCATCTTCGCTTCAGCACACCCAGGTTGCACCAACTGACTGACCACACTCCCCACCCAAAACTATTTGTCTTCCAGCAGTCTAGTCTCAACAAGCAACATAAAAGCTACCACAACTTGCTGGTTGTTCCAGCCCCAATCTGAGGGGTCATCCCTGATTTCCATTTTCCCTTCACCAATAAAGCACCTCCCCAAGCCCCTACATCCAATCATTCAACGGATCCTATTTCTTCTTCTTCCAAAACATATCCCGAATCCAGTGACTTCTCTCAGTCTCCTCTGCTACCATCTGATCTAGATCACCATTATTTCCCACCTGGACAAGCCTTGTTGATTATCTTATTTCTACTCTTAATCCCTCTAAGTCATTCTCCAGTCTGAATGTTCTTTTAAAAAGATAAACCAGATCGAGCCACTGGATTAACCAGATGAAAACTCATCAATTTCATGTGTCAATCTCTTCATCTTTGTCTACCATCCATCCCTTCACCCACTACCCTGCAGACACACAGACCTACTTTCTGTTCCGTGAACCCCACACACTCATGACCTTTCCCCTTTGCTCTTCCCTTGGCCTAGAAGACTCCATTGTTAGCTCTTCTCAACCTTCAGATCTTTCCTCAAAGAAGTCTTCCCTTGATAAACCACCCAAAAGAGCCCCTCTAGTCACTATCACAATACCTGTTCAATTTCATTCACAGCAGTAATCTCCAGCTGAAATTCTTTTGTTGACTTGTACACTGCTTGTGTTCCCTACCACCTCATACCTCTAGAATGTGAGCTCCGAGAAGGCAGAAGCCTGCTTATCTCATTCACTGTT
This sequence comes from Cervus elaphus, assembly GCF_910594005.1. Classification (NCBI taxonomy): domain Eukaryota; kingdom Metazoa; phylum Chordata; class Mammalia; order Artiodactyla; family Cervidae; genus Cervus; species Cervus elaphus. The sequence goes on along the minus strand of NC_057823.1, from coordinate 71,685,630 downwards.
TAACCTCAGCATCCAGGGCATGGAAAGTACTCAATAATTAGTGGGAACAAATAAGTGAATAAATATAAAATCTGGGTCAAAAAAGGTCGTGGTGCCTCCCCCTCCAGGGTCCTCTGGCCATTGATGACTTAAAGGTTGGTAGCGGGAGAAGAGGGCAGAGAAGTGGGAGAAGAACAGGCCACCAGTTCTGATGGAGAGACAAGGATGAATGCTTCTTGTTTAACCAAGGGGAAAGCCACCAGAGAGCTCAAGATTTGGTCCAGGTTTGCACAGCAAGTTGACAGCAGGAGGAGAAGTTAGTTTCTGCACCTTGGCACTTGTCCAGGTGATTGCTCCAGATGTGTCTTGTCACTATCTCTGCTGGGCTATTTCACAATGGTGTAAAGTGGATGAGAAGTAACTCCATCCCAGACGAAATTCTCTTGGGACATCTGGTCATGAGGTAAGTAGGAAGCTGATTAATGAATAAGCATTCAGATGATGAAATGCTAAATCACTGCCTGGTATGCAGCACAACAGAGATCCCTTAACTTAGTATTGGAGGCACACCACTCTTTAGCCTCTTTCCAGATCTGAAGGCTCTTTTGACCTCAATTTCTGCAAAAATGGGAAATACAGTGAGAAGCAAATAATCAGCAAAGTCCCTTTCAGCCCTGATATATATATATATGTATAGATAGATATAGATATATAGAGAGATAGAGATAGACAGATAGATATAGATATAGATAGGCTGTGCTGGGTCTTTGTTGCTACATGAGGGCTTTCTCTGGTTACAGAGAGCAGGGGCTACTCTCTAGCTGCAACACATGGGCGTCTCACTGTAGTGGCTTCTCTCGTTGTGGAGCACAGGCTCTAGAGCATGCTGGCTACAGTAGCTGTGGCACGTGGGCTCCGTAGTTGTGATGTATGGGCTTAGTTGCTCTGCAGCATGTGAGATCTTCCTGGACCCACATCCCCTGAATTGGCAGGCATATTCTTAACCTCTGGACCACCAGGGAACCCCAAACCCTGATATTTTAGAATGCTTCTCTTAGATATGAGTTCCTTCCCTAAGCCAAATTTATGTACTTATCCTTCCTGTCCCCTACTTATGTACATGTGCATGCTAAGTTCCTTTAGTCATATCCAACTCTTTGTGACCCGATGGACTGTAGCCTGTCAGGCTCTCTGTCCATGGGATTCTTCTGGCAAGAATACTGGAGTGGGTTGCCATGCCCTCCTCCAGGGGATCTTCCCAACCCAGGGATCAAACCGATGTCTCTTATACCTCCTGCATTGGCAGGCAGGTTCTTTATCACGAGTGCCTTCTGGGAAGCCCCACCTACACATAAACCTAAAAATACTTGCTTTTGTTTGCACTGCCCCTCTATTAATAATTCTGTCATGTCCTCTCTGCTCTCTGAAATACTGTGTAAGCCTCAATGGTCAATGGAATCTCTACTCCCACTCTTCTTCCTTATTTGTCTCAACTGAAAATATTATCCTTTTACAAACAAGTGGGCATTTATTTTCTAATCCAGGAGTTGGTAAACAGCAGCCTGCAGACCAAATCAAGGTCAAATCTGTTTGTTTCATAAATAAAGTTTTATTGGAACACAGCCATGCAATTCATTTGCATGTTGTTTATGGCTGCTCCTGCTACACTATAAGATTGAGTAGTTGTAACAGAAATAGTTACAACTGGATTTAGAAAAAGCAGAGGAACAAGAGATCAAATTGCCAACATTGGTTCGATCATAGAAAAAGCAAGAGAATTCCAGAAAAACATCTACTTCTGCTTTATTGACTATGCTATAGCCTTTGACTGTGTGGATCACAGCAAACTGGAAAATTCTTAAAGAGATGGGAATACCAGACCACCTTACCTTTCTCCTGAGAAACCTGTATGCAGGTAAGAAGCAACAGTTAGAAGCAATAGTTAGAACCAGACATGGAACAACAGACTGGTTCCAAATTGGGAAAGGACGATGTCAAGGCCATATATTGTTACTTTGCTCATTTAATTTCTATGCAAAGTACATCATGGATGAAGCACAAGCTGGAATCAAAATTGCTGGGACAAATATCAATAACCTCAGATATACAGATGACATCACCCTTATGACAGAAAGTAAGGAGGAACTAAAGAACCTCTTGATGAAAGTGAAAGAGGAGAGTGAAAAAGCTGGCTTAAAACTCAACATTCAACAAACTAAGATCATGGCATCCAGTCCTATCACTTCATGGCAGATAGATGGGAAAACAATGGAAACAGTGACTATGTTCTTAGGCTCCAAGATCATTGCAGATGTTAACTGCAGCCATGAAATTAAAAGACGCTTGCCCCTTGGAAGAAACGCTATGACCAACCTAGACAACATATTAAAAAGCAGAGACATTACTTTGCCAACAAAGTCCCATCTAGTCAAAGCTATGGTTTTTCCAGTAGTCATGTATGGATGTGAAATTTGGACCATAAAGAAAGCTGAGCACTGAAGAATTGATTCTTTTGAACTGCAATGTTGGAGAAGACTCTTGAGAGTCCCTTGGACTGCAAGGAGATTAAACCAGTCCATCCTAAAGGTAATCAGTCCTGAATATTCATTGGAAGGACTGATGCTGAAGCTCAAGCTCAAGCTCAAACTCTAATGCTTTGGTCACGTGATGCAAAGAACTGACTCATTGGAAAAGACCTTGATGCTGGGAAAAATTGAAAGCAGAAGGGGGACGACAGAGGATGAAATGGTTGGATGCCATCACTGACTTGATGGACGTAACTTTGAACAAGCTCCAGGAGCTGGTAATGGACAGGGAAGCCTGGCGTGCTTGAGTCCATGGGGGTCGCAAAGAGTTGGACATGACTGAGTGACTGAACTGAACGGTACTGGAGTGGGTAGCCTATCCCTTCTCCAGCAGATCTTCCCAGCCCAGGAATCGAACTGGGGTCTCCTGCATTGCAGGCGGATTCTTTACCGGGGAAGCCCTGAACTGAACGTAAACAGTATGGCCCACAAAGCCTGAATGTTTACTGCCTGGCCCTTTACAAAAACAAGTTTGCCAACTCCCAGCTAATCTGTGCTTCTCAAACTTGAGTACACAGAGATCCAGGATGGGCTCTACACATAAAATATCCAACAAAGTCACTGGGTCAGCACAGGGTATCTTCTTGAAGCACAGATTTTACTAGAAGACTGGGGAGAAAAAATCCGTAGTAGAATGTAAGTGTAGACATTAAAGCAAAACATATTTATATTAAGAAGTGGATTCCAGCATATGCATGAGATAGTAAAATCCCCAATGTGAACAAAGCTTGGGAAGGGCTGCTTCACATTGTTGCTGCTCCTCCACTGTTACAAATATTTTGCTATAAAATTTTGGGAAATACCTATCCATGCCATTTAATTTGAAGTGAAAATACATAAACTTTATAGGGTTTTGTATTCTTACCACTCTGACAGTGCGTGACTATATGAACTCCAGAAGGTCTAGGGTCATCTATCAAGATAAATTCTAAAAGGTCCTCACCTGCCAGGATGGTTAACGGGGTCCTGCCTAATGGCAGAGGAAGGAACCAGAGAACTTAACCAGCAGTGGTCTCTTTCACTGTGGATGAGCAGGGCAAGGGGCTTATTAGTGCTGTGACTGTCTCTCTGGCAACAAAATGTCTGACAGCATTCTGTTACCTTAACAATACCTGCAACAATACCATTATCAGTGCTTCCCAGGTGGCTCAGTGGTAAAGAATCCTCCCTCCTGCCGATGCAGGTGATACGGGGTTCCATCCCTGGACTGGGAAGATCCCACATGCCAGGAAACAAATAAGCCCACGTGCCACAACTACTGTGCTCTAAAGGCCGGAAGCCACAACTACTGAAGCCTGTGCACCCTAGGGCCAGTGCTCCGCAACAAGAGAAGCCACCACAAGAAGCCTCCACGCCACAACTAGAGAGTACCCCTACTCACCACCACCAGAGAAAAGCCCACACAGCAGTGAAGCACAGCCAAAAATAAATAAATAAATAAAAGTTAAAAAAAAAATACCATCACCAACTCAAACCACTAATTAGTTCCTTCCTGAACTGAAGGTAGAACCTATCTTCTAAGTGAGTGAGTGACAACCTGGTTGCTTTTTATTTATATCTGCCTTTTCTTTTCCTATGTATTTATTTTGGAAGAGAAAAAGGGAGAGGAGATACTAGAAAGTTTACTCCATCCCTGGCGGTCAACACCGCCATGTTGACGTTCCCACCAAACATTCCCCTCACCTCAAAGCATCTCCCTCTGACTTCTGAGATCAGAATGACCCCTACTGGATAAAGACACTCTCTATGCTAATATGGGAATTTCTCCAACACATATTAAGTGAAAACAAAAAAAGGGCAGAAGAATGTGTGAGTATACTACATTTTGTGCAGCAGAGGGGAAAATGAGCCTAGTTATCCATTGTTTTCTATAGGTACATAAAGAAACTCTGAAAGTTTACATACAGAAACTAATAACAGTTAGTTGCTGAATGTTGTTGCTTATGTTCCTTTTGTTTTTTGAAAACAGATGTTCCTAGGAAAGGGTAACACATAAAGTTACTCAATTCCTGGTAAGAATCGGGAGATGGTTTTGGCTCTGGGTGTTGGGATAGAAAGCAGTCCCAAACTCCTGTCAAGGTGGGAAGATCTAAGGCCAACCCCAATTCTGCCACTGACCTGCCGGACAAATTACTTTCCGTTTCTGCACCTTCAGCTATCTTTCTTGTAATGTGAAAGTTGAGAGCTGGGTAATCCCCAGGAGTGTTTCCAGTTGTAAAATTCTACAGTTCAAGGCAGCATAACTAATGGAAAGATTAAGGTCATGACCACGTGGATAGACCTCAAAAACATAAACCAAACTGGAAAAGATTAGTTGCAGAATGACATGGACTGTATGACACCACTCTAACTTTCTAATTTAATTTTCTCAAGTAAGTAACATAGTCCATCCACTTTGCTCAAAAATCTTTAAGGAATACTTTTAATATCTTCCTTCCCATCTCCCACCCCTCTTTCCTCCCGAATGCAAAACTGTTATTAGTTTTTGTATGTAAACTTTCAGAGTTTCTTTATGCACATTTTATCTCTTTTAAAAGACAATATGAAGCAAGCTGTGCTGTGATTAGTCGCTCAGTCGTGTCCCACTCTTTGGGACCCCATGGACTGTATGTAGCCTGCCAGTCTCCTCCATGGGGATTCTCCATGACAAGAATACTGGAGCGGGCTGCCATGCCCTCCTCCAGAGGATCTTTCCAACCCAGGGATCGAACCCAGGTCTCCCACATTGCGAGCAGATTCTTTACCATCTAAGCCACCAGGGAAGCCCAAGAATACTGGATTGGGTAGCCTATCCCTTCTCCAGGGGAACTTCCTGACCCAGGAATTGAACTGGAGTCTCCTGCATTGCAGGCAAATTCTTTACTAGCTGGCCACCAGGGAAGCCCATGAAGCAAACGTGGCAAAGAGGAAATAAAAGAGGAAGGAAGGAAAAGAAAAGAAACTTTAAAATCAATGAACCTGAACTTGAATCTCAACCCTGCCATACAAGCTCTCTCTTTCTCAACTTCAACATCTGTATGATACAGATAATGCCTACCTGACAGAGTGAAAATTAATGTAATAACTAAAGATAAACCATGTGAAACCACAATTCGCACATAACTGTGGCTCAACAACCTGGAGGAAGGCATGGCAAGCCACGCCAGTTTTCTTGCCTGGAGAATCCCATGGACAGAGGAGCCTGGCAGGTTACAGCCCATAGGCTTGCAAAGAGTTGGACACAACTGAAGCAACTTAGCGTGTATGCGTGGCTCAACAGTCACATTATAATTCTTACCATTAATTTGGTTATTATTATTCAAATATAAACAATACTTCAAGCCAAAGAAAACTCTAGTAGCTTTTGTCAGCCCCACTACCTCTTTTTCCCTTGGGTTTCCCAAGGAGTCTTCTTGATGACCCCACAGCAACAGTTTCAACCCCTGTAACACCTTTACCAAATGTCCTGCTCAGAGTTGCCTCTGTCTGAAGGAACGACTTGTGTGACTGTGTGAAAGAAGCTAGGGTGTGGTCAGGGGCAGAGGGGGGAGTTTCCTCTCTGTCACAACCTCTGTTCCCAAGAGTTCTGACCTCTACTAACACCCAGTGAGACTCTGGCTTCCCACTGTGTAGCAACTAGAAAGTCCAAGTGCAACACATACCTTCTCTGGGAGCAAACCATGGGCAAGGATCTCCACCCCGACTCTGCCCATCCCTCTGCAGGATGACATGTGGGAGAATTACAACCATGCTTTACCTGAAACCTATAACCACTGTGGCCTCAGAAGTGGCCATTTCATCCCTTGGGCCTGAGTCTGTGTTACATCAACAGGCAGCAAAATGCACATACTCCCCAAGACAGCGCTGCTTCAGCCTCTTACCACCTCACTCTCCCAAAGAGAACCAGGAAATATTTGCCTTTGCTGTAAATTTCTTTTATCAGAACAGAGGAGATTAGAGTAGTCTATTTTTATTTTGTTGGGGGCAAATTATGCTCAGAGATTGAGACTGTCTCTTTCAATATTTAACACAAGTTCACTGCAGGAATTATAATAATTTCACAAGCAAATAGCGTAGGATAATGTCTCTCAATAAACTGGTAAAGAAATAACGTAGCTCAGCTGGTAAAGAATCTGCCTGCAATGCGGGAGACCCTGGTTTGATCCCTGGGTTGGGAAGATCCCCTGGAGGAGGGCATGGCAACCCACTCCAGTATTCTTGCCTGGAGAATTCCCATGGACAGAGGATCCTGGCAGGCCACATACAGTCCATGGGATCATGAAGAATCAGATACAATTGAGCGACTAAGCACACACAAACCAATAATATATTAATCACACTTTTATTCCAGGTAAGATGAGATGAAAGGAGTAAAGTCCCAATTTAGTTGAGGTGTGCCTTTCTTCATGAGTTGGTTCCTGGGAAAGTCAGATTAACCAACCAAGAGTCTGACACCCAGCTACCAGCAAAATGCAAGTCCCCTGTTGCTAAAGCAGGTTGCTAGGGAATCAAGATGCCAATGTTGACAGGCAAGATGATCTCCCACAGGGGAGCTGCACTGCTTTTCTCCTGTCCTTACCCCATTACCCACACAGGACCTAACGCCCCAAGCTGCTGCTTAGGTCAATGAAGGGTTGTCTTGCCCAGACCAAAACTGTCAGATTGTCCTCACAAACTCTGAGTGTTTATAGTCTAAATGTCCCCTCACCAAAGATGCTTCTTCATGTTATTGCAAAGCCCCCAGGCACGCCTGGGCAGCTGAGCTGCTGAGGGCTTATGGGCAACCATAGATGTCAAGAGGTGTCTTGTTGCAGCTTCTTCACATCAAAATGACTTTCTTATAAAAACAATTTCATTCTTTAAGCAAAACAACTTCACTCTTAAAAACAATTTCATTTTTGTCATAAGCAAGTGGATTTGATATCATATCAAACCACCACATAACAACTGAGCACATTCCTTCTTACATCTCTGTATTATTTCCAGAGTTGAATTGGTTTCTATTCTTTTTCGTTATTTTGACCCTAAAACATCACAAAACTAGAAAGAGAAGAGAAGAGGAAAAGGAGTATTGCAAAGATACAGAAATAAAAAGGCTCAAAACAGACAGCATCTTAGCAACATAACTTACTGGACTCTTTAGGGAGGAAGATCCGGAAATGAAATCAAGGTCTGTGTCACCAGGTCCCTGATTCATGGTTGAACCCACTATAGAAGCCAATGAGAGAATGCAGAGCCAATGCTACTGGCTGGGTGAGCTGAAGTCATGCCTGCTCTAATAACATCTGGAAGCTTCACCAAGCCAGCAAAGAAAACATCCTTCAAATATTGGTAGCAATGAACCAATAACAACCCATCAATCAACTAATTAAAATCATGGGGAAACATATTATGATTATTCATGGCAGGTGAAGATTACTTTCTCCTTGGCAGAACAGATCAGAATCAGAAAGGAAACTGCAAGACACATAAATTTAACTTTCTGGAACTTGTAAGTATTTCTTTCTTCTTTTAGGGACCTGGATTCCATGAAGCCAAAATCCTCTTCCTGTCGCATCCCTCGCAGGCCTGCCAACACATTTACCGCCAATGCCTCAAGTCTCTTCCCTCTATCCAAAATTCTCTTTCACTGGCCTCATTTCCCATAGCTCTTCACTGAGAGACAACTACCTGCTCTGAGAAGCCAATCCTTCCAAAATGATAATGGATGCAGTGGTAGACAGAAAAATAACCTTCCAAATATATTCACGACTCAATCCCCAGAATCTTTCAGACTTTCAAGGGGATTTCATAAATAGCATTCAAGTTAAGGACCTTGAGCTGGGAGGAGTATCCTGCATTATCTGGGTGAACCTAATAATCTAATTACTTGGGTCCTTAAAGGTGGAGGGGCTTCCTTGATGGCTCAGACAGTAAATAATCTGCCTGCAATGCAGAAGACCCAGGTTTGATCCTGGGTCAGGAAGATCCCCTGGAGAAGGGAATGGCAACCCACTCCAGTGTTACCTGGAGAATTCCAAAGACAGAGGAGCCTGGCGGGCTACAGAGTCAGACACGCAAAGAGTCAGACATGACTGAGTGACTAACACTTAGAGGTGGAGAACCTTTCTCTGCTGGGTCAGAGAGATGAGAGGGAAGAAGAAGAGTTGCTAACTTTGAAGATAGAAGAAGTGGACACAAGTCAAGGAATGTAAGTGGCCTCTAGAAGCTGGGAATGGCCCTCAATGACAACGAGCAAAGAAACAGCATCTCAGTCCTAAAAACACAAGGAATTGAATTTTGCAAACAACTTAAGTGTCCAAGGAAACAGATCCTTCCCTAGAATCTCCAGTAATGAACACAGCCCTGCTGATACGTTGATTTTACCCTGCTGAGACACACATCAAAAGTTTTACCTACAAAACTGGAGGTAATAAATCGATGTTTAAACCATTATATTTGTGGAAGTTTGCTATTCTAGCAATAGAAAACTAATACAGATGTTAATATGAGACCCTGTTGGTAAGGCTTTCAGTTAGTTTGCTTGCTGAAGCAACTATTATGGTACCAGATTAAAAAATCTCACATATATTTTAGAACAGGCAGATTGCTTTATGACTCATGGCTAGATGTGTCATCCACTTTGTTCATTCACCTGTTCCATTACAGAATGCCAACTATGTACCAGGTACACAGTTCCCTATACATATGGCTCCTTCAAGATTATATCTGCTACACAAGCATTTTTTTTTTGTTTGCTTTTGGCTTATTGCACTTAGCATAATGTCCATAAGGTTCACTCATATTGTAACAAGTATAAGAATTCCCTGCCTTTCCAAGTTTGAATAATATTCCATTGTATTTATATACCACATTTTGTTTATCCATTCATCCATTTGGGTTGCTTCCATTTCATGGCTATTGTGAATAATGCTGCTGTGAACATGGATATAGAAATATCTCTTCAAGACCCCACTTTCACTTCCTTTGGTTATAGACCAAAGGAGCTAGAATTGGAACACAATTAACTCTGACTCTGATGTTCATTTTCTTCCCAGGGTGCCACACAGCCTGGGGTGAAGTTATGGCTTTCTGTGCTGTAACTAATCAGATATGTGAAGTTTTTTGCTCTCAGTCCATTCTACACAGAGCTAGTTTTATTTTATGATTTTTTAGTGATTCAAATACAACCAGATATTCTGCACTTAGAAGAAAACTCAGGCTGGATGCATGAGACAAGTGCTCGGGCCTGGTGCACTGGGAAGACCCAGAGGAATCGGGTGGAGAGGGAGGTGGGAGGGAGGATCGGGATGGGGAATACATGTAAATCCATGGCTGATTCATGTCAATGTATGACAAAAACCACTACAATATTGTAAAGTAATTAGCCTCCAACTAATAAAAATAAATGAAAAAAAAAACAAAAACCTCTAACTCCTTGGCCCTATATGATCCGGCCCTTATCTTCACTCTAACCTGATTTCCAACCATTTGCTACACTTTAGCCATGCTGGCTTTGTTTCTGTTCTTCAAACATAAACACTTCCTACCTCAGGGCCTTTGCATTTGCTGCACATTCTCCTTGGGATTTTGTATAACTGGCTCCTTCCTATCATTCAGGTCTCAGCTCTAATGTGACCTCTTCAAAGAGTCCTCCCCTCACCACACTTTACAAAGTAGCACCCCCTAGCACCATCTGGCACATTGTTCTCATTTGCTTTCTTCAAAATGATCTAAAATTTGTTTTATTGTTGTTGTTTTCTAGTTTATTATCTATGTCCCTCACAAGAATGTATTTTCCATACAGAGATCTTATCTGTCTTATTCTTCCAGTATCCCCAGAGCATAAAGCCATACCTGGCACATAATAGATGCTTATCAAATATTTGTTGAATAAAGGAAGTATCAAATACTTGTTGAATAGAGGAACTTCATTGCAGTACTGTTCATCATATCCAAAAAAATGGAAACAGTGACCTGAATCAAACAGATCTGATAATCTATCACCTAGTACAGCTCACTTGGGGCTTCCCTGGTAGCTCATACAGTAAGGAATCTGCCTGCAAAGCAGGAGATCCAGGTTCAATTCCTGGGGTGGGAAGATTACCTGGAGAAGAAAATAGCAACCCACTCCAGTATTCTTGCCTGGAAAACTCCATGAACAGAAGAGCCTGGAGGGTTACAGTCCATGGGGTCACAAAGAGTCAGACAGGACTGAGCCACTAATGTCATCATGTCACAGCTCACTTAGAGAATGAAAGAGGTTATTGTTGATAATTATACTACATCTGTAGGCAAAACCAGGACTGCATGCCCAATCTACCTCAATTATTTATTCCAATCCTCTCAATTTGCAGATGAGGACACACTTAAGAGACCCAGAGAGGGAAAGTGACCCAGTGAAGGTTGCACAGCAAATTAGGGGAAGAGGTGGAAAAAGGCTCAACTGCTGACACTCAGACTGGGGCCCTTTATTCCTCACCACTTGGTTGCTCTGAGGCTCAGCAAAACATGCCCAAGTCTGTCACTGTGCCCTCACATGACTCTGGGAAAAAAGAGAGCTCATTTTTCTGTCCCAAGAAGCATGTGGTTTGGAGCTCTTCTTTTTCTCTTATTTTTTCTTCCCCTTTTTTGTGGTCATATATGGGCTGGCTAGAGGGGAAGCACTTAGGTATCGTGGGGTTTCACTGCTGTTCCATTACATAAGTGAAAGCCCTACCAAGGGGAGAATGAAATGCAAAGCAGGGCCATCTGACCAGCTCCTTGGCTGGTCCCAGGACTGCCTGGGTCACCCCAGGGCTTGGTTCCAGGAAATGCTCATTTCAGTACATTCCTCATCCAACTATTTCTGGACCATCTTCTGGGTTTCAGGCACTGAGCTATCCCTGTGGTATATAAGAATGGATAAGAAAGACATGATCACTGCCCTCATGGAGAGCCCATTATGGAAAAAAGTGAGGGTTGGATAATAAACATACATACAGATAAATTAATTATAGACATGGTTAGTTCTCAAAAGGAAATATAGTGCTCTGATGAACAGTAATAATAGTTGACATCTCTTGAAGTCATCTTTGTCTGTACCACTTTGTGAGATAAACATTAATATGATCTTCATCTCATAGATGTGGAAACAGAAGCACCGGGTCACACAGCTGGTACATGTCAGAACTGAACTTGAACCCTAGAGACTTGCTTCAGAGCCTGGGTCCTTAACCATGAGCTATCTTGGGCAGCAGTGGCTCAGAGGGGAGTGCATGCTTTCAGTAGGTCAGGGAAGGCCTTTCTGAGGAAGTGGCATATAAGCTTAGATGAACTATAGGAAGAACTGGCAGAATAGTGTTCTAGGCAGAAAAAGGAGCACACAGACAAAGGTGGGAAAGAGGCCAGTGTGTTCTATAATCCATCAGAAGGCCTGGGAGACTGGGGTGGAGGTTGGATTCTTATTAAGGTGCCCCACACAAAGAGCCTTTGCAGACATATATTTTCTCATTTGATCAAACAGCCTGGTTAGACCAGTCAAGCAAGTGTTATCATCTATGTTTTACAGAACACTGTACATCATTTCTGGGAACTTGGGGTTGGAGATGAGACGGCCCCAAGACTTTGAACTTGGGTCAAATGCTCTTTCTCCTTAGCCTCCCTGCAGCTGCCCCTTTGCTGCCCCATGGTCCCTTAACTGAAATGGACCCCTGTGTCTCTAGCACCTCCTCCTCCTTTCAGCTCAGAACTTACCTCTTCAGCTGCCCTAACACCTTAGTTTCCAGGGGAACCTGATAAACCAAACTGTTCTCATCCACTAATGGGGAATGGAGCCCTATAGAAACCTAGAAGGAACTTGCTCTTCTATCTCTGTGCAAACCTACAACAGCCTTCCCTTCTTCCAGTCATAAAATCAGCCTCCAGCTAACTAGCATTCCCTTCTGTGCCAAAATGGCCATCACTGTATGGTTCATGGCCTCTTCCCAGACGAGCCTGGCAGAGTTTGAGCCTTGGGCCTTTGGTTAACAGGTAGCGGTTGACAGATGCCAATAATCCATGCATTGTTCATATCAGTTAATTCCTGGTCTGAGAATGTGATTGCATCCACCCTCAGAAACCAGCCCCATCAGATGGGGCTCTGGGCTGTCGTCTCCTCATCATGGCACACGGGCCCTCCAAGTCCCAGACAACGCCTTCCTCTCCACCTCAGCCTGTCCTCTTTCCTACCTTGACCTTGGGGACCAGACTCACCAGAAGCTTCTCACCATGGGCTCTGAACACACATCATAAGCTTCCATACCTGCATGCGCTCTGCTTATGACACCCTCCCCACCTTCTTCACTGGCCCCCCACTTTACACCCATGAACACAACCCAGATACCATTGGCCCAGGAAGCCTTCCCTAACTGTACCTCACTGTCTTACGCTTGCCTTCTCCATGCTTCCAATCACAATGAGTAATGTTCTTGGAGTACCTGCAAGCACCCACAGCTGAGCAGAAAGTACTGCAAGTAGGTTATAAGCCAGGCAGTCTGAGTTCTGGGTCTGGATCATCACCATCTGCTGTGTTTGCCATCACAACTAACATTTATAGGGCACTTACAGTATACCTCCCATAGCTCTAAGACACTGACATACATACTCATCGAACTTTCATAAGTCCTATAAAATTTAGTCACTACCAGATAAGTGTTATTATGTCCATTTTGAAGGTGAGAAAACTAGGTCCCAGAGTGTTTTAATTATTTAGCTAAACCACACATTAAGCAGAATGCATGGACTATACTATCATGCATTGAAATTGCCCAGATGAGTTGAGGCCACTAGTGATATATCCAGCATGCCTTCTCCTCCTTTTTCATAATATCAAAGAGTGTATTGTCAGAAATAAAAATTGTTCAATTTAAGTTAAAAAAATAAAATAAATAAAACCTCTCCCAGTCACCTCTGCAGATGGCGTAGCCAAAGATACATAAGTCAATACCTTGGTGTATCACTTCCAGGAAACTGATTCAAAGAGGGTATACCCTACTATTACATATCTATTTGCATTTGGCCCTTTCTTCTTCTTCCTGTTTGAGACATGAAGACTGGATCTCCAACAGCCATCTTTTGACCATGAAGCAATCCTACAGGGAAAAAATAAATCAGAAGAAAAGAAGGAATCTGTGATCCTGGTGACACCACAAAGCAACCAGACCAGCCTTGGGTTGCCCAGCTCCCAACTTCAAGGAAGTTGGGAAGAAAAAATAAGTCTTGTTTAAATCGCTGTTGCCTTGATTCTTTGTTACTTGAAGCCAAATGCAATTCCTAACTCACTTATTTTGCTATGTATATGACCAACCATCCCACTGAGCTATGTGGTCCTCAAGGGTGAATTCAAAGTCTCTTTTGCCTCTGTACTGACATCAGGAGCACACCACCTGTATTGACCTCAAACAATTCTAACTTTCTCGCCGTCTTATTCACCCTCCCTGGAGGCAAAGGACGGGAAGCTAGGAAACAAACATTTCCGATTTCATGGCACAGAATTAAGGGAAGGGTTAAGAAAAGTGTGGAGAGAAGTTGGCTCTAATGTGTGAAGTATCAACACTGGGAAGAATTGACCCAGCCTGCTCAGATGTGGGAGGGCAAGACTGACTGAGTACCAAGCGCTCCACCTGCTCCTCTGCTTCCAGCAGTGGTGGTGCCATTTCCACGCCTGGGAAAGCCAGAGCCAGGAGCCAATTTAAACCTGGAAAGTGAAGTCAGGAGAGTACCTGAACCAGAGCTGGCTGTCAGCCTATGCAAAATAGCCAGCCTCTCCAAGTATTGCAAATTGAGGAATTATCTTACATCTCCACCCTCTGCTCACCACATCTGAAATCCAACCACAAGACAGTTGATGCCAGTGACATATAAGGCTTGCTATGCCATGCCCCTGAGACAATGAGTGCACTGAATGTTGGGAAAGTCAACCTCTGGGAACCTTGGTTTCCTCATCTGTACAGTGGAAATAATACTGTCTACCTCTGCTTCCATATGGGGAGTTGGTAAGAAGGTCAAAAATAATGATGAACAGGAAAGTCCTTTTGTAGACAGTAAAGCATTATAAAAACCTGAGATAGTGCATGTATTCGTTTTTCTAGGGCTTCTGCTTTCACAATTACGGAAAATTTCTTCTAGGTCCCTCATTCTATATTCATTACAATGTTTTCTACACTCAAGTGTATACAGTATTAAAAAGTTGTTAAGAGATAAATCCTAATTTCATCATAAGAATAATTTTTTTTCCTTTACTCTTTTCTTATTTTCATTTTATTGTATCTATATGAGAAGATAGATGTTAGCTGAACCTACTATGGTAATCATTTCACAATCTATGTAAATTGAACCATCATGCTGGGTACCTTAAACTTACACAAAGATGTATGTCAATTATTTCTCAATAAAACCAGGAGAAAATGACTTTAACATAGTTTCCCCACCCCTGCCATCTCCCACCTCCTGTGGGGCCACCACATAATACAGAAACCAAAGTTTTTAGTCCAGTCATTAGGCTCTGGCCATCTTATTGATGCCACAATTGCAGGGAAACAAGTCCAGGTCACATGTTAGTTCCTGCCCAGCCCTAAGCTGGGTGCTGTCCCCAGGGTGTAATTGCAGGGACACGGTACGGAAGTGTGAATCCCCATCATTTGTCAATCCCCCAGGTCAAGAACAGAAGGAATGTACTTTAATCCAACTACAGCATTAAGTCATGGGAGGAGTTGCCCATTAGCTAATCTGCCCAGAGTAGAGGTTAGCTTATCTGATTAGCTCATTGCCACTACCATGGGGAATACATGTAAATCTATGGCTGATTCATGTCAATGTATGACAAAAACCACCACAATATTGTAAAGTAATTGGCCTCCAACTAATAAAAATAAATGAAAAAAAAAAATAACAAAGGCAAAAAAAAAAAAAAAAAGAAAGCAGAGACTGAAGAGAATACAAAAAGGATATGTTAGTTTTGATCGGAGGCAAAAAGTAAATAAATAAATATACATTGGAACTCAAAAAGACCTAAGAGATTATCTAATTAGGACACCGTAAACCCAAAGGCTCTAGCTTTATCCTGTTCGCCAGTGTCATGGGGTGTTTTCCTCACATCTGAAGGCCTTTATATGTACTTTTCATTTATAGCTCTCCTCTCCCTGTTATCCTTTACCTGACTGCCTGCCATTGCCATGTTATCTGCTTGGCCCAAAGAGTGGCCCTGCCAGGACTCAGTCAGTTCGATTCAGTTGCTCAGTCATGTCTGACTCTGCGACCCCACGGACTGCAGCACACCAGGCTTCGCTGTCCATCACCAACTCTCAGAGCTTGCTCAAACTCATGTCCATCGAGTCGGTGATGCCATCCAACCATCTCATCCTGTCATCCCCTTCTCTACCCACCTTCAATCTTTCTCAGCATCAGGGTCTTTTCCAATGAGTCAGTTCTTTACATCAGGTGGCCAAAGTATTGGAGTTTCACCTTCAGCATCAGTCCTTCCAATGAATATTCAGGACTGATTTCCTTTAGGATTGATTGGTTTGATCTCCTTGCAGTCCAAGGGCCTCTCAAGAGTCTTCACTAACACCACAGTTCAAAAGCATCCGTTCTTCTGCGCTCACCTTTCTTTATAGTCCAACTCTCACATTCATACATGACTACTGGAAAAACCATAGCTTTGACTAGACGGACCTTTATTTGCAAAGTAATGTCTCTGCTTTTTAATATGCTATCTAGGTTGGTCATAGCTTTTCTTCTAAGAAGCAAGCGTCTTAATTTCATGGCTGCAGTCACCATCTGCAGTGATTTTGGAGCCCCAAAAAACAAAGTCTCTGTTTCCATTGTTTCCCCATCTATTTGTCATGAAGTGATGGGACTGAATCCAGCTCTTTGGGCCCTATCCTGAGGCCCTCTGGTTAGAGCTAAGCATCTAAAGGAGAAGGGGATAGATAAAAGAGTGAAAGAACTGGACAAACAACATTATCTCTTCAAATCTCAGAAACCTGAATATTTCTTATGAAATGGAGCTAATACTGCCTAATGTAGCTGAAGCTCCAATACTTTGGCCACCTGATGCAAAGAACTGACTCATTGGAAAAGACCCTGATGCTGTGAAAGATTGAAGATAGCAGGAGAAGGGGACAACAGAGGATGAGATGGCTGGATGACATCACCAACTCGATGGACATGAGTTTGAGCAAGGTCTGGGAGTTGGTGATGGACAGAGAAGCCTGGCGTGCTGCAGTCCATGGGGTCACAAAGAGTCAGACACTACTGAGCGACTGAACTGAATACTGCCTATCCTTAAAAGTCTAATCAGAGAAGTCAGGTGAGTTGCCTGGGATACAGCATGTCCTCATTGAATGTTTCTTTCCTTTCCTTCCCAGAAGCCGCAAGATGCTTTCCAACACTCCTGCCTTGTGACTCCACGTCACAAATATGATCAGGGTGCTTCAGAGGGGTGAACGGAGGCAAAAAATCAGGAAGTGATCTGCCCCTTACCACTCAAGCAGCCACTTCCACTACAACTGTCACCCAGTTACCTGGCCACATCCTAACAATGGTTGGAGTTATGCTGCCAACTCTACCCAAAACCTGGGTGCTGTATGGTGTCAATACAACTGGTATGGTGTCAATGCAACTGTAAGGTGTCAATACAACTGGAATACAACACTGATTCTACACAAGTAAACCAGCCAAAGGCAGAGACCAGTCACAACAAACAAGTCAAGAGGTTTCTCACTGGTTTCTTTCCCTTGCTTTATTCTTTTGAAGAACGATACATCTCACAGATTCTTGTCTTTTAAGTTGTCCCCTGGGTCAGCTCACTATTGGCACACAGAGCCCAACCTAGCCAGTCATCTCAGCAACCTAGCCAAAACCTCAGTCAACAGGGGCAAAATGATTGACATCATGGAAAGCCACGACCCAGGGGCTGGGCACTATTTGGCCTAATGTGTTGGGTGCCCAAAAAGACTGTCCAGCTCCAGTTGGCTGATCCATTGGTGAGATTCCTGTGCCCTGGGCCAGTCGCCTGATCTGTTGGTGAACATTAACCCCACTTTCAATGACTAAGTCAATCTGATCACAATAGAAACCAAGGGGGTCTTGCCCTGGCTGAAATCTTGGCATTTCTGCCACTAGTAAGCAGTGAACTTACAGCTGAAACCCACCTCTTCTTTCTCTCTCTCCTCCTAGTATTATCTTTCTTTGGATTTTCCATAGAGTTTCATTTCTTAGCAGCTGTTTCCCTGGGTTTTTATCGTTTTACACTAATTTCCTCTTTGTCACTAGTCTTAAGTCCTACTCTCCCTCTGCCTCTGCCTCCTCCACATTACTCTTTCTTCCTCCTTCTCCTCCCTGTCTCCTTTCTGTAAACATTCCTTGAAATGCTTGGGTTCCAATGAGAATTGAAGAAATCTGTCAAAGAGGGTGAACTAGGAGAATTTACTGGTTAAAAGCAGAAGCCTTGGTGCCAGCTTTGAATTTGAAGCCAAGATTTGCCACTTAGTAATTGTGTAAACTTTGGGCACATGATCTAGCCACCCTGAGCCTCAGTTTCCTCAACTTGACAACAGGTGTAACAAGACTCATTTCATGGGATCAAGGGGAACACTGTGTATATATAAACTGTTTTCTCAGCAACATGCCCAGTATATGGTATACTGTAAATAAAATTTAACTTGGCAGGGAGAGAAAATTTAACTTAGGAGGGGATAAAGGTATTAACACAATCGTTGTTCTCTTTCACAAAGTAAATCAGCAAGGTTCCAGCTGGGTTTGTTGAAGGTCTGAGGCTCTAAGACTTGCCAGGGATTGGGAGACATGTGGTAGGTAGCCAAAGGCTGAGTCCCATTACTCTCCCACATTCAAAACAGATCCTATTTTCTCTCTTTTTCCTGTTGGGTCTCTGAAAAATATTCTGAAAAAAGGATTCCATAGCCATGAAAAAAATTTTGGAACTGGCTTAAACTGATTTTTCACCTGTCCTTTTCCTGGTATTTTCCCCTTCGCAATCATTCCAAAGAGTAAGTCCCTGACATGCAGAACCTACTAAATCATTGTTCCAGCCCCTGTCATTTGCTTGAACTTAAACCTTCCTCTCTCCATGAAAAGTTGTAACTGACATTTTTATTTTGCAAAGAAGATGTTGAGGAGTTTAACCCATCGAGCAGACTCTCTTGGGAGTTCATTTTCACAGGCCCGACTATCAGACAGTGAAAGACAGTTATTAGGTGCTCAGTTTCATTTGAAAAGAGTCAATTGCCCGTTTTCTTTACCATTTGAGAAATGTGGTTACACTCAGAATTTCACATGAGAGCCTGTGGTTGCGAATTGAATTTAAAAAAGTGTTCTCCATCCTAGGCAATGCTGTTTCACTACCCTAAAAAAAATTCTCTTAAAAAAAACAAGCATGACCTTATTGAAAACAGACCAGAAACAAAGGTCATCTTTATGATCTGTAATTCCCTCAATGAATCCCCTGGAGGTAGAGGCCCTGTCACTCCGTGCTCACCAATGTATTCAGGCTTCCACAGCTTCTTGGCTTCTGGCAGGCAAGTTCAGAGTCCTCTTTCTCCCCCCCACCCCCCACCCCAACCCCATATCCATTTTGCATCCCCACATTTATTTGCATCCTTGTGTTTTGCAGAGCGAGGTAGGACACTGCAAGTGCCTAGGGAGGAAAGAATTCTATGGGGTTACTCGTCCCAGTAGTGAGCCCACATGAAGGTGCATGTGGTTCAGGTAAACCACTGTAGGATTAATGTTCATGAAAGATGATGTGTACAGACAGAACTATTTGAAGATCTAGGAAACCAAGAGGGACATTTGACTGAAAACTCAATGGTAGCAAAGCTCAGGCCAAATTATATATCAGTGTAGTCTAAGGGCCTAACACATTGCTGGCATACAACAGACACTCAAGAGAGAGCCACTGAATGATGAATGAATGAACGAAAGAAAAAGGAAAAAGAGTTTAGGAAAGAGTCATTCTCCCTTACCTCCCCCACCCATTCCACAATAGTTCATAGTGGGGCTAATGGCCTTTCTGCTTCCCCTCATGTTACTCTCCAATTTATCCTTCCATGCTGCAGCAAGAGTGAGCCATTTGAAACTTAAATCAAGTCTGCCAGGCCTATGGCAGGTATGGTCCCTGGCTAGCTCAGTGGCCTCATTCACTTTCTTCCTATCCCTTTAATTACTCCAGGCACTCTGACCTACTGTCCATTCCCTGGATAAGCGAACCTCATTCCTACCTCAGGGCCCTTTCACTTACTGTTTCATTAGCCTAAAACACTATTTCTCTAGATTTTTAAATGAAAAAATACTTTCTTATCATTCAAACCTCATGTCAAATGATACCTCCTCAGAGTGTCCTTTCTTGAGCACTCAATCTAAAGTAGCCACCTGTTCATTCTCTATCATGTCATCATTTTCTTTTTCCTCACAACAGTAAGCACTTGGGAAATTATTTAGCTCATTTCTTTGTTTTCACAATTATCGTCAGTCTTGGGCTCTAGAATGCAAGCTCCTTCAATTGTATTCACTGTCTAATCCTCCAATGCCTGGAACAGAATGGCACATGCAGGCCTCTATAAATATTTTGAATGAATTAATAAAAGCAGCCTTGGCACCCTAAGGGCTCTGGGAAACAAGTGAATTCTCCCAGGAGGCTAATGCATCAGAAACAGAAAATAGATGCCTCAAACAGAAGTGCCAAGAAGGAAGAAATATGAATAATAATAGCTAACATTTGTAGAGTACTTACTATATGCCAGATATTTTTCCAAGCCCTCAATATTTATCATCTATAATTCTCACAGTCATCCTTGGAGGTAGGTCAAATTATTCCTATTTTTTAGATAAGTTGATGTTTTTGAACTGTGGTGTTGGAGAAGACTCTTGAGAGTCCCTTGGACTGAAAGGAGATCAAACCAGTCAATCCTAAAGGAAATCAGTCCTGAATATTCATTGGAAGGACTGACGCTGAAGTTCCAGTACTTTGGCCACCTGATGCAAAGAACTGACTCCTTGGGAAAGACCCTGATTCTGGTAAAGACTGAAGGCAGGAGGAGAAGGGGATGACAGAAGATGAGATGGTTGGATGGCATCACCAACTTGATGGACATGAGTTTGAGCAAGCTTCAGGAGTTGGTGATGGACAGGGAAGCCTGGCGTGCTGCAGTCCATGGGGTCACAAAGGGTCACACACAACTGAGCGGCTGAACTGAACTGAAGTGATACAAACAGTAAACAACATATCCTCTGATAAAAGTGGAAAATAGAAAAGCAAAAAAACAAACCAGACTGTGAACCACTACACTACAGTGCTTCCATCACACTGTCTTACTCAGAGCATACATGGCTAACAGCCACTCCTGGGGAGAGACTATAGGAGGCAGGTAGAAATATGAAGCAAGTCATAACATCACTAAGTATTAAAGGAATGCAATCAATGGTCAGAATGAAATATCACCTCACAATGGTCAGAATGGCCATCGTCAAAAAGTCTACAAATTTGATTATGCTGGAGAGGGTGTAGAGAAAAGCAAATCCTCCTACACTGTTGGTAGGAATGTAAATTGGTATAGCCACTATGGAAAACAGCATGCAGATTCTTCAAAAACCTAAAACTACAGTTACCATATGATCCAGCAATCCTACTCCTGGACATATATCCAGAAAAGATGAAAACTACAATTCAAAAAGATACATGTACCCCAGTGTTCACAGCAGCATTATTTACAATAGTCAAGATATGGAAGTAACCTAAGAATTCATCAATAGATGAATGGATAAAGAAGATGTGGTGTATATGTATATATATGTGGTATATATATGTATATATATGTGGTATATATATGTATATATATGTATATATATGTGGTATATATATATATATATGTGGTATATATATGTATATATATGTATACATATATATGTGTGTGTGTGTATATATATGTACATATATATATACACATATATATTACATATTATATATATTACAAATACACACATGTATATATATGTATACACACAAACAATGGAATACTACTCAGCCATAAAAAAGAATGAAACAATGCTATTTGCAGCAACAAGGATGAATCTAGAGATTATCATACTAAGCGAAGTAAATTAGACAAAAAATAACAAATACCAAATGGTATCACTTATATGTGGAATCTAAAAATATGATACAAATTAACTTACTTACAAAACAGAAACAGACTTGTACACATAGAAAACAAACATATGGTTACCAAAGGGGAAAGGTGGGGGAGGGATAAATTTGGAGTTTGGGATTAATAGATATACACTATTATATATAAAATACATAACCAACAAGGACCCACTGCATATAGCATAGGGAACTATACTCAATATCTTATAATAACCTATAATGGAAGAGAACCTGAAAAAAAAAGAATATAAATGTATAATTGAATGGTCTCAAATTAATAGAAAATGCCCTGGAGTCTGCCATTTAGCCTTTTGGCCAAAAACATTCCTGGTAAAACTCCATACCCACAGCTGCAGCAGTACCTGGTCGCAGTCCCTCTGCCACCATCCAGGTTTGTGTGACCTATAGCCTGAGAGCCTAAAGACATGTTTTGCTGAATCTTCACAGTATAGCCTACATAAACATTCTTTAAAATTATACCTGTGGCCAACCCTTAAAATTAGGATACTGCACATTTAAGTTCAGATTTCTGGCTTCCATCAGAACACAAGAACTTATAATACTCATCTCGGTTTAACACCTAGCACAGTCAGTCAGAACTGAGCCACAGAAGTCCTCCTGGAAAGGAGCATGTGCATTTAGTTCATCATGGTCTCCATCACTGCCTAGTTTGTCTTTAATACCGAGCCTTATACTTCTGTCTGTGTGTATTCACTTACAAGAGTTGTTTATGTTTTGAGTGTTTGAGTTAATGATCAATGGTGGGCATTTACCACCGTACCCTGCACTCCTGGGACAGCTCTAACTGGCCTCTCAGCCTCCAGTCTTAATCAACCCACAGCCATTATTCCCAGTGCTACCAGATCCCAACTAACGGCCAGGGAAGAGATCAGGCACATAGCCAGGATTCAAACCCGAATTCATCCCTGGCACTACCACCTGCTGTGCTGCTGTCCTTCCCTCCCTACACTTTCCTCATTTTTAAAATGGGAAAATAATAATAACCACTTTGGATGGCCAAAGAACATTTTTTAAATATGAACAAACTCCAAGGCACATATGCCATTCTGGGCATCATATACTATTTATATCTGTCTCCATTGTTCTTTTACCCAGAATCTTCATCATTTGATTGAAAATAATAAGATACACAAAAAAGCAAGGAAAAAATACCCTCCTGCCAAGAGAGAAAATATACAACAGAACCAGACCCACAATAACCTAGATTTAGAAGTATCAGACAGGGACATTATAACTACTATAATGAATAAGTTAAAGAACTTAGTATTAAAAAGGTGGACAAAATGTATGAATGATGGGGAGTTTCAGCTATTAAAAAAGGGTCAGATGAAAATTCTAAACATGAAAACACAACATCAGAGATAAAGAATTACCCAGACAGACTTGTCAACAAATGGGACAAGCAGAAGAAAGGATAAGTGAATTTGAAGATAGAAAATTTTTATACAAAAATGAAAAGAGAAGAACAATCAGTGAAAAAAAAACCCAAGAGCTGTGAGGCAATATCAAATTGCCTGACATAAATGAGACTGAGTGCCAGAAGGAGAAGAGACAGAATAGGGCAGATGAAGTATGTGAACAAATCACAGTCAATGAGAGAAACAGACAAAGCAACAATTAAAGTTGGAGATTTCAACTTTTTTCTTGTCAATAATTGATAGAAAACTTAAAACAATAGCAACTCGACCTAATGCATAGAATACTGCATCTCAGAGAATTAACTTTCTTTTCAAATGTTCATGAAATATCCAAAAGTAGACCATATTCTAGGCCATAAAACTAATCTTAAAAAATTTAACAATAAAAGAATTAAAAACACAGAAAGATATATTTTCTGATGACAATGATGTTCAATTATAAACCATCAACAGAATGACACTGAGAAAATTCTCAAATATGTGGGTAATAAATAGAACACTTCTAAATAATCTATAGGTCAAAGAAATAACAAGGAGGATTAGAATATATTTTTTAACTAAATTGAAATGATAGGAAGTCTTAAAAATTTGTAGGATTCAGAGATTTCTCTGGTGGTCCATTTCCCAGTGCAGGAGGTTCAGGTTTGATCCCTGGTCAGGGAACTAGAGCCCACATGCCATAGCTAAGAATTCATATGCTACAACTGAAAGATCCCATGTGCCACAACTAAGACCTGGCGCAGCCAAATAAATCATTTTTTAAATGTGTAGGATGCAGTTAAAGCAGAGCTTAAAGAGAAACAAATAGCATTAAGTTTTCAAAAAGAAAAGAAGAAAGGTGCTAAAATCAATTACCAAAGTTTCCACTTTATGAAACTAAAAACAAGAGCAAATTAAAACCAAAGCAAGGAAATATAAAGGTAAGAGCAGAAAACATTGAACTAGAAAACAAATATAGTAAGCATAACAGAAATATAGAAAGTTGATGCTTTGGAAAGATCAATAAAATTGATGAAACTGATCAAGAAAAAAGGACAGAGACCCAAATTACCAATACTGTGAATGAAAGAAGGACTGTCATAGAAGATCAGATACTAGAAATGATAATGTAATTTTATGAACAAGTTCCTGATAATTAATTTGACAACTTAGATGAAATAAACAAATCCCTGACCAAAACTCATTCAAGAAGAGAAAACTTGGGTGGCCTTATATCTATTAAAGAGATTGCATTCATAGTTAAAGTCCTTCCCACAAAATAAAATTTGTTTTACTAGGGAATTCTACCTAAAGAAGATGCAATATCAATTCTACATGAACTCTTTCCAAAAATAAAAGAGGAAAAGAATACTTTCTGAGGACTTCTCTGGTGGTCCACTGAAGCACAGGACTTCAAGTTTCCAGTGCAAGGGACATAGGTTCGATCCCTGGTCATGGAATTAAGATCCTGCATGCCACATGGCTTGCCAAAAATAAAAATAAAAACACTTTCCAACTTGTTTTACCAGGTTTCCATTATACTGACATTAACCACACAACCCAGTGATTCTATTCCAAGGAATTTACCTGAGAGAAATGAAAACATATGTCCTCCCAAAGATTAATACAGGAATGTTTATTGTATATTTACTGCTAATAGCCCAAAACTGGAAACAACACAAATGTCCATCAATTGGTGAGTGGATAAACAAATTATGGCATACAGTGGAGTACTACTCAGTAATAAAAAGGAACAAACTAGTCAGAAACATGGATGAATCTCAAAAGCAATATGCTAAGTGAATAAAAAGACACAAAAGACCACATATTGTATGATTCCACTCAAAAGACAGCCTGCTGCTGCTGCTGCTGCTAAGTCACTTCAGTCATGTCCAAATCTGTGCGACCCCATAGACAGCAGCCCACCAGGCTCCTCTGTCTCTGGGATTCTCCAGGCAAGAATACTGGAGCGGGTTGCCATTTCCTTCTCCAATGCATGCATGCCTGCAAAGTTGCTTCAGTCGTATCCAACTCTGTGCAACCCTATGGACAGCAGCCCACCAGGCTCCTCCGTCCACGGGATTCTCTAGGCAAGAATACTGGAGTGGGTTGCCATATCCTTCTCCAAAAGACAGTCTAAAAAAGGCAAAAGTATAGGGACAGAAAACAGGTAAGTGGTTTCTAGGGACTAGGAATGGGGAGAGGGGGTTAATAGCAAAGAGGCGAGGTGAGGCAAGGTGAAGGCCCACTGGTGAGGAACACTGGCTGAGATGCAGGCAGCAGCCGCGGGGCCTGGCGAGGAGACCATGGGCGCCTCAACCTCCTGGGGCCTGCTCCCCCGCGTCCCAGCTCCGCACCACGAACCACAGGAGGTTCCGGGCCCGAACCATCTGCCCACCGAGATGCTCCGGGAGGTGCTGAGCTACCTGCCCCCAAGCACGCTGCTCCGGCAGTGCCGCCTGGTGTGCCGGCGCTGGCGAGAGGTGGTGGACGGCAGGGACCTGTGGCTGAGCATCCTGCCCTGGAAACACCCCGACCTGTGGCCCGTCATCCTCACCTGCCTGCCCCCTGCTGGCGACCCCGGGCCCTGCATCCTGGGCCGCTTCTGCGAGCTCAGACCCATAGGGCGCAAGCTCACCGTGAACCCCCCGGAGAAAGAAGACCTCTGGAATTGTATGATGCTGAGCGGTAGCGATGACTCGGAGGAAGAGGAAGACTTGGGGGTCAGGCTGAAGACTTCTGGGGAGACTAGCTACAGTCCTGCCTACAGGTGTTGGTACAAGGGAGAAATTTTGGATCTGGAGGAGGAGGGCCTGTGGCGGGAACTCCTGGATAGTGGAAAGATTTGGATTTCTGTCTGTCGCCGCTGGACAGAACAACAAGGCAGTGACCGGATGTATCAGCTAGTCGTCAAGCTTCTAGATGCCAACTATGCCACCTTGCATTATTTCTTCCATAAACGTTTTCCCGTCCGTCCGCGGACAGGCAGCTTCTCCTTTCGGATCATGCATGCGTTCACCAACATCAAGAAGGGCGCCCGCTTTGTGTTGTTTGACCACAGTGTCGAGGGCTATGACTCGTGGCCTGAGCAGTGTGGAGTCTCCAGGCCCCAGTCCAGTGTCATCGTATGATTCCGTCCCTAGGCTGTCCTTGTGAGACAACCTGACCATGCCTTCCAGGAGCTTCGACCATTGGCCAGACCACCTCAATAATCAAGAGCTTGTAGCTCCTGGCATCCTGGGATCTATCCTGGGTCCAATCAAGGGACCTACTGGGCCTTGTCTTTAAATTCTATGAGAAACTACGAGAAGAACGTTCTTACATCAGGGTTACTGACTGAATGCAGCCCCTGTTCTATGGAGTGGAGACACACGGGTGAAAACAAGGCTCCTCACCCTCCCCCCCCCAGTGCCAGGCCCTCTGGTTCGGCCTCTGCCCTTGTCTTCTGTTTCTGCTGCAGAGGCTTCATTGATCACTTCCAAGAATCCCTCTCCTCATGCCTGAACCAGAAACCCATCCCTCTGGCTGAGTAATTCCAGTCTCTAACCTTCCGTGATTTCAAGACTTTGACCAGGACTCAGAGCTGAAAGTTAAACTAACTCAAAAAATTGTTTAGAGGCAGAGGGTTCTGCCCACCCTGTGCACAATGAATTTGGTCCCCAGAGCCCAGCCCTATTCTGTATTCTATGGTGGATAGAATTATTTTGTTATTTTGAAATTCTTTTTGAATTTGGAGATAATAAATCAGGAATGTATCTTCCAATCATAGTTAATAAATACAATATTTGCCTAAAAAAAAAAAAATAGCAAAGAGGCATGAAGGAACTTCTGGGGATGATGAAAATGTTCTATATTTTGATTATGATAGCATTTATACATTTGTACATTCCTGTATAAATTTATATATTCCTGTTGTTGGAGAAGACTCTTAAGAGTCCCTTGGACAGCAAGGAGATCCAACCAATCCATCCTAAAGGAGATTAGTCCTGAATATTCATTAGAAGGACTGATGCTAAAGCTGAAACTCCAATACTTTGGCCACCTGATGCGAAGAATTGACTCATTGAAAAGATCCTCATGCTGGGAAAGATTGAAGGCAGGAGGAGAAGGGGACGACAGAGGATGAAATGGTTGGATGGCATCACCAACTCAATGGACATGAGTTTGAGTAAACTCCGGGAGTTGGTGGTGGACAGGGAGGCCTGGCGTGCTGCAGTCCATGGGGTCACAAAGAGTCGGACACAACTGAGTGACTGAACTGACTGATAGCTGATTCACTTTGTTGTACATAAGAAACTAACACAACTTTATAAAGCAATTATATTACAATAAAAAAAAGTTATTTTTATCATACCTAAATTATATCTCAGCAAATTTTAAATCTTTTTAAGAATGTCACCATTATGGGAGATTGGGTAAAAACTACACGGGATTTTTCTGTAGCATTTCATACAGATGCATGTGAATCTACAATTATATCAAAATTTAAAATTTTTAAATAATAAAAAAAATTTTATTTTAAGACACTTTAAAATCTCTTTAAGAGAAGGATAGAGCAGAAAATGTTACTTCTATTTACTAAAAAAAGGAAGAAAAAGGTTTATCCTATAAATCAAAGCTCAGAAATAATGTAGATCACACCCCTGGGTAGAAGTTCAAGGTAATTTACCCTGTGTTGTATTCATGTGAGACAAAGTGATGACTTCTCCTCTGAGTTTGCTCAAGATGCCATCAGAAAGCCACTGCCAATTATGATTCAAAACAGTTCCGAAGTTTAGAAGGAATTCTGCAATCATCTTCAGCAACAAACTTCAGCTTGAGATCTTACCAAAAAGGCTCATAGTGACAGTTGTGCTAAGAATCAAAGTCAAACAGCAACTATTCCAAATCTCCCAGCCGTACTTTCCACTAGTAGAAAAGGACAACCCAGGACAAGTGGCCCTTGCCTAACAAGAGACTGGTGAGCCACAAAAATACTTCCCCAAAAGTCCACGGGGACATAAAGGGCTAGAACTGTCCACAGCAGTTGGTGAAGTTCCTCTTTTGGGCTCCACATCTGCCTGGCAGACTTCCTCCCTTTGATCTGGGAGACTGGGTTCCAATAACCACAGACTGGCATCACTATGGACTAAGCAGGGGGTGAGGCATTCTGGGAGGAAGCAAAGGGGCAAACGGTTAAACAGGGCCTGAACTCTGATCTGAGCAAAAGGCTCTCCATGCAATCATCTAGAAGCTAGAACCTAACTTTCATCAGAAGACCTGAGGTTCATCCTGGCTCAGTTATTGTGGGACCTTGTGCAAATTCTGTGACCTCAGTTTTCTCAACACTGGTAGTCATAATACATCATGAGAAAGATATTAAAACATAATGAGGTCATGGTTATTCAAATGTTGGATTTCTCTTTTTCCCTAAGTCAGTGTTTTCCACAGTGTAGCACCAAGCAGGTACATTAAAAATTTTAGGTTAGACTTTTTTAAAACTTATAAACTAATTTAAAGAGCATTAGAAGAACAGAACTAGTTCATCTACCTTGCTAAGATGAAATTTAGTTTAAAATGGAATCCAAGTGAAACCTATGTTAAAAATATATTAGGTTAATAATTTTTAAACATAGTAAGTAGACATGGCAAAATAATAAAGATGATTAAAATTTGAGATATAATACTGCCAGCTATGAGAACCAGGGCTGTGAATTTCATCACTGGGTCTCCTGGAAGGAGCACTTGAGGCCTTTTACATTATATAACACAATACTCTCTTTGTAAGAACCCAGGGACACATTATTTTTGGTCATAAGATCAGATACAGCTGTACTTCTCTTAAGCATTTAGTTTATCTAATGGACACTGCAAACTGTATAATTGATTGTTTCCTTGTTTGCACTGAGAAGAAAGCTTAAAGCATAAACTGAGGACCAATTACCACATATGTATAGGACTGCGTTATATTTGTTGTTTATGAGCCTCACTACTAACTCAATATCATTTTTAAAAATTTCTCTTCTATATTTAACTTGTCTTCCTATATTTTATATCCTTTTAAAACACCTTAAGTCTTATTTGAAATTAAAAACGAGATAAACCATTAAATGTTCTGTTTTCTTTTCTTTTTTTAAAGACAGCATAGGCAAAATGTGTCAAACTCCAGGGATTGTTCTTTCTGAACCTTTTGGTGTCCCTAGGTTAATACAGGTTCAAGCAGGCTTTGATAAGAGTGAAACAATCAAATCAGCTTCATTTTAAAATTAGTCCTTGTCAAAAGTCATCCTTTTCAGTATTACATCACTGAGGTACAGAGTTTTGACTGATATCATACCTGGGTAACCCCATGGACCTTAAGAAAAATGGGAAGTGGGTGCTGTGGCGGAATTGGGCTTCCTCCTTTTTCCTCAAAAGCCAAACTTGCTGACAAAAAAGAAAAAAAGGAAAAAAAAAAAAAAACAAGTTAAAATGATACCAAAATCTGGCATCAGAGCACTCAGAATACCTGCAACAATGGGAAGCTATTTTATTCACAGTTTATACACTGAGTCTCCTAAACTAGCACACTTTTGCTGACTGTATCTCCCTGCATCTTTTCCAGCGTGAGCAGGGTGGGTATTTGTTTTGTATCTACCACCCATATTTTTCAATATTTTGGTTACATTCAAAAATTCAACTAGAACTAGCTAAGGGTAAAAGATAGATTGGGGTGGGGTGGGGGAGGGAATTATTACAAATTATTCATGTGAAGATTGAACAACCAAATCATTGCATAAAGTAGATCTCAGAGACCTCTGGAATCAGAAATTTAAATGCCACCAAGACCCTCTCTGGGCCTCTCATCTGTTTCATTCTGTAAGGTTAACTTTATTCTTCTTTGAATTATCCAGGAACATGGCTACTCATAGCTTCAGTATCTCAAATCTCACAATGCACAAACCCACAGAGGAACTCAGACTTACTTTCACTAGTCTCAATCTCAAAAATGCTACAAATGGATCCAACTGGCTAATTCTGGGTCAGCTACCCATTACTGAACTCATCAACGGTAGCTGTAAGTTTAGGCATTAGGACTGGCCTAAATTAGATCAGGTGCCGACCTGCAAGCCATTAAACACTATACAGGAGAGAAATCTTTAAGACGATAAAGCCCTCACTCAAGTCACATTTTTTAAAATTAGAGAAAGAAGACAGATGGAGAAGATAGACTGTTATGGGCAGAAAAAAAATTACTATCGAGTGTTTTAGGAAATCAGAATTATTAGACAAACATAGAGTTTTCATGTCAAGCAGGATTTCAAGACTCATAACAAGTGCCACCTACCCCAAAAAAACTTTCCTGCTAATTATTGCCAATTATTAAACCCTTCCCTCACTGGCCTACCCATTATGTTTATGCGAACTATAGAAAAGGAAAGTGAAAGTGGTAGTCACTCAGTCATGCCTGACTCTTTG
This sequence comes from Cervus elaphus, assembly GCF_910594005.1. Taxonomy (NCBI): domain Eukaryota; kingdom Metazoa; phylum Chordata; class Mammalia; order Artiodactyla; family Cervidae; genus Cervus; species Cervus elaphus. The sequence continues at coordinate 71,655,070 of NC_057823.1, read as the reverse complement.
CAACCCCATTGACTGTAACCTGCCAGGCTCCTTTGACCATGGAATTCTACAAGTAAGAACACTGGAGTGGGTGGCCATTCCCTTCTCCAGGGCATCTTTCCAACCCAGGGATCCAAGTTGGGTCTCTTGCACTGCAGGCAGATTCTTTACCATCTGAGCCACCAGGGAAACCCAGGTAGCTACCAGGGAAGCTACCAGGGAAGTGAACTAATTATATTTAATTTCTCATTTGAGTATATACTACATTAAATTGTCTTCTAGCATACTATTTCAAATTTTTTCTTCTCTACTTGATTAGAGTAGATCACTACTTCCCTAGAGATAAAAACTGGCCATTTCTTGCTTATGTAGTCACAATGATTGGTATTAATTTATTATTGCTCCCAAGAAAGATACTGCATTTAAACTGGGGTCTGCTACACACAAAGTCTGAACCCAAGGGAGTAATTATAATTTTGGGACATCTTTGGTAGTCTAATCTACAACCCAAATACTGTCAAATCAAACATAACCTCCACCATAGTACTCCAATATTATCATCACTGCTATCATCATCAGTTTGGGTTAAACTCAGAGCAATTATCCATCCGGGGGTATTATCTGGAGCTAGGGAGGGGAGAACAGCATCACATTATGGTTAAGATCGTGGCCAAGCAGATCTGAATTTGGTCTAAGCTCTGCCACTTAGTTGTCTGACTAAAGTCAAATTACTTCACACTTCTGAACATCAGTTCCCTCACTATAAAGTGGTGCAACAAGAATACCTACTTCAGGGAGCTGTTTTCAGGATTAAATGAAATAAGATGTCTGAAGCCTCTGCTACCTGGGAGTGTACCTCGTACACAGGAAGTGTTACTGAAACACAAGTCCATGTGCCTGACACCATGGCCAGTGAAGCCAAACAATACCAAACTGTCAGAGTGTGGAACAGAGAAAGGTTTATTGAAGGTCATGCAAGGAGATGGTTGGCTCATGCCTTAAAAACCCCAAACTCCCTGAAAACTTTCAGCAAAGCCCTTTGCTAGGAAAGCTGACAGAGGGGCATAGTTAGTTGTTGTAAACTTATTGGTGTCAGATCCTTTGTTCTTGAGGTCAGGTCATGGTCAGGTAACCATGTTCCTATAAATCACTACCAAACGAATATTATTCTCTGCCCTGACAAGAAAGGGTGAGGTCCTGGGTACAACTTTCACCCTCTGAGGTCCAGGTCCTGGCTGAGAGGAGGCACAGCTCAGGTGGCGGCTCCCTCAGGGCCAGGTCCCCAGACACTGCCCAGCTGTCATCACTGAGGGAGCCAGCACCTGGGACCCAACTGGCCCTCAAATGTCTAAGGCCATCTGTATGGCGGAGGCAGGTCCCACAAACTGTGCCCCAGGCAGACGGCTACCGCTTTTAGTTCGCAGAGACAGGGACTGGGGAGAGGTTCACCACCTCCTCAAGGGCTGGGCTTGGCCAGTGGGTGACCTTGGCAAGGTCTCTGGAGACCTGCAAGACACAGTCCCCAGCCTGTTCTCTGGAACCCCCAGCTCACCCACTGATCCAAGGCTGGGTGAAGCCTGGTAAAGCCTGGATCTGCCTCTTTCCTCACTCTCGGGCTGACAACCACCACTCCTCTGACCGCTGACTGAATGGGCCACTAACGGTCGTTTACTGACAGCTGGCTGCTTGTGGGAGGGGCCGACTGCACCGCCAACCAATGGCTGAGCAGCACCACTAACGGTCACTCATTGACAGTTGGAAGCGTGGGGGAGGGGCCCACTGTGGCATTGACCAATGGCTGAACAGACCGTTACCGGTCCCAGGTAACCGTTCCTTGCCTGCCCGACAGGGTAGGGGGCAATGGCACAGCAACTAAGTGCACAGTGCTAAGGGCTGCACTCCACCGAACTCTATTACATAAGTGCTCAAAAAATGATAGCATTCTGTTACAGTTCTAATTCAAATAACGTGTCCCCTTCCCCCATAAACATATACATTCATCAAGATACATGACACACATGCACACAAAAGATATGTGACACAACTTTTAGTTGGAGAATACAATAATTATGTCTAAACTCTATGTGGAAGGGGCTAAAAAAATCACAATAGTATATTCAAGTGAGAGCATGCTAAGTTGCTTCAGCTGTGTCTGACTCTGCAAACCAATGGACCATAGCTCACCAGGCTCCTCTGTCCATGGGATTTTCCAGGCAAGAATACTGGAGTGGGTTGCCATACCCTCCTCCTGGGGATCTTCCTGACCCAGAGATCGAACCTGCATCTCTTACATCTTCTGCATTGGCAGGCAGGTTCTTTACCACTTGCACCACCTGGGAAGCCCTGGAGACCTTATACAAAAGACTTAAACTCTCTGTGCCTCAATTTCCTCATTCATGATGAGGCAGTTATAATAGAATTGACCTCATAGGGCTGTGGCAGGGATTAAATGAGATAACGGCTTTAGAGACTTAGGCATATGAACCTGAGCTCTTACTATAAATGTTAGGTCTTATTATCAAGGAACACCCTGGGTATTACTGAATAGTCATCATCTCAAAAACCTCTAACAGAAACTTTCAAAATACTTTACTATCATAAACTTATTTTTAGAGCTAAAAGGGATCTTAGAAACTACCACATCTAAGAACTGCCAACTGTCATCTTGCAGAATTATTGTTTAGACCACACTATGATTTTTAGAAATTGAATCTGAATATCTTTATTGTGAGACTGTGCTCTTCACTTGACCACAGGCTTGCCCACTTCCAATTCCCTTGGCAGAGCCTCACATTTGGGTTACCTCTTTGATGTGGAAGGCATTTGGGTTTGGACTTCATCTGAAACTGGTCCAAGCCCCTCATTTTCCTGCTGAAGAAACAGGGGCCCATGGAAGCAGACACTTAACTGGTAGGTGCAGAACCAGGACTATGATTCAGTCTGCAGACAGCCAGGCCAGCACTTCCTCCATGCACACCAACATCTAGAATATCCTGGCTGAGAGGGTGGGAACACAAGATATTCAGCTACTGTTAGAACATGTAACCCTTGGAGGCCTTGGTGGGACTTTGAGTTGCTCTTTATTTTACCACTGGAGCATATCAATCATTACTGGAGGCTATGATAACTTTAATGAAGGCCAGTGGGTCACCCTCGTAGGGAGAGAAAGAAGCTAATACCTGGAAATCAGTATTTCCAAAGAACCTGGTCTAAGATGCCCCAAGGCTTCCCTGGTGTCTCAGCGGTAAAGAATCTGCCTGCCAATGCAGGAAATGTGGGTTCTATCCCTAGGTCTAGAAGATTCCCTAGAGAAGGAAATGACAACCCACTCCAGTGTTCTTGCCTGGAAAATCCCATGGACAGAGGAGACTGGTGGACTATAGCTCATGGGGTCAAAAAGAGTCAGACACAACTTAGCGCCTAAACAAAATGGCGCAAATCCAGTCCTGAGTAAATCTGCCAGCTAGCCCTCCCTGCAACCTTATTTCCTTCCTCACATTTGTTCAGCAAACCAAACTTAACAAAGCTCAATCATTTGATTCCCAGCATAAACCCACTGAGAACAAGGTGACATGGGGTAATTATTTCCATTTTATTTTTGAGGAGACTGGACCAACAAGAGATCAGAAATTAAAGTTTGCTCAATGCACATTTTGTTTTTGCCATATTTAAATGCTACCTGCACTATTCGTTTTGTTTTTTTTTTTTAATGGGTGCTTACCAATTTTCTTAAGTCAATTGATATTTAGAAGAAACTTTACTTCACTACCTGAAACAGAAAACCAGCATCCCTTGCCATAAATAGATTAATAAATACAATGTAAAATTCTAATTAGAAACTGCTTCTTGGAGAGCTTTTAAAAGTCCCAATGCCCAGGCCATACCCCAGACCTATTAAAAGAGAATTCCAGCAGGGGAAGCGGGGAGGAGGAGACCAGAAAAAAGTAATTTTTAAAGCTCTCCTCAGGAAATAGTAGTGTGAGCCAAGGATGAGATCCTCTAGAATTGATACACCTGCCTTGTAAAACCTCTGCACCTGAGGTCCATTCTCTGTTGAAAAGAGAAATCAACAAGTAGCGGAGGGACTTCCCTGGTGGTCCAGGGGCAAAGACCCTAAAGTCCCAATGCAAGGGCCCAGGTTCAACCCCAGGTCAGGGAACTAGATTCCACATGCCACAAAGAAGATCCTACAAGCTGCAATGAAGATCAAAGATCCTGAGTTCACAACCAAGACCCCGTGCAGTCAAACAAATAAGTAAATAAAGGCATTTTTTTTAAAAAAGGAAAAACAACAAGTGTGGAGAGGTATTAAAGACACACTAGCCCCAAACTGAGACTTCCTCTTTAACTGCAAAGAAAAACTTTGCAATGGAAAAAAGTTCTCATTTGAGATCTGTAACTGTTTAATAGGTTGTTCCCTTATAGTCTAAAATCACCTCACCTTGCACTTGCCCTTTGGAAAACACGGGACCAGAAGACCCTAGGTGGCCTGGTTTCTATTTCTGTGCCCTTTCCACTCCCACTTCCCAGCCAAAGACTCCACCAAGGTGATTCTGGAGAACCCCTACTCACCTCTGTGTGTTCGCCAGGAGGGACTCCAAACGCCTGCACTTACATCACACTTTCAGGGCTATCTTTCTATTTCAAAATGAAAGGCCCATTTTTCAATTTCAAAAAATCCAGCTGTTCACATCAGAAAACCTTAAGGCAAAACCACATCTCTGTCTTCTTTCATTTCCTCTCAAGAAGCCCCTCTTTTTCACCCAGGAATATCTGGCCCTAGAGATGGCTAAAGTCAGCGATGCCCTTTTGGATCTTAGAAGGAAGTATCAGCAGAAAAGAGAGAACCAGGAGAGATGGTGCAGAAAGTCACATGACTGGCAGAGGGGTTTCTGCTATTCAGTTTCTCTCTCCCCTCACCTCTGAGTACACACAAGCACACAGTGACAGCCCATCCCAATCTAAGGACAAGTCTAGAATAAAAGCTGGATTTCTGAGTGGAGACTCCTGATTGCCAAGACATAATTCCCTCTTCTGGCCTGGACTGGATCCCTCTAGAGCTGGATCTCTGCACGGACTCAGGTTTGCAGAGCTTCCCCCTGGAAAACAGTATGGCCTCAAATGTAGGCAGCTTGGCTCACTAAACAGAAAGTTGAGCAAAGCTCTGATCTCACTTCCTGTATTTAAAACCTCAGATGCTGACACTGGCTACCACCAGACATCCAGGCCATTTTACTGCCTTGTCAGCTGAACCCTTATCTCCTGCTTCCCTTCTACTTTATTGGCTACGCCAAAGCCTTTGATTGTGTAGACACAACAAACTGTGGAAAATTCTTAAAGAGATGAGAATACCAGACCACCTTACCTGCCTCTTGAGAAATCTGTATGCAGGTCAAGAAGCAATAGTTAGAACTGGACATGGAAAAACAGACTGGTTCCAATTCGGGAAAGGAGTACGTCAAGACTATATATTGTCACCCTGCTTATTTAACTTATATACAGAGTACATCATATGAAATGCTGGGCTGAATGAAGCACAAGCTGGAATCAAGATTGTTGGGACAATATCAATAACCTCAGATATGCAAATGAGGTGTCATCTGCCACCCTTATGGCAGAAAGTGAAGAGGAACTAAAGAGCCTCTTTATTAAAGTGAAAGAGGAGAGTGAAAAGGCTGGCCTAAAACTTAACATTCAAAAAACTAAGATCATGGCATCTCGTCCCATCACTCCATGGCAAATAGATGGAGAAACAATGGAAACAGTGACAGACTTTATTTTCTTGGGCTCCAAGATCACTGCAGGTGTTGACTGCAGCCATGAAATTAAAAGATGCTTGCTCCTTGGAAGAAAAGCTCTGACCAACCTTGACAGCATATTAATAAGCAGAGACATTACTTTGCCAACAAAGGTCCATCTAGTCAAAGTTATGGTTTTTCCAGTAGTCAGTATGAATGTGAGAGTTGGACCATAAAGAAAGCTGAGCACTGAAGAATTGATTCTTTTGAACTGCAATGTTGGAGAAGACTCTTGAGAGTCCCTTGGACTGCAAGGAGATCCAACCAGTCCATCCTAAAGGTAATCAGTCCTGAATATTCATTGGAAGGACTGATGCTTAAGCTGAAACTCCAATACTTTGGCCACCTGATGTGAAGAACTGACTCATTGGAAAAGAGTCATTGGAAAAGAACTGACTTGCTGGGAAAGATTGAAGGCCAGAGGAGAAGGGGACCACAGAGGATGAGATGGTTGGATGGCATCACTGACTCGATGGACATGAGTTTGGGCAAGCTCCGGGAGTTGGTGATGGACAGGGAACCCTGGCATGCTGAAGTCCATGGGGTCGCAAAGAGCTGGACACAACTGAGTGACTGAACTGAACTGAACTGAACTGGTCCTAATTGGGCTTTGCTCAATGTGCTCAACAGTTCTTATCAATTATTTGTATATCTGCCTGCTGTTATCTTTCTAGCTTCATTTTTTCACTTTTTCTTTTGTGAACACTAGACTCCAGGGTAGAAGAAACTGGTGTCTTCTGGACACTCAGCCCCTGCATTGTCCTAGCTCAATCCCCGCTCCCTGACTGTCGTTCTCTTCCTTGTAACAGTACAAATCTACTGTGACAACGCCTCCTTCATGTAATCTACCTTCAACCTCCCAAGTAGGCATGGTCTCTACATGCCTTACTTCCCCTAGCAGTTCTTTTGAACTTTGAGCCCTTCTCTCATCCTGTCTTGTTTAATAGCCATCTGAGCACTTGGTTTATTTCTGCTAGACTGTAAACTTCTTATGAAAAGGAATTTGTTCTCAACCAAACAATACACTAGGCATTCAATAAAAGTGTGATGGATGAAGGAATGGCTAAATAAATAAAATGTGTTTGTTTCGATGCTTCCTTGGAGAGGATCCCTGGCTTCCTGGGTGTGTTTCGTATCTGCATTGCACTGAAAGCACTTTTGTCCTGAGCACTTTGAAGGGGAGATAACTGTTCATTCATCATATTTATCTAGTCCTGGATGACAGGAGTCTCCAAAAAAAAAAATCTGTGCACAATATTTCCTTCAATTTTCACAACAGCCCTTTGTGGCAGGTACTAGAAAAACCATTTCCATTTTAACATAAGGAAAGTACAGCACAGAAAGACTAAGTATCTGTTCCAATGCCATATAAACAATAAGTGGTAGAGTCAGTGTTTAAGCATCTGGGCTCATAGAGACCATTACATTTAACTATGCACCATATTCCATCTCAAAAGATGGCAGGAGCTTACTCTAATGTAATATGTAGTGAAGTATGGATGTATCCTTTCATCCATATGTGAAAGGATATAGCACTGTTTTCCATCCCCACTCTCAGTGCCCAATAAAGCCATGCTTTTTTTGCATAAATTAATCACTGGAACCACTCTCCATATGGCAAACCATGACAAGTCACTAGATCCAGGAGGGAACTCAGATGACTACACCTTGCGAGAAGAACATGGACCCTTCAATATGACAATTACAAGCGCAAATTTTCCAAGGCAAGGATTTTCCCTGGGTAAGTATTTCTCTCTGATCATCTACCAGATAGGAGATAGCCTAAGACAGCTTCTTCATCCAGAGTAGATTTTTCTCATGTCTGAAGTGTGGACCAATGAGGACACATTTCGCCTCCGAGTGATACTGTGGATTGTCTGGCTGTTTTCCTGGGTACAGCCATCACAAGGATGATGTAAGGTTATCTCCCTGTTGCCACAGGAACTGGTTTCATCAATGTCTCAACCTGCCTGGAAAATTTGCATACATGATGTCATGCAGAAAGAGAAAGTTAAACTGCCCTAAAGTCAACAGGTTCTACTGGCTACTGTTGATTGAAACAAGACAGTACTCATATTGCATCAACGTCATGGGGGCATTCCCAAAGCAGGGCTGCTCTTCTGCTCACTAATCCTCACACTTTCTCTCAGTCACCAGAATGGCATCCAACTAAAGAAACAGATGAGAGCAACCAGAGGAGTGTGTTGCTGGAGCCCGGTGTTGAATTCCTTTTCTGCACGTTCCATAACTGCCTTCTGGCGGGATGGTCCTGTTTACAAGGGACTATGCTTAGCCAGCTTAACTGCAGGTTCTGACAACAACCAACCCTTCGGAATCTTGGCATCCATTGCTTCATCAGGGACCCCCAAATCACTACTACACATCGCATATTCATTTATACTCAGCACATGCTTTCATGCGATTGCTGAAGTTCTATATGCACTTCTCACCTTTTCTTTCCTTTATCCAAAGTAGCCAGACTGGGTTAGCATTCTGGGGCCACCCCTATTCTTTTATGTGCAAATAGGGCACAATTTCCAGAAAAGTGGTGATTTTCCTTCCTAGAATCCTCACACATCATGTTACTATGTGCTCAAATATGGCTTTGAGAAAGGATTTAGTGACAAAGGAATAGCTTTATTCCATAGTCTGAAAGTAATATGTCTATTTCTGTGGTCCCCCAACTGTATACCAAGTCACCCCCGGGCACCGTATAAATTTACAGAAGTGCTGGAAGAGACTTGAAATTCCCCAAGGGAAATGGGACATACTGAGCATCTGCTTCCCTAAGTCAGGGTTATTCAGTGTCAACATGAGATCAGGCTGCTTCCTTTCAATGATGGCATATCTTTGCAAAGTCATGTTTTCTGCAGTAACTGTGATGAAAAGCAAGTCCCAAAAGGAAATCTGTGGAACAGGAAATGAAGGTGGCAATGTCCAATCTGATTCCAAAGTCTGAGTAGTTTGTGCAGTACCCAACAGGCACACGCATCCCATTAGTAACTGGGTGATTTAAGAATACAATAAAAATACTATCTTTTTGTTTCAATGTGTGGGTATCATCTTCTTTTAAACGACTGTTAAAAAGTTGCTAGGACACAAAGATATTACAGGACTTCCCAGGTGGCACCAGTGGTAAAGAACCCACCTGCCAACGCAGAAGACATGAGATGCAGTTTTGCCCCTGGAGAAGGAAATGGTAACCCACTTCAGTATTCTCGCTTGGATATTACATTGTTTGGAACTAACTATTTAACAAATGGAAATATTATGTATTTCTTTTGGTCTAAGGGCACCATAAAAAAAAATCACTGGGGTACTGAAGGTTCCATGAATCTCTGGTCCAGTCAGTGATGCTTTGCAGTTCCCAGAGACCTCATTTGTACTTGATCATGGTTTGGATGTTGGGGCTGCTTCAGCTCAGTGAATTTTCCACCTTTTGGTGCTCAAGGTACACAAGGTCTTTCTGATACAGCATCTAGCCCAGGGCAGTGTCTCAGCCTCACCAGGGCACCTCTCCTGTCTGTCCTCCATGCTCAGTTCACACTGCCCTCTTCCCAGTTCCAAGCCCTTTCCCATGATGGGAATTTTGTACTGACTCTTATCCTGATTTACTCTCAGGTCCCATCTTAACAGCCACCTTATTAGAAAAGCCTCCCCTGGGGACTTCCCTGGTGGTCCAGTGGCTAGGACTCATGCTCCCAATGCAAGTTGCCCAGGTTCGATCCCTGATCTGGGAACTAAGATCCTGCATGCTGCAACTAAGACCCAGTGCAACCAAATAAATATTTAAAAAAATAAGACTTTCTCAACTTAAAAAAAAAGACCTTCCCTGACCTATTGTAGCAAGGTCTCCCCATTATCCTGCCTCACACACAGCTCATTTCCTTCACAGGATTCTGTCCTCTGCACATACATGTTCACCTTCATCAGGACAGTGTGCTTGTCTATCTGCTAACGGCTTTGTCCACTGAACTTAGCACAGTGACTTAGCATATAATTGTCATTCAATAAATCACTGTGAAATAAACAAATGCCAGGACTGTGACTATGGCCCTATCAAGTCCAAAGCATTCAGAGGTTTTTCTGGCAAATAGTCTTTCAAATAAAAATAAGGGCCAATTATATCACCAGCCCTGGGCAGAGGTGGTCCAGGGTAAGGTTTAAGGTCACAGATCCCAGCTCTGCTACCTCTATGCTGGCAGACACTGGGCAAGTTGCTCATTCTGTCTCTCTACCCACAGCCACTTTGCCTGTAAAAAGGCTGTTAGCAGGACTAACTGCAAAGCTCTTAATTTGTGTCTGGCAAGTAGCTACTGTTCAAGTTCCCTGCCATTATGAGGACAGCATTCAAGGATTTCCCCACCAAGGCCCACATATTCTTAGGGGAAGTTTCTGCCTCCCAAACTGATGGGTTCAAATGACTCTTGCTCATTTTAGAATACACGGTTCACTGCAAAAAGTGATACCTGACCAACTAAATCCCAGACCCATTGGTGTTCCTGGCTCAACTCACAATTGGAACCAAAATGAATTTGTATGGAACTTTGATTATCCAGTTGGATGACAGAAATGGAAAGTCTCAGCTGGGTTATTGCTAATTTGTCCAGACTTGGCCTGCACTGTGGCCCCATGCATTGAGTAGTGTTGGCTTTTATTTTTAAAATTAATTTTTATTGGAGTATAGTTTCTTTACAATGTTGCATTAGTTTCTACTATACAGCAAAGTGAATCAGCTATACATATACATGTATCCACTCTTTATTGGATTTCCTTTCCATTTAGGTTACCAAAGAGTACTGAGTAGACTTCCCTCGTGCAGTACTCCCGAATACAGTAGGTTGTCACTGAGTGTGTTTGCGTGATCCTCCCAACACTTTGCTTGCTCCCTCTTAACCAGCTCTCTTCATGTTCTTAAAAGTAAGCCCAGTGCACCCCAGTATCTGCCCAGTAGTACCTGGGGAGCCCACATTCCCAGAGCCGATGTGCCATGTGGCTCCCCTCCATGCAGGGAGAGGAAGCATAGCGCTGTCTGCATCCACTCACACCAATTTACTGTGGACCCTCCTTCCTGGGCCTTCTGTCCCAGCCTCTCCCCACGGGATCCTCGTATCTGGATGCATCACTCTCAGAAACCACTGGAATCATATCATGGTCCTCCTCAAAAGCTATCCACACCTCCTATTTCACGTGTACCCACCTCTCAGAAAACCATTTATCCCTTAAGCCTTCTCTATATGTATGACTGAGGTGAGGATGGGCTTCCCAGGAGGTGCTTGTGGTAAAGAATTCGCCTGCCAATGCAGGAGACGTAAGAGACGAGGGTTCGATCCCTGGATAGGAAGGATCTCCTGGAGGAGGGTATAGCAATACACTCCAGTATTCTTGCTTGGAGAATCCCTTGGACAGAGAAGCCTGGCAGGCTACCGTCCATAGAGTCGCAAAGTGTCAAACATGACTGAAGTGATTTAGCACACACAAGGAGAGGATAATGTCTTTCCTGCTAATCTGAGTTGCCCTCACTGTATAAACTTAGCGGAGGCCTTACATGTTGATACCAATGAACTCAAACATGTGATATGTTTCGATCCCAGTTTCTCCATTTACTAGCTACATTTTCTAGGGCAAGTAAACTACATCTATGAGCCTCTGTTTCCTCATCTGTAAAGAGGGCAGGATGGTACCTACCTCATAGTTTTGTTGATAAGAAAACACATGTGGAACACCTAGGCCAGTACTCAGTAGAGAGGAGCATGCTCAAAAAGTTAGCTATTATTGTTTCTCTTACAAACTCCTCATTCTCAAGGTCTCAGCTCAGACATTACCTCTCCTGGGAAGCCTTTTCCGACTACCACTTCAAAAATGTGTGTGCCTCTAAAGCACCTGTCCCCGATCACCATAATAAGATGTGTTACACTGCTGTGTCCCTGCCTCTCGACTTTTTGGCTGCCCCCTACGGTCCTATGAAACATCACTGGTGAGGATAATGTTCCTCCTACACTAACATAGCACCTGGCACAAAGTAGGTGCCCAGTAAAAGTGTGGCCAAATAAAAAGTAATGAATTAAATAAACAAACAAAGACAAAATAATTGTTAAACCTTTGCTATGTCATCTAACCTAACAATCTCTCCATTGTAAGACCAGATGCTTGTTTGGCAACCAACCACATCCCTCTTTCATAGTGTTTAATTGTAATAAGAGTTATCATAGACTGATCCATTTTCTACGCAAAATGTAATTTGATCCTGATAATTCCTCTGAGGTAGGTACGATGAGCAGTGCCATCTTCCTCAGAGGAGGACACCGAGGCTCAGAGAATTGAAGGAATTTGCCCAATATCATCCAGCTAGTGGAACGTAGCTGAAGCCAAAATCCAAGACTGTTCAACTGTTCAATCTGTTTGTTGTTCTGCTTCTTGCTATACTTGAAGATGCTGCTCTTCCTTTTTGCTTAATTTCTCTGGCATCCCAAATCCTACAGAGTGGTGGTTCATCGCCACTGGTGCCTACACCATAAACATGATAATGCCTCAGGCATAAATTCATTTGGTTACTAATCACCCACTCAGTGCCTTGCAGCATTTTTTTCTTGGCATCATTTAACTTTCATGCCTTATCAAGTCTCTCCAGAGTAAGCACAACCTGTTGATGGCAGTGCCCAAGTCTGACAGTTTTAGCCCCCAAAGCCTACAGGAACATCTTCACCTGGTAAAAACATAAGTAAAATGAAGTTCCATATATTTGGTTGTTACATATTCAAATACAATGACTAAAAGATTATCACCAAATGTGAACAGTAAGTTTAGGACAGCCTGACTTGGCTATGGTAAAAAATCAGTTTCACAATGGGGAGTCCAGGAGCTACTTCAAGAAGGCAAACACATTTAATAACCTTAGTACTGTTTGATTTTAAGCCAGAATCATGAGTTATTTTTTAAAGCACCATCAAACATAAAGATAGATAAACAGACAGGAGTTTTTAAACCCCCAAATTAGAATGAAAATGACAGGGCAAGAGACTAGGGTCAATAGTTATCTTCCTGAGCAGACTTCCAGAGCAAGATATAATAAAAGCCCAGAAGAACACAAACTCCTACGAACAAAGAAATGAATGTAGCCTCAAATGTGAGTTCCAAATCATCAGTCACAATGGAAGATGCACCAAATCACAGATGCTGTTTTTTGTCTAAATAAGTTACTTCTTATTTAGAAGATTCTATGTGTGCCAGGATGAGTAGCAGAAATATTCTTTACTAAATGGTAGTTTAACAATTCATCCTACAAATGCAGGGTGGCCAGTTGATAGGCAATAATCATCTTTTTGGTTTGAGTTGATGTAGAAAGGGACCATCAGACAGCAGATGGTAGGACTTCGCCCCAGATGCCTACCCTCTCACCTGTGTCCCACTTTGCCTTGTTCTGTCTCTGCTAGTTGCAAAACCAGACCAAATGTTTCCACACCTTTCCAGCATAAGCATTTAAACACCTCAGCAATTCTACAGTCCAGGACACACCCACTTCCTTCCGGCTGTCCACACACACCCATTCCTTTCACTGAGATTAACATAAAATTGCATTTAGAGAGGAAGAGAAAAATATTTCCATATGCAAATTGAAAAATCCATTTCCAACTGGAATATCTGACTTACTCTGCAGTCAGTCCAGTAGAGCAGGTCAAAGATGCCCACTTGGTTGATGAACTTCAGAAGTGACTACATCCAACACCTGCTGCCTACATAGCACAGGCCCAGGAGAGAAGGATGGCATAGAAATATAATCAGAGCCATGGCTGAAGGGGAGGAGGCTGGTGAAGACATCTTAGTTTCCGTAAAAATGAAGCTGACTTTAGGGATCTTTTACAAAGTACTAAGACAAAAAATAGGCATCTGAAGGACACTTGAAGTAATTGAATGAGATCATTTCAGACAGTCTTCTGCCTCAAGGAAACATCATAGCTAAGGCAGACACTTCTCCATCACTATCCATAAAATACAGCACTTCACAGCGACTTGGCAACTTTCATCCCCGGAGAAGTTTATAATCCAAGAACACATTCAGTTATATCTGACATATAGATCATGTTCAAACGCAGGACTGTCTGGTTATAGAACGCAAATTCCTAACCACTAAACATTCTGCCCTTTTTGTATATTTCATTCATCCCTTTTTCAATGACATTTTCTGATTAGGAAAGCAATACAAGTTCATTTTAGACATACTGGAATATTTAGGAAATCACAAAAAAGAGAAGAATAATCTACTATTGTACCACTCCAATACACACTGTTAAATTTTTGTCTATAGAATTCCAGCGACTTCCCTGGCAATCCAGTGCTTAAGACTTTGCTTTCTAATGCAGGGGGTGTGGGTTCCATCCCGGGTTGGGAAGCTAAGATCCCACATGCCTAGAAGACAAAAAGTCAAAACATAAAACAGAAGCGATATTGTAACAAATTCAATAAAGACTTTAAAAATGATCCACATAAAAAAAATCTTAAAAAAAAAAAACTTCCAATATTTTTTTCTGCAAGACCACACTTCTGAGAGGGCAGGTGGAAATTACTGCCAATGCCTTTAAACTGCAAGTGTTCCTTCAAAAGCAGCTGACCAATTTGGGGAAGAAGCCTTGGTCCTCACGAGCCACAAAACTGCCATATTGCTTCACTCTGTTGGCAGTACTAACCAGTCAGGCTCACCTAAAAGGCACATCCTTGGGGACCTGCCGTTTCCATCTGGTTGGAGTATCCACTCCTATGGGATCCTGATCCTCTAGCAGTTCAGGGACAAACCTAACTTGGCTAACACTTTCATTGTAAAGACAGGTGGAGGCTGCTGGACACAAAACAGACTATCACAAGGAAAGAGCAATTTGTAGAAAAGTATGTACAGTATGATTCCATTCTGATAGATAGATATAAATACATAGAAAAGGGCCAAGAGTAGTCTCTGGAGGCATACACATCAAAATGTTGGCACTGGTGACCTCTGGGAGCCACATCAATCAGCACCTCAACTTTTTATTCTATCTTTATTTTTATGGTTTGAAGTTTTTACAATAGCATGCATACATGCATTGCTTGGGTAATTTTTTTTAAATATTTCAATTTTACAGAGTACACATGGCTTCCCCTTTATTTGAAACTTGTATTAGAAATTCAGAGCGTTCTTCTAGGAAAAAAAAAGTTTGTGGTCAAAAATTCTTCAAGTTATTTTCAGTTTCTAGGGGAATCCTCTCTGTCTTACAGTTCAGCATGCCTGCTGTCTGTCAGCAGAACTGTCAGACATCACGAGCTCTGGTTCAGTTTGCCTGGGGTCAGGCTCGGTCTGAAAGGTGAAGTGGACAGGGTGATAAACCTCTTCTTTGAAATCGGGACATGGGCTGACATCACCAGATGCTGGCCGGCCTTGTGGGGTGTCCAGAGATGAGTAAGGAGTGGATGTTATCTCCAGGAGGTAGAGCATAGGGGCTGGGTAGCATGTATCAAAGTGTGGGCAACAGTCCCCACATCAGAAACACCTGCAAACTTGCTAAAAAGGAAATTCCTGAGCCCCACTCCAGATCTCGTGAGTCACAAGCTCTGAGGCTTGGGCCCCAAAACCTGAATTTTTTTTCTTATCTGTGGATAAAGTATGAGAACTACTTTCCTCAGTGGGTGAAGCGGCCTCGTCAAAATAGGTAGTCAGTCCTCTGGGCAGAGGTCAGACAAGTACAGGTTCTTCTTTCTCTTCTTGGCTACCTGAATGGTCAGAGCCAAATTAATGGCCCAGCTGCAGTCACGTGGTTTCATGGCATGAGGACAATGAGGAGCCCTCTTCTTGGTTCCTCACACTAATTCCCCGACTTCTTTCATTCCTCTTGCCATCTTCAATGTCCCCATTTGAGCTAACAAGAGTCTTCCTGGGATAAGCAGGACAAAATGAATAAATGAATAAAAGCAGCCATTTATTAAGCACTTAGCTGGATACTGTACTAAATGCATTACATCATATCTCATTTAATCTTCACAACAAACCTAAGACCAGGTACTATTGTTAATCCCATTTTATAGATGTGGGAACTGAGGCTTAGAGACGTTAATAATTTTCAGAGCAGGTGCTGGAATCCAGGTCTCTACTTTCAGAGCCTATGTTCTTAAACACATACTATCTGCCCTTGGCATAGGTGAACAGTAGTGGCCCCACACTTTCCATATAAGACTTGCCCTGAGGCTGCAATCTGAGTGGAAAAGGGGGTGGTGATGGGAAAGGCTTACCTTGAAGCTTTTATTTTTTGCATAACGAGCACATTATTTTTAAAGATTTTATGCTTCAGATCAATTTTTTAAAATTTTGAAGAAGATTCTAGGAACATTTTTAAATGTTTTGTCTTATTTTATGTATGTATATATTTACAGAGGGTCACAAAAGGTCTCATCTGTTTTGGTGCAGTCATTGTAAATGAATTAGTAAAACTCATGTCAAATTTATTTTCAATTTTCTGTTCAGTAGCCAGTGATGACTTACTGGGGGAAATGAATGTTTTTCTACAGGAAGGACTCCTCGACTTGGTTATTATTTTAATACATATTTAATACATGTGTATATTATATAAAAACAACAAAAAAGTCAAACTGTGAAAAGGCCCCATCACTGCCTAGCTATACTCCTCAAGGGATGCCCACTGTAAAAAGTGCATGCACACACACACGCGCTCACACACATACACACACACACACACACACACACACAAACAGTATCATATCACCAACATACAATACAACCTACTTTGTTCACATAACCATATATCTCAAACATACGACGTTTTGCTTTGTTGTTTAACCTGAGAACTCCGTTCACCTTCAAGCCTGGAGGGCAGAGGAGCCCAGAGGTGCCCCTCTGAGCTGGAGGTACCGTCTCCGCCCAAGTCAGAGCACAAGGCCGGATAACCAGTGGGACTGCCTGCTAAACGCCCCCGCCCTCCCGCGGCCGGGACAGCGGCGGGAGGGAGGAAGTGCGGCTGGGAAGCTCCGCCGCTCTCGCCCGGGTTCCCCGTTTTCCCTGACTGAGACTGCGAGGAAACTTAGTGCGGAAATCTGCACCCACCTTAAACCCGGCCGGCCCCAGGAACTTCCCTCGCGGCTGGGACCTGAGGCTTGGATGGAGAAGTCACTACCGCGTGCGCGGACCCGGGACGCCGCGCGGGGACCGTTTCGCAGCAGCGCCCTCTGTCGGCGGTATACGTATTTGAGCACGGCCTGAACTTGCTCCCCGTAGTACTTGGTGTAGGTGTTTTTAATGTTTCTGTTCCTGTGCAGATGGGGGTCGGGGTGTCTAAAACCGATGTACACCTTTGCACCTCTCTGAGTTAAACTCTGCTGGAAATCTCCAGATAGTTATGCTAACTCTGTGCATCTGTGTAGAGCTCCTAGAGTCATAGATTTGTGTAAAAATGAGTGTGAAGTCTGAGTGCCCAAAGGAGTGTACCTTGAGTGTGGCATTGGTTGTATACATGCCTGTGGATATTTCACTTTCTGCTCACATCCGTCTATCAGTAAGTACCTATGAGCATAGACAGTATTCCTACATATTTTGAGTGTTATTAGTAATACACATGTTTATCATCTTCCCAGGGCTGTGTCTTTATGAATGTGCGCAGTGTGTTGGAGGGTGGGGAGGGACAGAATGGGTAGTAAGAGTATGTTTCTGAAATCCACACATTAAAGGCATAATATGGGGAAGGGCGTTCAGGACATACTAAACCTTTGCCCTCATCTCATCCTCTTTGACTTCAGGAGGACAGTAGATTTTGCTTTCCAACCCTCTAGCATACAATTGCTGGATCCTGATCTGAACTCATTCTCCTGCTTGACGTCTCCTTGTTCTTCCTTCTTCTCTTGTCTGCGGAGTCCAGGGAGGTTGCCTCTTACTGTCTCTAATCTCTTCGGCCATGATGTCAACTCAAAGTAGTGAGCATCCCATCTCCTTCCTTTTTCTCCACCCGAAAGTCATTTCCTCTTAGTTCACTACCTGGGATTTTGATGCCTGTGTTCCCTCAGCATTATTGATACACATAGAGAGAGAGAAAAAAGGAACTACTTGAAATTCCCCAGAAGGTTGTGAGAGTTGTTTTCAGTGTTGCAATTTGGAACAAGTCAGTTTCTAGTTTAAGTTTCCATCAGAAAGCTTGTTAGGAGTAGGGTATATAAGCTCCAATAGTAGCAACAGCAGCAGCAGCAGAAGAAACAACTGTTTCAGACCCAGCGAACTCTGCAGCCTGAACAGAAGCAAGGTAAGCGTTTCCCTGGCCCCTGCCGCCCCCTCCACAGCCCCACAAGCTGTCCAGGGGTATAAAGTATTCATTTTAAAAGTCAACTAATAATAATTATTTACTAAGGTCTATGAAGGAATGCATATTTTTTTAGAAAGGTTTGTCTTGTTTTAAAGTAGTATGTGTATAAAAATGTTTTCTTCCATATTAACATTCATCAGTTAAAGGATTGTATAGAATTAAAGTGAGTGGTGCTTTCCTTGTTATTGTAAACTTACTAAAAGCCTTTCATTCAATAAGTAATAATAAATTCAATAAATAATTGAATTCATGCTTATACCTCATAACTGTATATTGTTAGCATAGTTAGTCCCATATTTGTGGTGGGCTTGTGATAATCAACTAGATTAATAGTTGAGTTAACTAGATCTTTTGGATTAACTAATCACTTAAACAGTGGAAAGCAACTCCAATGTTTAAAATTACTTTGTGAAGTTTTAAAATCTGTAAGAAGAGGGAAAAATGATCATCTTTACTATACTGGTGTCTGATAGTTGCCCAGGTAAATCATGTACAATAATTTTCAGGTTAAAAAAATAATCATTAGTTTAAAATATCATTTTTAAAAAGAGATTACTAAACCTGAGCTGATGGCCTACTTTTTTTTCAAATGAGGAATTTCAAGGTATTAGAAAGAATTTGGGCAGCCTCTGAGACTTCATTTTATTGGGGTCTGAAATGTTATGGTTTCTGTCCAGTCATTCATTCTTCTAATAATGAAATCCCTCTAAGATAGAGTCTCTCTGCTAGACTCTGGGGACAAAGTATAGAACAAGACAGACATGGTTGCTGCCATCAGAGAGCTCAGTGTGGTGGGGAAGACAAACATGAAAGAAGTGGCAATATGATTGCAATTGTCTTAAGTAAGTGCTGTCCAAGGAGGACTGGAGCTCTGAGAGGAAACAGCCGGGAGTCCTGCCTTCATCAGGGCACCGTGCTGAATACTTTATGTGAATTATTTCATTAGCATTTCATCACAACAGGGTGACCATTTTACAGATTAGGAGTGTAAGGCTCAAAGAGAGCAAATGACTTGACCAGAGTCACACACCTAACAAGTGGCAGAGCTGGGATGCCAACACAGAGCTGCCTATCTCTAGAACTAGTACTATTTTCATTTGCTACACATGCCTTCTGTGACTATGTCTTTTTATCTTTAAATGATAATTCTCTTTTCTGATTAAAAAGTAATGAACAAAATAAAACTTGAAAGAGAGACGCTCAGCCAAATATCACTGGCATGCCCATGTTAACACCAGAGTTGGGGAGCCTTAACACACTACAGGATCTGGGGGTCCTACGTCCCTCATATGAAGGTTTCAAGAGTTTAGAAAACCTGTGAAATTACATTTTCAAACATTTAATCCTTAAAACTCTCAAATTGAGCATGCTGAGAAAATGTGATCTGTGGGATACAACCCAACAACCCTTTGAGATGGGTATTACACTCATTTTACAGCTGAGGAAAATGAGGCTTAGAGAGTAATTTGGCCCATGGCATGTGACTAGTGAGTGGTGGAACCAGAATTCAAGCCCACGGTATCAGGTGATCTAGAGAACAACAGGGTAACTGCAAGCAGCCTCTTTGTGGTTTCCCCTGGGTTTGATTAAGAGAGTAGCCCGGCACAGTCTCCACCTTCTGCCACTGTCCAGTGATTTAAAATGTAGATGATACAAAAATGGGCATTGCTTCTTAGAACCATCAGCAAGTCTCTCTTGACCATGAAGTATGGTTCACCTGATATTCTCAGATGCATCTGAGGCCCAGAGAGGAAGTGCTGGGCACCTAGCTAAAGGGAAAACCCCGGTGTTAAGAGAGCATAAAGGACTCACCAGAAGATGCCAGGAATCTCTGTTTTTTCATTCCCAGAGTGCTGACATCTGGGTTTTATAGGCCTGTATAATTGCAGTGCCTCTATGGGCATTTCCCTACAGCCAGGCATGACTTTTTTTCATTTTTATTTTATTTTATTATTGGAGGATAGTTGCTTTACACTGGTGTGTCAGTTTCTGCTGTATAGCAAAGTGGATCAGCCATATGTATACATATATCCCTTCTTTTTTGGATTTCCTTCCCTTTTAGGTCACCACAGGGCCCAAGCAGAGTTCCCTGGGCTGTACAATAGATTTTCGTTAGTTATCTATTTTATACACAGTAGTATATATATATATATACAGGCAGGACTTTTTAATTTGTCCATCATGGACAATAGAGAAATTAAACTCTTACCTTATTTCTTCCTCTGGGTATAAGCTAATATGTTTGGGTGGCTTCTATAATATGTCATCTCATTGCATTCTCTCAACAATGCTTTGAAATGGGTATTATACCCATTTTATAGATGAGGAGACTGAGGCTCAGAGAGTAATTTGGCCAATATAAAACAACTAGTGAGTGCTCAAGCCAGAATTCAAGTCCATGCTGCTGGACTGCATGCCTACAAATGTAATAACTGGTCCTCTGTGGCAACTAGAACTTCACTAGAGTCACAACTTGAACTAAACTGATAAGTGTGCCCCTGAAAGTTCCATGCTGCAGTGACAAGACTGCTGATGGTGCTTGGGAAAGGCTGACTTCTAGTCCTGACTCTGCCACTCACAACCTTTATAATATAAGGGAATAAAGTAGGTGGCAAAGTGCCCCTAGAATTAGCACCATTCTGACAGGCATGATTTGTCAATATTTAGTCACCCTGACCAAGGGGTGCTTATTTTTAAGGTATTTTGCCAAAAACTTTTTGACTCTGGTCTTTGGATAGCCCAGTGGTTTTTTAAACTATATTCCTACAGAACATTGGAGAGCCAAGATGGATAGAGGTGTGTCAGATTGAAAATAAATAATAATCTCCATCTAATTTTCAGTCTGAAAATTTTCGTAAACCCTGGATACTAATCTTGACTGAGTTTCACTGTAACATGGTGAATTCACTATAATATGGCTGATTTAGCACAAAAGTATGCATTTAATTACTCTGTGGTGAATATTCAGTATTTTATGGTCTCTCCCAAGGAACATCTTAATTTTCAGGGGTTGTGGATCCTGGACATGGATTAAATCAATGGACCTTGAAGAGTAGTCCTCAGACCAGCAATATCAGCCTCCTCTGGAAGCTTATAGGAATGCAGATTCCCACACCCAGACTGCTGAATCAGTTATTTTAGGGTCAGGGTAGGGGGTAGGGTCACCAGTCTGTGCTTTAGCAAGGATTCCAGGTTATTCTGACATACACTCAAGTTTGAGAACCACTGGTTACCTTACATGGGAGGAAATAATCTTTGTGTTTGGAACAATTACAGCCTAAACAGGAGAGAAAGGAAACTTCTTTAACAAGGGCTGAACTCATTGCCAAAACTTGAAAGATCACTTCAAATATGACTCCCCCGCCCCACAATGTAAATCCTATAGTCCTGAGTGTCACTGCACATACTGCTTTGTGCTACAATAATACGGATATGTAGCTTATTTCCCCAACCAGAGGATGGGGATTTAACAAAGTGACTTAATAAATACTTGTTGGATGAAAGTATTTGCTCCTGGATGTCAGGATCCAGGTGAAAATCCTTTTCCGTTTCAGCTGTTCTAGCTCAATACCATCTACATAGGGAGTAAATAATGACTGAATGTCAATCCAGACAAGTCACTCTCCTTCTCTGAGCCTTAGGTTTCTCATCTTAAAAATAAGAGGATTGTATCAGATGGCTGGCCTTAGGTCTCTTTCAGCTCCAGATCAACTGTGGTTCTCTGTTTGGAGACGTTCTTACCCAGAGACTGGCAGAGGGCTCCTGGAATTCACTGCAAATTAATCTGAAAGCACAAAGAAGGAAGCGGAAGATAAAGATTAAAGACAAACGGAATACATAGAATGTGAATATGGTTTCCAAATGTGACTGTGTAACTACTGACATTTTCTCTTCTCCTATCCCTCCTCTTCTTTTCTCTTTTCTTCCTTCTCCTCCTCTGTTTCTCCCCCTCATGCAGATGCACCCTCAGCAGTCGGTCGTTTCCTGGTTTTCCCTGGTTTTGCTGACATCTCCCATTGTGGCCATATGGGAACTGGAGAAAAATGGTAACCAGCCTTTCCTGATTCTCTTCGAAGGTCCCAGGGCCTAAACCAGGACTGTCAGGCAGTCTTGTTGAGAAATTAGACTGAAATGGGCAGGCACTGGGGCTTCACTCTGGGATAACAGTGGCCGTCTGTCCTTGTTCCACCTTTGAGTATATCTGTATTGTATGGCTTGAGGGTGTCTATATTGTTTGGCTCTCACATTAAATGTCAGAGAAGGAGCTTTTGGTGGACTATGGTAGGAAAAGAGATACAGACTTTACCAGTATTACTAAATATCAGCTGTATCATATGACAAAGATTCCAAAGTGAGGGATTTGAAAAGTGTAAGAACTATGTCTTCCACTCCACCATGCAATATCAGACCCTCAGTTAGCACTGAGATGACTTACCTCTGACCAAGCATTTTGCGGAAATCATGGGATTTTAGACCTACATTGACTTCCATTCAGGGCTGATTTCTGCCACTTATTAGTTATGTGGCCTTGAGCTGGGTCACCTCTGAGCCTGAGTTCCCTCAAGTAAACTGAAGATTATGAAGTTATATCTACTACAAAGATTATTAAGTATACTAGTGAATACAGAAAACAACTCAACAGATGATGAAGTGACAGTGAATTAGCTAGTATTATTGTTTTGGTTGTTTAAAATAATGTGTCTGGTGATTCAAGGCCATCTATTTATTATCCCAGTGATCGATAAAAATTATTAGTAGAATAATAGTTACTTATTATTAGAATAAGGGATTTCCTCTATCCTTCTAGTATCTCACACACAACAAATATGCATTAACAGATTGTTAGCTGTTCCTGAAAAGCCCTCAGATATTTCTCCTTGATGTCAATGTAACAACATAGACAATTACTGTCTTTAATTGTATAATAATAATGTTTATTGAGAACAGCATCTCATTTAATTCTCACAACAACCATAAGAGATAGGAAGTGTTTATACCCCATTTTACAAATGTTAAAAGTAGAGGCTGTAGAGATTAAGTAACTTGCCAAATTTCACCCGGTAAGGGTGGAACAGGAACTTGACCCCAATTCTGTCTCACTTCAATGCTTATGCACTGAAGTATTTGAAGAAGGTTTTACCAGAAGGACATGAAGCAATTGTTTCCTCTGTCCTCAGACAGCTGAGCGAGAGGAAATAGGCATGCACTTAAAGTGAAGACATTGCAGCTGATCGTGAGAAATCATCTTTCAGTAGTGAGAATACACTACAATGGATCCCTGAAAGAAATCTGGGGCTCTTCCTCCGTTCTTAAGAATTTATGGAAGACAAGGATCCAACCATCCCTACTTTGCCTCAGGAGAGTCTGAGAGTTTTAGACCCTCCCCTGAATAAAGAGAAAGGTCTGAGCCAGATGATTGTTCCAAACCCTTCCAGCTCTGGGAGTTTGAGCGAGCTCAGGAGCCCTTGCATAGCCTGCCCTTAGTTACTTCTGATTTGGTAAACCACAGAAATTCCACAAAGTCAAAGTGAGAAACAGTGAGAGGGCATGCGACTCTGGCAATGAGACGAGATGCTGCCGGGCGCTAGGTTCTAGACACATCTCCTCATGCAGCTGTTTCCCCTGCCCTTGGACAGGTGTCTTCGGCTTCTGAGTCTTAATTGTGACAGGAAAATAGCCCTGCTGGTCGGTCACCAGTGTGACAGAGACAGTCAAAAGTGCCGTGTGGTTTTATATCGGCACAGCTGACCATTTTCAGAGCTGGGCCCCAGGTACTTTTTACATCAGGTCTGTGTTACCCATTCAGTAATTATAAATCCCTTTGATGTCAAGTGGGAACTTTATATTCCAAAACGATTCACATTGGGATGCCAATTATGAGAGCCAGCAGTGACAGAGCATTTAAGGGCACTGTGTCAAGCTCTTAGATGAATTAGCTCTTGTAATCCACATCTCCACCTTCTGGAACAAGTTCTAATATGTTGCTTATTTTAAAGATGATGACACTCGAAGCTTAGAGTAATTGAATGCTTTGATCAAGGCCACAGGCCAGTGTAAAAGATAGAGCTGAGTTCTAAACCAGACCTGTGTTGACTCCAATATCCGGGCTTTTAACTATCATGGCTCTCTAGAGTGGGTTTCAGAATCATCTGCAGAGATTACAAACAGGTCACTGGACCCAGCTCAAAGTTCTTGATTCAGTAACTGAGAATTTGTAGTTCTAACAGAGTCCAATGTGCTGCTGCTGCTGATAGTAGTTGGATGATCATGCATTGAGAACCACTACATTAAATAATTCTGTTTAATTAATAATTGATGCATGAATGAATGAAGGTTTGATATGAAATACTCTTCAAAATATGATATTAGGCCATTCCTCAAGTGCCAGTTTAGATGCTGGTATTAAAGCTTCAGTGCAAAGGCCTGAGATATAACTCTTGTGATTCTAACTTGATGTAACGTTGCTTAACCTCTTGGTCTGAGTACCCTTCTCTATAAAATGGGAAGACTAAGATCTACTGAACTGCCTCATAAGAGTGTAAAGTAGCTTTTAAAAACAAAGAGAGGATGAAAATCTCCATTGGTGAGTTTCATGCAGTAGGAAATAAATCCTTCAATCCCCATGGAAAATTGGAAAGCAGTTTCTGGCACAGTTGTCTAACCTTTGGTCTGTGAATAACAATAACAGCTAATTCTGAGTGACAGATTCTGCGCTGTGTTTTACATGCTTTTTTAATTTAATCCTCACAGCCAAACCTACAAGGCAGATACTATTATTGTTGTCATTTTACAGACAAGGAAACTGAGGCTCATGGTGATTAAGTATCTTTCTCAAAATTCCCCAGCCAGCTAGTGGGGACAGGATCTCAGTCCTCATCAGTCTTTTTCAGCACTTATTCTCTATGAACGTGAATTGTGCTGGAAGTTTCCTATGTCCACTAAGACTTTGAGAAAGAATATTGTGCTGTTTGCATTTTTTGGTGTATCAAGGTCTTCCTCATCTGCCAGCTAATCAGAAGTTAACTATTAATGGCAGCCTAACAATCAGTCAGTGGCAGCTATTACACTCAGCTTCTCTCTTCCACAATTTTGAACCCAAGTGAAGCCTAATAACCTGAGGTCATCTTCAGCAAGCATTTGCTGTTATTAGCAAGGTTGTGCTTCAGCCATTCAGATGCCCAAGTGATACAGAAAACACAGTCCAGTTCTCCAATCCCTGTGCTCTCCAGTTTATGTTGTAGAATTGGATTGGTATCCTGATGCTCCTGGAGAAACGGTGGTCCTCAGGTGTGACACTCCTGAAGAAGACGGTATCACCTGGACCTCAGACCAGAGCAGTGAGGTCTTGGGCTCTGGCAAAACCTTGACCGTCCAAGTCAAAGAGTTTGGAGATGCTGGGCAGTACACCTGTCACAAAGGAGGCGAGGTTCTGAGTCGTTCACTCCTCCTGCTGCACAAAAAGGAAGATGGAATTTGGTCTACTGATATTTTAAAGGATCAGAAAGGTAATCCCATCCCCTTGGATGGTGTCAGTTTTCTCTCTGGCTCCATAAGAGATTTAAAAAAATTAGAGTTTAAAAGGCAAGACATTTCTGGCAGTTGTTTTTGGACTGGATGGATTATTTTGATACAGAGGTGCATAATTACTGAGCACTTGTAAGGCATCAGGGATCATGCTATGGATAGGTAGAGTGGGAGAGGTGGTCTGTCCTCATTCTTCTCCTTTCCGTCTCCTCCTTGCATCCCAGAGTTGACTTAGCAGTGTCTTGACCTGGCATCACTCTATTCCTCCTCTCAGGCCTCTTCTCCCATCACAGGAGGCATGACTCTTTCTTGCCAAGTGTTCACATCAGTGTTTCCTAGCTAGTTCTCTTGTTATATGGTCACATCCCAGTAGACGTTTTGGTCAAGGTTGCAGGAAAAGGACTGAAGATAGACTGCGAAGGTGGTTCTCCCACCTAGCCTGTGGGTCAGATTCATTACAGTAAGTCTTAGGCCACAGTGAAATTGGGGAGATTGGTTTGTTCTTTTCTCCTTTTCCATCTATGTGGTATATTTTTAAACAGAATTTTATTTTTTGAATAAAAGTTCCTTATAAGAGGATACCTTCATTACACTGCTGCAATATAGCCATTATTGTATTGTATAGTTCCAGTTATCTGTATTATATGTAATGAAACTGACAGGGTGGCTGCTGCAGAATGCAGGGTGTCGCAGGGAACATACACAGCTGTTCCCTGGAAGTTTCCCTTTTAATTCCAACTGTGGCCCTTTTCCATGTGCCTTCACTTGAGCTGTTTGCCTTAACCTCTACAGTCTTGCTCTCCAGGGTGGTAAAAAAAAATGCAACACTTGGCATTTTTTATGTTAAAAAGAACAGTATTTTATTTATAATAAAATCTGAATATTTTTAACCCTTAAAAAAATAAATAAATAAAAGGCAAGACATGCTTAATGTGGTTAATGAAGTCATACCAAGTCCCTTATTGAAACCACCCAAAACCTAAATTTTCCTTTGCTTTGTTTTTCCTTTGCTGGACACTTTGGATTATTGACCATAAAAATCTCCTGTTGAGAGAGTTTCAGAGGGAATCTACATGCTTTTCCTGCAGTTCTTTTCAAATAGCAGTAATATGAGTGGATGACTAACGAAGTTAACAGGCAGTGTGTGTAACTCAACTCTGGGCTGATAGCCTTGAAAGAAATTAATACCTCCCTCTGATATATTAGGTGTGTAGTATAATCTACAGGATCAACATCCTCTTGGGACCTTTGCAGTCCTTGCTGAACTGCCTGCCAGGGGAACAGCAGCATTTTCCAAGGACATAAATGGAAAATCTTCACTCTTATACCATATGGTGGTCTGTAATTTATGGCAATAAAAATCTGTGCAATTTTAAAAGAAAGAAAATCCCTAAATATTGAATTTTTGTTATTTTCAAATACAGAACCCAAAGCCAAGAGTTTTTTAAAATGTGAGGCAAAGGATTATTCTGGACACTTCACCTGCTGGTGGCTGACAGCAATCAGTACTGATTTGAAATTCAGTGTCAAAAGCAGCAGAGGGTAAGTGAAACCACTGGGGTTTCTCAGCATTTCTCTTGAACTTTCTCATTAAGAAAATAAGGGCAACCGAGCAATAGCCTATCAGTTAATGAGAAAGGAGAAAATAAAATCGATCCTATGTTTTTAACCACCCCCCTCCACATATACACACCCTTCCCTAAATTAGGGAAAGAACATGAAGGTTTACGCTAATTGTCTGAATAAATGTAAGCATTAGAACAGGATATTATTGGGACTTGGAATAGCCTCTGCTATGTATGAACCCACACAACCAAATTGCCTGGCAATGCTTCATTAAGGCTCATAGCACCACAGGGAGAGAATAAAAGGAGAAATCAAAGCTACGAAGGACTTACCAAAATTGCACCTTGAGTCAAAAATAGAAACAAGAGCCCTAGCACATGGATCTTGTAAGCCCTGAGACCAACTCCAAAAACTCTGTGAAGCTTCTAGAAATTTCCCCAGGGCCACTTCAACTCCTTTTTCTTCTGCTGACACTACTAATCTGAAGGTCACTGTCCAAGTCCAAGTCCACTTGGACTTACCCCAAGAAACCAATTCCCTTGGTACGGAACCTACGTTAGCCCTCTATGTGACTTCCCTCCCTCTCATCTAAGTTCCCAAACAATGTAGGCTAATGGGACAAACCCTAAGTGATCACCCTGGCCTGGCCACTATTTAACTGAGTAAACCATTGGAGTCTTACTATTCCATCTTTAAAATGAAAGTGCTTATTAAAGAAATGCTTATACAAGTTCACAGAGACATAGATGCAAGGGTTCATCATGATGTTCTTGGTAATCTGCAGGGAAAGGTTAAACAGTGAGGTACATTATACCCCCTCTTATTGTGCAGTCTTCAAAATGAATGACCCAATCCATGTGGTGTGTCATGGGGTACTCCGTATGTTCAGAAGGGGGAAAGATGGTTGCAGAATTATATATACACATACATATGTATGTAAATATGGGTGTCCCTGGTGGCTCAGTGGTAAAGAATCTGCCTCCCAAACAGGAGATGCGGGTTTGATCCCTGGGTCAGGAAGATTCCCTAGAGAAGGACATGGCAACCCACTTCAGCATTCTGGCCTGGAAAATTCCATGGACAGAGGAGCCTGGCAGGCTACAGTCCATGGGGTCACAAAAGAGTTGAGCACAACTTAGCAACTAAACAACAGCATATATAATATAATAATAGATTAGAATTTTTAAACTTATAAAATACATATTTTATATGTATATATAATTTGATCCTTTTTCATAAAAATAAAACCGATGTATGTGTATATAGACAAATACGTGTATATGCATATATGTGTGTGCGTGCTAAGTCACTTCAGTCATGTCCAACTCTTCACAACCCCATGAACTGTAGCCCACCAGGCTCCTCTGTCCATGTGATTCTCCAGGCAAGAATACTGGAGTGGGTTGCCATGCCCTTCTCCAGGGGATCTTCCCAACCCAGGGATTGAACTTGCATCTCTTAAGTCTCCTGCATCGGCAGACAGGTTCCTTACCACTAGCACCACCTGGAAAGTCCTTATGTATGCATACATGTGGATAAATGATTGCTTTGAATACTCATAGAATAATGTCTGGAGGGATACAAGAAGCCAGGAAAAGTATTTGTATTTATATCTAGGGCATGAGATTATGGTTAAAAGGGGACTAGAGTTAAAAGAGGCATACACATTTCATTTATACACCATCTTAATCTTCTTAATAATAGGTATGTATTGATTTTTGTTCAGGAAAACGAATTAAAATGTTTAATAAGGAGATTTAACCAGGAGTGTTGAATCCAAAAATTTTCGAATTCATTTAGGCCAGAGGCATATAAGTGCAGAGTTGTTTCTAATCATTTGTACTACTTTTCGAAGCAACACTTGGTCTCATGGGGAGAGCAGTTGCTATCCCCTTGAGAGAAGTCAAACCAATTGGAGAAATTGCATCCTTGGACAGATGTCTGGCTACAATGGCTAGCGACTCACCTACAGTCGTGTGACACAGGATAACTTGTCTTTGATTTCAGCTCCTCTGACCCCCGAGGGGTGACGTGCGGAGCAGCGTCGCTCTCAACAGAGAAGGTCATTGTGGACCACAGGGAGTATAAGAAGTACACAGTGGAGTGTCAAGAGGGCAGCGCCTGCCCGGCTGCGGAGGAGAGCCTGCCCATTGAGGTCGTAGTGGAAGCTGTGCACAAGCTCAAGTATGAAAACTACACCAGCAGCTTCTTCATCAGGGACATCAGTGAGTCTGCTTGACTGTGTGTGTTGCTTAATCAGGATGATGCCATTCATCACATGTTCACAGTACCCCATGCAGTGGGGTGAGGGTTTATACATGCATTATCTCTTACTCTTCACCTCCACCCGAAGATAATTACAATGTAGATACAATTACTGCTTTTAAGGAAGAGGAAATTGAGTCCTGGCTAGGTTAAACATCTTGCCCCAGATCTCACAGCTAGCAATTCAGACCTAGACTGCCTCAGAAGAAGAGCAGGCTCCTGGTTACCCTTCTGTTCTGCTACCCAAGCACCTTCCATGATGAATCCAAGCGCAGTCCCTCAAGCATAATATTCATATGCAGAACCAGAGCTTCCCCTCCTAATGGCAATTATTCCCAACTAGTCTTTCTCTAGCATTTGAAAGAGACTTCTTTATAAATTGGCAGATGGAGATTTTGCCATTTGTCATATCCTTCACCATTTATCCAGTGAACATGCATCGTGACATAAACTGTGATAGAATCAGAGAACCTACTTTAGCATTTGTGGAGGGACTGCCTTTGGCGGGAAGGAGAGGGTGGGGTCTTGTTCATGTGAGGTGGCCGGGGAAGGTCTCTGTGAGGAGGTGGCATTATCTGAGTCCTAAGGGAAATAAGATGTCATTGTGTTAAGAAAGAGGAAAGAGTATTTGTGGAACATCTAGGAGCCTTTCGTCTTTGTGTGGAGAGGTGCTGGGTCCAGATGGTTCAAGCCCATTCTATGGACTCTGTCTCCTCCCTACACCCTTCTAGAAGAAGGCATATTATTTGAGGACAGAGTCTTTCTGACTTTCTGAGTCTTTCTGTGCTTTCTGCGCACGGTCCAGTGGCTGGCACATAATGAGGGCTTTTTATTGAATGAATGTGGGACTGAGCATAGAGACAAATTGGCTTCACTGCCACAGGACAAGTCAGTGTCAGACTCCATGAAAAGGCGAAAGAGAGAGCACTAAGTGGGAATCTGTCATCTGGTCCCCAGCAAGAGGCTCCGCCCTTTCTGAGTTTGGTGCCGAGAGGAATGAGTGTAGAGAGGGTGGTCCTTCACTGCCAGCCCAGATGTAAGTCTTGTTGTCTCTGAGATCTCTCCTCTGAGCACCACACAGAGGTTGTTCTACCCCCCAGGCCTGTATGACTGCACAGTGACGAGACAGATTCTGAGTCTCTCTTAGGTTCAGCCAAAGCAGCGGTTGGTGAGGACTGCCTCCCACAGGCATCAGCATGAGCATCACCTGCGGGGGTGACTCATGTCTGTCAACCAGGAGATCAGAGAAGTTCAGTAACTGTTATATGGACCTAGGCTCAGAGCTGGTCAACAGCGAAAGTGGGATCAGAAGCCAAAACTACCTTACCCCAAAGCCCCATTAAGAAAATAACTGTTTCTCTGTCTTCTGCAGTCAAACCAGACCCACCCAAGAACCTGCAACTGAGACCATTAAAGAATTCTCGGCAGGTGGAGGTCAGCTGGGAGTACCCTGACACGTGGAGCACCCCACATTCCTACTTCTCCCTGACGTTTTGTGTTCAGGTCCAGGGAAAGAACAAGAGAGAAAAGGTAAGATGTGATTCAGGTGCCATCTGTTCTGTAGTCAGGTTTACGTAGGCCCACATCGAGGAGAAGATTAATAATGCTAGTAACAGCTAATGTTTAGTTGGTACTTTCTATGTGCCTGAAACTCTGCTGAGGGTTTTCTCTACATATCTCACTTAAGTCTCACAGTAACCCTGGAAAGGCAGGCTGTGATATGTGTAACACTAGTCTTCACTAGTGAAGACTTTGAAGCTCAGAGAGGTGGAGTGACATGCCCAAGGTCACCCAGTTAGGAAGTGGCAGAACCTGGACACAAACTCAGTCTCCAGGACACAAAAGCCATGCACTTAAGACCCTACTGCCATCATTATGGTTGATCATTAATTTTTGCTCTCAGAATTGGCCTCGATATAGAAAATCTGGGCTCTAGGAGCCTAAAATAATTGTTTCTGATGAATGAATATAATGGGTGATAGAACATTCATGCTATGTTTCATCTAAAGTGTTAGATAATTCCCAGCTTGTGAAATTATCTTATTGAACAGAATGTTATCTCAGACCTTGGCTTTCAGACTTCCTTGCCTGAGCATCATAATCTCAAGTTCCTAGCGGCCCTGTTATAGAGCCAAAGTCTCCTTGGACCCCAGTTTTAGAAATCACTAGATAAGTGCCTTATTCAGTATAGTGTTTATATGTGGTAGAAATTTGATGATTCAGGAACTCCCTGAGAATTTTTTTTCTGGAAAGGAAGGGCTATTCAGGAGTAGATTTTACCTAGATCTTATTTAAAATCTTGCTATGTGCTTCTCAATATATTATTAATATATAGTATTAATAGGTGGTAGTATTTACAGAGAATTTTCTACATGATTAAATACTTTGCTACTTTAACTTTTATAAAATTCTATAATGGAGTGATTATTATGATTATCTCTCTTTTATAAATAAGGAACTGAGACACAGAGAGACTAAGACATTTTCCTGTGACCACATAGCTAATAAACAGCAATGCGTGAGCTTGAACAAAGATATTTCTGATAAAAGGATCAGACTATAGAATTTCAGAATATCCAAGGGACAGCTAGAGGAAATCTGTCTCAGCCCGCCACTGGCCTAGTACCAGAGTGAGTGCACATGGGGCCTTCAAGCAAGGCAACTGTGCTGAAAAAATGAAGCCTAGACCAATTTCTTCCTCCAGGCTTTGGCCTTACAAAAGAGAAAAATCGTGTCTATGCTGAGAGCTTCTGTCAGTAGGTGGCGCAAGTTCTACATATGCCCTGTGAATTCCGAGAGTAGTGCCCTGAGACTAAGGTGTGGATGTTTTGGGAGACTGTACTTGCCAAAATATGCCCAGCCCACTTTGTGACTGCGTTGTCAAAAAGTTCCCTGTCCTTTGCAGAAACTCTTCATGGACCAAACCTCAGCCAAAGTCACGTGTCACAAGGATGCCAGCATCCGCGTGCAAGCCCGGGACCGCTACTACAACTCATTCTGGAGTGAATGGGCATCTGTGTCCTGCAGCCAGGTGAGCAAGCCAGCAAAGCCCAGGCCAGACTTGTGCACCCAGTGTACCCACGGTCAGGACAATGGTGGGGATGGGGATGGTGTGGGGCAGGGGGGTCGGTGCCCAAAACACAGTCGCCAGAGATAGAAACGTACGTTTGTTCATTGATGGGTGTTTATTTGACGCCCAGGGCATTCCAAGAACAATGCTGGGCACAGGGACACTACAGTAAAGAAAGCAGGCACAGGTCCCGCCCTTCCCGAAGGGAAGGCACAGAGAGAGAAGTAGCCGCAAGTCAGAGCACAGGTGGCCTGCAAGCTGTTCCCAGGAATCACAGTCTTATCTGGAGACCCCTGGGGCCACTGAAGGGCTTTAAGCAAGGAAATGACATGATCAGATAGATGGTCTTTTAAGAAAACTCCCAAGAGAACCTCTGGCAAGTATAGCACTAGCAAAATCTTAGGCCACATAAAGAAGGGGAGCACTCTTCTGACATGGAATCCCCAAAACCCAACTGCCCAAATAATGTGTTGTGTGAAATAACGGTTTGCTACTGAATTTCGAATCTATATAGATGCTCGGCGTTCTTTTCCAGGTTCTAACCTCTGGATGAAACCTTGGAGGAAAAGTGGAAGACATTATGCTAAATTTTTAAAAGACATGTAGGAACAGACCTCCCCAAAGATATTTTCTACCAATTTGCTTTTTTTTTTTCAGGATTATAAAGATGTCTTTGCTGTATTTTTATATTTAAGTGCTAAATGCTCACTGAAACAATCAGCTAATTTATTTATAGTGTTTCCAGCTAGCAGGTCACAGCTGACTTTTATGTTATTTAAATATTTAAGTAATTTATGTATTTATTAATTTATTACTGTTATTTAACATTTGTGTGCCAAGATATGTTTCATACACTCATGACCTGATGTAAGGAATGGGCCTTATTATGCAAAATGTGAATTTATGTGTTATTTATACTGACAACTTTTCAATTGAGGCTGCAAGTGCATCAGTTTTATGACAACCAGTAAGAATACAATGTTCTGATGCCAGCACTATAATATATTTGTGATGGATGGGAACACAAGATATAGTTAAACAGAGACATGAACACCCAAACTGAGAAGGTCCTAGACAGCAGATATTAGTTCTCGTGTCCATGAAGACTTCCTTGAAGTGGTGGTGATAACTCAGGGCTTTTTGCACCTCTAAGCAAGTTTAGTCTTTGGATGCCTGAACTTAGAATTTAAAAAGATGATTGAAATCGAAATTCAGCTTCAGCCTTTCTGGCAGCCCCCACCCCCTTCTATCTGTAAGACATAGGAGAGTGATATGAAGAAATCGTTAGTGTCTGGAAAATACAAAGAACTTACAATTCAAGAGAGAAGACAAGTGTAGTTATGGCTAAGGACATAAAATTGTCAGAATTGCCAGGTGTTCCTTAATAGCCACACAAAGAAGCAGACAGATGCAGAGAAAACAGCCAACAATCTCTTTATTTGTCAGCATGAGGGACTATGACAAGCGGATATAACCAGAAAGTGCCAAGCCATTAAAATGCTACTTTTAAGTAATGAATGTGCTTTCTGTAAAATGACTTCATTTGTTTTCTGTTCACTTATTTATTTTTATATTCTGATGGTGAACTAATAAAAATATAATTCTTCTTTGCAATAATATTTTGGACTTTCTCAGTTTACTGGGTATGCCGCTCCCACGTTGATCAGGGCTGCGTTATTTTTCCCCTGTCGTTGAAGAATCACCCCACTTTGGAGCAATTTCATTTCTGGTTTTGCAGAATGGACCCTTTCCCCTTATAGGAAAGTCAGTGTCTTTCTGAGCTCAGGAAGTGTCCCTGTGGTCTGACCACGGGGGACTCTGTGAGGGCACTCAACTGCATCATGCCCCTTCAGGGATGGGATATTCTTGCTTCACCTTCTAACCTGGAATTGATCCTACCAGTTTCCAAAGCATCATGAAAAAAATTTCCCAACTGGTAGAGCCACAGGCAGCCCATCCCATAAGTCCAGCTTCGATGTTTATTGAGGGTTTATAGTGTGTCTGGCCAGCTGCCTGGGCCCTGGGGTTGAGCAGTTCCAAAAATCCTTGTGTTGCTGCCCCCTAACAGTGCCCACTCCTGGCAAAGCTTGTAAGACTACAATGAAAAGTTAACCTCAACACCACTAAGTGCTACATGTTCACTGTATATGGCGCCCTGGGGTGAGAATGAAGATGGATCGGTATAATCTGGAGTCACCCAAGAAGGCTTGATAGAGAAGGGGATGTGCTTACTCTGGGCTCAAAGAATGGCCAGGGCCTGTCAGTTCCTCTTTGGTGCCTCTTGTTTGGAAAGAACAAGTGGTGGAGTAAAAGAGAATGGTGTCCATTCTCTATCTTCAAAAGCCACATGTACACATCTGGCTCCCTTGCAATGGCAAGGTAATTATAATAGGGATGTTTATTTACATTCCTTATTTTAAGTGTCCCCTGAACCCCCAACTTCACTACTGTCCTGGTCTGGACAGATGTTGTGAAGTTTCTGTCATCCTAATCCAACATTTGAAACATATCATCTTGTGTGATAAGCCCACTCTTGACAGCACATGATTGGTTAATAATAACTATATGTATCCTCTTGAGTACCTTTCATCTAGAGATACCAAAACACTTACTGGGCACTTAATGAACAACACTAACCAAGAAAAATATAATTACACCTCATCAGCACAGAGACATGGGGACCTTTCCCAAAACTTCCGGCCAGCCTGGGGCACTGCTCAGGTGTCCTGGCTCCACCAATGCCCAGTGCTTTCCTAACGCAACCTCCTAGCAGTTGATTAATTTCAGTTACATATAAGCTATGGAGAGTTTTCCTCTTTGAAAGATACTCTCCAGGACAGTCCTTTTTATTGGGAAAATAGCCGCTACAAATTCATCAAATGTCCCAGCAAAAGAGCTCAGGATGGGGAACCCAGAGCCTGGGTCCTGGGCCTGGCCCTCCTGTGTGACCATGTGACCTTCGGCAGAGCACCAGA
Source organism: Cervus elaphus (assembly GCF_910594005.1). Taxonomy (NCBI): domain Eukaryota; kingdom Metazoa; phylum Chordata; class Mammalia; order Artiodactyla; family Cervidae; genus Cervus; species Cervus elaphus. The sequence goes on along the minus strand of NC_057823.1, from coordinate 71,619,564 downwards.
CACAATCAGTTCTCACTCCCAGAGGCCTTCTCCCCTCATGCACCTCCTCAGCTCAAAGGTTGGGAAGCTAAGTAATCACTTTTCCAGTTGCCCCTGCTTCTGAGCAAGGCCAAGAGACCCAGTTCTGGCCCATGAAGTAGAAGAAAACTCTTCTGGGGGTTTACCTGATTTAAAAAACCAGAGCTATGGCTAATATCTCCCTTCCCCTCCTTCTTCCTCTCTTGAGCAGATGAAATTTAAGACGTTTCAGAGGATACCTTGAACTCAGGATAGAAACCATCATGCTAAGACAGTAAAGAGAAAAAGACTCTGAGACCCTAGCTTCATCAAGGAGCTGAACCAACCCAGACTTACTGTTGTGTTGGAAAAGGAGACCCGTATGTGTGGTTTTTTAATTCTGGTAAAATACATACAACATAAAATTTACCATTTTAACCATTTTTAGGTGCAGAGTTCAATAATATTAACTACAGTCACGCTGTCTTGCAACCATCACCACCATTCAGCTCCAGAACTTACTCTTCTTCCGAGGCTCTGTACCCATTAAACAACTCTGTTTTTAAAATAGAGAATGAACAAACTGAAAATTAAATAAAGACATCCTCCTAAACATTCAGATCCCCATCTACCGGAGGCTGTTGGCCAAGTCAGATAAAGGAGCCAGGTTAGCACAGGAAGGAACTGGCATCAGAAAATCTGGTTCTACTTCTTACAGTTGGCACAACCCTGGGGAGGCCCTGGAGGACTTGATCCTGGTGATGCCAGGTGGGGTCCTGGTAATACCCTACCTAACCTGGTAGGGTTGCCATGGTCAGGAAGCCTGCTTCAAGGGCAGCCTGAGTGTCAGCAGGATTCACATGGTGGGGTGCAAGAGGAGGAGATGAGGGGTTACCTCTTGAGGGTTAAGAGAACTATGAAATGAGGTCATCAGTTTACTCTGATCAGTACAGTACCTGGTCTACCATAAGCACCCAGAAAATGGAAGTTATTTCCACTGACTAGCTCTGTGATCTTGAGCAAGTTACTTAAGCACCTCAAGCCTCAGTAAAATGAGATAATAACAGTTACTATCTCACAGGGAAGTTGTGAGGATTAAATGGAATAACACTCAGAAAATGCTTAGAAAAATACCTGATCCATAGAAGTACTCAATAATAAGCTTGTTAATATTCTTACCATATTACTTATCACTTGAAAGAAGCATAATTTATCACCCATGCTTTTGGAAGGTGGTGAGATGGAGGAGTCATTGTTAGGAGGCCCTGATGTCTCTAAGAACTAGGTTGGGATGAAGAAGGTATTAATCAGCCAGTGGGGAAGAAAGAGGCAGTTCACCCCCTTGAGACCGAAAACAGTCTTCAGTGTAGAATCCCCTTCTAATAAATAAAGTTGCAAAAACATCCCCATGGGGGATACCAAGATGCAATGAAAGCAGTTGCTGCCCTGAGGGATTGTAGTCTAGTGAGAGAGAAATGGGCCAAATACAGTGACTATATTAAAATACAGGCTAGCTAGCACAAGAGCACATGCACCCTAAAAATTTCTTTTTATAAAGGTTTACAGCTTCTAGGAAGAGCCTGTCATTCCTTTTCACCTTCCTGGATGCAATAATTTGGCGTAAACCTACCAATTCACTTTACCTATAAATCAGACTGTAATCATTTCTTTCCATTTCATTTCAGTACAGCCCATCTTCCAGGACAGAACCTGTGAGCAAAATGTATTTGGACAAGACTTTCTCCAGAGGGTCATATTATACCAAGGAAATGAATTCCCTCTCTCAAGCTCATAAAATGCAAAAATAAAATCAGCTCTCGGGCTGAAGGCGGAAGAGACCAGGCATGCATACTGAAAAGCCTCCTTCTGTGGGAAGCAGAATTGATTCACATTTTCCTTCACGCAGGCCTGGGTGCCAGGGCAATGGTTGTGCCCAGCCTCTCACCAGGGGGATGCCCGTGTGTGATGGGCTGCAAGGCTCAGCAGCTGCTCACTAGTCTCCCATTTCCTTTTATATAACTTTTTTAAATTAGAGTTTAGTTGCTTTACAACATCGGGTTCGTTTCTGCTGGACAGCAAAGTAAATCAGCTATACATATACATACATACATATACTCCCTCTTTGTCACCGCAGAGCATTGAATAGAGTTGTCTGTGCTATACAGTAGGTTCTCATTAGTTACGCATTTTATCCATAGTAGTGTATATATGTCATTCCCAAGCTCCCAATTCATCCCACCCCTTCTGACCTTCAAGTGTCCTCACCTATCACTAGATGTTCTCACACGGTGCCCTGAAGAGTTTAGGGGTGCTGAGGTGACACGCTGGGCTCTCAGTGGTGAGTAGGGAGGTGAGACTGAGTGGGTGGGAAGCTTCAGCCAGAAGTTCTGCTTTTGTCTACTTTCCATGTAGGACTTTATAAAAAATTAATTTTTTAATTTTGCAGGAAATCTACTAATATATCCTTCTTGTAAGGAATTAGAATACTGCAGACACAATTAAGGCCCCTTTGGTACCCATCCTCCCCCGTCCCTATATATGTTGGAAATTCATTTAAGATTTCCTTTTGACCATAGAGATCCTGGCTCAAACAAGCTAGGGGACCATTGGTCTGATTAGCCTCCAAGGACCTCAAAAACACAAAAAAGAGGGATTTCAGAGAAAGCGGCAAGCCACCACTGGTTCCACAAAGTTGAATGGAAACCCACACAATGGCTTACTGAAATGGAGCATTGCTCTGGGTGCTGTAATTTGGGGGTGGTGTCACTGCTGTGAGCTGGCAATGTACCCAGGAGAGAGCTCATGGGCAGGAGGACATACATTTGCAAATCAGAATGGGAAGGCTTGTGTACATGTCCCGAACCTGCCCTCATTGGCATAGGGAAAATGAGGTGGCATTAGTGTTGCTTCTTTTTGGCCTGACTTTAGAAAAACAGCAAGTGTACCTAACACTTGTTGTGTACTTGCTGAGTGTTGGGTGCTCTGAGCCTGGTCTTGGGTAACCCTCATAGTAACCCTGGGAGGTGATGGCCCTGCCAGCATGCTTGTTTTACAGGTGAGGACACTGAGGCCAAAAGAGATTAAGGAAATGCCTAGAAGCACATCACTGGTAAGCAAGGTGTGGTGGGCCCTGGGTTAGATGTGCACACCCCATTGGTAAGCCTCCCACACACTCCCTGCCACCACTGTAACTCCCTCCCGCCTGTATGAATGTCGGCTGGTGGGTGTGGGGAGGATAAAGCTGGCTGGACACTGTAGTTTGTCTAAGATTTGCCCCCCAACTTTTCTACTCCCTCAAATTCCAGGACCACAGGGAGAATGCTCACTTCCCTAGAGCCCCCTTGCTCAAGTTAGCAAGCATTCAGGGAAGATGCCAGGTAGACTGGGATAGAGGGCAGGAGAGAGTCAGTTTGTGCTCCTTATGGAAGGAGATAGGAGTCTCAGGCTAGGCATATACCCAGAGAAAACCATAAGTCAAGATAACCTGCACCCCAGTGTTCATTGCAGCACTACTTAACAATAGTCAAGACATGGAAGCAGCCTAATTGTCCATCAACAGAGGAATGGATAGAGAAGATGTGGTACATATGTACAATGGAATATTACTCATCCCTAAAAAAGAATGAAATCGTGCCCTTTGCAGAGAAGTGGATGGACCTACAGACTGTCACACAGAGCAAAGTAAGGGAAAAACAAGTACTGTATACTAACACAGATGTGTGGAATCTAGAAAAATGATACAGATGAACTCCCTCCCCCACTAGTTCCAGTGTGCTAGCTTTTGTCCTCACATGTGTCCCTCATGATGGTTGCTGCGGACCCCAACATCATGTCCTCACACTGCCATGCCCAAAGATCAGAAAGGCAGTTCTTCTCTAAATTTTTGTGGGTTTTTTTTTAATCAGAGAAGACAGTCTTTCCCAGAGTCCTCCAGCAGAAACACCCATACCCTACCTACTTGAGAGGCTGGGGAAGCAAAAATCTAGCGTTTTCACCCTTCAAAGTGGGAGTCAGTCTCTGACAGCAGGAAAGTACTATAGCTGAGAATGGGAAATGATTATTGGTGAAGCAACCATCAGTGCCTGCCACTGGAACACAAGGCGGGGACACAGACCCTAGATTTGTAGGTGGGCACCTGTGATAGGCAAAATGACCTGCCCTCCCTGCCCCAAATATGTCCACATTCTATTCCTCAGAACCTGTGACTGTGATGAGATTATCCCAAACTCTCCAGGTGGAACAAGTGTAATCACATGAGCCCTTAAAAGTCAAAGAGTTGGAGAAATGTCTATTTAGATCTCCCACCCATTTTTTGGATTGTATTATTTGTTGTTTTGATAGTGAATTGTATGAGCTGTTTGTATATTTTGGAGATTAATTCCTGGTCAGTTGCTTCCTTTGCAAATGTTTTCTCTCATTCTGAGGGCTGTCTTTTCAACTTATTTATGGTTTCCTTTGCTGTGCAGAAGCTTTGAAGTTTAATTAGGTCCCAATTGTTTATTTTTGTGTTTATTTTCATTATTCTAGCAGATGCGTCCAGATGAAACTATTTGCAGGGTAGGAATGGAGACACAGACGTAAAAAAGAGATATACGGACAGAGGCGGGGAAGGGGAGGGTGGGACACACTGGGAGATTGGGACCGACATATATTCAGTACCATGTGTGAAATAAGGAGCTAGTGGGAACCTGCTTTAGAGGACAAGGAGCTCAGCTCAGTGCTCTGTGATAACCTAGAAGGGTGTGCTGGCGGGAGGAGGTGGCGGGGGTCCGAGATGGAGGGGATATGTGTATACACATAACTGATTCACTTCCGTTGTATAGCAGAAACTAACGCAACACAGTAAAGCAATTATACTCCAACCTTTAAAAAAGCCAAAAGACGGCAGTAGAGGGAGAAGTCAAAGACTTCTGAAGCATGAGAAGGGTTTGACCTGCCATCAACTGGCTCAAATATAGAGGGGCCACAGTTCCAGGAAATGGGGATTTCACTTTCCACAACCACAAGGAACTAAATTCCGCCAAAATCCTAAATGAGTTTGGAAGCATACTGCTCCTCAGAACTTGCACAAAGGAATGTAGCGCTGACTTGTGAGACACTAAGCAGAGAACCCAGCCAAGACCGCCTAGACCTATGACTTCCGAAATCTGTAAGATAATAAATGGGTATTACTGCAAGCAGCTAAATATAGGCAATTTGTTGCAGAAGCAATAGAAACTAATACAAGATCCCAAATGAGAATGCACACTTGCTGTGACTTTATGAATTAAGAATTGCCAGGTGAAAGGGCTAACATGAGCACAAGTCTAGAAGAGGGAAAGACATGTTTGGAAACCAGCAGAAAACTCATTCCAACTGAAGCATAGGAGCTTCAGTTGCACAGAACCATGGAAGCACAGGGGCTAAGAGGAGAAGGGGAGGAGAAAGATGAAAAATAAAGATAGGCAGATATGTAGGAACTAAACCAGGTAGGTCCTCAAATATCAAGAGTGGGCTGCATGATGATGACAACAGAAAGTCACTGAAGGGTTTTAAGCAGACAAGTGATGAGGTCTGATTTCTGTATTTACCAGTTCATTCAAGTTGCTACAGGGAGAACAGATTGGGAGATGGCATGAGAGAAGGCAAGTGAACCAGGTAAAGGTCACAGCTGTCATCTAGGTGAGAGAGTATGACAATTTGGACTGGGAAATGAGAAGAGAGGACTACTCTGAAAAAAATGATGGAGAGAACTGACAGGGCTTATTGCTTGGAGAGGTGGGAAGCAAAGAAAGGAAGGATGAAAGGATGAAGCCATTCATTCATCCACTCATCAGGTCATTATTTGCACTTTTCACAGTGAATGGTCCAAGACTGAGCTAGACACAGAATGTTGGCTCAGCATAAACAAACAGTCCTTCTTTACATGGAACTGAGAGGTTTCTGATTTGATCAATTGGGTCACTGTTGATACCATTCACTGAGAAGGGAGGAGAAGGGTTGAGTTGGGAAGGAACCAAGAAGAGGGAATAAAAATGAGTTCCACTTTATATCTGAGAACATATATAAGGGACAAGTAATTGGAGCATCCAATAAACTTTGGATATATGGATCCAGGGACTTCCCAGTTGGCTCAGTGGTAAAGAATCTGCCTGCCAGTGAAGGAGACATGGATTCAATCCCTGGTCTGAGAAGACCTGCTGGAGAAGAAAATGGCAACCCACTGCAGTGTTCTTGCCTGTAGAACCTCAGAGACAAAGTAGGCTGGTGGGCTATAGTCTATGGTGGCACAAAGTGTCAGACATGACTTAGCTACTGAACAGCAACATATGAGTCCGGAACCTGTAAGTGAAATTTGGGCTGGAGATAGGGAGCTGGGGATCACCAGTATATACAAGAAAATTACCTTCAGTTGCTCAAAAGACAATGCCTATGAGGAGAAGGGTTAAGAATTAGGAAATGGGGATTTGTTTTCAAAAGCTATCGTCTCTACCTTTTTTTTTTTTTTTTGCCTTGGGACCAACCCTGAATGAGAGACTAACTGAAACCTGGGACTATCTTCTTCATCAATTTATGCTGGCTAAGCCTGGCACCAAAAAGCCCAGGGGTGCTCAATAAAGGTTAATTGAATGAAGGAATGACTCAAGAAGGCAAACAAATGAAACCCATTGGACTATTCTCTTTTAGACCCTTTGCTCTAAAATAGACGACACATTTGCTCTCCACTTTTTAAAGCAGCTCCATTGCCCTAGAATGCAGTCTCCCATGTATTTGAATAACTGAAGTTAATTCCAAGTATTCCCTTAAATTAGTTGCTCACTTTTAAAATGAAATATCTCCTTGAAGACTAACACTTCTTTCTTGGGAGACTAAGACACAGGAAATACAGTGCTTCCAAGGAGGCAGCTATTTGATTTCACCAGGCTGGGGTGGTTGTGGGGGAATGGGCAGTAAGGAAACAGGATGGGGCATCCAGTTGTGCACTTGACTATTCTTCACCCTTGGAATTTATATATGATATATAGACAGAAATTGGACTTCCTTGGTGGCTCAGTGGTAAATAATCTGCTTGCAGTGCAAGAGATGTGGCAGGAGCCGCAGGTTCAATTCCTGGGTCAGGAAGATCTTGTGGAGAAGGAAATGGCACCCCACTCCAGTATTCTTGCCTAGAAAATCCCAACAACAGAGGGGCCTGATGGGCTACAGTCCATGGGGTTGCAAAGAGTTGGACACAACTGAGCAACTAAACAACAAATAGAGAGAAATTGATCAAAGGTAACCATTTCACATCCTGTAAGAAATCTTTGGCATTGACATCCAGAAGGGTGTATAGTGGAGGAATATGGTGGTATCAGAATATAGAGGTTTTAACCCACCCAGCATATACTAGCTGTGTAAGCCAGGGCAAGCTACTTATCTACTCTGTTCACCAATTCTCTCAGCTATAAACTGGAAGCAATAACAACACCCCCTGCAAAGTGATGGGGTGAAGATAAAATGAGATAATGCATACGAAGAGCTCAATGTTCTAAGTTCTCAGTAAATGTTAACTAGTGTATGGGTTTGTTGGGACTGATGTAACAAAGTACCACAATCCAAGTGGCTACAACAGAAACTTACTGTCTCACCGTTCTAGAGGCTGGAAGTCCAAGCAGGAAGCTGTCGGCAGGGTTGATTTCTTCTGGGGGCTTCGAGGGAGGATCTGCTCCATTTCTCTCCCCTAGCTTCTGCTGTGTTGCTGGAAATCTCTGGAGTTCCCTGACTTCTGCTACCTCACCCCCATGTCTGCCTTCATCATCACATGGGGTTTGTTCTCCCTGTGTGCTGTGTGTCTCCCTTTTTGTAAGGAAAAGCTGGATTAGGGGGATACCCGACTCCAGTATGGTGTCATCTTGACTTAACTACATCTGCAGGGACCCTGTTTCTAAAAAAGGTGACATTCCTGAGGGTATTAGAACTTTAACATGTAAATCGGGGTGGGGAGCAAATCCAACCAATAACAGCTAGTATTATTACTGTTAACTTTAATACTATGCTCAGTTCAGTTACCAAATAAATATACCTATCTTTCAAGTTTTTATTCTGAATTCATTTCAGACAGAAAAGAACTTCAAAAATAGTATGTTGCCTTGTAACTATTACCCAGCTTCTCCTAATGTTAACATCATCCATAATCTTAGTACAAGTACCTAAATCAGGAAATTAATGTTGATACAGTACTATTAACTAATCCATAGACCTTGTTAAAATTTTTCTAATTGTCCCACTAGTGTCTTTTCTCTGTCCAAGAATCTAATCCAGGATCCAATTCTGCATGTAATTTCATATCCCCATAATCCAATCTAAACTCTTTGGTCTTCCCTATTTCAAATCCTGAAAGATGATGCTGTGAAAGTGCTGCACTCAATATGCCAGCAAATTTGGAAAACTCAGCAGTGGCCACAGGACTGGAAAAGGTCAGTTTTCATTCCAATCCCAAAGAAAGGTAATGCCAAAGAACGCTCAAACTACCGCACAATTGCACTCATCTTACACGCTAGTAAAGTAATGCTCAAAATTCTCCAAGCCAGGCTTCAGCAATACGTGAACCATGAACTTCCAGATGTTCAAGCTGGTTTTAGAAAAGGCAGAGGAACCAGAGATCAAATTGCCAACATCCACTGGATCATCAAAAAGGCAAGAGAGTTCCAGAAAAACATCTATCTCTGCTTTATTGACTATGCCAAAACCTTTGACTGTGTGGATCACAATAAACTGTGGAAAGTTCTGAAAGACATGGGAATACCAGACCACCTGACCTGCCTCTTGAGAAACCTGTATGCAGGTCAGGAAGCAACAGTTAGAACTGGACATGGAACAACAGACTGGTTCCAAATAGGAAAAGGAGTACTTCAAGGCTGCATGTTGTCACCCTGCTTATTTAACTTCTATGCAGAGTACATCATGAGAAACGCTGGGCTGGAAGAAGCACAAGATGGAATCAAGATTGCCGGGAGAAATATCAATAACCTCAGATATGTAGATGACATCACCCTTACGGCAGAAAGTGAAGAGGAACTAAAATGCCTCTTAATGATAGTGAAAGAGGAAAGCGAAAAAGTTGGCTTAAAGCTCAACATTCAGAAAACTGAGATCATGGCATCCGGTCCCATCACTTCATGGGAAATAGATGGGGAAACAGTGGAAATAGTATCACACTTTATTTTGGGGGGCTCCAAAATCACTGCAGATGGTGATTGCAGCCATGAAATTAAAAGACGCTTACTCCTTGGAAGGAAAGTTATGACCAACCTAGACAGCATATTAAAAAGCAGAGACATTACTTTGCCAACAAATGTCCGTCTGTCAAGGTGATGGTTTTTCCAGTGGTCATATATGGATGTGAGAGTTGGACTGTGAAGAAGGCTGAACACTGAAGAACTGATGCTTTTGAACTGTGGTGTTGGAGAAGACTCTTGAGAGTCCCTTGGACTGCAAGGAGATCCAATCAGTCCATCCTAAAGGAGATCAGTCCTGGGTGTTCATTGTAAGGACTGGTGCTGAATCTGAAACTCCAGTACTTTGGCCACCTGATGCGAAGAGCCGACTCATTGGAAAAGACCCTGATGCTGGGAGGGATTGGGGGCAGGAGGAGAAGGGGACGACAGAGGATGAGATGGCTGGATGGCATCACCAACTCGATGGGCATGAGTTTGAGTAAACTCCGGGAGTTGGTGATGGACAGGGAGGCCTGGTGTGCTGCGATTCATGAGGTCTCAAAGAGTTGGACATGACTGAGCGACTGAACTGAACTGAACTGAATGGAATCGTTTGCTATTGCTACAATTTGAAGAGCAGTGACCAGTTATTTTGTAAAACGTCTCTTAATTTGGGTTTACCTGATATTTCCTTGTGACTAAATGTGGATTCTGCATTTTTGCAAGGATCCCACACAATCGATATTGTGCCTTCTCAGTGATCTTGTCAGGTGATTCATCATCACTCAGAGTTGATGTACTGGAGCCTTAGGACTGCTCAATATTAGTGTCAGTGGTGTCCGCCAGGCTTCTCCACTGTGGAGGTTCTATTGTTCCCTTGAGAATTAATATAGCTATCTTGTGGAGAAATATAGGGAGGCTATGTTAATATCTTCTTTCTCATCACACTTTCACCCACTAATTTTAGAATATAGTGATGATACTTGCCTGCAGCAATAGTTTTGCCTAATAGTGATTATCTATTTCCATCATTCTTTCTCCATTTATTGATTATAATTCTACCATAAAGGAGGCTTTCCCTTCTTCCTATATTCTTTTTAATAAAACATTCCTACGTTTGAGGTTATCAGAGGCCACCAAGTTAGTTTCTTAGGGTTCCTTAGTATCTTATTCTTGGGTCTGCTCATTACTGAGGTATTCGCTTATATGCTAGAACAAAGAAAAAAAATCTCCTTTGTTTTACATTTAAACCTCATGGTTTCAGTTCCCATTAATAGAATCTTTGAGGGAAGAGTATGCTAAATGCTCTTCAGGGTGAAGAGGATGTTAAAATTATTCAGGAGAACTGCTTTTAAACAATTTGGATGTACCCATTTCCACATAAAAATTAATGCTAACTAGATATAATTTTCATCTACTCATTGAAAGAAATCCCGAAGCATTCCAGAAATCCTTAGTTAGCCTAGTGTTATTCTAGGTACTTGAAAACAAAATCACTTTTCTTAAAAAAAGAAAAATCATGACTTTGCCTTTTATGAAAACATTTATAAGCATTAACAGTGAAGCTGCTGGCTCCTCTTTCCAAGCACCCACTTCTTTTGCTTTTCCTAACCTACCAGGCATTCATTTAACAATCACTTACTGAGAACTTACTGTGTGCCAACCTCTCCTCTAAGTGCTGAGACCAAAGACCTGCCCTGAATACCTGCCCTGTGGAGCTTCCAGTTTCACGAGGAGATAAACTACAAACAAACTAACAAATCCCATAAGTGGTAGTTGCTTTGAAGAAACATGAAGTGAGCTCGAGTGAGGGAATAGAGAATAGGGCAAGAAAGCCTCTATTCAGGAAGGGTCAACCAATGGTATGACCCCTCAGGCAAGGTAAGATGTGACAGAGACTGAAAAGAAGTGAAGGAGAAGCCCAGGGTAGGGGTGAGGGGCAGAGAGGATTCCAGCAAGTGCCCAGGTTTCAGCTCTGTCTTAGGAGCAGTGATTGGGCTGCGTTTGCCAGCAGGAGTGGCTGCTGTGTGTCCTTCCCCAAACTGGTCCATTTATGCTCTATTTATAGACAGCCTTTGTCTGTTAAGTCTTCAGCTTTTTGTGCCTTCCAATTTCCTTCCCCTCCCCTGCTTAATTTTTTTAATATACAGTTTTGAAAATCTTTCCTCATCTGGAAGAATACTTCATGTAACTAGATAGATAACTAAGACAGATATATAGGGTTTTGGTTTATTTTGGCTTCACTGTGTGTCAGGCAGACAAATTTGCATTTAGTAACAAAACTTCACTGGATAAGAGAAAGACTGAGTACTGACCCCCAAAAGACTAATACATAGAAATAACGAATTTGTGAGTTTACACTCAGCTCTAGATCCACAGAAAGAGAACCATTTCACTTTAAATAATGAAAAAGTTATTTAAATATATAGAAACAAACTCTCATATGAGGCTTCACTTTTCTAACTTTATAAACTGAAGCTACCAAAACTTAAATATCAAAATTTTTTAACAGCTATAATGAGTATAATCCACACAACTGTGCAACTGACTACTTAAAGCATAAATTCAATGGCTGTAGCATATTCACAGAGTTGTGCATCCATTACCATAATCAATTTTAGAATATTTTCAGTCCTCCATAAAGAAACCCAGCCCCCCTTAGCTATCAGCCCCAATCCCACCATCTCTCTCCTCCCTCTGGCAGTCCCAAGCAAGCACTAATCTACTTTCTGCCTCTGTGGGTTTGTTTATTCCATTTCACATAAATGAAATTATATGATACACAGTTTTCCAATTTCCTTCTTTTCTTTAGCATGTTGTCAGACTTCAAACATGTTATAGCATGCATCAGTACTTCACTCTTTTTATCACATTGTGTTGATATGCCACATTTTATTTATATATTCATCAGTTGATGGACATTTGGGCTGTTTCCACTTTGGGGCTATTTATGAATAATGCTGCTTTGAATATTCATGTACCTAATTTTAAACTTAAGTAATTCTGCTTTAGGGCTCAGATGCATCCAAGGAAAGTGGATGCAAGGAAACTTTATCAGTGATTGCCACTCATAAATCATGTTTTCCCAAGGAAAACATTCCCTAACAGTCTGATTTGAAAGCATTAAGTCTCTCTGAAAAAACTGTTTGATCCTTTCACACAAATATATTTATTGCATGGCTACCCGATGCAACATACTGTTTATGCTGGATTGATAAACTTGAACTATTAAACAATGTTTTTTCCCTGTATTTCTTTGCACCTCTTGTTCTGCTCCCCCTTTGAGCCATTCACTAAGAAATGTGCGGGGAACGGATACCTCAGAGAAGAGCAAAGTAATCAGCTTTGTGCTTTTGAATCTCAAAAGCCAGGCAATAAATTTGGGAACACAGGTGATGAATTAGATCAAAGCTTCCTCCCACAAAGATTAGGTTCTTCTGGAATTGAGGGAGTGTAGTAGGAAAATGACCCGCTCTAGTGTTCTTGCCTGGAGAATCCCAGGGACGGGGGAGCCTGGTGGGCTGCCGTCTATGGGGTTGCATAGAGTCGGACACGACTGAAGTGACTTAGCAGCAGCAGCAGTAGGAAAATGAGTCCAGAAGGGGGACAAGGAGAATTCCATGAAGGTTCATGAGATCAGAGCGCAAAGCAAATGGAGGCCTCTCTTCTCAGGTGGTGTCCACGAGGGCTACCATGATCTCAGAGAAGAAATGGCTGCGTGGTGTGCCTTAGGCAGAGAGAACCTAGACAGCCCCCCAGAGTGTTCCCCTGGCTCAGCTTCCTCTTTGGTGAAGGGAGAAGGCTGACCTGATGAAGGCTCCTGAGTGGCTCTGAGGTACCACAGGGTTTTGGCTCCACAGAGTGACTTAAGGCTGAGGGAAGCACAGGAATTCTGTACCTTCAGCAGAAGTTCAGACATAACAAGGAGCATCCCTGGATCTGACGTGGAATGGGGGTTAAGTGTGGCAACGACCCATGTGGACCAGTGACCAAGGTCCAGAGCAGATTTTGGAGACTTCAGCAAATACAAGTGTGGCTAATTGACAGCCTACAGTAGAGCCCTCCCCATCTCAATCCCATGCCCCAGGAATGTTGTCAAAATTCTCATTACCTGGATTGTAAGATTTTAGCCCCTTTCTGGAGATGGCGTATCTGTTTTCACTGCCCCCACACCCCAAATTTGCTACCTTCCCGTCTTTGAATCTAACCTCACCTTGAAAGGGGAAGGAAGGGAGCAGGGCACAACCATTAAAAGAATGACAGAGCCAGGATACAACAAAAACTGGTCAGAACCAACTAGGCCCAATGGGGCAAAAGATTTGACTTCTAGCAGATTCTTCCCCAATATAGCCTGGCAGATACCTTGTTGCAGCCTAGTGAGACCCTCAACAGAGGATCCAACTGAGCAGTACCCAGACTCCTAACATCATGAGGGACTAAACAGGTGTTGTCTTAAGCCAGTAAGTTTGCAGTAACTTGTTATGTAGCAACAGGAAACAGAGAGGTTATGTTTCTTGCCTTAGACCCTTATATAAGTTGTAGGACTGGAGATCCAACCTGAGTCTGTTGACTCCCATGTTATTCAGGGCCACCTGTTGCATCTATGTGGTGCTTTCAAGACTGTTTCAGATCTAAGCCTGCACTCCAACATGGGACTCAGTTAAATTCCTCTAATTACTCAAACCAAAGGACGGTCCCTGACTTGGGTCACCCACAGGACCTCTCTTCCTTCTCAAGTAGGCTGCAGCTGCCTGATGGAATAATGATAATACAGGCCCATCTTGGGTGCTAGCATTTGAGAAGGGTCGGTGGTCAGTGGTCCTAGCAAGACTTCCTACAGGCAGAGGCCCCCATGCACATTCCCTGCGTCCCACAGTGGGGCTGGATGTGAGGATGCTTAGTTAGTTGCTCAGTAAACTGGATGGTGGCAGGCAAATGGCAGCACTTTGTTTTTGATGATTTGCTGCTCAGTGGCATCTACATGATACCTATCAGGGTCCTCTTAATCAAAAGAATCATCTAGGCTTGAGCTCCCAGAATTCCCTAAGAATATCAGTTTATGAGAAAGGATTATGGCATTTAGATATGGTGCTGTGCACTTTTATTATTATTTGGTAAAGGCATTTGTAAAGTATATGAATCAATTTACTACTAAAGAAGGTACTAAGAAATAGATGATAATCTCTCTTGTCCATCATGAGACATGAATGTATAACAGAGAAGCCAGCCAACATTACATCAGTAACTAGAACTTACATACTTCATCTTTACAATAAGCTTTCATGAAAATATTTTCCTTATTTCAATATATACTCCTCAAAGGTAGATGGAAAAAATCAACATGCAGGGATGCAAAAAGGGAAATACATATATTATAGTCCTGAGTCTCATTATGGTTGGAAGCAATTAAAGCAAATGTTTCAAATAATGACATTACATAAGTGTATATTTTATGGCTTATTTATATATTCATTAGTTAACTCACATTTGTCTTGTATCCACCTAGTTCAGAGGCCTACTATGTACCTGGAAAGAATACAAAAGGAAAAGAAATATAGTCTCTTCTTCCAGGGGCTTTCCAACTATCAGTCCAGTTCAGTTCAGTCACTAAGTCGTGTCCAACTCTTTGCGACCCCATGAACCTCAGCATGCCAGGCCTCCCTGTCCATCACCAACTCCCGGAGTTTACCCAAACTCATGTCCATTGAGTCGGTGATGCCATCCAACCATCTCATCCTCTGTCGTTCCCTTTTCCTCCTGCCTTCAATCTTTCCCAGCATCAGGGTCTTTTCAAATGAGTCAGCTCTTCGCATCAGGTGGCCAAAATATTGGAGTTTCAGCTTCAACATCATTCCAACTATATGGATCTGAAAATAACCATATGGGCTAATTCAAGCACGCAGAGCCCCTAGGACATATTTTGACATTCTTGTACATGTACTCCACCAGCACACATGAACATTGACAAAAACCTGGAAGTACGTCACAGTGTTAATCATGGCTACCTTGAGGTGGTGAGATTTTATGTAAACTTTAAAAATTATATGTATTTCTTAAATAAAATAGCCCTTGAAATGAAAATAATCATGCATTGCTATTAAAGATCTTTTAAACCACTAGGTCTAGGAAATTCCCTGCTGGTCTAGTGGTTAGGGCTTGGCACGTTCACTGCAGTGACCTGGGTTCAATCCCTGGTCAGGGAACTAAGGTTCTGCAAGCCTCATGGCCTAAAAAAATAAATAAATAAATAAACGACTAGGTCTAATGTTAACTAAACAAACCCACCAAATGATGCACATCTATTCCTCCTGAGCATTTAAGGGAAAACAAAGAATATTAACAGTCCCACATTCTTTTTTTTTTAAAAAAAAATATGTCTTGGGAATTCCCTGTCAGTCCAGTGGTTAGGACTCTGTACTCTCACTGCCGAGGGTAAATACAAAACAAAACAAACAAAAATGTCTTCTTAAAGTTGAGTGATATATATAATAGTGTTTAAGTGTTCCTTCATCCTCCCCCACTAGTAGAGGGGAGTAAGTTCAGGCTTATTTTTTGTTTTTGCTTTGACTAAAATTTCAAAAACTTTACAGCTGTGCCTGTTTTTAAAGATCTGATTGTAATGCAGTACATTTGAATCCATTTGCAGATGAGACTCCGGAAGGCTATAAGAGGGGGTTTCAAGAATTTGGAGTTGAAGAAACACCTGGCAGAGTTTAGCCACAGGCTTATGGCACAGACTGTAACCCCACTAGATGGTGGGGAAGAAGTGACAGTATACTGAGCATAAGTGCAAAATACTCTGTAAATGGCATTCTTGGCTGTTGGCGTATGAAATGTTTGGAAGGGGATGTTCTCGCTGCGACTCCACAGAAAAAGAGGAGGCAGCCTTTGATCCATCTTCCTGAGTACTCTCTTGTCACAGGCCAAGCATGCTCATGCAGGACACTCCATCCTAGGTCTAATTCTGGACAGCACTGAGGCCTTTTTCACTGTGGGTAGTGGGTAAAGTGAGAAAGGCTCTTTATAGGTTGACTTTGATATGTTCAGTTCTCTATTCTTCAAATGAAATTTCTTACCAAGGGCTAAAGCCCGGAGGGCTGAGTTTGCTATAGGTTATCTTATGTTGAATCTGCATAACCACCCGTGAAGTAGGTTATTTTTATACCAGCTTTACAGATTAGGCTCAGGGACTGTGACTGAGAGGCCATAAAATAACTCAATGATTCCCCACCCCCAGCCCCTCCCAGTGTTCACACATTTGTTTAATCTCCCGAGTGTGGGAGGGAACTGTTGCTTGACTCTAACAGAGCGTGGCAAGAGTGATGGGCTGTCACTGCCATGATAACTCCATGTCACAGAGACAAGACTGTTTTAGCAGGTGTAGTCAGAGACTCTCCCTGCAGGTTTGATGAAAGAAGCATCCTCGTCAAACCTGCGAGGAGACGCACAGTCCGTGTGCTGTGTGCTCCACACGGATCACGTCTAATATCGTCTCCATCACTGGAGACCTGGCTCCTGGTACAGGGCCTAGCATAGAGCACAGGGTCAACAGGTAGTTGGCAAGTGATGCAATGAAAGAGTGAAAAAAATGCCAATTTTCCTTTGGGCACTTTGAAAATCTCTCACCTGGGTAACATCACTAGCCTGCTAACTGATACTATCCTTTTACCCTGTTCCCCCTCTATAATCCGTTCTCCATACAAGAGCCAAGATGATCTTTTAAACAAATCAGATTCTAAAATTAGATCATGGTGATGGTTCTACAACTCTATAAATATGCTAGAAAACATTGAATTGCTCATTGAATTCAAATGGGTGAATCTTAAGAGTATGTAAATATCTCAATAAGGTTGTTTAAAAATTGTCATTCCCTTGCTGTATGACTCAGGCAACTCAAATCGAGGCTGGGTAACAACCTAGAAGGGTGGGATGGGGAGGGAAGTGGGAGGAAGGTTCCAGTGGGAGGGGACATGGGTAAGCCTACGACTGACTCATGATGATGTTTGGCAAAAATGAACACAATACTGTAAAGCAATCACCCTTCAATTTAAAATAAATTTTAAAAAATTGTCATCCCCTTAAAATCTTTCACTTATTCCCATTTCACTACGAATTGTCACTGGGAATTCACCAGGTTACTTATAGTGACCTACACAATCCAACCTATCCCATGGGCTCTGCCTCCCTCTCCATCCTCAGCTCTCCTCAGCCACCACTTGCCTCCCACTAGTCCCTGAACCTGCCCACCTAATTCCTGCCTTAAGGTCTCTCACTTGCTCTTAGCTTTGCCCACGATATTCTTTTTTGTGATATTCTGAGTAATGCCTCTTATCATTCAGGTGATCCCACATTAGCCCCTACTGCTCTCAGTCACTACAGCCCCTCCACCCCAAACACTTCTTATCACATTACTATATTTTTATAGCACTTCTTACTCTTTGAGAAAAAAAAAAAGTTTTAAATTGTTTTCCTTACTGGAATATAAACTCTTTCGGAGTAGAGAATCTTGTTGTTTACCTTTGAAAAACACATCTGAAACACACAATAGGTACTAACAAATCCATGTTAAATGTTGATTTCCTGGTCCCTGCACAGACAGTTTATTCTGCCAAAACTGTTGAGGAAAAAACATGTACCTTAGTATCCTTGTGTAAGAAAAAAAAAAGGTTTTAAAAAATTCAGTGCTTTGGAATGATATCTTATTTTTTACATGGCATGGCAAAATTAGCACGCTTCTATCTGGGAACAGCTGGATTCAGTGAAAAGATTAAAATAATGTTAATATTCCACTATACAAGATGTATTATAACACTGTGAAAGTTTCAAACATATCCAGCAGATCATCCACTCACACCATTATTAAGTGGCATTTGCAGACTAAAAGCATTTCAATATCTACAAAAACATCTGGATCATAAGAAGAGTTTCCTCATTCTACTTTCCTTGATTATTTAGAACTCTCAGAAAGCCAAGGTAATATTGTAAAAAATAAACTTGAGCAAAGTTTCCCTTTTAATAAGACTACGTTCTTGTTAATTACAATTTCAAGAATGAGACAGTTCAGCCACAGCCACATGTTCTGAACTACTTTTAATAATATCTAATTCACACAAGTCTTTGCTACTTGAAAATACTTATACATTGTCTCATTTGACCTTTGCAACAGCCTATGGGGTCACATCATTAAAACTTTTCTGAAGGGAAAGCTCAAGGAATTAGAGACACTTGCCTAAGATACAATAAGGAAAGATTCTTTTCTGACATATCCCTTGCCCTTTCTTCTTAAGGCTTGGGAAACCATCACTGTTCTCCTTACAAACTATGCAACAAGAAGTGATAGCTATCAAAAGTGCTCCAGGAAATCAAGAACTGGGAATAGTAAATAACACTGCTATGAATATTGGGCTGCATGTACCTTTTCAAAGCAATCTAAGTGTCCATCAACAGATGAATGGATAAAGACTATATAATGAATGATGAATGAATATACAATGGAATACTACTGTCACTAAAAAAGGAAATTTTGCCATTTGCAACAAAACAGATGGGCTTGGAGGGCACTATGCTAAGTGCAATATGCCAGACAAAGACAATACTTTATGATACCACTTACATGTGTAGTCTAAAAAATACAACAAACTAATGAACAAAACAAAAACAAACAAAAAAATTCAGATTCACAGATATAGAGAACAAACTAGTAGTTAATAGCAAAGAGAATGGGTGGGGGTCAACATAAGTGCAGGGGAGACAGAGGTACAAACAATTAGGTATAAAATAAGCTCTTATACAAGGGTATATTGTACAACATGGGGAAGACAGCCAATATTTTATAACTATAAATGGAGTATAACCTTTAAAAATTGTGAATCACTTTATTATATACCTGTAACTCATAAAATACTGTACAGAAACTATACTGCAAGTTAAAAAACTCTCAAAGGCATCATAATGAGTAAAGGAAAAACAAGACCTGTGAACAGAATTGAGAGAACTGCATTGTCAAAAATTGCTATTTTAATAACCTGTGTGTTCATCAGTTTGGTCTTTAGCATCACAGATTAGACACATACACATCTAATTTGTGTTTCTTGTGGCTATATTGACTTATAAAATATCGCTGGTTTTGGTATTTTTAAAGACTGCTTTTCCACAGTTCATAAAACTCTAAGTTCAACTTTTAAAGCTTTTCAAAAGGAAATCAGTGCTTTAATAAGTAACACTGTGTATCAGGAAATATCCTTAAACTGGCATTTAAGAAGTGCTTACTTACATCCAGTTTTGGGAATTCCCTCTTGGTCCAGTGGTTAGGACTCCATGATGTTACTGCCAAGGGTGTGAGTTCAATTCCTGGTTGGGGAACTAATACCCCACAGGCTGTGTGGCACGGCCAAAACTCACAAAAAAAGAAACATCCAGTTTTAAAAGATCACTAGAGTGGGAGGTTTTAAAGATTTTATGTTCTACATGGAACCTCATTGACCTTAAGTAATTGACATCCTTTTGTAAACCTACAGGATGCCTGATACTGATTTCTGTTCCAATTCTTAAAATGCATTAGTTTCTCAGTCTTTAATAAATCTATCCAACTAATCATCAAGGATTTCTCCTTAAGTGCTGTATACTTAGCATTCCCACAAGACCCACACAGCTTTTTCCAAAGTTAATTATAAAAACTAATATATCCTTACATAAATACCTAAGACGCTTACTCCTTGTAAGGAAAGTTATGTACAACCTAGACAGCATATTAAAAAGCAGAGACATTACTTTGGCAACAAAGGTCTGTCTAGTCAAGGCTATGGTCTTTCCAGTAGTTATGTATGGATGTGAGAGTTGGACTATAAAGAAAGCTGAGCCTTGAAGAATTGATGCTTTTGAACTGTGGTGTTGGAGAAGAGTCTTGAGAGTCCCTTGAACTGCAAGGAGATGCAACAGTCCATCCTGAAGGAATCAGTCCTGGGTGTTCAAATCAGTCCTGGGTGAAGCTCAAACTCCAATATTTTGGCCACCTGATGCGAAGAGCTGACTCATTTGAAAAGACCCTGATGCTGGGAAAGACTGAAGGCAGAAGAGGACGACAGAGGACGAGATGGTTGGATGGCATCACCGACTCAATGGACATGAGTTTGGGTAAACTCCAGGAGTTGGTGATGGACAGGGAGGCCTGGCGTACTGCGGTTCATGGGGTGGCAAAGAGTTGGACACGACTGAGCGGCTGAACTGAACTGAAGCATTTAATCTCTAGGGACACCACTTGGGCTGCTACTCCAGCTAAAAACATTAATAAATTTTGATGTACCAATACTTTAGGGGAAACTAACAATCTCTCCCTCTGAGAGAGTTCTGTTGATTATTAGGGATGAGAAAAATCCTCAACCAGTTCATTTACTTTTTAGGTTTTACTACTATTCTTGGCAATTGTCACTTAAAAACCAAGCCACACCCTAAATGATCTGCCTTTTCCCATGTTGTTGTTTTGCATATTCTTCTTCTTTCCCAGTCCCTATTCCCGTACAGCTTCACCTCCTCCCCACAAGACAACCATCTTCCTATGAATGAAAAACAAGATGCGGTTCCTCACTATTATGACTTGCTTATCTATTGTCTTTATACAACTGAGTAACTTCTACAGATATCATTAACCCAATAACTTGATATTCATAAAGGACCTGAGGGGCTACCAGGTCTCAAACAGCCCTATAAACTAAAGATTTAATGATGTTCTGCAGTTTTTAGATTAAATATACTTTGTTAGGCACTAATGTCTGAAAGTTTGGAACACTTGCATATATAAAACTAATTTGCTATTTCACTAGAGTATGCATGTGAATTAAGTCATCTCTTGGTTCTGTTGTGTACACCACATACACAGATATATATAGATACATCTGTTCAATAAGTCATGAGATGCTGAGGACAAACTAAAATTCTCACACTATGAATGCAGTAACCACACAAGCACATGTGATTCCAATAAGCTGACAATGACAAGGTTCACTCGGGACTGCTTAATTTAGCATATCCACTAATAAACTTTGGTTTAGGGCACCACCTAACGGCAGAAAAAAAATTTTCTTGAATCCTATTATGCTTTGCTTCCTGAAGATTGCTAAGTTTTATATTTTAGTTTACAGTGACTTAGAAAATGTTTGCTCTTTATCAACCTGTAAGAAGTTTTCAACTTTCTTAAAAAAATCAAGCCCTTTCTACGCCTAACTTAGAATAAGAAGCTGCTTTTTACAGTGGGGAAATGTGCCAAGGAAATATTCTAAAAGGCTCTATCTTTAAATATTTAAATTTAGCCTCATAGTTAAAATGCTCTCACTGAATCATTTTAATTAAGGGTTCTCAAACGCTTCTACACTCTACACCTTTATAATAACCACACAAAACAGTTTATCTTTCTGAAAACAAGGTGCCTATTAGAAATAAGTAAGCTCACATTCTAATTAGTTGCTAAAATCAACTCCAAATGCATGAATAGTGATATAAACACTTTTAAAACTATACACATTTAATTTTTTTCAAAAGTGCCTACCTGAACCTAGTGTGTGTTTCATGATTCAACAAAGAGGCAAAATATCTGGGATAATACAGAGCAGATAACCAATGTCTTAAGAAAAGAGATTTATTATTTACACCACTGAAATAGTCCCCCATAAGAACAATATATACCATGTTTATTTGAAAGAATCAGATTCCTTTCAAGTAGAAGAACTGTATAAAGCAATACTGTCAACACAAAACAGTGGTCACATTACATCTGCAGGCACAAGCATTGCAAATAAATTTTTTTTCATCTTATGGCTAGGTATTTTCACTGAAACAGTGTCTGCACTTCTACAAGACAGAGCTGGAACAGAACAAAAACTTTTTGTTCATGCTTTTCAGGGCTGAACCAGTGATACATCCCATTTAAAAATATACTGCTTTTAAGACAATGGTTTGAGGCAGGAGTGCTTCTACTTGGCCACCACAAAGAAACACACTCTAGTTCTGTACTTTCATTCCTCAGTCTTATGTTTACTATTTGTCATATTATGACATATCTGTATCACAGCAGACGTTTTCCAGTTTTACTCAAAGAACACTGACACACATACAGACCAAACTGAGACAGGTCAGAATTCAGAAATGTAAGTAGTGGAGTAAGAAGAGAAACTGTGTTTATGACAAAGGAATAAAAAATAATCTTGATGATTTTAAGCAAACCAAATTAGGTTCCTTACTAAAAACCATTTCTTTTTTTGGTTTTAACGAGAAAAACAGTAGTTTCAAGATGGGTTTGGGCTTAGACAACACACTGAGACAAAAACACAACACATACTTGTTTCCAAAGTCACAAAATGACATTGTTAAGTATACATTTCTGCCACTTTGTGTGTGGGGGGTGGGTGGGGTGAGGTGGGGGGGACTCACTACTCTATGCTGGAGAAAATATTTTTTAAGAGTTATAGTATATTCATATGGGGGGGGGGAGCTTTTTTCTTCTTTTTTGGCATATTGCTATGATCTTCAAAAAATATAAAATTAAATTTACAAAAAAACTGGAAGACCAAGGATAAGCAGTCGGTATGTGCTGCAGTGTCCAGCACTATCATGATGATCTCTAGCACAAAAGCGAGAAGCTGCTCCTGGATGTCAAGTATCTTCAGTAACTGCCAGCACAGCTTGTAACTACTGTCCTTGCTTCTTTGAGAGATACCTGCAAGATGTCAAAATAAAGATGTCTAAGCTGTATTATACTGAATTCAGGTTAACAAGCTAACACTCGTCCCCAAAGAAAGCTGATTATTTTAATAACAAACCTTTTCAAGATAAGTAATAACGGTTAATAATCCCTAACATGCATTGATTATGTGCCAAGTATTGTTCTAAATACATGCACTAATTCATTTAGTCTTCACAATATTCTATGAGGAGTTTTCAATGAGAATTTATTTTTATTTTACAGTCACAAGAGGTTAAGCAATTTGTCCAAGTTCACACAGCAAGAAAGTGGTGGAGTTCAGATTGAAAACAAGACTCTGGAGGCTGCACACTGTCACTACATACTGTCTTACTTCCAAGTGTGAAACCAATGTATTAGCTAATATTATAAATTTCCCCCAAAACTCAAAGTCCATTTAATGATCTTCCTGCATAAAGGTAGTGAGCCAAAGCTGCTAAAGAACTCTGATCAAGAGTGTAAAGATGTTAATTCACTAAACAGACAAATTTTTTTTCATATTATTTTATAGGAATTTGCAAACAAACTAAAATTTTTACATCTCTATTTCTCCCATTTATGAATTACTATACTCAGAGCTATGGGGGTGGAGAAAGAGTTCTTAAAATCAGGAGATCCAGATAAGTCTTGATGGTAAAACTTGCTCACACTGGCATCTATTGTTCCTATGACTTAGTTATTACACCATTTACAGGAACTGGGTATAAAAATGACAGTCCTAATATTATGAGATTCTAGTAAGAAGCATATTACAAGTTTATGTAAGTATGTAAGTATATCTAAGTACAAAAGTGTACCAGTGATCTGAAAGGCCAAAAGTGTAATTCAGCCAGAGTGTTGTATCACATGAAGTTTCTTTTGTTGCTGTATTAGTGAAATCCAATCTTTAAAGATCTACTTCGAAAAGAATACTTGCAGTACATAATCCTGTCCACTCCTCCAGAGGTTTTTTCCTGCACCTCCAGAGGTTTTTCCTGCAAAATCTTGATGTTTACATGCAATCTATGTGTAGATTTGTATTTAAATTTGTGCTCAGAAAAAAAGACTAGAAGACAAGACACCAAGCTGGTATCTTTCATAATCACAACTGTGTGCCTAAAGGAATTAATTTTCTAATTTTTCTGCTACATACAGAGGTTACTTGTAATTTTTAACAAAAAACATTTTAACATATTTTATTTTATCCTGACATTATTTTACAGTATGAGAACAGGGACTACATTCTCATATGATTCATAAAAGAGTGACCCACTTAATGTTACAAAATAATTAACAGGTATCATTAAAAACATGTACTAGCCTCTCAGATCTTCTCTACTAAAGAAGTATTGAAGGTCTTAAGAGATGTGGGTTTATGAACAAGTTAGAGGTTAAGACGAAAGGGAAAAACACCTCCAGGGGAGATGTCACTAGATTACAAAACAGCTTTAGAATTTACCCATTTTAAATAAAAAATAAGAGTTATGTGTATACCAGAGTTACCAGACAATTTTTTCATTCATTAACGTACAGATGAAATAAATGAATAAGCAAATGACACTTACCTTTCCCAATATTTGTGATTCAGGTCCAAAAAATCATCTAGTTTTGCTATTTCCTTGAGGTACTGGGTTAATTTTAAAAGTTCTTTGTCTTTATCTCGATTTAGGTGTGCTTTCATAAAAGGTCTTATCTATTAGAAAACAGACATTATCCAACAATTCACATTGCAGTAAGAAAAATAGTCCAAACTTGTACATTTAAGTTACAGTCAATGAAATTAATATCACCAAGGATGTCAATACTAAGAATTACTTTTATATTATCTCACTGACAGTCATGGTGTGTTTATAATAGAAGACCCCTTCCACCTAATTTGCCTTCTATTAGCCTTTGAGTATGAACTTGACAACACCAGCTATCTTACAGCTCTTCAACCCTACATGGCTTCTCTACTTTGCAGAACTACCTAAGACTTTCCCCCTTCTATCTAGTTGCTTCTTACTAATTAAATAATCTCATTCACGTCACTTCATTCATTAAAAAGGTACACAAGCTTGATTTATAGTAGAGTGAGATAAACATTTTTAAACCATAAATTTATTATTACAAATGATTTCAAAGATCAAAAATTGATATAAAAAATTCTCGGACAATAAAATGCAATATTACATATGCATTTAACCCCAGAAGTCCTCCACAGAGTTGTTTTGTTATTTTAGAAAAAAGAAAGAAAAGAGAAAACATTTAAATAAATTTTAAAAATCAACTTTGTATTATAATACTAGAGAATAAAACATCACTATCATATATTAGTATGGAAGAACAAACTAATGATGCAAAATAAATGTCTGATTATTTTCACATCAGTATTTTTCTATGAAATTTTTATATAACTAAGATATTATGCATTGGTATAACCTGTTTCCACTCACATTGTATCATAAGTATTTTTCTTTATTATTAAAGTTTCCATTAAAATACTTTTAATTATATGAGTTTTCCCATAAAGAGTGGTCATAGTTTCTGAATTTTTAAGTTCAATATATTTTATTATGATAAAAAGTTCATTTCAAAAGCATGAAAGTCAGGATGATGGACAGGGTTGAAGACTATAATTAGTAAGGAATTTTATATCTTGACTTGAATGGTAATTATACAAGTTCTCTGTAAAACAATGTTAAACTATACATTTTATGTACTTTTATGTTACAGTTCCAATAAAGAGTTCTACTTTTTTAAAGAACCTGCTCATCTATATACCACTCAAGATAGCATTTCATAAACCTTTAACTCATTTTAGATGAAATAATGTCTAGGATTTGCTGTAAAATATCAAAGAGAGGAAAACAGTTAAGGTATAGAGCAAACATTCATGAATTAACAAGTTGTTTAAACAGGATGATGCATACATGGGGGCTAATTTATACAATTCCAAGCAGTTCTATTGTATGTTTGAACTTTTTCACTATAAAAAAATATTTAAAAAAAATACTCCTGTAAGAACTGAATAAATCATTTTAGTTAAGTATTAATATATCCTTAATGTGACTGACAGAAAAGGCAAACTGGTCAATTTTACACAGGGACATTTAAAAACATGACATTTGATCATTGTTACATATTGAGAACAGTGAGCCCACGGGAGTCGTTACCGTGTCAGTCACGAGTAGAGGTTTCTCAAGAATTTTTATGTACTTCTGTGTCACTGGAAAAACACAACAACAGCTTGAAACCAACAGAAGAAAACATTCCCATACATCCCAGGTTCGACTTGCATCAAAACAGCTTAGGGCCAAGGACCTCACAGCTGTGAGTCAGCGGGTGGCTGACTGGCACCAGTAAGCGCTGTCAGAGTCTGCACAGATGCAAGCTCTTGTAGGAGAACCTGCTTCCAAACAGGGAATGCTACCTCACAGCAGCAGCCGTGACTGCAGGAGATCAAGGAGACTCCCTGCAGGGGCCTGCGTAAGCTCTGCAGCTAGGTATAAACACGCATGATGTCAGAATGTGGTGACATGAGTTTTTGCACAATCCTGGGCAATACTGTAATATTTTGAAGTATTCCCTCATGTAACTAAAGATTGTAAAAGCAACATATTAACTTCTAATATTAACTTCTAAACTATTAATATACAATGTACCAAAGTGATTTCCAGTGTAAAAGCAGGAAAAGATTTAGACTGAAAGAGAAAGTACAGAGTCAGTGCCTAGTAAATAAGATTTTCAACCCAAGGCCCTGCTAAGCTACTTTCACTTTCTAAACAATTGGTCTTAAGCCCCATTAACAAAACTAAAATAACCCAAAGATTCTAGATCTAAAAGTTAAACCAGTTAAGTGGAAAAAATGGACCTAATTGACTTCAACTGTTTCAGTATAATCACTGTTCCATTCTCAAGAATAATCAAAGTGATCAACATATATTACCCCTATTGCTGCAGAATAATCTAAGTGATCAACATATATTACCCCTATTGCTGCATAACCAAAAAAACATTTTTAGGAACTTAAGAATATTTAGATGATCTGCATTCTCTTATATTTCCACTTCCTTATATAGATAATAAAAGTGAAGTTCAGAGTAACTACTGTTTGTGCATGACCAAAACTCAAGTTCCTTAATTTCAGTACTAGATTTAGAATTGACAAAGCCTCCTATGTTATATTTCAAACCTTAAGATTAACAAACTTTTATTATGAAAAGTTAACTACTTCAAAAATAAGCAGTCTTTAAGATCTCTGTGAAATCATTGAGATTTCTACCCGAAGTATTATGAAACAGTGGTAACAAACACAGAGTTTAAGAGTATTTCTCAATTTCAAAACCACTTCTATGTCAATGTGGGCAGAACATTAATTACTACCTTCTTAAAAGGGGTTTTCAAAAGGAGACATGAGAGAGATTACCTGTAGAATGCTTAAAAGTACCTCTCCTGAATTAGAATTTTTGGAGGTGGAAACTAACATATTTTTAGGAACTCCTTCAGTGATTCTACTGAGTACTCTGGTTAAAAAAAAAAAAATCTTGCTCTAAAGTGCTAGACATTTGTATCATCATCTTGCTATATCAGAGATGCTGCTGCTGCTAAGTCACTTCAGTCATGTCCGACTCTGTGCGACCCCATAGACGGCAGCCCACCAGGCTCCACTGTCCCTGGGATTCTCCAGGCAAGAACACTGGAGTGGGTTGCCATTTCCTTCTCCAATGCATAAAAGTGAAGTCGCTCAGTCGTGTCCGACTCTTAGCGACCCCATGGACTGCAGCCCACCAGGCTCCTCCATCCATGGGATTTTCCAGGCAAGAGTACCAGAGTTGGGTGCCATTGCCTTCTCCGACCCAGAGATGAGGAGGGCCCACATGTTGGCTGGGAAAATGTTTCTTCTAAAAACACAAATGAAAGTAACATATATATATTTTTTTTAATTTAAGCTCTTCTCAAAAGTCATTCCCTGTCTTACTTATATGCAGAATCTAAAAAAAAACAAAAACAAAACACACACACACAAAACCAAGCTCATACACAACAGAGAACATAAAGAATAGACTGGTGGTTGCCAGAAATGGGTAGGTGGGAGAAATGAAGAAAGTCAAAAGGTACAAACCTCTAGGTATAAAATAAGTCATGGGGATATAAGGTAGAGCATAATAACTATAGTTAGTAATACCGTATTGCATATTTGAAAGCTGCTCAGAGAAAGTAGATCTTAAATGCTCTCATCACAAGGAAAAAAATAACTGTATGGTGACAGATGTAACTAGACTTACTGCGATCATTTCACAATATATACAAATATCAAATCATAAATTATACTGTACACCTGAAACTAATATTATATCTCAACCCAAAAAAAATTTTAATCATTCCCTGAATACCATGACTTTGCCTCCTTTCCAGTACAGATACCATTGGTTTCATAAAAGATTCAGCTTAGATCAACTGAATCTTTGCTCAAGACTGAAGAATGTACTTTTGTGTCTTATACCTGGTAAACCACACAGGGGAAAAGCACTTCTCCTAAAGCCTCAAACAGAAATCATTTTTAAAGGGGAACATAACCACCAATCCACCCCTAGTACTTTTCTTCCAAGTCAACAGTTTTTATATTCGTGACAATTCACTACCTAGATTAATAAAATTTCCCTCAACTATCCTCCTTGTACACCAAAGGCCACATCAATAGTCTGCAAGGATAGCTTCAAAAATGTATCTACTTCAGGTTTTTCTCTTGTCTTTTAAAGTCATCAAGAATTCAGCTTGTGGAAGAGTTTAGTACTGAGATTAAAAATATCTTAGTGTCAGGATTTACACTTCAAATGGAGATTTCATTTGCATTAGTACCATAATATAAAGCTATCTTTTCCATTTTCATATTGTACTGACACATACGCAGCCACAGGTACCAAAAATCTTAAGTCTCAATTTCTCTCTTACCAATTTTACACTGCTAAGACAGTAAAGAATCCGCCTGCAATGAGGGAGACCTGGTTTGATCCCTGGGTTGGAAAGATCCCCTGGAGGAGGGCATGGCAACCCACTCCAGTATTCTTTCCTGGAGAATCATCATGGACAGAGGAGCCTGGGAGGTTACAGTCCATGGGATCACATGGAGTAAGACATGACTTAAAGACTTAACAACAACAACAATCCTTAATCCTTAATCCAACAATGTCTGATACTTTCACTTTGAAGCTCAAAGTCAATGTCAGTAAGCTCATGTTGTTCCTCAGAGCTAAATGAAAACAAAACGTCTAGATGAGTTGGTTAACTAAAGAGGTACCGTGCCAAAGAGAAAATGTTCAATTTTATATGAATTTTTCTAAACATATAAGCTTTTCTTGCCAGCACAATACATTACCTGAAAAAATCTTTGAAAGTCAATAGTGCTTTAAAGTTCTACTGCATATACCAGCATATATGAGAATAGCAAGTAAATTATGTCTTACCTTTAGTCCATTCTGTGGGTTCATTAGAAAATTTCTTCCTATGTCATCAAACATGATGGTGTTTTTCTTGCTGTAAAACTCCGAAAACTTTCCCCATATAACACCAAGAGGCTTTACCTTAGAATAAAAACTTAGATTTAACTCAAATTTCATAAACAGTTCATCCTTTCTTAGAAGCAAAAATACTGCAAAATGCCTGCATAACTACACGAGAGTGTTCCTTTACCACAAGACAGTGATGGCTGGCTCTGTGAACAGACCAGAACTGAGAGGTAACACACTTTAAGGGACAATGTATCTCCCAGTGTTAACTTCTGAAAGGTCTGTTCATGTCTAATGGGACTAAGCCCATTATAACACTTCCAATAATTTTAACACGAAGGTTTGGGATTAAGAGTATTTAATTTAAAAAGTAAGAATCTAGTAATTGCTTAGATATCTGCTGAGCAATCATATGTCCCCAGAACCTGAGGTTTCACTTGGGGTCTATTTTCAAAACTAGCAAACCTTAAAAACAATGTATCTGGCTCTTTTACTACAATATTCAAATATTTTGTAAAGCAAAAATTGACTTTTTCTCTTTAGTTCAGTAGTACAGGTGCACAATTTCTAGAGCATTTGACTGCTTAACTTCAAAAATATCATAATTTGTAAATTCTTGCTTGTATTTCTGAATTCTTAAAATAAGCCTTCAAAAAGATAACTCCTCAGATATTCATATCTGTTGATACTTGCATAAATTCTCTGTAAGACCACATGGGAAGTAACAGTGATTGCCTATAGGAAGGAGAGTTAAGTGGCTTGAAGGTTCAGGATGGAGGAAGACTTTTCACTACATATTTTATTTGTGAATCATGTGAACATATTTTATACATTCAAAAAAATTTTTTAATACACTAACTTTTAGAAGAAAAAGTACTTTTTGCTGAATGCAGGAGTCTCATTTGTGATATGAGATTACATGCTATTCATAATAACTATATGAAATTAAATGGTAGTAAATAAATGGTGATGAGAGTTGTCATTTAAAAATGTTTTCTTTTTTCCCTTCTATAATTTATTTTAATATGGAGAAAGTCTCTTTTCCTATCTTAGTGTTCTTGCTACTACAAAAAATGTTATTGAAATATTTTAATTTCACTAAAATTTTATTTGCTGTATGTGTTTGTACTATCTGTTTACTACTGAAACAAATCCCCCAAATACTTGAAGACAAATATATTGGAACTGAAACAATAAACCAGATTTTTGGTTTTCTTAGCCAACAAAAAAGTCTCAAGAAATAAGGCAAGAGCTTTATGATAGCCAGGGTTAGAAATCCTACATCCTCTTAAATAGAGCTGTCATTTTGTAATTAGGTCAAGCACCATATGTTCCCCAAAACATGTGCTACTTTGTTCTCAATTAGAGAAGTAACATTGCTGACCATAGGGAAAAAAATTATGAAAACACAAAAGGGACAAAGGAAAAATTTTAAATATCTATAATCCAGTTAGTACCAAAGATTACAACTAGATATTCTGGTATATTTACCTCCAGTCTTTCTGATAAACAGCGGCAGCCTCAAAGAGTTCACAGATCTTTTGTTAAGCTAAGGGAAACCCTGAACCAAACAAAGGTTAAAAAAACTATTTTCTAACAGTTTGCAAATACTGCTAAAATACTTCTTTCACTTTAATAATGTATCATGAAAAAAAATTAAAGCACTAAATACTACATCAAATAGTTAGCTGCATTCCATTAAATGGGTGAACAAAAATTTATACAATCAACTCTCTGCTATGGTGGGGATTTGTTTATTGAGAATTTCCTTTTATTCCTTTTTCATTATTAGAAACATTCCTATGTTTAACATTTGCCACACTTCTTTTCCCTGTTTAGATTTTGTAAATGTACCACTTCAGTGGATAATAAATTATATTTTCTCCTGATGTATATTTAATTTCCTTTACTGAGAAATCCCCATGCACATAATATGACTTATGATGGACAATTTTAATACTGTCTCTTCTAAATTTTCCTAATTTGCTAAGTTCTCCCCAATTCCTATTAGTCTGTGTGTTTCCAAAAGGCATGGACCATGTGTTCTCATCTCTTTATTCCCAACAGTGCCCATTGCAGGGCTTTGCAGACACTAGAAGCTCATAATATAACTAGTTACTTGATGAGTAGACAAAGTGAAGAACCCTAATCTTTTCGGGCACAAATCTTTTTTGATGGTTCTTCTTATTTTCTTTAGGCCTTCACATATGTCACCCCAAAGACATGCATCATGATGCATCTGCTTTTATTTATCAGTTTCATACACGGCCAAGACAAGTATGTTTTTGTCTGTTTCTACTATCTTCCCTGAAGATATCCAGTATTTTTTCTCATCTACTCTGTCTTTAGCAACACTGTGCTGCTATCATCATGGGACGATTAACCATGACTTTTCCTGACAGCCCTTCCTTAAGCTTCTTAATTTTGTCACTAAAATTCAAATTAACCTGAAATACAGCTTCCTCTGTCAAAACTCAATTGATACTCTATGATCCACTCGGATTTCTAACCTCTTTGTATAGTTTATTCCATCAATATAAATGCAAATAGTATATCAGAAAACAAGCAAGTCTTTAAAATAAAAGAAAAATGACTTCTTACATCTATTAATCCTCTCCTTGGAGTATGCACTGTTATCATAGCAGCACTGTCCAACATGAACGTAATCTTGTAATTTGCATTTGTACTCACTCCCAGCTCCTATAAATATAAATGTTCACACGGTTAAAATATAATAATGTGGACAATCCCAGGCTTTATGAATTGTCCAGCATAATTTCCTATTACACCATCTTTCTATCCCCCTGGCTACCACATCTTGATCAACAACTGGCAAGCATTTAGTTTCACTAAGCAGATTCAGTAAATGGTAGTCCAAAGAACCCCAGTCTATTTAGCTTCCAAATGAGGGGCCCTTTTCAATATACTACCAGAAACAGGTTACTTCCTAATTCACTATTTTAGAAGAGCATCACTCCTTTAAGCATCACACACCAGACAAAAGAAGGAAAATAAAGCGTTAGCGTAAAATGAGGGCAAGAGGAACAGGAGCTTTGCTGTACTTTATCTTGAAAAAGACATAGGTAATCAAAGCAAATCACCACTAAGCAGACTTGAAAAACACCTCTAACTCCTGATACTGACATTTGTTTTGCTACTAAATGTCCTCCAATGACAATGAAATTAATTTAATTCAGGACTTTCTAAGAAGACAAATGCAGTTTCAAAATGTTCTTAAATGGATTGTTTTCTAACACTTACTTTCATTTTAGCTTCAATCCACTTCATATTTGTTGCAGCTAAAACATGAGGAATGATAACACAATATATATGAAAAGTTTGAACTTAATTTAAAAAAAATCTTTCTTCTGTATAAATTAGTTTCTAAGCAATACTAAAAGTTCAAATACATCACAAATAATCCCTAGCAAAATTTATGGTTAATTTTCTTTTAATTTTTTATAAAAATAAACTTATTTTACTGTGTCTTCAAGACAACAACTTTTAACTCTTCTCTAAAAGATACTGGTCACCAATGCTCAAAGGAACTCTCAACCTAGGAAATTCATAACTCAAGACCTAATCACCCTTTTAAAAACAGCCCTGCTACTATTCTCCATCAGTTCTAAACCTGAATTTAGGGTGCCTGGATCTCCATTTTCTTCTATGTTCCCCCTGCCAGGTAATACACAGGTGGGGGTGGGGGGAGTTGTGTGGGTGTGGGCGTGTGTATGTATGTATGTCAATATAAGCAGATGAATATGTATGTATGTCAATATAAGCTAATGAAAATTAGAATTTTTCCAGGCCCAGCAAACTTGGTGATCACTGAGTCCAGCAGCTTTTAACAAGTCTGAGACAACTAAATTCATAAACTGCATCTATGTCATGTACCTGCTCACTGCCAGTTCCCAACCACTTTGAGATCACTGACATTAAAATTTAACCTTCAGCTTCATGTGCATTACTCATCTCAAGTTACTGGACTAAACTACATAGGTATTACAGAGCAAAACATTTCAAAAGGGAAAAGGGAGTTCAATTATTTAAAGTGTGTATACATACGCATGCATGTTATTTTTTAAGGGCAAATGAGGCACCTAAGTTCTCGGAATAAAAATCTTTAGCACACATAAAAGAACCAAAGTCACCTTACATGCAAAATTGGTCAGCTGAACTAAAATTTTAGAGAATGATGTGTCTACAATGACAACAAATCATGTGATAGGGAAAAATAATTTTTTAATTCAGTATATATTTTGAATCTGTAATTCCAGATGAAAAACAAAAAGATTCTCAGCTAATAAAAAGGATTTCTGACTATTAAGCAATTATTACACGTCAGACACATTACTAGTTGCTATATTGATATTTTATTCTTATAACTACCCTGTAATAAAGGTTTCCTTATCTTCATTTCTCAGATAAGGAAGCTAAGGCTCTGAGCGATGAACTGATCTGCCCAGTATCAATAAGGTCAGAGCCAGAACTAAAACCTTAGTCTACTTAGCTACAAAATGAGATGCCCTTTTCAATGTACTACTATGAAATTTATAAAAATAACCTATTTTAAATATATGATTGTAAAACGTTCTCAAAATTCCTAAGTTTACTCTAATAACATTTAGAGGATAAACGTTTTTCTCAAATGTCATCTCAGAAGTCAGAACTGCTGAACACAAAACTGTTTTTCAGGAAGTTTTCTCCTCTGTATCTCAAAAATCAGAAAATTATATATTTAACTATATATGTAGTTATAATGGACATGTACTCATATTAATACTAAACTATTGAAATACTCTGATTATAAGAGAAAATACAAAGGAAATTTACAGACTGCAGAAGTATGTAGCCTCTATAATCAGTAACCTAGTACAGTTAAATGTACCATCTTTAGCTGATGGGAGTTTACTTAATTCACAATTAGGATAGCTCTTTTCTGCTTATGACATTGCCAAAACTTAAAATGTTTGTGGGAAGGTGACATGCAAATCAATACACCACTCCCCTTTCCTTTTCAGAAAATCATGCCACAAAAATACAATGTCACCTGAACTAAACAGTGTGCTCAGTAATGCAGTAAATTTACTTTTCTGGAGCAAACTCACTCTTATCATAGACCTATAAGTTCCTGGAATGGCAGACCACAACTTGAGTCACACTGCTTTAACCCACTTACTAATTTTCCCTAAGTAAATTCACATTGCCTTTATTTCTGAACTATATCACTGTAAATTTGTTTTAATACATATGTTTCTCCAATGTTCTAAGACTAGAATAGTGAAGAAAGGAGAAAGCAACATTATACTAAAACATCAAAGATTCTATAGCAAATATCAGAAAGAAAAGACCCTTATCAAGGTGGGGTCTTGTGAAAACAGGCCATTTTATTTCACACTATATACTACCCTCTTCCTACATTTAAGTATTTCAGTGGTATTGGCAAATACACGTATAAGTTTATACTGTGATGAATGAAAGTATCAAACATGCTTCATCAGAAATTTGCAAAATAAAATTTAAGTCACATTTTATAAAGCAAAGTAATATAAGCAACAACCTTATTTTCATGAAAATCTAAAGAAGAAATACAGCTTACACCAAATAACAATGTCATAATCCTCATATGCAGATGTTAGGAATTCATGAAGATATGGCCGCATTAATTCTACCCCAGTCTCTGCACAAGACCTATGGTCTAAAAGAAAATCAGTTAGAGATGATGATTAGTTTATTATCATGGACAAGTATCTAATATTGATTAAACTTCTGAAATATAACAGAAACACTCAAAATACTAACTACTTCAGACTAACTTCTATCAGCTGACAGAGGGACATCTTCAAAGCACACAATTCAGTATTCTTGCAATCCAATTTTAACTGATCAATTCTGTTCAATTAGCAAAGAGCCAATACCCAGAATTCAGGCTTATATAATAAACAGTAAGTTTTCTTCTCATCTAATCTCTAAAACATAGATCTTATTTTAGGATATGAAAAACAGACTAGGGCCAGATATACTCACTTTTTAGCCATTCACCTTCCAAATATAATCACATTTCACCAAAGTGACAGATTCAATTAATTTACTAATCAAATTTTAAAATAAATGTACACTAATGACATGTACTTAAAGGTTAGGATTAGAGGTAAATATGCTCATTTTAATGTCAGGAGTTAACTAATTATTTCTGCAATATTAAAGGATGAAATGAACATCTTTTTTTGTTGACATGAAATATCAAATGTCAAATTCTTAAATTCAAGAATCTGTCTTGAACGTAATAGAAAACCAGGAATAAACTATCAAAAATGATTTTTAAATAATCCTTATAAAATGTTAATAAATAGGGAACGGCTTGATTAAATTATCACATATTCATAAACTAGAAAATCACCAGACCAAAAAAATACATATATTTAACTCACAATGAATACAAATGACTGAAATGTTGAACATATCATTAAGTAAACATGAAAAGGATATACATATAAACATCCAGGAAATTAACACATAAAAAAAGATATCTGGATCTTGGGATTACATATGACTTCTTTTTTTGCTTACAATAAATGATTTACTTTTAAAATAAAAAGAAATGCTTTCAAGTAATTCATAGTGCAAGGAAAAAAACAAATCAAAGGGGAAAATGCTGTTACTGGTAACAGACGATGAAACACAGTTTCAGCTGACTTACCAAATAATGTATAATCAACATCTAGTACCAAAAGTTTTTTCCCTTCCCTGGGAGGATTCAAAATTTCCACTTTGTACTCTTTTACTCTGCGGGAAATTTTCAGTAGGTTTTCCTCCCTAACGAAAAATAAAATCAGATGAAAGATTCACTTTTTCTTGTATTACAACCAATTCCCTTTGATGATGAAAAGCACTCACCTATTTTCTACTTCAACTACTTCATCTTCAATATCAAAGTCGTTAACAACATCATCATTGTCAGGAGGTGGACCTAAGACATCTTCCTATTAAGACGAAAAATGGTTTTGCTTTACCATATTATCTTTAACATAACAAATAGATGCATAGCATAAAAAATTAAGAGGCACAAATTGAGTCCAAGAGTCTTGCAAGCACACGCTATGGGAAAACTTTCACATTTTATGTATGTTCACTGGGCAGATTTACCACGTTAAATTTGACCATTAGCACTACTATACTAAAAGCTGCCTGTGTACACTGACAAGTTCCCCAGTGTTTGCTTTCTGCTAAGTTAATACCACATTCATTGTGCACTTTTCACTTTCTATTGACGATTAAACTGACAATTTTACCACAATTAAAACTATGATTTAACAGTGTGACATAAATCATAACATCTTCAAAGGGAGAGGTTCCTCGGTGGCTCAGTGGTAAAGAATGGTAAAGAATCCACCTGTAATGAAGGAGAAGTGGGTTTGATCCCTGGGCTGGGAAGATCCCCTGGAGGAGGAACTGGCAACCCACTCCGGTATTCTTGCCAGAAAAATCCCATGGACAGAGGAGTCTGGGGGGCTATAGTCATAGGGTCGCAAAGAGTCAGACATGACTGAGAGACTAAGCATGCACACATCTTCAATGGGACAAATGTAACAAAAGTAAACATTTACCAAGCTCTCCTCACGAGTTCCCATCATCATGATTTTAGTATTTGGTTTCAGTTTGAGAGCTCCAAGCTTAACATCATTTTCTGCAGGTTTGCCTACAATATAAGCAAATGACTGTTTTCTCACTAAAGTTCAGGTGCTGGTTTCACTATCCCATTATACAAAACCCTAACATTAAAAGATCCCAGAGCAGGTTCTTTTCCCTTAAATTAATAAACTATTACTGCTGAATTAGCAGTTTCTAACACACTATGAAGAGCAATTAACACAAGGTTGGGTTTTTCCCCCCAACTCCATCTTAGAGCAACATCTTTAATTCAACTAACTAAATTCATGTTTTATTCTTATTCTGTTGTTCAAGATGAAGATAACTGTTTTCCAGAAAGTCCTGAAAATTGAGTGTCTGGGATAACTGTAGATTTACTGCTGCTACTCAGAACTCACTCTTCAATGATAAAACAAACACAAACACCTTAAAAGTGCCTTTTAACTGAATATGAACATTGCTGATAATTTCTAAATCGTTATTACTTTCCAAAGAGAAAAGGTAATTTGGAGAGAGTAAAAGGCCCAAGTTGTAATGAAAAGACTGTACCAGAAGACAGATATTACAAATTACACTCGTTACCTGGGACTTCCATGTCCAAGGTTTAACAAGCAAACATCAACTGTCAGAGGAAATCAAAAGTAATCTTAATAGTGGTGTTATTTCCAAGTATCCTTAAATATTCTTACTTGTATCACTAAAATAGTTCCAGGGATATCCCTATCAAAGAAACCTCCAAGGGGAAAGACTTATTAAGGTGAACTGATAATAGCTAATATAAAGATTTATAAATATATCAATGCAATAAATTTGAAGAAGGGAGAATATTACCTTTAACTTTGAGCCCAAGTAACTTCTGGCGTTCTGGTAGCACTCCTGTAAGGGTCTTGAGAAACTGTTTGAGATCCAGCACAGTATCATCTTCCGAAAGTGTGGTCACTGAATATTCCTGTCCACCCCATTTTACAATGATAGGAAGAGCCATCCTTGAAACATATGATAATGCAGTTTTCGTTCTGAAAAAGATACCTAGAAAGAAAGCCATATACATGTTGAAACAGACATATCAAAGATGTCATGGTCATACAGCAGAAACTAACACTACATTGCAAAGCAACTGTATTCAACAAAAATTTTTAAAAAGATGTGTAGAAGCTCTAAGTTTTATAACTGCATCCTTTGAGTCCTGTTTTAAAACTTAATGGTAGAGAAACAGGATTTTCTACTTACAGAAATGTTATCAGAACACCAAAAGTTATTAGGAGTCAAAGTTAAAATTCCTCCACCCTCCCAACTTTTAGCTTAGTTACAACCCTCTAATATTCTATCAGATTATTCCTGTTCAATTGGAAAGCTGCAATAATGAGCTACATATTTCTCCCTCTCTGATCAGGTTTATGCTATAAGCAAGTTCCTCCATGATGGACCATCCATGTTCATTTACCAGTTGCAAGGTAGGACAGTGAGTTGTTAAGAGCACAAACTCTTGAGTCAGATTACCTGGGTTTGGAGTTCAGGAATCCCACTTATTAGCTATTCAACCTTAGAAAGTTAATTGACTCTTAGTGCCTAGGTTTCCTCATCAGTAAAATAGGGATGCTAATACTACCTACTTCTTAAGGTTCATGAGGAGTAAGTTAATTTTTGTAAGTCACATACTACCTGGCATACAGGTAGCACTATACAAGTAAGTATTGGTTAAATAGTTTCAAAAACTAGAACTCAAGTGTTTTAGGCACAGCATTAAATAAATGGTAAATGGCCATTATTTATTTCAGATTTAATACACAGGGCTTCCCTAATAGCTCATTTGGTATAGAATCCGCCTGCAATGCAGGAGACCCCAGTTCAATTCCTGGGTTGGGAAGATCTACTGCAGAAGGGATAGGCTACCCACTCCAGTATTCTTGGGCTTCCCTTGTGGCTCAACTGGTAAAGAAACTGCCTGCAATGCGGGAGACCTGGATTCAATCCCTGGGTTGGGAAGATCCCTGGAGAAAGGAAAGGGTACCCACTCCAGTATTCTGGCCTAGAGAATTCCATGGACTGTATAGTCGGACACAACTGAGCGATTTTCACTTTCACCTTTTCACAGGGGATGAGATGGTTGGATGGCATCACCTACTGGATGGATATGAGTTTGAGCAAGCTCTGGGAGCTGGTGATGGACAGGGAAGCCTAGCATGCTGCAGTTCATGGGGTCACAAAGAGTCGGATACAACTGAGTGATTGAACTGAACTGAATACACAGAACAGTTTTTACACAATCTCATTTAACAAGGTTGTTTGGTAAGAACTGTCTCTCTTTCACTGTGAAGGAAACAGGAGTTTAGAAGTGAAGTGAAAGTTGCTCAGTCATGTACGACTCTTTGCGACCCCATGGACTATACAGTCCATGGAATTCTCTAGGAGTTCAGAGAGGTTATGTAATTGGCTCATGGGCAAACAGCTGATAACTGAACAGGTCTTCTGACTAAATCTCAAGTTTCTTCCCCTTGTGTCTCTCTTGAATTGAACCTAAGGTACCAAAGATCAGTAAATACAAAACCCACAGGCACAGATAAAGTACACAAAGATTATACAGCAGCTGCCACTCATCAATGACAGCAGGTAGGTCTTCCCCACCATAAAGCTTTCTACCAGTTTTCATGTTTGTTCCCCCAACAAGTCAGAGAACTAGATTGTTTTCATCTAGAAGTAGTGGTATTTCCAAATGCTGTCATAATATATTTAACACAACATTTGACTGCACTCTTCAACTATTACAACCAACAACAAGAAAGAAGGCAAATTCTGAATCTTAACATGCCAATGTAATTTGGAAACTCAAGATGTCTTCAGCATGCCCATTAGAAAAGAGCACCATAAATTCACTTACATTCATTCTATGTTTATAACCTGCTCTACTAAAACTTTAAAGAAGATATGCTACTTTAGAGCAATGTATTTCATTTGGTGAGAACGTGCTCTAACAAATGCTATACTCCTCAAAACAAACAGCCAAATAGGCCTTTCGTGTCACATTGAAATACCATTTAAATATTATTTTTCTTTGAGAAGTGGAAATAAAAAATGAAAGCTTACAAGAGCTAGGAATGCAAACAGCGCTAACACAGCACATTGTATTGGGCAGGGCATAACATTTGGAGTGAGATCACCTAAACTCTAGGTTCAGTTCAGTCGCTCAGTCATGTCCGACTCTTTGCAACCCCATGCCGCAGCACGCCAGGCCTCGCTGTCCATCACCAACTCCCGGAGTCCACATTGTGCCTCTAGATGAGTGTTCTCAAAAGTGTGGTCCCCAGACCATTCAACAGTACTGGCCCCACTTGGTAACTAGTTAGAAAAGTAACTGGGCCTGGAGAGAAGAGACCTAGCAATTTGTGTTTTAACAATCCCTGTTCCCACTGCCCCCGACTCCAGCCCCCATCTCTGAGGCATGCTAAAGTTAGAGAGGCTTTTCAATTTTCTCAGCCTTAAAGTAAAGCAGTATACAGATGTTACATATCACCCCTGCCACAAGTGGATTTCCAAACTGACAACTGCTCTAAAGGACTAGGCACAACAAAACAAATAACCATAAAAAAGTTTAATGCAAAAGCCCTTAAAACTGTTTTTCAAAGTTATACTAAACTTTACTCCTTGAATATTTAGATCATTCACAAAGAATGGAGCAATGCAATGCAAATACACGAGTCATTTTCTGTTTACACACTTGGCCTTTTCTTACACAATTCTAATGTTTTGTGTCATTCCAGACCTTTTCAGATTTATAAAGTGAAAAACGATTTTGGGGGTAGGGATGGCGATCAAACCCAAACAAGTTAGCAAGGAACATACCTTTATGGTGGTGAAACTACGGTCAGGAACGGCTGTCTGGATAAATTCTTCCACCTAACGTACAGTGGTGACTTGTCTTGTCAAGGAAATAATGTTTACCATGACAACAGCGTTAAGCTGTGCAATAACTGCTGTGACAGCACTTATAAGCAATACAAATTGTGGTGAAGATAGAAAAATTATAACATGCTCGACAACTTTATTGAATAATCTCATTTAATCTTCACAATCCTAAACTGACAACTACTATCTTCACTATACAGACTAGAAATTTGAAAAAGAAGAAAAACAAGCTGCTCCAGACCACACAACTAAAAAGTAGCAAAGGCGGTCAATTTGAAAGGACCATCAGCCTAAGTTAACACCTTAGGAATTGAGGGGAATTAACTTTTTAACCTGCCTAGTAAAGGCTAACTACTGAAGTACTGTCAACTCATTCTCTGGAGAGCACGGCTGCAGCAAATGCGAGCGAGTGCAGAGGAGAGCGTTGTGGGCTTCCAAGAGGCAGCTATGGGACAGCACAGAAGGCAGGCAGAGACCCCAAACCCAAAAGGGCCGGGATACGTTCAACAGGGAGGGGGAAGAAATGGACAAGCCCCAGAAGAGGGAGGAATGAGACGGGAGGACGCAAAACCCACAGAGGCGCGGGAAGCCCTCCAGCCAGGCGAGGAGGCTGGATGCGAGGGTGGCGGCCCTGTGATGAGCCGGCCGGGGCCGCAGGCCCGAGCAGCGCACGGACCAGGGTAGCCGCGGGCGGGACGCCCTAATGCAGCCCCAGGCGGCCTGCCAGGCCACAGTGAAGGTCGCGCAGCGAGGGCAGCAAAGCTGCGGTCCTCCAGCCCAACGGTATTTCCGCGGGCAGTGGGCAGGGATGCCCAGCGTCCCCTCACCTGGAACACAGCGGAACCGACAACAGCGGATGCTGGAACCGACCGCAGAGGAACCCAAGGCGACCGGAAGTGAGAGGTGGGGTCCGGAACCGGCTAACGAACCGGAAGTTTGGGTTTGAAACGGAAGCGCGCCAGAGACGGGATAATCTCTTCCTTTGTCTCTCTTCGGGTAGTGATACTACATGGTCGCCGCCAGGAACTGCCTCACCGCGACGAGGGAAACAGGCCTTTCCGAGAATGGGACCGCTATACACACGCCTGCAACCCCTGGCTGGCTGGCTGCGGGCCCTCGCCAGTTCTGCGCATGCGTCCGCTGGAGGGCTCTTGAGTTGGGCGGGAGCTGCGGGAGTATGACGTCTGTGGTATTATTTCGACAAAGTCGAAGCTGGTTCGGCGGCAGTGCGCTGGCCTACTCAGGTGAACGGAGATCGTCGTGGGAGACGGGCCTAGGACTCGTGTGGCTTTGTCATGTTCCGAATGAGGCCTGAAAGGTGATGTTTGAGGACTGAGGACTTGAGAACTCTACCTGTCACCAGGGGCCACCAACACTAGCAATTTCAGGAGTTTGGAATTCTACCCGTTTTACCCAATCCCAGAATAAACAGGATCGTCAGGAAAGGGGCAAGCCCAAGTCTCAGAGAAGCATGCAAGCAGATGTCATTATAAGAGCTGCCATCGAGATTACTGTAGTCTTGTATCGAATTATGTCTACCTGCCCATTGCCACCTCTGTTACGTCTTCCTTCATTATGCTAAGAAAGCCAATTACAAACCCTAACAAAAGAATTAACAGACTTTAATGAAAATTTGGAGCACCTGCTATCTGGTACAGTGAACTCCCAACATACATCCCTTTTATGTTAAGCAGGAAAATAATGATAATTGCCCACTAGATTGTTGTCTGTAGCTGCAAATATATTCGGCTTTGAAAAGGAAGGGGAAAGGTGAAAATAATATTGGCCTCTAAGTATGCACTAGTCGGGGCTTCCCTTGTGGCTCAGCTGATAAAAAGAATCTGCCCGCAATGCGGGAGACCTGGGTTCCATCCCTGAGTTGAAAAGATTACGCTGGAGAAGGGAAAGATTACTCACTCCAGTATTCTGGCCTGGAGAATCCCATGGGACTATACAGTCGTAAAGAGTCGGACAGGACTGAGCGACTTTCACTCACATAAACTAGTCGAATGACTTGTATTTTTCTTTCTTCTTGATAGCATGTAACTGATCCATGTTTCCCTTTTGGCTGTTGGAAAGGGGGCAAAGAGCCCGGTTTTGTGTCTTAACAGTTTTTAGTTAAGACACACAAACTCTGTTTTCCTTCCCTTTTTGGTAATTCTTATTGCACTAGTAATGATGAGTATTTGCTCATTTTTAAAAAATGAAATGTATTTTCGATAAGTATTCCCTCCATTTTTCAAAAAATAGGAAAGGGAAAGCCCAAAATTATAAGAATTTGTACAAAAGTCACGTATTAGCAATGTAGCTAAAGAGATGGTCAAAAGACAAAGGA
Source organism: Cervus elaphus (assembly GCF_910594005.1). NCBI lineage: Eukaryota > Metazoa > Chordata > Mammalia > Artiodactyla > Cervidae > Cervus > Cervus elaphus. The sequence goes on along the minus strand of NC_057823.1, from coordinate 71,576,304 downwards.
CTAGGCAATGAATTACAATTTCTTTCACCCCAGTGTTTTTTGCTTTATTCAGGTCTAAACAGCTTCTGGGCGACTTCATATTTTTGCCATTGTGGTTAGAGAAGATTGTTTCTGTTAACATCAGTTAAAAACATTTTTAAGGTTCACTATTTCTAAGCAACAAAATTTGCAAGGAGGTTCTTTTTAATCATGGAATAGCCATTGTACAAAGGGTCTGATAAGTCTCTTATTAATAAATGTAAATAATAATTACAAATTATCTAACCAAGTATTGAACAGTAGTATTTCTCAGAGAATAATGGTTGTGGAGTATTTTACAAGTGGTTCATGTAACAGATGATTTTTAATTATGCCCATACCTCAGTTCCGCCAAGTCTGTTTATGTGTAGCTAAACATTCATTAAATCAAAAATAATGTTAAGAAAACACGAGGTTGATTGAAAAATATCGTTTGAGTAAAAGAACTGGACTCAGTAACTAGGAAAGAATATAATAAAATGGACCTAAAAAAGGACTCACAGCAACTCACAATTGCCAATAAGAAGAGAAAAATTAAATGTCAGCCTGCTGCTGCTCACTAGAGTCGCTCTTCTAATATGTAGAGGATGATACACTCATGCCTCACTCATCCCTGCAGCCACTGAAGGTGCCTGGGAATTCCCCCATAGGGTTTGATAGATTTTTAGGTCTAAGAGACCAAAAAGAAATGTGGAACAGTTTCACAAAATCTGATATCACAGTGAAGATTTCACAGTGAAGATAAACTGATATCACAGTGACCATGCTGGGATTGGAGGACAAAAGGACATTCCTGACCCCCAGCTGGAAAGCTGTCACCCTGTTTGCATCTCCATCTTTCTCTTCACTTCCTTCCCTTTCTCAGGACATTTTCTTCCTCTCTTTCCAGTTGAAAAACATCCTCTTTCTAATTTTTTTAAAAATATAGTGCCCTGTAGCAGTTTGTTTTTCTCTTTGAATGTTTGTACACTTGTTTTCCCCCTGACTTCAGTCAGTTTGCTGAAAACGGTTAGAATCTGCCTCATACAACCGACTCTGCAGGCCCTTAACTCACCCTGGCAAGGGTACTCTACTGCGTATCTCTACTCATCTTGCTTTCCCAAATGACTACTTAAAATCTCAACTCTCTTCCAACCTCAGACCTTCTGATTTATATCCTTACTTTTGGTAGATGACATTGTCTTGTATTTTTCAAGGAAATAAGCAGTCTCAAAGATGAATTGCCTGAACTTCAGACCTCTAAATCTACAAACTAAATTATAGCTGCCCTTATCCTCACTTCCTATGCTTGTTTCAATGTGGCATTTTCTTTTTACCTGAAACCAATTCATATTTGTGCTGTGGCTCCTTCTGTTTCAGGAAGCTTTCATAGAAAATCAGTTATCCCTCTCTCTTGCTGTTGTATTTTTAACCTCTTTTCTCTCTGCAGGCTCATTTCTACTAATGATAACCATGCCATGGTATCTTGCCATAACTACTATCCTCTCTTCACAGTTGGGCATTTCAAAGCATTGTTTGCATTTGTCTAAACTTGACATTATAATTGTGTATTTCTTTCCGTTTGTTTGGTGACAGTTTTTACTATCCTGTAAACTTTGTGAGGAAATGGTTGTCTGCTCTATTCGCTACTATATTCTCAGAGCCTCGCATGATGGTGGCTAAAGCAGGTACTCAAATAAATACTTGAAAATGAATGACTAATAAATGAAAAGAATGTCAAGTAATGAGATATATATATATATAAATACATATATATTGTATACATATTTTACATATAATAGTACATTTTGGTGATTATAATTATTATAATTTGTAAATGACTTTGGATGCACAGGAAAGTTCTGAAATACACACCAAATGTTAACCATTCATGGCACCATAGGATACAGTCAGTATTTGTTAAGTGAATGAAAGAAATCACATGACAGCATCATAGAGCAAGTGAGTTTCACCTTATTTGTATTTTTCTGTATTTGAATTTTTTATAATAATTTTACATTCTTTTTCTCTCTTATTAAAAACAGTACAGGGGCTTCCCTGGCAGTCCAGTGGTTAAAACTACGCACTTCTACTGCGGGGAGCACAGGTTCAATCCCTGTTAGGGGAACTAAGATCCCACATGCCTTGTGGCATGTCCCAAAACAAAACAACAGCAAAAATAATACAGACGTGTTCTTACCACTATTTTTATGCCTATCTTTGAAAATATTTTCTGTGCTTTAGGTGAGGGTATACAGTTTATACATGATATTTTAAAATAATTGTAGATTTATAGGAGGTTTCAAAAAGAGATCATGTGTACCCTTTACCCAGTTTTTTTCTAATGATCACATCTTATGTTATTATAGTATAATATCAAAACCAGGACATTGACATTGCTACAATGTGTGTGCATGTAATTCTATGCCATTTTAACATATAGATTCAATAGCCACTACTGCAGTCAATACAGAACTCTTCCATCACCACAAAGATACCCCGTGTGTTGCATCCTTATACTCATAGAAACCCCCATTTCTTTCACCATTTCTAATCCTTCATCACTAATGTTTTTCTGTCTCTGATTTTCTCATTTCCAGATGTTATGTAAATGGAGTTATGCAAGTATATGCCTTTTGAGATTGGCCTTTTCCACTCAGAATAAGGCCTGTGAGATCTTCTCAAGCAGTTGTGTGTATCTGTAGTCCATTTCCTTTTATGATTGAGGACTTCCTGGTATGGATTTAACACAGTTTGTCTAATCATTCACCTATTGGACATTGTGGTTCTTTCCACCTTTTGGCTTTTACAAATAAAATAGACCACTTGTATATAATACAATTACTGATATTTTGAAGCTTCAGTCTGCCACTTTATTGTTTCCTGGTTTGGGTGGTTTTTCTATGTTGTCTGTCTTTTCTGTTGGTTACTCGAGCATGATTTAAGAACTCCATTTTGATTTATCTGTATTATTTTAAAGTGTATCTCTTTATATAAATTTTTATAGTGATTGCTCTAAGTATTATATATACATAACTTATCAGTCTATCCAATTCAGTTCAGTCGCTCAGTCGTATCGGACTCTTTGCGACCCTATGGACTGCAACACGCCAGGCTTCCCTGTCCATGACCAACTCCTGTACCTTGCTCAAACTCATGCCCATTAAGTCAGTGATGCCATCCAACCATCTGATCCTCTTTCGTCCCCTTTTCCTCCTGCCTTCAATCTTTCCCAGCATCAGGATCTTTTCCAAGGAGTCAGTTCTTTACATCAGGTGGCCAAAGTATTGGAGTTTCAGCTTCAGCATCAGTCCTTACAATGAATATTCAGGACTGATCTCCTTTAGGATGGACTGGTTGGATCTCCTTGCAGTCCAAGGGACTCTCAAGAGTCTTCTCCAACACCACAGTTCAAAAGCATCAGTTCTTCAGCACTCAGCTTTCTTTATGGTCCAACTCTCACATCCATACATGACTACTGGAAAAACCATAGTCTTGACTAGATGACCCTTCTTGGCGAAGTAATGTCTCTGCTTTTTAATATGCTGTCTAGGTTGGTCATAGCTTTTCTTCCAAGGAGCAAGTGTCTTTTAATTTCATGGCTGCAGTCACCATCTGCATTGATTTTGGAGCCCCCAAAAATAAAGTCTCTCACTGTTTCCATTATTTCCCCATCTATTTGCCATGGAGTGATGGGACTGGATGCCATGATCTCCATTTTTTGAATGTTGACCTTGAAACCAGCTTTTTCACTTTTATATACATAACATCTTTATAAGTTTATTAGTATATGTATAAGTTATGTATAAGTTTATATACATAACTTATATGCATTAATTTATCTCTCCTCTTTCACTTTTATCAAGAGGCTCTTTAGTTCCCCTTCACTTTCTGCCCTAAGGGTGGTATCATCTGCGTATCTGAGGTTTTTGATATTTCTCCTGGCAATCTTGATTCCAGCTTGTGCTTCATCCAGCCTGGCATTTTGTATGATGTACTCTGCATATAAGTTAAATAAGCAGGGTGACAATATACAGCCTTGATGTACTCCTTTCCCAATTTGGAACCAGTTGTTGTTCCATGTCTGGTTCTAACTGTTGCTTCTTGACCTGCCTTACAGATTTCTCAGGAGGCAGGTAGGGTGGTCTGATATTCCCATCTCTTGAAGAATTTTCCACAGTTTGTTGTGATCTACACAGTCGAAGGCTTTGGCGTAGTCAATGAAGCAGATGTTTTTCTGGAACTCTCTTGCTTTTTCTATGATCCAGTGGATGTTGACAATTTGATATCTGCTTCCTCTGGCTTTTCTAAATCAAGCTTGAACATCTGCAAGTTCGCGGTTCACGTACTGTTGAAGCCTGGCTTGGAGAATTTTGAGGATTGCTTTGCTAGCATGTGAGATGAGTGCAATTGTGTGGTAGTTTGAACATTCTTTGGCATTGCCTTTCTTTGGGATTGTAATGAAAACTGACCTTTTCCAGCCCTGTGGCCACTGCTGAGTTTTCCAAATTTGCTGGCATATTGAGTGCAGCACTTTCACAGCATCATCTTTTAGGATTTGAAATAGCTCAACTGGAATTTCATCACCTCCTCTAGCTTTGTTCATAGTGATGCTTCTTAAGGCCACTTGACTTTGCATTCCAGGATGTCTGGCTTTAGGTGAGTGATCACACCATCATGGTTATCTGGGTCATGAAGATCTTTTTTGTATAGTTCTTCTGTGTATTCGTGCCACCTCTTCTTAATATCAGTCATTTGGTGATAGTATTTTACTAGTTCCAGTGAAGTATAAAACCTTAACTTTTACTCTCTCTAGTTCATATGTGTTTTAATTATTTCCTCTACTTACATTGAGAGCCATATCAAACAATGTTATAATTTCTGTTTCAATCATCAAATATAAATCAGAAATTTCAAGCAGAAGGAAAGTCTATTGTCATTACCCATGTTTTTATTCTTTGCATTGTTTTTCCTTCCTGGTGTTCCAAGATTCCTTTTTGTTTAAAGAACTTCTTGTTCTAAATTGTTCTCTTAGGATAGGTCTGCTGGGAACAGATTCTTTTAGGCTTCCTTCATTTGAGAATGTTTTGACTTATCCTTTATTACTAAAGCATATTTTCACTGGTTATAGAATCTGAATTGACAGTTCTTTTCTTTGGGCACTTGAAAAATGTGTGACTTTCTTCTGCCCTCCATAGTTTCAGAGGAGAAATCTGCCATTTGAATTGTTTTTCCTGCTATTTATAAGCTGTTGTTTCTTGATGACTATGCTGTGGCTTGGTGGAGATTAATTTAGGTATATTCTGTTTGAAATTCACTCAGCCTTTTTATTCTATAGGTCTATTTTATTTTTCAAGTTTGGAATATTTTCAGACATTATTTCCTCAAATACTTTCCCTGGTTGTGGTAGACATCCAGGTTCCTCATTACACTCTTTTGACACCCCAGGTAGGCAGGAAAGGGCACCCCATTACTCTTGTACAGGAGTGAGGGTGAGGGTTCTTTACCAGCCTCTACTGATACCACCTGAGTTGGAAGGCAGAAGGGTGCTTCATCGTTACTCCACGCAGCCTTCACTGGAAGAAAGGCAGAGTTCTGGCTTCCTGCTCAGTCTTCTCTTACACCATCCTGGAAGAGGGTTGGAGTACCTCTTTATAACCTGGCATGGGTGAAGGCCTAGACTTCCTACTGGGCTATTGCTGACAGAGGTGATAGAACCACCACTTTCCCTGTGATGTTTGGCTGGAGTGTGTCGATTTGTCAGCAGTCTCCAAGAACATTGCTTTGTTCAGTGATTCACCAGGAGGACTCACAGACTCAGTTTGTTGTATTCACCGTTGAGATTTACAGCAGCAGGTTACAAAGCAAAATCAGCAAAGGGAAAACCTTCATGGAATGAAGTTCAGAGGAAATCAGGCACAACATTCTAAGAGTTCTGTCTCAGTGGAATGGCCCAGGCTGTGCACAGTTTTTCAGTCATGAATTGTGACAACACGATGATGTGTTTTTGTCCTGGGAAACTAGAAACTCAGTTCCCAAGGGTTTTTGGAGGGCTGGTCATGTAGGTACTCACTTCCTAATACCAATTTCAGACTCCCAGAAGGAACACAGGGGAGCATAATAAACCACATGGTTTCCATGAACAATCTAGGCACAATGAGACACTCTTCTCATTTAGGGAAGGTTTAATATCTGTGTAGGGAACTATCAGTGCAGTTCCCTAATGTCAGCCCAGGGCCAACCTTGCAAATAGGACTTTCTGCAGACAACAGGCTCAGGCTTTCAGTGTTGACTCTTCTGCACAGGTGGCTATTAACTAAATGTTTTCTCCCTCGCTAGGCTGTGGCTTTCCTGGTTCTTTGTCTAGAGAATACAGGCTTTTTTGTCTGAGACCACTGGCATTTCTGGGTTGCCTGTATCTCTAGCACTCCATCTGAGAAATATGAAGTAGAAAGAAAACTCATAGAACTCACTGCCTTGTCTTTCCAGGTATCTAGCCAATCTGCCTTCTTTCCACCTTTCAGTTTTCTTATATTTGTTTTATAATGTCCAGGGTTTTTAGCTGTACTTGGCAGAAGGAACGGGGAGAAATGCAACTATTCTGTCTCATCTCGAAGCAGTAAGTCTCCATTACTTCTATAATTAAGAAAAAGTGATTTTTAAAATTTTTCATTTTGAAAGCAAGTTATATATGTATACAAAATACACATGTATGTATACATGCATATATATATATATATATATATATTTAAAATAGTTTAATTTTTTAAGTTGAATTAAGAACACTTAACATGGGGTTGTATCCTCTTAGAAAAATTCTAGGTCCACAGTACAGTATCCTTGCAGGCAGTTACCCATGCAGAGTGTTAACTGTAACACCTTTGCTTCTGGTTTATAACCAAAGTCACACGCATGGGAGACCATATCATCTCAGTCTCAGAAGAAATAATTATAAATGTCCCTAACCAAAAAATTCTAGACTAATGAACTATTTCTGAGATGAAAAATTTTGTAAGATATATTGCTACCTAATAAACATTCAATTTGAAGTCTTAAACAAGAACATCAAATTGTTAATCTGTTGCAGTATTTCAAATTTTGAGGGCAGTTTGATTTGTTTTTTATATCCACAGTGACTCATAAGTAGATAAATTGATATTTCTCAAACTTGCAATAAGTATTAATGAAATGTCTAGACTGTTGCAATCTAAACGTTTACAATCAAGCTTTGATTACCAATAAGTTGTAATGAATAGGTTACCATTGTTTTAATCATTATACTTCTAATTGTCAGGAAACATTTCTTTAACAATGTATTTATGCCCAAAGAGCATTAGTCAGGGTTCTGGAAGCAGGCTTAAAATTATCCTCCTGACTTTGAGGTAATCAATTTCTACTACTTCCATCCCTGTTTACAAAAATGAGCTAATTGAATAACCAAAATATGATTTTAAATTCTGTATTTTAAATCTTTAGGTTTTAATTCAGTAGTTCTCAAACAGCTGCCGTAGACCTATGTGTGTCATGATTTCCATCATCTTTCACTTTCAAAATTAGAATTATAAGGATCACCTACTGCATTATCATAAAGCTAAATGGAAAAATCATGTTCTTTTTTATTGATAGCTTTTATTACTTCTCTCATGTCTATGTTTATCTTTCCTGGAATTTCCAGAACTTCATTATTCATATTGAAGTAAATGTCATAGAGTATTTACATTTAGTATTTAAAATCTCATTGATGACATGAAAGTGGTACATTTTTTTCTTGATGCTATATAAATATTACCTCAAGTGATTTGTTTTGAAATATTATTTATGGTTTTACCTAATAGAAGCCTAATCAGGCTAGCTTGTGCTAAAAAAGTGGGGACTGGTGTGGGGAAGAAGCAAAATATTACAAGGGCATATTACCTGACAGGGTATTAACTTAATGTTGCTGAACCAGGTACCAAGGCAAGTAAGATCTTTTGCAATAAATTCATGGACCTTTATCCTTAGAGTGCTACTATTTATATAATTTTCAGTCTCTATATCACTTAGCTTCAAATTCCAAAATCCTAGGATTGTATCTTGATGGCATAACTTAGGTCACATGTCCATCTCTGGACCAGTCAACTCCTTCAGGGGCATCAGTTTCTGCCGAAGCATGCCCCTGGCTACTGGGGAGGGTTCTTAAGGAAGATAGCCTTCCTGTAGGTCAAACAGCCACTCCTGAAGTATCTTCTACACTGATTGTTAAGGGTGTCAATTCTCTTCCTGACAGGTCTCAATATTATTCTTTTTCTCTTCTTAACATTCTGGTTAATTCAGTATTCATTTATCTACTCTATTCTTCAGTAATAGTCACATTTTATCAGTAAGCAAATCATTCATTTTCATCCTCTCAGCTCTTTGAATTTACACTAATTTTATTTTTTCTGAATGAATATTTACATTTTTTAACACCATAAAATTCACCATTTAAAATTAAACAATTCAGTGGATTTTAGTATATTCACAACCATCACCACTATCTAATCTGAAAAATTTCCATCACCCTGAGAAGTAATCCAACATTTGTTGGGTTGTTCTCTTTCCCCCTACCTCTAGCCCTTTGCAGCCACTAATTTGGTTTCTGTCTCAATGGGTTTGCCTATGATGGACACTTAATATAAATGGAATTATGCACTGTATGGGCATTTATGTCTGGCTTCTTTCACTTAACAGTGTTTTAAAGGTTTATCCATATACTCATGTGTATTAGTATTTTGTTCCTTTTTATGATTCCATTGTGTGGCTATGTCACTTTTTGTTTTTTCATCAATTGATGGACATTTGTGTTGTTTCCATGTGTTGACCATTTAGATAATGCTGCTATAGACATTTGTGTACAAGTTGTTATGTGGACATACTTATTTTCAATTCATTGGGGTAGATGCCCAGAAGTGGAATTTCCTGGGTCATATGGTAACTCTATGTTTAACTTTTTGAGGACCTGCCAAACAGGATTTACACAAATTTTAAATTCTACCACCTGCAAATGTATTTTATGCTATCACTGTTACTAACATAGAAAAAATATTAAACAGTTCCAAATTAGTTCATAGCTCTCAAATATGGATATATTTTAAATTAACATGAATCTCTCCATTATTTTTTTTCTTAAAATTTCCCCTCAGAATTTGATTTCATGTGAATAGCTCCAGTTCTGAAGTGAGTCACATTACTATTCTCTTTTTGGTGTAGTGAATCTATAACTCTTCTTTCTCTTCATTACTTTCCCATAATAATATCCCTAATTAGCCATAATGGTGATAACAGCTATTATTTACTCATGTAAGCACCTTAGGTATATTATTTCATTTAATTCTCATAACCTTATGGTTGTCAGTTTGGGTTTTTTGGTCCCAAAACAACAAAGAGCAGAATGTGTATTCTGCATCTTGCTCATTGTTTGAGAAAATCACTGGCAGCAGTCTGTTTAAAACCACAATTCATTACTTGATGTTCTACATTTAACCCCAGTTTAACTCAGTTTTTGCCTCCTCAACAAGGCTGGAGAATGAAACCTTGGGACTCTAATAAACAGTCTCAGACGTATCATTAGCATTGCTTTTCAGTCGTATTGATTTTTATTTCTAATCAATGGTCAGCATATCTGACATCTGGTACTATTCCTTCCAGATGTCTTCTGTATCTACTGACTTGAACATGATGCTTTCATGACCATGAGAAAATCTTCAAATATTGCTTAATTAGGTGCCTGCTTTGCTCTTTGTTTTTGTTTGTTTGCTTTAATAAGCTGCTCCAATGATCCTTCCACTTCTCAGTTATATCCCATTTCCAAGTCTGTTCTCTGAAGTGCTCACTGTTTGATCATTCTGCTGGTTCCCTTAGTATTAAGTTACTCATCACTGACAACATGGCCATATCAATATGTCTAAGAAATGCCTAAAGAAAAAACAGAAATGCCTTTAACCCAGGTTAAGTATTATCATTACCCCTGTTGTGCAGATAAGGAAACTGAGACATAATGATGACACCCCAAGGGATTAGTAGAAGATTTGCACATAAGCAGTTTGACTCTAGAGCAGCATTATCCAATAGAAACATACATATTTTGAGCCACATATGTATAACTTTTAATTTTCCAGTAGTCACATAGAACCAGTAAAAATAGGAAATATCCATTTTAATAGTATTTTTATTCAACCCAGGGTATCCAAAATATTATCATTTCAAATGTAATTAATATAAAAAAGTAATGAGATATTTCTTTTCTTCATACCAAATCTTCATACCATGCATGCTTTTCTTCATACCAAGTCTTTGAAATTCATTGTGTCTTTTATACTCAGGGCACATCTCAGTTCACATTAGCCACATTCAAGTGCACAGTAGCCACATGTAGCTCATGGCTACTGAACTGGACAGCAAAGCTTTGGCGTATGCCTTTTTAGCCTTTTATTCTGCCTCCCCCCAGTATTCTTCTATACTGTTATATCTTAATTATGAGTTTTTAAAGTTTCTTTGTATTTCCTCAAATTTTGTCATATTGGAATTGAAATAATCCATAACTTGGGCATGGAAATTTTTTTAATCACACCATTCAGAAGGAAAATTTTAAGTACCCCTTCCAAACACTTATAATGCTATTATTGCATTTATAATTCATTTGTGGGGGGAAATGTAGTTTTTGGTATTTTTTAGTCTTTAAAACATCATAAAAATTAGTATCTTATGGGTTCAAATTTAGTATCTGTGGCTTCCCTGCTGGCTCAGTGGTAAAGAATCCGCCTGCGGTGCAGGAGCCACAGGAGACATAGGTTCGATCCTTGGGTCAGGAAGGTTCCCTGAGGAGGAAATGGCAACCCACTCCAGTAATCTTGCCTGTAAAATCCCATGGACAGAGCAGTTTGGCAAGCTGTGGTCCATGGGGTCGCAAAGGGTTGGACACAACTGAAGCAACTGAGCGTGCATGGGTTCAGACTGGGGTTTAACTCACTCAACATCTGTTGGACACCTGCAGTGACACAAACTACCAGTTGGCAGAAGGAAGACAAAGATCCCTTTGAAGGAGGGAATGCATATGGGAGAGATAGAAAAGAACCTGAGTGCAAGCACATCTGTTGCCTGCTTCTCCCAAGTCTCCTGCAGAGGGAAATTCCAATCTTAATTGTCAGTGTGCATGGTAAGTCTTTAAAGTACATTGCAGGCAGACATTTTTCCCCTTCATTTTAAAGGTATACTGTGTCTTTAATCAGAATGTAAAAGAAAACCCAAATCCCCAAGAATCTATATAGCATAATTGACATAAGAAAATTAAGAATGTAGTTGTTTCCTAGATTGCTTCTTGTAAGTCATACAGAAGAGGAAATTATTTTAACACAGCTTGTTTTTAGCCAGAATTTGTTTTGATAAGTGTATTAGTTTTTCACTAGAGTAAATTCAGCCACTGGTATGGAAAACTAGACTTTGAATTTCAAATGTCTTTATGTGTTGTAATTGCTAATTGCTTATGTATAACTCAGTTGTAACTGAGTTTTACATAAGCAATTACAACTACAGTTCATGTTATCAGGGACTTTAAAGTAAACACGTACAATGGAAATATCTTCATGCTGTCTAGAGATAGAAAAAAATGGCATTCACTTTTACATAAATTTATAAACACTAATTTAAAAATTATAGTTCTGTTGAACTTCCATTTGAGCAATTGTGTTATCACATAACTATAGCAGAAAAACTAAAGAGAACACTGAAGAATACTTTAGGGGACAAAATTATTGTGTTTTCCAGTATCAATAGAAAAGACTTGTTAAACAGCAACATCAAAAAATAGCATACTTTATGAAGAAATTGAAAAAAAAGGAAGCAATTTACTAATAAAACTCCTATTCATATATATTTCTAAAACATCCTGAGAATTATATCATGCTTCCACTTGAACACTTCTATATCACTTAACTAATAGCAATGAAACTAAAAGAGAAAATAGTCAAATTATTAATAAACTATATTAATATATAATATAAATATATATATAATATATATAATATATAATATTAAAAGCAAATCACTGTAAACACAAGAACCAGTGGCCAATGATAAACGCATGGAAATATCCAGCTCTTTACTTGAGGCTAAAAGAGATACACTGAGGAGAGAGCTAAGCATTAGGAACAAGTTTGACGTTACAGGAGAGACTTGATCTTTGAAAAAAATGCATCAGAACATACTCAGTTGCAAGTAGCTGCAACCAAAACAGCCTTAAAATATACATTGGCTAGTGCATAATTCAAGGCGGCAATAAAAGATGGTTTGGATCAAGACGCCCATCCTTAGGAAAGCATACTGTGCTTTCATGGGAAGCTAAAGAATGAAAAGAAAGAATAAATGAACTGAATAAACAGGAAAAGTTAGAGAAGATGAGAGAATGAGCTGCTGTTATTGAAAAAGAAAACTTGGACAGGCTACTGGGACAGGCTATTGGGACTGAATATACTGAATACTTCCGACAATGAGATTTCATAGTATATTGACAATTTTTTTTATTGAGGTGAAGTTCAAATAACAAAATTCATTTTAAACATAATTCAATGTCTTTTATACTAATTCTTAAGGTATTGTTTTATAATTGTAGATTATTTAAATATGAAAATAAAATGTTTACTTTTTAAATTTTACAAATTAAAATTTGTAATTTATAAATTAAAAGTTAATTGATTCCATTTCATTCTTTTTGTAGGTAGGATAATTACAGTATTTTTGTTGTTGGCAAGTTCACTAAAATAATCCAGAAACACAGAATTTTACCTTCTAAAATATTGCTATTAATACATTAAAGAAGATTGAAAGCCTCCAAATTCTATCTGAATGAGACTAAGCTTGTAAAAGTATTGATCTTTCTTTTAGGGGTGAAAATTTCCAATGATCAATCCTTTGTTTTTATTTGCATGAAGTTGTATTCTTAATTTTTAAAAAATCTATGACTGCAGTTACTGTTGTATCTCACAGCGATGGATGGGGATCTGTGCTCCAGTGTGAGAAGCATTGTTGCAGTGAACTTCATTCTTCAGCAAGCCACTAGGCGCCTTACCTCAGGTAGGCTTTTGTGAATTCACTTAACTCAGGTCCTTGATTATAAATTCCAGAGAAGCACAGTCCTTTCCTTCAGAGACTCACTGTAGTTTGTAATCACCTGCCTATTTCCAACCAGAGGTAGCCATCATCCTGAATTTTGTGTTAAGAACCCCTGCTTTACTTTAGAACTCACCGTATTTTTGTGTATTTCTGATACAGAGGTAAGCAGGAAAGGACCGGGAAGGGATCTAAGCACTAAACATTCTCAACATCCTTTAAATATTGGGGTTCCTAGGATTCTGCCCTTGGTCCTCTTTCTATCTCATGTTTCTGGGTGACGTTAGTGGGTGATTTCATCCATCTTCATTAGTTTCAACTTCCACTTTAGCAGTGATGATTCACAAATTTATGTCTTTCCTAAACTCCAGACCCACACATATAGCTGCTGACTAGACATTTCCACTTGTTGGTTCCATGATGCTTCAGACTCAGTTTCTCTAAAGCATAACCACCAAGCAAACTCCCTCTCATGGTATAGTTTTCCTGTATTTTACTCAGTTGCTCATGGTCAATATTCAGAAATCACCCAACACTACTCCTTTCTTCTGATCCCTTTCCTGATTATAATCAGTCACCCCAAATCCTGGCAATGCTACCTCATTTACATCTCTCAAAGATGCACTCTAAAAATTTATTAAACATATATTAAAAATATTAAAGATATGGTGTAGGTTGAATTGTGTCCTCTTAAATTTGTATGTTGGTTTTCACATCTGTTATCTAAATGTCACCTTATTAGGAAACAGAGCCATTATAGATGAGGTCGTACCGGAGTAGGGTGGCAGCCTAGTGCAATATGACTTGTGACCTTATAAAAAGGAGAAATTTGGACATGAACAGGCATGCAGGGAGAGTGCCACGTGGAGATTAATGCCAAGATTGGGGTGATGGAGGAGAAGCCAAGGAACACCAAAGATTGTCAGCAAACTAGCAGAAGCTAGGAGAGAGGCATGGAGCAGGTTCTCCCCATGGTCCCCAGAAGAAATCAAGCCTGCAGACACCTTCATCTTGGACTTCAGGCCTCCAGAACTGTGAGACAGTACATTTCTCTTATTTAAACCATTCATGTTGTGATACTTTGTTTCAGCAACCCTAGAAAATGAATGTAGTATGTGTACCTTTGACCAGAATTTTCACATCTGGTAGTTGATCGTATGCAAATTATTGCACAAGTGAACAAAGGAAAACAATAATGTTTATAACTGGGTAACAAGGGAAACTGGAGAAGGAACTGGCAACCCACTCCAGTACTCTTGCCTGGAGAGTTCCATGGATGGAGGAGCCTGGTAGGCTACAGTCCATGGCATCGCAAAGAGTCAGACACGACTGAGCGACTTCACTTTCTTTCTTTCTATAGTTTCTTTTGCAGAAGGAAATGGCAACCCACTCCAGTGTTCTTTCCTGGAGAATCCCATGGATGGAGGGGCCTGTTGTGCTGCAGTCTATGGGGTTGCAAAGAGTCAGACACGACTAAGCAACTAACACACACACACACACACACACACACACACACACACACAACAAGGGAAACAACATTCATAAATTATAGCATATTCAAACAGTGGAATATCATGTAGCTCCTAAAAATGCTGATGTGCATATAAAGCCTAAGAGAGAAAGACATTCATAATATAGTTAAGGTACTTGAATGTTGAGGGGCTCCAAAACTGTATATAATTTTACGAGGCCATTTTTTGTCATTTATATGTTGTGTGTTATAAGTGGGGAAAAGTCTGAAAGTATATGAACATGTTTACAGGAGTGGAATTTCAGGTAATTTACATCTTCCTCTTTTTGCTTATTCATATTTTTTTGAGATGTGGTTAAGAAAGTATTTTTATTTGTTAATATGTGTTTATTTGGCTGCACCGGGTCTTTGTGGCCGCGTGTGGGATCTTTAGTTGGGCCACATGAATCCTTAGTGCAGCTTTTGTGATCTAGTTCCCTGAGCAGAGATCAAACCCGGGCCTCCTGCGCTGGCAGCGCAGAGTCTTAGCCACTGGACCACCCGGGAGGTTCCAAGAAATTAACCTCTAGTTTTCTATTTCCCAACTACCCTCTCATAAAGAGGTTGCTCTCTTTGCCTGCGTAGATTCAACAGTCCTTCTCTACCTTGGGAGGGAGAAAGAAAGAAAAAGGAGGAAGAGATAAAGAAGGAAAGGGAAGTTAAACAGATCTATTAAAGAACTAAGTTAGAAAGATTAGGGAATTTAGAAAGTGAAATATCAGTGCAAACTTAGGGAAAAAGTTTTGGGTAGGTAGAGTTGTAAATGAGAGGATCCAAAGTACTATGGGGTGTGAGGAGAATGTAGAAGAGAGAAGAGGGCAGAGGAAGAATGTTCCTGGGGGGTTAGAAATGGATCCTCTGTGAAGATTTTTGAGCAGTGCAACTTAAAGCTCAGAATTTTATTTGCATTCTTTTTAGCTGTTTGCATTGTACTTCTTTAAATGAAATATCATATAGAGAAAAGACCCAGTGAGTCTCAGATTTACAAAATTTATGTTGTTATTTTTCTATAATAATAAACATACAGACTCCAGTTTACAGAGTGAAGTATGTAAGAAATGTGACTTTGTTTTTCTATACCTGAAACTTAATTTTTATTTTTTGTTATTATTCTACCTGGTGACAAAAGCTTAGATAATGTGAGTTTTTCTGAGATTTAAGTGGAGGCAAGGATGGGAGCACAGTCTTAAGTAACGTTGAGTCACATGTGAGGCACATCTGGGCCTCAGCCCTTGGAATAATAGTGTCTTTGAAATGTGCCTCATCTCACCTGGTCTTTGGTCATTTTCCAGGACCCTGTCTTTACTGGTCTGGTGAGTCTCTTCGCTGGGCACATGCTGTTTTTAAGTCAAAGGGAACTCTCACTGGGTCCTTGAACCACACTGGGCCATGTCCACTTTCTTCTCTTACACACTGGGCTGCGGGTAAACTCTGAGATCTTGTCACCTCCCTGGCTCAGTATGGGACTTGGGTAGCAAAACCACAGATCCACTTAAGCCGTACTATGACAGTCTGTAATTCCTAAGTCCTTCTGGGGTTTTGTTGTTGAATTCCAACAGTCTAGCCATCTCATCCCCCCAACACAGGTACAACGAGTTTGACTTCTTTCCTCAAGGACACTTGCTAATATTTAACTCTTTTGAATTATCTCAAATTCTCTTTCTCCCCTTGGTCCTGGAAAGTCTTGCCACAATTTTGTGCCATCCAGATTCTTCTTAGGCCTCTGAGTATCCCTTCACCGTCTCTTTCTTGAACTGTTGTTCCATCTTTTGCCTATGAAATATTCAGCTTCCCAGTGTTCCATCTTCAGCCCACTGTCTTTCTCAGTTTTCCCAGGTTAACTCTTCTACTCCCAAAGATTTGACTACTATCTCTAAGCAACTGACTCCCAAATCTTCAGTTCCAGTCCAAAATCAATGTCCAGTTGCTATATATCTTCTCTTGATCTCTCACAAGCTAATAACAACTTAAAGAAAGAAAGTGAAGTTGCTTAGTCATGTCCAACTCTTTGTGACCCCATGGACTGTAGCCTACCATGATCCTGTGTCCATGGGATTTTCCAGGCAACAGTACTGGAGTAGGTTTCCATTTCCGTCTCCAGAGAATCTTCCCAACCCAGGGATCGAACCTGGGTCTCCCACACTGTAGGCAGATGCTTTACCATCTGAGCCACCAGGGAAGTGGTAATAACAACTTAACTAGTCCCAAATTCTGTATGTATCTTCTAGAAGCCTTTCTCCTGCATTTTTGTTTCTCTGTCCCTCTCTCATTCATTTGGTAGACATGATTATAAACTGCTAAAGTTATCAAGGAAAAGTGCTTAATGCTCTGAGAATGTTTACTGGATGGGATGGCGAGTGAAGATATAACAAAAAATCCTCTCACTGAGCTATTTTTGCCACCAGCATCTCGGTATCTGCACAGGTCAGGAAGATGACTATGTCACTTCCTGGCCCCAGATTTTCAGGAAAAACATGCAGAATGCATTCAGTGGGGGGTGCCCACCTTGACAGAGGGGAGTGTTTTATTACTGTTTAGAATTGTTGGCAATTTAGTCATTATTGCTTTCAAATACCCCACAGAAGGTACACTCCCTTTTTGTCTGCACCTGGGGCAAAACACTCCAGTTGCCCTCTCCTTAGTATTCCATTGAACATTTGGAGGTCTCCAACTTCCTCGCCTTATTCCCATCTATAAAACCTTTCAGGTAAGGACCTTAAGCTGAGTTAGGGGCTACCTTGGTGGTCCAGTGGTTAAGACTGTGCACTCCCAGTGCTGGGGACACAGGTTCCATCCCTGATGGAGAGTCCCTGCTTGGTGCAAGGTGCAGCTAAATGAAAAATAAAGCTGAATCACTGTGCCACTTCTCACTTATGTGTCTTTTGTCATGCTCTCCCTTCTGCCTGAAATTCCCTCACTCCATGCACACACTAGATCATCTGGTTTCCCCCTATCCATTAAGATTCAGATTAATATAATTCCCCCAGTAGCTGCCTCTTTTCCTCCAATACTGAGTTCTGTGCCCTCCTTGAATTTCCATAGCATCTTCTAAATACTACTGAATTTCTGCATTGTCCAGTTTGACCCCTAATCTGTTTTTTACTTTATCTGCCCCATCTGGTCTTCCCCAGTGGCTCAGAGGTAAAGAATCCACCTTCATTGCAAGAGACACCATAGACGTGGGTTTGATCTCTGGGTTGAGAAGGTTCCCTGGAAGAGGAAATGGTAACCGACTTCAGTATTCTTGCCAGAGGAGCCTGGCGAGCTATAGTTTGTGAGGTTGCAAAGAGTTGTATATGACTGAGCACACACGCTACCCCAATGACTCTGCCCAAATTATTCATTTTATCTCCAGAATCTAGGGAACTACTTGTCACATAGAATGCCTTCAACAAAGGTTTGCTGAAAGAGTGAAAAATAATGAAATCATTATTTTATTATTTTCTTTTTTTCCCAGTTCTTTTGAGATATAGTTGACCCATAGTACTGTGTAAGTTTAAGGTGTACAGCATGATGATTTGACTTAAATAATCATGAAATGATGACCACAACAAGTTCAGTGAGCATCCATCATCTCACATAGATGCAAAAGAAAAGAAGAAAAATTCCTTGTGTTGAAAACTCTTAGAATTTATTCTCTTAGCAACTTTAATGTGATGAGCAGTGCTCATCATATTAATCACCTTGTACATTATATCCCTAGTACTTAGCTTATAACTGGAAGTTTGTACCTTTTGACCACCTTCATCCAGTTTCCCTTTTCTCCCTGCCTCTTATAATCACAAACTTGATCTCTTTTTCTGTGAGTTTCTTTATGTTTAAAGTATACTTGATCTACTGCACTATGTTAGTTTCTGATGTACAACATAGTAATTCAACATTTCTGTACATTACAAAATGATAACCCTGATAAGTCTAGTTACCGCCTGTCACCATACAAAGATAATACATTATTATTGACTATATTCCCCATGCTAACATTTCATCCCAATGACTCATTTATTTTATAACTGGAAATTTGTCTCTTAATTTCACTCACCTATTTCACTAACCCCCCTCACACCCGTCTCCTCTGGCTACTACCTGTATGTTCTCTGTATCTATGACTCTGTTTCTGTTTTGTTATGTTTGTTCATTGTCTTGTAGATTCCATATGGAAGTGTGAAATAATTATATTTGTCTTTTTCTGTCTTATTTTACTTAGGATAATACCCTATGAGATTCATCCATGTTTTTCCAAATGGCAAAGTTTTGTTCTCTTTTATAGCTAAGTAATATTCCATTATATATATATGTACATACATATATATATATAAAATAGATAAAGGAAATGTGCTATATATCCATTCATCTATTGGTGGACACTTAGTTTACTTTCATATCTTTGCTGTTGTGAATAATGGTGCAATGAACACAGGAATGCATATCTTTTAGAATTAGTATTTTTGTTTTCTTTGGATAAATACCCAGCAATGGAATTGCTGGATTGTATGGTGCTTCCATTTTTAATTTTTTGAGGAACCTCCAAGTGTTTTCTATACTGACTGAGTCAACTTGCATCCCACCAACAGTGTACGAGGATTCCCTTTTCTCCTCATCCTAGCCAACACTTGTTTGTTGTCTTTTTGATAATAGCCATTCTGACAGATGTGAGGTGATATTTCATCATGGTTTTGATTTGCATTTTTGTGATGATAAGTGATGTTGAGCATTTGGTGGTCACATGTGTGTCTTCTTTGGAAAAAATGTCCATTCAGGTCCTCTGCCCATTTTTTAACTGAGCTGTTTGGTTGTTTTAGTATGTTGTATGAGTTCTTTATACATTAACCCCTTATCAGATATATCATTTGCAAATATCTACTCCCATACAGTAGACTGCCTTTTCAGTTTTTTCTTTTTTTTGCGTGTTTGTTTTTTAATACTTATTTTTATTTATTTGTTTGGCTGCAGTGGGTCTTATTTGTGGCATGCAGGACCTTCAATCTTCATTGCAGCCTGTGGGATTTTTTAGTTGCAGCATGCAAATTTAGTTGTGACATGTGGGATCTAGTTCCCTGACCAGGAGTTGAACCAGGGTCTCTTGCATTTAGAGTGTGAGTCTTAGCCAGTGGATGCTCAGGAAAATCCCTGCCTTTTCTTTTTGTGGATAGCTTCCCTCACTGTGTAAAATCTTTCTAATTTGATGTAGTATCATATGTTTATTTTTGTTTTTTTTCACTCTTGTCTGAGGAGACATATCTAAAAAAAATATAGCTGAAGCTGCTGTCAAAGAATGTATTGCCTATATTTTCTTTTAGTTTTATGGCTTCAGGTTTTACATCTAAGTCTTCAATTCATTTTGAGTTTGTTTTTTAATTTTTTATATATTTATGATTTTATGTAATTATCTTTTTAATATTGATTAAGTGTTAAGACATTTAGTACTTCTGAAATGCTAAATGTATGTATGAGCTTATAATAAAGGATATTCAGTATTATTCTTGGGACATAAGTTTTCAATCCTACAGACTACTTATTTTCATGTAAAAGAAATATTTGGAGCAGTTCCTCAGTATCTCCTTCTACTTTCTTTCCTGATGCCCTTTAGAAACCCTTCTGTGAATTTACCACACGTCTATTGAGAGCCAGGGTTGGTCTCCACCCAGGCTGCCTTGATTCTGCAATGTTCACAAAGCAGAAGATGTTTTTTAGTTTTAAAGAGTGTCCTTCAGATCTCTGCAGAGCTCTTGTTTTGGCAAGACAGTTACACTCAGTGACTGAGAGTTTGGGATTCAGTGATAATACCATTTATTTAATTCTACCAATAAATAGTGATAGAATTCAGAGCTACAGTAATGTGGAATTTTAAAAATGTACTTGAAATCCTTGACAGCTGAAGCAGGAACATTTAAAATACATATGACAGGGAACCAAATTGTGAAATGTGCTCTCTGTTATCTTCTCCAAAGAGATGTGCTCCGGAGATGATTCCTTATTCCAGCAGAGAAAATACAATCTGCTCCTCTCTTCCCATTGCTGCCATTTATAAACCATCAGGTCCTACAGAGTTTTTTCTTCCCTGTCTCTCTCATAACTATCTCTTTCATTTTAACTATAGCAGCCTAGTGAATGTTCCATAACTTCATACCATATAATTTACAGTGATTCTTTAAATAGTATTCTAGAGTTGAAATGTCAAAAAGGGCCAGTACTCTGGTAAATGTATCATAACCAACTCTCTGGAGAAAGAAGCTTTCTTTGTAGCACTTGCCAGTTTTCATGGTTTAAATACTCCTACCAAGGCAGATTTCAGACCATTAACTTGGTGTCACGGAATGATGAATTAGGGAGAGGTGCACACGATCAGCTTTTATGAGCCTGAGCGTGGTGCTTCAGGTTAGCTCTAGCTCGCTGCTGGCTGAAAGACTGATTTTGCTTGAGCACCATTTAAATCAAGCTGCTCTCAGATTTAGGAATCTACCTGAGCCTCTGCTGCTTATCATGGAAACAGCAAGCATGATCTGTCCACAAATATTATGCTAAGCCACTTGATTGAAGACTGGATTAGCCATTTAAATGATCTCCCTGCTTCCACTCTGGCTATAATTCTTCTCCATGCAGCACCCAGAATCTTCTTTTAAAAATCTACTTTGGGGACTTCCTGGATGGTCCGGTGGCTAGGGCTTCTCATTCCCAATGCAAGGGGCCCCGGTTCGATCCCTGATCAGGGAACTAGATCCTGCATGACCTGCCACAGCCAAATAAATAAATATTTTTTAAAATCCTTAATTTGATTGTGTCACCTGCAGGGAGGCAATGTTATGCCACACTAGGAACTTTGTCAGCAGTGTGTCATGGAGCAATGCAGTGCCCATACTCAGGACCTACGATCTTTCTTTAAATTCCTCAGTGGTTTTCTGTAACACTTAAGAACTTGTGTCATATTTGTATTTGTATAATAGATGACATAATATGACCTCTGGGGGGTTGTATGATCAGACCCAAGCTTCCTCTCCATCCAACCCTATCTGTGCCACTCTCCCTTTGATTCCTTTTGTTCCAGGTATACACTGGACTCCTTCAGTTCCTCTACTGTATCAGCTCTTTCCAGGATCTTACCTGGCACTCTTCTCTCCCTTGTTCTTCCCTTGGTAATTCCTTTTTCTGAACTCTCTGCTCACCAGACACTTTCTTAGAAAAGCTTTCTTAAACCCCTAATTGAAATTAAGTCCCTTCGGTTAGTCTCTTTCATGGCATCATATTCTTTGCCTTCAAGGTACTACAGTGGGTACTGTCAATAGGAGTTTTTGGTGACAGTTTTATGTCTGGAAAAGTTTAGCAATGATTAGTTTGGTTTTAAAATTTAGTACTCCGCCAAAGGTTATAATATCAAGAATCTATTCATTCTTAAGTCTGTTGACTTAAAAAAAAATGCACAACCTAAAAGTTGAGAGTTACGTTTTATTTGGGGACCTTCCTGAGAACTACAGCCTGGGTTGACAGCCTCTCAGGTAATTCTGAGGAACTATTCAGAAGACATAAGCGAGGAGCCAGAGTATATAGGAGTTTTGACTGGAAAAAAAAGAAGTAGTTCTCAAACATCAAAAAATTGCTGCTAATCTTAAAAAACCTCTAGACATTTAAAAAGTTAGTGATGTATGGGAAGATGCAAGAGTCTGAGCTCAGTGAAATCATTCCTTAGATACTTAGATATGCATTTTAACTATCTCGGGCTGGTATCCTGTTTATTCCATTCTGAATTTCCCTCAGGGCATATCAGAGGCAACTACAGTGACTGATGGCTTGATGAGTTTTCCAAAGCTCAGCATGGTGCAAGAGCAGCAGTATGGATCGCCCCTGCCCTAATTATAAAAATTAGGATTATAAAAATATAACTCACCTTAATTAATTAACTACAAACATTTGTAGTTTACTGGAATGGCAGACAATATTTTTTATCCACAAGCCTCTGAATCCAAAATAAAAACTACATTGTTCTCTTTATAAGAGATAACACATTTCACTTAAGGAAACCTTCCTCATTTCATTTAAGGAAACCTTCATTAATGCATGAGACTATTTACAACCTTAATTTTAATTTCTCAAACATTTAAAATTGCACTTATAAAACTAATGTAATTGTCTTTAAGTCATTCAATTGTCTAACAAAAGTAATTTAAGTAACTGTAATATATTAAACACATAAGTATGGTGAATATTAGATTCTCAAATATGTCAATACTATCTTTAACTTCAGTAAAATATTCTTATTAATTGGACTTAAAATCAGAAATCAAGTGATTGCTCAATTTATAGTATAAATTGAAATCACAGGGCAATTCTGTTTGATTTTCCAAAACAAGCACTCCAAACAGCAAGCATACCTCTATTATTCCTCTACTTAAAGGTCCCCTGGAGGAGGAAATGGCAACCCACTCCAATATTCTTACCTGAAAAATCCCATGGACAGGGGAGTCTGGCAGGCTACCAGTCCATAGGGTTGAAAGAGTTGGACACGACTTAGTGACTAATCCACCACCACAAATATATCAATATTATAAGTTTGAATTAGTTATCATCATTTACTCTATTATCTGTAATCTCAATTGTAAATCTTCTTGGAGTTAAAATGGACAGATGAAGCAGACAGTGATACTAAACGAAACAACTTGGGGTTATCTTTCAGGCAGGATGGCAATGAGGATACACATTGACACATGATTTGGCTGACCCTTAGTATTTTGTGTTTTCTCAACACACTAAGGCCTGTTTATTCATTATAACAGGAATTCCATAGCCAGAAGGCGTCCCATATTTACTTCCCTAATTCTAGTCAAATTCACATCTATGATCCCTTACCTAGGTTGTTTACCTTTATAACTGGCTTTATTTAATCTCTTAAATTATCTTCCAAGTCAAATTATTTCTAAGTTAGCTTATTCTTCCAAGCTGGTCCAGCTCATCTCATATTGATATTTAAATAGCATACAGTTGAATTTTCACATATCTCTAATAGTTTCTATAGCCCTGTTTAATGACAGAGATGGATCTGAAGCTACAAACTCAGTTCTGCAAAAACTGTTACTTTTAAAAAATATAACTCACCTTTAATTAATAATTTGAGCCTCCGTTCAACCAGAAATTAAAAACAATATTAGAATTGGTACTTGCTCTTATTTTCTTCCTGGGGTCGCAGGATACTTGGTACCACGACATTAGGGGAGAGGGAGTACGGTTCTTGATTGTCTTTCATTCAAGCTGATGTCTGCTGTGAAGTCCCTTGTCCCCTCAGTTTCCCAGTGACAGCCTACACTGGCCTCTTCTGTCACATTCTGGCTCTCATTTGTAGGACCCTCCCGGTACAGGTCTGCCTTGCTGCTTTCATTTATCTCTTAGGCCGGGGGCAATCCATACTGCTGCTCTTGCACCATGCTGAGCTTTGGAAAATGCTATGTGTTTTATAATACAAAATATATATATTTGGTTTTTGTTCCTGGTTCCTAGCACAGAATTCCTAAAACCCTGGGAATTTCCGATAGGAATGCCTTTTAAAAAAAAACCAAAATGTTATTTATTTGTACTTACTGGCTGCCCTTGGTCTTGGTTGCTGCTCTCAGGTTTTCTCTAATTGCGGCTGGGAGAAGGAGGGGGTGCTATTCTTTGTTGCAGTGTGAGAACTTCTCATTGTGGTGGCTTCTCTTGTTGTGGAGCATGAACTGTAGAGCATGGGCTTCAGTAATTGTGGAGCTCCAGCTTCTTGTCTCACAGCACATGGGATCCTCTCAGGTTTGAACTGTGTCCCCTGCCTTGGCAGGCAGACTCCCAATCACTGGACCACCAGGGGAGTCTAATAATGTCTTTTGTTATTCGTTACAAGCCCCTTTTATTCAAACCTGAATTTATGCTAATGAGGTGGTTCTTCAGTTCTCAGACAGCTTCAGGATGGGGGCTGGTCACTAGAGGTACCAACCAGAATTGCTTAGTTGCTCAGTCGTGTCTGACTCTTGCGACCCCATAAACTGGAGCCTGCCAGGCTCCTATGTCCATGGGCTTCTCTAGGCAAGAATACTGGAATGGGTTGCCATTTCCTTCTCTGGGGAATCTTCCCGACCCAGGGATCTAACTCAGTTCTCCTGCATTGCAGTCAGACTCTTTACCGACTGAGCTGTGAGGGAAGCCCAGAAACATGATTAGAAGGTTGGAACTTCCAGCCACACCTCCACCTTGGGGAGGGGAGAGGGGCTGTAGATTGAGTTCAGTCACCAATGGCCAGTGATTTTACCAATCACGGCTATTGATAAAGCTTTAATAAAATCTTCAGAACAGTGAAGTTTGGGGCTCTTCCAGGTTGGTGAGCAAATACATCAATCTGCTAGGAGGATGGTGCACCCACGGAGGATATGGAAACTATCTATGCTCCCTACCCACTTGCCTTGTGTATCTCTTTAATTTGGCTATTTCAGAGTTGTATCATCATAATAAAACTGTAATGCTAGATTTAGCACTTTACTGAGTTCCATGAGTTGTTCTAGTGAATTACTGAACCTAAGGGAGGGCGAATTGTGGGAATTCCCAAATGTGTAGTCAGCGAGGCAGATGCGAGCAGCTTGGGGATCCTGCTTGTGACTGACATGTGAAGTAGAGGCATTTTTGTAGGACTGAGCCACAAACTCTCTTGTGTGTTGGCACTACTTCCATGTAATAGGATCAGAATTGATTGAATTGTTGAACACCCTGTTGGTATCTGAGAATTAGAGAATTGGTTGTTGTTGGAAAATGATAGACTTGCTGTCAGCAAAACAATACCAAGCTTTTTTGGAATTTTACTTCTCTGTGCCCTTGGATCACTTTACACTTTCTTTACCAAAGAGAAGCACTGGTGACTCTGTGAGGCTTCAAAGGTCAAATGCCTAGACCTATCACAAATCCATTTTTACTCTGAAGCTGGTCGGCTTGCTGGGCTGCATGTGAGAAGCGAGCTCCATTCTCTGCTTTCATGCACCACAGGCCTACCTTGGATGTCTGTCATTCACTGGAGCATGGCCTGGCAGTGAAAGAGGATAGAGGCTCCTTTGCCCAGAGATCCAGCAGCACCTAAGCTCTAATTACCTCCCTTCCGACGCTCCTCTTCTCCAACCTGGAAATGTGCTAGTCTCTGGGCCAGGAAGATTTGCTCTGACTCATCGGGTATTTTCCAAAAGTACTCTTCATGCCAGAGTTACATTCTGTACCTCCTGAAGACTGGGATTTTAAAGTCAAGAGCTGGGGCAAGATTCCTATTAGTTATTTATTGGGTTCTGCTGTGTTGTACTTTTCTGAGTCATTACATACAGAATACTAAGCTGAGTGAATGAGTAACGGCCAGAGGGGGACAGCAAATACTGGAAGCAGAAACCACATTAATTCATGTTATGAGAATATTAACCCAGTACACACTTTGGTTGGAGAAGGAAATGGCAACCCACTCCAGTATACTTGCCTGAAGCATCCCATGGACAATGGAGCCTGGTGGGATACAGTCCATGGGGTTGCAAAGAGTCGGACCCGACTGAGCGACTAACACACACACACTTTGGTAGTTTGCTTGGCAATTGCAGATGTTTATGGAATATTTTTATTTGATGTCCTTCTTCCACTAGACTGTAAACACCAGGGGAGCAGAGATTATATCTCTCTTGCTCATATTGTATAAAAAGGACCTAGATTGTACTTAGCACCTAGTAGAAACTTGATAAATATCTGTTGACGGTATAAATGAATTTAAACTTCTTAAGTTGACATTCAATATCTTTAACAAAATAATGATGACTCCCTGCTCTGATAAACTAATTTTACTCTGGTATTGACCGAGTTTCCACATCACCTGAATTAGTATAGTTACTGGCCTCTGTCCCTTATTCAAGACTGGATCACTTTGTTGAATATATTCTTTGCTAAGTGTCTTTTCTCCTCTCTAATAATTTATCATCTTCTCTACTTTCAGACTGTGTCTTAAAACTGACCTCCGAACGGCCTTCCATGATTGACTTTACTTGTGTGTTCACTCATTTTCATTCATTCATCTAATAAAAATATATATAGAACAATTGCTATGTATTGGATTCTCTAGGCATTGAGGAAATAACAGAAGTCTCTGCTCAAATAAATGAATACATAAATAAGGTGTTTTCAAACAGTGACAAATGCTATTAAAACACAAACATAGGGCAGTGTGGTAGAAAGTAGTTGGGGAACAACATTAAGTAAGGGTTCAGAAAAGGACTCTGAGCTGAGACCTGCATAATAAGAAGATGTGAGGGTGGAGCATTTATGACAGCATTTCTGGCTTGAAGATGAACAGGTACAAAGGACAGTACAGGCTCAAGGTTAGGGTATTCTGGGAAGAGCAGAAGTGAGGGCATGTCCAGAGCTATGTGAGCAAAAAAGAGAGTGGTTGGAGTGAAGGCAGAGAGGTAAGCAGAGCCAGATCAAGCAGGGACTTGTAGACTAAGAACAGGAGTATGCATTTTATTCTGAATGTAAGCAGGTACTCTGAAGGCTTTGAAACTGGGTGTGTCATTCTGATTTATGTTTCAAAAAACTCATTTAACTGTTGGGTTACAAAAGAGAAAGCAGAAACACCAGGTGGAAGGTAGTTGCAGTAACTTGAGAGATGATTATAATTCAATGTGAACTAGGATGGTAGTGAAAATGGAGAAATGGGCAGACTGGGGATTTATTGATTTATTAATTGGCTCACTGATGGATTTGTTGGGGGTGGGAATAGAGGCAAAGATGGATGAAGGAAGAGCAGAATCAAATTTTATTTCTACACATTTTAGTTTGAGCAACTGGGTGTTGGTGGTACCATATACAATACTAAGGTGCGGAAACAGGGAAGGAAAGATTAAGGTGGTAGTTTAAGATTAAGGGGCATTCTGTTTAGTCTATGCCCAGATGTTTACTGACATCTAGTTGCAGATGTGAAGTATGTAGCTGAATATGTGATCCTGGAGCCCAGTAAAAAACCAGAGTATAGAGTGGTCAAGAGAGTAGGCTTTGGACCCAGTTTACCAGTTTCAAATCCTGGCTCCTCTTCACTATGAGGGATGAACAATTCACTTAACTTCTTTGTGCTTCAGTTTGTTCATCTGTAAATTAGGGATATTAACAGTGTTCAGCCTGTAAGCTTGTTTTAAGAATTAAATGAGTTAATACATATAAAGCATTCTCTATGTGGCCTGGCACATGGTAAGTATTCACTGAGTGTTAATTACCATTATCAGTGTGTGGCTAGGATTTGAGTGTAGGTGAGGATTGGAGCATAAATTTTGGGAGTCATCAGTGAAATTTCAAAATCATGATATTATTAGATGGTATTCCCTCAGGAGATAGTGGGTTTAGAGAAGGCCTGAGAACCCTGAGCCAAACCTTGGGTGGTTGCAGCATTTAGAGGGAAGGCAGGGAAAACAAAGGAGCTACCAAAGAAGAGAGAGGAGCCAGCCAGGAAACAGGAAGAAAGCCACAACAGAAACTGTACTGTGTTGAATAATGTATTTCCCGCTCCTTGCCCCCTACCCCCTGCATTCATGTCTACCTGGAATCTCAGATGTGATTATACTTGGAAATAAGCTTTTGCACATATAATTCGTTAAATTCAGATGACATCATTACTGGGTTTTGGTGTACCCTGGGTCTAAAGACTGATATTCTGTATGGATGCCATGTGATGATGGATGAATCATCTATAAACCAGGGGACACCAAGGATTTCTGGGAACTGCCAGAAGCTAGAAAGAAGCAGGGTATGAGTCTTCCCTAGAGCCTTCAGAGGGAGCATAGCCCTGTTAGTACCTTGATTTTGGACTCTTAGCCTCCTAAACTGTTAGAAATAAATTTTTGTTGTTTCAGTTCAGTCGCTCAGTTATGTCTAACTCTTTGCAACTCCATGGACTGCACCACACCAGGCCTCCCTGTCCATCACCAACTCCCGGAATCCACCCAAACCCATGTCCATTGAGTTGGTGATGCCATCCAACCATCTCATCTTCTGTCATCCCCTTCTCCTCTGACCCTCAATCTTTCCCAGCATCAGGGTCTTTTCCAATGTGTCAGCTCTTTGCATCAGGTGGCCAAGATATTGGAGTTTCAGCTTCAACATCAGTCCTTCCAATGAACACCCAGCACTGATTTCATTTAGGATGAACTGGTTGGATCTCCTTGCAGCCCAAGGGACTCTCAAGAGTCTTCTCCAACACCACAGTTCAAAAGCATCAATTCTTCGGTGTTCAGCCTTCTTCACAGTCCAACTCTCACATCCATACATGACCACTGGAAAAACCATAGCCTTGACTAGATGGACCTTTGTTGACAAAGTAATGTCTTTGCTTTTTAATATGCTGTCTCAGTTGGTCATAACTTTCCTTCCAAGGAGTAAGCGTCTTTTAGTTTCATGGCTTCAATCACCATCTGCAGTGATTTTGGAGCCCCCCCAAATAAAGTCTGACACTGTTTCCAGTTTCCCCATCTATTTCCCATGAACTGATGGGACTGGATGCCATGATCTTAGTTTTCTGAATGTTGAGCTTTGAGCTAACTTTTTCACTCTCCTTTTTCACTTTCATCAAGAGGCTCTTTTGTTCTTCTTCACTTTTTGCCATAAGGGTGGTGTCATCTGCATATCTGAGGTTATTGATATTTCTCCCAGCAATCTTGATTCCAGCTTGTGATTCTTCCAGCCCAGCTTTTCTCATGATGTACTCTGCATATAAGTTAAATAAGCAGGGTGACAATATACAGCCTTGACATACTCCTTTTCTTATTTGGAACCAGCCTGTTGTTCCATGTCCAGTTCTAACTGTTGCTTCCTGACCTGCATACAGGTTTCTCAGGAGGCAGGTCAGGTGGTCTGGTATTCCCATGTCTTTCAGAATTTTCCACAGTTTATTGTGATCCACACAGTCCAAGGCTTTGGCATAGTCAATAAAGCAGAGATAGATGTTTTTCTGGAACTCTCTTGCTTTTTCAATGATCCAGTGGATGTTGGCAATTTGATTTCTGCCTTTTCTAAAACCAGCTTGAACATCTGCAAGTTCATGGTTCACGTATTGCTGAAGCCTGGCTTGGAGAATTTTAAGCATCACTTTACTAGCGTGTAAGATGAGTGCAATTGAGCGGTAGTTTGAGCATTCTTTGGCATTACCTTTCTTTGGGATTGGAATGAAAACTGACCTTTTCCAGTCCTGTGGCCACTGCTGAGTTTTCCAAATTTGCTGGCATACTAAGCGCAGCACTTTCATAGCATCATATTTTAGGATTTGAAATAGCTCAACTGGAATTCCATCACCTCCACTAGCTTTGTTCATAAAGATGCTTTCTAAGGCCCACTTGACTTCACATTCCAGGTTGTTGTTTAAGCCAACCAATTTGTGGTAATTTGTTACAGCAGGCCTAAGAATTCAATGCAGAAAACAAGGAATGGAACTGTTTTATGAAGGAGGTTTAATGGACCCATGGTATGCTGGCTGAGAAGGAGACTAAGGTGAGGACTGGCAAGGGACCATTGGATATGACAGTGAGGAAGACTTTGATGACCTTTCTGGGAACAGTTTCAGCTGAATATTCACGATGGATTTCTTATTAGAGTGTATCAGGGGAGAATGGGGAGGAAGGAAGTGGAGGCAGTGGCTATAGACAACTTTTAAGAACATGTTCAGAGTGTGGATGATGGTTGTGGGTACGAAGTCAGGGGAAGATTTTCTTTAAACGATTACCATCCTGAGTATGTTTATATGCTAGTGGCAGTCATCCAGTAGGGAGAAAAGTTGATGGTATAAGGGAGAAAGGGAATTACTACAGATTCAGGTCTTTGAGAAAGCCAGAGAGGCTGAAATTCAGATCACCCAGTGGAGGATCTGGTCTTTGATAGAAGAAGGGAACTTTCTCCTACTGTACAAGAAGGAAGCCCCAGAATGTTATTCTAAATACTGGTAGATTCCTGGTAGAAGGATGAGGAACTTGACAGACTGCTTCTATTTTCTCAGCTACTCACTCAGCTAAAAGGGAGTGGAGGAGAGAGAGGATGGGTGGTATTGGAGGTTGGAGTAGAAAGTAGAGTGAACCACTCTTGGGAATGGAGAACAAACTCATCAGGACAATGCAGTGGGTTTGTGGAGCAGTGCTGAGGGCTAAGCTCTGAAATTTGTGATCAGTTGTGTGGTTTATCCAGCCATATCAGCCTTGCAGGTGCAGGGCAGATAGAGGGGAAAGAAAGTTAAGGACATTTACAAGCAAGACATTTAAATGGTAGACTATAGAATCTGTGGGCTTCCCAGGTGGCTCAGTGGTAAAGAATCTGCTGGCAAGCAAGAGACGTGGGTTTGGTCCATGGGTCAGGAAGATTCCCTAGAAAAGGAAATGGCAACCCATTCTAGCATTCTTGGCTGGGAAATCCCATGGACAGAGAAGCCTGGCAGGCTATAGTCCATGAGATTGCAAAAGAATTGTACATGACTTAGAGACTACACAACAACAATAGACTGTATGGTGGGTAAAGAGAGATGTAAAGACCTAAGAGGGATATGTAAAGAATTGGTAGGTGAGTTGGAAGCTTGGTGCTGAGAAGAACATGAGTGTGGGCACTATAAAAAACAGAATCAGCATATTTGTAGGAGAGACCAAAGAGAAAGATGCTTAAAATAGAAATTTTAGAAGTTGATGTTAAAAGACAGTTTGAGAGGTAACTATGGACATAGGTGGGTTGGAGGAAAAGATTGTTTAAGTGAGAGGGTTGAACTAGGAGATTGGGGAGGGAAGAATGGGAAACAATTGCTTAATTGGTACAGGATTTCCTTTGGGGTGATGAAAATGTTTTGGAACTAGGGAGAGATTAGTTGTACAACATGGTGAATGTACTACATGTCACTGAATTTTTCACTTTAAGGTAATTGATTTTATTGTATGTAAATTTCACCACAATAATAATAAAGAAAGAATAAAAAACACATGGATTTTCTATGTGGTTGCTGAAGTCACCA
Organism: Cervus elaphus; assembly: GCF_910594005.1. Taxonomy (NCBI): domain Eukaryota; kingdom Metazoa; phylum Chordata; class Mammalia; order Artiodactyla; family Cervidae; genus Cervus; species Cervus elaphus. The sequence continues at coordinate 71,544,682 of NC_057823.1, read as the reverse complement.
AGAATGAAGACACAAGCAGAGACAGAGAACTCGGTGAGCCAGGCAGAAGGTTATCACTGAACTGGGGAGAGTGACTAAGCATGAAGTCATACCAGGCATACTGTTGCAGCAGTGTGTCATCCTGTAAATTTGTTTATGGCTTGCTCCATGTTCACTCAACCAGATTTTAAAAGACAACTATATACAGTATGCTAAACAGAAGGGAATGAAGGGGAGAGGGTAAAAGAAAAAGAAACATTGACTCATACCATGAAAGCATTTATAATTAAGCAAAGGAGAAGATACACACAAAGCAACTTTAAAACAAGGCAGTATAAGTAGTCCATCCATCTAACATCAGTAAGAGGTTTGAAGGCAGGAATTATCTGTTTCATTTATATCATACTTAACATCTTCAGAAACCATGTGCTCGGATTCATTTAGCATCTAACATCTATCTAGCATCTAACAAATGCTAAGAATGTGCTTTATAGATATTGACTGACATTTAGTCTCTTTAGTATCCTTGAATAGTGAAGTGATAAGCATGGTAAGCCAAAGTAAAAACAGCAATAATAACAATAGGTAATGTTGCTTTTCTTGTGCCCAGAATTGTTCAAAGCAATATATGTATTGTGTGTGTGTGTGTGTGTGTGTGTGTGTGTAAAATGTAATCTATGAGTAAGGTGTTATTACATGGGAAATTAGGCACAGGAAGGTTGAGAAACTTGCTCAAACCCACACAGCTAGGAAGTAGCAGGACCAGATTGTGAACCCAGACAGAGTAACTCCTGGCTCCACTCTTTTAGCTACCATCTCCCTCTTCTATTTAAGAAAAGGAACTTTTCCACACTGTACTCTGAAGTCTGTGTCCCAAAGCAAACTTTCTCATTTTGTTCAGTCTTGTACAGACATCAAAGCATGCTCACAGGAAATATTCCTGAAGAACTACTCTCCTTCTCGTTTGTATAGGTAGTTCAGGGAAAAATAATGACAGTGTATTCATTACCAAAGGGAGACCAGTGGAGTTTGAGTTCTAGACTCTGAGAGGTGGCTCTTGGTACAAACTCATTACCTCTCTGGAATGGTCAGTCAGACAGAGGGCAGAGTACAGTAGTCAGGGACGCAACGCAACCAACCCAGATGTGTCTGCGTTTAATCTGAGCTCTGCTCTTGACTAGTTGTGTGACTTCTGGTAAGTTACTTAACCTCTCTCTACCTCAGTTTCCTCATTTTAAAGATGGAGATAATTATTCTACCTACTTCCTAGGTTTTTTGTGAGATTAAGTGTGATGATTCATGTAAACCACCTCATACAGAACCTAGAGCAGAGTGAAGGCCCAATACAAACTACTCTCCTGCACACACCCTTCAGTGCTGCTCCATTTCTTGTTCAAGTCTGAACTCCTTAGCATGGCCTGGAAGGTCTTTCCTTAACTCCTGAACCGACTCCAGCTTACCTCATCACTATCCACTTTCCCTCTGTAAATCTGTGTGTATGTGCATGCGTGTGTGTGTGTGTGTGTGTGTGTGTGTGTGTGTGTGTGTGTGTGTGGCTCAGTCATGTCCAATTTTTTGCAACCCCATGGACTGTAGCTGCTCAGGCTCCTCTGGAGTGGGTTGCCATTCCCTTCTCCAGGGGACTGTAAACCTGAGATCCTATCATAATTGTATGCTTGTCATTCTTGCATGTACTTCATACTCTGCGGGTACCTAGTAATATTCCTAATGTAGTCAAAACACAATCCAATTCTGTCACCCACTAGCCCTTAGCATTTTTATTCAGAACAGGTAATTTTGCCCTGCCCTCCAATGTAAGCATGGGCAGATCCCAAGACTTCTTAATTAGTGTGGAGTGCTACTCATTTTATAAGTGACAAATAACAGTCTTGGTTTGTAGTTAGAATGTGTCTAGTTAAGGAATTAGTTGAATGCCTTCATCTCTGTTCAAAAAGTGAGAGTTCTCTCCATGTGTGAAGGCCTGTGGTCACCTTCTGTCCTCTCCTCACTCACTTCCTCCCTGTGCAGTAGCAGTTGCATCAGACTCCACCTGGGTGGAAGCCACCTGAAGCAGGACAAGTCAGGGAGAGGCTATTCTTACTTGTTAACATGTCTTCAGTTTCTCGGGATCTGGCAGGTGGCTCAACTTGAATCTTTCTTTTCTAGTGCCTCATGCACATCCTTTTTATAAATTATAATTTATTCTTTGCTTTTTAAATAGCAGCTTATTAAAAAGGGTATTTTCAGGGGTCCTCAACCTCTGGGATCTAATGATTGATGATCTGAGGTGGAGCTGATGTAATAATAATAGGAATAGAGTGCCCAATAAATGTAATGCACTTGAATTGTTCCAAAACCATCTCTCTACCCCAAGTCCGTGGAAAAATTGTCTTCCACAAATTTTTCTGTCTTCCATAACCAAAAAGGTAGGTGACCACTGGATATATAGCAGAAAGTGATATAATTGATAAAAGAGGACCCACAATATCTAATTACTCTAATTGCTCTGAAAACTACTCCATACAGTGACTAGAATAGGGCCCTCATTGGATAGTGCTCCTTCCATTATCCTTCCTATATCCTTCCTATAGCTCCTTCCACAAGCTCCTTCCACACTGGTTACTAGTTATTTTGTAGAATCTGAACAATCAGCACCCTACTACTACTACTACTTCAAGTAGTGGAAGCTAGCTGGCTTTTTTGTTTTTTTTTTTAATTGAAGTATAGTTGATTTACAGTGTGTTAATTTCAGGTGAACTCTGCCAAGTCGCTCAGTCATGTCCAAATCTTTGCAACCCCATGGAGTGTAGCCCACCAGGCTCCTCTGTCCATGGGATTCTCCAGGCAAGAATACTAGAGTGGGTTGCCATTTCCTACTCCAGAGGATCTTCCCTACCCAGGGAAGATCAAACCTGGATCAAACCCAGGTCTCCCGCATTGCAGGCAGATTCTTTACCAACTGAGCCACCAGGGAAGCCAAATAATACAGCAAAGTGATTCAGTTATACATACACACACACACACACTCACATATATATATTCAATTCTTTTCACTCAGCAGTGGCCAAAGGACTGGAAAAGGTCAGTTTTCATTCCAATCCCAAAGAAAAGCAATGCCAAAGAATGTTCAAACTACCTCACAGTTGCACTCATCTCATACGGTAGCAAAGTAAAGCTCAAAATTCTCCAAGCCAGGCTTCAACAGTACATGAACCATGAACTGTCAGATGTTCAAGCTAGATATAGAAAAGCCAGAAGAACCAGAGATCCAATTGCCAATATCTGCTGGATCATAGAAAAAATAAGAGAATTCCAGAAATACATATACTTCTGCTTTATTGATTATGCCAAACCTTTGACTGTGTGGATCACAGCAAACTGGAAAATTCTTCAAGAGATGGGAATATCAGACCACCTGACCTGCCTCCTGAGAAATCTGTATGCAGGTCAAGAGGCAGCAGTTAGAACTGAACATGGAACAACAGACTGGTTCAAAATTGGGAAAAGAGTATGTCAAGGCTTTATTTTGTCACTGTGCTTATTTAACTTACATGCAGAGTACATCATGCAAAATGCAGGGCTGGATGAAGCACAAGCTGGAATCAAGATTGCCAGAAGAAATATCAGTACCCTCAGATATGCAGATGACAACACCCTTACGGCAGAAAGAGAAGAGGAACTGAAGAGCTCTTGAGGAAAGTAAAGAGGAGAGTGAAAAAGCTGGCTTAAAACTCAACATTCAGAAAACAAAGATCGTGGCATCCGGTTCCATTACTTCATGGCAAATAGATGGGGAAACAATGGAAACAGTGACAGACTTTATTTTCTTGGGCTCCAAAATGACTGCAGATGGTGACTGCAGCCTTGAAATTAAAACACGCTTGCTCCTTTGAAGAAAAGCTATGACCAACCTAGACAGCAAAAGCAGAGATATAACTTTGCTAACAAAGGTCCGTCTAGTCAAAGCTATGGTTTTTCCAGGAGTCATGTATGGGTGTGAGAGTTGGATTATAAAGAAAGCTGAGTGTGGAAGAATTGATGCTTTTGATCTGTGATGTTAGAGAAGACTCTTGAGAGTCCCTGGGACTGCTAGGAGATCCAACCAGTCCATCCTAAAGGAAATCAGTCCTGAATATTCATTGGAAGGACTAATGCTGAAGCTGAAACTGCAATACTTTGGCCACTTGATGTGAAGAACTGATTTCTTGGAAAAGACCCTGACGGTGGGAAAGACTGAAGACAAGAGGAGAAGGGGGTGACAGAGGGAGGATGAGATGGTTGGATGGCATCACTGACTCAATGGACATGAATTTGAGCAAGCTCTGAAAGTTGGTGATGGACAGGGGGGTCTGGTGTGCTGCAGTCCATGGGGTCACAAAGAGTCGGACACGACTGAGCGACTGAACTGAACTGAGTGTGGATGTGTTCTAGTTTATCCCTCCCCTGCCTTCCCCTTTGGTAACCATAAGTTTTCTATGTCTGTGGGTCTATTTCCGTAAAAAGCTAGCTGACTTCTTATTACTGGTCAACTATGGTAAGAAGCTGGTGGACCTCCATGTGTTGTTTGAGAATTCTTAATTCTAGTATCAATGACCTGGGTGGGTATATCTCTGTTCTAGGTGATCACATGTGGCCCTATGAATAGGATTTTTACCTCCAGCTTCTCACTACTGGGTCCTTCTTTCCTTGTGATTAGTCCTATGGTATAGGACCCTGGACAAGCAGAACCAGCCCTGTTTCTCATGTGGCATACATCAGGTCCCTGGGAAATACACACACTGACAAACTCTAGCAATGCTCATGCATCCCAAAGCAGCCACTTTTCTTCTGTCGCCATGGGTAGCTTTCACTTTCACAGGCGGGCACCAGGCAGCAGCCGTATGCAGGGAATACATTTTAGCCTCTGTGAATGGTCCCTTGAAAGATAACCTCATCCCTAGACTAGAACAGGAAGTATTATCTCCCCCTCCCCCGCCAGAAGCCTGGTTGCCTCAGAAGTACTGACAGCAACAGCTCCCTCCAAAGAAATCTTTCCAAAATTCTATTCCCACTCACCCTTTTACACCATTTGATAACCTTATCTAGCTAAAGGGGCCCACGAATCTTGGAACTAGTTTGCTCACATTCCTTTTATAAATTATGGCCACTGGGGAGCTTGCCTCATACTTATACTGATCTCTGAATTTGATTTTTTGGCACTTCATTTGACACTGAGATTCCATCTTATCATCTGAAATGTATGTGTCACATGTGTTCTCTCCTCCCCTCTATTTGCTTTCTCTTGACTCACCTAACTGACCCTTGTCTATTTTCAACACTTAGAATGTCTCTCCCTTCCTCCCACCTCATAACCCCACAAAATGGGTTGATCTCTTCTGTTTGTATTTCCATGGTAACCTTTGTCCACCTTTATCATAAACAGTCCAGTTCATTCTGTATTAAAACTATTTCTATGTTTGTCCCTAACCTCATGAGACTGGAAGACAAGTGATTCTTGAAGTTTACTGTTATATCCTCAAAGGCTAACAAAATACAACTTAAATTCCCATTAGCAATAGCATAAAAATCCTCAAATATCTTAGGAATTTATGTAATAAAAAAGATATGCAAGACTTTTATGTCAAAAACTAAAAATCTCACTGGAGTCTTGGAAAACTCAACAAGCCAAAATTCCAAATCTGATTCCATAATCGATAAGAAAATGCAAAGAGCCAGGATCCTCTTGAAGAAAACAAAACCAAAGAGAGAAAACCAGGAGGGGAGACTTGCTCTACCATATGTTAAGACTTCTTATTTAGTCAGAGTAACTGAAATTGTTGTTATTGGCACAAGTAAAGACAAATACATCAGTGGTTTGGAATAGAAAGTTAAGGAACAGATCTCCTCAGACACATTGATTTATGACAGTGAAGGCACCACAGAGCAGTAGGAAAAACAGGCTGAAAAAAACCATTAAACATAAAAATATGAAATTTAAATTAAGAAATAATGTTCATCAAAAAAACACTATTTAGAGAATGAAAAGGGAAGCTGTAGAACAAAAGACTTTGGCAGCATATATAATTTAAAAGGGGTTTGCCTTCAGGATATATTGGATTGGCCAAAAAGGTCATTCGGGTGTTTTGGAAATAGGTGTTATGAAAAACCCAGATGACCTTTTTTGGCCAGCCTGATACTAAGGATTACAAAACAAAAACCAAAAGGTAAATAAGACAAGAGAAAATTGGGTAACAGGCTAGAGCAATTCACAAAAGAGGAAGTACAAAAGGCCACCAAACATGAAAACGTACTTGACCTTGTCAGCAATTAGGGAAATGTCAAGTTAAGAACTCCACTAGAATGGCTAAAATTAAAAGGACTGACAATCTTAATTGCAGGCCAGAATATAGAGCAGTAAGAACTCATAGATTGCTAATGGGAGTATAAATTGGTATAAACATCTTGGAAGACATTTTGGAGTTATCTGAGAAAGTTGAATATAGGTAGACCCTTAGGCCAGCAGTTCTCTTCAAGAGAAATATGTGCACATGTACACCAGGAGACACGTGCAGAAGTGTTGATACTAGCATTCATAGTAGCCTCAAACTGGAATTTAGTTTGAACCAAAATTGGAACCAAAACTGGAATTTGTTCATGAACCCAAAGGTTCATAAATAGACTGAATAAAGATTGAATTCTAGACTGCAGTGAAAATGAACTGCAGTTTCACACAAGAATATAATTGAATCTCAAACACAATATTAAGCAGTAAAAGCTCATCACAAAAGGATAGTTACCATATGATTTCATTTATATAAAATTATATAAAATTCAACAACAGGCGAAAGAAAATACAGAATTTAGGGATTCATACTTCAGTGGTCAAACAAAAAAAAAGTCACCATATTAAATCAGAAAAATGGTTACCACTGTGGTTAGTGAGACAGTTGTGAATAGGAAAGAGTATGTGGGAAACTTCTGAGAGTATTATCAAACTTCTATTTCTGGATAGTAGTTAAACCAGGGGTCCCTAACCTCTAGAATCTAATGCCTAATGATCTGAGGTAGAGCTAATATAATAATAATAGAACAGATAGAAATAAATGCAATGTGCTTGAATCATTGCAAAACCATCTCCCCACCCTGCCTGCCCTGGTCCATGGAAAAATCGTCTTCCACAAAAGCCATCCCTGGTGCCAAAAAGGGTGAGGACTGCTGAGTTAAATGGTTGTGTTTTATAATAACTTGTTCAGTTGAACAGTTGTGTTTCTTTGTGCTTATCATCATAATTTTTTTTGTAATTACTTCCTCATCTTCATAACAGCATATTTTACTGACTAGCAAATTGAAAGGATTGAAGGCCTTGGGACTCTCTTAACTGCCGATAACAGAAAACACAACCCAAACTGGCTTAAGCAAAAAAGATCATTTTATTGCCTAATATAATTAGATAGAGTATGGACATGCTGGCTTCAGATGAGGCCTAGGTTGGGGCTCATACATGGTGACCGGTCCTGGTTTCTTTTTACATCTCAGGTTCTTTTACTTTCTTTGGCAAATTTTCCAATTGGCTCTTCCCTTTTGGATCTAGGATGGCCTCCTGTAGTCCATGAAATTACAGGAAATAATTAATATATATGACAATCAATAACCATTTGTTGGGATGGCCAAAAAGTTTGTTTGGGTTTTTCTGTAAGATGGTATGGAATAGCTCAAATGAACCTTTTGGCCAATCCAGTATTTAGTTGGATATCATCATGCTTGAAAAGCAACACAGTTTTATTTTACTAACCATCTCAGACTTACTTAGAATCAAGACAAAGAAAGTGACTGGGCAGGACAGAGGGACACCAGTGGACCTTAAATCTGAAGACAACAAAACATTTTTTTCCTTTGCTGATGTGAGAAATTCAAAATAGTCACAGGCACTCAGACTGATTAAAAACAAAGCTGGCTTGTAAGACATAACAATAACATAATGAGTGAAACTTGATTGTATCTTGGTTAGAAAAAAAGTTGTCTGTAAAAGATATTTTAAGGAGAATTGGGAAAAATGGAGTATTGGCTGGACGATAAAAAGATTTAGGGAATTACACTTTGTTTTCTTCAGTGTAGTAATAGCATTTGGTAATACTGGAAAAAGCTCTTATTTTTAGAAGAGGCAGGCTAGAGCATTTAGGGGTGCAACATGTTGATGTCTGCAACTTACTCTCAAATAGCTCAACAAAAGACACACACATATAGATAAAGCAAATATTCAAAACTTTAACAAATGTTGACTGTTGAATAATTCTTGTATATATTTGAAGCTCTTCAAAATAAAAAGTTGGTGAAATAAACAATGTGTGTGTGGGGGGGGAAGCTAAAAAATGCTGACCAAGCAAAAAGCTGACATATTTCTATGTTTTTTCCTCCTGCAGCCTAGGCATTACTTGCACAAGGGGCAGAAAAAGATAAATTTATTTTGGTATTTAAGCAGTATACAAGATCTATTGCTTTTCTAATTATCCACAAAAACATTTATTTAACATCAACTATGTGTATGCATCTCATTGGTTTTTTTTTTTTTGCATCTCATTGTTAATAGAGAGTTATAATTTTATCTCTGTCTGACTTTATTACAGATTAACTGTTGCCAACCAAATACCAAAGATGGGAGGAAGGAAACTAATAGCATTTACTAAGGGCTTACTTTGAAATATAAATATTAGCCTACATCATTTATTTATTTTTTGTTATAATCATGTGAAGTAAATATTGTCATTATCCCTGTTTACAGATGGTAGATGGAGTCATTTGTATACTTGGCACAAACAGGATCCCACATCTAACAAGTAGGGGACATCTGAACCTAAGAGTAAACCTCTTATCCTACATTGCTGGTGGGAATATAAAATGGAGCGGCCACTTTGGAAAACAGTCTAGCAGTTTCTCAAAAGATTAAATATTGAGTTACCATGTGCATGCATGCTAAGTCACTTCAGTTGTCGCTTCATAGATCCTATGAACTGTAGCCTTCCAGGCCCCTCTGTCCATGGAATTCTCTAGGCAAGCATACTGGAGTGGGTTGCCATGCCCTCCTCCAGGGGATCTTCCCGACTCAGGGATCAAACCTGCATCTCCTGTGGCTCCTGCATTGCAGGTGGATTCTTTACTGCTGAGCCACTGGAAAAGCCTTTGAGGTACTGTATAACCTGGCAATTTAATTCTACTAATTTTATACCCAAGACAAATAAAAATATGTTCACACAAAAGCTTATAGTACATAAATGTTCATAGCAGCACTATTCATAAGAGTAAAAAAGTGGAAACCCAAATATCCATCAGCTGATGAATGGATAGACAAAATGTAATATGTTCTTACAACAGAATTCTATTTGGCAATTAAAAGAAATGAAGTACTAATGCATGCTACAATATTTATGGAACTTGAAAACACTATGCTAAGTGAAATAAGCCAGACATGAAAGATCTCATCTTATATTACTTCATTTATATGAAACATCTAGAATAGGCAAATCTGTAGAGACAGAAGTGGTTGCCTAAGGCTAGAGGAAGGGAAAGTGACTGCTAATGGATACAAGGATTTTTTTCTTTAAAAGGGAGATGGTGATAAACTTGTTCTAAAATTGATGGTAGTGATGGTTGTACAATTCTGTAAATATACTAAAACCCACTGAATTTTACAATTTAAAATAGGTATAATGTATGGTATGTGAATTATATCTCAATTATATTTCAAAAAGAGTGACTCTACTAAACCATGTTGCCTAAGAAAACTATAGATTTTCTCTTAGAATTGGCTTTCAAAATCAAACCATGGAGGTAGCCAGGTTGAATGAGATTTTATATCTCATTAAGGCTCTTCTATTCTCGAGAGTTAACTCTTTTTGAATTGGACAGAGAAAACCCTCCAAGTGCCCAGAAAATACTAGGAATGAATAGATGAATGAATGAATTAATTAATGAAAATGCTCCTTTCCGTATATTTCCAATGTTGGCCATCCAGGTTCTTTGGATTTTGGCCGCATTATGTGAAGTCTGGTATATGAGATTTTATCTCTGGATCTTTTAAAAGGTGGTGCATAACTGGCTACCAGTTATCTGCTGATTTGAAACAAAGGACTATTTCTATGTGATCACTCAGTTCAGTTCAGTTCGGTCACTCAGTCGTGTCTGACTCTCTGCGACCCCAAGGACTGCAGCACGCCAGGCCTCCCTGTCCATCACCAACTCCTGGAGTTTACTCAAACCCATGCCCATTGAGTCGGTGATGCCATCCAACCATCTCATCCTCTGTCATCCCCTTCTCCTCCCGCCTTCAATCTTTCCCAGCATCAGGGTCTTTTCAAATGAGTCAGCTCTTTGAATCAGGTGGCCAAAGTATTGGAGTTTCAGCTTCAGCATCAGTCCTTACAATGAATATTCAGGACTGATCTCCTTTAGGACGGACTGGTTGGATCTCCTTGCAGTCCAAGGGACTCTCAAGAGTCTTCTCCAACACCACAGTTCAAAAGCATCAATTCTTCTGCACTCAGCTTTTTTATAGTCCAACTCTCACATCCATACATGACTCCTGGAAAAACCATAGCCTTGACTAGACATACCTTTTTGACAAAGTAATGTCTCTGCTTTTCAATATGCTATCTAGGTTCGTCATAACATTTCTTCCAAGGAGTAAGCGTCTTTTAATTTCAAGGCTGCAGTCACCATCTGCAGTGATTTTGGAGCCCCCCCAAAAATAGTCTGCCACTGTTTTCACTGTTTCCCCATCTATTTGCCATGAAATGATGGAACCGGATACCATGATCTTAGTCTTCTGAATGTTGAGTTTTAAGCCAGCTTTTTCACTGTCCTCTTTCATTTTCATCAAGAGGCTCTCTAGTTCTTCTTCACTTTCTGCCATAAGGGTGGTGTCATCTGCATATCTGAGGTTATTGATATTTCTCCGGACAATCTTGATTCCAGTTTGTGCTTCATCCAGTCCAGTGTTTTTCATGATGTACTCTGCATAGAAGTTAAATAAGCAGGGTGACAATATACAGCCTTGACATACTCCTTTCCCTATTTGGAACCAGCCTGTTGTTCCATGTCCAGTTCTAACTGTTGCTTCCTGACCTGCATACAGATTTCTCAAGAGGCAGGTCAGATGGTCTGGTATTCCCATCTCTTTCAGACTTTTCCACAGTTTATTGTGATCCACACAGTCAAAGGCTTTGGCATAGTCAATAAAGCAGAGATAGATGTTTTTCTGGAACTCTCTTGCTTTTTTGATGACCCAAGCGATGTTGGCAATTTGATCTCTGGTTCCTCTGCCTTTTCAAAAACCAGCTTGAACATCTGGAAGTTCATGGTTCACGTATTGCTGAAGCCTGGCTTGGAGAATTTTAAGCATCACTTTACTAGCATGTGAGATAAGTGCAATTGTGTGGTAGTTTGAGCATTCTTTGGGATTGCCTTTCTTTGGGATTGGAATGAAAACTGACCTTTTCCAGTCCTGTGGCCACTTCTGAGTTTTCCAAATTTGCTGGCATATTGAGCGCAGCACTTTCACAGCATCATCTTTTGAGATCATTAGCAACAGTTAATTCTATAAGGAACTCAGAAACTAGCCTTTTGGAATGGCAGGAACTGTAACAAACATACACTCTTGCAAACTCTGAGCTGACTTCTTCCTCAGTGTTGAATAAGGTTAGTGGACAGTAAGATAACCTTAGGGCTTCCCTGATGGCTCAGTAGATAAAGAATCCTCTTGAAATGCAGGAGTCTGCCTGCAAGGCAGGAGACCCAGGTTTGATCCCTGGGTGGGGAACATCCCCTGGAGAAGGAAATGACAACACACTTCAGGATTCTTGCTTGGGAAATCCCAAGGACAGAGGAGCCTGGTGGGTTACAATCCATGCAGTCCCAAAAGAGTCAGACAGGACTGAGTCACTAAACTGCTACCAAGATAACCTTTAGAATCCTGAACTGCCTGCCATTCCAAAAACATAAACACTCCACTTATTTCCTTCTAGCACATTAAGTTAATTCCTTTTATGACCAAGATATGGCATTTGGGTATATCCTTAAGCTTGGTTCCAGGTACCATGTTTTTCTCCTGACCTTTCCTGATTTGTGTGCTTTTGAGTGTCTCTAGAAAGTACTTGCTCTTTTTTATTTGAGATTGTAAAAACAGGAAAAAAGTCACATAAGATTGCCTCATTTATTTGAGCAGTCCTCTCTAATACCCCACCCCCTACCCCCTGCTTTTTATCCCACTGCTTTTCTTTTTTTTTTTTTTTGCTTTTCTTTTTTTGCTTGCTTTTCTCTTTAGTGTGATTTGGTTACCTGTTTCTGGCTCTTTAGAGCTCTTTCAAAACTGGATTAGCAGCAGTGTAATAGCAGTAACCCTTTAATTACCGGAGTAATTTTCTTTGCTTGTTTTGAACCCCAGCATTTATAGGCAGCTGCTATAAAAACCAAGTGTGACTTTTTTCCTGCTTTTACAAGTTCGGGGAACTTACAGCAAAGCTTATAGGACTTTGAACCCAATTTTTACCTTTAAAAAAGGAAAGGTCAGAGCTGAGGTAGACTTCGCTTCCATTTAAACAAAACACAGAAATCCAGTATCAGTGCTAAAGAAATCCTTTCAAGATTCTGTCATTCACCTGGGAAGAATAAATAAATCCAGTTAGAATCTGTTTATGTAGTTTTGACTTCATGGTAATCTAGTTTCTGGCCTTACATTTTCTTGACTGAGTCAGTAGTAAAATTGTGAAAACAGGAAGGAAATCAAAGGAAAGGCCTTGCTGTCCTGGGCAGTTTCCTATTCCAATCATTAGTCATGTGGCCTCTGTAATTCTGTGTGTGTGTAATTTCTCATTTACCAGTATTGAGAGACTCATAAAACTGCCTCTTTGCCATGTAGCAGGCTAAATGATTATTTGTAAGTAGTTTTAGGCACAAGGATGAAAGGTGGCCAATCCCCAGAAACTTAAAAAACTTTAATTTCTTTAGGGATATCAAACTGGTGGAAGGGAAGTTACTCTGAATTTGATTGATTAATGCCTCCAGAAATTACATTTTCTAAATGCAGAGCTTGTGTTGACAAGTTTAAGCTAGATACAGAAGTGGGTTTTCCAGGTGGCGCTGGTGGTAAAGAACCCACCTGCCAATGCAGGAAACATGAGAGATGCGAGTTCAATCCCTGGGTCAGGAAGATAGCCTGGAGGAGGGCATGGCAACCCACTCCAGTATTCTTGCCTGGAGAATTCCATGGACAGAGGAGCCTGATAGGCTATACAGTCCACAGGGTCACAAGAGTCAGACGGGACTGAAGTGACTTAGCATGCCAAGGTGTCTCAGAATTGGGGGTTTACCGTTTAGCATACTAATGCCAAAGGCTTGAATTTCCAAGGAGGGCCTCCAGCACAAATCTAGGTGAAAGGACCTTAATTTCTTTTCTAACAGGCAGATGTTGAGACTTTACAATTTTCAGATGATTCAATTTAGTGGCAACATTTTATCCACTACTGAGTGTGTGATCTTCCGTATGTGTAGGTATTGCCAACCTCAAAGTGACTGTCTAGGAACTAACCAAAGACAAAGGAAGGAACAATGTAGGGCTTTTTTTTTTTTTTTTTTTTTGGAAGGGGCTGAGGGTGAGGGAATTTGTTGGGGGTCACTGAGGCAAGGAAGTAGATAAAGCCCAGAAGACCAGCAACATTCTTGATTCATTCTTGGTACAAACAATGTGTTTCAGGTTTTTTACTGTGGGTAAATGGGGAACAGTTCCTGCCCCACAAGGTATGTTAACATTTGTCAGTTCTAGTGATTTGGACAGAATAAATGGATTTCCTAATCTTGGGAAGTGTGATGGTAAATTAATCTGTTTTTAACCTTAGACTAAAAGACAGGACACACACATACCATTTAATCACATACTACAGTAAAATTCTTTGAACAAGTTCTTTAAACCAAAGAGTTGGAATTCTTAAAGATACTCAATGCATAGTTCCAATTCACTTATTCATATATCCACTCACTTATTCAACAGAAGTTTTATTGGACGCCTGTTCTGTGCTAGGCAGTACTGAGCCATCACAGATACGGTCTCTGACGCCAAGGAGTTGACAATCTAGACCAGTCAGTAGGGAGTTAAAAAAAAAAAATCTGGCCTCTTTGCTACTGCGGTTGCATCGGGTTAAGGATCAGTCTGTTTGCTACTGTGGTTGCATCGGCTTAAGGATCAGTCTCTCCAATTCGCCCACGTGGTCCTGGCAGGTAAGTGTGGGTGTGAGCGGTGTGGCTGTGGCTCCTGGTGTTTGGGGAGTGTGAGAGCGCACGTGTGTCAGAATGGTGCGTGTCACAGTGCGCGTGCAGCTGTCGGCGTGGCACGCGTCTCCATAGCGGAGGGAGCCTGGCAGTGTAGGCTGCAGGAGGCGTGTATCTCCCACCGGGGTACCGGAGGCGACGCGGGAACCACCCGGCGGCGCGATTGTGAGTGCGCGCGAGGGCGCGCACACGCGCGCCCGTACGGGGGAGGGGCGGGGCGCGCCGCGCTGGCAGCGCCGCGCGCAGGCGCAGAGCACTGAACCCGGGCTGCTGCCGCCGCAGAGCGCCGGGGGCGGGAGGAGTGAACGAAGAAGGCCATGGCTGCCGCCGGCTGCTAAGGAGCTCGGCCCGCGAGCGCCTGCCGCCGCGGACGATGGTGACCGCACGGGTCGGGCTGCTGCCGCCTCCGCTGCCGCCGCCTCCCGAGACGCAGCATCCAAGGCCCGGCGCGGAGAAGCCGCCGCTGTGAGCCGCGCCGTCCCGGCCCCTGCTGCCGCCGCCCGAGAAGAGCGGGAGGGCAGGCGAGCGAGAGAGCCTGGGAGTTGCGGAGCCCTTCTGTCCGCCGGCGGCGCCTCTCCTGGGGAGGGAGGCCGCAGCCTGAGGTGAACGAGCCGTCCGCCCGGGTCGGCCCCTTCTCCCGGCGCCCTCGCCCGCATCCTGCATCCTCTCTTCTCCCCCTCCCCCGTCCCTCCTCACTCCCTTCCTCCATCCCGTCGCCAGCTCGGTCCTCTTTTCCCCCTTCGCCCCTTTCCCCGTTCGCCTTCTTCCTCTCTCCCATCCTCGTCCCCACTTCACCCGC
This sequence comes from Cervus elaphus, assembly GCF_910594005.1. Classification (NCBI taxonomy): domain Eukaryota; kingdom Metazoa; phylum Chordata; class Mammalia; order Artiodactyla; family Cervidae; genus Cervus; species Cervus elaphus. The sequence continues at coordinate 71,529,609 of NC_057823.1, read as the reverse complement.
AGCGCCCCCTCCTTCCCAGCCGCCAGCCCCTCCCTCGGCCCTCCTGGCCCCCGCTTCGGCTTTCTCTAGCTCTGTCCTCCCCTTCCGGGGCCCCGGTCAGAGCGCCCTTTCCCAGCTCCGGGGCCTTCCCCGGCTCCTCTCTAACCTCCACCCTCCTGGAGAGAGCCCTCGTCTCCCCAGCATTCCTAAGATGCCCCTGCTCTGAGCGCTGCCCCATCGCCTCCCAGGACCCCTTTTAGGGCCTTTTCCAAGCCCCTCTGAGCTGCCGCCTTTCCAGCTGCTCCTTTCCAGCTCTTTTCCTCCAGTTCCCACGTCCAACTTTCGGTCTTTTGCGTCTTTGTCCACTTGGCTCACGAGGTTCCCTCCCTCTCTTATTTCACCCTACTCTTTTTTGCTTTACGCAGCCCCAAACTCGGCTTCCCCACCTTTCATTCGGTTTGAGGTGGTTTTGGGGTGCAGAAAGCGCTGCCAAGTCATTCTTCAAATGGGGACCCATTTGCACTATATCATGTCTGTCAGCCCTTTTTTACTGTATGAGCGGTCCTCATCCTTTCCTTTTTGTTCCCTTCGCTGCTACTCTCGTTCGCCAGGCCTTCTGCATCCCTCTTCACTTGCTTTTCTCAACCAAGGATCCCAAGACCCTTGCCCGCCCTTTGGGAATAGATCCCCTTTCTGTTCAGGGATGAAGAACTTCGCCCGCGTCTTGCTTCAGAATCTTTTCGGTGCGTGGCGCGGCGGAGCCAGCATCCTTGGCCAGAGGGGAGGGGAGCTCCCTGGCACGGGCCTCTTTACTGGCAGAGTTTTTGTGGACGTAATCCCCTAGCCCCGCGGCGGCCGCGGCCCGCCGCTGCTGCTGCGCTGCTGGCTTTGCAGCGAGCTGGGCTGGGGTTACTATAGTTCAAACGCGGCTGAGATCAGCAGGCGTGGGGGGCGGGGGAGGCGGTGCGGGGAGAGAGGAAGGGGGCTCTGCTGTAAGAAGGCATCAAAGATTAATGGATGGCTTTGCATCGCAGTCAGCAGTAAACAGGAAACTAGTTTGAAAGGAAAGGAGAGGGACTGTGTGTCTTTTTATTTTTTAAAATACGGACTGTGTAGTTCTGGTGAATCTTGAATCTTGCCCAAAGGATGAGCTGTTGGTGCTGCAGTCGTGACCCAGGCTGAGCGCCCAATGGCAGAGATAGCAGTTTTTTATTTCCTCTGTCTGCCTGCTTAAGTTGAAAGATGGCCCTTGTATGCAGAGTGGATTCCCAGAGTGGATGTTTGCTGATTTGGAGATGACCAGAAACCACAGAACCGCTAGTAGTTTACGTGGAAATCAGGTACATACACAGTTAGTTAGCAATAACTGGGAGTGGGAAGGATCAGCTATATTTAAAACGTGTTGCCAATGCTTATGTAAGAAGTGCGTTCTTCTCCCCGGTATTTGAGTTTTTGGCTGAGTTTTCTTATGGTTTTAGGCTTTAGCTCTGCTCTCTAACATTTTCAGGGCTTACCATCCTAACATCCGGAGAGCCAGAAAATGTCTTTCTTATTAAGATTGGCCTTAGCTGATGGTAGAATTCCTCCCCCCCCCCCCCCCCCAAATTGGATTGGACAGAGAAAGGAGACTGATGGTGAATGATAGTTTTTTGTTTTTCTCCTTATGCTGAGGAGGAAAGGTGTAAAAACTTTCCGAGTTATCTAATATTGTACTGAATAATTTAAAATCGGGTTATAAGGCATTCTTATTTTTGTTTTTTCTAGGAGATGTGAATTCTGTTCCCTTTTTGGGTAAGAACATTTTCATTTCTTATTTTTTAGCATAATTCTTCAGCTGATGAGAAGAGCTCTGACGTTAAAAACTTATATTTCTCATATTGTTGATGATTTGTTTGATTTCTTCATATTCAAAACTAAAATGTAGTATTTTCTGAAAGTGTAGAATGAGGTCCCCAGTGTATCCTAAACCACAAAAGTGAACGATGAATTGTGCAACGTTATGCTGGTACAGGACATTCTTGTGTTCCTAGGTAGCAATTTGCTGCTTCCAAGCCTAGGAATGTCATTTAATGAAATCCTGTGGTCCTGTTTTTGGTTAGCTTTTGTTGAGCCTTTCTTTTTCTGTTACTGGAAAGGGATGGATTTTTTTTTTTTTTTTTAAAGCTGTTTTACTGTGTAAAGCATCTTTGAGCCACATTTAGTTTTCATTACTTTCAGAGACAATTTGTCAGAGTGTTACTTTCTCAGTTCTTTCCACATTTCAAGGAGGAAATTTAAAAATGCACAGAAGGCAAAATGTACATAACTGAACAAGGCAGGGAGTATCTTATATATTTGGCTTTAGAGAGTGTCAAGCCTTTGAATTTTCTTTGCCTTCAGCTCTTCTGTTTATTTTTGATGGTTAGTTGATCTTGTTTGGTTTTAGGAGAATTTTGAGCTTCCTCTGACTTAGAATATGCTCCCTAGCTCTGTTTAACAAGTCTTAGAAAAAGATAAATTAGGCTTGAACCAAACATCTCAGAGAAGGCTCCATTTTTACTTACTTCATGTTTTTAATTTAGTCTTTTGGCAGATGTGAGTGATTTGGCACATGTGACTAATTTCAGGTTTCAACAAATAAAATATATTTCAACATTTTGTTTAGCTGTTAGTTTAGTGTGTGGAGCTCGAGGGTAGTGTATGGTATTTATTTGTAATGGTCACACCCTATCATGTGGCATTTCTATGAAGAATGGTCCACAATGGTTCCCCCACCCCACCTTTTTCTTTCCATAGCTCTTGTGGGTAGCATTTTAGATTCAGCTTTCTATGTATTAAATTTGTTTTCTCCACGTCCCTATACATGGCCAGCTTGCCAATGACTTACTGAAATGTCCCTCACATACAGAAATAAATGAAACATTTCGTAAGCAATGTATTTGTTGTTAAAGAGGATATTTTGTTCCATCCAGGCAGTAGAGTTTAGGTGTCTGTCTTGGATGTTCTGTTAACAGTAGGTTTAGGGACCCAAGATTTTCTTTTTATTCTTGTTCCGTTTGTGTTCTGTTCTTGTCCCATTTGTGTTCTGTTCTTGTCTGTTTGTGAAGTAGTGGTATATAAGGGGAAGCATATACCATTCTGCTAATGACCTTCTTTTGTAATAGAAGTATGGTCCTATGTAAGAATTAGGGAGTTTTTTTTCCCCTTAGCATTTCGGATCTTGATTTCTAATGCAGGATTGGTATTTTGATTAGTTTTTTTTTCTTTACCCCTTTAAGAGCTATGATAAATAGTGAAACTGGGCACTTTTAAAAACAAGAAAACATTAAAAACATACGAAGGCTCTAAGTCAGATGAATGTGGACCACAAATATTAACTCAGTAATTGTCCCTTTTTTTGTTACTTACAAAAGCAGTATTGATTCATATTGGAATATAAAATATGGAAAGATAGCTACTTTTCCATTACTGAATAAAGCCTGTCAGTGATACTTTTATTTTGGTACATGGTAATTTTCACACGTGACTGGTGGTTTGTGAGAAAAAAAAAATGTTATCATTTATGTACTTTGAAATGAACTCCCAATAGTGCACAAAGTTATCAGGTTGACCACCAGAGTAAGTAGTTACTTCCTGTGTATTTCCTTAAGTTGTCTAGATAGCTTAGGCACATTATATTACACTTTTCCTAATAATATATGGGTATAGTGAAACATTTGTCAAACAGAAAAAGATAGAGGGGAATAAAAATCACCCCAGGGCCACTGGTGAAAGGATGTTAATGTGAATATTTCCTAGAAATTTTTTTCTTAATAATATCATGAGCTTTGAGAAATTTAGGCTCCTAAACGGTATAATTTGTAATAAGTGTTGATTCGAGATTTTATTTTTCAGTGCTTTTTTTTTCTCCTTAGGACACAGCTATTTGGTTATGATTCTCTGACAATATTCTGTTTAAAAAATTTTTTTTCTTGAAGTAGAGTTGATTTATAATGTGTTAGCTTCAGGTGTACGGCACAGTGAATCAGTTATACATGTATGTAAATTCATTCTTTTTTTAGATTTTTTTCCCCATATAGACTGTTAGAGAATTTTGAGAATATAGAGTTCCCTGCGCTGTGCAGTAAGTCCACATTAGTTATCTGTTTTTTATGTAACAATGTGTCGGTCCCAATCTCCCAGTTTATCCCTCCCCTCCATTTCTTATGGACGAAAATTATTAAAGCAGTCTTGTTTATTTAAAGTAATCAGAATTACAGTATTTATTTATAAAAATGTTAATTTTGCATTATTGGTAGAACATGCATAACATTTGAGTAGTGGGAATGATATATAATAAAGCAGTTTAGTGATGGAAAAACTTATATTAATGGTGTGCCAAACTGAGCAGCATTTTCCCCCCAACTATCTGAGCTAGGAAGCTATGAAAATTAGAGGGTGAAATGGAAATACTGACAAATATTTAACCATAGCATAGCAATCTGTCACTATAATTTTCTTTGGAAATAAATGTTTTCATTTGTCCTGTAATGTCTGAAATTACTGCCAAAGCTAGAAGTGTATTTTGCTTTCTCAGCAAAGTTCTTAAAAGGATATTGTCAGAGCCAACAATCTAGAATTATCGTTACTCCTAAAATTATCCTTTACCACTTCTGTCTTCTTTTCTGTAATTCCTTGGATTAATTTGCAGCTCTATCGTATAAAGCAGTATTGCACTAGGTTGTCCTTTATATAGTAGATTGTCTGGCAGATCTTTCGTTTCCTTCCTTCCTGTTTTTTTTTTTTTTTTAAGCCCCCCATTCACCACTGCTCATCAACAGCTAGGCAAAGACAGAGGCTACAGACTCACAATGCCTGACTTCTCCCATGTGCCAGCATGTCTGTGTGTCACAGGGAAGAATTTGATGAGCTTTTTCCTACTTTGAAAGCAGATGGTGGGAATTTCATACTAAGAGGTTTTTTTTTTTTCCTTCCCTTCAAGATGTATTTATTTATTTATTATTGGGCTCTGTTGGGTCTTTGTTGCTGTGTGCAGGATTTCTCTCGTTGCAGTGCATAGGCTTCTCTTGTTGCAGAGCACAGGCTGTAGAGTGCGTGGGCTTAGTTGCCCCATGGCGTGTGGGCTCTTCCTGGACCAGGGATCGAACTGGTGTCCCCTGCATTGCAAGCTGGACTCTTAACCACTGGACCACCAGGGAAGCCCTGAAAGTTTAATGATACAAGGAGATAGTATTGCAAAGCATGTTGCCTTTACCTATATCTTGAGTTCTCTGCATTGTATCTGTATCATGTAAATTGAGTACTTCAGTTTTGATTTTAAGTAATAAGAAACAGGATAGACGGTGAGATGCTATATACTCAATGTGCAGTTATTAAACTTTTATTAAATAGCTTATGCTTTTTCATGTAATAACTTTAAAATTTGCTCTCTTTTAAAAAAGCTGCATAAATCTCAAGGAATTTTATAGGAGTGAATTTTCCTTCTCAAGATAATTGGACAAAGGCTACAGTATAGGCTGTTTTGTTAAGTGCCTAGATTTGGAATTAGAAGCTTTTTAAAAAACAAATTTTGAGGCCCGAACATTTCCTCAGAGCCTTCAAGTTAAGCAGACCCAAGAGAGTCCATGTGAAAACATAATAGAAAGCTTATTTCCTAAATATCTGGAAGTAGTAGATGTGTCTAAGGAGCTTTTTACATTATAACATAGTTTTTGTAGTATGTGATCCATTAGACTCATAAAAGGATATCTAAAAGCTGTTTGAGGTGACTCACTCTTTTATATTGTATCTCCTGAATTTTAGGTCTGCTCCAAGAAAAAACATGGCTGCCAAGGAGAAACTGGAGGCAGTGCTGAACGTGGCCCTGCGGGTGCCGAGCATCATGCTGCTGGATGTCCTCTACCGCTGGGATGTCAGCTCCTTCTTCCAGCAGATTCAAAGAAGTAGCCTCAATAACAACCCTCTTTTCCAGTACAAGTATTTGGCTCTCAATATGCATTATGTAGGTAAGTGTCTCCATCCTGTTTCCTAAGCTTTTAGTGAGCGTTCTAATTTATGTCTTTGTATACTCTTTCATTTGGGTAAAATCATGTCCTTTTACATTGAAGTGACAAGGATACAGTCATTGATGAATGTTTATGAATCATGTTTATAGTCTTATTTGTTTCACAATTGCATATGAATTATTAGCGGTAGAGGAAAATAGAGCTGGATTTATTTTGCTGTGAAATAAATTTTGATGAAGCTGGAAAGCAGAAGAAAGCATTTGTTATTTTTTTAATTTATTTTTTGCTTCTGGTTTATTAGATGTAATTGACATGTATAAAAGAAAACATGTATTAGATTTTAATACAGTGAAGTTAAAAAACGGGAAATAACCTTTCCAGACATTTGCTGTGCTGTGCTCATTCGTGTCCAACTCATTTGGTGACCCCATGGACTGTAGCCTGCCACGCTTCTCTGTCCATGGAATTTTCTAGGCAGGAATGTTGGGCTCGGTTGCCATGTCCTACTCCAGGGGATGTTCCCGACCCAGGGATCAAGCCTGTGTCTCTTGCGTCTCCTGCATTGGCTGTGGATTCTTTACCACTGTGCCACCTGGGAAGCCTTTCCAGACATTTGGCCTCTTAAAACTTGTCATTAATTTGGGTAGTAATTTTGGTAGTAAAATGTAAGCTTTTTTTTTTTAAGATTATTTATTTATTTATTTTTGGTTACGCTGGGTCTTCATTGCTGCCTTCAGACTTTCTCTAGTTGCACAGAGCAGTGGCTTCTCTTGTTGCGGGCCACAGGCTGTAGGTACATAGGCTTCAGTAGTTGTGGCTTGTAGGCTTTAGAGCTTGGGCTCAGTGGTCGTGGCTCATGAGCTTAGTTGCTCCTCGGTATGTGGAATATTCCCAGACCAGGGATCAAACCTGTGTCTCCTGGTTTGGCAGGCAGATTCTTATCCATTGTAGTACCAGGGAAGTCCAGAAAGTAAGCAATATTCTTTATTCTTCCAAAACATTAATATCATTTGAAGGTAAAGTATTCATTTCAGTTAAATGAAATGTGGAAAATTATATCATAATATTTTTTTAAAAGTGCTTGAAATATATAATATGATTTTTTTTGAATCAGTGGTAGAAGTAGTGTGAAGAGGTTTAAGAAATTAAAGTCAAGATATACAGGCAGGGGACTTCCCTGGAGGCCCAGTTTTTAAGATACTGAGCTTCCACTGCAGAGGGCATGGGTTTGATCCCTGGTCAGGGAAAATCCCACATGCTATGGAGTATGGCCAAAAATAAGAAAATTGGGAAGCAGATAAAGTCCATCTAGAATAAAAGTCATGATTCTTAATTTTTAGTTTAATTTTTGTTTTATATGTAATAATAGCGATAGTATATTTTCGTTAACATCGGTAACTCAAGATGTGGCTTGAATGATGTGCTGCAGTGGTTTTATTAATATTTTTGTTATTAGAATTGCCTATCAACAAGTATATCTTTTTTAAAATTTGAAGGTTATCTTTTATAAAATTGTTAAGAGTTGTCCTGTCTCTGAGATTTATTTTTTATCTATAAAAGAACTTTCTAGGTTTCAAAGCTTAGCCCTGAGAACCCCTTATAGCTCTGAGAGATTACCAAGTAAGTCATTGTGGGAAGGAGTCTGGTTCAGTAGGAAAGACTGCACTGGAGATAGAACATCTGAGCCCTCTCAGGTGTACTGTGAGTACTCTCAGCTCTCTCAGTTGGCACTACCTTGGAAAGCCTCTGAAATGAGAAGGTTCTTTTATGCTGCAAAATACTAATTCCCAGCCCTTTGTTAAAGGTTTGTATATTAGTCAGTTTATGGAAAATAATTCCAGTCTATTGTAGAAGAACAATTGGTTACTTGGTTTAGATATTTTTTCGCTTAATCCAGCAAAAGCAGTTCGTTCTGTGGTCTTAAAAATGTACTTATCACATACATTATTTTTTAATATATTGAAGTATTTATTATAAAAACAGCTACCTAATAACAGAAACATTCATTTTAGAAGTTGTATGGGTCCTCGTACAGTTGCAGTTCATACTCTTTGGCTTTGGGAACTCTGCTGAGCCTTCTTAAATACACTTACTATGTGCTATGGTAGAGTAAGCTCAATGATTGCACAAGTAGATATTTTCAGCTTGAACAGATTTTTGGTTACAGTAACCTCTGTGTCAGAGCATTATGTAGTGTTTATGTAATGTTCCAGTTTACAGAATTTCACCCTTAAATGGATTTTAGAAATTGTAATTTATGTTCAGAAACCAAAAAGCATAAAAAGTATATAGTGAAAAGTGCCTTCCTCCTGTCTCTGTTCCTCATCTACTGAGTTCTCACTTTGAGTCCCAACGAGTAGCTGTTTTTATTTTCTTGTGCATAATTCTGGAGATATTTTATGCATGTGTAAGTAAATATAAAGATAAATTGATATATAAATGATAAAAATATAAATATCTTTCCTCTTTTTTAGTACAGATGATAACATAGAACATTACTCTTTTGAACCTTTTGTTTGTTTTAACTTAATGATGTATCATAGAGCCATGTTATTTTTAGGTATTCACTGTTTTTTCATGCTGACACATTCTGATCTGCCAGATCTTAAGATTCTGATGAACTGTTGAGGCCTCACTTTGTTTCCCAGCCCTCCAGTTCTGTTTCATAGGGGCATAGTACTCTTGTATAACTGTACCATAATTTATTGCATGAATTACTTCAGCGGAGGACATTATAGATAGCTTCTGTCTTCTACTGTTTCATTCATTGTTGTACTAAATAGTTCTGTATAGCTATCATTTCAACAGGTGCAAAGATAGCCATGGGATGAGTTATTAGAAGTGATTCTGCTGGGTTAAAGAGTATATATACATTGGGACTGTTGATTGATACGGCTCTCTATAGACTATTTTGTACCTACATTTGTTGACGGTTCCTGAAATCCTACATCCTTATCAAAACAGTACTATCAAACTAATACTTGGTTGTTCAATGGGCTTCTCTGATGGCTCAGCAGGTAAAGAGTTCTCCTGCAATGCAGGAGACACAGGAGACGCGGGTTTCATCCCTGAGTTGGGAAGAGATCCCGTGGGTGAGGAAAATGGCAACCCACTCTAGTATTCTTGCCTGAAAAGTCCCATGGACAGAGGAGCCTGGCGGGCTACAATCCAAAGGGTTGCAGGGTCAGACATGACTGAACTAGTAAATATGATATGGCATGTAGGTGAAAAATGGTTATTTTTAAATGTAGTTTTAATTTGTGTTTCTCTTATGAATGAGATTGAATTTATTCATGTGTTTAAAAAATTTGTAATTTCCTCCTTTGAGAGTTGTCAGTGCCTGTCCCTTGCTCACTTTTCTATGGGACTGTTAGCCTTTTCTTACTAGTTGGTGGGGTTTGATATATGTTAGGGACATAAGCCCTGTGTGATGAGTTGGAATTTTTTCCAATTTCAGTTCTCTTGATTTTGCTAAAGATATTCTTGACATGCAAGATTTGTTTTTAATGTAATGTATCATTTTTTCTTTCATATAGCTTTAGGATTTTTAATCAATTAAAAAAGCCTTCTCTGTTCTTAAGTGTATAAAGATGTATGTCATGTTTTATTGCATTCTTTTTGTTGTTTGATTTTTGCATTTAAATCTTTGCTGCATTTAGAATTTATCTGCATTTACAGGGTGTCTTTTTCCATTTCTGAACTTTTTTCCTGTTCATTTCTTATTATTGAGGGTTTAGATTTTATTTTACTGTCTGACAGAGTTAGTCTCGTTTTCTTTATTTCCCTCTCTGAGTTTTTTTTTTTTTGGTTGTTGTTAGTTTTCTATATGAACTTCACAATTATTTAATCTTCCAAACACAGCCCTGTTGACCTGTTTGCTGAGATTGCTTATTATTAAAAGTTAAGTTAGCATGAAGAGAGAGCTTAAGGGTGCTAACCCTTCTTTAGGAAAGAACACAAGAGACTTACTATGTTCACGATTTCTTTTGCGTTCTTTTGGAGTGTTTTAAAGTTTTCTTTATATAGACCTTAGACTTTTATGTTTCAGTTCATTCCTAAGTTTTGTTTTATTTTTTTTACTGTTGTGAGTTTTTTTCCTCCTTATATCCTGTAATTGTTATTAAGAGCTTAAAAATCAAGGTGGGGAGTGTTAATAATTGTGTTAATGGAGTATAATTGTGCCTTTGAAATTAGAAGCTTTCCAGTGTGGGTCCTGTCTGAGGACAGCAGAGAGAGTAACTATCCAGATGTTAATTATAGAACTGTTTGCAGGGTGTAGGATATATAAAGGAGAATAGAAATAATATTGAAAAGGAAGAATAGGGCCATTTGTGAAAAGCCCTGAATGCAAATGTTAGATATTGTGCTTAACTTGATAGATAGTGGTGGGTCAGTAAGGGATTTAGAGCCGATGAGCTGCATCTTAAGATTGGTTAGGCAGTGTTGAATAGGATAGGATAGTGGATTAGGGAGGGGAGAAACTGGAGGATAGAAGACCATTTAGGATTTTTGGCAACTGGTAATGAGATCCAGAGCTAGCATGGTAGCAGTTGCAAAGATAAGACTGGATATGAGAATAGTTCTGTTGTAACTACGATCACTAAAATCATTAATGACCTAAAAGGTAAAACTCAAAACTTCATTTGTATCCCTGTTTTGCATACCTTTCCATGTTTGTGAAATTGTTAACCACGATCTCCTTCTTAAAAATCTTTCTGAATTCTTCTAGATTTTTAATCATTCCTTCTGAGTCTTTTGCTGTATCTTTGGAATCCTTCTTTAGTGTTGATATTCCTAGGATTTGTGTTTAATTTTCATATTTTGCTGTTGGGGTGGCTTCACATAGTTTTGGCTACAAATCTCTATCTCCAGTTTTCACTGCTTTTGACCTCTTTAGTCTCCATTCTTGTTCCTCCTGTTTGATCGCATGGTATTCAGTTCATACCTCCACCGTGGTACTTACTACATTCTAAGGGTCCATAAACCTAGCTTTCTTCCCAACTAGATAGTTAGCTCCCTTAAGGTAGGAATGGTGTCGTCTCTTATCTCAGTATTACCAGTACCTAACTAGTGCCTGGTGATGAATAAATGATTTCTAACTATCATTAGCTCTCTCAGCCTAAATATTTCACAAGCACCTCAACTTATCACTTACCTCATCACCTGTACTTAACCTCAAGCCTCTGCCGCCTTATGTATTTCCTGTCTTTACAAAGCCGTCTTCTCAGTTACCCATGATGGAAACATCAGAACCATTTTCACTTCCTTTTTCTCAACCATTCACCAGTAGATCACCATTAAGACCTATTTAAGTATATATCTCATAAATGACCCTGTCAACTTCATATCCAAAGCTACTATTTTATTCCATGTCCTCATTCTTTTTTCTCCACTACTAAAATAACCCTTTAAATAGCAGAAATTCTTGTATTTCTTTAGGAAGGTTCACCAGTGTTATTTTAAGCAGATCATTATTTTTAAATGCTGCTAGTCTTGCTTTTTTTAATTACAAATTACTGTTGAGTTAGCTTTATCGTGGGGGTGGCAGAGGATGAGATGGTTGGATGGCATCACTGACTCAATGGACATGAGTTTGAGCAAACTCCTAGAGATAGTGAAGGACAGGGAAGCCTGGCGTGCTGCAGTTCATAAGCTTGCAAAGAGTCAGACACGACTTAGCAACTGAACAACAACAAAGCTTCATCATTATCAATTTAGTTTGTTTTGGTTGGTTCAGTTAATCCTATAGTCTGAATAATGATGCATATTTGCATCAGCAGTAGTTTTATATTTTTCAAATAATTAGATGATGTATACAGTTGATCCTTGAACTCTGTAGGAACCACAGGTTCGGAAGGCTGACTGTAAAGTTATACTCAGGTTTATACCATGAGGAGGGCTTGGTGCTCCTGATCCCTGCATTGTTTGAGGATCAACTGTTTATTGTAGTTCAGATGATTTAGTCATACAGCTCTTAATACATCAGCATAAGTATTAATGATCTCTCAAAAATCTTCTTGTGCAATATATTTTATCAGTTAGTTTTTCACTGGAATGTGAAAATGGGGATATAGGTGAACCATAGGGTTTTTGTTACTGTTTTGTTTTTTGTTTTCTTACCTCACCTACATGTTTTTCATTTTCTTACCTCACCTATATGGTATTAAAAGGATCGGAGAACATAAGCCCAGGCTAAACTCCTAAATTGTTGTTCAGTCACCCAGTCATGTCCGACTCTGTGCGACCCCATGGACTGCAGCACATCAGGCCTCCCTGTCCCTCACCATCTCCTGGAGTTTGCCCAAGTTCATGTTCATTGCATCGTGATGCCGTCCAGCTGTCTCATCCTAAGTTAGTTAGTGTTAGTCACTCAGTCGTGTCCGACTCTTTGTGACCCCATGGGGTGTAGCCTGCCAGGTTCCTCTCTCCATGGAATTCTACAGGCAAGAATCCTGGAGTGGGTAGTCATGCCCTTCTCCAGGGGAATCTTCCCAACCCAGAAACCGAACCCGGGTCTCCTGCACTGTAGGTGGTTTCATTACTGTCTGAGCCACCAGCTCTATTAGCAGCGTCTCCCAGTACCCTCCTAATACTCTTTCTACTTACACCAAAATCTAGTCTGGTCTACAGTTTCCTGTCTCCTGAAAATTTCCTCTGCACTTTGGTTTTCAGACCTGCTGTTGCTGTTCTCTTAGAGCGTTCCCCCTTCCTCTTAGCCTGGTAAAGATCCATTTACCTTTTGAGGTCCAGGTCAAGCAGTCACCTAACCATAGCCCTTTTAAGTTTTGTTTATGAAACTACCAAGGATCTATCACACTTTTATCCTTGTTTGTATTTTCCTGAGACTGTGATTTCTTTTTCTTCTTGGATTTTCCATGCCTACGAGTGCATCTGGATCATACTTTACACATACTAATGTTGATTGGTTGAATGACTGAATAATTGAAAGAATGAAATGAATATGTTCAGTCTAGAGAATTTGGCAGCTGATTTTATGAGATACACAGGAGAAGGGAAAGATAAGGATATCTGAAAAGGAAAATGATAGTTTATTAAATGTCAGAAAATCTAAGGAAATGTTTCATGCAATAAGTAGACTGATTAGACAATCCTTCAGCCACAAACAGTAAAAATGCTTGCTAAATACAATAAACATCCTTTTAAATACTTGTTAAGTCCCATGAGAAAGAGATTAACAAAATTAATTGGAGGAAATTATTTTACAAAATGAAAAGCAAATAGAAATATGTATCTCTGTCTTCCCTTGGATGGTTCTTGAAGTTAGGATGTGTGGAAAATGTGTAGTGCCTAGCACAGCTCCTGTTTCTTAAACTTTAAGCATGATCGACTCAGCATGAGGGACACATTAGGTGCTAAGAAGGGATGGATGTCTGTGCCCTAATGAAGACTCATTCATGAGAGGACATTAAGCCAGGGCCAGATTTTTGCAAGATGTTTAATGTTACACTGAAAGGTTAAAGTGTTAGTGATTCAGTTGTGTCTAACTCTTTGTGACCCTATGGACTATAGTTCGTCAGGCTTCTCTGTCCATGGAATTCTCCAGGCAAGAATACTGGAGTGGGTAGCTAGTCCCTTCTCCAGGGGATCTTCCTGACCCAGGGATTGAACCTGGTCTCCTGCATTGCAGGCAGATTCTTTAAAACATTTGAAAGTTTTAGAGCAGGAGTTGTCTAAAGGAAAGAAAGCGATGGGTTTGGGAATATTACCCTGGTAACAAAGCATAGGATGGATGAGAAGCAGAAGACACTGAAAGATAAATAGCAGTCAGCATATATTATTGTATTACAGAAAGGGTTAGGTAGGGGCATATGGACTAGAAAGGAAGGGTAACATATGAGAGACTTAGTGGGACTGGGTGATCACAGGTGACTCAGGTTTGAGTCAGGGTGAATGGAGGGGGAGGTGAGTCAGCCTGTTGAGGGAGGAGGATGGGAGCTCAGTTTGTACTCCTGTATGGGAACATTTAAGTGGACTTCATCTCAGACATCATGAGCTATAATTGTCTAGTTAGAATAGGCAATGATTAAGGTTTTTATGCTTATGTAGTAGGTTCTCAGAACTACTGTTGTATCATCTAGAATGGTATATTTGAAGCAGGAAAATAGATTCTTTGAGTTAGATACTTACATAAAGAGTAGAAATTATTCAGAAACTGAATTTCCTATGTTCACTTGAGAAGGGTGAAAAGAAAATAGAGGGGAGAATTATTTAGAGGGTAAATGGAAATCCATGTCACAGAGCCAAAGAATAATAGATTTGAGGGTAGTTGTTGCTTCAGGTGCTGGGGCAAGGATTTAAATAGGAGTCTTAGATTTGACTTAAATTTGAGTCTTAGACTTGACTCCTATTTAGTAGGTAATTGTTGACTTCCAAGATTCTTTAGAGAAAGCAAACAGGGGTTTGTAGAGGATCTAAGATTGTAAAGGGTAAAGAGGGAATAATAGTTAGAAATTAGAGGCTTTGGTACAGATAGTTTATAACATTTGTCATTGGAATGAAAAAAAGGTAACAGGAAAAGGAGAAATGAGTGTGGTGAGGAGTTTTTCTTTACGACTAGGGAAAAGAGCCCTGCACATTCTTTGAGAGATGATGATGGTGTCAGAGGAATGATTGAAGACAGAAGATAGAGGGTCTTTTGGAGTTGGAGAAGTAAGGTCTGAGTCACACTGAGGTGCAGTGGTAGGGGGACACTAAGACCCCCGTTCCTCCTCTGGGACTAGAGAATGAGACAGTTGGTGTAGAGGAGACAAGGAGACAAGGAAAGGTAGTTGATGAGGGGAATCCCATTGCACTTTTGTGTGATATATTCAATTTTAAAGTAGAAAAACCTACAAAGGAAGTGAAAAATGCTTTATATTTTCCATAGAAAAATCCATAGTAGTTTTACTATGCTAAGCTTGCTTTGGTAGTGAAGTAAAAAACCTCAAAGTTGTTGAAACCTAATTGGAAAGTAATTTACTTCAAGCTCTTTTTATTAGTGTAATTAACTGGAAGACTAAATTAGAATTGAATTTTATTTATATCTCTCTTCACTTCTACTACAGGTTATATCTTGAGTGTTGTGCTACTAACCTTGCCCAGGCAGCATCTGGTTCAGCTTTATCTATATTTTTTGACGGCCCTGCTCCTCTATGCTGGACATCAAATCTCCAGGTAAGAAGGTTGACCCATTTTTGAAATGTATGCCTAAATTTAAAGCTTTCCTTTACCAGTAAAATACTTTTCATGAACACTGTTAGGAAGCTGAGGCTTTGATAGGTATCCCAAACATTTTTTTTTAATTGATACTTGTTTTCTAAATAAATATCTTACAGGATTAGTAGCTGGGGTTGTGTCTCAAATTTTATTTCTGCTTTTACAAATGGTCTTACTGTGAAATGGACCATAAGGGTATGTTTACAAAAATACCCATGAGCTTTTCTATATAACCTGAGAAAAGAAATTTCCAAAGACAGGTTGCAGGAACTATAGCAATTATGGATTTCATTGCTTTCATTATTTTAGGAAGTTACTTTATGATGCCTGAGAATCAGTGTAAGGTGCGACCTTGTATATAGTCGATGATTTCATGAGGTTATTTGTATAGGTCAGAACATCTGTTTGTCTTGGTTTGCTCGTCCTAAATTTGAAGACTGGTCTGCCAGAAGAATATGAGCTTCCAATCTTGAAACAATAATAATAAATTACAAGTGTACCAAAAGCCCATACCATAAATGTAGTGGAGTATAATAAATTTTGTGGGTGTGGGTATAATATTTCTTTTGTTTTGATTGAAATGTATAACAAAACGTACTCCCAGTTATAAGAAGAGTGGCACTTACTTTACATATATAACAGGATGTAATTTTCTAGAGGTTCGAAACATAGATTTTGGTGTAGGCTTGAAATTTAATCTTAGAAATAGCATTTTTATATTACTGGAATTGATTGGTTGACTTTTTAAAAAACCCTTTTTCCCCCATGATTATAAAATTACACTCATCACTGTAGGCAGTTTATTCAGAAAATTTAAAGGCGGTAGCAGTCACCTGAAATTATACCACCATGTGACAAACCTGTTAGAATTCTGTTATTTCCTTCCAGTTTTTAATAACTTCCAGTTTTCACCACTTCAGCAGATACAAAAGAGTGAAAATTAACAGTCACTGACTCTTGGTCCCTTTTGTTGAAGCAGGACCTCCATCTTCTTTATTTCATCTAGTTATGTCTCGAAGGCCCCAAAGTATTTCCCAGAAACTCAGTCTTCTCACCTCCTTCCCCTGTTCCTATCTGGTTGACTCCCTGCTCAAAGTGGTACTTGGAGTTGGGGAGGTCTGCTGCTATCCTTGCCCAGGGAATGTCCGTGGATGTCAGAATTTCAAAATATGGAGCTGCAAGAATGGTGGTGCATTTCTGTAATTGTCTCAGTGTTTCAGATCCAACTCTTCACTCTAAAGTGGAGACGCTGACTTTTCTGATTTTGTATCACATAAATATTGTCCCTGTGCACTTAGCCTCCTTCACAGGAACAACTTAAGCCTTTTCCCTTAGCATCTTTCTCCACTGAACCTAGACTAGGAGTCCAAGAGCCAGTATTAAACTCTCACAAGAGAGTCCTTCCCATTGCAGGACCACCAGCCCCAAACCCTGACAGAATTTATTCCCATGGTCTTACCTAGACACTTCTGAATCTCAGCTCAAGCTTAAGGTGAAGACACTTCCCTATCTTCATTTATACATTTTTAAAGAAAAATGATATGTATGGGGTATAATGCAGTAGTTAGAGTGTAGGCTCCTGAGTCACCACTTTAGTGTGTAAATAAGTTCCTGGGCACCTACGAATGCCATTGGGAAAAGTGGATGGGAATTAGATAGATTCAGATCCTGTGTTTCCTATTTACTGCTCTGAAACCTTAGTGTCATTTATCAGAAAGATACGTCTCAGTTTCTTCACCTGTAAAATGTTAATAGTATTTTAAGGAGCTGTTATAAGGATTTATTATGATTAAGCATGTTAAACTTTTAGCACAATTTCTGACATATTGTAAGGGCTCAGTAGATTTTAACTTATTCTATTATGTCTCGTTTTTATTATGCAGCAATGTTTTGTGAGCATTTTCCTGTGTTGTTAATCTTTACTTTTTTAAAATTTTTTAATTTTTCCTGTGTTGTTAATCTTTAAAAAATGCTTTTTTCATGGCAGAGTATTCCATGCTGTAGCTTTTTTTAGAGTTGATAGAATTTTGATGATTAAAGAAATCTCAAAGTTGAAGGCAGAGCTATTAAAATTAATTTTATTTGTTACTGTAATTCTGGGTGAAAAAGCAATGAACCTGCTCTTTTCCTTTATGGTTTTTTGGTTTTTGTGTGGTTCAGTGATGGCCGAAACCATGTAGCTGTATTTTCATCTGCAGTATCATCATCCAGGCTTTTTTAGAGAGGTAAAAATTTTATCATGTAGGGATAAACGGGACCCTGCAGTGTCAGACATAAAGAAAAGCCTTTTTCTAACCATTTTTCTTTAGCAATTTTGACTTACTACTTTTAGTTTATGGGAATATTTTTACCAGTATTTAAAGTTTATTTTCATTATCAGAAAGTTTGTATCTATTTTAAACAGTAAAAATAATTGTGATAAAATTTTACAGTGTACAAAAACATTTTCTTATTTTTTTATGTTATTTTGATCCTTACTATAATCCTTTGAGATTTATAGGTGAAAGAACTGAAACGTGCAAACAACTAGGAGCAGATGATCCCAGACTTTAACTTGAATCCAAGTTTTCTGATTTTTAGTTCAATTTTCAGGAGAGAGCATGGCTAATGGAAAGAAAATTAGTTTTAGAATTAGCAGGGTATGAAATAGTTTCCCTACTTAGGAAATATGTTACTTTGAAACTATAAAGTAAGACAGTGCCTATCTGATGGAGTTGGTTTTGATATTAAACTAAATTTCAAGTTGTGGCAAATTTTAGTGTTTCTCTTTTTAGTGTAATTTACACTATATGGTGCTATCTCAGAAAGGTTGGCAAAGATGTGTTAATTCTTCAATCATTAATAGAATGTCAACGTTTAATAAATATTTAGTCTTGGCCAATCTCATAGAATCTTAAGGCTGAAGTTTTTAGTTTTAAAAAGCTTAATAGTTCATATTTCATGTGGCAGCTTCATAAACAAGTATCTTTAAAGAAAACGACTTTATTAAGATATAATTCACATACCTACTTAAAGTATACAGCTCAGTGGTTTTGAATACATTCACAGAACTGTGTAAAGCATCACCACAATTGATTTTAGAACTTTTTCCTAACTCCAGAAAGAAGCTCTGTACCCATCAGCAGTCACTCCCAATTTCCTACCAGCCCTTCTCCACAGCCATAGGCACGGCAATCTGTTTTCTGTCTTTACTGGTTGGCTCATTCTGGACATTTCATGTACATTGAATTGTATAGTATGTGGTCCTTTATGCCTAACTTTCTGTTTTCAAGGCTCATCCATGCTGGAGCGTGTATCAGGACTTCATTTTTCTGTCCAAATCATATTTTGTTGTATGACATTTTGTTTATCCATTCATCCACTGATGGACATTTGAGTTGTTTCTGCCTTGTTGCCTGTTCGAATAACACTGTGAACATTCATGGTTTTGTGTGGACATACTTATAGGAGGGAGCGCTGCTTATACACTGGATTGGGATTGCTGGATCATATAATATGTTTAAACTTTTGAGGAACTCCTAGACTGCTTTCTAAAGTGGCTGCACTATTTCTACCAGCAGGGTATGAGGATTCCAGTTTCTCCACATACTTGCTAATACTTGTTGATCTCTGTCATTTTCAGTATAGACATCACAGTAAGTGTGGAGTGGGGTTTCATTGTGGTTTTGATTTGCATTTCACTGATGGCTAATGATGTTGGGCATGTTTAATATGTTCATTAACCCTTTGTGAATTTTCCTTGGAGAGATGTTTATTCAGGTTCTTTACCCATTATTTAATTGGTTGTCTTTTTAAAAAAAAATTGAGTTGTAGGAATTCTTTACGTATTCTAGATAGAAGTCCCTTATCACTTACATGATTTACAGATACTTTCCATATCACTCTAGTCTAGATATATCAAAGCAGAGTATGGTATGGTCCTGAAAAGGAAAGTCAATACTTGGATATTTTAAATAATTCATTTGATACTTCAAAAATTGGCTATAGAAAAAGACATTTGCAAATATTAATTCCTTAAACAGAAAATTTCATACTCTTGAAAAACTGGGTCTCTCTTTTCTTTAATTCATGTACAGGCATACCTTGTTTTGTTAGGCTTCCCTTTTTTGTGATTTGCAGATACTGCATTTTTTACAAATTGAAGGTTTGTGGCAACCTTGTATCAACCAAATCCATCCTGTCATGTTTTTAACAGGGCTTGCTCACTTCCTGTCCTGGTCACGTTTTGGAAATTTTTGCAATATTTCAAAGTTTTTTCATTATTATTGTATTTGTTATGGTGATCTGCAAACAGTGATCTTTGGTGTTACTATTGTCATTGTTTTTGGGGCATCACAAACTGCACCTATATAACATGGCAAACTTAACAAAGGCTGTGTGTGTACTAACTGCTCCACTGACTGGCTGTCCCACATCTCTCTCCTGCTCCTTGGGTCTCCTTATTCCCTGAGACACACTAATATTGAAATTAGACCAATTAATAACTGTACGATGGCCTCTTTAAGTGTTCAAGTGAAGGGTCATGTCTCTCGTTTTGAATCAAAAGCTAGAAATGATTTAACTTAATGAAGAAGGCATGTTGAAAGCTGAGATTGGCTGAGTGTTAGGCCACTTGTGCCAAATACTTAGCCCAGTTGTGAATATGATGGATAAGTTCTTGAAGGAAGTTAAAGTACTACTTCAGTGAACACAAGAATGATAAAGCTGAACAGCTTTATTGCTGATGTGGAGAAAGTTTTAGTGATCTGGATAGAAGATCAAACCAGCTACAACATTCCCTTAAACCAGGGCCAGAGCAAGGCCCTAATTCTTTTTAATTCCATGAAGGCTGAGAGAGGTGAGGAAGCTGCCTAAGAGAAGTTTGAAGCTAGCAGAGCTTTAAGGAAAGAAGCTGTCTTCATCACAAAAAAGTATAAGGTACAGCAGAGCATGTTGATGTAGAACCTGCAGCAAGTTATATAGATGATCTCGCTAAGATCATTAATGAAGGTGGCTACACTAAAGAACTGATGCTTTTGAACTGTGGTGTTAGAGAAGACTTGAGAGTCCTTTGGACAGCAAGGAGATCCAATCAGTCCATCCTAAAGGAAATCATTCCTGAATATTCATTGGAAGGACTGATGCTAAAGCTGAAACTCCAATACTTTGGCCACCTGATGGGAGGAAATTACTCATTTGAAAAGACCCCGATGCTGGGAATGATCGAAGGCAGGAGGAGAAGGGGACAACAGAGGATGAGATGGTTGGATGGCATCGCTGACTTAATGGACATGAGCTTGAGTAAACTCCGAGAGTTTGTAATGAACAGGGAAGCCTGATGTGCTGCAGTCCATGGGGTCACAAAGAGTCGGACATGACTAGCAACTGAACTGAACACTAAAGAACAGATTTTCAGTATAGACAAAACAGTGTTCTGTTGGCAGAAGATGGACTTTGTACCTAGAGAGGAGAAGTCAGTGCCAGGCTTCAAAGGACAGGCTGATTCTGTTTAGGGCTAATGCACCTGGTGACTTGTTGAAGCCAATGCTCTAACCATTATGAAAATCCTAAGACCTTAAGAATTATGCTAAGATCTACTCTACCTGTGTGCTTTAAATGGAACAAGAAAACCTGGATGACACCATAACTGTTTACAACATGGTTTTTTGAATATTTTAAGCTCACTGTTGAGACCTACTTCTCAGGAGAAATTATTTCTTTCAAAATATTACTGCCCAGTGACAATGCATTTGGTTGCCCAAGAGCTCTGTCAGATGTATAACAAATATGAATGTTTTCATGCCTGCTGATACAATATCATTTCTGCAACCCATAGATCAAGGAGTAATTTTGATTTTGATTTTCAAGTCTTATCATTTAAAAAATATATCTCATAAGGCTATAGCTGCTGTAGATAGTGAGTCCTCTGATGGATCTGGGCAAAGTCAGTTGAAAACCTTTTGGAAAGGATTCACCATTCTAGATACCATTAAGAACATCTGTGATTCATGGGAAGAAGTCAAAATAGCAGTACCAACAAGAGCTTGGAGGATGATTCTAACCCTCATGGATGAGTTTGAGGGGTTCAAGTGTGGTGGAAACAGCAAGAGAGCTAGAAGTGGAGCCTGAAGATGTGACTGAATTGCTGCAATATCACAACAGAAACTTTCTAACAGATGAGAAGCTGCTTCCTATGGATGAGCAAAGAAAGTGGTTTTTTGAGATAGAATCTACTGTTGGTGAAGATGCTGTGAAAAGTGTTGAAATGACAACAAAGGATTTAGAATATTATATCTTACATAAACTTAACTGATAAAGCTCTAACAGAGTTTGAAAGAATTGACTGTAATTTTGAAAGAAGTTCTACTATCAGTAAAATGCTTTCAAACAGCATTGCATGCTATGGAGAAATCAGGAAAGGAAGACTCACCCAGTGTGGCACACTTCTTTGTCATCTTAAGACTTTGCCAGTCACCCCAGCCTTGAGCAACCACCAATGTGACCAGTTAGCAGCTGTCAACGTTGACTCACAACCCTCTATCAGCAAGATTTCTTTTCTGGCCATGCAGTGTGTGTGTCCTGTTGAATCCTGGTTCTCTGCCAGGGATCCAGCCCATGCACCCTGCTGTGGAAGTGCAGAGTCTTAACTACTGGACTGCCAGGGAAGTCCCAGCAAAAAGATTATGCCTTTTTAAAGGCTCATATGATGGTAAGCATTTTTTAAATTAAAATATGCACATATATTTTAGACATAAGGCTATTGCACTCTTAGACTACAGTGTAGTGTAACATAACTTTTATATGCACCAAGAAACCCCAAAATTCATGATTCACTTTGTTGCGGTATCCACTTTATTGTGGTGGTCTGGAACGGAATGCACAGTATCTACAAGGTATACCTTTAATTCACACAATGAAGCTGATTCTTCTTAAGTGTTTAGTCTATGTCTATAAAATGCTTATAACCTGTTTAATAGTGATTACATGTGGAATCTAAAAAATTGTACAAATAAACTTATTTGCAAAGGAAATATAGTCACAGATGTAGAAAACCAACATGATTACCAAGGGGGGAAGGTGTGTGTGGGATAGAATTGGGAGATTGGGACTCGCATATGTACACTACTTTATATAAAATGGATAATTTATGAAAACCTACTGAATAGCCCAGGGAATGCTGCTCAGTGCTCTGTGGTTACCTAAATGGGAAGGGACTCTGAGAGTGTGTATGTGTATATGTGTATAACTCATTCACTTTGCTGTAGAGCAGAAACTAACATAACATTGTAAAATAACTACATTCTAATAAAAATTAATAAAAGGCAAAATGGATATAACTTTCACTTCAGAAAAATTAAACTTTAGAAAATCCCATGGCTCAGTTAGTATAAAATTTAATATTACTATTCAAATTGAACTCATTAGAATTTGATAAATGTCAGGTTCTTTAATTCTTAAAATTCTAAGCTATGCTTTTCATTTTGAGTGGTCTAAGGCAGGGGTCCCCAACTTCCCGGCTATGGACCAGTACCTCCTGTCAGATCAGCAGCAGTGTTAGATTAGAAATACAGTGCACAGTAGGTGTAATGTGCTTGAATCATGCTGAAATCATCACCCTAATCCTCGTCCGTGGAAAAATTGTCTGCCATGAAATCAGTCCCTGGTGTCAAAAAGGTTGGGGACCGCTGTTCTAAGGAATATATTTTCCAGTACCAATCCTACTTTAAAATTGAGACTCTCCAGCACTACTGTGGAAAAAAGAGAAACTTTCCAAACTGATATGACGATTCCTGTGAGGATGTTTTGATGGTTAACCTCCAGAGTTAAGTGTTTTTCTCTAAAGCTTTTAAACTTCATTATTTTTAAATTCTTTGTTTTATTGTTAGGTTTATGAACCAGTGCATCAGTTTTGTATGTGTATGACTTTAAGAGCCTGTTGGATTCAAACAATAAAAGTTCACTCTCTTTCATCCTTGTGTTCAGTGTGTAACTGATTTCAAATGTAAAACTTTCCCAGAAGTTACTTATATGTCTCATACAGATAACTGGCCCTCCATTTTAGGAAATCTTGTGTCATTCAAAGCTTCAGATGAGGGTTTCTTTGTATTGGAACTGTTAGCAAGTTGAGCTGGGTTATTTGTTGTGAGGCAGTCGTGTGCATTACAGGATGTTATCAATACTGTGTCTCTGCTCACAGATTGCAGAGCACCCCTTCCCCACAATTGTAAAACCAGAAACTATCCATAATTGCCAAATGTTATGACCTGGGGAATAAAATTTTTCCAGCTGACAACTACTGCTGTTAGATAACGGAACTGAAAAGTGAAGTTTTTCACTATATATTTAACTTTTAATTTTGAAAAGAACAAAATTGACCCATTTCAATGTGTGATATGTTTTCTTCTTTTGGACATTATCAGACCCAGACACTAAATATTTAGCATGTAGTCAGAAGCTGAAGAAAAAAGCAGGGGGTGGCCTTGTAGCAGACACGATTTAAATACTAAAGCCCTGGGGAAATGAGCTCTTAAATTGCCATTCAGTGCTTAGGGTGTGATAGGTACTCAGATTTTGAACATCTCAGGGTAATTCCTTGGCCATCCAGTGATTAAGTGAGCAGTGTGTTTTGTTTGCACACATTGCGAAAGATAACTTGGAGGGCTCAGCTTTATTCCGTGTACAAATAGATTAGGTTTCTTTGGAATTAATATAGTTTGGAAGCTGTAAGTGGCCAGAATGTACAGATTGTTCTCGGTTGTCCAGCGACCCAGCCAGGTTGCTTAAGAGACTTAGAAAGAAAGGTCTTTGATCTGCTGATGAATTGATAAGCTCCTGGGTTTTGTTGTTATTATTTGTTTTTTATAACAAATAATTTTTTATGCTTCTGTTTATAGCAGAAACTTTTCCAGTTGTAAGCCATCCTTGGGGTTCTTGGTATACATCTTACACATTCCTTGTTCCCCAAAGCAGTTGTAACCATAAGAAAGAAGGCTACCAAGGGGAATGTAGAGAAGTGAGTTTTCAAACTGTTCAGTATATTGGTGCTCTGTGTTAATTGTCAGCATTGCATAAGTTGTATAAGTGAAAAAAGTTGTTTAAGGAGGGGAAGATATTATTCAGTTACAAGTAGAAAACAGTACTTCTTGCTTCTGACCAACTTAATACATTGTACTCCTTAAATGTTTAAATTGGAAAATTCTAATTCTACTTCTGAACTTCTCCTTTGATTCAGTCTTAAATTTTTAGGTATAAAATTCTGTTAAAAATCTGAATTTCATGACTCTTGCCTCAGACTAAATTTTGGCCTAAAATGATTCATGGAATTTTGGAGAATTCCTTCTCTGAATCCTTCTTCTTTAGGCTTACCGTTGTGTTTTTTAATGTTGTAAGTGACCCACTCTGTTGAGACTCGGTAATAACCAAGAGTTTTCATTGCCAGCATGAGATGTCCTGAAGTTGTATATAACTTAGATGTAGAGATCTTTATAAATGTTTTGTTTTTTTATTTTTATTTCTTCTTCTAGTTTTTCTGTAGTAATATGTTTGGGAGACAGTGCCCAGATTCTTCTCTCAGAAGAGACAGCTCAGTAGTGGCTGCTTGGCAAGACCAGTTTAGTCCCCACCAAAGTCACGGCCCTGGCTCTGGCAAGCCAAGTTCAGCTGGCCCCAAGAGGGACTATGGGCTTTCTGGTCCTGGCTGTCTTCATTGAAGTGGGGCTTATTGATGAGTCAGCCAAACAGAGAGATTCTGAAGGCTGTCTTTGAGAGAGGTGGGCTGAGCAAAGGAGAGAGGGTCTAAGGTTCCTACGGAAGATGTTAATTTCTGGGGTAGGACAATTGCTCCCCTGACAGGTCCAGCAGTCCTTGAGGGAGATTGAAGCATTGAGCAAGCTTTTCAAGAGGGTAAAGTGGAAGAGCTAGTAGGGAGGAAACTGTTTAACATCAGGGTGTTGTCATTGTGGCCTAAAAGTGGTGATTATTCTGAAATATAGACATCCCTTGTAGTGCTTCCCTGGTGGCTCAGCGGTAGAGAACTCGCCTGCCAATGCAGGAGGCACAGATTCGATCCCTGGGTTGGGAAGATCCCCTGAAGAAGGATATGGCAACCCACTTCAGTTTTGTTGCCTGGGAAATCCCGTGGACAGAGGAGCCTGGTGGGCTCCAGTCCATGGGGTCACAAAAGAGTCAGACACAGTTTAGTGACTGAGCACAAGCTTGAGACGTTCCCTGGGGTCCTGTAATCTCAACAGATCACAGAGTAGTGAAACATGGAAAAAGAGAAAGAACCAAAAAGAAAATCATAAAAAGAATTAGAAACTTGAGAGGAGACTTAAAAAACCCCAAATCAACCAAAGGAATATAGAGTAGGTTAAAAGAAAAGGAAACTGTTGCATTAAACCCGTTATAATAACCTTATGAAATAGAATGAGAGATGAAAAGCAAGCTAAATAGAAGTATAAATCTAGAAGTGAAGATAATAAAAGATAATTTTGAAATAAACAGGGCTATGAATATAAAAATTAAATTTTAAAAAACCATGACAACATTCTATATTTTTTTCTTCCAGTGTTTGTCACAATTGTAATTAAATAATTGTTAGGATAAATGTTTAATGTATATCTTCTTCCCTGGCTTGTGAGCTTCATCCTCACAACAACTGTGTTTTTCTTGTCTACTGCAGCATTTTCAAGGCCTACCAGTGTGCTAACAGCACAGGTATAGAGCAAATTCCTTTTGAGTTAAAATAAAAAAGTGTAAAAAATGTTAATTTGCCTTAGAAGTTTTGTTATGTGAAATTAGAATTTTGGATAAGGGACTAAGGAAAAACAAAGAGACTTTTAAAAAGAGGATAAACTGAAGTAGGCTTGGAAATGATACAAAAACAATTAGCAAATGTCTCAGCAGTAAGAAATTCTTGATAATGTTGAGTTTGCTGAGTTTTATTATGAAACACCAATAATATGGTGACAAAAGCAAACGTGGGAGAAAACATGATAGGGAATCCAACTCTGCCGTCTCCT
Organism: Cervus elaphus; assembly: GCF_910594005.1. NCBI lineage: Eukaryota > Metazoa > Chordata > Mammalia > Artiodactyla > Cervidae > Cervus > Cervus elaphus. The sequence continues at coordinate 71,503,430 of NC_057823.1, read as the reverse complement.
TCCCTCGCCAGGAGAGAGCTCCTGGGACTGAGGTCCTCTTGGGCGATCTTGTGGTTTTTCTCCTGCTTGCAGTTGCTGCTCCCACAGGCTCCCCTTTTTTGTAGAGGTGAAATTCATGTAACAGATTTAACCTTTTAAAGTGAACAGTTTAGTGGCATATAGTGCGATCCTAATGTTGTGCAACTGTCACCATGATCTAATTGCAAAACATTTCGTCCCCCTAGAATAAAACCTGCAACTCTTGAGTACTGTTTTCCATTCCCCCTCCCCACTTCCCCTCCATCAGACACCAGTCTGCTTTCTCTTTATGGATTGTCACTGGTTCTTTTTTTAAACTGGATCTATTTGAGAGAGATGTGCTTTGGCCAAAAAGAAATTACTTGACTTTAAAGGCCTAGATCCTACTGGGACTCAAAAGTTGTGTGCTGCGTGCTAAGTCACTTGAGTCATGTCCGACTCTGCGGCCCTATGGACTGTAGCCCACCAGGCTCCTCTGTCCATGGGATTCTCCAGGCAAGAATACTGGAGTGGGTTGCCATGCCTTCCTCCAGGGGATCTTCCTGACCCAGAGATCGAACCCATGTCTGTTATATCTCCTTTTATGGTAGGCACATTCTTTACCACTAGCGCCACCATTGGGACTCAAAGTTAGATCTCTTTTAAATATAAATTTATTTCTTTTAATAGCATTTTCAAAGACTTCATAAATGTAAATGGTACTTATATGTATATTTTATTTAAAACTTATGAATTAACTTATCATTCTTTAGCTTTCTATCCTAAAACTATGTTAAAAATACTAATTACATTGATCTCATGATCAGATATTTATATGTAATTTGCACGTGTAGCATTTGTGTCTCTCTACATTAAAACAGGGCTTCAACCACTGACCTTCTGGGGTGGGCAGTTCTTTGTTGTGGGGGCTGTCTTGTGTGCTGTGGGATGTTTTGGAGGCATCTTGACTTAGGGTCCCGGAGCACTCCTCCTCCCTTTGAAGCTGTGACAACTAAAAATGTTTTCAGACATTGCAGAATATCCCCTCGGGGCAAACTCACACCTGGTTGACAACCGCTACATTAGAAGCATGCCTCTTGAGGATTTGGTTTTCTCTGTCAGTAGAAAGACTTTTAATACATTACTTGTTAGAAATAATCCTCAAAGAGTGAAAGAGGAGAATTGCTAAATTACCCAAGAAGCCTAGTCATTCATAGATTTTTATAATTGTTCCCAAAACTGCTTTAAAATTTTTATTTTAGTTTTTAGTTTTGATTTTTGGCAGTACTAGCTTGCTGATTATGTAAGGATCATTTCTTGGTTAGCTGTGTTATGCTAAAGGAATTCCACTTGATTGCCTAATAGGAAGTAATTTCATGGAAAAAGTAAATACAGCCATGTGAGTTTTCCAGAAATACTTGAAGCATTTAACCTGTTGTAAAGTACAGTGAATAAAGTATTCAGCAATTGGAGGAAAGGAGAGTTTTTTAACACAAAATTTCCTACTTTGATGTCAGAAGAATTTAAGACAACCATGTTCTATTACTACTGAACTTAACTGATAATAAATTCTTCCTTTCTGCCTCTACCCTAAAAGTTCTGTTTTCTCAGAGTGTAAAGTCTCTTTGACCACTAATTAAATCTTATTAATTCTCAGTGATCAATGTTAAATGAATTATGTTTTATAAGAAATAATTTGATTTGATTTAAAATTTATCTCAAATTTATAGCCTAGTTAAATATTATAATTCTAATTATAAATTTCCTGTAAACTTGAAAATGACATCTTTTAAGGATTGTTGTGCTGCAAGCCAGTTTTCTAACTAGTTTGTGTTTTTACCTATAACTAACTAAGTATAACTGGAGAAAAAACTTTGGGGAAAATGAGATAGGAGGGATAATGGAAGCTAATGAAAAAAGGGGAAATTAATGTAATAGTGTTACTTGTTATCAGTTAAGTAGTAGGGTTGAGAGGTGGCATCTCAATTGGCTTTTTCCTGGGCATAAATTATTTAATGAGACCATGGGAAGAAAGAGAATCCAACAAAGTGGAGTTTTGGCTGCTTCTCTGCAAGTAAAATTCAGTTTCAGTGAATTCTGTTTTCATCACGTGGGCGAAGGAGATGAAGGTCATCCCTCTGTAATTTTTTGTACCTAAAATTTTCCTTTGTATAGATGTGAAGTGTTATTAACATAATATATTATTTATAAAAATACTGTGCTTTAGCTGCTGCTCTCTCCTGTATGTGCTTAGAATGTATCTAATACATTCTTATCATTTTACTTATTTAGGGACTATGTTAGAAGTGAACTGGAGTCCGCCTATGAAGGACCAATGTATTTAGAACCTCTCTCCATGAATCGATTTACCACAGCCTTAATAGGTAAGTATTATAAAAGAATCAAAAGTGTAGGTAGGAACCAACCAAGTATTAATTACTGTCTTATAAAATTAGTTTATACTTAATACGAAAAGGTTGGAAAACTTGAAGTTATTCTTGATGACTCTTTCAAAACAGTTATTGTTAAATGCTACATTTTCTTATTAGTCTTTTTCTCTCTAAATAAGGTATTTCTTATTTTACATGTTTATAATTATATATAGCCTGTAGTTACTTGTATTTTTTAAGGATAATTTAAGTGTTTGGGAAGGTTAGTTTTTAAATAAAGCTAATAATTACTTTGTAAGATTAAAATAAAATATATAATGTCTTAATATTGGTTACTGTTGTTGAAAGCCATTATCCTCTAGCCTACAATAAATTACCAGAAACATCAAGAACTTGAGATGTGACTGAAACATTCAAATAGCAGAATGTTTATAATAGAATGATTGCGTAGGACCCCAGAACAGCATAGATGCAGCCCAAAGTGAAGTACCAGATCTTACCATTCCAAAATTGCAAAAAGAAAGTGAGAGGAATCTTGTATGTGTTTGTTAAACTCACCCATGTAGAAGGTGTTAAGAGGTTTAATGTTGGAATTTGTAGGAGAATTTCTTTGTAGATAGCTGTTTTCTCTGAAATACCTTCCCAGCCCTTCTCATGTAGACAATTCAGTGGGAGACCATTTGGAGACTCAAGTTTTTTTGTGTGTGTGTCTTAGGAGGGATCCTGCAGACTGGTGTCTTACCTGGGTGTGCAAAATCTAAAGCTGCACCATCCAAAACAAGCCACAAGTGCCTTATGAGCCCTTGAAATGTGACTAGTCCAAATCAAACTTAGTGCAAAAAGGATGCAAAATGTCTTGTTCATTTTTTGGTATAGATTGAATGTCTATATGATAATATTTAGGATTGTTGTTATTGTTCAGTCACTAAGTCGTGTCAGACTCTTTTGCAACCCTGTGAACTGTAGCCTACCAGGCTACTCTGTCCATGGAATTCTCCAGGCAAGAATACTGGAGTGGGTTGCATTTCTTCTCCAGGGAATTTTCCCAATCCAGGGATCGAACCTGAGTCTCCTGCACTGCAGGTTGATTCTTCACCACTGAGCCACCAGGGAAGCCCTAATATTTGTGATGCATTAGGTTAAATAAAATATATTGTTAATTTTACCTGTTTTTAAATTCATAAAGTGATGCTGCTGCTGCTGCTGCTAAGTCGCTTCAGTCATGTTTGACTCTGTGCAACCCCATAGATGGCAGTCCACCAAGCTCCCCCATCCCTGGGAGTCTCCAGGCAAGAACACTGGAGTGGGTTACCATTTCCTTCTCCAATAAAATGATGCTACCAGAATATTAAACATTACATGTATGGCTCATATTATAATTCTAATCTGATACAAAGGCCACTAGTGGGCTGGCTGGCTATTGAGTTTCTGACTGTGGAGTGAAAATGTCTTATGAGGTTTTCCTGTATCATCTAATCTCTGCAGGCAAAGAATGTTAGTTTCCTGTGGACTAGATGAGGGTCCCAAGAGTCAATGGAGTTTTCTTAGGTCCTTCCAAGAGGGCCCTTAAAAAGATGAGAAGACTTCAACAGGCATTGTACTTCCAGATTCCCGGGAGCTAAGGAAAGAACCAAAAGCAGCCAGAGGAGGGTATATAACAAGCATGAAAGATCATGCAGATTAGAAAATCCATGATAATGGGAACAATCAGGAAAACACTTAAAAATGCCCATGAGAAAGGAGATCCATTTCAAACATCTCAACTTCAGAGAGTGCCAGTACCGTAGCATTGTAAGCAAATAGCCCAGGAAGGGTGTTACACTTCTCTCCCTGTCCTTTCCTGCCTGCCTCAGCTGTGGGCAAGTCAGGAAGAATGCCACTGTGCTGGCAGAGAAGGAGGAAGAAGCTTGCCATAAGCTCTCTACTCCCTCTCAGAATTGCTGGTTTTCTGTGACCCCAAAGGCGGCCTCTTGCCCACAGTAGTAGATGTAATGGTCATCTGAATTTAAATTCACACATTCCTGTTCTTTTTAGTTCACTGATTCCTAAAATGTTGATTTTCCCTTTTGACATCACCTGTTTGACCAAGTCTAATTTACCTTGATTCTTGGACCAAATAGTCCAGGTTCCTATCCAGTATTCTTTACAGCATCGGACTTGACTTTCACAACCAGACACATTCACAACTTAGCATCATTTCTGCTTTGGCCCAGCCTCTTCATTCTTTCTGGAGCTATTTCTCTGCTCTTCTGCAGTAGCATATTGGACACTTACAGACCTAAGGGACTCATCTTCCAGTTATATCTTTTTGCCTTTTCATACTGTTCATGGGGTTCTTGAGGCAAGAATACTGAAGTGGTTTGCCATTCCCTTCTCCAGTAGACCATGTTTTGTCAGAGCTTTCCACCATGACTCTTTTTCTTGGGTGGCCCTGCATGGTGGGCTCATAGCTTCATTGAGTTACATAGGTCTGGTTCCATCATTTCATGGCAAACAGAAGGGGAAAAAGTGGAAGCAGTGGTAGATTTCATTTTCTTGGGCTCCAAAATTACTGTGGTTGGTGACTTCAGCCATGAAATTAAAAGATACTTTCTTCTTGGAAAAAAAGCTGTGACAAACCTAGATAGCCTATTAAAAAGCAGAGACATCACTTTGCCGACAAAGGTCCGTCTAGTCAAAGCTATAGTTTTTCCAGTAGTCATGTATGGATGTGAGAGTTGAACGATAAAGAAGCTTGAGCACTGAAGAATTGATGCTTTGGAACTGTGATGCTGGAGAAGACACTCGAGAGTTGCTTGGACAGCAAAGAGATCAAAGCAATCCTGAACGAAATCAACCCTGAATATTCACTGGAAGGACTGATGCTGAAACTGAAGCTCCAATACTTTGGCCACATGATGTGAAGAGCAGACTCACTGGAAAAGACCCTGATGCTGGGAAGGATTGAGGACGAGGAGAAGGGGGCGACAGAGAATGAGATGGTTGGATGACATCATCAACACAATGGATATGAGTTTCAGCAAATTCTAGGAGATAGTGAAGCTCAGGGAAGCCAGGCCTGCTGCAGTCCACGGGGTCACACAGAGTTGGACACCCTGAGCAACTGAACAACAACAGTGGGGGCCTCAGCTGGAGTCAAGGCAAACCTTCAACTCTAAGGCAGCGCTTTGTTTAAGTCGACTGAGATTAGATTAGATCAGATTGTGCAAACTGTACTAGTTTAGAAAAGTTATGAAACTTGCCTTATAGGGGCAGGAGAACACTCAGCTTCAACGAGTGGCTTTTTAGGAGAGCAGAACACAAAAATAATGTTGCTTTATGACCATATCCCGTGGCTGTATTCAATAGTGGTAACATCCAAATATTACCACATATTCAATAGTGGTAATATTTTCATCCAAGTATGAAAATATTTGCCTGATTCGAAAATTCAAAGTGTTTTCTTTGGTTCTATGATGGATATGATTTAGTGTAAATCTGTATATTTCCCTAAATTTTTCCCATCAGTGCTTATGATAGTGTGTTCACCCAGCCAAGATTCAATTAACTGCAAATCCATAAATTATTAAGTAGCATTTTTTTCTTTAGACTTTGATTTTAAAGTAGCTTTCTACTCCTTTTCTTCCATTTCACTAATAAACTTTTAATGAAAAACTAAGTAATATGAATATGCCATTCTTTCTTAGGGTTATGGACTTCTTGGAGATAGTTCTTAAGGAATCCTGAAATCCAGAGTACATTGTGATTTTGTTTTCTTCAGAGTTGTCAGCTGGAATAGGCATATCAAGTTGAACAACTTCCTATTCTTCTGGAGCTATCGGAAAGATTTCCATTAACAGTATGACTCCTTTCTTCTTTCACCTAAGTAAGAGAAGTGGTCTTCCCTTCAAGAGAATCATAGCATATGAGTCATACTCTTCTGTCAAAGAGGATAAATGAAGCCTCTAACTTCAGAGCTGAGAACTGAATGTGCTGGCCTAGACTTGTGGGAACTTTCAGAGCTTAGAGGAAGTTTGCATCATGCGGAACAAGGAACTTTAAATATCATAGCTATGAGTACAGTGAAAGTAAGACATGCCAAAATGAAAATTCATAAGTATTCCTAGTATTAAAGCACTTTCTCTTAAGTATTTTTTCAGAGTTTCAGCTAATTTTTTAATCAAAGAAATATACTTACTTTTAAAAGTCAAGAAATGAGCACAATTTTAAAAAATTATTGGGGATGATACCACAATATTATGATGAAAATCTACTCTTTCCTGTACTACCCCTCTCCTGTCAGGCATCGTTCCCCAGCGCTTCTCTCCTTTCAGCTCATAATTTCTTCCCTGCTGTTTTCTCTTTTGTGCCTTTCTGGAAATCCTTTTAATTGGATAAGCTTTCTTCCACATTGAACCCCTAACTTTCTTACTGTTCTATTTTCCTTTTTCTCTCTCTCTTTGTTGTTTGTTTTACTTTCTGAGGTTTCCCAACTTTTTTTTGTCATATATTTTTTTAATATTCTGTAGTTTGTTTTCTTTCTATTGGGACAGTCTTTTTAATTTCTTAGATTATTTACTTTGAAGCTTTCTTTTGCTCCTTGCATTCTTTCCATTTTCTCTGAGATTCTTTTTGTCTTTGTTTTGGTCTTGCCTTATATGGGACAGCAGTAGTTCTTAAGCCTGAATTAGAATCACCTGATTATTACGAAACATCCTCCTGTTGTCATTTGTATTAAAGTGAATTATTAAGTTGCCAGTTGTAATCTCTTTAAGGCATACCAACTGGTGTTTTTCACAGTTGGTGTTCAGGTGGGACTGACCCTTATTGGGGGGACCTATATGTAAGTGTGCATATTTGTAGTCTTTTCCCTGGACTTGGGTCAGTTTCCCGAAGAAGAATCTATCTCCTGTAGGGGGGACTGGTGCCAGCGACAAGAGCTGAATGGCGGCAAGCGTGGCAGCAGTGTTTGGAGACCTAGAGAGCTGTCATCTGTGTGGACGCAGACTTCTAATCTGTCTTCATTTGGGCACTGCACCTCAGCTCGGCCTGGGGGCAGTGTCCAGGAACCTGTTCTGCCTTTTCAAAGAGCAAACTTCAGTCTTCCTGGGGTGGGGAAGGACTAGTGGCCTAATCATTGTTTTCTATCCCTTAAAATTGTGTTGACTTATTAAGTGGCCTCTCTTCTCAGTTTTTTTCATTGTTATGGGTTTTTTCTTTTTTCATACCTTTATGAATGTTTTTCTTGTGATTTGAGTATCAGTTTTTTAAAGACTAAAATTAATACTTTGTGGGAGAAAATACCACGTATGTTACATACAGTATAGTAGATTGTTAAGAAATTTTCAGCTTTGTATAAAAATGGTTGCCACTTTTGTATTCTTCTAACAATAATATGAATAGAACACAAATTAAAATATAAAAATGTTGATTTGAAATCAACATATTCCAGCAAAAAATTTAAAAATGGAATAAAGGATTAGTAAGGACTTCACTGGTGGTCCAGTGGTTAAGATTCTGTGCTTCCAGTGCAGGGGGTGTGGGTTCAATCCCTGCTCAGGGAAGTACCTCATGCTCTGCAGTGTGCCCCCCCCCCCCCGCCTTCAAAAAAGCATGAATAAGATTATAAAAAATATATATTTTGTTTTGCTTTTCATTGGCAAGAAGGAAGAGAATTTGACTAATTCTTAATTTGGAAGAAAACGTGTTCAAGAGTTTCTGAGAAATTCTGAGAGGAGTCAATGAAATGGAATAGTGTGTACTGTCATCAGAGATCACTGGAAAAAAAAAAAAATAGCAAGTTCCAACACAGACACAAATACACTGATGATTTTGCAGTATACCAAAATGGCATTTCAAATTAATGAGAAAAGAATTGGTTGATTCCAGTAGCTAGTTTTGAGACAGCTAACTACACATCTGAAAAAGCAAACTTAGAGCTTTGCTTTTTATCTTTTTGTAAAACAATTGCCAAATATATTAATTTTTTAATTAAAAAAAGAAAAAATAGGTGGTTACTTGTATAACCTTGAGTAGGGGGAGCCATGTAATTAACCATGGCACCAAAAGTAGAAACCATTAAAAAGGTGGATAGATTTGACTCTTTATAATAAAAACTTTTATATTATAAGAGAAAAAAGTTACTAATATATTCCAATGACAGGGAAAATACAATTATATGATAAAGGAGGTTAATATTTTGTTTAAACAATAGAAGTAAGTCTACATATCCGAGTAGAATAAGCAAAGAGTGTGAACAAACATTTTGTCAAAAATTGCAATTGCTTTTATATACTTACTGGTAATGTTCAGTGCTACTGGTGATGGACAAAAGACAAATTTAAAAAAATATTAGGAAATATTTCTGCCCTTCCTTTTCTTAAATTATTTCCACTGTTGGCAGATAGGTGGAAAAAGGGGCGCCCTGTACACTGGGTGTTTTGTTTCTGTAGAGCAGTTGACATATGTTTCAAAAGCTTTAAACAAATGTTTCCTCTGACTCAGTAATCCTGCTTATAGGAATTTAGGCTAGAAAACATTAGGAAATGTCCTCCAAGTAGTTTATACAAGGATGTCATAAATGTACAAGCTTATTCATAACAAAGCATTTTATAATTGTAAAATATTTGAAGGTAGTCAAGTGCTAATATTGTCATATGTGTTCAGTTTTTTTAACTAAAAAAAAAAGCCCATATATATTTATGTATACACACACATACATATATTTATTAGTATATTTATTAGTTAGGTATATGTATAATATGTTTTAAATGAAAAAAGCTGATTATATGTACATTATAATCTTTATATAAAACATTTGTGTAAAAAAAAAAACATTTGTGTATAATCATGCATAGAATAAACTGAAAAGGTAATAAGTAATATGGCTAGCTCTTTTTGAGCACTGCCTAGCTTTCAGATAAAATACTACAGCTTTGCATGCAGTGTTTTATGTAATAAACCCAAGACCTTAACAGTCCTAACTTGGGTGACAGGATTGTAGGAGATGGATTGTTTTTTTCCTTTTTACTTCTCTGTACTTCCTAACTTTCTATAATCATACACAATCCTCTGTAAGAATTTGTTGTTTAAACTTTTTGAGTTTCAATTTTTCATTATTGAGCCATACGGGAAGGCTTGCATGGTCCTATAAAAGCAGTTAAAGATTGAAAACCTCAGAATAAGTCTTGTCACAGCATGATTTTAGACAAGTTATTGTATCTCTTGGGTTTTATCCTTTCACCTCTAGACTAGAACAGTTAAATATTGAGGGCCTTTGTAAAAGGTGCTAAATGTATTTAGTTGTAACTGAATTATTGTAATATCTAGAAATTTTAAAACATTTCCATATTATATATGCCATCTGGAGTGGGATACAGACCAGTGGATATTTGTGCTGCTTTTCTCAGATCAGCCCTGGGGAATTGGTGCTCAAAATTCACAGGATATGTGAACATTTAATTATGGTCAAGTGAAGTTAAAATTTGATTTAAAATATTATCTAAGAGCTCCTAATTAGACTCCTTCAAAAGCTGTGTCATCATTATTATCGACAGTGTTTTTATTTTGTGGATACCAAATCTAAAATGCCTTCTAATCCCTCATTTTAGGTCAGCTGGTGGTGTGTACGTTATGCTCCTGTGTCATGAAAACGAAGCAGATTTGGCTCTTTTCAGCTCACATGCTTCCTCTGCTAGCACGCCTCTGCCTTGTTCCTCTGGAGACAATTGTTATCATCAACAAATTTGCTATGATTTTTACTGGTCTGGAAGTTCTCTATTTTCTTGGGTCTAACCTTCTAGTACCTTATAATCTTGCCAAGTCTGCATACAGAGAGTTGGTTCAGGTAAGACTGTAGATAAAATTCTACATAAATATTAAGTATATTAAAGATTTAGTTCACTTGTATTTCACAGTCATGGTTGTGGTAACATTATGTTTGACACTTGGAAAATAGTAACTATTTTCAACATAATTAGGAGCATCTGAGATTCCTAAGTTCTGTTGAGAAGCAGTAAAGTGAAGTAAGTTCATCTGGATGCAGTCAGTCTGAGTTTTCACTCTGCTGCTGCTGTTAACTAGCTGTGTAACCTAGGGTTAATCACTTACGTTCACTTATCTGAGAGATAGAACTAAAATAACTGTTGTAGCTAGCATGCAGGGTAGCCATTAGATTTGAATGAGTTCAGTGCCAGGCAGATGACGTTTGGTGGTAACTGCTATAACAAAGACAAGAGTGATAGAGAATTGAATATGTAGAGGTCAGTTCCTGGTTTTTTTCCTGATATAGTCCTGCTGTGACTAACGTATTTTCCTTACGTTTATTTATTTAAACCAAGACATTAAGTAATTCTGGGCCGTGATATGACAGATTTCATTTAGATGTGGTGCTTGGACTGATTTTGCCAACATAACGTGCTTCTGTCTCTCCTACTTTTTTCAGTCTTTGCTCTCAGACAGATTATTTCCAGTCACAAGCAGTTGGTATTCAGGAAAGAAATAGTTGTATTTAATTTAATCAGTAAGTTTCAGTATATAGAATAGCTCTTAAAATTGACATTGGTATGAAGGGAGTATTAAAATGGGTATTCTCTTCTGCCTCTTTACTATGTACATGACCTTAAGATACAGGAAGCTTTCAGACTAACCATACTGATACTGCTAAGTGAGTCCTGTCCTTATTGTTGTGGCCCCAAAGGCAGGTTTCCCAGGAAAATTCTGTGAGCTCTTGACCTTAGCCTGATTCTCCTGATTTCTTCATCTTCCATAATGATCAGCTTGAGCAACTTTTCCTGAAAGTAGATCTTCCAAAGAAGATAAAAATCATTTTTTTTTCCACAGTCTCATTAAAGAGGTTCTTCATGGGGAAGGTTTGTTGTATTCAGAGTGAAAGATAACACATTTATGTATTTTTTATTTGAATTCAATCTTGTGGTACTACCCTAGTTTGTAAGGAGCAGTAGATATTCAGTAAATATTGCTTGGATACTCATTGTTTATTTAATTACCCTAAGGACAAAGCCTGTTTTACAGTGTCATGTTTACCTTCTTGTTTGTCATAAGGTTCATGTATCACTAAGCGTCATAGTTGGAAATAAAATACAGGTTATGAAATTCATGACCTAGAAAGAATTGGATAGGCAAGAAATAGAAACTGTCAGATAATTTAGTGGTCTTTTCCTTGAATGGAAAGGAGAAAAAGTACTGTGCCTCTCAGTAATCAGTTTGCTGCAAATAAATAATTTTGCAGCAAGCTAGACACTTTGTTTACTTTCATTATCTTCCAAGTGAGGAAAAATAGGGGTTACTCTTGATTCAGTTTTAGAAAAAGCGTTTGATTTACAGATGAAAAAGTTTAGAATAATCTGCAAGTCAGTATATTTTCATTTAAGGTCTTTATAGTTATTGAAACATTCTGGAATCACATTGAGCCTTCTAGCAAGACTGTTGGCTACTTAGGTTGGAGTTTGTAATCTACCTGGCAGAACTCTGTTGTGTTACCAGGATCTGGTCCCCGTCTTGGTAACTCCAGAAACTTGGTAATCATCTGTACTCTTAGGCTGAATCAGGTTATGAGAATTCCTTCTTATCAATCTCATATGAGATTGTTTTATAAACTAGATAGCTAATTTATTAACTTACGGTAACTTAGTAAACTTTTTTTAGGTATACCTTTTTTCGTGGTGTTAATGCACTTGACAAACCAAATCATTTGAGAAATGTTCCTTGATAAATACACAGTAGGAGCAAGGGGAATTAATTTATCTGGGGGAAAAGACTTTCTAAACTGTCTTTGCTGCAAAAGAGAGTTAACTTCTCCAGTGATTATTCTATCTTCCGTCAAACTACTTATCATCCATGACATTCCTGAATAAACTCTGGAAGATTCTTGTGTATTTCCCTTCTTCCTAGCCCCTCAAGCAGTATTGCATTGTTCACACTATGCTGTGTTCTATGTTCCATCGCTTAATTGCGTCTAGTTCTTTGCGCCCCATGAACTGTATGTAGCCCGCCAGGCTCCTCTGTTCATGGAATCTTCCAAGCAGGAATACTGGACTGGGTTGCCATTTCCTATTCCAGGGGATCTCCCCGACCCAGGGATGGAACCCAAGTCTCTTCTGTTTCCTGTATTGGCAGGCAGATTCTTTAGCACTGTGCCACCTGGGAAGCCCATTGTTCATACTAGTTCTGCTAATTTTGATTCGACTTTAAGTTTGCCAAACTTCTTCAAACTGCCTGTGATGTAGTTTTCCTCCAAATGTGACTCTATTTTGACATTATTCCTGAACTGTTAGGGCAGTTTGCTGTTGCCATTTGATGAGTGTGTGTCAACTGCTAATAATAATGTAAAATTAGTAGATTAAAAAAGACATGCTATTTTCTAATTGTATGCATAGAGCTAACTTTGAAGGAATTTATCTGAATATGTAAGAAAAGAAAAGCAATTCAGTTTTTAAGTACTGCAGGTTAAACACTTTTGTGTTTAAATGTGTTTATTGAAGTGATAAAAGATGTTTTCCTGTCTTATTTTCTTACTCAGGTAGTGGAGGTGTATGGCCTTCTAGCCTTGGGAATGTCCCTGTGGAATCAGCTGGTAGTCCCTGTATTGTTCATGGTTTTCTGGCTCGTCTTATTTGCTCTTCAGATTTACTCCTATTTCAGTACTCGAGATCAGCCTGCCTCACGAGAGAGGCTTCTTTTCCTTTTCCTGACAAGGTAAAATTAATTAGAGCGTATGACACTATATATAGCCTTAGGAAGAGAAAACTTTGATCCAGGAATAGTAAGTGTTGCAAATTAACTTTTGTCAGTCTTTTTATAGTGTTTCATGTGTAATTAAAATGGGATTTTCACTCAGCAGATGCTTAGGTCTCGCAGTGCAAGGAAGTGATAATACAATAATGTTGGTTTATTTGGCCACACTGTGGACCATAGTACAGCAAATGATTTGTGGAAAGGGATGTCACAAATTGTAAAAATGTTTTTTCGATTTCATGTTAAACTATTGGAAAAGAAATATGTTCTAAAAATAGCTATTACTTTTATTGAGTATCTAATATGTAAATGGACACACCAGACCACATTACCTGTCTCCTGAAAAACCTGTATGGAGGACAAGAAGCTACGGTTAGAACTGGACATGGAACAACGGACTGGTTCCAAATTGGGAAAGGAGTATGTCAAGGCTGTATATTGGTTCACCCTGCTTATTTAACTTATATGCAGAGTACATCATACGAAATGCTGGGCTGGATGACTCAAAGGCTGGAGTCAAGATTGCTGGGAGGAATATCAACAACCTCAGATATGCAGAAATAATACCACTTTAATGGTGGAAAGTGAAGAGGAACTAAAGAACCTCTTGGTGAAGGTGAAAAAAGAGAATGAAAGAGCTGACTTAGAACTCAACATTCAAAAAACAAAGATCATGGCATTGGGGTCTCATCACTTCATTGCAAATAGATGGGGAAAAAGTGGAAACAGTGTCAGATTTCATTTTCTTGGGCTCCAGAATCAATGCAGATCCATGATATTAAAAGATCCTTGCTCCTTAGAAGAATAGCTATGACAAACCTACACAGTGTTTTAAAAAGCAGAAACATTGCTTTGCTGACAAAGGTCCATATGGTCTAAGCTATGGTTTTTCCAGTAGTCATGTATGGATGTGAGAGTTGGACCATAAAGAAAGCTAAGCACCGAAGATTTGATGCTTTTGAACTATGGTGCTGGAGAAGAGTCTTGACAGTCCCTTGGACAGCGAGGAGATCAAACCAGTCAGTCCTGAATATTCATTGGACGGACTGATGCTGAAGCTGAACCCGAATGCTTTGGTCACCTGACGCAAAGAGCTGACTCATTGGAAAAGACCCTGATGCTGAGAAAGATTGAAGGCAGGAGCAGAAGGGGACGACAGGATGAGATGGTTGGATGGCATCCCCAACTCGATGGACATGAATTTGAGCAAGCTCTGGGAGCTGGTGATGGACAGGGAAGCCAGGTGTGCTGCAGTCCATGGGGTCGCAAAGAATCAGACACTCCTTAGTGACTGAACAACAACAGTATGTGCCAGCCACACTATTAAAGTTACTCACACTCACTTTTATAGCAGCCCTCCAAGAAAGGTGCTTTTATTCTCATTACCATTTTAGAGCTGAGGAAACTGTACCAAGAATAACTTGCCCCAGGTGACAGTGTCAGAAGAAGGGGTTTTGACATTCAAACCCCATCTGAGTCCAAATCCTATGACTGCATATACACTTTCACTATACCTTTTTTTTTTTTGAACCATACTGCTCAGCTTGTGGGATCTTGGTTCCCTGACCAGGAAGTGAACCTGCACCCTGGGCAGGGAAAGCACAGAATTCTAACTACTGGACCGCCAAGGAATTCCCTGCCCCGTTATTTTTGATGTTTTCCTTCATTATTGAGATAGAGTCAAATAATGATAAAATGAGTATATCATAGTACTTTGCTGTTTAATTGAAAGGAATTCTAACACTTTTTTTTTTTTAACACTTGGTTTTTAAGGTAAATTATATTTTAAAAATCTTCAGTCTTTAGAGTCCGTTTTCCATCTGTCTGTGAGCTTATCTAGACGTTTGTCCTTTTCTGAATTTTCCACCTTAAGCCCTCAGAATCTGGCAGATGGGTCTACATCTTCGTTCCCTGACTCTTTAAAAGGAAACACTTTAAAAGGCAAGAAAGAAACTCCTCCTGGGAAGTAAATATAGGCAAATACAAGTTTTGAATTTTAGTTAATAGAGCCATTGTTTCCCAGCCATCCAAAATGATGGCGTACTGTGCACTAAGTGGTATCGGGGAGGAGAAGCTTAGGACAGATTTATTCTCTTTAAGGAGCAGGTTACTTGTTAAGATTGAAAACATTACGAAGTTAAATGACAATATAGATGACATGGGGTGATACCTATTTTGACAAATAAAATAACTTACTGGTACTGAGTCAGATTTTGTGCTGACTTTTAATTAGAAAGTAGCTTCTATAACATGGTATAAATTGATATCAAATATGTTTTAATGGCCAGCATGTTATTAAGTTGCACTGTTACTTGTTTTTAAGTATTATGGAAATTTTATGCAGAGTTTTAAAATGATCCAGAAAGTAAGTGAATTTAAAGGGAAAGAGAGATACATAGTTCTGTGATTAGGATAACCTAAATGTGGGCTGGGATTCGTCTTGTTTTAAACCAGATTATTATCCATTGTGAAGCACGATCAAATGAAGCATAGTATAATGTAAGAGGCTTAACAAATCGAAAAGCTGTGAATGCGTTCGAGCTTATGGAGTAAGAAAATAATGCTGAGATTTTAGGTGAGGCTTAGACATCTTGCCAAATAATTTTATTCTCTATTCCTTTTCCATACATTGGACAGATTTCTGCTTCTCAGTATAAGAATGTTTTAATTTGTAATAGAGAAGTTCCTGTGTGGTTCTTTGACGTATATCCCTGTAAGCCTTGTTCTTTGTACTTCTTTTTTTTTTTTTTTTTTATTAGTTGGAGGATGTTCTTTGTACTTCTTGATGGTCTTATGTGCCAGTTTGTGTGTGTGTGTTGCCTTGTCAAAGAACAAGTTAACTTACAAAAAGGATCTCAACACAATACCCTGACTAAAACAAACCAACAAAACATAGCAAACAAACTGAAAAGCAAAAAGAAGGGATTTTTTGCAGTCAGGAAATAGAAACTAAAATCAATAAAATGTCTCATTGACAAGAGAAGGGAAGAAAAATTTTATAAATTTCCCGGCCTCTTTCACTTCCCCAAAGCTAGGTTGAAACCTTTTGTGTTCTTTAGTATACTCTTTTGAAAAATGGCACCACACTCTTTTTTAAAGTAAGACTGAAAGAATGTGCTCCTCTTGAAAATGTAATTAAATTGTACTGTTTGGGTGTAAAAGATTTCTTTAAATATAGATGGACACAAGAAAAAATAAACTGTATGAACATTGAGTAAAATTTTCAGACTTTTCCAATGGGAATGAAGTAAAATTTTTAGTGTTATTTTTAGTCATGATTGTCATATTTTTAAATTACTGGGCAATTTGTTGAAACATGTTACATAATGATTTTTCTGAGAAAAATATCAAACATTGCAGAAATTAGATTTATAAGAATGCCATAAAATTGTTTATTCTTTAGCTGTGAACTATCATATCAGCTCCTAATGGAAAAACAAAAAAAAATTTTTTTTTCTGCATCATAATGCACACTGATCTACATGAAATTAGATGTTTTCACATAAAAAGTAACTTTAAAAGCAGTTGTGTAAATGTAGCAGAGGCAAGGAGCTACATAGTGAAGGGCAGATACTGATTTGCCTGAATGAATTCCTCATCAGTGCAAATGAAATTCTTCACTGAAATTTTAAAACTTGAGATACTGTGCTTTGGACCTTTTTTATTAGTTGCTTTGTAAATGCTAAATCCAAATTAATGGTACATTAATTTGTTACATATATTTGCAAAATACTTGTTAAATTATTTTCTAATGTATTCAATGAAAGTATTGAACGTATTTCTATAAAACATGAGAGTATTTTCAAGGTTTAGTGTAAGTCCAGTTCTCCTTATTAAAAGTTGATATTAAAATTATTTTTAAATGGTCTTAGGCTGTCTTCTTGGACATAACTTTTGAAGTAACCCAGAAAAGGAATGCATTTACCTAAACATGAGTTCAAGTGTAAAGCACCAGTACTGTGGAAGCCACTGTTGGAGTGAGAGGTGTTGGCAGCTGCGGTGTCGACAGGCCCTGTAACAGGATGATCAAAGAAGGCGTTTTGATGAGTAACCACATTAGCAGTGCAGCCTGATCAATTTGAACAGCCGAAACTTTTCAGAAGGAAAAATGAGCAACCATACGAGTTTCCTTTGAATATTATCAGTATTTAATTAAATATTTCTTAAGCTTTGAACAAGGTTTAGGCCCTTCAAGTTTCACTACCTTTGGAGGAGATGATAGATAAATAAAAATAAAAGACTGTTTCAGATTTGGTGCTGTATACTAAATATTTGCCAAAGAGAAAATGAGGTTAGGATAATAATGAGAATGGATTTAAATTATTTTAACAGAGTGGTTAGGTGATCTCATCTCAGATTTTGGGTGTTTTCATTGAGGGTCAGATCAAACTTTGTGGTTATTTAAAGGCCTAAGATGTTTTAACTTTAGGTAAACAATTTTTATCTGTCAATATTCCCCCCCCCCTTTTTTTTTTCTAGTATTGCTGAATGCTGCAGCACTCCTTACTCACTTTTGGGTTTGGTCTTCACGGTTTCTTTTGTTGCCTTGGGTGTTCTGACACTCTGCAAGTTTTACTTGCAGGGTTACCGAGCTTTCATGAATGATCCTGCCATGAATCGGTAAGTTCTTTGCTCCGAACAGCTCTAGAAATTTAAATCTTACCTAACTTAAAGAAATAATGATGAATTTCTTTGTTGATAAATTTTAGAGGAAATGGAATTTTGAGGACTTTTTTTGGGGGAAATGGTTGCTATATTTGGATTAACATGCTATTAAAAAAAACCCCTAAATTTCTGTGTATAAAAATTGTATTTTTATTGTATGTACATAACATGTATATTAGATACTTTCCTATCTTAGATTTATTTAAGAGATTTTTGATAGCTTTTTCCCATTCTGAATTTGTGTCACTCTGCTAAAATCAGATTTCTATATTGGATACTCCCTTAAAGATTTTTTTTTTTTATGTTTGAACATAATTTTTATACCAATTGAAGTTTCAAAAGACACATTAATGAGGATGCAGAATAGTTATTCCATTTGTTACTAAATCACTGAGATCAGGTAATAGGAAACTATCTTTAGAACTTGTCACGATTCCTGTTATCTTAATTAATATAGAGGTTTCCTGATTTTATTTATTTAAGTTTACATAACCTCTTGAAGTATTTAAATCTTTATGGTGTATTTCAGAAATAGTGGATGCTGAGTACCTTGTAAATTGAGAGGATATTTTTATTTTGTTGTATATTAGTTTTTTGATGACAGAAAAGAAAAAAACCTGTGCTCCATAATTTTCCTGCCAGTCCCAGCTAATACCTTTATAATGGAAAGAGGGGCTGGGAACAAGAAAGAAAAATAATTCTTGTTTAAGTTCACAAAATTCATACCATTCAAAGAGCACTAAAGGGAAAGTGACACCTTTCTCCTCCTACTTCTCATTTCCTCTCCACAAAGATAACAGCTATAAGTGGTTATTTTAAAAATTTTTAAAAGGGAAAAGTATATATATATTTTTTTTCTTTTCCACATACTATACACATTGTTCTATACCTTATTTTGTCACTCAGTATGGGTTAGATAGGTTTTCTATATTTTGTTTTTATGTCAGCACATTCAGATACATCTCATTCTTTTTGATGAATGCATATTATTACAAAAATAATGTATCTCTCTTTTTTTTTGCTATTTAAATAATGCTACTATCAGTATCTTTGTTCATGTCTCTTTTTTTAAAACCCTTACATAGGAAAATTTTAAACCAAAAAAGTTGAGAAAATAGTAAAGCGAACCCCCATGTATGTACCTAGCACCCGTCTCCAGTGATGTGGCCAGGGTCATGTGCTCTGTATCCCATCCACTCCACCTGTTTTTTCCCATAACCTAACTGCATTTGTTTGGAGCAAATTCCAGATACAGTATTATTTTACCTCTGAATCTTTTAGAAAAAAAACATAACTACAATTGAACATTCATTTCTAATAGAAGAATTCCTTGACATCAGATACCCAGTTGGTGTTCGTATTTCCTTGAATTATCTGCCTGAATTTTAAAAAACATTTTGTTTGCTCAACTCAGGATCCAAATAAGGCCCATATTGCAAAGGTTGGGTGTGCCTCTCAAGTTTTTTTCAATATTTAGGTCCCTGTTATCTCTATATTTTTTCCCTTTAATTTTATTTGTTGAAGACATCAGATTGTTTGTCCTACTTAAGTTTCCAGTCTGGATTTTACTGATCATATCCCCATAACACATAACATGTTCCATTATTCACTTTTTCATATCTGTATATCCTAAACATCTTTATTTATATATCTTAATTTTTGTACTACATCCGTAGGGTAAATTACCAGTAAGATTATTGAATTGAAGGGTATGTACATTTTAAGTTTTTTTTTTTTTTTTAAATTTTTTTTTATTAGTTGGAGGCTACATTTTAAGTTTATTAGCAAATTCTTCTCCAGAAATGTTTTACCTATTTACATCTCAGCATTAGTCTGCTCATTTTTTTTACATTGTCAGTACTTTGATTATCAAACTTTGAAATATTTGCTAATTTGTGGATTTGAAAACTGTACCTGTCCTTTGCTCATTTCTCATTTATTTGCCAGATCCTTTAGAATTCAAGTCATTAGGATAAAAAGGTCTTAGGACTTTGTATATATATTCCATAAGGAAATTGAATTTCAAAAAAAGTATTTGTATTTATGTCTCTGGTTCTTATGGACTTCTTGAAGAGACATTTCCTACCCCAAAATTATAGACTTTCACATAATGGTTCTATATTTTATAATCAGGAGATAGTTCATAATATGCGTGCTAAGTCGCTTCAGTTGTGTCCGACTGTTTGTGATCCTCTGGGCTGTAGCTGGCCAGGGTCTTTGGAGTGGACTGTCACTTCCTCCTCCAGGTGATCTTCCTGACCCAGGGATGGAACCTGTGTCTCTTACGTCTTCTGCATTGGCAGGAACCATTAGCACCACCTGGGAAGCCCAGTTCATAATATAAGTGTATATAATTCAGTGGCTAGGGGTACAGTGGCTAAGAATGGTAGGGGTATCTGGCTCATTAGCAAAGCCTGGTTAGAGCACTTATCTTAGACATTGCTTTAGTTCTCCTCACTGTATGCTGAAATTATAGCTATTACGTTTTGCATATGTAGTGCTACATTATGATTGTATATTACTACATTGACATTAATATTCTGATCAGGTGTTTTGTCTAAGAATAGAGCAGAAATATTTAACAATAGTCTATAAGCCTTTGGATGATTTTCTCCCAAAATTAAATGTGATTCTGATTACTGTTTGTTTTTCTGAAAATGTACACTTTTCCAGGGGCATGACAGAAGGAGTTACGCTGTTAATCCTGGCGGTGCAGACTGGTCTGATAGAACTGCAAGTTGTTCACCGGGCATTCCTGCTCAGTATTATCCTTTTCATTGTTGTAGCTTCTATTCTCCAGTCTATGTTAGAGATTGCAGATCCTATTGTTTTGGCGCTGGGAGCATCTAGAGACAAGTAAGAAACTTCCTAAAAGACATTTTTTTTTTTTTTCTCAGTGATACAATTTATTCTGGCATAATGCAACTTTCCTCATTTTTTTTTTTTTTAATTTTTTTATTAGTTGGAGGCTAATTACTTCACAACATTTCAGTGGGTTTTGTCATACATTGATATGAATCAGCCATAGATTTACACTTATTCCCCATCCCGATCCCCCCTCCCATCTCCCTCTCCACCCGATTCCTCTGGGTCTTCCCAGTGTACCAGGCCCGAGCACTTGTCTCATGCATCCCACCTGGGCTGGTGATCTGTTTCACCATAGATAGTATAGATGCTGTTCTTTTAAAACATCCCACCCTCACCTTCTCCCACAGAGTTCAAAAGTCTGTTCTGTATTTCTGTGTCTCTTTTTCTGTTTTGCATATAGGGTTATCGTTACCATCTTTCTAAATTCCATATATATGTGTTAGTATGCTGTAATGTTCTTTATCTTTCTGGCTTACTTCAGTCTGTATAAGGGGCTCCAGTTTCATCCATCTCATTAGGACTGGTTCAAATGAATTCTTTTTGACGGCTGAGTAAAATTCCATGGTGTATATGTACCACAGCTTCCTTATCCATTCATCTGCTGATGGGCATCTAGGTTGCTTCCATGTCCTGGCTATTATAAACAGTGCTGCGATGAACATTGGGGTGCACGTGTCTCTTTCAGATCTGGTTTCCTCAGTGTGTATGCCCAGAAGTGGGATTGCTGGGTCATATGGCAGTTCTATTTCCAGTTTTTTAAGGAATCTCCACACTGTTTTCCATAGTGGCTGTACTAGTTTGCATTCCCACCAACAGTGTAAGAGGGTTCCCTTTTCTCCACACCCTCTCCAGCATTTATTGCTTGTAGACTTTTGGATAGCAGCCATCCTGACTGGCGTGTACTGGTACCTCATTGTGGTTTTGATTTGCATTTCTCTAATAATGAGTGATGTTGAGCACCTTTTCATGTGTTTGTTAGCCATCTGTATGTCTTCTTTGGAGAAATGTCTGTTTAGTTCTCTGGCCCATTTTTTGATTGGGTCATTTATTTTTCTGGAATTGAGCTGCAGGAGTTGCTTGTATATTTTTGAGATTAATCCTTTGTCTGTTTCTTCATTTGCTATTATTTTCTCCCAATCTGACGGCTGTCTCTAAAAGACATTTTTGTTGTATTCTTTACATGAGTCCATTGCCTGAAGATTTAGATATTGTTTAGATACAGAAGATAATATGAATAATTGGTATTAACTTATTAACAACTTTACATTTTTAGTTTTTATATGTGTTTGACTTTTCTGTTGTTTTTCCTTCAACATCACATTAAAGGCCAAGTAATTTACAAATCAGCTTTTCTTCTTCAGAGAAATGTAATACTTTTTTATATATATCCAGTTTTGAAATAAAGAATATAGAGCATAAAATTTAGTCCAGTAAATGTAACAAATAATATACAGTTTTATTCTGTATAGTACTAAAGGAGAGGAAACATTGAGGAACTACAAACGAAGAAGAGAAAAATAAAGGTTGTCAAGCATTAATGAAATTTTTACAGTCTTACCTGACGGCTTGTTTGCAGCTAACTGAGGTTATAATGGGGATTCTTGACACCTTATGGGACCAACTGGATTCAAATTCATTCATCTCATATTACAAATATTTTCTTAATGAATAAAAGCCAATTATGATTTGGCTCTTTAAGATACCATTTTGGCTTATGGTAATTTATATAAGGACATGCTATAAGGAATTGCTTAAATTCAGTGCCACTATTTTTTTCCAGCATCCTTCTGTACATTCTGATTATTGATTATTGAAATATCTGATTTAATTGCTTCTTTGGTGGTACATTTATGAGTAAGGGAGCAGGTAGCCTTGGGGGAGATAGAATTTTGACAGGAGAGTTTAAAAACACTCCAAATTAGCATTTTAATTATGGTTAATCAGGTTTACCTTTCTATCCTCATATCCCATATCGTCAAACATTCTGAAAACTTTCTCAAGTGGTAAAATTGCTGAAAGAGTCCATTTAATTTAAATAAACTCTTGGATATGTTTCAGATAATTTTAATCATTATAGTTATTTGAGATTTGGTTTTGAGGTTTAGAATTTCTCAATAAAAGCTTTTTTTTTTTTTAATAAAAGCTTTTAAGATGTTGAATTCAATGGTGAACTCAGTTAAATAGTCATTTAAATTGTTTTGACCAAAGTTCAATTACTCTTTTGTCATCTCTGGCAGTATCCTTTAGTATTATTAACTGTGCTAGTTAGAAGACTAATAGAATACTGTAGAAAGTTTGGGAAAGAGGAAAAAAGATCATAATTTCAGTGCCATAAGGATCAGTAAGTCCAGTTCTGGGTCTTTCCAGGGTGCTGAACTAGCGTCGTTACTGGCTTCTCCCTCCGAGATCAAATGCAGAGGAAATTTAGAGGGAAAGGAGCAAGACTGAGAAGCCCTGTGTGTGGGTGTGGAGTGGTAATTTTGGATGGGTGTCACTGTTACTCTTGCATATAGCAGCATTATTAGTCTGAGGCAAGTGAGGCTCCTGGCTGTGAGAGGATGAGATGGGAATGAACAGTTGGGTTCTGTTCTTCTTTCCCACGACTTAAATGGCAGTACTTATTTCTTTTTTTTTTTTTAAACAAATAAAATGGAAAAGTTGTGAGAAAAATATAACTTACCAGAGCTGATTCAAGAATTGAAAAGCTTGGCTAGTTCTGTAACTGTTACAGAAATGGAAACAAAAGGTAAACATCCTGACCCAGGTGGCTTTACAGGCGAGGCAAGTGCTACCAGAAATCCAAGGAACAGATGTCCATGCTTTAAACAGAGACTTCCAAATCATAGAAAGAATCTTCTGCCCAGCCCTTCCCCTTCTTTGAAGCCAGTATAAATCCATATTGAAATCAAAACAGACAACTCGAGAAACATAAAGTTTATTTCACTCAAAATAGGAGATACTATGAAGTTTTTATAATAATTGACTCACGTCCAGACAACTTGACCGATGGAATGGAGCCCCCAAGCAAGTCCATATATGTATGGACCTTTGGTGCATGACAGAGGGGCATGTCAGGTACTTGGGGCAGGTGGTCATGTAATGTAGCTGGAAAAAAATGATTTCTATTTGGAAAAGGATGGAATTGGATTCCTATCTCATAGCCATAAACAGAAGAATCAGCTCCAAAATTGTAGAGGCTTAAATGTCAAAATAAAAAATTAAGTCTGCATAGAGTAGTATATTTTAGACCTTCAAGGAGGAAAAAAATTTGTTAAACTGATGGAGCTGGTTGTGAAAAGACCGACTAAAATGAGTATGATTATGAAAGAAAAGTGGTAAATCTAATTGTTAAAATTAATAACGTTTTGTAAACCTAAAGGTAACTTAAATTAGACATGATAGTTACAAACTGGGAGTAGGTATTTATAGTATTCACACTTGCCCAGGAATTAGTATCTAGAATATATAAACAGCTCAGATCAGTGAGTGAAGTAGCTAAAATACACCATCAGGCTTTTAGTGAAAGAGCAAACAATGAATATGAAGAGAGGTTCAGTGTCTTTAGTGGTCAAAGAAATGTGAATCAAGACTTCTCAGAGTTACTGTTTTGAACCCATGGAAGTGGCAATGAATAAATAATAGAACGGAAAAAAGAAAGGGAGAGGGACTTCCCGGTGGTCCAGTGTTTAAGACCCTGCGCTGCCAGTGCACGAAGCATGGGTTCAATCCCTGGTCAGGGAACTAGATCCCATATGCTGCAACTAAGACACAGAGCAGCCAAATAAATAAATAAACTTTGTTAAAAAATTAAAAAGAAGAGGGAGGAGAGAGAGAGAAGAATGTCAGCTGATACCTAAGCGAGAAGAAAACATAGGTCCCAGGATATGCTAGATTTCTGGTGGGAATGTAAATCAGTGTAATCACTTTGGAAAACTAGCATTTTCTTCTATGTACATACTCAGGACATTCTCTCACATGTTCAGGAGGGACATGTAGAAGCATGTTCATAGCACAATTTCACAATAGCAGAAACCTGGGAGCAAATCATACACTAATCAGACAGGAAAGGGGGTGAATCCATGTGATAATAGCCACAGTGAAATATTAAAAGCATTAGTGCCACATTAAACATTATGAATGATTCATAGCAGTATATAAGTAAATCAAGAAAGATGATAATATAGAATGTCATTTTTATGTTAGAAACAGAATTTTAAAAGACACTCTTTAGGGATACATGTGGATGAAGCAGCACATGTGAAGGAAGCAATCAAGTGAGTGAAGAGCACAGGGTTCATGAAATGGTTTCATTGGGTGAAGGGAGGCAGGTCCTAGAATAGTCCAGCTGCCTCAAGCTTAGAGTAGATTATGGCCCAGGCCCTCTCTTTTTTACAGAGAGATGGGTTCATGAATGCTTGTTACAGTTTCAGTTTCAGTTGCTTAGTTGTGTCCGACTTTTTGCGACCCCATAGACTGCAGCACGCCAGGCTTCCCTGTCCATCACCAACTCCCAGAGCTTGCTAAAACTCATGCCCGTTGAGTCGGTGATGCCATCCAACCATCTCATCTTCTGTCGTCCCCTTCTCCTCCTGCCCTCAGTCTTTCCCAGAATCAGGGTCTTTTCCAGTGAGTCAGTTCTTCACATCAGGTGGCCGAAGTATTGGAGTTTCAGCTTCAGCATCAGTCCTTCAGGTGTAAATACTTAGGATATAAATGCCTTTTAAAGTTTAGGTATTTAAAATTGCTGATTGGATTATTATTAATAACTAATGAAAAGAGGGACTTGCACAGACCAATAAAGATAGTGCATTCTGAATCGAAGATTATGATTAATTCAGTTAACTGCAACTGGGGATTAAAAAAGGGAAATGAAGATGTCCTAATTCTGAAGAACAATTAAAAGGTAATACTGAAACACTGCTTGTCTCTGTTACAAAGGAGGTAATTATTAGGGGGACATCCTCATGTGATTTTGGCGTTGGTTTGAGGTAATTTCCAGTGTTTAACTTAAAAAGGTGCCTCAGATTTAGCTATAGATATAATTGTTACTTTTATCTGTAAATTTGATTACAGTTTTTATCATGGAATTTTACAACTATAGTCTGTTGTATTCAAATTATATAGCAAATTTTTAAATGATCAACATTTAAATGAAATGGATTGAGGTGAATTAAAAAAATTATTTTTCACTGTGTAAGTACTTAACCTGTTAATGGAACAAATTTCCAGTATTACTTTATGCTATACTTTTTATTTTTAATTTTAAATTAGATTTTTGTTTAATTTTAACTGAAATAAGGATATATATGTATATAATGTTTGTGTGTATCTAAAATAGAAATTAGACATAGGTTAAAACTGTTGGCATAGTTTTGTATTTACTTTTCTATGTACATGTATAAATATATGTAAATATATACCTACATTGCTTCCCTGGTGACTCAGACGGTAAAGCATCTGCCTGCAATGCGGGAGACCCGGATTCTATCCCTGGCTTGGGAAGATCCCCTGGAGAAGGAAATGGCAACCCACTCCAGTACTCTTGCCTGGAAAATCCCATGGATGGAGGAGCCTGGTAGGCTACAGTCCATGGGGTCGCAAAGAGTTGGACACAACTAAGCAACCTCACATCATATACCTACATGATGTAAGTGGATCATAGCTAGCTTGATTTTGAAAAATATGCTTAAAGTTTTCAGGCAAATGGCCCTATTATAGCTATTGTTACAGTAGCTATTGTTACAATAATTCCTTTCTGCTTTTTTTTTTTTTTTTTAATAAAAGTTTGGAATCTTAAAGCAGAGCTACAGTGGCAGTTTAAGTTTGTCCCTTAACATCTCATAAGAAAAATGTTTGACAGGAAAAGCTGTGAAACACTTTCCAAAGGACCTAGCTTTAATTTTTACCACAATGATAATTTACTTTCTTCTAATTAGAATTGCTGATTGTGGACAGTCACACACACTACAGCATTTACCTTTGTGTGGTTTCTTTTCCTCCCCCGCCCAATGTTATAATAAAGGTAGGGAGGATGATTTATGCTACTTCTCTGTCTCCCTTGCATTAGTTCGAATGGATTTGAGAACATATCACAGAAAGTGAAAGTGAAGTCGCTCAGTCGTGTCCGACTCCTTGCGGCCCTGTGGACTATAGCCTATCAGGCTCCTCCGTCCATGGGATTCTCCAGGCAAGAATACTAGAGTGGGTTGCCATTTCCTTCTCCAGGGGATCTTCCCGACCCAGGGATCGAACCTGGGTCTCCCGCATTGCAGGCAGACGCTTTAACCTCTGAGCCACCAGGGAAGCCCATATCACAGATGCTGATATTTAAGTAAAACAGCATAATTTTGTTGTAGCCATGAACTTTAAATGATTTTGGTTGAAATTCACATTTTCTTATAATGTTTTAAAATAATCTGGGTTTGTTTTATAGGAGATCATTAAATGGTTTAAGTCTCAGTGTTCAGTTTACATAGATTATAATTGAGTTTTGTTTTTAAGAGAGGGGACAGCTGTCTGGGGCTCATGCTGATTTCTAGATTTGTGATCCTGATGTTACACAATTACTCCAACTTTGGCTTTTATTTGCCCAGTAAATGGAATTACCTAGCATCTTTTTAAATCCCTTGTTGGAGTAATAAGTCATTCCATCATCAGATGGCTTATAAATTGAATATATTGGGTTGGCCAGAACGTTTATGTTCAGATTTTTCCGTAATGGCATGGAAAAACGGCTGAACTTTTTGGCCAACCCAATATAAAGCAAGCAATAAATTTGTAGGAGGTGAAAATCATACCTTTCTTTTCTTTTTTTTTTGCATAAATAGAGTTTTTCAAAGTTCTGCTTAAGGCAATTGTTGTGGGAGGGTTGTGTCATTTTTCTTTTAGAAATTGATACACAATCTGTATTAAATTTGGAATATATTTAAGGAATTATCTATTAGAATATTACAGTGTATGAAGATGTAAACAAAAGAAAAGATTATGTTCCTTTTTTTGTGGTAACCAGGGGGGCTCCTGCTGTGTATTCCACTATTGATAGTAAGGAGGGTTCAAATGGAACCAAAAGCTGGAATCTAAGGAATCTCTTGATATGTTGTGTGTGTTAAAAGCATAACATTATATGTGTAACTATTCTTGCGTGTAATAGTTATGGTTAGCTTTATGTCCTGCTTACATCATAGTGCTTTGCACTTGAGTGGATAGATGGGTGGTAAGAAAAGTTAGTAATAGATGGAAAGTAATTTGAAAAATTTCAAGCAGAAATAATTTTCAAGTTTTATCTGGCACTTACTTCAAACATGCCTTTATGCTCAGGAGCTGGAGTTATCATATTTTTCAAGCAGTTTAAATTTGGACAGTAAGACTTTTTTTTAATATGTGTACATATATAAAAATATGTTTACTTAAATAATATAAAATAAAAATATAAAGGTATTTAGATGTATATGATATATAATATATAAAATATGTATTATATATAAATATATTTGGAAAGAAACAGTGCTTCAGTTCATTGTATGATTGTTTGGTACAGGTGTTAAGAATTCTTAGAGGGTAGGTAATTCCTGGGGAAAAATTACATTACTTGTATAAATACATTTGTTTAGCTTGAACTAGTTGAAAGGGTTTAGAAAACAAGACGGAATGGAGACATTTCTGGTGGGATGTTTAAGACTGCTTGTGTTTTTCTGGGAAGACAGTTAGCCATCATTGCTTATAGTAAAGGACAGATGTTGATGAGTTTGAGCCAAAAAATTGGGAGTGGAGGCCCTCAGATGCAAGGCTAGGAAGTTTAGAGACAGTATTGACAGTATTATGCTAGTTGAGCTTTAGGATGATTAATGTTTTCAGGAATAGGGGCCGGAAGGGAGGATGATCCGCTAGTAGGTCTTAGATTTCCATGGTTCCTAGTTTTTCCTCATCCTCCGCACACATGAGGGGTAATATGCCTGCTCATTGAGGGCCATTCCTTTCAGTAACACTGCACTTACGGTCACACAGATGGCCGCAGAGATTTTCATCAAGGGTGTTGCAGGTGAGGAGAGAATGTCATGACTTAACAAAGCAAATTACTGTCAAACTTGTTAAGGTTTAGTGCTGTGAAAGCCTGACGTTGCTAGGAGTGAGAATGAGACTGGAAGCAAACTATTGAGGGGGAAAAAAAAGAATTGGTAATACTTGGCAATTGACTGAGTGCCCCAGGTTAAGGGAAAAGAAATCAGTCACGTCCTTTGAAGTACGACGCCTTGGACATGACTTGCCCTGAAATCTAGCCCTGTGGCTGGCATGGAGAAAGCTGTGTGGTAAAATGTTGTGAAAGTGAAGCATGGCACAAGACCTGTGGGTTGTCCTGCCAGGTGACAGACACGTTAAAAGAATACTTTTCTTTCCTTAGGAGTTTATGGAAACACTTCCGTGCGGTGAGCCTTTGTTTATTTTTACTGGTATTCCCTGCTTATATGGCTTACATGATTTGCCAGTTTTTCCACATGGATTTTTGGCTTCTTATCATTATTTCTAGCAGCATTCTCACCTCTCTTCAGGTAAGTCCATGATTCATGAACTTTGTATAATAAGTAACTTTCTTATTTTTCCCTCCGGAAAAGGAATTACATACTTTTTCAAGATTAACAATTATAAGTGGCCTTTTTAGGTGATTCCTTCCCATGCTCTTTACTGGACGTTATTGAAGTACTAGGCCAATCTGTGTCACTGTAATGACATAGACATTATGTCACATGTCATGAAAACCTTAAATAGATAAGTGACTATAAAATATTAGAAGAATTTAGTGCTTGTTTGGAACACACTTTTAAGTAAATGCCTATTTGAAAATATCCATTATTTCATAATGTGTATAAATGTATGATATCTGTGTATGTGTTACACAGATATGATATACACAGACATGTACTTTACACACACATATACACACAAACTATTACCATGGAATGGATAAGCTTATTGTAACTTACAGGTGAAACTTGATTGCCTAATCAGTAACAAAGAAGAATGTAGCACTGATGATACAGATTTATTCATTGTTCCTTGTAGAAGTAAAGGTTCTTTGAAAGTTGAGGAACAGGCGTGAATAACAGAATTAGGAAAATTCAGATAGAATTTTGAGGGCTTGGGGAGCAGGGGAAAGGATAAGTCAGAGAAGACTGATTTAATTAGAATCATCTTTAGGAAAGTTAACTCAGGGTCCTTTTCAGTATCAAAGATCTGCATTACTGAGATCACCCACATTTTAATTACACCACTGTCTCCTCTGCACATTAAATCTTAACATCCTAAAGGTATTACTAATATGTTATTGTTTAAAGTCTGTGAAAAACTTTTTGTAGTGATTATATATGCATACCTTTTTTGTTTTTCAGGTTCTGGGAACACTTTTTATTTATGTCTTATTTATGGTCGAGGAATTCAGAAAAGAGCCAGTAGAAAACATGGACGATGTCATCTACTATGTGAATGGCACTTACCGCCTGCTGGAGTTTCTCGTGGCCCTGTGTGTGGTGGCCTATGGCGTCTCAGAGACCATCTTTGGAGAATGGACAGTGATGGGCTCAATGATCATCTTCATCCATTCCTACTATAATGTGTGGCTTCGGGCCCAGCTGGGGTGGAAGAGCTTCCTGCTCCGCAGGGACGCTGTGAATAAGATTAAATCATTACCCATTGCTACGAAGGAGCAGCTGGAGAAGCACAACGATATTTGTGCCATCTGTTATCAGGTAACTCTTGCAGTAAGAAGCCATTTGGGTGGGCCACACCATGTACCCTGTGGGACTTTAACCACATTATCCAAATTCAAGTTAAATTTCCTGGGTGAAAAATAGTGGGCCTCAGAAATTATTAAAGACCTGATAAAATATTTCCAGTTTATTTCTAAAGTAAGTTTTAAATTTAGTCCCTCAAGTTCTAATGTACTGTTATTTTCAACATTATTGCTCACCCATAAATAAAGGAAAAACAGGTCAGGTGTATTTTATATTTACTCCTGAATATATATATAAATATATATAGTATCTACACACTCACACATACATATGTACTATCAAATATATACTATCAGTCAGGAGTCAGCAACTTCTGAAAAGTGGTGTGCCAAGATTCTGACTCTTTCCCTTCTGGTATTTCCAGGGTGGGGAATAAATGTTCATTCATACAGTTAGTGTAGGTGGAGAGGGTAGTGCTTCTCTGTAGTTGAGGGGTGTCTGAGATGAGTGCAGGCTCTGTGTGGGAGCACAGAGGGGGCAGGAGATACAGTAGCGGCAGCCAGTCGGTGTACATTACAGGTGGCCTCCCTGACATCTTTGGCACAAGAAGCCTCCGTAGAGGATGGACTGTCTTCTAGAATTGAAAGATAGTATTTAAATCAGCTTGGAGACAACCACAATAACATAC
Organism: Cervus elaphus; assembly: GCF_910594005.1. Classification (NCBI taxonomy): domain Eukaryota; kingdom Metazoa; phylum Chordata; class Mammalia; order Artiodactyla; family Cervidae; genus Cervus; species Cervus elaphus. The sequence goes on along the minus strand of NC_057823.1, from coordinate 71,472,363 downwards.
AGCAGGCCTAGACTTGAGTCGGCAGTCACCTGTGCAGGGGGGGTGATGGCAGCTTCTCAAGTTAAACTGTGTGTAGGAGATACGGGCAGAAACCCTGGGTGACAGCACAAGCTGTTCCTTTGTAGTCACTCTTAAAAAGGAGTGTAGGCTGATGGAAGGAAACCATAGATAGTATCAGGGGCTTCCCTCATGGCTCGGATGGTGAATAATCCACCTGCAATGCAAGGGACCTAGGCTTGATCCCTAGGTTGAGAAGATCCCCCGGAGAAGGGAATGGCAGCCCACTCCAGTATTCTTGCCTGGAGAATCCCATGGACAGAGGAGCCTGCTGGGCTACAGTAAATGGGGTCGCAAAGAGCTGGACACGATTGAGCGACTAACAGTGTCAGTGAGTGTACAGGGGAGGGACTTGCTCCAAGCTGCTTTATAGTGTAGATGTTATGTGCTTGTGTGTTAAGACTGTCAGGAAGAGGAATTTTTCCCAGTTGTCACTTTTTGATTGTTACTAGAGCATACTTGGGGTACTAGCAGAATATTTTCCAGGTTGGTTTTGCATTTGAGGGGATTGAGGAGCAGTGTAGATTCCCCCCCACCAGATTAAGTGGCCATTGTCTTCGTTCTGGCTCCTTTGTGCTCGGTAGCCTTGTAGGATGTAGGACGAAGCACGGCAGAGACAGATTTGGGGCACACCGGCTTCAGCAGCTGATGTCTAAATATACCGTCTCTGGGACTCGAGAGTCCTCTTTTTGTGTTTCCCGTTGTCACATCACTTTTTTTGAGGTGCCTGGACTACCTGCTGACACCACACAGAAAACGAAAGTTGAATCGCTTACCTTCCCAGCTGGCTGCTCTTCCTTGGATGGCTTTCTGCTTAAAAGTCCACTCCCAGGTGTTACTGGTCCTTGGCAAGGAATTTCTGCGATAGCCACAACTCCATGTTTTGGGACTTGAGACAAAATTAATGGTCAATTCACCAAATGTGTGTCATTATAATTTAAACTTCATATCCTCAGCCTTCCCTCCTCAGATATATCTTATACAGAGACTATTAGTGCAAAGTATACCACTGCTTATTCCAGTGGTTATTGAACTTAAATGTGCATTAAAGTCCCACAGGTGGCCTGCTGTACCTGTGGATTTGTGAATGCCATCTTCAGATAGCCAGATCAGAAGGTCTGTGATGGCCCCAGAATGTGCATGGTTAAGCACTCCGGTGGTTCTGATGCATGCCGAGAAACACTGGCTTGTATTGTGAAAACTGGGATGTACATCGTCCCTGACGAAGTTGCCACTTCCTTGCCAATACCCTGACTGATTCTGTCTCCTTGCCAATAATCTCATCATGGAATTATCTTTTGAGCTGTGTAGAAGCGAAAAATGGAGAAAGTTCCATGTTCATCAGATTTCCCGAAGTTCTAATTATACTCATGGAGACCCAGTAATCATACTGCTACAGTTTTATACCTTGGTGTTCACACAAAGACAGAACCCAGTTACATAGGTCGTTTCTTCCTCATGTTTGGTTTTTACTTCCTTTAGAAATTGCTTAGCCAGTGGTTCTTGTATTGTTTGTATAAAGGGGTCTCTGATGGCAAGAGGATTATTATAAACATACACAGTGAGCTTTATTGTAAGATCTGTGTTACAGATTTTCTATGGAGAATTTGTAGGAAAGAAAAGTTGGAACTAGAACGCATGTGTAGCGGCAAAGATTTTAGACAATAGACGTTCATGAGGTATCTCTTCCCTTGCCTTTTAGGACATGAAATCTGCCGTGATCACACCGTGCAGTCACTTCTTCCACGCAGGCTGCCTCAAAAAGTGGCTGTACGTCCAGGAGACCTGCCCGCTCTGCCACAGCCAGCTCAAGAACGCCTCACAGCTGCCTGGCTTAGGCGCCGAGCCGGCCCCACAGCCTCCCACTGGAGCCGAGCAGCACGTGCTCCAGGGAGGCACTGAAGCCCCGGGCCAGGAGCAGCCTCGGGGGCCTGGGGCACAAGAAGGTTCTAGAGATAAGGACGAGGGTGTTGCCGGAAAATCAGATAGCCAGGAAGGGACTTGTGAGCCCAAGGAAAATCCTCCTGGTGCAAAAGATGAAGCTCTTCCTGTTGAGGTCCGCCTAGAAGAGAAGCAGCAGGAGTAGCACTTCCCTCTCCGGAGATGAAGTTAACTCACAGTAGAGTCCGTGCTCAGATTTGAAGAGCGAATGTATGAGGTGATTAGGCAGGAAACTTGACATTCCAAGGATCTAATCCAGGAAGTGCTCTCAGTGGAGACCACCTGCTTTCATCCCCTTGACACTGGGGGAGAAAGTTTGCAGTGTATGCTAATCAAAATGTATATATCCTATGCTGGTGTTTGGTAGAGGTTTGCCAAGAAGATTCAACCTCAGGAACTTCAGAAACAGCCCCTGATTTGTAAGGGATAAATGAGATTTGAGCATCTGAAAGGGGCTGAAGGAAGGAGGATGACAAGCATGAGGACGGCACAGGAGGCAGCAGGCAGAGGTGGAACTGATCCTTCACTCTACGGAACAGGACCGTTCTTGTTACAGAGTATGAGTGGTGACCAGCCCTTTTTTCCCGCCCCCTTTCCCCTCAGTTAATTGGAACTCAGTCAGGTGATTATCTGTACAGCACTGAAATGAAATCAAAGATGTAAAAGCATTGATTGTATTCAAAGATTGAAGCACGCTCATACTTCGTATGTGCTTTGGGGGAGGGGGTGGGAGGGCACGTGGGCCTTGCGGGTGCATTCATGTAATCCGAGACTCTTGAACTTTATGATGGAGTCTTCAATATTTTGATGTATATGAAACTTTTGTTAATACACTGTATACTGTGTTGGCTGTGTGAAGTAAACTAAAACTCTAATGAACACTTTGGAGTCCACGTTAATGTAGGAGACCAAAGTGGGAAGGGCTTTAGGGCACTGAGAAAGGCCCTGAGTGTACTTTCCAATCCTGTGTAATGTTTAATTCTTGGCAACTGAATCAAAGCAGTGTTAAATTATGGCAATATTTGCACTTTGGGAATGAGTACATAACGTATGATCACACTCTGCAAATGCCACTTTTAAATCTGTTAATAGACTTTGCACCTTTTCTTTGACAAGGATGTGTCATATTTAAATTTTTACATTCATCATGGCTACAGGTAGAACTAGGGAGGGGGGAATGTAATTTTTTATGGGAATTTTGATATGAAAAGAAACTAGTCATTTATTTATACAATAGGCTTGGCTCAAAAAGTGTTTTTCAACTTGGTATTCCTAATGTGGGATGTGACTTTATTTTATTTTTAGTAGCAGATTTGGATGTAGACTGACATAGCTGAATGTCTTAATAAATTTAAATTTGAAGATAACAGTGTTTTATTCCTGTGGTGATTTTTGTTGTAAAGTGTCTTGCTGAAATTCTTTTCTTAGGAGGTTTTGCTTATCCAACTGGGCTTCTGATATCTTGATCCCTGTCAGAAAATGCCCGGCAGATGGCAAAACTTTTTGACTGAAAAGGATCAGTTCTTTGCAATCTTCTACACTGCTGGCTGGATGAGTTACAAGCAGGAATCAAGACAGGCGGGAGAAACATCAACAACCTCAGATATGCGGATGATACCATTCTCATGGCAGGAAGTGAAGAGGAACTAAAGAGCCTCTTGATGAGAGTGAAGGAGTAGAGTGAAAGAGCTGGCTTGAGACTAAATATCTCAAACTGTGGTGCTGGAGAAGACTCCTGAAGTTCTTGGACAGCAAGGAGATCAAACAAATCAATCTTCAGTTCAGTTGCTCAGTTGTGTCCGACTCTGCGACTCCATGGATTGCAGCACGCCAGGCTTCCCTGTCCATCACCAACTCCTGGAGCTTGCTCAAACTCATGTCCATCGAGTCGGTGATGCTATCCAACCATCTCATCCTCTGTCACCCGCTTCTCCTCCTGCCTTCAATCTTTCCCAGCATCAGGGTCTTATCCAATGAGTCAGTTCTTCGCATCAGGTGGCCAAAGTATTGGAGCTTCAGCATCAGTCCTTCCAATGAATATTCAGGACTGATTTCCTTTAGGATGGACTGGTTGGATCTCCTTGCAGTCCAAGGGCCTCTCAAGAGTCTTCTCTAACACCACAGTTCAAAAGCATCCATTCTTCGGTGCTCAGCTATAGTCCAATTCTCACATCCATACATGACTACTGGAAAAACCACAGCTTTGACTAGACAGACCTTTGTTGGCAAAGTAATGTCTGCTTTTTAAAATGCTGTCTAGGTTGGTCATAGCTTTTCTTCCAAGGAGCAAGTGTCTTTTCATGGCTGCAGTCACCAGCTGCAGTGATTTTGGAGCCCCCCCAAAATAAAATCTCCCAAATCAATCTTAAGGGAGATCAACCCTGAATATTCACTGGAAGGACTGACGATGAAGCTCTAGTATTTTGGTCATCTGATTCGAACAGACGACTCATTGGAAAAGTCCCTGATGCTGGGAAAGATTGAGGGCAGGAGAAGAGGGCGTCAGAGGATGAGATGGCTGGATGGGCATCATCGATGCAATGAACATGAACTTGGGCAAACTCTAGGAGATGGTGAGGGACAGGGAGGCCTGGCATGTTGCAGTTCATGGGGTTGCAAAGAGACAAGACTGGGCAACTGAACACCACCACCACCACCAGTGGTAGCAAATCTAGCTCTGCATCAGAAATAACTAGGAAGCTTTTTTTTTAAAAAAAATCTGTGGAGCTTTTAAAAACATTCTAAACCCTACTTCCCAGGTGGCACTAGTGGTAAAGAAGCTGCCTGTCAGTGTAGGAGATGCCAGAGACAAGGGTTTGACCCCTGGGTTGGGAATATTCCCTGGAAGAGGACATGATAACCCACTCCAGTATTCTTGCCTGGGGAACCCAATGGACAGAGGAGTCTGGTGGGCTACGGTCCATAGAGTCGCAGTCAGACATGACTGAAGTGACTTAGCATGCATCCATAAACTCCACTTCAGGCTTACTGAGTCAACAACCTTTGGGGTACCCGAGAACATGCATTTCATAGCTTCCTTTGTAATTCTATCCAACTAGCCCAACACCAGCATGGTTTTACATTTAGAAAGGAAGTGGCTAGACCAGAAGGAATTTCTCTCCAGGTGTAGCTGGAAGTTTCTCACTGTCCTGGCAATCCTGGTGAGGCAGAAAACAGAGCAGATGGCTCCCTCTGGTGGTGTAGTGAGGCTGTTGAACGTAGAGGTGATCTCGAATTTAAACCGATTTAAACAGATTCAAATCGGTTTAAACCGATTTAAATCGAATTAAACCGGTTCAGACGTTAAGCTTCCTGGTGCCTTGTTTGAAGGAATAAGACTGCATATGAAACTAAAATTATTTATGGCCCAGTGAACGGCAATCCTTTGGCATCAAAGGATGCTCTCATGTAGACATAAAGTTCTCAGATGTCTTCATGAAAATGGGGACTTCTTTGTCATCAGTTTCCCAATACAATACACTTTTTAACCTCCTAAGAGCACAGAGACCCCAGCTCTACTTACCAAGTCACATGAGCCACTCAGTTCAGCAGCCTGGTGGACAAATAACACAAATAACAATACCAACAAATAATAACAACAAATATCAGCGCGTATCCTTTGGTTTCAGTTAGGAGAGCAAGACTATGTTGCAGTAACCCCTCAAGACATCAGTGCTTCAGAACAAAGGTTTAGGACAAACACCGCAGAAGTGTGTGGTAGCGCAGAGGTGAGGCTGCCGTGTCTGCACAGGTGCTCGGGTGTCTAGGCTGAAGGAACCATCACTGTCGCGAACCTGCCTGATGGTGACGGCAAAGCAGAAGGCTCTGGAAGGCTGTCCGTGCTCCTCCCGGCAGTGGACCCAGGTCTTTTCTGCTTACCACCCCATGGCCACGGCTGTGGTCCCATCCACACAAGAGACTGTGGAAGTTCAATCTTCCTCCTGGGCCTGGAAAGAGAAGGCATCAGTTGTGCCGATGACTGCCACACCTTGGTTGAAGCAACACTTACTTTCTTATTTACACATTATGTAAACTTTGGGAATACACCTGTGAATGGTTCAAAGTTGAGAACCTCTCTGACTTAATTTGTTCCTTGTTCTAATATGCTGGGACAGTGGCACTGTGTGATGCCATCCGTATTTCAAATTTCTATTTTCCAGTCATTTTTAAAAATGTGTCTTCAGCACACAGCCCGACATTTGACTTAGGAAGAAGATATATAGTTTAACCACCTAGATTATACTACTGAGGAGAAAACCAGAAAATTAGATTCAATTTCCCTTCTATGATCCTTGATCAAATTAAGTGAGAAAATGGATCTTGTCTGCTTGATTGCCATTGTTTTTTAGACAATGCATATGTCTTTCCACTCATCTGTTTTCTCTTAATAATGTTATCACCATATGAACTTTCACATCAAAAAATTAGTACTACACAACTGAAACCGTCATTGCTAGTTAGCAACATATATTTCCACTTTGTATTGCTTTTTGCTTTCTTCGTGTACAACTGTTGTCCTAATGATCTAAATCATGCTATTTGCACAGTGCGTCTCTAGAGGCCTGGTTTTCCAACTGAACATGAGGGTCCCTGAAATCACTCATTAAGTCTTCTGTGTTTTCTCTTAAGAACATGCCCTGTTTTCATGAGCCTTTTACGTTGGAAACACTGCTTTCCCAGAAGGTTTTGACATATGTCAAATTGTGAATAGAAATGGTTAATGGAGAAGGAAAAAATTTTCAGTTTCCAGGTTTATTTGGGAGAGCTTTTTTCTTTGCCTTTGGTAAAGGGACAAGAACCTTACAGAGATTTAAGTGTTACTACAGAGATTTAAGTATTACTAAATCATGGGCCGTTCTAGGGAGGTGGGGGGAGATGTTAAAGAAAAAGTTTTACATTCTAGTTGCTTCTTCTCTGGCTTTCATAAAAATAGAATTTTTCCAGTTTTAGAATCCTGCCAAGTTGAAAACAGGAATTAATTATAAGATTTTGATTTTTTTTTAAATGCTGCATGATTAAAAAAAAACCTGTTTCCTCATTTTTTCAACACTATTTGGAAAGTAAAGAATTTAAAAAGAACAAAAATCACCCATAATCTCACTTTTGGAATTAGTCTCTTCAAAGTTGCCTTTACATTCAGTGATAGCAAAACTAGGGGCATTGACAAACACTGCCTACCCAAGAGTCTCTTTCACTTCTCTTTTTGAAGTCCACTGCCTATCATTCAAGTTTCTGAAATTGAAATACATTCCAAACAATTTTGTAATTTATCAGTTAAGGCACACCTGTTTCTCCCACCTCTGAAGTAGAGAATACCCCCTTTAAAAATAGGCTTGTATTTGTAGGTAGTACTTACTTAGAAAATAATAAAAAATACTAAGAGCAGTTTATAGAACTAGTGACTGTGGCCACTCAGAGAACTTCTTTCTTTCCTTCAGTGGACTGGGGATTTGACTGCAGTACGGTTGAGAGTAAAAAAAAGGTAGGATGTTTCCAGTGAAGACAACAGCCCTGCACTGCAGTTAACCACACTCCTGGTGTCCTGTTTCTCTTCCCTGTTCTTACTGACACTAAACTTGGTGTTCCTCTCCTAATCTATTTTTTATAAATGTTGGCTCATTGACCCTTAATTTTTATTTCTAAATAGATATAATCAACTCCTTGCATTGCTATTGTGTTATACATTCTAAGGTAAGAGAATGGCCTCTGACTTGCAGGAAATAATCAACTCCTTGAATGTAGATGAAATTCTGAGTCAGTTCTAGATGGAATATTCTACTATTTTCCAAGTGACAACTTGCCAAACTGAAGTCATCTCTCCAGTTGGCATTAAACCTACTAATTTCCTTTGATGATCCTTTATCTACCCTCCTGAATTCAGGGAAGTAGGCAGCAGAAGTGAGGAGAGGAGCCTAGAGTAAAGACAGACGCTCTGGGCTTTAATTTTTACTCCATTTCAAGCTGTGTGATCATTGGCCAGTCTTTGTTTTTTTTTCTGGTTTTCAACCTCATCTGAAAGAATCATCATTCTGCTCTTAAAATTTTGCCCATCTGTATTTTTAATCTTTACCACTGATGGAGTGGTGAGCTTCATGTATTTTTTTTTTTTAATGTGATGTGCCAAATATTAAACTTTAAGGTTTGGTTGACCACTGTATTCTCAGTGCCTGGCACAGGGCTAGAGCCTCGCCACACCTACTGAGTCAACAAAGGAACTTAGTATGCAGCACCTGTATAAGCCCTGTAGCTAAAAAATGGCAGAGAATTCTGCTCTAGAGGCAGAGAGCATTACATTATGTGTCTGCTAGAAGTAATTTCTGCCAGATAATTTTTGATTAACTGAATTCTAGATCTAGAACTCAGAACTTGTAAGACAGAACTTCAGATATTCAGGTGAAATCTTTGCTGATGAATTTTGCTTTTTCTGTTGTTGTTGGGCCACAATGGTGCATTTTTAGATGATGTTTTAAGAAAGCATTTGAATTATTTGCCAGTCATTTTGATAAGACTATACATACAAACTCAATTTCTAGCTTCTTTTGGAAAATCAGAAGAACTGGCCACCTGGGGTTACACATTCCCACCTGGCGGCAGTTGTCAGAAGTTGAGGTGGGTCGAGTGGGCTTTCTAATCCACCCCAGATACTCTCTCCACCACTACCTGCTCTAGAAAATTAGATTGTAATAATCAAAACCCTCTGTTCACATGAGAGATGCTGTGATGAGTGGGCAAGTTTGGCTTCTTCTTTAAGAAAACCACACAGTGCAAATATTCTGTATTGGTCAAAGAATCGGGATAAATCTGGAGTTCATTTGTGACAGTGTAGAATCTACATTTTCATTTTCCTTTAATTACATTAGTCAATAAGAAAAGTGTTTCACTGGAATGTATTTTGAGCTTGGATCTAGACCTGAATTTTGCATTGTTGATACCACCAAATTTTTATAGTGTCTCTCCATTTTTGTCAGGCATTAGAAGCAGGTGGAAAGCTTATGAAAAATGTAAGTGCCTGGGCCCACCCCATATCTTCTGATTGGGTAGGTTTGGGATGGAGTTTGAGTAGTTACCTTTTTACATATTTTACAGATAATTCTGATCCCACTGGAAGATGAGAACTGTTGATCTGGAGCAAATACTCCTGCTCTTTTGGTGAGTGTGTGTGGGAGTGGGGGGTGGGGGAGGGGGTCCCTTGCTTTTGGAACCACTGCTTTTACAGAAGAAGATTCTTAGAGAAGAAATAGACATGAAGACGTTTGTCTCTGAGGAACACTTGCGGTTAAGGCTCACAGCTATATAACAGCCTATAGGGCTTCTGCAGTGAAGCAATAAAGTCTGGTGGGCAAGTCAGCACAGGTGCACGCGTGAGAGCTAGGCTACCGACCACTTTGGTTGACTAACCACCCAGAAATGTCTGGAACTATTTATATTTAAGGTAAAACATCATCAGTTTCTTTCCCACAAGCATACAGAATTAAAGAACCATAGAATTTTTGGAGGTAAACAAGCCTTCAGAGATTTCGATCATTTGTCCTGTTTTATAAGAGAGAAAACCAACCTGTCTAAGCCCACACAGTTGATGGCAAAGCCGGAAATAGTGTTTGGATCTCTTGAATTCCAGTCTGGGACTCTTTCTATTATACCTGCTCACCTCAAAACAATATCCAAATATCCAGATCTGTTATGGTGCATTCATAAGAGTTGTTTCATTACATTTGAAGGTATTATATGTAAACTTTGATGAAAAGATGAAAGAGTGAGAACTTCAGGGGTATGATGAAATTTAAAACAATCAATGTGACATCAAAATTTTGGTGAATTGTTTTAAAAGAGAAAAGAATGAATAAATAAAAGTTGGGGTGCAGGATAAATCTTTTTTAAATTAAGAACTGCTTTTTAAAGATTTTTAACGTTTATTTCTGGCTGCTGTGTGTCTGTGCAGGCTTTCTCTAGTTGCCACAAGCAGGGGTTACTCTCTAGTTGCAGTGTGCGGGCTTCTTGCTGCAGTGGCTTCTCTTGTAGAGTATGGGCTCTAGGGCGTGTGGGCTTAGTAGCTGTAACTCCCAGGATCTAGAGTGCAGCTTCAGTATCTATGGCACATGGGCTTAGCTGCCCAGAGGCATGTGGGACCAGGGATCGACCAGGATTGAACCCATGTCCCCTGTATTGGCAGGCAGATTCTTAACCACTGGACTACCAGGGAAGTCCCAGAATAAATCTTAATACATGGCAAGCCACAGTTCGTCAAGACATGAAAGTTGGAAGCTGCTGGCTATAAAATGTCCTTGTACCAGTTATTTGGAAAATGCTGTCCATGTAGTTAGAACCACAAATCATGCAGACCCTGTGATCACACTGCTTATAAGAACAAATGGGAAATATTTGAGACTGGGAGTCAAGTCTGGGTTTATATTTGAAATAAAACTGCTTCCTTCCCAAGATAAGTATTACATCGCTCAGAGAGACAACACATGAAGGATAGATAGGTGTAAACGTTATAAATTCCTGTCTTCTCTCTAGTTGTTTAATAAATCTTTTCCAAAGCCTTCCCTAAATTACCCTGAAACTCCTCCCTAAATGAAGCACAGTGTTTTATGTTTGTAAAAACCAAATGTTTTGCGCTTCTCAAATATAAGTGAAGGGAAGGAAGCCACTTAACTGAGTTACCTTGTATCATAAGAACATTTAAAACTTTCAATCTGTATCTCATACTACAGCCAGCCTTTACCCGGTAGGCTCTTAGGGGTTTAGGTTTTGTCATTTCTTTCTCATTTAAGAAAAAAAAAAGCAAATAATAGCTCAAAGAGATGATATATAAGAAATGCATTTGTGTCTAGGGTGGGAAGCAACAGCCAAAGGACACTTGGTTATTTGGCAAGAAGATATTTGTATATAAAAAGACAGAAAGCAGCCTTTTACCTCGTTGCAACCGAGAAAGCAACATGGGTCACCAGCAGCTCTACTGGAGCCATCCGAGAAAATTCGGCCAGGGTTCTCGCTCTTGCCGGGTCTGCTCAAACCGGCACGGTCTGATCCGGAAATACGGCCTCAATATGTGCCGCCAGTGTTTCCGCCAGTATGCGAAGGACATCGGCTTCATTAAGTTGGACTAACTGAACTTCCTTAGATGGCTCATCCAGCACATCACCCCTAGGCGGAAATAATACTAGCTCTTTGTATGTAAAATAAAAGTTTTCAAAACTTCAAAAAAAAAAAAAAAAAAAAAAGACAGAAAGCAGTGTTATTTGGGGATTACCCAGTGGTTCACACAGATGGTAAAGTTAAGAGTCCTTTTACTGAAATATGGAACAGACACTTGCTGGGCCACAAAGTTTGAAAACACAAGGTAACATTTTGCTTTGTTAGATGCACACATTTTACATTATACTCTGAAGACAGAGGTGGGGGGTATTCAGGGGGCTCAGGTGCTGCGTAATGTCTTTAGAATCCAGTGTGGAGGCACAGTTGATAAAACGCCATGGACATCATAGGAGGTGGACTTTGACAGTCCCCTGCTAACCATGCCCAGCATGGTGGGAAGGGGATCCGTGTGTGCACAGTCACTTCACTGAACCACCCAATCCTTTTAGTGGCTACTGCCCTGTAGTTGTTTATGTAGATTTATTTTTAATTGCAGGCTAAGCCTTTACATGCTGTGTTGGTTTCTGCTGCACAGCAATGTGAGGCAGCTCCAAGTATACATACACCCCTGCCCTCTGAGCCTCCCTCCCACTGTCCTCCTATCCTACTCCTCTGGGGCATCACAGAGCGCCGCATTGGGCTCCCTGTGTTACACACAGCTTCCCGCCTACCTTGGATTTAAAGAGACTTAGGTAGGTTCTGAGAATCAGGGAACTGATCCCCTCTCTATCCCCTTAAGCTTTGTCACCCAAGTCCTTATGAATACCTGCTTTCTATTTAACTGAGCTCATGGTCCATGTTTTCTAAACATCTGACACGTTTATCCCTAAGTAGCACTACATCCTTTTTTCTCATATTCTCCAAATAAATAATGGCTAACTCTTGCCCTCTGTAAGATTCCCTTTTAATCCCTTTACATGAAACAAACTCCTTAACTCCTTACACCCATCTGTTGAGGTAGCTACTATCATCCCCATTTTCCAGATGATGAAACTGAGGCACAGAGGAGTCCAGGTATCTGCTCAGAGTTCAAAGTGCTAAGTATCTGAACACAGGCAGCTGGCTTCAGAATCTGCTTAACTATTACACTATGGTGCATGCCTGTACACAGACACATGCTTTTAGAATTTTTTATTCTTATCCTTAAAATCAGTGGAGGTGATAAGGAAGACATCTCAAGGCTTACTTCCTGGATGCTTCTCTGTGTTGGGGGCTTTGGAGGTTTCATTTGTTCAGAAGCTTACAGATGATCTCCATCAAACACCACCTGTGTTCTTTATTATGGACAACTGATATTTTCTCAGTTCTGTGTAAGGTGCTGTAGAAACACAGTCCCAAATATCATACCATCTTACCACACAGCTAGTAAGTTCTAGAACTGCAGTTCTAACCCATGGCTGTTTAGTTACAAAGCCCAAAATTAATTTTTTATTTTTATTTTTATACAATGTTCACATCAACTTCCCCCCAAACCCAGTAAGTCACTCACTATGATTGTATCCTCTCCAGTATTCATTTTCTGTTCCTTTTAAGATGGGGATATTTATATTTCAGAGCAATTTTTTTCATATCCAACTTCTTCTATTCCAAATTAAGAGTAATCACAGCTGGCTGGTTGGATAAAGTCTGCATAAAAATCTTTTTTTACATGATGATATTAAGTGTATGAGCTTTTATAAAATATGTGTGTTTTTGAGGGATTCTTCAGACATCTGGAGAATTTAAACTAGTAATTTATAATAGATTTCCTTGACTGGCAAGATAATTCCCTAATGGAAAAAGCAGGCATTTATCTCAAACTGTAAGCAGCAGTGGAAAGAACACTGAGACTTGGAAATTTTCAAGCCTGTAGTGCAAATTTGTATTTACTTTGCTCTCTTTTTTTGTTCATTTATTAATAAACAAGACATGAAAATTCCTTAAGGGCTTCCCTGGTGGCTCAGTGGTAAAGAATCCACCTGCCAATGCAGGAGACATGGGTTTGATCCCTGGGTGGGGAAGATCCCACCTGTTGAGGGGTGACTAAGCCCATGCGCCATCACTACTGAGCTTTTGCCCTAGACCCCAGGAACCGCAGCTGCTGGCGTCCACCCGTGGAAATTACCGAAGCCTGCATGCCCACGTACAGTATCTCCACAACAAGAGAAGCCACCTCAATGAGAAGCCTGCATATTGCAACAAAGTTCCTGCTTGCCACAACTAGAGAAAAAGACTGCGCAGCAATGAGGACCCAAGCATAGCCAAAAACAAATAAACAATTTAAAAAACTTCCTTAAAACCTTATTTTACCCTTTTTATCATTACTATTTTGACAAAAATTTTATACTTACAGAAAAGTTGCTAGAATAGTACAAAGAATCTCTGTGTACCCTTCAATGAGATTCACCAATTGTTCACACTTTGCCACATTTGTTTATCATTTTCTATCTCAATGCACATGTAATATTATGATTTTTTGAACCACTTAAAAATAAGCTGCAGATATAATGCTGACTTAGCCCTAAATATTTTAAAGTATATTTTCTAACAAGGATGTTTTCTCACATAATCACAGTAAAATGATCAAGATAGAATTTAACACACTTATAGTATCATTATTTAATCTATACTAAGTGATTTATAAGATTATTCAAATTTGATCAATTATCCCCAAATGTCTTTTATAGCTGAACTGCATCTGGAATTGGACTTTGCATTGACCCATCATAGCTCTTCAGTTTCCTTAATTTACAGCAGTTTCTTATACTTTTTTGACTTTCATGACGTTTGTATTTTTGAAGAGAAATAAATAACAATAGCAATAGATTATAGATTATGTATAGTAAACACTATGACTTATAATAGAGACATGAATATATAATCTACTACATATCTAACATATATAATTTGTATACCATTCATACAATACATGGGCTTCTCAGGTGGCACTCGCAGTAAAGAACCTGCCTGCCAATGCAGGAGACATGAGAGACACGGGTTTGATCCCTGGGTCAGGAAGACCCCCTGGAGGAGGGCATGGCAACCCACTCCAGTATTCTTGCCTGGAGAATCCCATGGACAGAGGAACCTGGCAGGCTACAGACCATAGTTTTGCAAAGAGTCATGCACGACTACAGTGACTTAGCACATATAATGCATACATGAACGTACTCATGAATTCTTTCATAATCTATAATCTATTGGGAATAGGTCTTCACATGAGAGGCAACAATACAGGCAAAATCCCAGAGGCAAGAGAGAGCATAGTTAGTTGAGAACCTAATGAAATTGTTTGTGTTTGCACTGTCCAATATGGTAGCCATATTGGATATCTATACATATAACCTGTTGTATAGATGATAGATGATGTAAGAACTCATGAGTCCATACTAAGAAATAAATATAAACATAAATAAACAAGAAAATAGGAAAATAACTTCTTTCAGTAAAATAATAACTAAAACAAATGTAAGTAGGAATGACAGAATTATGAAATTACCATTTTGCAACCCTTATGAGTAGTAACAGATTCAGGCAAGAATCACCAATGAATACTAAAACTAGTGGATTAAAGTTTGATAAGGAAAAAGACATTTATATAGCCTCAAAATATCACTTCAAAACTCATTTATTAATTAGAAAGGGACAGACAGTAACTTTCCAGTGGGTAAACCAAGTCGTCCAAGTTAATATTCACCAATGATGGAACAAACCATCTTCATGTGCCTCTCGGTGTGATGCATTAAGGAAGGCACAACTTTATGTATGCGATATTCCCGTTAAAAATTAATTCTACTTATGAGAAAGCAGACAAATCCCAAAGGAGGAATATTCTACAAAACAATATTTGCTTTTAATGACAAGCTTGCCGAGAATTGCATGGAAAGTTGCATTATCAACAAGCACCACTAGATGTCACTGTGGTTCTTCAAGTTGCACAAGTTTTATCCATCTTAATAAAGAATATATCCTTTGTCGCCTGCTTCAGTATTCTGACATCCTTGTGGACTAGATACATTTAGCCAGTTCCAACACATATAGCTTTGGAGAGGCCTACAAGTTAAATAACAGTATAGCACTGGAGGAGGAGGTAGTAAGCTTAGATTAAAGATCGTCTTTGCTGTTACAGGCTGTAGTGTCCATTCTCTGGCTATTCCTGCCCTGTCTTTGGGGCTTTTACAAGGAGAGGGGATTCAGATTGTCTGCTCTTAGCCTCCTCTAGCTCTGACAGTCTATGATTTTACATTGATATTTTCTTAACTAAAATCACGTCAGTGCCTCTAACAAGGTTTTTGCCTAACCCACACTGGACCCACACTGGTTTTCTTTTCTTCACCTTGTACTCTCATCTGTCTGATGTTTGTCTCTAAGTTGACTCTGTTTGTATAAATGTAAGTAAAGAAAAAAAAATTACAGGCCAATCACAAATGGAAACCAGTTCACTTGCCATAAATAGAGGGTAACCACAAAAATAAATACACTAAAAATAACATAGTGTAATTAAATTTGAGCTGGATGCTGTCATCAACCAAAGGCTCAGAGTCTGTGGCCTGTTCGGATTTTCCTCTTTAAAGGAAGGTTTGAAGGTGTTAAAGATGAAGACAGACTGCCCAGAGATGTTCCTCATGATATAAGTGAAAAAATAGAAGACCTTTCTCTCTGCACATTTTAGTATTATTTAATTCTGTATCCACAAAACCAACCACAAAGCTTCACATATATAAAATGAGTTCCATGCTCTCATAAGCTTTTCTAAGTCATATTATTTTCTCTATTCCTCCTTTCTTCCTTCCTTCTTCCGCTTCTTTCCTAATTCTTGTTTCTTTAATATTTCTAATAGATCAGAAAGTAGCATTAGAAATTTTACATTATTATTTTCTTCAGTCCATATTTAAGCTTTCATTTTATTTTGATATCTCTTTCAGTTTAGTATTGGTTTAGCTTTGCTTTCGTGTTTATTTAAATTTGCTTTTATATTCAGTCTTCTTCCATTTAAAACACTCACTCCCCTTTTAACATAGGAGATGATATATACCCTTCTGCTGTCAATGTCAAAGCAATTATATGCCACCAAATGGCTTGTGATTTGGCATCTTCTCCTGATAAAGGCTTATGATAGATAGGATGTGGCAGAGGTCAGGAATTCTGCTGAGTACAACCTGAGGGTATGTTTCAAATTGCTTGAGCTTTATCCAAATCCCCTAGGACACAATCAGAAAACTGGTCCCCTTCAATTTTGGTGTGGAGCTTTTTTTTCTTCATTCTTCACAGAGATTCAGAGTGAAGATGTCTTAGGCTGAGCCACATAATTGCACCCCTTACTCCCTAACGTTAGTGTAGCCGTTCCTGCTTTGTATAATCTGTTATAATTACTGATTTTTCTGGCCACAATTAGCATAGGGGTTTTTTGTAGGAGCAGAGACAATTTCTTAGCTACCGAATGTTACTAAATAATTTAAAAGGGGGAAGACAAAGAACTTCTATCAGATGTGTTTTATTTTCTTAAACCTGTGTCGCCATTAAGGAAAACCATGACAAGGTAAAGAAATCAGGAGATTTAAAAAGATCAACACACCAGTTATTTGCCACAGTATAAAAGTTATTTCTTTTTCTCATTCTCTTTTCTTGGTGAGATAGATTTAATTTGCCATTAGAAGCCCCAAATCTGAGAATTCAGTTTCCATGTTCACCAAAACAGAATGCTTTTTCTCTTGCATGAAACACTGTTCCTATCTGTAAAAAAACAAAAAAACAAACAAAAAAACTAGATAGAGATCTTTTCAGAGGAAATTTTCATAAAAGGTTGATTTTGAATCAATAGAAACTTTTTTCTCTACCAAATTCTGTAAAACTATATTCTTACCCACCCCAATTCAGAGTGCGAAACCCCTGTTTTTCTCTTTTTTCAGTATTCATCACTGTAACTCTGCTGAGATTCAAACCCAGGTGAGCAGATATTAAAGAGTTCACGAGATATGCAAAGCATGATTTCTTCTGGTGAGAGACCTACTTGAGACTTGCTAAGGAATTATTCAGGTTTCCTCTAACCTCATTTGTTTCTGATACTGATGAACGCTTGTGATTCCATTATCCTCTTGATGTTTACAGATTCCTGCCCCCAGCTCCCTCCTCCAACATTCACTCAATTGTTTTATTCTGTGTTGACATCAGTCTTAATGGATGATGGCAGAATCTCCTTCCAAGGTTTTAAAGATCACTAGTAAGTGTACTTTGAGCCCATTTCTGGAACTATATCCCCAGTGTGTCCTTAGAGCTACAAATTATACTTTGGTTCATTGTTTTAAAGTGTCTAGAGCCAGCATGTCTGTTTGAGATACTGAGCTAAGTATTGTCTTCCCAGCACATCTATAACTATTGATTCCTATGAGAGAGGCCTAATTATATTTGTGCTTATCTTCGGACCACAGCATCGAAAGAGGCTTTAAAGATCTGTTTATCCCACCTGGTGCCCAGGTCCTCACCGTATCAGCCTTCTGTAGCTGGAGTAGTAGAAACCAGTTTGGGGCAAGTTACACCAAAAAGGGCGTTTATTGTATTAATAAAGGGTGGCTCAGAAACCATACTGACGCTGGGGAATCCAGGTACTAGATGTTGGTTGGCAGTGTCTTTAGAAGTTAGTTAGTGGTGACTCCTTTGTTCTGGGGAGCTTTAAACTGCTCTCCACCCCAGTTCTTAGTCAGGGCACTTGAGATTGCTTATGTTGATTCAAAATGCTATGTAAAAGTAGATCAAAGTTGTCCCCCAAATCCTACCCTCCACCAGATTACCACCCCCATCCCTTCTGCACAGAGATGATAAGGATGCCACTGAAACGATGGCTAAGGGGAGTCAGCTTTGCATTGTCTCCCAGACTCCAACCCTCTACCCCACAGAGAAGGAGTTCCTGGGGGACCCCACAGAGAGGGGTCCACTGGGCTCATCTCAGGTCATGATGTGACCACCTTGTGTTCAAGGTTGGCTTTTTTTGGCCATGCCATGCAGCTTGTGGGATCTTAGTTCCCTGACCAGGGACTGAACCTGGGCTTCCTGCAATGAAAGCTCAGAGTCCTAACTACTGGACTGTTAGGGAATTCCTGTGTTCAGAGTTACTGTTAAGGGTGTTACAACAGGGAAGAGATAATTCCCCTCCAGGAAAATTAGAGGCTGTTCTGTTAGAAAGCAGGAATGGCCAAAAAACCTGTGTTCACTGACCTCGTAAGAGAGTGACAATCGCTTCTGGTGACATGGGCTGTGATGGCTCTTCATGTACCTCGTGATGAAGTTCTTTGAGTTAATATAGGGTTATCTATATTAACCGATATTCTCTCAAAAGAGTGGGGCAGGTAGATTTTTTTTTATCTTGAACTATTTTAAAAATCTTCATCACGGTATAATTTATGTGTAATAAATTCTACATCTTTAAAGTGTAGTTTTTGATAGGTTTTGACATACATAGGTACTTTTATACGAGTATTGTTGATTTACAATGTTGTGTTAATTTTGAGTGTACAGCAAAGTATATTAGTTACACATATACATATATTTACTCTTTTTTAGATTATTTTCCTATATACGTCATTACAGACTATTGAATAGAGCTCCCTGTATGATACTCTAGGTTCTTATTAATTATCTATTTTATATATAGTAGTATGTATGTGTCAGTCCAAATCTCCCAATTTATCCCCCCTCCATTCCCCTAGTAATCATAAGTTTACTTCCTACATCAATGACTCTACTTCTGTAAATAAGTTCATTTGTACCTCCCCTTTTTTAGATTTCACATTTAAGTGATAACACATGATATTTGTCTTTCTGTGACTTACTTTACTCAGTATGACAATCTCTCAGTCCATCCATGTTGCTGCAAATGGCATTATTTTATTCTTTTTATGGCTGAGTAATATTACATTGTGTACATGTACCACATCTTCTTTAACCATTTCTCGTTGATGGACATTTAGGTTGCTTCCATATCCTGGCTATTGTAAATAGTGTGTAATGAATATTGGGGTGCATATATGTTTTGAATTATATTTTCTCCAGGTATGTGCCCAGGAGAGGGATTGCTGGGTCATATGGTAGTTCTATTTTTAGTTTTTAAGAAATGTCCATTCTGTTCTCCATAGTGGCTGTACTAACACTTTCCCTTTCATACACTATGACCAAGTGGGATTTATAACTGAAGTGTTGGGATGATTTAACATGCACTTCTGTAGAGTATATACCTAGCAGTGGAATTTCTGGATTACAGAGGTAAAGATTTTGTAGATAACGCCAGACTGCTTTCCAAGGTGGTTGTGATCATTAGCAGTATATGAAAGCTCCTATATATATTAAGCTGCACTCAGTATGGTCAGACTTTTAAACTTCTGCCTGTTTGATGGGTATAGTGATATCTTGTTTGGGTTTTATTTTGTATTTGCCTGAATCCTAATAAAGGTGAGTACTTTCTTGTCTATGTATTGGTCATTTGCATATCTTCTCTGTATGTGTGTGAAATGCAGTTAAAGTTTATAAATACTAGTAATAGGTAACAATCTATTGAATGTTGGCTATGTTCCAGGCACTGTAAAATTGCTTGATATAGATTCGTTTTATCATCACTATAACCCTGGGAGGTAGGTGCTATTAATTATCTGTATCAAATGCTACTTTCTCTGATATTTGATGAGAATATGATTTTTCTTTTTTAATCTATTAATGAGGTGAATTATATTACTTCATTTTTATTATGCTACATGTGTGAGTACTTAGTCACTCAGTCATGTCCAACTCTTTGTGACCCCGTGGACTGTAACCTGCCAGGCTTCTCCATCCATGGGATTCTCCAGGCAAGAATATTGGAGTGGGTTGCCATGCCCTCCTCCAAGGGATCTTCTCAACCCAGGGATGGAACTCGGGTCTCCTGCGTTGCAGGCAGATTCTTTACATTCTGAGTCACCAGAGAAGCCCCTTAATATGCTGCATCAACCTTAAAATCTTTGTATATATTGTAAATTCAATTTATTAATATTTTTAAAAAATAAAAAAGTCTGTGTTCATTAATAAGATTGGCCTGCAGTGGTCCTGTCCTTATTAGGTTTTGGTGTCAATATTATTTTTAATTTTTTATTATTTATTATTTTTAATTTTGAGTATTCATTATCCAGTTCACTTCTTCTACTAGTTTGAAAGTAACACCCTAGTTCTACAATGCTTGTTCTTACATTATTTATGGGTTGAATTGTGTCCCTGCCCCAAATCTAAAGGATTTATTGAAGTCATAGCTATTGATGCTTATGAATGTGACCTAGTTTGGAAATAGGGTATTAAAGATGTAATCAAATTAAGGTGAGGTTATCAGGGTGGACCCTACTCCAATATGCTGCTGTTGCTCCTGCTGCTAAGTTGCTTCAGTTGTGTCTGACTCTGTGCGACCCCATAGACAGCAGCCCACCAGACTCCGCTATCCCACTCCAATATGATCGGTGTTATAAAAAGAGATGACAGGGACTTCCCTGGCTGTCCAGTGGTTAACACTCTGCCCTGCCAATGCAGGGGGTGCAGGTTTGATTCCTGGTCAGGGAACTAAGATCCCACATACCTCGTGGTGAAACCAAAAGATAAAAAAAAATCAAACCAACAAAAAAGATGACAAGGACACATAAGAGGAAGATGGCTCTGTGAAGCCTGGGCTAGGAAAGGATGGATTCTTCCTTAGAGTTTTCAGAGAGATACTGGGCCTTCCAGCAGCTTAATTTTGGATATCTACCCTTTAGCGCAACTTTCCAGGTGGTGCTAGTGCTGAAGAACTCGCTTGCTAATGCAGGAGATGTAAGAGATGTGGGTTCAATCCCTGGGTCAGGAAGACCCCCTGGAGGAGGGCATGGCAACCCACTGCAGTATTCTTGCTGGGAAATCCCATGGACAGAGGAGCCTGGAGGGCTACAGTCCATGGGGTCACAAAGAGTCAGACCCGACTGAAGAGACAGCACAGCACACATGCTTCAGAACTGTGAGGATAAATCTCTGTTCTTTGAAGTCACTCAGTTTGTGGTGGTTTGTTATGTAAGTCCTACGAACCTAATACACCTTAGAAATACAAACTGCATAATTATCCTACCCAGGTCTAGAAGTCATCAGAAACATTACCTTTTCTTGGACAGATAATGAACATAAAAAACTACCAATAAGGACCTTTTTATTATTTCTTCATTTCCCCACCTCCAAGTCTTACGCTTTTGTTGTTTAATACTTTGCCAATCTCCTTATATCCCCACTAGAAATTTTCATTACCGTTTTATACAGCTGGTACTTATTTAACCACATTCTTTGTTGGTTTCACAAACTTTCTTGCATCTTGGATCAATTTTTTTAAAAATATGTCACTGTCTTTCTGCCTGAAGCATATCAAGAGAGCTCCTATAGTGAGACTCTGATGGTGAAAAATTCAAGTTTAAATTGTCTTTCACGGGGTGTATTAGTAGAATTTTATGGTGGCAGTTATTTCCTTTTGATACTTTGCTGATGCCAGTCCATTGTTTTTTTAAAAAATAATTAAAATTTTAACTGATGTGTAGTTGATTTGTTGTTGTTGAGTTGCCAAGTCGTATCCCGCTTTTCAAGACTACATGGACTGCAGCAGGCCAGGCTTCCCTGTCCCTCACTATCTCCAAGAGTTGGCCCCAGTTCATGTCCATTGAACTAGTTGATTTACAATGTACTACTTTAGTTTATATATTGCCCCCAGCTCCAGCTAGTGACTGTTCTAACCCTTAAGCCAAAACGGTTCCACCTGCTAGTTTACGAAAGGGAAGCGCGGCCTGGCGATCGTTAATCTGAGGGGCTATAACGGATGTAACCCAGCTGCGGGTTTCTTTGGTAACTGATGAACCAGCCTGACGTCACTTCCCCCTGCAAATGGCAGCCTCATTCTCTCCTGCGTAGCGAAGCTTGTTCCTCTGTTCTGCCTGCTGTCTGCCATTATGCGATGCGGTGTGGCTCCACGACCCTTCTGCTTTGGATGCGTAAGCTCCCCTATCTCAGTGGTCCCCAACCTTTTTGGCACCTGGGACTGATTTCCTGGAACACAGTTTTCCCATGGACCGGGGTGGGAGGGCAGGGATGGTTGAGAGGAGTCGGGGGGATGGGGAGCGGCAGATCGCTGCTTACCTCCTGCTCTTCGGCCTGGTTCCTATGAGTCCTCGGCTTGGGATTTGGGGACCCCTGCCCTATTTAGTAAATAATTTATGCCTCTCTCGTGGTCTCCAGGCTCTTTCTTCCATCTCAGACCTGGGCAAGTACGGGCCTTGCGTGCCTGCCGGTTGCAGCCCAGCCACCACGTAATGACTCAGTACTTTTATAGATCATACTCCATTTAAAGTCAGTACGGAATAGTGGCTGTATTTCCCTGTGCTGTGAAATATATCCTTGTTGTTTACTTTATATATAGTAACTTGTCTTAATCCTCAACCCCTCTCTCTCCCCTCACCTCTTCCCCTCTTCCCACTGGTACCCACCAGTTTGTTCTCTGTATCTGTCAGTATGCTTCTGTTTTGTTATTGGTTTGTTTTATTTTTTAGGTTCCACATGTTGGCAAGGATGTGGAGTGGAAGGAACCCTAGTATGCTGTTGGTGGGATTCTAAATTGGTGAAGTTACTATGGGAAACAGTATGGAGGTTCCTCAAAAAACTCAAAATCGAACTACCATGTGACCCAGCAATTCCACTGCTGGGTATATATCCAAAGCAAATGAAAACACTAATTCAAAAAGATACATGCATCCCAATCTTCAGCATTGTTTACATTAGTCAAGATATGAAAGCAAGATAAGAAAGTGTCCATCAGCAGATGAATGGATCAAGAAGATGTGGTATGTATATATACAGTGGAATATTACTTAGCTATAAAAAATGAAAATTTAGCATTTGCAGCAACACAGATGGACCTAGAGAGTATTATGCTTAGTGAAATAAGTAAAAGGAAAACATAAAAAATGCTTTCCTTCATTACTACTGAGAAAACAGTTGACTGTTGGTTAGAGGTCAGTCTAACTGCCAGTCTTTGAAGGTCTTTTTTACTCTTAGAATTTTTCTCTTCACTTTTGTTATTTTTTGTAATTTTACTGTCATGAATCTAGTTGCAAATTTTTGGTTTTTTAATTTATTTCTTCGATTTTATTTGACATACAGCATAATGACCTGACATTCATGTATGATGCAAAATGATTACCATAATGTTTAGTCCATCACTTCAAACAGTGACAAGTTTTTCACTTTGTGATAACTTTTAGTATCTACTTTGTCAGCAATCTATTTTTATTTATTAGCATGGGGTTTCTTGATCTCTTTGATCCATAGATGAATGCATTTCTTCAGTTCTGGAAAATTCTCAGCCGTTTTCTTTCCAACCATTTCTTCTACCTTATCCTCTCTTTCTAGGACTCAATCAGATGCATGTTAGCTCTCTCACTATACCCTCCTTGTGTCTTACTCTGTTTAAAATTTTTTTCTACTCCATGTTTCATGCTTGATGGTTTATTCTAATTTATTTTTAGCATATATTTATATCTTATAATTTACATGTAAAACTAGGTAGTTTTATAACTAAAATATATCTAATTAATGAGTTCATTAATTCTCCCTATATTTTATCCAAATCTGCTGTTAAACTCATTCACTGATTTTTTTTTTTTAATCTTCTCTCTAAACTTGCCTCTCTTGCTCTGCTCTCAGCTCTAGTATTTTGAGTGCTGGCTCTAATGCAAGCTCAGGGATTGACAGGGTCTAATTGAGAGTCAGTTGGTTAGAAAACAGGAGCCATAAACCGAGGCTCATCTTTTCTGAAGAGAAATATAATTGTGCTCTATAGTGTGCAGGAGGGTTGGTGGGGGAGGACAGAGCTGAGTGAAGGAAGGAAAAGGCTGTACATTACTGGTGGCGTTGACATCAAGGTGAGTGGGTGTTGCGCTGTAGCTGCCACAGAGCAGCGTTTGGCCGAAGGTTATGTTAATAAAGATACTGTCTCTAGAATAGGGAGCTTCTCTACACCAATCATTCAGCTAATCTTTGTTGTGTGTCGGATGTTTTATACAGTATTTTTGCATCTAGGAAACCTCAGTGAACTAGAAACAAACTGTGCTGGCTTCATGGAGCATATGGTCTATTGGTAAGGGGCAGAGTGTATACTATGAGCAGAATAAATGAAGGAAATGTTTATGTCAGAAGTTGGTAAATGCTTTAAAGAAGGTGATTCTGAGTCTAAGTGTGTGGGAAGAGGGAAGATGGCTGTTGTGATCAGTGTGGGATTCACTGAGAAGGGGACCTTTGAGAATACATCCAAGGACCTGATTCATCCAAGAGGGATGTCTGGGGGATGTTCTTTCCAGACAGGTAGGATCTTCAGCGCAAATGTATTTGCACTAGAGGAATGTGCCTGTGTCCATTCCCTGCATTTTTAACACTGGTTATTTTAATATTTGTTTACAACAGCTCTATTCATTTCTTTTTCCAGTTTACTATGACAAATTTGATAGTTTTCTATAGTATAATCTGTTTCCTATGATATGCCTGTTTTCTGCAGTATTTTCAAGTTTGTCATTTATTTCTTTAAGCCTGGTAACGAAGGTGGTGTTTTAGCCTGTTTGAGGAGAGTGCATGTCTGAGGAGAGTGGAGCTGTGTTTCTGCTTTTCTGCTTCCTTTTGTTTCTTCTAGGTCTCACCGTGGAGTGGTGCTTCTTTCTGTGCCTGCTGGCCTCCTTTGCCTTTGTAAAGTTGCTGGTAGGGAGAAGCAGAGTCTGGCACAGGTGCTCCTGCCCCGGAAGAAGCTTGGGCTTCACTCCATCAGACTTCAGTCACTCCCACTTGGGTGTCGCCTTAAACCATTTTCACAGTTTGAGATTGCTTAGCCAGCTTCCCAGGTGTCTCAGTGGTAAAGAATACGTCTGCCACTTCAGGAGACATGGGTATGATTCCTGGATCAGGAAGATCCCCTGGAGAAGGAAATGGCAAGCCACTCCAGTGTTCTTGCCTGGAAAATTCCATGGACAGGGGAGCCTGGAAGGCTACAGTCCACAGAGTTGTAAAGAGTCGGACGTGACTGAGCAACAAACAGCCAGCTCAGGTTGTGAGTTCCTGGATGTCAGTCTTCCTGAGGCAGTCCGGGTCCCAAAGGCCCCCAGTTTAGGGGAAAGAGAGAGAGGTTTCCACTAACTTTGCTCTGACATTGAAAATACAGCTTTTTATCTCTCTTCTTTTTTTTTTTTTAATAAAAGCTTTTTGAAACCCCAACTTAAAGTGAGCACCTCGCCTGGGCTTTGTGCGCTGACCTTTGCGGCCCCTCTCCTCATGTAGCCCGTGAGCAGAAGCCTGAGTCAACATTAACCGGAAATGCTTGCAGGCATAAGCACTTCCAAAATTCTACTTATCTCTCTGCTTTCTCCAAAAATTGGCCTGGGGACTCCTGACTGCCGTTTGGGCCCCTCAGACCTTTTCAGGAGATGTTGGCAGTTTTGAAACCAATGTGTGCAGGGTGTGTGTGTGCAGCGGGGAGTGATCTGAATGATGTAGCTGCTGTGAGTGGAAACTGGAAGCTCAGTGATGTTGTTTTTAGTCTCTCATATCCTTAAACGTGTCCAAGTTGGCATGGGGTCCCCAGAACATAGAGGAATTTGGGTGCTTAAATGCTTGGAAGTGCTGTACACATGGCCGTGGACCAGCACAAGGGAAAATGCACTTTGTTTAGACTTCTTACCTAATTCCAGCTGTTCAAGAATATGGTTCAAATCTTTACTAGACAACTGCTTGCATGTCTCAAGGGTCTATGACTTCCACAAGTCTTAATACAAGAAGCTGAGCGTATATGGTCTTTTTAAGTGTTAACATATTTACTGGAGAGAAAATAGATGCATCTGTGCAAATGATCAGGCTTAAGAATAGAAGCCTTTAAAGACACACGATTGAGAAATCAACAGTTGCTCTTATTTATTAGGAATACAAGCCATTTTACATTTTAAAAATATCAGTTTTCTCATACATACTTATATGCAAACTTAATGAAATAGAATATTTTCATTAAAATGTTTAAAAATAGCCATGTTATTGAAATTCAGACTATTGTGAAGACTAAAAAAAAATATAACCCAAATTATAAAGCATTTGTTTTGAGGACATAAGTGTACTCATTGTCCTATGTTTATCATATTGTAAAGTTTAAAATCCTTGTGAAAATTGCCAGTGTCAACTTTCCTACTGATGCGGCCCACAGATTTCAAAATCCAGTCTTTATTCTGTTTTATAGTACATTTTGAAGGGCAAAGTCCATCACAGGAAAAAGTATTTTCTTTTTCTTACTTATACAACACATGTGTTCATGCCATTCAGTTTGAGACTATAAACAGTGAGTTGATTGGGCTTCCCAGATGGTACAGTGTTAAAGAATCTGTTTGCCAATGCAGGAGGCACAAGGGAAATGGGTTTGATCCCTGGGTTAGGAAGAGCCCTTGGAGTAGAAAATGGCAAGCTGCTCCAGGATTCTTGCCTGAAAAGTTTCATGAACTGAGGAGCCTGGTGGGCTACAGTACATGGGGTTGCAAAGAGTAGGATAAGACAGCACAGCAGCAGGGTGAGTTGATTGTTTTCCATTTTTTAAAAAGTGAGATAATAATGGCCTTATGTACATATCAGAGAAAAGTTATTTCTTTCTCTGCGGGTTCCAGCAGCGATGATGAAGTCAGAGCTGGGCCCTGAATGCAGGTTGTGGGGTCTTTCCAGGGCCCAAGGCCGTGGTGTGAAATGTCTGGGGCTTCCTTTCTTGTGCAAGAAGCCAGGTGGGCTCAGCCCTTCCTGACTCCATGTCCTCTAGATGACCTACCTCAAGTTCCAGATGACCCTTGAGTCGCTGACGCAGATCATGATTTTTGCACATTTACTCAGAAATTGAAATCTAGAGGGGAACGCATAGAGTCAATGAGGCAGAGTGAGGGAGGGGCAGTGTGGCCCAAGGGTGGGGGCCTGGGATTGAACATTGATTCACCACTTAACACAAATGCTGTCTCAGTTTCCTGCCTCAGTTTCCTCACTTGTCAGGGAAGAATAAGGACTGTTTTCACCTCATGGACTGACTCTGAGGGAAAAATGAGATCATTAAGTGGAAGGAATTAAGTCATTGGAATATATAAAAAGTGCTCAATAAATGTTTGATATTAATATTCAGACACGAGATATGTTTTGCACAGATTTGGTTAACTCACCTAGGGAGACTAATATTCTTGAGAGAGAGTTTTGAATGTAGTTCAGAAATAATTAAATGCCTTCCTTGATTGAAATAGAAGGGCAATTAAGACAATGAAGCATTTTTCTCTGTGTTATCTAGGACATATTTTTCTCATTTTCCTCTTGTAATGGGAAAATTTGAAACTCTCAGAGTGGTCACAAATTACTCATCCTAAGGTTAATTGTTCCCCAACAAATACATTTCAAGTAGGGAAGGTGGGTGAGTTTCCACAGGTTTCAGAATCCAGTTTTGGGCAGCACCAAGTCTGAGACTCGCATAGCTATGGGTTTCTGGTGTGGTCAGCATAGGATTTTGAAATAGTTTTTTTAAACTCTTGAGGTCTCAGGCTCCCCGACTATAATTAGGGGTAAAAGTATGAAACTGCAGTGATGGTATAGGCATGGTGATAGGCTATCAATGTGCTATTACATTGTAGCTGAGCTACCACTGAAAGCTGACTTTGCAGTGTGTTCCAAGGGCTTATTTATTATAAGAGGGAGCAAATTGTTCACATAAAATGAACCAATCAAGCAAGTTCTGTTTACTTCTTACAAGCAAACTGTCTCCCAAATGTTGTCTCTGGTTACCTGGGATGGGGTACAAACAACCCAGATATGTGTCTAGGAATACGGTGATGGGATGGAGAGAGGGGACAGAGATGGGTTAGAAAATCACAGCTGTTGCACTCATTAATCCCCATGCACATGATTTTCTATTTAATGGTGTCTTATTTGTTTCACTAACATGTGGAAGTCTTTGTGACAGATGAATAACCCACAGTCCCAGTTTTCAAAGGAATGTAGGGCAGAAGAGGAATTTATGTGGTTGGGTATGATATCTGTTGGTTTAAAACACCAGGAGCAGGACTTCCCCAACAGTCGAGTGGTTAAGACTCCACCTTCCGCTGCAGGGGGCACGAGTTCAATCCCTGGTTGGGGAACTAAGGAACCGCATGCCATGAGATGTGGCCAAAAATTAAAAAAAGCAAAACCTAAGGAGCTTCCAGGGTGAATCAGAAACTGGCCGCTGTACACGGAGGGCAAGGAGAGACTGAATAAAGAGGCAGACCACTCCAGACTGGCAGGTGGCAGGTTTGATAACCAGGAGAACTTAATGTGAGTCTTGTCTAGGGTGGCTACAAGATGAGCAGATCTCTGCACCTGCCTGTCGAAATCTTAAAAGTTTGGGTGGAAACCTTAATGGGATTCAGTCACCTATCCCATCCATGTGGTCTCAACAACACACTGCTGACTCAAGGCCATGTCCTTGAAGACAGTTCCCACTGTGGGAACGGAGGGCAAATGTTTCAAGGACCAGCGAGTGGGTGAGGAGCCTCTGATTGCCCTGGTTCAGCTCGAGGGTCAGCAGGTGGTCACATCCTCTGCATGACCTCCTCTAAAAATGTCAGAGTAGGCTAACACCGACACAACCCTAAAATCCCTTATGAGTTGACATAAGAGAAGGTTATTCTTGCTTGTACTAAAGTGTATTTCCTCAGGCAGTTTTAGAAACCCAGATTCCTTTCATCCTAGAGCAGGGGTCAGCAAACTTGGCTCATGGGTCAAATACTGTTTCTGTCATATTTTTTTGTAAATAAAGTTTTATTGGAACACAGTCACATCCATTCATATGTATTTGAGCTTTTTAGCTGTTCTCATGCTACAACGACAGTGAGGACCTGTGACAGGGAGCAGAGCCCATGAACCTGAAAATATGAACTCTCAACACGTCACAGAAAAAGTTTGTTAAGCCTTGCCTTAGAGCTTGGGAATCTTGTCTCAGATTCTCTGATGCAGCTTACAGAAGAGGGAAGAGGAGTGGAAGGTTCTGTGGGAGGTTTTTATAAGCTGTATCTGGAAATGGCTTCCATCAATCCACCTGCATTTCATTGGCCAGCGCTCAGTCAGAGACAGTCCCTAGCTGCTTGGGCAGGAGAGACACGCAGTCTTAGAAATGGCCCAGGGAGAAACCTATAGCAGTTCTACACAGACTCATGCTGTGCGAGACTCTCCCATGTACTCTATTTTCTTTCTTCCTCAAAACAGTTGTTTAATAAGTACAGTATTCCTTTGTGGATGAGGTACCTGAGGTTCAGAGAGGTTAAGCAACTTGCTTCAAGGTCACCCAGTATCAAGATAGTGGGAGTGGGGATTTGAGAGTCAGGATATCTTGCTCTGAAACTTGCACTATTCTCTCTGAAAAAAGCTTTTTAAAAATCATGGTAAAATATACATAGCATGTGCCGCTTCAGCTATTTTTCAGCATACTGTTCAGTGGTATATAAGATATTTTGGAGAATGAAGAGTTCCTTAGACTTTGATAGGAATTTAAAAGCTCAGGGCTTTCATGTCAATGGTAACATTAAAAAGTCAAGCACAGTCAGGCTTATCTGGGTCATTTCTATAAAACTGAGTACTGACATAAAATTTCCAGTCTCACATTTTAGCTTATGTTTATTGGGTGCCAACAGTGATGCTTTATTGTCATAAGCTGATAAGAAAGGGACAGAAGTGGATTTGATACTGAAATAACTCCTTTAAGCTTTTCCTATACCACATGAATTAAGGAATGCTTGGTGGTGGTTCTGAAAAAGAGAAAAATGGTAGAAGAATTGAGGCATTACACAAGACATAATTATACAGACATACCAGCCTAAAAGAACCTACTTTATTGAACTCAGAAGCATCTTGACATTTGTGTGGGAATTTAATTCCCACAAAACAGTGTTTCCAGACTTTTTTTTTTTTATTGTTTCTTTATAAATCTTTGCTTTTGGGATGCTTTTCTTTTTCATTCTTTTTGTAATTTGGTTTCATAGTTGTTTGTGCCATGTGCATAAAGAATTTATCCCTAGTTTAATGCTTGTGCATATTTAAGATAGTAAAATTAATTTAAATAAAAACATGAGGGATCCAGGAGTCTATTTTCTTTTTAAAGATTGTGTACAGTCATCCCTCAGTATCCAAGGGGGATTGGTTCCATGACCCACAGATAACAAAATCCAAGGATGCTCGAGTCCCTTGTAAAAGGTGGGATAGTCCATTCGGCCATCCTATCCACAGGTTCCACATTAAGGAAATTCAACCAACCTTGGATCCAGAATGTGGGGATACAGAGGGATAACTGTATGTGACTCAAGTTTACAAGAGGCCACCCCACAGAGATAGTTATTTGTTTTTGTTTTTTGCAAAAGGCTTATATGTGAATTAGAAAACTGAACCAGTCAGGACAGACTAAGCTAAGCTGCAATAACCAACAAACCCCAAATCCCCAGTGGCTTAAACCACATACTTACATTAAATCTGTTGGGTTTTGGCAAAGACCTCTGCTTACTGTGTTCATGACTGCAGGATACCAACTGATGGATCTATCCTTGGTAATACCTCTGGTTGAGGGGAGCAACTACTGAGGGTCCTGTCACTTCTAAGTAAATGCTCTGGCTCAAGTAGGTCAGATGACCACACTTTACAAGGAGAGGACTGTAATTTTGGGGGGTGCCCAGAGGAAAGAGAAGCCAGGAATTAGCTGACAGCAATAATGTGTGTAACAGAAAGCATCCTCCATCTTTCTGTAAAGGAGTGCCCTGTGGCCTGGTTTCAACACTTTCTGTTCCCTGGTAGAGTTGTAGACAGTTTTCTTAATTTCATGGGCAGCTGTGGCTCTTGGGTTACAGCCAAAGTTGACTTCTTACTAGCCTCGGGGCAAGGGCAGATCTCAACCTCAGCTCCTCCCTTGTGAAATGGGAGAGAAATGTCACTTGCATAGTTTGTTGAGAGGAATCAAGGTAATAACTCATGTGAAGCCCTGTCAATTGTAAGCTATTATCCAAAGGAAGTAATAGTATTGCTTCTGGCAATCACTCATGCCACACTGAGGATGAACAGATAGTAACGATTTCACCCTACAGCACTTGTTACACCGTCAATAGTTTCTCACAAAATTTCATGAAAATTAACAGGAAATTTCCTTAGGTGATCTGTGCATAGTTCTCCAATAATAGTTCTGAAAGAATAGTTCTCCAATAATAAAAACCAAAGTTTTCTTCCTGGCTAGAAAATTGCAGAGTATTTTACATAACTCCCAAATCTATATGGTCCATTTTCTAGCAGATTCCCACATTAAAAAAATGTGAAGTTAAACAGAAGAAGCACTATCTATCTGGTTTAAGAAGCAGTAGCTTTAAGTTGGGGATCAGTATGAGAAAAATCACAAATGTCTCACAAAACAGCGCTGAAGATAGAAACACAGGAAGATTCTTGTACTACTGTAGCATCAATTCTTGAAATTCAAATCAGTCAAGTATCTTGGAGTTCTAGTTTAATAGAACTGGATGGCATCCTAAAGATGGTCTTGTTTTCCAGATGAAGAAAGTAAGATCTGGAAATTTTAATTGATTTGCTCTAGATCATGTTCCTTAAACACAAGATGATAAGTCAAGTATTTTTGCCATTTCCTCAACCTGAAATTCTAGAGATGAACACAATGGAGGAAGAAATGTTTCTGTGTTCCTCATATGACTGCTAATAAAAACTCTTCTAATCAAAACCTATAAAATTCCCTTCACTGTATATCTGCAATTAAATATTGCATTATAGAAGAAAAATCTACTGAAAATCCTTATAAAGATCCAACAGTGATTTTGAGATTCCTTTTCTGCATATCTAAAATTCAGTTCTTTCCCTCATTTCTGAGTTTCCCAAATGATGTTTTGATCCACAGGAAATGTATAAATTGAGTAAGAAAATAAGATTCTGATTTCTGGTTGAATAATTTCATTACCTGGTTATTCTATTAGATGTGAAAGTCTACTTTTCATCCTAGGAGAAGAATTTTCATATTGTCCACAAAAAGAAAAACATAAGGTTACCTTCCTAGGCATACTAGTTAGGAGAGGCTCAATTATGCAGCAGTAAAAAATCCCTGGGACTTACAGTGACAAAAGATTATTTCCTATTCATGTTAGAAGTCCACTGTGGATTGGAGGGCTCTTCACTCCACATTATCTTTGCAAAGAGTGGCAGGCGGAGCGAAACTCCATCTGGGGGTGGCCAGCAGCTGTGACAAGGGAAAGAGGGTTTGGTGAATCGCACACTGGGGCTTAAAGCTTCTGCCTATAAATAACACATACTACTTCTGCTAATTCCTCGTTTGTCAAAGCAAATTACAAGGTCCCATCTAAATGCAGAAGGATCAGAATACTTTAATCTTACCATGCACCTGGAAGAAGAAAAATCATAATTTTGGTGAGCATCTGTAATGACTAACATAATAGGAATAAAAGAAGAAAATGAAACAGGTCCCCTACCCAGCCCAGCTATCAAAAAGCCAGTGTCTTACATCATCAATTGGAGTAATAAAATATCTCTCAGCTGCACAAGAAAAACTCTTAACACATTAATTTGTGGCAGGTAAAATTTCCTGAATCCATGTTCATTACTCTTGCATAGAATGGGAAACAGGTACAAATTGAACTAAACTAAATGTGGGGCTGGGATGAAGTTTCTAGAAATGCCTGCTAAATGGAGAGACACATCCATGCCTTGTGTGGATTTTATTAGACTCATTTCTTTAAGGAGAAGTTGCTTCTTTATGATACGATTATACCAGTCAGTAGAGTCTTTCTAAAATATTATGACAGTAGGAAAGTTAGAGCCTGGTCAGACAGTAAAGTTCATATTCACTTAAATTGCTAATAAGAGTAATTGTTTAACAGGTCCCTCTACAAAGAGATTTTGAACCTTTAAAACAGCCTTTCTGGGAAATGTTGGAAGGTCTGGAATATGTTTAAAGGCTCTCATTTGTTTGTTTTATTTGGGTACAACTATTTGCTTACATATTTTTAAACTTTTAGTGTATTACTAGCAACAAAGTGTTTCAAGTGGGGGAAAAAAAAACTAGCTCCGAATGTCCCCTAAATTAAAAAATAAGAGTTTTGTACTTCCCAGAATAATAAGCACTTTTATAGTCTTTCTTTAAATCCTTCTTGGTAAAAATCTACAAAGCAAAAGGAAAGGGTAAGAGTCAAAGGCTGCTGATTTACTGTTTAATTATATCTTTCCCCCCTGCCCCTTAAATTTTCTAATAGAGCACGGTTAACATTAACACCCCAACCACAATAAACCAAACATATTTTATTACATATTTTATGTTCAAAATGGAAATGAAGATATAATAGTGAGATAATTTTATACAGAGGTACTATGAATTCTCTGTGACTAGGGGCAAATCAGTTTTGTGTTTCATGCTTTAGTTTTCTAAACTATCATTACTAATTATATTAATAGCAATTTTTTATTGGGTAATGACTACAGTACAAGGGAGTGTATCAAATACTTTACATTTTCCCCTCACTTATTCTTCACAGTAAACCTGCTTTTACAAATGAGGAAATTGAAGATGAAATGACTTGACCAAGGTCGCCTAAATAGTTAGGAGTGGGAATCCTCTTTGGGGATAAATCATTGTGGTAATATTTCAACCAAAGTGTTTGATAATTGCAGTGTTTTTCTAATCCAACTCTCTGGGAAAGGAAAGAATTTAAATTGGCAGTGATTCGTTTATTCATAAATATATGAATGCCCACTCTGTGCCTAGCCCTGTCTTAAAGCCTGTGGATATAGAACTGAATAAATATGCAAGGCACAGAGGTTAGGAAAAGTGGGTTCTGGCCTTAGACCAAAAAACTTGGGTTAGGCTCTGCAATGCGACCGTGGACGGGAACTCTAGCTTCATCTGCAAACTGGGAAATTATATTGATGCTTATTTCATGGTTTTCATGGGTAAATTAAATGAGATAATGAAAGTCAAGTGTTTAGAACAGTACACTGCATAAGATGCTCCATGGTATGTGCTCAGTTCAGTTCAGTCGCTCAGTCGTGTCCGACTCTTTGCGACCCCATGAACCACAGCACGCCAGGCCTCCCTATCCGTCATCAACACCCGGAGTCCACCCAAACCCATATCCATTGAGTCGATAATGCCATCCAACCATCTCATCCTCTGTCGTCCCCTTCTCCTCCTGCCCTGGGTCTTTCCCAGCATCAGGGTCTTTTCCAGTGAGTCAACTCTTCACATCAGGTGGCCAAAGTAATGGAGTTTGAGCTTCAACATCAGTCCTTCCAATGAACACCCAGGACTGATCTCCTTTAGGATGGACCAGTTGGATCTCCTTGCAGTCCAAGAGACTCTCAAGAGTGTTCTCCAACACCACAGTTCAAAAGCATCCATTCTTCAGGGCTCAGCTTTCTTTATAGTCCAACTCTCACATCCATACATGACCACTGGAAAAACCGTAGCCTTGACTAGACGGACCTCTGTTTGCAAAGTAATGTCTCTGCTCAGCATGTACTAATTTTTATTGTTATTTTTGTTATCGTCGTTGCTATAAGCAACAATAGACATTGTTGGGGAGCTCCCTGATTAGGAAGGAGGGGGAGATATTTAAACGATATTTCCTGTCCAATGTGGTATGAGCATTAGGCGAGTCAGGGAACGGTGTGAGTGACTGCCTATAGAATAGGTTTGGAAAGCTTTCCGGAAGAGGTTAATTTGAGCCGGTGATTGAAAGGGGAGAGGAGCTTCTCCAAGTGGAGAAGGGTGTAGGCATTCTGCTCCTGTGTAAAGATGCTGCGGCAAAGTTTGTTTGGGAAACCTCTAGGCTCTGGCTAAGTGTAACGTTCTAGTGAGGGAAAGAAGAATGAAAAGCAAATGGAAAACCAGTAGTGGTAACTTGGGAGGTCTGGACCAGAAAAGGTTCTGCCTTAGTCGGCAGTGGTGGGAAGGATGCTGGGGTGATCGCGAGGTGGCGCTGTGGCTCCACGTAAAAGGAAGATTCAGGCGCGGCTTGTCACCGCGCACCCATGGCAGCCTCGGAGAGGCGGGGCAGGGCTCTCTATGGATCTGGCGCCGTCTACATACAGCCACCAGATAATGATGTTGATGACGATAATAAATACTTAACGCAGATAGCCTGAAGCAGTCTCCTTTAGGACACAAGGCGTCAATAATCAGAAACTGTCCGCAGAGGGTCAATTAAGAATGCAGAACTATCCAGCAGGGATCACTGGGCAATCCGGGTAAATCGTGGGCCCCGGCTGGAACCTGCCCCACCCTCTCTGCAGGCTAACCTGTGGCTTTTGGGCGGGTCCTGCACCCCGTGGGCAGCTCCCTGCTACCTGCAGGCTAAAGGAGCAACAGTTTTCCTTGTCGTAGGATGCTGCCTGCACCTTTCGTTTGATTGGACCTGAGATTTTTTGTGACTACTTTGCTGGGTTTCACATGCACACGTGGCACACGAATAACATACGAGCCCAGGCTCAGACACATGTACGATGCTTTTGCGCAAACACACACATTTCTTCACATGCACACTCACAATTGAGACACATCTACACGTGACACACGCACACACTATAGACATGCCCTTGTGTACTCACGGTTGTGTGCAACAATCCTCAAGCACATGGACACGCATGTACCCAAGTGCACGATGTCACTCACTGCCACACACTCCTAACTGCACAGGCCCACAATATGCAACCACTCTTTGTTTGTACAAACACATTTGCACACTCACAATAACACACATCCAACAAAGACCTCCAAGCGCGGAACGGTGCATAAAAAACATCTAGTGAATTGCCCCTTAAGGAAAACACCCGAAAACTTTTTGTGACTCGGGAATCTCAAGCTAGTCTGCTAAAAACTCCTCTTCCCTTCTCCTACTTTCCTCTAAGCAAACAGGCCTCCTACTCCTTCCCTTCCACTCCAAATCCTCGGAAGACTCAGTTTCTTTCTTTTTGGATTTGCACTGATGAAGGGATGCTAATTTGTAAACAGCCCGGCAGGCAGCCTCATTCTGCCACCCTGGAATCTCCTTCCGAGCGGGGAGCAAGGGCCATTCATACTCCAGAATCAACCAGCCTTATCAGACTCCAATCCTGCGGGCTGGAGGGCTGTGCGGAAGGGTCAGGGGAGGGGTACGGTCGCGCCCTGGGACAGCCTTGGACTGGGACCTTTCTGGCAGTGCCGCCAACTGTATTCTCTCTGCACAGAATAACGAGCTTTTAGCTGCGGTCATTCCAAGGCTATATGGCCTTCCTCCATTAAAGCACACCCGCAGATGTCCAGATTTCTGCCCTCTGAAGGGAGTCCCAGGCATCCCCACACAATCTTGCATTTAGTTTATTTCAATTAGGCGACTTTGCGTGTGCCTGGAGCTCTAAAAGTTCAGCTAAAGCTGGGGAGAAGCGGATGACTGGAGATCTCCTAGCAAACGTGGCACAGTCAGGGCTGGAGCCGGCAGGACCCTAGCGCGTCCTGTCACTGGCCACCCAGAGATGCTCGGACCGCGACCGCGGGAATGTGCGTACAGTTTTAGCGCTTTTCAGAACCCTTTATCCTCCTCTCTACTCTCTGCTACCTGCCCTTAGGGTACATCTTGCGCCCACGCTCCTTGGTCGTCTGGGATACCTACAGGCTTGAGAGCTAAAGGGATCTTTGAACGATGGAGGGCAAGAACCAAGGCAAACGCTGGAGATGAACGAGCACGCTGGGTGAGTGGTTCGGATCCAATTTTCAGGGTACTGGCTCTGGAGAAATTTCCGCTCAGCGGCTTTATCGGCAGTGCAGCCCTGGACAAGTTGTTTCATTTAAATCACAAAGCATCAGTTTTCTCACCTGTAAAATAGAGGTGATTTTACCCGCCTTCTTTGTTGGTTGTGGGAATTCAGTGAGTTTGTACCTATCAAACCTTCAACAACTGAGATCTCTTCTTTCCTGGGGGAGCCCCAGGGGACCCAGGAGAGTCAGCAGGCTCGCCTGGGAAAGGTTTATTGGGACCCCTTGCCTCAAGCCCCCCTCCTAGGACGACCAAGCCTCCCAAGCCAGAGCCTCAACGGTGTTATTTGCCTGATTTCTACCTCCTAGCTCTCAGTGGGTGACTTTGTCCCTCTGTAGGCCTCAGTTTCCCTGTCTGTACTATGGGGCGAAGCATGCTCCCAGGGTCTGGAAGTGTCAACCGGAATGGGTGAACAAACCGGGCTTTCTCTGCAGCCCTAGGGGTAGGAATCAGTGTTCATGGTCCGGGGAAACGGTCCCTTCTCTTTGCCTCTTGCCAGAGCACTGAGAGCAAGGAGGAAGGACAGACGGATTTCCAGCGAAACCACTGCCTCCTACTCCAGTGCACTCCCGAGGGCAGCAGGTAGAGGTCTTTAGGAGGGCAGAGTCAGGCTTTTGCCGAAGGCAACAGCGATCGATCCTGCAGGCTTCTGGGTGCGGCTCTGGGGCCGCAGCGGAGTCGCGCACCGCTCAGGTCCTCACTTTCCCAGGGTCCCGGACTCCTACTTACTCCCAACCCTCTCCTCTTTCGGCGGAGCCTTGGCCTCTGCACGCCCCTGCCAAAGACTCCAGGCTGAGGGTGGACCGCCTTTGGGGCCGGCTGCATGCCGCAGTACTTGGTACCTTTGACCTTCATCGCCCCATCTTTCCCAGCATTTAAAGAGGCATCTCTCCCCCACCACAGCCCCCGTTCACTCTGAGTGGGATCAGGCTAGCAGCAAAAGGCAGGGGCCATTACCCTGATAGGCAGCCCTTCCGGGTGTGCACCTTCTTAAGGGACTGAAATGAGGGAATTTTCAAATGACAGGTCCCAAGTCTGGCCTCCTGGGGGCAGACGAGCAGAGAAATTTCCCTCTTTCCCAGTGATGTCCCCCAAGTCCTAGTTTAGCTGTGTTTATCTTATCTCTGCCCTTTTGGGGAGTGGGTGTGTTTCTATTTGCACTCCCCAGAAGTTACTGCAGCATTGATGCTCTTTTGGAAATGGAATTGATCTCTCTGTGCTGGAAGTGTCTGAGGAAGCCAAGAGCAAGAAGGCATCCAAGTTTGGGGTGGGGAGGGGAGCTTGCTCACTGGGTCTGAGTTGCCCCCCGCCCAGGGAGAGCCTGGGTACTGAGCAGCCTTGTTCACTGTTTGGAGCAACTGAGAGGGAGGATGTAGACCTCTGCCACCCAACCATCCCTTGGAAGAAACTCTGAGGGACTCATCACAGAGGAAATATCAAACCTTGCCAACTGCTTCTTCCACATAAAAAGTCAATCTGCTGTATATCTTCCTCATGTACATTTTCTTCACTCCTCACTTTCTTTGTCCCTAATTCTGTTGGTCTGGACATGGCCTGGAAAACTGCATTTCTAACAAAATTTCTCCTTCCCCCTTTTGATTAAGCTGATAAGCTGGGTTTGGGGATTGGCCTTTTAAATTACCCTAAAGTCATACAACAAATATACTATAAAGCCTGGCAATGCCATACACACAAATTTGTCTCTTCTCTCCACTGGAGATGTGACTACAATGTAAAAAGGATGAAGATGGCCTCAGTACATATAGTTACCCCTATACACACACGTTTTGCTTTTTGGAGGTGGTGCAAACCTTATGTGAGGGAAGACTGAAAAGCGTTTAAGACATTTTTCAAAGTTTAAACTTGCCAGCGGCTAGTTCAGTATTCACCAGAGGAAATCTACAAAAAGCTACCAGTCTGCTGGCCTGGGTGTCATTCCCAGTTTTCTATCACCCTGTTTGTCTCTTTTCCACCTTCTCTTTAGCTTCCTTCCTACTTAAACATTTATTACTGAGTGAGAAAGTGCAAGCACACTCAGAAGGAAAGCTCCAGATACACTCTGCTTGATTCAAATAAAACACACTCACCATCCCAGGTGAAATCTCTGCTACCTCTGTACAAATGGACTTGGTCATATCAACTTTCCTGTCTCCTTTTATTAGTATTCTTTTCCTCCCAAGGCCTGGTAGATGTGGAGGTTGTCTTCCTCTTATGTAGATCCTGGAGATTCTTGGCTCTCAGGCAGGAACTGGGCTGCCTGAATTTCTCTGGGCCAGTTTCTCTTTTGGATGAGATAGCTTCAGGCCCCTTCACAAACACATCATTTGTAGAGTGTGTCTAGATTTGCTTGACCCCTCCTAGGAATCCATCTGTTGTGTTACTCTCACTGATCCTGGTCCTCAGAGTGGCTGTGTCTCTCCTTTCTCTGTCACCTTTGGCAGTGATCTGATCCCTTGTTATGTGTTCCTCATTACTGGGGTTTGTACCTCACCAGACTCCACTTGGAGTCCTGAACACTGTTTACTGGAGTGTAAAATAGAGATTCAGGAAGTTAAAGAGGGGGAGGTCTCTGTCTTTTGCCAGTGCTATCTGGGACTCTTGGATAGGAGGGTGGCCTCTGCATCCTGGTCCCCCTTCTTTAAAGGATCCCTTCAGAGAAGGCAGGGGAGGAAAGAAGGCAGAGGGGGCAGAGAAGTCCAGGAAGGGGAAGGGGGTTGGCTCTGGACACCCTTTGGGCCTAAACTTGGAGTTTTGAGAAGTTTTTAGCAGTCCAAGTTTCAGTTGTGCAGTTAAATACTGTAGAGGTGGATGTCCAGCCTTCCATTTTGCCTCTTCACAGATCTATAATCCTTCCAGTGTTTCCAACAACATACCCCTCATGAACATCTACTGTATGACAGGAACTCTGGTAGAAGGTGTGGGGATCCTGCTGGGTCAAACGGATCTCTTCAAGAGCATCTTAGAGGAAGTGGCATTAGTTATGGTACCAGGGAGGAAGCTCAGCACATTAAATGGTCCAAATTAAGTGGTATGAGACTGGGCAGGCTTTGTGCACAAGAGATAAAGCAGTGTTGAAGACAGTGGCCATGTATCCTCAGGCCTGAAATAGTCTTTCAACTAGTTTGGAAGTGGCTCTTGCTTTTCTGCTCTGTGAAGAGCACAAAGCTTAACTTCTGCCTGTCTCCATTCCATTCAACATGGGCATGTGTACTTTTCCATCACTGACCCGATGAGCTTCCTAAATCAAAGGGCCAAGAAAGGCAAGCAGAAAGGGGACCTGGATTTCTGGCAGAGAATTTCCCCAAAGGAGCCTTTAGCAGATTTGGCTTCATTCAGGGAGTTCCTATGAGAGCAATGAAACAGAAGTTCACCATGTGCTTATTAGAGGTTACAACCTGCTAAAAAAATGATGGGGCACATTACCCAGAAACATCTAGCTATTTCCTTTGCCAGCCACAACCATATATGTTGAAAGATCTGAGGTAGGGGAGCATTTCTTCTTCCCTTCCTTCTTCCCTCTTTCCCTCCCTTCATTCCCTCCTTCCCCAGATCTTTCTTTCTGGACAGGTCGCAGAGTGAGAAGTTGGGGGAGGGTTTGTTCAAGCCCCCAATTTTAACAGAAAGAACAAGGAAGAGAGAAACCCTACACCAAGTAACTCATCAGAGATGTTGTTTTTGTTTCGGTAGTTACACTAAGGAAAAAATCTATTTGGGGGCCGGAGATGAGAGGGTGGGGATTGAATGCCAGCAAAATTTAAAACGCAGCCTGGCACATCTACAGTGAGAGCATTCGTTCCACCGTTTACCTATCCTGCAGAATACTCCAAAGAAGTGAGCGTGTGAGGCCAGTGCCTAATGCCGGCCGTCTCCAGGCAAGCGGTCCAGCGAGAAGTGTAGGGGCAGAGCCCGGTCCACCTCTCCCTGGGGATCCACAGCGCTTCCCTTGCCCCGGCCCAGGGTCCACCCCTCCCACCCCTCCCTCCCAACGTGGAGGCAGTGCCCTCCGCGAGCTCCCAGCGCCGACCTCGCGCACCCATTTTTCCAACCCACCACCCCCTCCTCAAAGCGAAGAGGTGGGCACCTGGGATGCGCGTCCTGCTTTCTCTGCCCGAGCTCTCCCGTCTCCTCCACTTTTGCCCCCGACGTCCCAGAACAGCGGAGCAGGACACGACCCTGGGAGGGCGCAGCCTGTGCGCCTCGAACGCGCTCAGAGCGCGGCGAGGATGCTAAGCGGACTGCAATGGCCAGGATGCAGACCCCAGCTCAAATCCCTGAGAAGAATATCCTCCTCCCCTTCCTTCTGTTTCCCTTCTGCCCGGCACTTCCCAGCTTAGCCCCGCTCCTCTCCAGCTCGGACGCGGGTACTCAGCGATCTTTCGCTCGCCACTTTGCAAAGAACTTTGGCCGGCTACCCTGCGCCACCCGGTGAGGGATGTTAATGAGGGAGCGTGGCCCTGCGCTGAGAGCCCGGAGGCTCCGGCGCCGCGATTGGCTACGGCGAGGCGGAAGGATGACGTTATGCAAATGAGGGGGCGGGCCCTTGTGGCGCGGGCCCCGCCTCCTCCCTTTGGGGTTAGTGTGCTTGTGTTTAGCTCTGGGGAGAGTCAAACTGGATTCCATAGGGAAAGCCTGCAAATCACTTCTATTTTAGCAAGGAGAAAACAGAGTCTCTATCTAGCAGGGTCCACCTCTCTCTCTCTCTCCCTCTCCTCTCCTCTCCTCTTTCTGTCTTTCCCTACCCCCTCCCCCTTCCCCCCACCCTACTCTCCCTCTCTGGTGTATCTGTCTACGGCAACCAGCGTCCTCCTCATCTATACACGCTGAAAGGAAAGAAACATCTTTGGTTGGGAGAGAAGGAGGAAAAAAAAAGAGAGAGAGAGAGAGAGGAAAAACTTGCCTGGTTGTGGAAAATGACACTTGAAGTAGCAAAGCCGGCAGCGCGAGTTGAGTCTATTGTTTCTTAAATTGCCATCAGGGTTTTTTTTTTTTTTTTTTCTTCCTGCTTCTTCAAGTGAACGGTACCTCTACAAAAGGAAACTCCAGCCCCTCCTGTCCTTCACCGGCCTGTGATCATTACAAAAAAAAAAAAAAAGAAAAAAAAAAAAAAAAAAAAAAAAAAAAAAGCACCCAACCCAAAAATTAACCAACCAAACAACCCCCAACAGCCAAGCACACATCTCTATTTTTTTTTTTATTTTGGTCTTTTTGTTGGATTTTCCCTTCCTTTTCTCTCTCTCTCTCTCTTTTTTTCCGGGTTATCGCTCAATTTTGAGCGAAGGTTTACATTTTTTAAAAATTTGCTTTCCAGCCCGCCTTGATCTAGCTCGAGTTCATCGACTCAAAAAAAAAAAAAAAAAAAATCTCTGGCTGGCGTTTTCTTTGCTTTTTTTTTTTTTTTTTTCAAATTTTCAAGGGGGAGGAGATTTTCCACAAGAAAAGGTTGTTTTCATGTTTGGGATTCAGGAAAGCATCCAACGGAGTGGAAGCAGCATGAAGGAAGAGCCGCTGGGCAGCGGCATGAACGCGGTGCGGACGTGGATGCAGGGCGCCGGGGTGCTGGACGCCAACACGGCGGCGCAGAGGTGGGTACCGCTGGGGGACCGCGGCCGGGGAGGCAAGCCGCGAGCAGCAGAGCCGGGCGGCGGTAGCGGCAGCTGCCGCCGCGGGGTCGAGCCGCGCTCTTGCGTCTGCGGCTGGGCTCTGCTCGCCTCCGGGGCTCCGCGCTCCCCAGCGGCCAGGTCTTGGTTGCCTGCGGCCGGAGAGCCGGGAGCTGCCTGCGAGGAGCCCACGATTTACCGGCACTTTCCCCTGCCTGGTCTGTGACTGTTTTCATTTTGTTTTAAGCCAGAAGAGGCTCTCACCAGCGTGATGTTGGATATCTGTGTTTTTCTGTGATTGCTGTTTCTTTTCTGGCCGGCTGTCTTTTCTTTCTTTCCTTTCCTTTTATTTTTTTCTGCTTTTCTGTCTTTTATTTGCCTGTTTTCATTTCTTTCCTTCTTCTTTCCTTCCTCTTCTTCGTTCTTCCTTTCCTTCCTCCTCTTTTTCTTTCTTTTTACCCTTTTCTCCCACTTGAAAACTTTCCTTCTCCTTCCTTTTCTGCCTCTCTTCCTCCCTTTTTCTTCCTCCTTTCCTTTCTTCACTTCCTTTCTTCCCCCCTTTCTTCTCCTTCCTTCTTTTCCTTGTTTCCTGCTTCTTTCTTCACTTTCTCCCTCTTTCCTCTTTTTCCCTTCTCTTAACTCATTTTCTCTTTACATTTCCCCCTAGAATCATCTTATTTCTCCTCTCTGATTCTCCTTTCCTCTCTGTAGCTTTCAATTTTTCTTGGTCCACCCGGAGAAGAGCA
This sequence comes from Cervus elaphus, assembly GCF_910594005.1. Classification (NCBI taxonomy): domain Eukaryota; kingdom Metazoa; phylum Chordata; class Mammalia; order Artiodactyla; family Cervidae; genus Cervus; species Cervus elaphus. The sequence goes on along the minus strand of NC_057823.1, from coordinate 71,429,031 downwards.
ACTCCTAACTTTAATTCTGACATCTTCTGAAAGTCTTCCCTACAGTCTGTAACTGTGGCCCCTTCTAAGCCCCTCTACCACTCTCAGCTCCTGGAATGCTAGGTTGTATGGCCTGGAGGCACTGCTTAGGAGACTGACCTGGGGGAACTTTTCCGGGCACCCTCTGTACCCTTTCTGGGGACTCCTGGTCCCAACTGAGAAATAGTCCCCCCTTTTTTTCAGGCCACCATTTGGGCTTGGGAGAGTGGGAGATATGGTGGCCCAAGACTCTATCCCGCCCAGAGAGAGCGGAAGGGGAAGAAGGAAGATGACTAATTACATCATCCTCATCTTCTCCGGGCTGGGGACAAGTGTCCACAACACTGTTCCCGTCCCCAGTGATAATAAGGATGGCGGTGGTTGGTAGTGAGAGTGAGTTGGGTAACCGGGCTAGAAGCGAAAGTGTGTGTACGTCTGTGTGTGGCGCGTGCGTGTGTATGTGCGCGCGCGAGCCCTTGTGTCCGGGCAGGTCGAGCTGTCAGTGGCCTCACCGAGCCCCTGGCGCCCGGGCTCCAACCCCCGGGAGGGCGCGCTCAGCCGTCAGCCCTTGTTCATAGGATTTCTGGAAAGCGTGTGAGGATTTCTGCGAAACAGTAAAACTTTGTCAGGACAGGTCTTAAAAAAAAAAAAATCAATTCCCTTTCCCACAGCGACCACCCCTGACAGCCCTGAGTCCCACCTGCAGGTCCTTTTCCTCCACATGCTTTCCTTGGTGGGGGGGTGGGGGGGGCATGCAGCTTCCCTGTGCCGGGCATCCGCGGCTGTCCCGGGGGCACAGAAGGTTTCCCGGAGGATGGCTGCTGCAGCGAGGAGCTGAGCATGTTCCCCCCTCCATTCTCACCTGCCCACGGGAGACTCGAGGGGGTGGCGGGAACCAACTCCCCATCCCACCCTCTAAGTTGTCAACGACCGTCTTCATGCCGCGATCCGGGTTCACCCCAGCCACCGCTACTTTATCCTGTCTATGCAGCGGAGTCAAGTCGGGATAAATGCCTACAGCGTTTTATCTCGTGCGCAAAACCCAAACAAAACTTTCACACCTCTCCGTCAAATTCGGGGGGCGCGCTGGTTCTCGGCGGGGAGGACGGGACAGTCGCGGGCACTCTGGTCCCATCGCCTGATGGGCCCGAGGCGCCTGAGGGGGCGTGTAGGAAGCCCACTGGGCGTTTTAGGGGCAGACAAGGTGGTGGTTTGAGCGTTCGCTCGTGTGTAAGGGGTGACAAGGGGTCTCGGGTTGTTGTCCCGCTTAGCCGTCTAACTCTGCGTCTTTGGCCGCAGCGGGGTGGGTCTGGCCCGGGCTCACTTTGAGAAGCAGCCGCCTTCCAATCTGCGGAAATCCAACTTCTTCCACTTCGTCCTGGCCCTCTACGACAGACAGGGCCAGCCCGTGGAGATCGAGAGGACAGCCTTTGTGGGGTTCGTGGAGAAGGAAAAAGTAAGTGGGCGCAGCGCCGCTGCCCCTCGCCCCCTGGCCGGGAAGCAGGCCCAGGCGCTTTGGGAGGCGCGCTCCTCCGCGAGTGCAGAGCATCCGTGACACATCCCTGCGCGGGGTCCCCAAGCCACTTCCCGTTCTGGGCGAACCTGGGCTCCCCGCTCATGAGGTTCTGCTCCAGAAAAGTTCGCACCGACTCCCCGGAGCTGGAGAGAGGCGAGCCCGGCTTCGCACTCCAGGGTCAAGGGCTCCGGGGTGAACCCGCCCTCGACCGCGCGACGACGCGCAGCTCCTGCCTCTGCTTGTCCGCAGGCCCTAGCCACGGGATCGCCTGTGCGCGCCCCACGAAATTTTCTGGAAAGTTAGAGGGAGCAGTAAGGGTCGGGAGGGCGGCGGAGGGATCAAAGTTGGCCGCAATTTCTGCTGCTCCCGGGCCTGTCCGGCTCCCCGGCCGGGGGTCCCTGCTTGGGGAAAGATGCCTCGAAGTCGGTCCACTAGCTCACGCCAACCTCTCCTGCATCTCTTATGTCTTTGCGTTCTGCTGCAACCCAGGAAGCCAACAGCGAAAAGACCAATAACGGGATTCACTACCGGCTCCAGCTCCTCTACAGCAACGGTGAGGCTCCTGTCAGGTCCACGCCGGTACCCGGGGCTGCGGGTGCGGGTAGGGGGCGTGGGGGAGCCCCAGCTGGGCGAGAACCCTGAGCAAAGCACAGCTGTTTGGCATTCTGGGGTAAAGTGGCCCGGTTTTGCTTGAAGAGGTCTCACCTGAGGAGGGCTCTGAGTGGCCCGAGGACGGCCGCATCAGCGTACCTGGGCCCAGGTGTGGTGCCTTAACCCGCGCTGGGCGGCTTTGTTTTTCTTCCCCCGCGTTCTAAGGCCGGGCTTCTCGGCTTAGCGTAGACTTCATCCCCAAAGTCCGTCGAGTTCAGGGGGCTCGAGCGGTCAGGGCCTTGGGGGCTGCAGGCGAGCGCGCAGAGGGGCTCCAGCCTTCGGAAGGGATAGTACCCGGGTGGGGGGTCCATTTTATTCCCGGCTGCCAGCGCTTGGCGGCTGCCTTCCAAAAGCGCTCGGGCTAGGCCAGTGGCCCTTATCCGCGCCCTGGGGAAAGGGGGTCCCGGCTGTGCTCCGGGACGGTCGGAGTTCCGTCAGTCTTGGAGCTCCATTGTTTGTTTGTTTTGTTCAGATCCTCTCTCACTAAATTCTCTTTCGTTCCCCTATCCCCCGCCCCCTCCCCCAGGAATAAGGACCGAGCAGGATTTCTACGTTCGCCTCATTGACTCCATGACAAAACAAGTAAGTTTCTTAATTTCGCGCCGCGGGGGTGACTCCACGGCCGCGAAATTTGGGAGAGTCAAGAAGCTGGCGACTGCTTAGCGAGAGGGCTGGGAGTCGAACTCTCAATGCCTGGGCAGACCGCTCTCAGCGCAGCCTCCCAAATGCCCATGAACAAGTTGGCTCGCCGCGTGGGGAAGGTAGCTCGACGGCTCCTTCTTTGCAAGGGAAATTCAGACCTTGTGAATTAAGACTATGGGGGTGCTGAGTGGGGGAGAATAAGGGCTGAACTTCCTTTGACCCGGCCAGGGAGCCCCAGGGGGCGCAGAAGGTGCCTAGGGACCCTGGTGCAGATCGGGCTGAACTTGTGAAACTCAACCCATCAGGACCTCCCCTGGGAGGTGGAGGGCAGAGGGAACGGGTGAGGGGCAAAGGCAGCCTCTCCAGGAATGGGGAGATGGATCGAGAGCGTAGATGACCTATTCTACGCATTAAAAAAAGAGAGATGGCGATGGTGGTAGTATTGAAAGAGGGAGCGACAATTGTTAGAGGGCATTTTGCAAAAATCCTCCTGCTCTTGCCTCCAAGTTTGGCAAGAAGCCAGGCAGCATGAGTGAGCTTGTGGTCTTAAAGGTACATAGACGGCGTTTTCTTAAGCTACCCAACACGCGGGTGCCAAGCAGTATATATTAAGGTTGAATTATGGTTTAAAAGATACAATTATGAGCCGAGTCAGAAAAGAGGTCTGACGTTTTTACGAGGGGCAGAAACTTTTTTTTTTTAATTTTAAGAAAAAGTTTAGCAATTAAATATCTGGTTAGGTAGCTGGAGGATTTAGTAACAAAAAAGGAGACAGTTTTATTGGGTGGGGGAAAGAAATCAGAACAAAGAGAAAGTTACCCATTGTGTACTAACCACCAATTTAGTGAGAGGGTTAAAGCTCATTTGCTTGATTGTGATTTTAAAATATTCCCTTTAAAAAGGGGGACAAAGTTTTCAGAGATACTGGCTTGGAAAGTTTCAATTTAGGGTATACTTGCATATTTAAACATTGTTTTTAGATACCCATGGCTTAAATATGTTGTATAAAATGCACCCAGCTGTTGGAAGTTTTAAAATCTACTCAGCAAGGACCAATTAAATAACAGCTAATTGTAATTATTACCTTCATATTTCATTGTGAGCCAAGTAAAAAAACATGAGAGTATGAAATGTATTTTTTAAAATGAAGAATACATATCTCTTGAAATCTGTTTCAAATTATTAGCCTAAATATTTGACTTTCTTGAAGATCTGTTTTCTTAGTTGATCGTTCAGAGTAAATGCACATTTATACTTTAATTAATATCATTGTTTTATTATTATACTGGCTTTGATCATTATATAGGCTAATTCCCTTTCATTTGGACACACTGTATTTTTTTAAAAATGTTTTTCCTGCCAAATAAAAAGCCACAAAAACTTGATTTCAGGAACTTAAAAAAAAATGATATCAAATCAAGAATGTCTTAAGTGGAGTTTTGTGTAAAAAATTGTGTTTGATACCTTGGATATCTTTTTCTTCCATTTCCATCAGAGGAAATCAAAGATGGGAGGGGAAGAGGGAAAGTATGAATTCTAATACATATTCCAAACTATGTACTTATTAGAGTTTAATTTTTAAAAGATAAAAACATCCCCACAAACCAGTATATAAGAACTGTCTGCTTGTGAAATATTGGCCACTTAAATATTAAATTATAGGCAACTCTATGAAGTGAACAGTTGTAAGGAACATAAAATTAGGACATGCTTGAAGTGATACCTTTTCTCAAAACTTTATTTTAGGCCCTGTAAAAACAAAAGAAAGAAAAAGTGCCACAAGAATTGATTTTCCTATTATGAAATGAGCTGACTTTACACACTGTTCTATGGTGGAAAAATAATCTTGATTTTTATAAAGCAGTACATCTAATATCATTTTACTAACAGGGTCATAGAGCTTAAGAAAAATTACAGTGTAAGGCATTCTTTGACTGTTTGGTTTCATAAATTCTATCAGTTGTGAGGGTGGAGGTGGGACCAGAATAAAATAAAGTGTAGTAGGAACAGATATAAGAAAGTCATTTGCCATACTATGAAATCTCACTGAAAGTTAAAATTGTAAATGTAGGCAATTACGTATTTTGGTGGGGAGTGACCTGAAAAACAAATTTAGTAATTATCTGAATTTAGTCTAAAAATATCAAGAAAAAAGGTTTTTCCAGGCATACCTGTTTGCTTTCATAATAGTTGTCTAATGCCTTCTCTGTAGCTTTTACTTTGAAAGGCAATCTCTGCCCGTTATCCGGTTGCTTGTTCCTTGATTATGTGCTGTGAGAGTTTGGGAAGTAGGTTAGCTTCTTGTGTACACAGCTAATACAATAGTCTTCAAAAAGCAGATCAGCATGAAGAGCCTGACTCTCCTTAGCTGTGATGTAATTATTTTGTTCTAGCTTTGATAAGTAAAACTGTGGATTCTCATCTAGCTTTGAAATTATTCTATGATCATTAAAATGCCAAGTCTGACTTTTAAATTTCTTGAGTTTTTGATTTTAGTTAAATATGCAGTGACCCCTTCAATCAGAAGCTTGATATAGGTGACTGATTAAATACTTACTTTTTTTCCCCTGTGAAATTCTTACAGATAGACTCACAATTTTGATATTTAGAATTTTGTTGCAGAATGGAATAATTTCAGTGATGTGATGAGTTCTAATAACATCATAAATTTCAGAGGGAATATCTCGGTATAGTTCAAGTGTCTTAGCTGCTAATTTATCATAACATTTTTCATATCAGATGCAGCTTTATGTATGTGATGTCATATCTTTGACTCACAAGTTGGGATTAAAACTCAAAGGGAATCTTTGGCAAGCAAAATTCAAAACTAGCTGTGCACTTGATATTTTAGTAGAGTGTTCCTGATCTTGGGTGGAGTTAGTAGCACTGAGATCAAACAGAAATGTACTCAATCAACCAAGATGTATTGGTATGACATAGTATTTCACACCTTTTCAAAGTGTCTCATTACACTATTTTGGGTAATGACTTTTAATTTTGGACTCTACCAGGAAAGGGGAAGCTTTATTAGAAGTGAACGTGTAAGGATCTGAGCCTCTCATCCCTGTACTTTTTTTTTATAGAACAAAAAGGATATAATGATATTTTAAATACTTGTCCGCAACTAGAAAATAAGCTTGCTTTTGGGAAGAGTTTTTCAAAACCAAGTTTAGCTGGACTAAAAATAGGTTGTTTTTGTGTCATTGCTGTTTTTGGTATTCCATTAGAGAGCATGCAGAAAGGCCTGTAGGATCCAGAAGTTTATGGCTGTTGCATCTAACAGCAGTATCTACTGTGGAAACGCAAATGAACTCAGTGAGAGAGGTCTGAGGTTTGATATGCCTCTGTTCAGATTTTCCTGTAGTATTTGAAATATTATTATGTTCTGTGGTTGCTTCAGTGAGTTATTGTTAAATTATTATTATTTTTAAAAACCTTTAATTTTTCTTCCCTCCTACCATCTTGCTTTGAAAAAAAGCGACATTTTTATAGTTCAAAGAAAGAGTACTAAATTCCGTTAAGTTATCAAAAACAAACACTCCCTGCCCTCAAACCAAAGCTCTTTTTTTGGAAAGGGAAAACTAATAGTCACATAATCCTGGTGTGTATGGGTTTGAAGGTAGGCAGTATGGTGAGGGGACCCCTTAAAAGCCCCAGAGCAGTGAGAAGTCTAAGATACAATAATCAGAACTGCTGTCATAGTTCTCTTTCCAGCTAATCTTTACATATTTATTTTGATGTTCCCGGTACTTTAAGTTATTGATGCAAGTGCATTTTTTCCTATTGATTGTTTCATTATATCCTGCCACAGCCACGTAGAATTGATTAACAGCTCTTTCTGTTTGTGGTCCTTCATTGGTAGATAAACACATTTTTAGTGTATCAATAATTTCCCAAGGAATTCAACAAGGCCAGCAGAGAGATTCTTTCATTTATTTGAGGAAACAAGCAAACAGAAAAGGACAGGGCAAGTTTATAGTTAGGAGCCATATTTCAGCAGCTTTCTCTTTTGGTAACATGTCAAAAATGCAGGTGATTTAAATTTCCTTGCACATAGAGGAATGAAGAAGTTTGGAATTTTTATGCATGATCAGGACCTGTGTTTGGGAAAATGTAAACTCATCACAGTGGAAAATGTGTTGTTTGGAGTCTGGGGGTGAAAACAAAGCTGATGGTTTTGGAGAGATTGCTGGAGCCAGATGGCCTAGTACTTTCCCAGTCTGGCGGTCCAACTGCTCCCTCCTGGATAATATACAGCCATTTGTTCGGGGATATTTACGCTAGAGCTGTTTCCATGTGAATGTTTGAACAGCATTAAAAACGAACGTATTAGTAGCGATGCATTTATTGAACTTGTATGACTGCATGGACAGTCTGTTCTCATGTCTTATATTGCTGAGAGGGATGGAGAAGTGTTTGGATGTTGGTGAATTGTTTATATAGTTGTCGAGCAAGAATGATTTGGTCTTAGTTATTAAAATGTGTAAGCATTTGGAAACTAATGGAAGGAATGGTAGCACTTACCTGGAAGCTCCGTTGTGAAAATGAATTCATACCTGGAAAGTGCTTAGAACAGTGACCGGCATATATTAAGTGCTTAATAAATTCTCTGCTTTTATTATTTTATTATTACTATTATTACCCCATTGAGTTAACAAAGCCAGTTGTATCTGCTAATATAGATGTAAATGTAGTTATCATATGAGTGAAATATCTTTTATTACTGCTAGAAAAAGAAATATCGTATGATATTGTTATAATGATTCAGTTTTTATCTTGGTGTTTGAATAATATGAGAGATTTTATTTCTTTGAGGCACAAAAGATGCATTCTGAAGCTAACTGCTTTTGGTACACATTCTCTTTTTATTCAGGGCTGTGATGTAACTGAACAGCTTACTGAATATGATATCATTCCTTTGCAACTTTCCTAATTCACTTATGCAAACAGGCCTGCTTAGCGGCTGAGCTTAAGTTACATTTTTGTATTAATTTGTTCACCAGTAGCAAAACTGCTAATTGAAGCAAAATAATTTTAAAAATTTATTCCACTATTAATTTTGGATTGCTGTTTGACACAATTGTTTATGAAATGTCAAATTTGTAGTGTTTTCTTTGGCATAGGTTAATTTTTAACTGAGACTCCCTCACCTACTAGAAGTTTCTCGAACCACGTTAGCTAATACTTTTTTTTTTAAATGACAAGTACTAGAACTTGGTGGTCGAATGTAATGATTAATGTTACTGTATGTTGATAGTGTAGGTGTTTATATTATTTTTTGATTAGTTTCAGTTCTTGGCATTTTGCTGCCAAAGGCATGTTGACTGTGTTTAGAGGACACTTTACTCCTGGTTGAGCGAGATACTTTGTGCGTTTGTGAATGTATTTTTAAGGTGACAAATTAGGTTTGGCTTTTTATTTTCAGTTTGGAAAAAAAAAATGAGTGACATATTTTCAAGGTTGTTGTTTTGATTTAAATAGAAAATTAGGAGTTTTTGTTAGTTATAGGTAACTTGTCTGGGCTTTCCTTGTAGCTCAGTCGATAAAGAATCCCCTGCAATGCAGGAATCTGCTTGCAATGCAGAAGATCCCAGTTCGATTCCTGGATCTGGAAGATCCTCTAGAGACGAAAATGACAACCCACTCCAATATTCTTGCCTGGAAAATCCCATGGACAGAGGAGCCTGGTGGGCTACTGTTCATGGGATCGCAAGAGTTGGACATGACTTAGCGACTAAACCACTGTCTGTCTTCCTTTCTTCCTTCCTTCTATTCTTTCTTTCCTTTCATTCTCTCTTTCTGTCTTTCTCAGTTGATGATGACAAGTCTCTGATGGTTTGTTTGTAAACCAGAAGACTCCTACTGAAAACACTACTGAAAACATTTTGTTCCTAAAATCCTTTCAGATTTTGATGAATCAAAGTCAAAAGTGTTCTCTTTGCCCATTTTGTTTTGGCATGGGACACAAAGAGTTAAAACTATTAGAAAAGTAAACAAAGAAAATCATGCTTAGTTCTCTGTATTTCCTTTGGCATCCCATTGATGTGCGATCCCAGTGTAAGTTCACCATGTATTTTTTGTTTTACTGCGTGGTCTTTATCTGTAGTAGGTTTCAGTTAACTTTTAAGACCCAGTGGTATTTTAGAAATGCAGAGATGAACCGTACTTCACAAGATGCCTTCTAAAACAGTAGCAACCAAGGCAGAGTTTCTCAATTGACTGATTTTATTTCTTTTCAAAGATGGTGTAGGTTAATGTATAATTGGGCATTTGAAACTGCTGGCCTTTCCTCCTCTTACAGTAAACCTCTGACAGTGTTGCTGTGTAAGGATGTAAAAGTTTAACAGTTCTTATTTTTCCTTCATTTTTGTTAATTATAAAAAATTATTTCTGAAAAAACCTTCAATATGAAAATCAATGGGGTATTTAAAATAATTGTGATAATTTCATTATGCTCATTAGAAGAGAGCATTAAGAAAAGGGAGGCTAGTATATTCAGAAGAATAAATTTCCAAATTTGTCAAGTTTTGACAATTTTTTTTTTATCAGTTTCACTAGCTTTTTAAAGCTACGACAAATTTTGTTCTGTTTATTCTTTTCCTTTTCTTCCTGTAGAAGCATTCCTGCCGCCTTAAGGGTTACATTTGCATTGGAAGGATTAATGTAAACATCTTTTCTACCTGATATTGTATTTTTTTTGGTTTTTTTTTTTGGTTGCTTCACTATTTATTCATTTATTTAAATAGTATATTTTATATGTTTTCTCTCTCCCTCTTGTCCACCTCTGTAACAGGCCTCCCATTCTTACCCCTGATGAACGCATTGATTTATTTAAACCACTGTTGTCTTTGTCGGTCCCACAGCAGACTACCTTCTTCCCAGTGAGCAGACACATGATTTACTATGGAGGATGAAAATAAGCCTTTTTCTTGGTGTTCCATTGTCTAGGTCCTAAACCAGCTGTCTATTAAAATGGTTTCACTTAAAGTGGTCAATGCTGTTTATAAGCTTTTGTGATCTCCCAGCTGATCCAAGCCTCAAGGAGCTTTACTCACACCCTACAGAGGCACGTATTTAAATTACGAAGAAAAGCAGAAACTTTTCCCTAAGTTGTGCTAGAGGATCCCTTTCATTTTAGGCTTGAAGTCTGGGTTTGCTGAACTGTGAACCAGTCTTGACGTGTGTACTAAATGTAGATGGTAGAGAGACTTGATGTGTGCGAAAGCCGAAGAGAACTTGTTGGCATTTTTTAGAGAGTCTGTCTTGTTGACAGTCTACATCAGAGACATTTATCAAAATAGATTTATCCTGTTTTCCTATGTTGGATCTCATCAGAATATTGATTTCTCAGACCATATTTTTATAAGATGGCATGGTGTGTGTGTGTGTGTTAATAAGTTTTCTCAGTAAAAGCAACAACAACAACAACAAAGCAGGCGAGGTTGGAGGTGGAGATGCCTTTAATGGAGTTCTACTGTATAGCTAGCTAGTGCTATGACGCTGAGGCTCTAGATTACTTTATTTCCAGGATTTTAGTTCTACTCTTTAAAAGGAGAGGGAAAAGACTGTTTCACTTGCTTTTATTTCAGAAGTCAGAGAAGCAGCAAGCACTTGTTTATCTGTGTTTATATGCTGAAAAGTTTTGTTGTGTTGAGGCCCCAAGGAAAGGGACAGCAGAAGTTTCCTGCTTCCATTTGTCCCCAGAGTTTAAGTATTTCTGAGCAAATCCAAACTCATGCTTTCATTTTTCTGTGCTTGATGTAGAGGAGGTCTCTGCTGCCAAAAGTGAAGTGGCAGGTTGACATTTGGTAGAGATGTATTACGGAGGCCCTGGGCCTGCAGCAAATGATATTCAGTCACCAAAGATAAAAAGATGGAATTCTTGGGAGTCCGTGGATCATCTACTGTTTTGGGGGAGTCATCAACATATTTTCACTGCAGCCTATGTTTAATGGAGTGTCATCATAGGTCCACTGATTTCAGAGGAACCAGTAGTTTCAGTAAAAATAATACTGGTATTATCTAGAAAGAATCAAAATGAGAAGGTCTGATGTAATTGATGTTCCTTCCTCCTTAAAAAAGCCAAATTATTATTTTTTAAACAGGAGGGAAAATCCCATTAATACTTGTGAATTTTGTTTTCCAAGTTACTTGTATTAGTTTAGTGTGACAGAAAACTAAAGTTGAAACAGAGGTTATCAGGGGTGTTAACATACAAAACATGGAGTGATAATAGGATTTTGCAGAAGAGCGTAATTAAAAGTTTTTAGCACCACATATGCGATTTAACCAGAAGATAGTTATGAATTACGTAAAGTGAAGTAGTGACTTTACACAGATCTGGCTGTGCTCTCTGATGGGTGGCAAGCACTCCCTTAAGCAAATGGTCAGAGTTTACTGCCATTGGTGGAACTCGTTGAGAGAGTGATGTGATACACTGAGGAGAACTCGGCGTCATGTCTGTGGTATTCCAGCCCGGAGTTGCAAAACTAGTCCGAGGAACCATTAGACAAATCCAAACTGAGGATGGTAGTACAAAATAACTGGCCTCTATTCTTCAACAGTGTCAGTGTCATGAAATAACACTCAGGAATATTTCTTATTGAAGGCGGTATCACAATTGGATGCGGTGATTGTTAGGGTGTTTGTTGTGTTTTGCTATAAAGGACATCATTGCCCAACCGGTGAATCTCAGGTGTTTACATTATCGTGTTGTACTAATGTTCATTTTCTGATTCAGATAATTGTGCTGTGGTTATGTAAGAGAATTTCTTGTCTTAAAGAAGTGCATCTTGAAATATTTAGGGCATGTCTGCAGTTAACAAGTGGTTCAGGAAAAGAAAATAGAGAAAGATGAATAAATTTAGTTTACTAAAATGTAAACATTGGAAGCATCTGGGTAAAGTAAAGTATCTGGGTAAAGTATCTTGGAAATCTTTATATATTCTTGCCACTTTTCTGTATGTCTAAAATTATGGCAAAATAAAACATTAAAAATACAGGGTTATAGCAGGCCAGCCATAAAAAAAGGCTTTTGATGGGTCGGTGGTACAGAACGGTTTTTCCCTTATTCAGGTTCTTTTTGTCATTTTTTAATTTGTTGCAGTTTTTGTTTTGTTATGGAGTTACATAAAATCAGAGCCTGTTCTGAGGGTTTGCACACACAGTTTCATAAGCTGTCCCCCATCATTTATGGTTTTGAAAGTCCCAGGTTCATAAAGAGAGCACATTTCAGCCAAATACAAGTTAGATACTGTAGTTTCTGTGTGTCCTTAAAAAAAAAAAAATAAAAATCTCTGGTTAATTTAGGTAGTTTCATCACCAAGAAACTGAGAGTTATCTGAATGTGTGAAAGTAATTTTATTAACAATTTGAAGCTGTGTTATATTAGTATTATGCAGTGATACATTGTTGTTAGTTAAAATGTATACCCATGTAGAGCACTCTCCTCTACACATAGCTATGATTTTTTTCTTTGGCCCAGGTATTAACAGGTAGATCTTCCAGAAGCAGAGGTCTCAGGAAAACTTCTGGTGACCTTAAGGAAAATGTTTGTACACATTTAAGTAAAAGCAGACAAAAATATCTTGGATGGTGAGGTGGTTTGGGACTCCAAATTTTCAGAGTCAAATGTAGTTCTTCTTGGTTGAGGGAGATAACTATGGCGTAACTTCCCCTCATCCTTCCCCCAGCATATGCAGGCAGATTCTACTGTTTGGGTGGGTATACGCCCTGAAGAACACATGTTTTCATGTAGGCAGGAAGGGTCTCCCCTGATTGATGAATCATCTCAAAGAAGACAGTGAGTGGACTTATTAACCATACCCTCACTTGTTTTCTACTGCTTACCTCTAGAACACTACAATTTGGAGCTGAAAGTAGTAAGATGAGGTGACAAATAACAATTATTTAAAAATCAAATCCATGTGTTTTTGTATTTTTTAAATCACTAGTATCTCAATCTCCTAAACCCTTCTGGATTTTCCCTTCCCCATTGATTAGATTTATTTTTATTCTGAATTAAAGAGAGAGTTGTGGTTGTCTTGACAACAGAAGCCCATCTCATACAAGTATCCAGAGATGTGCATTATAACAAGGTGGTTGATGGGACAAAGAGGAATGTATCCTCTTCCACTTCATGTGGGTTGATCCTCATCAACTGTCTTGAAAGGGTCAGCCCGGTGAGGGCTTTGGCTCTGAAAGCTAATTGGCCTTGCTTGGGGTGGTGGTGAATGGTCAAGAACTGGCTGTGATAGTTTTTTCTCTGCTATTTAGTTCCATTCTTAACTCAAATCCTTCCTTTGTTTACAGGCCATAGTATATGAAGGCCAAGATAAGAACCCAGAAATGTGCCGAGTGTTGCTCACACATGAGATCATGTGCAGGTAAGGAATACCATGTTCTCTCTTTAATTGTCAAAGAGAAGATGAATTTGTATCTCAAAATTGTACCTCTGAATTCTAGGTGAGTTCAGGCCTATTTTGGTGTATACGTTTCTGTCCTGTTAAACAAAACTAAAAACTGTTAGATGTATTTGGTAGTAAAGTGTCAGACATCACAGTGGTTCTCAATTATTTATTAGATTTCATCCTAAAAGTTATGTTTCCATTTTGATATCACACTGTTAATGGACACAAAACAGTGCCCTTCCCCTTTTCCTGTCAATCGAATGAAACACAATATAACCCTTTTAGTGTTAATATATGCGCTCAACTGCATTGCTGGTAAAATGAGTAAGAGTTCTATTGATGTCAGCAGAAGTCTCTGTTTGGATAAGACTTGAAAGTTATAGTTCCTCTTTTTAATTTTTCGACTTAAGAATATGACCATCCACATAGGCATCATTCCTCCTTGAACTGAATGTGGTTCCCTGCCCCTACCCCTACCTTGCATCTGATCTCTTAATCTTCATTACCTTTTATACAACTGTGACAGTGTAGCTAATGTTTCTTAAATGTGGCGTGTTTTTGGAATGATAGCAAAGATGAGTCCCTGAAAGGTGTGAACATTCATGTTGTCCACAAATGAGTATCTTTATTTTTGTCTGAAGCTGCATGTGAAACCAGACCACATTCACTTCTCTGGCCTCAGCCAGCCCTTCATATGGGAGAGAATAAACCAGAAAACAGCCTTTTAACTTGCAGTTTAGGTTCTTATTCTTTATCAGATAACACTGGCACTTTGCTTCCGATATATTCTGAGTAATTGGATAAAGCATGACGATGACACTCTGCATCAGAGAAGGGCTACTAATTGCTTTGTTAGCCATGCGGGTTTTCCTGGCACAAAGCGTGCCTGACTCCTGACTATTTCTGACCAATTCATGTAGGGATTTCAGCTGCTACTTCAGCATGGGTGGGCTTTATTTGCTGCTCAGGGACTTGTGGGGAAAGCAATCTGAAAACTCTACAGGTGGAAATAAAATAGAAAAGAGATGAACATGTTTCCTTACTGAAGTCTCAAAAATTAACTTCTTCTACATATACAATTATGTATGTAAATCAAAATTTCTTGTTCTCCTTTTTAAAAACATACCTCTAATATATTATTCTAAAATATACAGGAGTTTCACAAGTTTTCACTTTAGTGATTTGTAAAATTTATTAATTATTCCCCAAACAGGTTACTTTTCTCTAACTTTAAAGCAGCAACAAAATCCCAAAATACAGTCAGGGATTTCTTGATATTTTTAGGCAAAATTAGTGTTATACTGCATACAGCAGTTGCACAATTAGAGCTGAGCTGCACTTTTCAGAATAAATGAGTAAAATCATTTTGAAGAACATTAAAAAATGACCTCCTTCATATTACTGCTTTTCCAACCATATCTCTGTTTTACCTTCCCACAATTAGCATTTTGTTAGAATGAGTTTTCTGTATTCTATTCCATATAATTCTAGCAAACTGGAGACAGACAGGAAGATGGATCTCAAGCAATAGGCTGACTAATATCTGTAAATCATAGATTTGCATCTCATATCTGTACATGTTTGGACTATGCTAGAAATAATTCTATTCTTAAAATACTTGAAGATACATTATGCCTTTCACACACAAGCCTACCCTCTATTAATGCAGTTTATATTTTTTCTTGTTCTTAAAATTCATTGGCCCAAAGTATTTTATTATGCTGGTTGGGGTGCTTTACTGCTGATGTTCTTTCTATTTTTCAGAAACATAAAAATAGCAAAAAATAAAATCCTCAAGCCACTGAAGGCAAATGATGTTTGTATTGTGTGGCTAAAAGGGAAAAGTCATATTCAAAATGTCATTCTGGTAATGTTACAGATGAAGGTTTTCCTGGCTCCTATAGATGTGGAAGGGGTACTGTTTGTTTACCAGGCTGCCATGACCCTATTACATAAGCCTGTCATCTATTGTGTGGCTAACAGTCTTTTAAATTGCAAATCTGATGCTCTTTAGGGGGCTTCAGAAAAAATTCTCACTTTCCACACCATCCTATTTCTCTTGATTTCTTGCCTGTTGTAAGTGGAAGTTGGGATGTGCTGAATTTGCACCAGGGGTGCAAATGCAGGCTCAATTATAAGCATAAAATTAGAGTCTGTTCACCATTAATCAGCCTGGCTAATTGCTATGCACCACCATTAACCATATGGTGTGAAAGACAGCTTGCTTTCCCTAAGATGAAATTTCTTCATTGCAGACATGAAATAGTGAGGGCCTTGGATTTTAAAATAGCTTGTTTTAGATATTTAATTTCTAAACAACTTTCTGCAGTGCTTTCTATCAAGGCTAACGGCACAATAAAACTTTGCTTTTATGTCACAAAAGAGGTATATTTATAGTACATTGAAGCTATGGTAAAGGAGACAGAATTTAGAGCGACAGGAAAGGGCTTGGGATGATTCTGTTTTGTTGTCGGCAGAGAAAAAAAAAAAGCATCAGGGAATTACGTATAAGGTGGTTGCAAATATAAAATATCAGTTTTGTCCTGTTGAGAGGGTAATCCATTGCATGAGCTATATAAAGGACTTGCTGCCATGGGATTATAATTACTGTCTCTCTTTGAGACAAAACCCCTTTGACTTGATGGCATAGAACTCTTTCCATGGAATTCTGGGAGAGGTTCTGCATTTTGGGTAACTGGAATTTATCATACCAGTCATCTTTACATTTTGTTAATAGTTGGGGATGAAGCTCTTCAAAATGTAAAAGCAGGATTCATTCCACAAAGAATTTGATTTTATGCACCTCCACATCCTGTGTTTAAAGTGTGAAGGGAAAATAGAAACTCTGCTTGGAAGGTGAGTCTAGTTCCCAGTCCCCACCAGGCAGGTAGAAGCAGATTTTCTTCTTTTCCAGGACACAGGACAATCGCAGGGGATGAGTGCTGTCTTTAGGAAAGCCTTCTTTCCCCACTGTCAGTGCCTTATGCCTTGTGGACCATGAGCTCTCAGGGTTAGCCTGGGCCCTTGATATGCCTTGTTCTTCCCTCCTCTTGGGCTGGCTTTTCCTCATTTCGTTCTTCAGATTCCCACTGAGGCATGGTTCCTTTAGAGAAGCGTCCCTGGTTGGCCTGAGTGAGGCCCCCTTGTTCTGCGCTCCTATTGTATCCTATACTTTTCTTTCGGCGCACTGTAACTGTACACTCGGCGCATTGTAACTGTATGTCTAGGGCAGGTCTGTCTTTGCTGGACTAAGAGCTCCTTGAAGATGAAGAAGTTGTCCAGTTTTCCTCTCTGCTTTATTTGCCTATATGTGAAATGAGGAGAAATGTGTGAAACTATGACTTCTGTCATAGGGTCGTTATTAAGATTGAATCCTATAACCCCTGTAAATGCGTATCTTGGTACCTGACACATAGTAAGTACTGAATGTTGATTGTTGTTATCAATAGTCACAGCAGAGTATCGGCACTGATACTAATAGAAGCAGTGAAGGTCGTGGGAGCAGTAGTAGCAACACCTGCAGTGTCTAGCTAAGTACCTGGCACACAGTTGCTCAGAGGGAAAGATGGTAAGAGACTGCTGAAAGGAAGGGAAATGTCTGCTAAGATGTTAACAGGCTTTGTTCATTCTAGGTATGCTGGTTAAGGATATTTTCATTCACTCTTCTCTTCTTTGTAAAAACACAGTGGAATGAAGAGCCAGAAAGGACTGGCCCCTGCAGTAGGAGAGCTGACAGGTTAGCCTGGGAGATGAGACCTGAAGCTGGTAACTAGACAGTGCTGTAGAAAGAGTGGACTGGGATGAGACATGAGGTCAAAGACCATGGCTGCTCAGAGAAGGGAGGATGTGTTTGCAGGGATTGGGAGGAAGGTGAGACAGGACAGGGATTTTAGAGGGTGTGTGAAGGAGTGTTTTGGTCCATTTGTTGGTGGTCCAAGTGGGGTTTCTGTGGGGAGAGGTCTGCAGATGGTGAGCCTGTGGCCTGGATCTGGGCAGTCAGGTGAAGGATAATCAGCTTCTGAAGTCTTTTCACAAAGGTGCGAGGTGAAGCTATGGGCTTACGCAGGATCGGGCATTAGAAAGAGGAGAGGCCGTGAATACATTCTTGAGGAACAATGTCACTCTTAGTGCATTCGAGAATTAGGAAGAAGAACCTTGAGCATACAGGAGATAGAAATGAAAGGAGGGTATTTCAGAGGCAGGGAGCCATCCACATAATAAGTGTAGGGAGATCCACATGGACCTGAAGACTGAGAAGAGCACCAGAAAGGCTCTGGTGAACTTCAAGAGAGGACATTCAAGTAGGTGCTAACCTGAAAGCCAGGTTTTCTGGGATGCAGGTGGCAAGAAGTGAAGGAGACTCTGTCAAGGAGATAGTTGGGCAGTGAAGAAATCAACTCAACAAAAGAAGGAGCAGGTCTGTTTTTTTAAGAATGGGAAAAGTTGACTATGTTGGTTACCTGAAGGGAAGAATGAACTTACTACTGTTAATCAATTTGTTCGGATAACCATATGCTCATTCTCCAGCCATTTTGCCTAAATGGGTAAGATAGTCCTGCTTTCTGTTGTAAAGCTTAGAGGTGGAGGTGACGCTTTCTTCCAGTTAAGAGAGCCTCTACTTCTGGGAAGAAGTTCCATGTCCCTGAGGTGAAGATGGAAGCGCCTCTTGCTCTGGTTTATGAAGCCATGCGTCGGTGCGCTAGAGATGCACTGCCTGTGCCATGCTGCTCAGAAAGAGACTCACAAGCTCGCCTTTCCCTGGACAAGCTTGTCTGAGGGATACGCAGTCTTGCTGGGGAAAGGGCTGCTGTTTTGAGTCCACAGTGTATGTAGGACCCCAGGTGCGGCAGGTCCCCCCTCCTGTGATTGGGCCACACTGGTCTCCTGCCACTTGGGGTGCATGTTGAGAACGGCTGTGAAGTAGTGGGAATCCTGCTTTGTGACAAGGCAAATGAGGAAACTCCAAGCCCCCTGATAGATGACTGCTTTAGGGAGCAAATGCCAGATCTGTGCCTGGTGCAGTGCCTGATACACATAGTAAGAATCTCAAGAACAGCATTTGAGGGGATGAAGATCCATCAGTCACGCCATCATGACGATGGAGTTAGCACAGTGATTCTTCTGTTAACATGGCAGCTTTTCCCTTGGAGTGCTTTTGTGTCTGTTGTTCCAGGTACTGTGTTGTTTCAGCCCCAAACCTCTTTTGCCTTAAACACAAGTCAATCTGTTCTCCCTCCATCCTGCCCTTCTTGGTTAATGCCTGCTTTGTGTATGGTAAAGGTTGGTACCCACCTTTCTTGGTCCTTCTGGGTTCAGTAGAGGGAACTGGGTGGGAGGGGGCAGTTCAGCTTGGAGAAGAGAGGAAAGGAGAGATAGGCCATCATGGAGAAGGAAGGAAGGACAGGTCTTTGTTCTGCTTGGCTTTGCATTAGAAGTAGGGAGATTCAGGAGGTTAGATGCTGGCTCAGCCCAAAGGAAGACCTTCTTTTCCCAATTTGCAGTTAATTTTTAGTTTTTTGATAGGGAAATAATATTGTAGTCAAAAGACTGCAGAAGTACAGAAGTGGAATATGTACACTCTCTTCTTCTCCACTTACTCCACTCCCTGTAGGCTATTTCTTTGAAATTTGTATTCATTCATTCAAAAAATGCTTCCAGAGAGCCTACTGTGTGCTGTGCTCTGTTCTGGTTGCTGGGGACATAGAGATGAACAGAACAATCTAAGCCCTTTGTACTCAATAAGGAAGAAGAGTAAATTTAAAGAAGAAAAATAAAGACAATAAAGAAGAAAAATTAAAATAAAATGAGTGCCTGGAAGAAAAGTAAAGCAGGATGAGGGGCTAGAGAGCTCCGGGGGTGGGAAGGGAAGGGCCTTCACAGGCTGTCCCTTCGTGCAGACATTTGAGGGACCTGAGGGTGACTTGTGACAATTTGTTTCTTCCTCTCCTCCCTCCATTTCTCCTACTGGTTTTTTCCTCCCAGAAGTTGGACCATACCCATACCATACATATGGGGCTTCCCAGGTGGCGCTAGTGGTAAAGAATCCACCTGCCAGTTCAGGAGATGCAAGCGATGTGAGTTTGATCCCTGGGTTGGGAAGATCCCCTGGAGTAGGAAATGGCAACTCGCTCCATTAGGACAGAGAAGCCTGGCAGGCTACAGTCTATGGGATCTCAGAGTTGGATACGGCTGAGTGATCTAACACACACACACACATACCATACATGCTATTCTGCAGTTTGGCTTTCTCAGGTCATAATATGATGTAGACTTTTTTCTCTGATGATGTGGACAAACCCACCTTCATTCTTTCTAATGCTGCACACAGTTCCATATTTACATATATATGTACACACACATATATGTATATGTGTATATGCATTTATTTTTAAAGTGGGCTTAAACCGTAGACACTATTTTGTTACAGCCCCAGATGCAGCACAGAGCCCAGGAATCCCATTTCGAGGATGATGACTATGCAGTGCAGTGATATGACCTGAGAGGCAGGAGACCTGTTGGGCTATTTTTCATACTTTGTGTAAAGTTTTCTTTATAAATGATGTTAAGTGACCTCCAGCCCTTTAGTCCATTTTCCTTGTTTTATTCCTCTTCTATTCGTCCTTCTACACCTCTGTTCTTCGCATCTGCTTTCTGCCCTGGGTCCCTTGGGGCACAGCAGAGAGGGTGGTTCTCACTTAGGCTGTGCTTCGATTCAGCTGGCTTCACTCAAGGGCACTTATATTTTAAGGGGATGAAGACAGTGCTTAACGCACAGGGCAGATCTCAGGCCTAGTGCAGCCTTGCCTGGGGAAGTGATCTGGGGGGTGGGGTGGGGTGGGGGTGAACCTTCCTTCCTTTGGCAGCGTCTGCTCAGAGGGGCAGCATGGCTTCCTTTATCTGCTACCTTCCTATTGGATTGTATATCCCCTAGTTTATTACATTCATTCATGAAGTCGTCCAATCAACCAACCAACCAACCATTATTTGATCTTCTCTATTCTGTCCCAGGCCACAGCTACCTGCTAGGTAAATAAGATTGACAGTGTGTTCCTTTATGAAACATATGGGTTGGTGGGGGAGGGGTGGGAGGAGAAAGATAGTAACAAAAAATACACAAGTATATACATAAGAATATAATTTGCTTTGTGTTTAGCACCCTGAGAGAAAAAACTTGGAGCAGCCTATCAAGTATTAAGGTCAGCTTCTCTGAGGAAGGAGTCTAGAGGCCTAGGCCCAAAGAGGAGGTTGCTGTTGTTTAGTTGCTCAGTTGTATCCGACTCTTTAGTGACCACACAGACTGTAGCTTGCCAGGCTCCTCTGATCAGGTGATTTCCCAGACAAGAATACTGGAGTGGGTTGACATTTCCTTCTGCAGGGATCAAATCCGGGTCTCCTGCATTGCAGGCAGATTCTTGACCCCTGAGCCATCTGGGATGCCCCAAAGAGCAGGTAGAGGCTGGCTAGCTAGGGAGGGCTTGGAGGAGGAGCAGTCCAGGCCCGGAGGCCTGCCTGCACCTGGGCCTGGGGTCAGACTGAGTGTGGAGACTGAAATTGGCTAGTGAGGCTGGAGTGTGGCACATTGGGGGAGAGTGACAAGAGATGGGGAGGTGTTCTGGCTCCATGTCATGCCATAGATTTATTCTCAGCCCTTAAAAGGTCTAGGGCAGTGGAGTGACAGTTCCATTGACATTTTGAAAAGATCACTCTGGCTGTTGGTGGTGGGTGAAGAGTGGAGGGGAGGCCACTGCGGAGTCCAAGCGAGAAATGAAAGTGACTTGGTTGAGGGTGGTGCGGTGAGGAGGGAGAGGGTCAGATCATCTTGAGATGTAGATTCTAGTCTGAAACTATCATCAGGCAAGTTGGAAGGGTCCCTGGAAGGCATTTAGTCCAGTTAGGATGATGGTGAGGGTTTTGACCTCTGGAGATTTGCCCAATCACTGTTTTGAAAAAGAGAAGGAAAAAAGCAAGGAGAAATAGGCCTTCCCATGCGTTGCTTTTCTCCCTGGGTAAAGACTTGGGCTCTGTCGATGGGCTTTTTTTTGGAGACCTGTGCCCTCACACTTAGAGATGGGTACTGCAATCACTCCATTTTATAGATGAGGAAACGGAGACTCCAGGAGGTGAAGTACCTTGCTTCAGTGCCACAAGCAGCTCTGAGCCCAGAGTCAGGAATGTAGGTGCAGGGAGGTAGAGTTCAGAGACAGTAAAGTTTAAAGTTTTAAAATTATCATTACTTTTTTGGCATTCATGTCAACTACTGGATTTCTCAGTCCCTTTTTTCTACATCTGTCTCTTAGGTGTTGGGATCCTTTGGGCTTTCTTTCCCTCCAAGTCCTAGTATGGCTGAACTCAGACCTGGAGGAAATTGTTTCCTCTGAACCAGAAAGGGAACGGCTCTAAGTCGAGTGGTATGGTTTTTGGCTGGGGCTCTGACGAAGGAGAGAGAATTCTTGCTGTTGTTTTCTGAAAATATGAGAGACAAATCAAATGAGCATCAAATTTGGAAGCTGATTCTCTTTTCAGAGAGAGAGTAACGGCCAGGAGAGAGACTTCCCAACTTTGGTGAAAGAGCCCCTGTGCGGGCATATATTTCTGGGTCCTGAAAATAAAGTTCAGTGTTTGTTTCTTTCCAACAGCTCTCCAAATTTAGGCTCTATGATTCACTAGGTCGAATGAGTGTGTGTGTATATGTGTGCTTGTGTAAGAGGGAAAAAAAATGCATGTTTTATTTGTGATGCAGGTAATGTATAACCCTTGCATAACTCCCTCACCTCCATGATTGATCAAATATATGCTTTTATAGTGTGCCCTGAGGTATAGACTGGCCAGTGGACACATTACTTATTTGCAGAGAAGTCTCAGATGGATAGTCTTGCATTGACCATGGGTAATTTTTGAAAACTCTTACTTTTTCACTTTTTAGAAGCATCTCAGTTTAAGAAAACACTGGCAACTTTAAGGTCACACATGGGATGGGATTCTGATAGTAGATGCTTTTCTTGCTCATGTCTGCCTCTTCTCTGATCTGATAAGGAGCGTTCACTGTCAGGCCTTTGCCAGCCTTTGGATCCACGTCCATACTGCTTCCAGAAAACTTACACAGTGACCAGTGGAGGGCACAAAAGCCAGAGGACATGTGGATCTCTGTTGTGTTTTATCTTTCCTCTTTGTGTTAATTATTCTGTTGTACTTTCATTCTTACATTCTGAACATGGTTCCAAAGCAGACCGTTAGAGTTTTAAGATTTCAGGAAGGCTGTGATTGAAGGAAATGTCTCCTATAAAAGAGAAAGGAGAAGAAAAAGGAATCCATTGAATACAAAATGACTGGAGGGGGAGAATCACTCATACCTCATTATTGACGTGTTCCACGCAATTAGTGTGATCTTGAGGGAAGAGTGTTTGAGCCACCCACAACCCTGAATATTCTCATTGGGTAGATGTAATAATAATGCGTCTCACAGTGAAGTCTTCCAGTTCCGCGGGCAGTGATGGGGAGACCCCATCTTAGGGCTGTCAGTCCTCGCTCGGAGGGTCCCTCTCCCTCCCTCCTTTGTGCAGGGAGAGGTTAAACCTGGCATTAACCCATAGGTGACCCAAACAGAATATTCTGTCCCAGGGATCCGCTGATTGCCAGGTATGGCTTTGTGGTAATTCTAGCATTTGCAACCCAGCAATTTGAACCTTCTGTCTGCCTAAATGATGACTTTACGTTTGTAATGGTTGTACTAAATCCTCTCGCTTTTGCTCTGCAGCCGCTGTTGTGACAAGAAAAGCTGTGGCAACCGAAACGAGACTCCCTCAGATCCAGTGATAATTGACAGGTAGGGACCACTCTACTTTCACGCGGTTCCTTTTCCTCATTATAATGAAACACCTGCCTCGTGTGGCTCTCGGGTGAGGGTTAGGAAGGCATGTGGCCGAAATGTGCCTGTTGGTCATGACTTCATCTGCTGCGCCGAGCTATTGCGATTCCTGGGAAAGCCATATGGAATGTTCTTTGGAGGCCCGCTTTCTCAGATTGCTCCAGTTTTGTGTCTGATTCATGCTCCTAAAGGAATGTTCTTCTTTCTTGACTTTCTGTGGCTCAATCCTCATGCTGTGCCAGGAAGCTTCAGAAATAAAATAATAATAATTTGTGATTTATGAAATGTGGTTGGGTGCTTATAAATATTTAACTTTTATTTGAAAAATGTTTGAATCATTATCACTTTTAGCTACAGTAGTTCTGTTGGACGTAATCCATCTACATTTTAAGGTTTTATTTATGCATAAAAGCAGTTTTAAAGAGATCTGTGAACCAAGATTTTCTACTGTAATTTCCCGGGTTTGATTGTAGCTCAGACTGCATTGTAAGTTGATTAATTTATCCTGCTTGTCTTAATTATTGTGTTTTTAAGCAGATCCATATTACTAATCTGACATGACCAAGTAAATCACTGTAGAACAATAAATCTGTTTTAGTTGTTCGGCGCAATTTCGAGTCACTGTGTGCACAGATTATGCAAAGTCGCATTCCAAATATTCGTTTTACATTTTAATTATTGAAATTCATTGTATGGAAACATGTATGATAAACCATTTGTTACATAGCATTGCTCACTGGGAGTTAAATGGCCTGGAAGGTTTATAGATACTGTCAATTGTCAGCTAGGAAAAGAGCTAGCACCCTCTACTAGCTGGAAGAGTCTTGCAAGTAAGACTGATGGATCTGTCATTGAGGAGATCAACAGCTGAATAAAAGCCCTTTTTGGAGTTTGGTAATACTGATTTTTGATGCCCCACTCCCACCCCCACCCCCCACCGCCCGCTGGTGCACATCTGTCTTCCCAATTCTTTACTTTTGGGGGGGCTTTATCATTTTTCAGTTAACTGAAAAAGTATTCTTCATTGTGGTTTATGACAAAACATCAGTTGTTGATTTTGACTTACGTGATTCTTTAGGCTTAAACCCAATTTTGATTGCCCAGAAGTTTTACAAAGCTTGCATTTGAGTCAGATATGTTAACTATCTTTCTCTAATATTCACCAGAAACATATCTTTGCTGGATAACTTGATAACTTTGCTTAATATCTTCTTTGATTCAAAGCTGAAAACATCCACCTTTAGAGTGTAAGAAGTTGTATGCTGCCTATAGAATTAATATAGCATGTTTATCTACAGAAACAGACATGCCATTATGCAGTTTCTTTTTTTCTGCAATGGCAGATAGATCTTCAGATAAAGAAGATTTAAAAAAATAACCTTTATGCTGTTTGTTTCACCTAAATACCTCGCTTCAAAATACCATTTGTTATTTTAAGCAGATTTTACTCTTTTATTAGGAAGAAAGTGTTCTGATCAAAAGACCAGCCCAAATGTTTGCCCCAAACTTTGAAACTATCAGCATTTGGTTCTGCCGCACAGTCTCTTTTGGTTTAGATGATGACAAGAACCTTGCTTTGCCACCCGCAATGAAAATGCTTTTTTTTTTTTTGCTTTTGAATGGGTTAAGCTTTTAAGTTCTTCGTTTGGTTTTAAGCCGTGACTCTGATATAGAAGGTTGATATGACTGTGGTTTGAATAACATTTGATTTTGACCTGTTTCTGTGGGTTGCGATGGCATAAGAAACTTGACTCAGCAGCGCTGTAATTAGCCCGGCCCGTGTTTTTGAAACAGGATTGTGTTACCTGGATTGCATTAGTGTGGCTTCTATTGTTGCCGCCTTGCATCTATCCCAGTAGGGTACTTAAAACCTTTTCTTGGCTAGGGTAGTTCAAACAATTTAGGTAAAATAAGTATGCACTTTATACTGTTGGTGGCTTTAGAGATATTACTCATGACATTTATCCTTTTCATTATTTTTTTCCTTTTTGGTTTGACAAAGTAGAAAATGCTGTTAGCCAATCTTTGTCTCTTAAGAGAGGAGTACTTGGAAAAGCAGCTGAAACCCTGGTTATCTGCACGAGTCCCAACATACGTTTATTTGCTGGCTGTTGCCACTGTCTCCCATGAACTGTCTTTTCAAGCAGTGATGCCAGCTGATATGCAAAACCCCATTTAGCTATTTTTATTTGCATCTGAGTTTTCAGAATTTATTTGTCCTTCAGTCTGCCAAAGGTTTTAAAAGCTCCAGTCCTGTCTGTGCTGATATGTGAAACTTCCATTTTTAACAAGAGAATAACAACAGGAAAAGAACTTACACAAGGAAGGGCGAAATAGAAAAGATTTTTCAATTCCATAAAATTGCTGCAAAGGAAAAAAAAAATGATGGCAACTGTGTTTGAATTTCATAGTTTCCAATTTGATTCTATATTACCGATTGCATAATATCTGCGTTACGTGCTTAGGGTTTGATTTGCTTTCAGATTTATGGATGTGAATCCCTGCATATTTTGTAAAAATAGGTTATGGGGCCTGCATTCAGTAGCAGGAGTAACTGTTTTTACAAGATGCATCCAATTTGCAATTATAGGACTGAAGGTACAGGCAATCCTTGTGTTAGGGTTTAGCATAGTTTTAACACGCAGTCACCTTTTGGGCACCAATAATTTTTAGCTCCCTTTGCTTGTCCTTCAGATTTTGGAAGAACAGTGCTATTTTTATCAGTCAAAAGACTTTTAGTAGTGGTTATTCAGGAAAACTATTTATAGGATTGATAGAAGAGGCTTTATGGTCATACGGCAGTGGTGCAGGATAAGCTATTTCTGTGTTAAATTTTGGCAGTATTATTTGCTGCCAGTGGTTTGCTGCAAGTGGTCAGCTTGGCATAGTCTGTCAAAAAAGTGGAATTAACAAAATCAGCAGTTAAATACTGTGATTTAGAAAATGTGTTTCTACTTCATTTATGGTAGCTTTCTACATAGTCAGAAAAATATGACCCCAACACTTTTTACAATTATGACGATTGTCAAGTCACTTCAAAAACTTCTGGAAGGGAATTTTTGTAAATGGATGATGTGTGCATCTTGAGTTGACTGCCTGGTTGTGTTTCTATTTAATGCCAGATTGTTTGATTGAGAATTATAAAAACCAGCCTGTGTGCAAGGATCTAGATATTTGGAATATGTAGACATGGGAAAAGTCAAATGTGTTATGTTTAATAGCTGATGACCAGAAACTAATAACAGCAAATTTCATTATCGTTGAGGTAAAGGGCTATGTGTGGTAATTATTGTTAAAGTAAAAAGCAAAAAATGACTTGCAGTTATTGAATTAAGGTGGAGATTGATTTAACATATTCACATAGTAACTCATATTTGAATTTAAAAGGTTTGCAATAAAGTTCATGTTTAGAAATTGAATAAATTGTAGTTTTATTACCGCATTGGATATCCTTGTGTCCTAACCTTTTTCCTTGGAGTTATCTTAGTTCAATAAATAAAACCTCATTAGACTATTCCCATTTCAACGAGTTTATTAAATTTTGCAGGAGTAATTAGCATAAGCTGTGCTAATTTTTCTGGAAGACTAATGAGGGAGGTTCTTAATTAGGTTTACTTTGTAAGAATCAGAAAAGATGATAATGACAAAAGTCACCTAGGGTACTCTGAATTGGGAACCCAGTTTTTCTGAATTCATATAAAAATCTTCCATTTTCTATGTGGAAGCTTCTTTATAAATGCTTGAACTGAATATATTAAGTGTGAAGACTACACTCTTATTCCTTATCTTGTTAGTTAGGATTACCGTTCATTCTAGATTTGCTTCACAAAACTCTTTATTTTTCTACCCTGGCTCACTAAACTTTCTTTGAGCAATGACATGGATGAATACAGATGGTCTTACAAAAACATTTCTTTCTCTGAATTATGCTATAGGATTCCTTTCACACAGAGCTTTAAAGTTTCCAGCCAGATTTGTGCTGCTGACTTCTAGTAGGGCGGGAAAGGGGGATGGCTCAAAATTTGTTTGTTTGGTTTTTCAATTTGAGATCAGTGTGATTGATGAAATAGTTGGACTGCTAAATAAAGGGAGAAAAGAAGAGCCCAATTCTTCATTTCCTTGCACTGTGGATTTTGAGAATTGACAAGTGGACTTTTTTCTTTTAATAGATAGAAATAATAAAGGATGAAATTCCTCCTCAAATTACTTTCTTGGTCTCGTGTGAATTTAGACATAGCCCTTTCAGGATGTAATGTGGCTCAAGTGATCCACAAGTTTGAGTTCTTCATAACCAGTACTAAAAACGTGGAGTTTTAAAGCCTGTCAACTAATATACCTCTAAAAATTTTAGGCTTGTTTATTGCTGCTTAATAGATTGGTCTTTATTTTCCATTTATAAGAATCTCTGTATGTACTTTGGAGCCGTAAGCCCTGACATGCAGCATTTAAAAACAGCATACCAATTTTGTAACATGAAGAATTTAGCCTGTTTGGAACTAGTTCTTCAGGCCACACTTACCCAAGGGTCTCCTAAAAAGAAAAAAATAGTGTGTACTTCTTTCTTTCCAGAATTTTCTAAGATCTTTCACATCTAGTTCACTTTCACTTTGGTAACACTAAATGGATTTGCTTTATGATTGTTGTCTGAAATAGAATGTTCAGAATGAAAGTATTGGAATGGCCATTTTACCTGCTGATTCACATCGGAGTTGTTCAGAAAAACATTTTTGTTTGATTCATTCTTCATCTAAGGTTTGAATGCTGTGATAAGACTTTTCAGAAAAGTGCAGTGTTGCCTAAACACCAAGCTAATTTCTTGATTAAACTGATCCTGATATATATATACACACATTCATCTGTATGACAGAAAAACTATGGTAAAACTTTACAATTAGGATGTAATTTTTTTTTTTTTTAACCATTGAGCAGGGTGGGCTATATTCTAATTCCTATATCTGCAATCCTAAGATTGTGAAGGCATCATGACCTCTTGACAACAAATGATTTTTTTGTCTTTTATCATGAGACTTAAATCCAAAAATTCACTAAAAATTTTTTCTTTTATCTTCTGTGAAGAGAAAGTCCTCAATTAACATGAACATAAGCATACTTTTATTAAAGTTGCAGATGAGGCTTTTAGTCAGAGTTTCATGGCTTTATTTCATTGACCTTTCAACTTATTATTTTGGTGTTCATCCAGTTTTCGAAAGGACCAACCACTAAACATAATCACTCTGTAAGGTACACAAATAGCTATCTAGGGCTTGAAGACCCAGAGGTATAAATGCAATTCCCAGAGTTCTGATATGCCTTGTATATCACCTGATTTCCTAACTTTGAATGCCCCATTAAAATAAAAAGAGTAGGAATTCATTCTTTAAAATTGCTGCAGGCAGGATAATTGCTGTCCTCTTGGTTGGTTTGAGAGATTTGTGTTTTTTCCAAAAGTGAAAAGCCAGCGCTGACACTAAGCGTGAATTTATGGTTGTTTATTAATCCTACCATATTTAAACATTTGTTTTCTCAGTGGGAATTCATATGTGATTATAGCGATGAGACTTATGTGAGAGACTATCATTCTAAATTTTATCACATATCAGATACCATTCTGAATAGGAGATGAGCCCGTACATTTGTATGCGGTTTCCTACCATGATAAGAAAATAACAAATACAATTGGCTAATAGCAGTCTATATTCCATTTGCTATCAGCTATTCCCAAATATACAGCCAGGATACATTCAAATGGATTTCAAGTATGCTGACAGTATATCACCATGCAGAGTCCTTTTACACAGTATGATACTACTGCAGACACTGTATAATGAACAACTGTGGCTTTCCTGTAAAGGAAATAATGGCCGCAACTTCCAAGAAATGTGTTTAACGGAGCTTTGGAGAATCAGTATGTATGTGTTACCGACCTGGGTGTCAGTCCATGGTGTGGGGTTTTATTCCCATGTCGTCATAACTTTGTAACAGTTCTGGAAAAATACAGAAAAGCTGAACAAAGTCCCTTGTGTGTCATCTAACAACTTTGCACAGTCATTTTGTGATGAGAATATATCACTATATTAAATATGCTTTTGCTTTTCTAAAATAAATTGCTTAGAATGGGGAAAAAAAACCCAAAACCTCCCGAAGTGCAACTCAGTTCTCCAGTGATAAATTTCCCTTGCTTTTCCTTACCACTCACACCTGACCAGACTCTAATAAAAATTGACAGATTTAAAAAACACCATTTAGAAGCTTCTGCATGTAGTGAGATTTTGGTCATTTTACTTTGCATTAGGTATTATCTGAAAAAGACCATCTTTTTCCTTCTCTCTCACCTACTGTCTCATCCCTCCCTTTACAAACTGTGTGATTGTACACCACCCATGAGAATATAAAAGTGACCTAAATTCTCCAATTGCAATCAGTGAAAAATGATGAACATTACAGGGTTGTCTTTGATTGCATGTTGCCTTTAAAGGTATGGGTAGATGGAGATAAATCTTCCTCTCAGACTCTCTCTCCAGTTACAAGCCTTTGTCCAAAGGTAAATGAAGGCTTTAACATTACAGTACTTATTGTAATATAATTTTAATTGCCTCAGCTCTGCTAATGTGTGAAGCTGAGTGTGTGTGTGTGTATTTTTCATGAGGAGGGGAATCAAGCCAAAAAAAAAAAAAAAAAAAACGACCCTGCATATTTTTCATGGGGGGACAGGGGGTCACATGTGGTAAATGATGCAAACTTAATGAAACCAGTTCTGGGGAAGAAAATGCCATTGGCGTTTCATCCATGTAATGTATATTCCCACTTCCAGTGGGAATAGAGTGGTCTTCGGTGTGCTCTGGGGATTTTTATTTTTGAAGGTGAAGTGCTTGGTTCCAGTTCCAAACTTGCCTCTAAACCCTACTTGGAAAGATGTAACTAGACAAGCTGGCAAATTATATAGCTCGATCCCACACAATAACCTCCAAAATGGCCCTCGGTAACTATACCATCCCGCTAACTGTTGGAGGCACAATAGTTTTGTAATATAATATAAAGTAATAGTGTTAGCCAACACATCTTTAATAAGATATTGTTTGAGCCTTTGCCATATGCTACAGAGCAGCCTCTCACTCGGTGGGCCTTTTGATTCCTCTCAATAAGATTATTTCAAATACTCTAATCCTGAATCATTGACATGAATACAAAAGCCTAGTGACATCTAATAGATGCCTCTTAGCTTTGCTTTTCCTCTTGTTCCTTTCCTTTTTCTTCTCTTTTTACCTGACAAAAAGCTTATAGGCACTTGGGCTCTGTCTCTCAGTAGCAGCATGGGGGGCTCCTCATGAAATATAAAGGAGGAAAAAGGACTGACAGAGGCCCGATAAGCTACAGAGTGAAGGGCCATAGATTAAAAGTAAATGCCAGTAAATCCTACCCTGTACACTTACTTGTCCTTTTATTGTTTTCTTTAACACTTTCCCTTCCAGGAGAGGGGGAAAAAAGAGAAAATAATTAAATTGCAGGTGTGTGAATTTTAAATCTGGATGTGGTCACTATACGTACTGTATAGGGTTTTGGTAAGACTCTCAAATTTTGGTTCATGTCAAGGCTTTTAAAAAAATGCCCCTTTAACATCAATATCAGAAATCTTTCAAGAACTTTTTTTTTTTTTTTTTTTGGCTTCTTTTCTGCTCAGTTGACCGGATATTGATACTATTTATGTCTGTGGGGAGGTAGGTGACTAAGTCAGAGGAGCCCTTCTGTGGGGCATGAACACTGGTGACGTGGTGTTTCCAGGTTGAAAGAACTTTTTCTTTTCTTTTTTAATCAATGAATAGGAAATGATCAAAGTGAAAGATTAGGCTGTCTTGTTCTGTGACGGTAGCTGCTGCTTTTTCATGTGATCCTGCTCTCTACTTGTGCCCTGAGTGTGGCCTGCACGGGACGGTGTCACTTCTTGCTCTGGTGAGACCTAGGAGGCAGGGTGCAGGTGGACGACTTTGCCAATGGTCAGACGTTGTTGCCCTCCACCTTCCAAAAGCAGCCATGGTTTGACTGAAGCTTTTTTTTTTTTTTTGAAACTCTTATCTATAGAGATATAATGCTAATCTATAGAGATATATTCTACTTACAATTTATTTATTATTGTTCAATAGAACAATAACTTCCCCCTATTTTGAATATGTTTCCCATTCATTAGTATTCTGATCCATTAGTAATATCTTAAAGCATCACTTTAAAAGATTTCATTTAATTGGCTGCATTGGATCTTAGCTGGGACATGTAGGATTTATTTTGCTGACCAGGGATCAAAACTGGCCCACCTGCACTGGGAGCACAGAGCTTTAGCCACTGGATCACCAGAGGAGTCCCAGAGCATCATTTTTGACCATCTTGGATGCACTATTGGTTAAATCTTTTCACAAAGTGGAGAGTTAAACAACCCAGAACCTGTGTCAGGTTTGGTTCCTTTCACATATGCGCGCACACACACACACACACAAACTTTTACAAAGACAAAAATTAAAAATGAGAAGTCTCTTTTTTATTTATTAGAAAGTTCTTTAGAAAAGAGAGTTGGTTAAATTATCTTTGAAGCTATTCAGTTTAGTCGCTCAGTCATGTCCGACTCTTTGCGACCCCATGGACTGCAGCACGCCAGGCCTCCCTTCCATCACCAACTCCCAGAGCTTACTCAAACTCATGTCCATCGAGTTGGTGATGTCATCCAACCATCTCATCCTCTGTTGTCCCCTTCTCTTCCCACCTTCAATCTCTCCCAGCATGAGGATCTTTTCCAATGTGTCAGTTCTTCGCATCATGTGGCCAAAGTATTGGAGTTTCATCAGCATCAGTCCTTCCAATGAATATTTAGGACTGATTTCCAACCAGGATGGACTGGTTGGATTTCCTTGCAGTCCAAGGGACTCTCAAGAGTCCTCTACAGCACCACAGTTCAAAAGCATCAGTTCTTTGGCACTCAGCTTTCTTTATAGTCCAACTCTCACATCCATACATGACTACTGAAAAAGCCATATCTTTGACTAGACAGGCCTTTGTTGGCAAAGTAATGTCTCTGCTTTTTAATATACTGTCTAGGTTGGTCATAGTTTTTCTTCCAAGGAGCTAGCATTTTTTAATTTCATGACTGCAGTCACCATCTGCAGTGATTTTGGAGCCCCCCCAAAATAAAGTCTGTCACTGTTTCCACTGTTTCCCCATCTATTTGCCATGAAGTGATGGGACCGGATGCCATGATCTTAGTTTTCTGAATGTTAAGTTTTTTTGTTTTTTTTTTTAATTTTTATTTGTTTATTTGATGGCCCCAGGTCTTAGTTTAGGCACACAGAATCTTTTTTTTTTTTTTTTTTTCGTTTATTTTTATTAGTTGGAGGCTAATTACTTTACAGTATTGTAGTGGTTTTTGTCATACATTGACATGAATCAGCCATGGATTTACATGTATTCCCTATCCCGATTGGGATGAATGTTAAGTTTTAAGCCAACTCTTTCACTCTCCTCTTTCACTTTCATCAAGAGGCTCTTTAGTTCTTTGTTTTCTGCCATAAGGGTGGTGTCATCTGTGTATCTGAGGTTATTGATATTTCTCCTGGCAATCTTGATTCCAGCTTGTGCTTCATCCAGCCCGGCATTTTGCATGATGTACTTTGCATATAAGGTAAATAAGCAGGATGACAATATACAGCCTTGATGTACTCCTTTCCAAATTTGGAACCAGTCTGTTGTTCCATGTCCAGTTCTAACTGTTACCTCTTGACCTGCATGCACATTTCTCAGGAGGCAGGTCAGGTGGTCTGGTATTCCCATCTCTCGAAGAATTTTCCACAGTTTGTTGTGATCTACACAGTCGGAGGCTTTGGCATAGTCACTAAAACAGAAGTAAATGTTTTTTTCTGGAACTCTCTTGCTTTTTTGATGATCCAACGGATGTTGGCAATTTGGTCTCTGTTTTCTGCCTTTTCTAAATCCAGCTTGAACATCTGGAAGTTCATAGTTCACATACTGTTAAAGCCTGACTTGGAGAATTTTAAGCATTACTTTTGCTAGCATGTGAGATGAGTGCAATTGTGTGGTAGTTTGAACATTCTTTGGGATTGGAGTGAAAACCGACATTTTCCAGTCCTGTGGCCACTGCCGAGTTTTCCCAAATTTGCTGGCATATTGAGTGTAGCACTTTAACAGCATTATCTTTTAGGATTTGAAATAGCTCAACTGGAATTCTATGGAATTGAAGCTATTACAATGTCAAAAACCCATATTTTGCTACACAGTCTTTTTTTCTTAAAGCCAGATTCTAGTCTTAGATTAATGGTGTACATCTCAAAATGTCTTTCAAAAAATTGTGTTCTTCTTTCTGTGGGTACAGGAGTGGGAATGTCCTTTTCTGGCCATCTTCATGTTTTCTTGAAAACTAGATCTGAATCCTGGCCTATGAGCACCTTAAAATAAACAATATCTCTGATCATTATGAGTTTAATATAAGTTACATCTGAATAGAACTTGCAAAGGTATTGGAGACCTTTAAGGTGTAGTATTTCAGAGAATTCTCTTCATACAAATGTGAGGGCAGAAATTAATTTTATAGATCTGTAAACTGAGGCATGCCCCTGAGGGACTTTATTTGTGGGAGAGCAAGTGATTGAAACTTCGTGTCCTAGCTCTCAGTCTGATCTTTTCCCATCTCAGTTGTTCAGTTGAAAAAATGAAAGACTGTTTTCCGTATTTTGTGTAGCCTCTTTTTCTTGATATGCACAGTTCATTTTTTTCATGAATTAATTGAAAGCTTTTTAGATTTGGCACTTAACTTCTGAGATTAAAAATAATAGTAATAACATAAATCAGAAAGCAACAAAATTCTGTAAAGCAGTTATCCTTCAATAAAAAAATTAATTAAAAAATAGGAATAGTGTAAATTGTTCTGCTCACTGCTATTGCAATATTTGAGTTCTTGTGTCCTTATTTAATTTGATAACTAAACCATTGTGTGTTTCATTAGGGGATAAAACAGACCATAATCCAAAGAGAAATCTGGAAGAAAGGCAGAGTACAATGGAAAAGGTCTACAATTTGGAGTTCATTGGCAGAAAGTCAAATCCCTCCACCATTACTCCCCAGTATTTGCATCTCATGGGGTTTAATTTTTTCATCTTTGAAATGGGAAAATCATCTCAAGCTTGAAAAATTTTGTGGTTTAAAATACCTAGCACAGAGTTTGACACATATTAGGTGCTTGAAATCAGGCAGCTCTTGCAATCTGCACATAGTATTCCATGTGGATTGTTATTCTTAATGGATGGTTACCATGGAGCTTTCTTACAAGCAAAATTACCTTATTGAAGTTCATCATGTTGGTTAAGTCCGCTTGTTGAAGAGTTGCTCATTTTTTTTTTTCTTTCCTTGAATGTTTATTGAACATCTACTATATGCCACACATTGTTTTCAGGGTTGGGATATAACAGTGAATAAAACACATATGGTTCCTGCCTTCCTGGAAGTTTTAGTACCTCAGAGTTGGGAAAAAAAATTGAAATAGTAAGTGTAGAAAGAAATTTTATATATATATATATATGTGTGTGTGTGTGTGTGTGTGTATATATATGTGTGTATATATATATATGTGTGTATATATATATATATAAATGTATTTAATAGGAGAATATTATTTCAGATGGATAGAGATCATGATGCAGAGGAAAAATGCCCCTGGGAAGAAAGTTGCTTGTTAGCTCTTACTCAGTGGTATTGAACTTGGGCAAACTCCATGGTTTTATTGTACTCCTCTAAGGCAGTCTACACATTGGTTAAGATCAGATCTGCCTGGGATCAAATCTGAGCTCTGCCAGTGTTAACTTTGGGGTGCAGGCAGATCCTCCTCCAGTTTCTTCATCTGTGCGACTGGGGTAGGAGTAGTAGTTCCTACTTTTTAGGGCTGTGGTGAGGAATAAGTGGGCTTCCCTGGTGGCTCAGATGGTAAAGAATCTGCCTGCAATGCGGGAGACCCAGGTTAGATTCCTGGGGAAGATCCCCTGCAGAAGGGAATGGCAACCCGTTCCAGTAGATAATGCCTGGGGAGAACTTAGCACAATGCCTGGCACATAAATCACAGTCAATAGAAGGTGGCTTTTTAAAAAAGGGCTGGAATGAAAAGCTCTCAAAGACACTTTCCAGCTCTGAAATTCTAATTTTAGTTCCCTCTTGTATTGCTGAGGCAGATAAACTCTTCAGGAAGCAGTCTGTAAGCCCCAGATGGCAGTGGTATGCGTGTATTGGTTGCTGCTATAGCTCCAGCACTCAGCACAGTTGCCTCACTGCTGTGTAGTAGGTGCTCAGAGTATGTTTTTGTGAAATGAAAGAAAGGGGTAGAAGTGGAGTTGAATCTGGTGTTCTAATCTCTCTGCCTAAAGATAGGCTTGTTATAACTACACAATAAAGTGAAAATGCACTGCCATTAAAGAATGATGAGAAACAGAAAACGTAAGATAAAATATTAAATTTGTTACACTTAAAAATGTTAATCTTCACACGATTACCATGCAAATCCCCTCATTGCCTAACTGTTTAATTGATCAAGTAAATCACAGAGCAGACAAGTAAGTGAAAAACCCTGCTGTTGACATTCACGCAAAGCACATTTCAAGAATATATTCTGTTAACTAGTATGTCTATTACACATGATAATGTGAATTTAACACACACATACACATACAGTATTCTTTGCAAGCAAGTAGATTTCAGAGTTCAGGGGAAAGCTCTGTTTTTGTATGACAACTTGGTAGTCTCCCACTATTGTATCAAATGTGAAATCAATGTTAGGGTACCATATGTTTCAGCAGTGCCTTTGTTTTATATAATGTTTGAAGATTTAAGAATTCACTGCTTTTTTCTTTCAGGCAGGTATAATATTGACATGCTACTCTGGAGATTGTAGGGTTAATGAATCCCCCCCTCCCTTCAACCCCCCCTGCCCCCTACCCCAATCCCATCATGTGCCTGGTTGACTCTGAAAGAAGGGGCTTGAAGTTGCCCACAGGGCATCCCTTTTCCCAGCCTTCTCCAAGGCCACCTGGGCAGACGGGAGCTTGCCTCCTATCCTTAGGACACAAAATCCAATCAGTCGCCATGTCTGCCAGTCTCCCTGACCTGCGTGTGAGCTGGAAAGAGGGAGGAGAAGCAGAGGCCGTTCATCTTTGATAGGCTGCATCTCTGTTGTGGCTTTGGGGGCTCCTGCGTGTTCTTGAGGAAGGAAGTTCTCCCTTATTTTCAAGATAAGGTGTCATTCTTGAGAGCAATGTGCTGAACTAATCAGGTTAATTGGGAGGCCCCGGATTGTCTTCATTGAGCCCTTCTCTTCTTCCTGTTAAAGGCAGATAGTGCAGACAGATAGATTACACATATTTCAGTTTTCCACAAGCCCATGAAATCTGTAGGCATTCGGGGAATGTAGCTTCAGCCGAATGTCACTGAGGATATTGGAGCATGGGTTCTTATTTGAGCAGCATAGTGTTAAAACACAAAACATAAGCTCTGCTTGCGATTGAGAGAAGTGTGCCTTCAAAGATCTGATGTCGTCTTCTTTTTTTCCCTTAATGTTGAAATAATCTTAGTGTTTCAGATCAACTGGGATGACTTAGTTGCAGAATCCAGATGGATTCCTCTCCGGCTGTTTTATTTAAGGTTGAAACTTAAAAAACAAAAAACAAAAAAAACCACCTCATCGTGATGTGCCATCATTGACAAGGAGTTTCTAGGGCTGTGTTTAGATTCTCTGGCATCCAGGCCGAACACTGGGGGCTGTGGCCCTGACTCGGGGCATCTCGGCCTCCCCTTGAGCTTTGGGGTGGAGAGAAAGGAGAACTGCTTCCACCAAATTCTGTGAAAGGCGGGGATTCCTCCTCCTCCTTCACTCCAGATGATTTGTCATAGTTTAATTTTAAACACTATCATTGACTCTTCTTTCAATCCCACCTCTTTTCCTACCCCCCCCCTTTTTTTCTTGGAAGTTCCAGGAATGACTTTAATTATCTCCACAATCAAATTCTCATTCCTGCCCCTGTGAAAGTGTGTAGTCATAGATGGCAGGGATTATTTTCTTTAGCACTTGGGGATAGAGAAACCGGTTGTTTCAAAATGAGAACCAGCTGCTTCCACAGAGCCCTATTTAATGGGGAGCCACTTTGTACACAAACCTTCACTCAGGTCAGTCATTACGCCAAGCCCCGAATCAGCAGTGTTTGGTCTATCACCCTTTATTAAATGTCGACCAAGGAGTGATTTAGCCAATAAGATAATAATAATAATAATTAAAAAAACACACCCCGAGTCTTTAATTTTGCTTCTGCCGAATGAACACTTGGATTTAGAAGGAGCACATTTCAAACTTCCTCCCGTGGCAATTACACTGTGGACTAGTTACCATTCCTCGTAGATGCCTGGTGTGTGTGTGTTTGCGTGTGTGTTTGCGTGTGTGTAGCTTTAACCCTCTCTGAAACTGGAGAATAAAGTTAAGCTCCTCTTTCAACATAATGTTTCATCTGACAAGCATAGTAGATAGATGAAAGGTAGATAGCCAAGGTGTGGGTCCCATTAATAGAACCCATTGGAGGGCAGAGATAACTGCTATTATCAAACATCTTTTACGCCATCCTGTAAAATAACAATGAGGGTGATATACCGTGTAAGTTGTGGTGTCTTTCTAGCTTATAGAAATTGGTTTGTTGTCATACTGTGTTAATCTCTAGCAGTACCAAATTCGATTTGAAATAAGGAAAGTACTTTCACTAGTTAACTGTACAAAATACTTTTGAAGCATACAAAGAAGGGGGAAAGAAAGAATAAAAGACACATAAAACCACAGTAAATATTCACTTATGGGAATGATTTGTTTTTGAACCCGGGTTACATTTTTATCAGATAACCTAATTTTGGGACTGCAACATTTATTAAATCATGGTTTGAAGGATTTAAAAAAAAGCAGCTTCATAAAGATTTTTAAAAATCTAGTTTAACCAAATTTTGTCTTATAAAAGTGAGAGATTCCATGCATTATTAATAAAAATGTATGATTGCTTTAAAAAATTATGACATGCTTTTTTACAGTGACATCAACACA
The DNA here is from genome assembly GCF_910594005.1 of Cervus elaphus. Lineage (NCBI taxonomy): Eukaryota > Metazoa > Chordata > Mammalia > Artiodactyla > Cervidae > Cervus > Cervus elaphus. The sequence goes on along the minus strand of NC_057823.1, from coordinate 71,390,818 downwards.
ATGAAATAATGTGAAGAAAGGGTAAAAATTTAGAAATTTATTCTCACAGGGAGTTTGATTAATAAGCTGAGCACTGATATATATGTTTTTACTTATTTTATTTTTAGGATTTCCATATTGGAATATGGTTTGTTGGAAATCTTGCCTAACACTTTTTAAAATTTGTTTGTTTACCAGCTACTTTGATTATATAGCTTTAGTTTGAACTGTAATTCTATTGTATATTTTCTGCATCTGTATTTTAAAAAAATTCTTTGGGTTTTTTAATATAAAAAAATAAATAACTGTTATATTTCCAGTCACTCAAATTTGAACTGAATTTTACTTCCTGTTTCAAAGGTCAAGGCAGGCTGACCTCAACAGCAGTGTGGAGGCTGCTGAATTATTCATATCATTGACTTTGTGTCAGCTTCCACATTTGTGGAGAGGGATGTTTTATTCATTTATCTCATTTAGGGTTCTTCTCTGCACCTGTTTCTACCATTAAGTACCCTGTAATTTGCATTTGATGCTAATTTAGTTTCATATCAGTCTGGTCCCCCCTTGTTAATTTAATTTTCTAAGACCCTTTTCATTACAGTAGAACTGTTTTCCTCTTTAAAGCAAACATCTATACAAGTAATTGTATAAACTGCCTTTTAAATAATATCTTTTAGAAGATTCCATCGTTTAATTCCTTAATTCCTATAATTAGCCACAGTTTGATTAATGTTTCAAAGGGTTAAATTAAAATGCAGAATTACTCAAATGCATACTTGAATAATTTCTTATATAGGGCAGTGTTAGTGTTTTGGTACTCTTCCTGATAATTCTCAGAACAGTATGTCTTAACAGCAGTAATTTTCTTTATTTAGAGTGCTGTTTAGTTTACTGATAGTTGTTTCTTTCAAATCATGGTGCTCTCAACATTTCTTGTGAAATATTAGTTTTTTTCTTTCATCAAAGTGGTGATCAACAGTGGCTTAAAAATGTTCCTACACCGTTAATGATGACATACCACAAATAATCAGAGCAGAATTAGGTCCGATTCCTTGACGTGTCATGTTTGGTATACTGATTTTCAGGAAACTGTGTTACATTACATGTCTGTTTCTCTTCTCCCCAAGTCTCTTTATTTCTGTCTGCTGCTCAGAGTAGATTGCCTGGGAATGTCTCAGTTTCCCAGACAGGGTGGTTTTAGCACGCTTTTGTTTGTATCTACAAGCACCCACTGGGCTTCCTTTGCCACCCAGATATTGTAGAAATTAGGAGTAAGTTGTTTGAGGGGGCCTGACTGAAATGGCTACGGTGGTTAGCGTGGCCATGTTCCTGGGTGTCCACTTGGTATTTAGAGGTCATATTAGCCAGGCATGCAGTCCCCCAATTTGGGAAGAAAAAATGCTACCTCAGTACTTTCCCTGTAACTGTTTGGAAGGTCCTTGATATAAACATGTCAGTGTTCCTTCTAGGCTCCCTTGGAGGTGGGAATTTAAAACAGGGATATAAATTACAAGGGCCTCCCTGGTGGCTCAGTGGTAAAGAATCCACCTGCCAATGCAGAAGACTCTGGTTCGATCCCTGGGTTGGGAAGATCCTCTGGAGAAGGAAGTGGCAACTCACTCCAGTATTCTTGCCTGGGAAATCCCTTGGACAGAGGAACCTGGTGGGCTACAGTCCATGGGGTCACAGAAGAGTCAGACACGACTTAGCAACTAAACAACCACAGTTAGTTATGAATTCAAATTCTAAGGTACACAGAAATGGTGGAGCAGGAAAATTTGGTAAGGGCTGACTGTTACTAAGAAATTAGCCCAAGCTCTACAGTGGCCCTTCTTTCCCTGGGTTGGATTGGTTTTATCTCTTGCTCGTATTCTCTGGGGATACCAAATGGTGTAGCTGCTTTGGGTTTCCAGAAGGATTTCAGGTCTGTTGAAACTGGAGTTTGAAGGTGGCTTCCCTTGTTCTCTCAGTTATAAATGATTCCAGGGACTGCCACAAACAATTTTGTAATTGTGGAAAAGTGAAAGGGAATCTTGGTTTTATAGCAGACAACTTCATCTGTCTGGTTTCAAGATAGGGCTGTGGGTAGACTGTTGCCCAGGGGTTGCCTTCAGCTGGTAACATGTTGGGTATCACTGTGAACTTTTTGCACCCTCTGGTGTATTAAGCTTGCTTTATGCTTCTGCTGATGGGCCTAAAATAACATGAAAATATCCAACAATGAAATATAGGATCTTTATTCATTAACAAAGCATGTAGGTAACTGATTCCCTCCCCTATCCTTCATCCCTGACCCCATTTAGATATCATTTGTAGTTTGGGCAAGTCTGTGAGCTCCACCAGAAATGTCTTCTTGAGCTTTGATTAAACAGCCAAGTTTAAAAACAACAAGGAATATTTGCAGAGCTCTTAAGATGGCAGGCTTGGTTTTCTCACCCAACTCTGACTAATGCTGGGAATTCTACTGTTAGAGCCTCATCCTTTCAGCTAAGAGTTTTTGATCTTTACTAAGACATACATAACTTTAGGCAAGCTAACACTTTAATTCTATCCCTCATTTACCTCTCTGAGGGAATGAAATAAAAATTTTAAATGGGTTTGGCTCCTCTCAGTTTACATTCATACTCCTTGGCCAAACTCATTTTAGTTCCCATGGCAACCCTGTGAGATAAGCAGGGGGTTTTGTGCCCATTTCCTGGAGATGAAGAATGAGAAGTTTAGCTTCATGAAGCTAGTCAGTAAGTTAGCCAGGTCTCGAGGGCAGGTTTTCTGAGGAATCCAGGTTATTGTAGGAAGAGATGAGGTTTCTCTTTGAACTGAATGAACTCTGAGATTCCAGTCCAGTCCCTTCGTTCTACAAATGAGAAGGCTGAAGCCAAGAGAAGCTCAGTAACATTGCCCAAAGAGCTAATTAGCCTCAGCGCCACGACCGTAAGCCAAATCCCTGGCTCTGATTCCAGTGGCTTTTCTCTGCCACCCTGGGCCATCTGGGTCCTGCTCTGCTCTCCATCTCGCTTTGTGGGAGACCAGCCTCAGGGAAGTGTATAACTTGTATTTTCTGGATTTGGGTCCAAGGAAACCTATGAGCTCAGTATCTCCAACAAGACCCAGCGTGGTGTATCACACATACAAGGAGCACGTGTTAAATTGTTTCTAAGAAATTATAACAGTCCTGGGGAGGAGGAAGCCCAGACTATTCCCATCATATTCTATTTATTTTTTTAAAGCTCACATATTTCATTCACTTACAACTGTGCTTGTTAATGCTGTGTCTTAACACTATGCAAAAACAGCAGTTTCTCTTTCTATTTGTCAGAGATATTTCATCAATAGTCATCTTTCAGCAGGAATTTTAGGAAAATTCTTTCCATTCTAGATGTCTGATCATTGGCAGGGGTCTTTATTATCTTTCTCTGGAAGGTACCAACAAACATAGAGTCTGACAATTTTCAAAGTAAGTCCTGATTTAAAAGTTATCTTATATTTAAACCTAAACAAATTTAATAAACTGTTCTTTCCGGAAATTAATAATAAAGGAAATGAGGCAATATTGTAGAATATAATTCTGAAGAAATCATAGTGAAAGGGGAAAAAAAGTCCATTGAACTTCCCCCTACTCAAAGCTGCCTTTGTGGACAGTGTTTCCTGAGCAGGTTTGTCACACCCTTTGAAGTGCCAAGGAGGGGCAGAAATCTGGTGTGGTGCTAAGAGACATAAGTAGTCCCTGGCATAATCTCAAGCTGAATGGCAGGAGAGTAATTCCAAAAGGCAAAGGGGGATTCACCTGGTAAGCTGGGGTTGGGGTGGGTTATGGGTAGCTTTGGTACTCCTTCAGGATATGGCGGAAGGTGGAGGCAGCAAACAGCTCAGCCTAAGCAGTTTAAAAAGCTGAATTTGCTTGTTCTCCCAAATATTTGGATGTTGGAACTCAGAATAGTTCTGCTAAACCTATAAAAAATAATTTCATTATGGGATATATCCTTGTTTTCATTCATGGAGGTGATGAGGACAGACACCCATTGATTTCATTGACCTCAAATAGGAAAAATGAACCAGCATGTTAATTTATTCACTAAATGTTCATGAAGCACCTACTGTATGACATAAATTGTAACCCCCATCCCTGAGTGGGGACGGCCCTGGAAGTACTATGTGGCACTTCTAGGACCCTCACTTATTAAGGACATTGAATTCAGTGTGGAAACTCTTCTCCAAATCACCACCATTTCCATTGAATCATTTATCTTTCTCCTGACATCACCTGGTCCCCTGGCCCACACCCAGTGTAACATTTGAAGTAATTCATTACACATCAGACTCGGTGTAGGTTAATGCCCTACTGTGCTAATTTTTGATCTTCAAGATACCCAAAATCAAACATCCTTCTGTTAGGAGCCAGCATGCTTTGGTTCTATTACAGGCCTGGTAAGTTAACTCACTCATGCTGAAGTCAGATTTTTCATTTATAATGAAAATGAGAAGCAACCTGGTGTAGAATGCTGAACCAGGACACAGGAGACCTGGTTTTTAATACTGCCTCTGCCGTTATTTAGATATGTGGGCCTCAGCAAGTCTCTTAGCTTCTTTGGGTTTCAGTTTTCTCATTTATAAAATGAGAGAATTGGACACTTAGGATCTTTAAGATTCCTTCTCTTTCAACGGTTCTAATCCTCTATACTCCTATAAATCTGGTCATGTCTTCTATGTAACACTGAACAGTAGCCTTATTATTAAACATTTGCTTGGGCAGCACGTACTGTACTACAAATAGTGGCCTCACAGTTAGAATTAAACAACCAGCAATATTCTCAGCCAACTTTTATTCCTTCTTTATTACCTTGGTCCAGGTATCAGCTAAGTGATAAGAAGGTAAGGCAGTAAGCACAGCCTACATCTATTCCTGAGATTTATATTAAGGCAGGTGGCTTTGGGGTGAGGTCTTTAGATGATGTACCTTACAAGGCTAATTGAGTTGGTATATTTAAATTTATTGGTAGCATAACTTGGGCAAGATGGGGAAGGGATCTATAAAACAAAAATTGTAGGCTTGTAAAATGTGAGGCACGTGGACAAATATATTCATCTACATGAGATGGTTACCTCAAAAAGGCCGTCAGTAGAAGCTACTTGTATGACATCCCAGAACTGTGTCTAACCAGATTCTGGTTTACACTCAGCTTCCAGGTGAAGCCAACTAAATGTTGGTATGTATGTATAAAGATATATAATGAATTGCACACAGCACATGCAGTAATTGTTAGTTGTCAGCATATCTGTATTTTTGGGAGGATAATGACCTATAAGGCCAAATAACTCTGAGTATCTTTAGAATGAAGCTATGAAATCATATGCTCAGTCAGTATCCCATGCATGTGTGTGAGAATACAGTGGATATACCTTAAGCATAAAGAAATTAGAATCTACAAAATCTCAAAAACTGCCTTTTTTGGTCACTATGTGCAGATATTAGAGACTGAGAAACAAACTTTGTCCAGGATAGGAACAAGATTATATGTATCTATATCTATTTTTAAAATTAAAATTTTTGAATACTTTCATAGAAACATTGTAATAGTTTGATGGATCCTTAAAGAAACAAACTTACGAGTCCCGTGGATAATGACCTTCTGAGAATTCAGGTAGGCCCTCTCAGGCTTTCCTGTTTTGTGTTTGCTTGCCTTCATTGCTTATTTTATGTGTAATAAATGTTTACTTTAAGCAGGATCAATTGTTAAACCAACTACAGAGCTGAAGTATAGAACACTAATTCTATAGTAATGCGCTATAAAAACCAAAAGAAATCCATATGTCTCTGGAATTTTTATTTAAGTTTATATTAGCGATAATGACCTTGGTTCCAGGGAATTCAGTAACAATTAATGACCAGCAAGGGGTCACTGGCCCCATGGTGCTTTGGGCCAGCAATCCCTTCCAGCATGGACAAGAACTGGTCATTTATCCCAAGGAAGTGCCCTGAGGCGAGGTCCTTATCCTTTGCCATCTAATTATAATTTAACCTCAGCTTTTAAAGGGCCCTGAGAAGCAAAGATACAATGGGTCCATGCTTTCAGTTTTTTAAAGAGTTTATTTTTGCCATGCAATTCATAATTGAATATCATTGAAAAGAGTTGTCAAAAAAAGTTGATAATTATGTCCCTTTCATTCTGGGGTGTGTGTACTCATTTTCTGTATCAATATCTGCTGGCTTTAAATGGTGTAGAAAGCATTTGGGTATATTCTTATATTGTGTGTGTGTGTGTGAGGGAGAGACAGAGAGCTGTTAAAACACTCAATGAAAGTATAAACAGAATAAAATAAAATTTAGATTATAGGAGCCTTCAGTCAAATAAGTTTTATTTGCCACTTGGCAAGGATGTCATTCTGCAATATGTAAAATACAAAACAAGAGGTAAAGTAAAATGGCATGGTGACCGGCATTGGCTTTTACATGTCCTATGTGTTATTGTTGTAATTACTAAAATTACTGTTGATGATGGTGATGATAATAGCTAACACTTATTAAGTCACATATTTGCTAAGGAGTCTTTCATTTAATCCTTACAGTAACTCTATGTTGGGACTATCCTTATTTCCCCCCATTTTATAGATGAGGAAACTAGGGCTCTGAGAGGTTAAATAACTTACCCAAGGTCACCACAGCTATTAAATGCTGGAGCTGTGACACCAGCCCTGCTGTGTCAGACCCCAAAGATCAGGGTCTAAATCATGACACCGTTCTGCCTCTATTTAAAAACTAACATTTCCATTTTCTGAGCACAGCCTTTAATATATTCATTTAGGGAAATTTCCATTCTTTGCTGGCATAATCACTATTCCTTTTGTTGGTCATTGCTCCCCTGGGCTTCCCTCAAACATGGTCAGAGGTGCCCTGGACTTTTTAAAGATGGAAGAAAGGCCACATGGCCTTGCATAATTTGACCGAGACAGCTGTGCAGTTGGTTGTCTCATTTAAATTACAACCACAAAAAAAGATGTGCCAAGCTTCATTGACACAAGGCTAAGGGCAGGAACACGAGACGGTTTCTTGAACCTGCCCTGGGTTACTGCCAAAGGTAAGCAGCCACGCTCAGCAGGGTCTCACGGACCACTGAAGAAGCAGTAAGCTTCACTAAAACAATTATCCATCCCTGGGCCTCTTCTAAAGGTTTGATGCTCCAAATTCTCAGTCCGGCTCTTAATTCTAGCTTGGAATGGCTGACCTAGGCAGGATCTTGTAGACAATTCATCTGAACGTTGGGGAGAAAAACAAACATAGGAGATTTAAAAGGTTGATATTGCAAAGGATCATCCCAACAGTCTGTGGCTCAGATTTAGAGAAACCCCAAGCTGATTTGATGAAGGCAGAACATTGTAACCACAGAGCACTGAGGTATTCATGAGACTTGACAAGCCTACTTTTAATACAGAATCTGGTACAAAGTTTCATGTTTATATTTTTGCTGTGGGTTTTTTTCCTGTATCTTTTGGAATTAACTCTGATAGTCCAAAGGGTGGCTTTCATGTGCACTATTTCCCTCTTTGCTTTGAGATAGTTTAGAAACTTCTCCAGTGTTGCATGACGCAATAAACCTGTGTCTACCAGATACACGATTTCTTCTTTTATTGGTGTAATTTTTACAAAATACATTTTTTCCCTGTTAGATATTTTTAAACATCAGTTTCTTTGTTTTCTTTCTCACCTCTCCAAAACTTCATTCATGGAAGATGCTTCCCAAATCAGAGTGGCTTTTATTAAAATTATGTCTTTTGGAAACAAACATGTTAAGTCTTCCAGGAAAAGTTCATGATAGTGATATAGTTTTTTTTTCCTTTTGCATGTGAGGGTATTATGAGAGAGTGTGTGTGTGCGCGCGCACGTGCGTGCCCTGTAGGTTTGTGTAAGCGTATGTGCATAGTATGGCTTTTCTACTGCAGCTTTTAATGACAAAGGCATTTTGAGACTAGTGGGTTTTTAACTAATTATGATGAAAGGGAGGTGGTCGAGATGACCTTTCCCCTCCCTTATCCAGAAAAAAAATTCTTGATACAACAAGATGAGCGAGGACAAGCAGCGTGTGTTCTGCTGCCGGTGCGGGCACCTCTGCGAATGGAGATGGGCTCCAGGGAGGCCCGGAGCGGGAGCGCGCGGAGCCGTCTCCCCCCGCCCGCGCTCTCAGTGCTGGCTTTGTGGGGACTCATGAATTACTTCTTACAGTCGGGGCTCCTTGCTATAAATCCAGCCTGGTGCCGAGAGCGCTGTGGGCAGCGGAGCGCAGAGCAGAGGCCGCGGTGTTTGTGTTGTTGTTAGCGACACGTAGCGAGTTCCTCCGAAACGGAAAGGCCCCGGCTCCAGTTTGTCGCCAGTGAAAGCCGAAACATGAGTCGCACATGTGCAGCGGAGCCCGGCTCAGGGGGAGCGGGGCCTGCGCCACCGCCCACCGCCCACCGGGGTATTTGCTGGGGGGAGAAGGGGAGGGCAGGGTGGGAGCAAAGCAAACAGCTCAGAGGAACCGGGCAAGGATGCGCTGACACTTAACTGTTATTTGCGGCCCCCCACCCGCCATTACTCTCTGAATACTTGAGAGAATTAAAAAAAAAAAAAAGTCGTCTTTGTGATGGAGCTCTAAACTGGCTTGCTTTCTCAGGATATCCTGTGTCCCTCTTGGGGTGGGTTTTTCGTGGCTTATTTGGTTAGGAGATGTATTCTATCCCTTTAAGAGGTAAAAACATGAAAAAATGCAAATGTAGGGACTTTAACACTTCCCCCCTTCCTAACATTCATATAATTGCTGTTAAGCCACATTGAAAACCCTGGGGCCTGGTGTGCACCAGGGTAAAGTTACATTTCACAAGCAGAAAATTGACTCACCACTTAGGAAAATTGGCTACCAATTATGTGTCAAAGGCTCTAAAGTCAGACCTGAGGTTTTCTTTTTTGCCAGAAAGTGGAATTAAAAAGGGCACAGGCGGACAGCTTTGTCCCCTTTCCCCCCCACCTCCCAGAGTGACTTGCTTCTTGTAGCTGAGTTTCTGAGTTTCCTTCTGAGATTTCTGGCCAGAGAGGAGAGACAGGCTAGCAGGAGGAACAGAGGCAGAAGGAGAGGAGTCCAGCAACCTTTAGAAGTTCGTTCATGCACAAGGATTTACAAAATCTGCTCCATGGCACATGGGGAGAAAGTTGATTTTGCCCCAGAACAGTTGACCCAGGGTCTGAGAGCTGGGAACCAGGATTCTGGGGCCAAGGGATGCTGGGGAAAGGAGACGTCCGTGGAATCATGTACAGAGCCCATTCCAGAAGCTCACTGATTCCTCCCATTATAGGAGGAGTCATCCGGCCAGGAGGGATCTGGATCCACAGTCCTGGGGGGATGTGAGGGGTGGAAAGCTGGATAGAAAACAAAAGCGAGAGAATCAGGAATACAGAGAGCACCAGTGGAAGAAGGGAGGGCGGGGGGGGGGGGGGGAGAGACATACTGAGAACCAGAGAGAGGGGGAAGGATATATGGAGGAGAGAAAGCAGGAGTAAATGGAGGCGGGAGGGTGAGAGGGAGAAAGCAGGTGACCTGCTCATCATCTTTAATCTCCCCACCCTTCCTCAGCTACTGCCCTTTGTTTCTCCACCGTACGACTTTCTTGTCACACGCCTCGTCTTCTTTCAAGGCCAGCCTTCTGTTCCTGTTGGAGTGGCTTATCCCAAGTTTTATTTCTAATGCTCTGAAATCAAGCCTTATTTAGTGCTTCATTTTCTGCCTCTAGAGGGAGAGAAAGAGAAAGCGTTAGAACTTGCCAAACTGAGTGAATCTGCTGTGGTGCGTTGGAGAGAGTTCGTTTTCGAGGACAACCGGGATGCAAATTCATACTGGAGATTATCCCAAGATAAGCACCCCTCCTGACGACAGGATGTGATATGTAATAATTTTAGTGAGAAAAACCATCCTTGTTTTGCCTTCTGGGAAATCATATGCTAGCTGTTTCTGTTTGATTCTAGCTTTGGAAAATTTCCAGACTTCTCAAGAACCATCCATCTTAAATCCTCAGTGATTTTGACAGAAAAGACTGTTTTGTCTGAAGGACAGCGATTCTAAGGCCGAGTCTCACTCAAAATATCTAATTTCAATTTAGTACTGCCTTCTTCGCTGGAACAAAGAGGGAAAGAATTTACACTTTGCAGAATATTTTGTTCACCTCAGAATCTTTATTAGGTTAAAAAATATGTGCGTATGTGAATTTTCCTTATGTAGCAGTTCAGAATGCATAAAAGTTTGTTTTTCTAATTAAGACGCAAAGATTTTGAATGTTTATTTTCCCTCTGTCTTCTTACATATTTAAGAGAGCTTTTCTAGTTTTAAGAATCTCACAGGCTCCCTCAAGTGATGCTTAATTAGAGAAGCCTCTCTCCACTAAGTATTTTCTTAAATGTATAATTGATTGTGCAAGGAAGGAAGAGCTGCAGGAGTGGAAATCATACATCATTTCATTATTAATGGCAATTTCTAAATAAAATGCAGACTTTGTCATGCTAATGGGTGGCTGAGTATGTTGCAATCAGAAGCTTTTTTTTTTTCCTTTACTGTTCTGGGATGATTTTAGGAAGTTTAAGTGACATTTAATATATTGACAAATATGTTCTAGTACACTGGGCCAAAGTTCAATAAAAGAGCCAGATCAAACCAAAAAATGCAAGGGAATGTTGTGACAAAGCCAATGATTTGGGAAGTCACATACATTACTTCCCTTTTCTGTAGTGAAGAAGCTGTGTTTTTTACCTGGACTTAATTTGCAAGACACGCATTTAGCACTTACCATGTGCTGTTTTCACTGCAATGATCCACAGATGTCCTCTCTATGAAACTACAGAACTGGAAGAGTTTCTGAATGGCCCTCGCCCTGTTTCCAGTGTGGAATTCATTAGCCAGAGTGAAAGTTGGAGTATCCCATGGACACTGACATGGCTGCTTTTGATTAGAGGCTATCTTAGTTTGAGCTTCTCCTGAAAGTAAACCTTCCACAAGGATTTGGATGCAGATAGTTTATGTGGGCATGATCCTAGGAAGCAGGATGTGAGAAGAGGGAGAACAAGTAAAGAAGAAAACTAAGATAATGGTGCATTTTCAAAGTCAATGCATAGGCAATAGGTGTTTGATCTTGTTGGGATCTTCTAAGAGGCAAAGTAAAATATGCCTCCAAGAATTATGTTTCCAAAAGACTAAAGACTGGGACATTTGTTTTCTGGCTCCTGGCTCGCACTGGTTGAGGGTTGTCCCTGGGTGCACTGACACCTTGACACGTGTAGGCTATGTTTGCCTTCAGTCCAGGCAACTCCTGCAGAGTGGGCGTGTCACGGAAGGAAGCCTTCTTGTGATGGCATGAAGTCAGGATGAGCTACATGACTGAAGTCAGAATGGACCACAGAGATGGGAGGCAGGTATCAGAGGCATCTGTTACAGAGGCTAAGTATGAAAGCCTATGAGGAGGGAAGCTTCTGGTACCTAGTAGTCCATCCTTTGTTCTTTATTGAGCACCTGCTGTGTGCCTGGGCATCGTCGGCACTCAGTGATTCTTTGTTGAATCCATCAATGAGTGCACAAATTCATATTCAATAAATGTTTGATGAGAACTTATTGTATGTCTGAAGGCCAGTCTGTCTTCTTCCTCTAAGTATATTCATGTTGTCAGACCAGGTGCTGTGATTTTGCTTTGAAAAATATGATACCAGATTATGGAAATGTGGTCCCCTATCTCTTGACAGGTCCAGGAGATAGAAAGATGAATGAGACATGATCTGAGCTACATGTCTCAAGCCTGAAATATAGACAGTCCTGGGGTGGGTGACTCTGTTAGATGTTGAGCATTTGCTTCTCACCAAGAAGCAAAGTTTAGAAAGCAGGTTTTGGTGGGGGATTTAGGGGAAAGAAATACAGATAGGGTTCCATGAGTTTTCTAAAATTTTGGCAAGGGGGTACTCCTGAGGGAGGGAAACAGCATGGCAACTGATGCGAAAGAAGGTTGGGAAGAAGTTGGGGGTTACTGTGCGAAGACTCCTAAAAGCTGTGATGAGGATTTTCTAGTGTAGGGAGCCATTTTTACATAAAGAGGCGGTATAAAATCCATGTTGAATACTCAGTGTCCAAACATGAACTTCCAATTCTGGTTCCTACCACATTATCTTCTTCCCATTATGAACAGCATCCATTCCTCCACACAGGAGCCAGAGTAAGTTTGTCAGAGTTGACATCTCTTAGTGCCCTTCCTGAGGTTTCTTATTACTGTTAGGATAAAGGCTGGATTCCTTATACTGTGTGCCCACTGCTTGTGTCAGGGACACTCCCTCCCGTTCGATAAGTTCAGTTCATCTGTTAGATTCTAGCGGCATTTCTTCCAGTTCTCAGTGACACTTTTATTGACCTCTCCAGGGGTCAATTCCCAGCGTAGAATGCTGTAAGCTCCATGAGGCCAGGGGCTGTTTCAGTCCCACTTGGTACAATGCCTGACAATTGGTAGGTATCACATTCTACTTCTGTTGTAGAAGCATGTTTTAATTAGCAGGATTCTTGTCATCATGGACGACTTGGCACAGTGAAATGTATAGCTAAGTACCACACTGCAGCTAATGGGTTCAATACAATGAGATTATTGAGGGCCTCTTTTGTGGGAGATCCTCTGGCTCTTATGCTGGTGAAACAGAGGCTTTTCCTGCTCTTATGTGGCTCTACCCTTGAAAGCTGTAGACGTTTGCAAACAGAGTGCTAACCAATAAGATGTTTTAGATGGTATCAGGGAGCACCTGTATCAGGAACTGATCAATTCGCTATGGGGTCAGGGAAAGCTCCAAATAAGTGATATTTGAGTTGAACTTGGAGGGATAAGCAGAGCTGTAGAGAGTGGAATCCAGAGGCAAGGAGACCAAACTAGATAGTTACAGTGATAGTAAGGCCCAAAGGTGATGAGGTTTTGGTGGTGGGAATAGAAGGGAGTGGGTGGTGAACGAAGGATCAGATTGACTGTGAGGGGCAAAGGAGAAAAGAACTAAGGTGAACTGCCTGGATCACTTTCTCACTCATCCCTTTCTGTGGTGGGAGACGGAAGAATTGAAATGATCTAAATGTGGTTTCTTAGTGTTCATGTTATCTTGACTAACCTTGATAGGACTTTTATGACAACTTTATCTCAAGCTGCAGCAGTTTCAATAGAAATTGGATTGTAGGATACACAATTTGATTTCACCAAACAGCTTTGCACTTGTATCCTATTTCATTGTCCCTGAGTTTCATTACTGTCATTGTCTGCAACTTAATTCCATTTCTGTTTGGAGCAGTCATTAAGTACCTTAAAATTATGCATGTAGTAAATTCACAGGATAACCTATGCAAATAAGAAGCACCTCTCATCCTAGTCTGAAATAAACACTGTTGGTTTGTTAAGTAAATTTGGGAGTTTCAGATCATTTCTTTACACTTCTAGTTCAGCTGGGACTCTTGTTTTTTCTTCCTTTAAATTAAAGGAGAAAAAGAAGATAAATATATGCATTTTGAGTCAGAAGGGGAGGGGTGTGTAGAGGAGAGAGATGGGAGGGAGGGGATGTATGCAGCTTCTTTTTTGGGTTTTGGCACGAAAGAGTAATTCCCATCAACTCAGCTTGGCTAAGAGAAGCCTTTGGATAAGAATTTTTGAGATCTTTGACTCTTTTCCACATAAAAAAATTTTAAAAAATAATAAAAAGAAGAAATTACAAGTGATCTGATCTTGAAGGCTAAATGTCTAACCTTTGATGTTGGTTTTTCAGAAGTTAAATAATAAACCACAGTTTCTTTTTTTGTTGTTTCATTTCTTCCTTTTTTTTTTTTTAAAGAGTACTACTTTATAAAGCTTATCTTTATAATAAAAAGAATGAAAACATAAATAAAAGACAGTCAAGTACTTATAAGTAATTCAGAGGATTAAATGTATTTCGGAAGGTTCTAACTTATTTGGCATTTTCACCTTATTCGGAGTCTGTTTTTAGCTCTGGTATAAAGAGGATATTTTTTATTTCTGTGGTTTTGTTTATAAAAATTGACTAATTCCCTTATGATTGTGGCAGAACTTACTTTAGAAATTTGCAAATGCAAGTGAATGAGAAGAAAAAGAGAAGGTATAGATAAGATAAAGAAATATATATATTTAAAAGCTTATTTTCTTAAGTATAGTTTATTTGCAATGTATTAATTTCTGTTGTACAACAGGGTGATTCAGTTATATATATATGTGTGTGTGTATATATATATATTCTTTTTCATATTCTTTTCCATTGTGGTTTGTTACAGGATACTGAATATATTCCCTGTGTTATACTGTAGGACCTTTTTGTTTATTCATTCTGTGTATAATAGTTTGCATCTGCTATCCCCAAACCCCCAATGCATGTCCCTCCCACCCACCCTTCTGCTTGGCAACCCCAAGTCTGTTCTTTCTCTCTGTGTGTGAGTTTGTTTCATCAGTAAGTTCATTTCCATCATATTTTAGATGCCTTATATAAGTGATGTATAGGCATTTGTCTTCCTGACTTACTTCACTTAGTATGGTACTCTCTAGGTTCATCCGTGTAGCTGCGTATGACATCATTTCCTTCTTTTATGGCTGAGTATTGTTCCATTGTATACATGTACCACGTCGTCTTTATCCATTCATCTGCCAGTGGGTATTTAGGTTGCTTCCATGTCTTGGCTGTTGTCCGTAGTGCTGCTGTGAACATTAGGGTTCATGTCTTTTCAAATGATAGTTTTTCTGGATATATACCCAGGAGTAGGATTGCTGGATTATATGGCAACTCTATTTTTAGTTTTTTGAGGAACATCCATACTGTTTTCCATAGTGGCTGCACCAATTTATATTCCCATCAATAGTGTAGGAGGGTTCTCCAGAAAAAGCAATATTTTAATAATTACTGTGCTCTTTTTATTAACTGCTTAGTTAACACCAAGTTTCCTTGAATAAATGACAAAATAAAAAATGAGTAATTACATATATGACTTGTAGATTAAAAACCTGAGGGACTCATTCTCTAGAATAACATAGTTTTGCTTTAAATTTTATATTATTTACATGAATACTCTCCATGACAGTGTATATGTTCTATGTATTTTCTCCCACTTGAATTGTGAAAGGGTGTTAGTTACTCGGTCATGTCCGACTCTTTGCTGCCACATGGACTGTAGCCTGCCAGGCTCCTCTGTCCACGGGATTTCCCAGGCAAGAATACTGGAGTGGGTTGTCATCTCCTTCTCTGAGGAATCTTCCCAACTCAGGGGTCAAATCCCATTTCCTGTACTGGCAGGTGGATTCTTTGCTGCTGAGCCACTAGGGAAGCCCTGTTTCATTGCATCAGAATTTAAATATCTAGACAGCAGTGTCTGGTGGATTAAAACAACAACAACAGCAGCAACCACAATACCTTGATTAACTTACAGCTCTTTAAGAGTCCCAATATAGTAATTTCTTAGCCGTTTAGGAAATTGGAGGTTGGAACCAAATATTCTTCTCCAAGATCATCATCACTTTCCACTTAGGATGAATTAAATTTGTCTGAAAGAAACATGAATGAGTATTCTGTATAATGAAACAATCTGGTTAATAGATGATGTCATCATATGGTAAATACAGAATATCTCTTTCAGATAGATAGCACAGATATGATCAATATAATTTTATTCAACAAGTAAGTATTTGTATAAAGCCCCTGGGAGAATTGTGTAGCATGGTTTCAACTTTCAAAGAACATCTCACCTAATGTCATTTTTCTATGATCCGAAGGATACCTTGGTGACTTGCTGTGAATTAGGGTCATGATTATGACCATCATTTGTCATTGTACTGTGACTACACAAGTGCTGGTTAATAGAGGATTCGGAATGATAGAATGCAGGGTAAATCATTTCACCTTTTCCTGGAGCAGTGTCTTGGTGAGCCAAAGCAGAAGCAGAGAATGGAACTGATATCATTTCCATCTGCAAGCCCTCATGACGTACAAAGTGCCGTGAGACATTTATGGTTTTGTTGCTACCATCAAGACCTTTGGCAAAGTTCTAAAGTTATTTTAGTCTCTCCTTTCTTTCCTTCTTTTTTTGTTAGCTATTTCCAGCTGTTTATTTTTTATCTTGCTTTGAGATGTTTAAATGAAAGAGATATTTGAATTAAATCGTGGTTATCGGATCTGGCTAGAACAATAAGACAGTGATAGCAATTTGGGTTCTCCTGGCTGTGTATTTTGTCCAATTCCTCACAGCAAAGGTTAAGTTTGAGGTAGTGTTTCATTCATTCATTCAGTGAACATCTACTATGTGGCAAGCAAAGACTATTATAGACATTGCATAGACTTTACAGTCTCGTGGGGAAGACAGTCATTCAAAGAATCACATAAACAAAGGTAAGATTACAGTTATGTTTGTCATGAAGACAGGTGCAGGAGGATAATATAAGTGCATACAAATGTCAGGCATGGCATGTGAAAGTGTTAGTTGCTTAGTTGTGTCTGAATCTTTGCTGCCCCCTGGACGGTAGCCCACCCAACTCCTCTGTCCATGGAATTTTCCAGGCAAGAATACTGGCGTGCGTAGCCATTCCCTTCTCCAGGGGATCTTCCCGACCCTGGGATTGAACCTGGGTGTCCTGCATTGCAGGGAGATTCTTTACCATCTGAGCCACCAGGGAAGTTCAGAGAGGAGGAGATCAGACATACGTGGAGCAGATCCAACAAACTGAAGGAGTCAGGGGATGTGGCTCCAAGGACGTGATGATCAGATGGAGAGCAAATCTCTATGTCTGCCTGCTCCTTTTTGTCAGAATTCCATGTGGCACAGTAGAAACAGCGTGAATGTTGAGATCAGATGAACAAAGGCCTCAAATGTTTTTACTAACGAGCCACATGTCTTTGGATAAGTAACCTCAATCTTCTTGAAATGTAAGCATTTTAATCTGCAAAACAGGGGAAACACATCTCACCTGCTGGATTGTTTTGTCTTGTAGAGACACTGTAGAAATAATACTTTCCTTAAATGCCTGATTCCATTAAATAGTAGGTGCTTACTAATATCATTTCATCTGTGACCCAATATGAGTGATATAAATCGGGCCTTTTCCAGAGAGATATTTTTAAAAAAATTAATAGTTGCTTTACAATGTCATGTTAGTTTCTGCTGTACAGAAAAGTGAATCAGCCGTAGAATACATATTTCCCTTTTGGGCTTCCTTCTGATTCAGGTCACCACAGCACGTTAACGTAGAGTTCCCCGTGCTGTACATTATGTTCCAGAGAGATCTTTCCAACAGGGCCTTTCCTGACCACCTAACTCAAAGCAAATTCTTACCATGATGTCTTGTTTAACTTTTTTTGTACTGTTAATATTTGATAAATAAAAAATAATATATACAACACTTATGTTGTGAAGCATAACAATCAAAATGTGAGAACACTCTGCTGAACTTAGTAACAGTCTTTTTGAAATGTAAGATATTAATACATGTGAGATCTATGATATAATTCTGTTTAGAAGATGGATTTTTTTTTTTTAAAGGAAGGCCAAAAAGATGATAATTATTTGAAGCTTCAGTACTGCTTCTGTTGCTTGGGGACCAAAAAATAAACACATACAAAGACATACATACACACAAAGAAATTTTTTTTTTCCTCTGGGAAAACAATAGTATGCCTAAGCTGGTTTGGAGGAAGTTGATTTTTTTTCCCAACCAGAATGATATTTGGGATAACATTTGAATTGGTTGATCATGGTTTTAGGTAAATAAACTCTGAAATAGGGTCAATTTTAGATGTATAAAAGAGGAAGGGCCTTGGGCTGGGATGCAGGTCAGCGTTGAACCCCTGGTTCTGGCTTCACCTTTAACTTTGGCTGTGCACCTGGGACTTGTTTGTTTTGCTTTTCCAGGCTTCAGTTTCCTCATCTCTAAATCCAGTGGATGAAGTGACCTCCAGAGTTTAACAGTCCCTCAGCCCCTGCCTCCTGTGATTGGTGTTCTTTCTCAGATCTTTCTCTGCTCGGTGAGCAGAGGGTACAGGCAATGGCCAGTGAGTGAGAGAGGCTGCAGGTGTGTGTCCTTCAATGCCAGCGTGCCATCTCTGATGGATTGGCGCCGACAGAAAGCTTCTTTGCATGGGAAAAAGTTCCCTTCCAATTACACGGCAGTTTTGTGGTGGCTGAGGGCTATAATGGGAATGCTTTGCAGCCAAAGCACTCTCATTCATAAATTCCACTGTGCCACTCTCTAATTTTTTCTCTTTTGGATAGATCAGTATTTTGTGGTTCCCTCTGCCACAGCCATGCAAGCAAATGTGAGTAGTTAAATATTGTCATGGCATTTAAGTCTCTGCAACAGATGGACATGACAGTGTCGATCATAGCAATATTTGGTGCAGTAAATAAAAGTGGACTGACCCAATGTCTCTTAGAGGGCTGACTTTACAATGAAGTACGGGAAGAAGCTGAAAATGGGAGCTGGTGTGTCTGGTTTATTTCTTTGGAAATAGATATTTTATTTTGGTAAAGGCCCTCTGTTCATCGTACACAGCTAGATACATTTGCTGAATGTCAACCCCTTTGTGCAGGTGTGAATATCTATTGTAAATTATGGAAATTTAGGCTGCCTATTTTTTTTTTTTTTAATATTTGCTACATCTGTTTTGGCAACTTGCATTATTCCTGGGTTCCCTTCTTGAAAGTGACTAAAATGCAGAAAGCAAATAAAAGAAAATATTGTTCAAGAATAGAAATATATAAAATAATCACACAGAATCCATATGCAACACAGACTATTTTAGTATTTATTTTTTAAACACCAGAAATGTATTTCCTTAAAATCAGAGGATCAGCTCCTTTGGTGGTGATGTAAAAGATTGATGCTTCATGAAAAATCCATTCCTTTGAGAATCTATACCCTGTGTTTGGGTGGGTGTGTGTATATATATAAAGTTAACATTTGCCTCTGCCGTGCAGTGTTTGCTATGTTTTCATTGCAGTGAGGAATAAACTTAAGTATAATTGCAGAATGACTGTTAGTTTATTAAAGCACCGAGGGTTGGCCAGGCTCAGTTCGGATGACCACGGATGTGTGTGAGAATGGGTACCACACTGTGGTAGTGAACTTGTAGATCATAACTCTGCCAGGAGCTTGCCTCTATATTTCCCTTTGAAAAAGATGACTGTTCCTCTGTAGATATGTAGCACAGAATCTGTTTCTAAACAGCTCCAATAAAATCTGTTTATTGGTGTCTCTTGTCTACATACAGCCACCTGTCTAAAAGCATAAATTCACATGTATAGAGTGGTCTATTCTCTCCTGCATAAGTATATGTCACCCCCCATTGGCATCAATGAAAGCTGTGTGCTTACCAGCAGGAGAATAGATTCATATGCTGTGAACAGGTATGGAATTCTGATTTATGGCCTGTGTTGCCTTTAATGGATATACCTGCAACAGCCACAGAGCTAAAAACTGTAAGGTGTTAAAATAAAACATTTTACAGCACAATATATTGCCTGCTTGTTAGTTAAAAGCACTACCAGGGAGCGCATTTTAGCTAAATTTGGTGGTATTAAAAATACATGTGGAGTATCTGCTTTCTCTTCTCTACTCTTTCTCTGTATTTCTCTGAACATACTTTCCCTGTTCAGGAACTCAGTGCCTGTGACCTTTAGGGCACCGAGGGTGGACATTCTGTGTGGCATGAGACAAAACTGAAAATGAAAGATTAAAGTAATTCTGAAAGATTTCAAGATAGGTTGCTATCAACTCAAACGCAGAAGAAAAAGGAAAAGAAACTAGCTTCTTGAGTCCCCTGTGCTCTAGATCATAGATAGCCATTTTGGTGGCATCCTCAGTGGATGTAAAGTAGCTCATGCTTTCAGACCCTTCATGCCGGGGCTCAAAAGCCTTTGCAGAATCATTTATTAAATATTTAAGCATTCCTTTTTCTGCTTCTCACTCAGCTGCTCAGAGAACTGGAGAGGAGCATTTCCCTAGCCAATGAAGTATCAGTGTATAGTCGTGGTTCCTTTGGTTTATAGGCAAGGGTCAGCATTGTTTTGGTGGTTGCTCCTGCAGCCAGCACCCCTCAATCATAGCTGAGGACTCCCATGGTCAAAGAGACAAATGCCAATGGAAGCACCTGGGTCTAGGCCCTTCTGTGTAGCCTTTAATTGATGTGGCTTTTAAAAGAAATCCATGACACTTTAGAGAATCGTTAATATTCTGTTTGAACAGAAAACAATTTCAGGCAGAAAATTTAGGATTACCTCAAGCAAAGCTTTTGTTTTGTCATCATTTAGAGGTACTCCAGGAAATACTTTAAACTTCACTATGTACATCAAGAACCAGTGGGCCCCATTATTAGGAATGCTGGATTGTACGCATTCAATATTTTATGTTTTACATGTTTTATTCCCCGCCCAGTTCTTGCTTTTAGGTGAGCATGAATCAAATCCAAAGGGACATTTTTAGCTATTTGAAGAGCTTTTGAGAAGGAATAATAGTATGAGTTGGTTTTAAGTTTCATGGTAAAACCGCTTTTAGTATTTAAATGATTTTTTTCTGAAGTGGGGGAACTTCAGTAAGAAAGTTACTTAATAGCTAAGTTACTTTAGCTTTCTTAAAATCTGGAACAGTGCTAAAATAAAGTATAATATAATACTTAAAATAAATGTACCTAAGACCTGTGAAAATTCTACTTCACAGCATTTGTAGGGAAATGTAATACATGCAGAAGTATACAGTAGTTTATATAGTAGTTTTATTTCAACTAGTACAATATAACAACCTGACATGCTGTGAAAAATAAATAACTTTCTGAAAATGCATTTTCCAAGTATGAAAGTAATATTGAAGAATGACTGAGGTAATCACTTTTGTATAGATTCTGAAAGTGGAAGAGAGGGAAAGAATAATTTATGATTTAATGCATAGAGTTATACAGAGGTGTGAAAGATTTTCTTTTCTGTGGGACCAGGAAGAGTGTGCCGTGCCATTTTGCAGAAAGACTCATTGAACACGGCTGACACATGAGCAAGTGCTAGCAGGAGTCTGGGCCAACTCATTTATACCCCACACTCTTCTTTGTTTTGGTTTTAGGGTTAACAGATTGAGTAAATACATTTCTTTTTATTCTTTCATAGGGGAAAAAAAGACTCTTTTGACTGTTAAATTCCAATTTTCCAAAGGAAGTAAACATTCCATCTCAGGCTTCTCACACATTCTGATAAATAAACCACTTTAAATCACATAATGTGTATGCAAAGGAAGTAGCCTCTTTATTTTCTGGATGGAGAACCAGAGAAGAGTAGACTTGCCCAAGGTCTTGTAGTCAGCGAGCATGTGGGTCAGAATCTACTCAGGCCCATTCACCCTCTTGGCCAGAGTCACTGTGAAGTGGCTGAGACTTTGACAGGCCATTAGGTGTGCAGGCACTTGACTGAGGGGAACGTTGACAGTGTTAACTGGTAGTCTTGCTAATGTAATAGGTCAGGCAACCTAAAACAAACTAAATATCACTAGGTTGTGAGCATCCTGAGGAGTGACTCTGAGGTAGAGTCTTAGTCTCCGTCCTTTAGTCTCTATCAATTCCCTTCAGACTGCCTCAAATAAAGATACATTCCAAGGAAAAATTGTTTGCTTGCTGTGGAACTTAGCTTCTGGACAAATTTTTGAGCTCTCTTCACCCCATATCCCCCAACATAATAACATAATCATGACTTAAATTCCTCTTCTTTTGTAGTCTAGAGACACTGCTGCTTTAGATTTTTGACCCTGAGTCTTGATATCTCTCTTTGGTATGATTAACTGGGTCCATCTTGATCGGAGAATATAAACATAAAAAGTTATTTTTGTTGGCCCAAAAAGTGTGGAATATCTGGGCTGTTACATAAGTACTCAGTAGAGAAGGTGGGGGTGGGGGAGTGAGTAGGTTTCCTTCTACTGCTTCCCATGCTTTTTGACTTTTTGTCATGAGGTTTGTAGGTCACAGGAAGAGGAAGGTGAGTCTACCTTTCTATGTGCCAAAAGGGATGGTCGTGGTGAGTGTGGGTCAAGGAAGAATGGACTACTCGGGTAGGAAAAGATCACAAACCCCTAGGGCATCAAGGAACAAAGAAAGATGGGGACAAAATAAAAATCAAGTTACTCTTCCTTTACAGTTTCCCCAAGAACTGTGATAAGTGCTTCAAAAATAGTCTTGGCAGACAGCATCTCCTGTTACTCTGGCATTGCCCATGAGTTTGGTTGAGGGTATTTGCATAGAAATAGTTCTTGCAAATGAACATGGACCCTGGTCCTATTTTGCTGGAAGATTTAAGGGTATCTGATGTGGCCAGTGAGAAGGTAACAGTGAGGAAACTTGGGGGATACAAGAGGTGAGTCTATCTTCCTTTCTTTGAGAAGCAAAGGATTCAGAAGTGCTGGCCTATCCCTGATGAGATGATGAAGCAGTTGAAGCACAATTCTGGAATCCTTTTCTTCTGATCTTTCACCCACTTTCTTCAGTCTCTTTTCCTGCGTCATAAACTCCATCCCTCATTCTGCATACATGATGCTGGTGCTCCCCAAGGCCCAAGTCTCTTCTGAGCAGACTCTAAATAGAGTGAAATAGTTTTATGTTCTCCATCACTGAGTGGGGGGAGGAGAATGAGAACTTCTATTTAGATCTCTGGGGCGATCAACCCAAGAACTGAATCTTTAATAATAAAACTTAAGGTCCTCTAAATCTGAGAGACATTTTAAGGAATGGGTGGTTTATCACAGTACTTTTGTGTATACCTGAAACTGGGAAGATCAGTAACCTGGAAGGTAAATTCTGATTCCCTGCATCCTTTAGTCCCCTCACTCATGAGACTGAAAAAATACTTCCTACCTATGCATATAAAGTATTTGGGGATTTGGTTAATAGTGTAGCAAACATTACTCATTACATGCAAGACTATTGTGGTCATTCTTATGAATAAATAAAGTTGAAGCTTAGAGAAGCTAGGTGACTTGTACAGTCTACAGTTAATTAGTAGAAAAACTGTGATTAAAATCCAAGTAGTTTTAATTTCAGCATCTATATACTAAACCACTATTCTATACAGTATCCTGCAAATATGATCTAAGATCTTTTGATTTAGAGCATCACATTTCTGCTGATAATTTAACCTTTTGGCATTGTTTAATATCCAGAACTGCCAACTGAATTTTCTGACTTGGAACTCTTGTCTTCTTCCTGGCATTTACTTTTTGTTTATTTTGGTGGTTTTTACTGATGCTCCATACAGCAGAAGTAAAGCTGAGAAAGTTTTGATGATTTGGGAATTTTTTCTTTTGCGTAAGCTTTCAGTTGTGGATAGTTGATAACCCTTTGCATATATTGCCCTCTTGATGAAATAGTGCTGTAAACTCAGCCAGCTTGGTTCCTCCGTCTCTAGGTCTGTCCCTCTTTGATGGCTTGGTCAGTAATATAATTAAGTGCCCCAAATAGAGAATACCTAAGGCTTCCAGTTTGTTTTTGATTTTCTAGTAGGACATACCCTCAATCCTTGATGTTCTTTTATATTTGTTTCCCAAAGAGCTCCATGTTGAGCCAGGTCTTTGTTTATTAGGGAAAAAATGGGGAAAAGGTACCATCCCGAGTGGATTAGGTAGGTAGGAACCACAGGGTGGGAGGACTCCATGTTTTGCTCTTGGCTTTTGTTACCTGGAGCTTCATCATGAGTCTCAGGGCGGATTGAAATCCTATACTGAGGCCAAAAGTGAAAGGAAAACCAGGACAAAGAAATCTGCAGGACATGGGGCGGGGCTTGCTTAGCAAGAGCAATGGAAAACAATGACAATGAAGTAGCTTGTAGCTTGCTGCCTAATATGTGTAAAGCATTGATACAGGCAAGATGGAGTTAATTCAATAAAATAAATATAGAATACTCTCTCCTCTGTCAGGCTGCGCTGGAAGCGGGTCAGAGGTCACTGAGCCGCTTCACTGGAGCACTAATCGATTTGCTGTCAAGGTGGCCTGCTGGGGTTTCAAGCTGGAGAGGAATTGAGAGGCGCTCTGGCCCAATTTCCATAATTGCTCACTGCCTTTAGTGTACAACCTTTTATGAAACACAAAAAATATATCATGGAATTGTATTGATTAGCCATTGGGCTGAATAATTCACTTAGTATTTATTACCTGACCCCAAGAGGTTAAATAAATCCACTATCTAACTTGGGTTTGTGAGAAATATTACTTATTCATTGAAATGTGGGCTGATTATTGCACAATAGGCCTGTATCTTTGTTTCTTGATTTTGCAATCAAGGTTAACCCTTCTTGCATTCAGGGGGCCAATAATGCTCGGAATGAAAAAAGCATTGTTTGAGTGCTCCCCAAAATAAGCCTAATAAGATCACTGCTGAATATAATTTTGAAACAGTTTTCTGATCTTGAATTTGAGTCAAGTCTCAAAACAGCCCCAAACTTTATGCATGATGAGTAAATATAGACATAAACCTGGTTTTCATTTCCAACACTACATTTCATAATAACAGGCTTATTAATGATGATGACACGCAAGCCCATTTTTATTACATCGTTTTTGGAAGATTATCCTGTTATACTAAGCACTCATAAATTAATTGTTCCAGGAAACAGAGGGGTGTTGGGAGTGGGTGGGTAGGAAGACTCTTTCAGTCTTAAAGATGAATCAACCATGGACAGATGAGTGATAGTCATTGCAAAAAAAGATGATTTCAAGTAACTTGAAAATATGATGGAATTTAATCTGTAGGGCATTTTATGAATTGGTAAACTTTGAGGTTATCATTAATTATTTACAGGCATTTACATATTTCTTTTACTCTGACTAGAGAGTCAGTCTGTTTTGATGTGCTATGTATCCCAGTCACAGCTACATGACATCCAAATCTCATTAGGTTCTCAGTTGCCACAAGCTCTCGCTGTCAAGATTCAACTGTTCCTTGCCACAGCTCTCCCTCCAAAAAGACATTTTTAACTTTTGTGTAAGGTCTTTTCTTCAGTTTCCTGTCTGCATCCTCCAGCATCTCAAAGCATTGTTTTTGAAGTTTAATGGAACTTATTGTAGGTCAAGGAAAGGAAGCCACATGGAGCATTTTTTTTCTCTCTCTCCCTTCAGTTGAAAGGGAAAGGGAAAAAAAAATCATTTGAGCTCAGTGCTAACTTTATGTTTGTTGATCGTTTAGCATTTTTGTATCCAGGATCTAACCTTCCGATTAATGGTAGGAAAAGCCCGGACTCTGGTGTTACACTCAGAGTCTGCCTTTCCTGTGCTGTGGAGTGGAAGGAAGAGACTGCCGCGGAGCAGGGCCAGTGTGTGCAGAGTCCTCAAGTGTGTTCAGGTGTGCCCCATTTCCCGTCTTCCATGTGGCTGCCCATGTGAACTTGGGCATTGCATTTAATTTTTGTGTTCTGTGTTAAAATGATTTGTTGATTGCCACTTTGGGAATTTTCACCTTCGAGTTTGGGTGTTTGGGCTCTATATTTAGTTTGGGGGTGGGGCGGATGTGGGAGGGTGGGGAAGGTAGGGAAGGGAAAGAGCGAGGGAACCGAATATTGGATTTTTTTTTTTAAGTGACATTTTAAGTCTTGCTTTCCTACCCCTCCCTTCTGTCCATGTGGAGCTCAGTTAAGTGGAGAACATAGTTAACAAAATGACTTGAGAGCTCTTGATAGCCTCTTGAGATAATTTGGTTGTAAGCACTGAGCAAAATGCATCCTCTGGATATGCTCATTTCAAGTGCTAATCATGAATGCTAAATTTTTTAAGGAAGCCAATGTCATAATACTGTTTATAGCAATTCTGAAATAAATATTAGTGAGATGCTTTAAAGAACAGGATGCTATAAGAGAGAGGCAGACAATTTTCCTTTCCATAGAATTCTTCTGTTATTTACCCTGTGCTCTGCCATAAGGCATAGGCATTGTCTGTATTCAATAATAATAACATATAGGTGAGAGGTCTGTGGAAGAGCTTAGAAATATCACTCTGTTTTACATGTACTTTACACAATAACCCAAGGAAACTAGTTAAGAGCTGATCAAGGAAACAGTGGTTATGTTTTGATTTCTAAATTTAGCTGTTTTTAGTGGATGAGGGGAATTTATTCCTTCAAAATAAATAGAAAGAGGCTGGACTTTAGAATCAGATGGTCTTGGATTTGAATCCTGGCTACTACATGTACCTGGATGAGCTAATTAACTTATTTTGTTTCTAGAGTTAGTACGGAGTGGGTAGTAGTGCATACAATCACAGGGTTGTGAATTGAGGACTGAGGATTAAAGGAGATGATTTTGGCATGTAATGTATAACTGAGTGGTAGTTGTGCTATTATTATTCTTTAGAAAATTAAGCAGGGATATTTGTTACTGGTCTTGGTAGAGATTCTAAATCTCAAAGAATTACATATTCTAGAGCATTCCCGAATGTATTCACTAGGTAACCTAAAAGGAAAATGCAGTTTGACCTTTGGGGGAAAAAATTCTTTTTTTTTTTTTTTTTTAACCATTAAAATTCCTTCAAAGTGGAGAGGAGTATGGCAGATTTTCAACTGCACCCACAAATATGGTGGCTTTGTTTTTTATTTTAACTAAAAGTGGCTAAGATTTCCCAACTGTTCTATTTTTACAAATTTTAAAAGTTTCATCGCTGGGTCAGATTTAGGGCCTGTGTGGGAAACGACAGTCTCTGCCAGCAGCACTGCAAGATTCCTGCTGTGTTGTGGTTTCCATGTATTTTTACATTCCATGCATTGCTGAACTGTGCATAGAAGGGAGCTCTAAATCACTGGTTCCTTATGCGAGTTTGTAGCCTTTTGATTTGAGCTTCGGAGTTAATACATTATTTTAAAACTGGAGGTTGTGCGTGAAATGACTGTGCCCCAGATCACGCCACCTCCCCTTCTCCCAGCTCCACCCTTCACTTCCCCAGTTGAGGTCGAAGGTAAACTTTATATAGCACAGGAAACATTTGGGGCTGCTAATAAACACATGTTACAAACGATGAGGCTTTACTTGTTGGATGCACGCATGCGTGCTTGGGCTCTGAAGGACGCCTGGTTGCAGTAGGGGAGGCCAGGAAGGAGTGACTGCTGCCCTCCACAGTACAGGTTTCTTAAGGACACATGCTGTGTCGTCGTGGATTCCAGGCATGTTGTTGGAGAGTTCAGCATGCCCAGAGCCCAGGCCCTACCCTCTACACACCCCACATGTCCCATCACCTTGCACACTGCAGCCACGTTAGTTCCCAGCCAGTCCAGTCCAGGCCTGATTATGCCGCTTCCACTCACAGACATTTGCTGGAACCCTCTTCCTCCTACGTCAAATCTAAGCTCTGTGACCTGAGGGCTCAAACCATCTTTTCACTGCGTATTCTTCTACTGTCCTCCAGATGCCTTACACTTCTGTAGCCCGCATTTCTTCATTTTCCCCAGAGTTAGCACTTGCCTATCTCCCAGTCCTGACTTCCCTTCTTCTTTCTTCTTGCTGCCTGTCCTACCTGACCCTTCAGCCCTCCAGAAGGAATCTTTCCTGCCTCTCTTTTTTTTTTTTTGCCTTCATCTAGATTTATTTTATGTCTTTGGTTAAATATTGAAAACCAACTAATAGGCTATTCTTTTAACAGTGGCATTCTTTAAATTCCAGAAAAATATTTAATGTCAATTGTTAATATTAGTTCTAGTCATTAACTATATTAAATTTTGTTGAAAATAAAATACAATCTTTATACCACTAAACGCAATGGTTATTGTAGGTAACTAATGAAGTTACTATTTACAGAGACTTTGCCCAGAAAACCTCCATTGCCCATTAGGTGAGACCTACTGATGGAGACCTCTGTCTCTCTCTCTCCATCATTTAAAAAAGCCAATTTAAAAAACTTTCCAATTAAATCTTTGAAGTGTTGTCCCTTTGATGGACACTTTTAGTCCTAAAAAACAAATTGGTGGTGGTGGTTTAGTTGCTGTGTCTGACTCTTGGGACCCTATGGACTGTAGACCACCAGGCTCTTCTGTCCATGGGATTCTCCAGGCAAGAATACTGGAGTGGGTTGCCATTTCCTTCTGCAACCATTTTTAATTCATGTGTGTTTTTAGAAAGTTATGATGGCATAACTACAATTTTGTATTCTTTGTTTTAAACTCCAATTTATATATGTGTGTAAAAATGATTATGATTTTTATAAAAATAGAAAATTGTCTATCCCATAAGTTATTTTCCTTTTTTGATAATTGAGGTTTTTTTCATTTTTTGTTATTGTAACTAGCACTGGTGACCATATTTATGTTTATAGTTATTTTTATAATTTTGTATTTCCTTAAGATAGCAGTTATTTAAAAAATTTTTTTAATTTCCTTTTTAAGTAAACTTTGTTACATGTTCAAGAATCTGAATGTTTAAAACAGAACTCTTCTGGTTGTCATGGGGTAAGGTGTCCTCAACTGTACCTGTTCTTTCCCTTTCAAAATCGCCAGAGACCTTGAGGTACCTCTGCCAAAACCTGGGGCTTTGCGGGGAATAATTGAAATTCTTGTGTGTGATAAATCTTAGAAGAATGATTTCTTCAGACCTTATAAACATTTTCATGTCTCTCGATGCATAATGTCAGATTGTCTCCCAATGATCTGAATTTCCAGTGCTCAGCTCTGTTGATTATTTGTGAGAGAGCCATTTCTCTACATCTTTGTGGATACTGTGTATTACCATTAAATTTACTTTTTTACCTAACTTAGTTGATAAAAACTGAACATAATATGGGTGTATACTTCTCTTGTTACCAGTGTGGATGGACATTTTTTCACATGTGCATTTATACTTCACAAGTTTTTTTGTATGACTTCTTTATTTCCTTTTCATTGAGGATTTCTTAATTGGAATCTTAGTATTTTCATTATCAATTGGTTTAAATCTTTCTATGATAAAGATAATAGCTGTCTAGAAATAATGTCATGTACATATTTTAGGTTATGAAACGATTGATTCTTCCATTTTGTTTGCAAAATAAGTACTTAAGATTTCATTCTTGGAAAACACTGGCTGAGCCCTTTGAGGTAAAGGAGACTTTCTATTTTACGTAGCAACTGGCGTTGAGTCTTTCATGTATCAGAGGTTCTGAAAATGCTAGTTGGATGGATAAAGTTACTATCACAGCTGCTTGCTATTTTCCATCCTTCATCCTCATTAAGATCCTACTTGTACTGCCATCTCCAACCCTGCCCCTGTCCCCCTTGCCCTGGGCCACTTCCACCACACTCTGGCCTCACTGGCTGCCTTCTGACATGCCAAACCTGTTCATGCCTCAAGAACTTGCTGTACTTTCTTTCTGGAACTTTTCCTGCGAAACATTCGTGACTGCCTCTTTCTTGCTTCTTAGCTCAAATGTCACCTTCTCAGAGAAATCTTTCTTGTTCACTTTTTCTCCCAACTTCCCTTCTGTCTTTCCATTCAGCCATCCAGCCACCCATCCATCCAGTTCTTCATTCATCCTTTAACAGATGTTCATTGCATTCACATTATGGTGCTTGGTGCAGGGAATACGGTAAACAAAACAGATGACTTCTCTGCTCTCATTGGAGTATCTTGTTTCCTCGTTAATTATATAATCCCTTCACTTCTTGCTACAGAATGATAATTCCATATGAACAAGTATTTTATTCTTCTTGCTCACTATTGGATCCTAGCCCTATATATGCTAAATAAACATTTGCTGAATAAATAAATGTTTCACCCTCCATGCCCCCAACATGGTACCATTTCAGTTGCTTGGAGTGTTGTTGGCATCTTTTCAGAAGCTTAGAGTTTCTTAGCCTAGCAGTCCATTTTAATTGGTTTCTCTGTTTCTACCTTGTCACCACATTCCTGGAAAGAATGAAATTAAGGGGTGTCCTCCCTTTCTCCCACCCCAAGTCTTCCTGTTCCCATCCTGCCACCCACTAGGTTTGGCCCAGAGGATGTTTTCTTCCTTTAGTGCCTGAGCACAGCTCCCATTAGTGTTAATGAGGGTGATGCTCTCTCATCTAGAGCCTGCTGGGATTTTTCAAGCACTAGCCACACACTTAAAATAGAGGCACTTCAGAAAGTAGGAAGCAGTTGCACAGAGCCCCAACTTCAACCTGCTTTTAATAATAGAAACCCTTATTTGCCAAGTCCATGTCAGTTTTTCCCTTGCAAGCTTTATTTGGAAAAGGAATGGGCTGAAGTTCATTCTTCCAAAAGAGAGGAAAGGGAAGGTCCCTGTGAGCTGGGGAACCCTGGGCATGATATGCCAGGGTTGGATTTGTACAAGTAAGGTGCTGCAGAGATCTGTGAAAGGTTCAGAGCAGGTACACCTGCTGAAGAGCTGTCACCTGAGGGTGGAACTGGAATCAGAATGTCCTTATTTTAATTCAGTGTTTATCAATTGCCAGCTACATGCCAGGCATGGTGCTGAGTGGTGGGAAAATGACTGTGACCAAGACATGGACTAGACCCTCACAGGGCTCACACATTTTGGGACAGTGCTGTCTGATAGTCACCTGTGTGCGATTCACCTTGGTCAAATGAAGACTCCCAGGCCTCTGCCATAGAATCAGAATTTCTGGGAACATACAACTGAGAATTCACATTTTCAACACACTCCCCTTGGATTCTTTTGCATGCCAAGGCCTGGAAAACACTGGTCTGGTACCACAGCGGGAATGACAATGAATGAATATTAAGTGTTGAGTGTTAAGCCAGGGGAGGGTCTGTCAGGGCAGCCTAACCTGATGTAGGAATGAGCAAGTGGTCTGGAAGGCTTCCTCAAAAAGTGATATTTCATGGTGACTTGGAGTAGTGGGTTACTACTCCAAGGAGGAGTTGGGTTAACTGGGAGGGAATGGGGGCTAGAACTAGTTTAAGGTAGACCACAGGTTAGAGGAGAGGGGCTTCCCAGGTGGCTCAGTGGGAAAGACTCTGTCATTAGTGCAGGAGACACAGTTTATCCCTGGGTCAGGAAGATCCTCTGAGGTAGGAAATAGCAACCCACTCCAGTATTCTTGCCTGGGAAATCCAATGGACAGAGAAGCCTGGCAGGCTACAGTCCGTGGGGTCACAAAGAGCTGGACATGACTTATCAACTAAACAACAATAAATAGATTGGAAGAGGACTTTAGTACCTCTCTGAGAAGTATTCAGGTCATCAGAGTGAGTGGACATAATATCCATGTGTTTACCAAGAAAAAATAAGGAATGGGAGTAGTATGCAAGTTGGAATTTCTTACTCATGAAAAATCAGGCCACATAGACAGTGGCACTGCCCCTCCTGATAGGCTCGGCATATCCCCTATTATCTAATGGAGGGACAGATGCATCCGGGGTAGTCATGAAAATTGCTCTAATGGTACAGTTAGATGCCTGAGGCCAAAAAAGCCAACTGTGTGGAGTTAATGGAAATTAGTCAGGGCCCAAACCAAAGGCAACAGACCTATCTTTTTTTTCTCTTCATTCTTCTTTTTGTTGAATCCCTCTCCCCACATGCCTCAACCTCCTCTAGAGTGGTAACTAGTGTGTGCTGTACACAGACACCTATTTTCCCCCGTTAGCTTAGAGGCACAGGGAGGGTGTGGAAGATTAAGGCAGATAAAGGAAAGTTTGATGGACAGAAAAAGAAGAAGATGGCACCGACCCTGTGCTTGTCTATCATGTCATTTTCTTCACAGATAGAAATTCTTAAAAATATTTGCTGGTCTGATGACATCAGTGTCAACATCTAGAGTTGCATTTAGCTTTGGGAAAGACAGGTTTGAGAATATGGTTGACTCCTAAGGTTTGTCGTTCTCACTTGTACAGTGCATGGAGAGCTGTGAGTCAGCTTCCAGGTTTTTTCTGTGCTGGGAAACAAAAGCCTGGAGCCTCCTTGGGGAGGCAAGAGCAATGGTGGCCAGCCTGGAAGTGCACGTTGATGGAGCACGTGGGCCATGGACTCTCTTGGCTGTTAGCATAGGTTTTGTTGTCTTTGCCCTGATAGATGGTTGTTAACTCTTATGTTTGTTGTTTTGTAAGCACTGTCTGTCTTCCCTCTATGTCCTCTTCTTTCTCCTGTGGCCTCAAATGTTCTTACACTGTTCTGGCCATTTAAAAGTATGAAGTTTGTGATTTAGGGTTATTTTTATTCATCCTGGAATTTTTCTTCTTTAAGTCTCAATCATAAGAAAGTTTTCATTAACACAAGAGCCTGCTCACCAAAATACTTACTAAATCTGGCTGTAGAATTTGACTTCATGACCTTTTAGGGTGGTGAATGTCAAAAGACTGAGCCCAGGGCAGTGTAAAATAATAAACAACTGGGCTGTAAGATCCAGCTTGACGGGCATCATCTGAAATCACCTCCCTGAATTTATTAGAGTTAATCAATCCAGGCTGAAAAACGGAGCTAGGAAATCTCACCCACCATGCTCTATTTCATTCACACTTACATCAGGTAATAGATGTTTCTGAGTTTGTTTCACTGGTGGATTTTGTCGAGGCAATCAAAGGTGTCCCCAAATGGACATTCCTTGGATGTAACTTGAAAAGTGATAAAATGCCCAAGAAGAAAATCACCAAGTTGTTTCACTTGAATTGCTCAAGCCTTTTTTCCCAAAGGTAAAACTTATTCCTCTTCTTCCGAGGCAGTGACTAAAGTTAGCAGGAATCACATCTCATTTCAAACATCCAGATAGACCTGTAGAGATACATTAAGAAGACGACCCGTTGAAAGAGAACTACCTATAGAAAAATCTTTCAGGGTTCAGGCTAGGGCAGCTGCTGGTGACCTCAGAGATTGGAAATAAAAAGGCCGCTATTAGTTCCATGTCGGTTCTCAGAGTGGATGTTGCAGAGTGATGGAGGGTGTTAAGCTGTCAAATACTAGCAAGGGTTAATAAGGTTAAGGAAGAAATAAAAACTGGTCAACAATAAAGCCATGTGGATAAATCAGGTCCAATAAATAAAGCATGTCACATCATGTATACACCGTGTGGGAAAAAACAAAAATCATAAGTCACATACTTGGGCAGTAGATGTGGAATTCTGCACTGAGACATCCCAGATTGTTCCCTGGGCATCTTGCATGCTCACTTGGAGACCTCAATAGCCCCCTTTCCTTTCTGGAAATCACTTAATTGCTTCCCTTGTGGCAGAATTCTCTAACATCAATCAGAAAGTGTAAAATGTAAGAACATATTCAGTGTAGCTTAGCACCTGATGTCAAGGAAAGGCCATTATAAACCACCACACCAAGGAGGTGGTTCACTTCAGTCACCTTTGACCTCAGCCCTGAAAAGAGAGGTCAGAGAGATGCTTTCTGTGTGGGCTGGGTTTGCCCAGCTAACTGGGGAAATACAGTGGCTCAAGGATTTGGCCATATCTTCTGTACACTTCCTATAAGTTGTACTGTCTTGAGGACAGTGTAACTGAATTACCTTCACACCCATAGCCGCTTTTTATTGAACACATCAAGGCCTTGGAAACAGATATCTCAGAGGCAAGATGGCTCATTTTACCTATGTTGGTAAGTGTTAGGTTCTGCCCCGGTTTTAAATGGTTGATAACTGGGTGTTCTAGCTGACTCCGTTGTTTCCCTTTTATCACTTTGATACCCATGAGCTATGGACAATATTTCTGACTAGTAGTCAGTCTCAGAGATGATTCTGTAAACTGTGAGTACAAAGAATCATATGATGCATTTATTTTTTAAAGCATAAACCTACTTACACATCTAAGTGAATAATTGCCCTTTGGGGAAGCCGTGGGCTTATTTCATCTCTTTTAAACCATATTTGCTCCTCAACCTGAAGCATTTTACTTTGAATATCCTTGAGAGAGTGATAAGTCTTCGTTTTGGATGGCTGTATTTGGAAAGAGCCAAATGTTGGAAGTCAGCTTGGATAGGTGTTCATTAGATTATAAAGCATGAGTACTGGTTTCTTTTGTTGTTGTTGTTGTTGGTTTTGTGTGCATTAGGACTGTGAAGGCATTTGCAAAAGAGAAATTAAAAAAAAAAAGTGAAGGGCCATAAAATTGAAAAAAAAAAAAAAATACAAAGCTACTCCAAGGTTTCTTGGTTAAGCCTCAGCCTCACGCTTTTACAGTCCTGGGTTGTCAACTGAAGGTAAAGTTTGTGAAGGCAAGGTTTTTCTTTGCATGCAGCAGTTGGAAGTCTATGAAAAGTGATTTTAGTGGCTTCTCTCCTGGATCTGTTGAGTCTTTGGAACTGTAGACATTGGCTGAGGAGTATGTTGGTTTCTGGGACCTCAGCATCAATAGTGGCCCCAGTCATGGAGATTTTGTCTGAATATTGTTGGCTTCCCCATCCTAGGAAATACAGTTCTTGCCTTCAGCCACTGTTTTCACCAGCAGTTCATCTTCCCTTGCTTGAGTAATCCCAGTAGTAATCTAAAGATAGAATGCTGCCATGAATTGTCAAGAAAACATGCATGTTTTCCATGTGCTCATCTCTCCTCTCTCTATTACCCACTCTTTCTCCCCTCTTTCCCACTCTTTAGCCTTGGAAAGTTTTACCCTGATCATTTTTACATGGGTTAATTTTCTATCATCTGTCCTACTTCATGCTATTTCATGGTAAGCACTACTTTTGTGTTTCTTTTTTAGAATGCTTCTGACTTTCTCTATAAATTTGAACAGAGGGCTAGAATTTTGTTTTTGTGAGTAAAAGGCAAAGTAAAGTAAAAATTAACAAACATAATACTTCCCTATATCACCATCTTCATGTTCCGTATGATAATGTTTGGAACTTTATGACTATAATATGATAGAGGAAGGACTTGTCTGTTCCAGAGACTTAACTCCTTAAGACTGTGTTCTCAGGATCCAGAACATAGCTTCTTGAATATCACTCTGAGGTTGAAGGACAATGGGAAGACTGATTAAAAAAAAAAAAAGAGTAACTTGGGCATCACATAGGCTAGGTTTGAATTTCAGCATTTTCCTTACCAATCCAAAGGCTTTACTTGGTTCAGTCAGCATTTCCTTATCTAGGGTTTTCTCATACTGTGTCTATCTTATCACATGATAAAATGATCACTCAGTGATCTCTTAATTCTCTTCTTTTGCTTAAAGTTATTCACATAAAATGAATTGCACAAACTTAGTATTTTTTTTTTGGAGTGAGAAAATTCTGGCATAGATGTAGAAAATAAATTAATATTTGCTTAAGCGTTCTCTTTTCTACAAATGAAACATAGCTTTTTATTACTGCAAATAGCCCCAAGCTTTCACAATTCCCAAAGCGAGAAATAAGTCCAGGAACTTGGCTATATTGAAGGAAGAGATGAGAAGGCAAGGGCCAAATTCCCGGTCATTTGGAAGCACAAGCATTTCATTTCACAATTTCTTTTCATATTTTATTTAGTGAATTACAAAATATTTTTTAAAGTCACATGCTAAAACAAAGAAACCTTTGAATACAAATGTTCTTGCATGTTCTCTTCATTTTAATCTCTGTCCCTCTGTTCAACTCCATCTCCTTTAACACCACTGAGGTAAGGAATGACTTTGAGAAAGTGAGGTTGTGTTGCCTAAGCAGCCTGTCACTTTATCCTGTGTGGCCAGTCTTCAGAAAACAGAATAAGACTGCCTTCAGTATCTTCCCTCCTTCATTATGTACAAACTGCGAGGCAGAAAGCCTTTCTGCCCGTCCCCTGATTCCTCAGCCCATCCCTAATTAGTATTTTTATGGTTAATCCCTACCATATATCTTTAAGAGTTTCACATGAGTCGGCTCCCTACAAGTTTTATTGCATTCAAAATAGAGGCAAGCTGGCAGTGTGTGATGGTGGGAATATATACAGTCACCAAGAGGGGTTGGCTGTTACTTGTAATTGATTGCTCACTGAAGCCTGCCCGCGCACTTTACCCTGAGGCCCCACTTTCCTCCATATGCCTAGTGTCAGAACTTGGAAGCCAGCTGGTCATTCGGCGCACATCCTGTGGGAAGCGGCAGACACAGGCGGCCGGGTAGCCATCAGCCTCCCGGAGCACATCTCCTCTGTGTTTTGATAATAGTTCTGTAAGCTTTAATTATGCTGTGTGACAACACATTCATGAACTATCAAAATAAATCCTTTGAGGAGATGGCTGCTAACAAGTTTTGAAGCAACAGTGCTCGTTGCGGAGAAGTAAGGAGCGAGGCAGTCAGATTTTTTTCAGGATCCCCCTTGACGTGGAAACCAGCTGAAATGTTCTCTTGCCTCTTTTATCGTGCTGACAAATGTCCCTTTGAAAGCTGTGCCCTTAAGAAGTTAACTGAAGACACTTATTGCAACACTCGAGTGTATCCAACACAAGGGCTTTACAATTAGTGGTGGTAATGTGCGCATAAAAGCTGTGCCCCAATATCGGTGTAGAATCTGAAGGAGCACTGCAGGGTCCATTAAGGCCATTTACAGTTGAGACGGAGACTAATGGTATTAAATTATTACAGCTATTGCTAAAAGGGCATTCTAAGTGAATCCCTTCCAGCTGGGTTCGTTGTATATGCTTTTTGTCAACAGCACAGTCTTTTAAGGATATCCTTATTGTTCACCATCATTTAGATGTGATGCTGTGTGCTTTATTGGAGGTATAAATAACACCCAACATAAAGACTGGGAATTAGTGTCTGATTAACTTTGGCTTTAGAGTAAAGTGGAGCTGGGTATTTCTTGGGCAAAGCCCTGTTGTCTTTATACACACATAGATGGCGTGTGGGCTCTCACACAGAATCTTCTGTGTTCATGAACTGAGTGTGACAACATCCTTCTGCTGGCTGCGTGTTCGCAGGTAGACTTGTAAGTTAGAGTTACTTGGCTTTTTCTACATGATGGTTCTGTTTGGAACTCAACACATTTTAGGGAATTTGACAGTCAGAAAAGAATTCTGTTTGGACCCCAAGTTACTAAGAAATAAGAGCAATTTATAATATTCAGCACACATTAATCGCCCCCATGAGTGTGATTGCCCTCTATTGGGATGAGAAATTGTTATGAATTTCCTTCAAGATTTTTTCCTTCAACTATTAACATATTTTAGCTCCCCCAGCACCCAGTCATACAAAGGAAAATGATGTTAGAGAATAGTTGGTTGCTAGTCTTTGGTTTCAATTTACTGAAGCAAGGAAGTTGCAAAGAGAAATTTGGGGATTGATTCAAAGTTGCAGCTGAGCTTAAGGGATGAACATGGCCTGAATGAATAACACCAGAGGCACAGAAGGGCAAAGACTAAAGTGTACAGAGGTGCCCGTCTTCACAGATAGGAGGCAATGGTCATTCTCCAAGGGATCTTCCCAACCCAAGGTTCGAACCAGGTCTCCCACATTGCAGGCAGATTCTTTACCAGCTGAACCACAAGGGAAGCCCAAAGGTCATTACAGATAAGATCAAATTGGTTGCCATATTAAGTATATTCATATATAATACAGTTGTGCCTTGATATCTGTGGGAGATTGGTTCAGGACCACCCACCCTATACCAGAATCTGAGTATGCTCAAGTCCCTTGTATATTTGTATATATTTTATGCACGTACTCCTAAGGAGTGGTAAGTAAAGTGAAAGTCTCTCAGTTGTGTCCAACTCTTAGCAACCCCATGGACTATACAGTCCATGGAATTCTCCAGGCCAGAATACTGGAGTGGGTAGCCTTTCCCTTCTCCATGGGGTCTTCCCAATCCAGGGGTCGAACCAAGGGTTCGCATTGCAGGCAGGTTCTTTACCAGCGGAGCCACAAGGAAAGCACAGGAACACTGAAGTGGGTAGCCTATCCCTTCTCCAGCAGATCTTCCTGACCCCGGAATCAAACTGGGGTCTCCTGTATTGCAGGCGGATTCTTTACCAACTGAGCTATCAGAGAAGCCCTAGGAGTGGCTGGGTATACTTTAAATCATTTCTGGGTTACTTATAATATCTAGTACAATGTAAACGCTATGTGAATAATTATAAATATAGTGTAAATGCCATTATGAAAATGGTTGCCTATGTGTGCTGAGAATTCTAAGTTTTGTTTTTTGGAATTTTTTTTGGATTTTTTTCCTGAATATTTTTAATCCATAATTGATTGAATCTCTGGTTGGGCTCTGAGGACACACATGGATACAATATTTGTCTACCCTTGGGGAACTAGTGCAGTAATTCTTAACCTATGCATCTTCCACTGAAATAAAAATGTTTGTAAGGAATTCAAGGAACTCATGATCCCTTCGAGGCCCATCAGTTGATTCCTTGATCCAAGGTTGAGAATTGCTGCCTCAGGTTGTGGGTTGTGGGTTGTAAGTTTGAGGCGGGGCTGGTTTTGGGGGTGCTTGGGACTTAAAATCCTGGCAGAGGACTTGGACGTGGAAGGCAACATGGAGCCACTAAAGCGATCTCCAGAGAAGGTTAGAAAAGGGCTGTTATCCATCCACCTTGTTTTCAGGTGGGGAAACAGAGTCAGAGGTGGAGTTTGCTGCCCTGGATCACCCCAGCCCCTCCTAGGGGCTCTTTATCAACCTTGGCTGAATGGACACTGCCTTTCTGGCTCAGGCACCTTGGGAACCATCAGGGTGGCAGCAAACGATTTAAGATGAAAAACTGACCCTAGGTTAACATCTCTTTAGCTGAGATAAACCGAGAATAATCAGAGATAGTAAGAGAAAAGGAGAATTTAGCAGGAATCTAAGAACAAAGGCTGGATCCACTAGCATGAAAGAAATTCTACCAAATATAGTTTTCATACACATGGCTGTTGGCATATGAGACACTTTCAGTGAGAAAGCTCTTCTTGAACTTTGCAACAAAGCAGAGAATCTTTGCAATCTTTGAAACCTTTCACTTTGGAAATATCCACAAAACAAATGCAAAAAACAAACATTAATGAGGCAGATATAAAACACTTCGGAGAAAAAATAATTTAGCATTTTTATAGTTGCTATAGAAACACCTCAGCCCTCACTCTTGCTAATTAGTGGGATTTTGCACATTTTATATTTGGAAATGCAAATCAGTTTTCATAAATTATTACTTTACTTTTTTCATTTATATTTACAGTACTGTTATGCAGATACACATAGAAAAGTCTAGGATATTATTTAGTTATCTAACATGACATATATAATTACATGAGCCTGACGTTTATATCCACAAGACATTTCTTAGTTTAAATAGTCTCTTGTTAAATGTTGTGGGAAATTATACAGAGATTTGTAATTTTTACAGAAGAAAATGAGAAAATGTAAATGGTGTGGTGTTTGACTAAAGTGTTTTCTCATGGTGTCTTGAGAGAGAAGGGGGCGTCTCCTCCCCAGTGGATTCTAAATAATAAACATTGAAAAACTTTTCTCTAGTCGTGGGAATTATGGTTGGTTTGGGTGTCTTCTGAACTTTTGGTACTAAACACTTGCCATCTGTAAACACTTACTGGACTCTCACTGATTGGAGAAGATACTGAATGTTTGGATAAATGGGAATATAGGCCAGGTCCAAAATCTGGAGTGGCTTGTAGGCTTGTGGAGAGGTAGTGAGTGAACACTCAGTCTCTGTGGATTATAGCTACGTACTGCGTTTTCAGTCTCGAGTCAGAGGACAGGAGGAGAAAAGCCATAGATTTGGCTTTTTTATTGAAAAGGAGGATTCTTTGACCGACCTGGGTTCAACTCTTAGTCCTGCTACTTCCTATCTGCAAGATTTGGGTCAAGTTATTTGATTATTCCAAGCCTGTTCCTATAAAACAAGGAGAAAAACAATGCTTTCTACCTCATCGAGTTTTGGGAAAGATTATAATAGAATATTTATAAAGTGTTTGAGCCCAGCCCATGATAAGTGCTTTAGCCAGTAGTATCTGTTATAAAATTATTATCACAATCGTTTTTCCTTGTATATGTGTTTGTCCATTTTGTTCAACTGTGTGTGGCTGAACAAAAATTGGAAATGCTGAAAGAAAAAGAACAGGGTAAGTGATATTCTCCATTCCGTTCACTGTGCCCCTGCCACTGATGGAGCTCTGGATGTAAATTTGCTGATAATCAGGTCTTCATATGTATGGATAGTAATGTACAAGACTGTAAATGCATGTATAACACCCTCTATGTGTAGTTTGTGACTTCCAAGACTTATTTTGATTTTATGTAATTTTTACCTTCTACACTGACTTAAGAATCTAACTTCCCTTCACAGTTCAAGTCCCTGTATTATAATTGAGTTGTTAGTGTTATTATTGGCCTGAGGTGAAGGAGTCAGGAGGATAGCTGATAGGATGACTTGATCTCCAGTTGAGACCTTGAAACAAATCTAAATGTCCTTGGAGGACTTTTGATAAGGAGAGAAAACAGGTAGCAGGGAGAAGAGGTAGGGGACTCTTCAGTGTCCATCAAGTGGGAGGGAGAGAGAAAAAAGGGGGAGAGGCTGAGGTGAGAAGTACAGGGAGGGGCCATGGCTTCTTGCCAGGAGGTTTTGACAGGAATAGTGAAGAGAGGAAAGGGAGAGGAGACCCAATGGATGATTAGCCACATGTGGGGAAAAAGGAACACAGGGAGAATAATGTTTCTCTCTGCTAGTATTTTTAGAGAACAAGGTCCTCTTAGTGATATATTTGAATCACATTAGGTGTTCTCATGCATCTTAGCCTTTTCAGTCTTATGTCCTCAGTTATTTGAAAAACAGAATAAACAGGATCCCTTCCTTCCCTGGGCTGATTTCCGTCTTCTCCTAAATCAATAAGCAAGGATTTGTTTCTTCTTTGTGTATATGACCCCATTTAAATTCAGGGTTCATGGTAACATAAATGGCAAGTGGGAGGAAAACAAATAAAGTGCAGATACATAAAGGCATTTCTTTTTCAAAATTTGCCACATTAAACAAGCCAATAGTTTTGATGTTATCTCCATAGGTTGTGGCTGCGCGCTTTAGTGTGCCTGCTGGGCTGTGACCAGGCAGGAAATGTAGGGAGCTGAAGCAGTGGGGAGCACTGGTGAGCGTGGCAGCTGGAAGCTGGTGCTCCTGTTACAGGGGAATGCTGCAGCCGCCTCTCAGCTACATCTGCTTGTTGCTGTTGGACCATCAGAACCCAGGCTTACCAGGCAGGACCTCTCAACAGGAGCCAGAATCTGGAATTTTAATGTGAAATTTGACTGTTAAATGATGGCAACTAATTAAAACGTTAAATCTCTACCAAAGCCAAAATGAAATTATTCTATGGGTGGCCCATTTGTCACCTTTCTTTTAGAGCTGCACTCTCCAGGATGGCAGGCACTAGCTAGCTAGTGACTCTTGAGCACTTGTGGCTAGTTCCAGCTGAGACATGCAGTAGGTATAAAATATGCAGAGGATTTCAAAGATTGCAAAATGTTAGTATTTAAAAATATTGATTCCATGTTGAGATGGTAATGTTTTAGTCTTTGCGTGTGCACATACACAGATACAAATCTCTTGAGTCATGTCCGACTCTTTGCAACTCCATGGACTATAGCTCACCAGGCTCCTCTGTCCATGGAATTCTCCAGGCAAGCATACTGGAGTGGGTTGCCATTCCCTTCTCCAGGGGATCTCCCTGACCCAGGGATTGAACCTGGGTCTCCTGCATTGCAGGTGGATTCTTTACTGTCTGAGCCACCGGGGGAGCCCCAGTGTTTGTAGATACGTTAGATTAAATGAAACATTTATTAAAATTAATTCACCTGGTTATTTTCACTTTTTAAAATCTAAATGGCATGTGGTGTGCACTAGTGGACAGCTTGCTCTAGAGAATTTGAGGTGGGTTCCCTCCCTCTAAGGTAGTCTCTAAGTGTGTTTGTGGTTTCCTATGGGTAAAAAGGTCCACAAATTTGTCTACTTGTACCGTCCTTTCTTCCTTCTTAGATCAACCTAAAGGTCAAGAAAGGGCTGCCTTTTTGGTGAGTCCCCCAGCCAGGTCAGTTTTGATCCAAGGATAGAGCTAAAAATGGATCTCACGCCTTGGCTTGTCTGGCTGGCTGGCAGGTGTGCACCAGCTGCCTCTGCCTGAGCCCCAGAAGTGGTGGCACTGACACCTGGTGTCCCGGTCATGGGCCAAGGGCCCTTGGTCCTTGTGCTCCTCAGAAGCAGTGGTGAACTCTTGAGAAGCACATTTCTTTGTTTTGCCTTAATGTTGCTTAAAAGCTCATTTTTGTTGAAAAAAGGACCAGACACTTTTGAAATTTTCCCAGAGTGATGACAGACTGTCACCATCACCATGGGACTTAGTGATGCTCACATTTTAACCAATTCAAATCATTTGGTAACTAACCAAGGGTAGTGGCTGGTCAGTGGGGCCACAGCTAGAAATGCCAGCTTGGAAAGAGGGAAAGCTGCTGGTCAGTTCTTTTCTCTGGTTTTCCAGAGATTTGTCTGATTGTGGATTGAATCAAGCAAGCACTAGATTCCAATCCGGGCAATACTGATACACTTGCTAGGTGCTAGGTTCTGGACAGAATGTCTTCACAGACGTTATCTCATCTAATTCTCACCTCATGAAACACAGCTCGCAGCCTCTATTGAGCTTTTATGTGCTCGATATCAGAAAGAAGGAACATGCCCTCCATCCCTAAACTTGTGGGGGCTTTAATAATTTTCTGAAAGTCAGGTTAGTTTGAATACCCAGATATGAGCATAGAAACTTTTCCTTAATCCAGCTCAGTGGTTCTCAGATTTTAGTGGGTTGTAACCACAAATCCATGTATGTGATAATTTATGAATGATGTCAGTGATTTTCAAGAGTAATTTTGACTATGTGTGACTTCTTCTCTGTGAAGTTAGCATAACTTCTATGATAACTTTAGGACTTGATTTCTTGCCTGAGATGTAATTTCTCTAAATGTGTAAGAGTGCTTAAGTGCGTGATTCCTGGTGGCTGGACACAAAGATATGAGGGAAGTAGCCTTTGTCTCCAGGGCTTAGAGAATAATGTGTTCTTTTAAACTGTTGCTGGTTTTTTTTTTTTTTTTAAGTATTCATTTATTTATCGGCTGCACTGGGTCTTAGTTGTGGCATGTGGGGATTTAGTTCCCTGACCGGGGATTGAACCCGGACCCCCAGCATTGGAAGCATGGAATCTCAGCCACTGAACCGCCAGGGAAGTCCTTAATGTGTTCTTAATGTGAGGGTTGGTGGGATAGGGAAAGAACCCATGGAAACTTAGGCAGTCTCAGTGCTCCTGAAGCTGGGGAAAGGAGGGCTGGTCAGTCTATCAGAGACATTCTTTGGAAGTGGAGATGGCAGCAAGAGGAACTGGCAGGTCCTACAGCAGCCTAGGTTTAGGAGCCTACAGACATTACGGCTCCCTCCAGTGCTTTGGCTTCACTTAAGCCAAATTTGTGTTATTTCTAGAAGGATCTTCGAGATCAGCTCCAAGATGAGCCCCTGCAACTTCCGGTGGTGTCAGTTAGGAGGCCTACAACTTAAAGTATAGCCACCTGGATGTTGGAACTTCAGGGGTGATTGTTAGAGAAGTTGGTGAAATTCATCAGCTTTGAGTTTATCGTGAGTTCTGTTGTACCAGGAATATAGTGGCAGTAAGCTAACATCCCTTGAGGGCTTATCAT
The DNA here is from genome assembly GCF_910594005.1 of Cervus elaphus. Taxonomy (NCBI): domain Eukaryota; kingdom Metazoa; phylum Chordata; class Mammalia; order Artiodactyla; family Cervidae; genus Cervus; species Cervus elaphus. The sequence continues at coordinate 71,347,292 of NC_057823.1, read as the reverse complement.
ATCCCTGAGACTGTGCTTAGCATTACAGTTACAGCATATCTCATCTAATTCACATAATCTTCTGAGGTAGGTATTACCCACCCTGCTTTATAGATGGGGAATTGAGAGAGGTTGAATAATTTGCTCTAAGTATCACCCTTTTCTCTACATGACTGCATCAGCCATGGTTAGATTTAGCTGCAAGTAAGGGAAACTGCCTAGATCCTCCCCACCCCAACCCCCCAATAAAAGAACAGTGATCCAAATCAGAAGTGTATTAGGCGTACACGAGACAGAGTGTAATAGCTTTAGTTTGGACCAGATCTTGACAGGTTATGCAGGAGCTAGGGGTGCGTTGGGTGCTGAGCTAAACTCCTTCCCTCTTGTTGAGTTTTCTGGGTCCAGTCCACAGAGGTGGTGGTCTGACCCCCTGTCTCCTTGGCCCCACATTCTCAGCCCTCCACCTGCACTCAAGTTCCCTGTTGCCTCAGGGCCCTTCTGCAGCTTGATCTCTTTGCTTGGAGGGCCTACCTGTCCTCTCTGCCTATCTACCTGCTCCTCATCCTTCACACCCCACTTCCAGGAAGGCCTCTCTAAGTTCTCAGGTTGGGCAGGCTTGTTGGTATTTACTCTTGTAACACTGGGCTGCTTGTTTTCAGCATGCCCATCTTGGGCTGTAACGATATGCTTCTTAGGTGACATTGACTTGTGCCCACCCCCTCCTCTTGTCTGTAAGTTGAGTGAAGGCAGGGGCAAGGTCTTCTTTGGCTCAGCACTATGACTCCTGTACTTGGCTTGGTGCTCAACAAATATTTGCAGAAGAAATGAATTTGAAAGTCATTATCTATGAAATTTGAAAGAAATTATCTATGGGTCATTCTCTGGCAACTTTTAAGACATCTCTGTAATCAACATATTTTTTTTTAAGCTTGACATTTGCTTGATGAGCATCACGGATTCTAGCTAACACAGAAGTTTAATAGTCTTCGTAGCACCAGTTGGCATATTTGAAGCAGAGACTAGCCTCACTGCAGCCTAGCCTGGCCGGGTCAGAGCGAGGCTAAGTCAGGCGGCTTCCGGATGACAAAGCAAGAGAGGCAAAGAATCGGATCCCTAAGGTTATGCAGTCCACATTAAAGAGCAAGATTTATTTTCATTATATTTTTTCTTAACTGAGGGCATCTTATCTAATTAGACAGGCGTCTTTGGAACCAAATTGTGCTCTTTGTGACATTTGGAATTAATATGAGGAAATACTCTTTGTATTGCCTGGTGTTGAAAATGTCAGTAAACAAACTCAGCAGTCAGAGAAGGGGAGGGGGGTGCCGGTAACAAAAGACATTGTTTCTTGGCGCAGGAGGTAAACAAGAGAGTTTAGAACAAAGGTTTTCTCAAAATAGGTTTTTTAGAAAACTCTGGAGCCAGGCTCTTGAACCCCACCCGCTTCTATTCTGCTGAAGCGGGGATGCTGATGATAATACTTGTTATTTCAACCAGCCCCCAAAAGTTACCAACACAAACATACTCTTAATGTCTGGGCCGACAGCAGGGCTGGGAAGGTCCTTATAGGATCGCAAAACAACTCGGGCAGTTGAGCGCTTCCGGCAGCCAGCTAACAAAAATATACTCTCAGGATGCGGCTCAGGGAGGCGTGGGACCCGCACAGCAGTGAGCCTGAAAGCCAGCCTTTCCGTTTTTTATAGAGCTTCACCCTTCACATCTGGTGGAGCTGTGACAATCAGCGTTAGACCATTTTAGAAATCAGATACCCTGGGTACCAGGAAGTTGATTTGCCTTGCACTTCCTTAAGAAAACACGCATTAATATTTAAGCTGGGTTTTCATAAAAGAAGGACTGTGTGTGAGATGCGAAATAAAGTCAGGGGGCTGGAAAAACTCCCTCAGATACAGTGACCCTGATGCAATTCAAATCATCCTCCAGATTTGAAAAGGAAAAGGAGAGAGGTTCACCCACCCCAAGCCCTTGTGGCACTTGGCATACTGTTGTATGGCATGTGTCTATAATTGGGGAAGAACAGGATTTGATGTTGTAACTTTCTGCTCTGTAAACAGAAGTTGGAGATCCATGAAGGTTATCTTCCTAAGTGATCCCGAGATATGGAGTTAGTGATTTTCCTCTCAGTGTTGTTTCTTGGCAGCTTTTTTCAATTAGAGATAGAGAGCCATGTGGTGCACATCATCCCATTCCAGGGCTCACGGCAGCTCTAGTGCTGTGGTCCAGCCTTACTCATTTTCCTGCCCTCCTTGGGGTCTGCTTTCTGCAGAGATGACTTGGAGATTGTGTCACCTAATTTGGGCATGACAGTCCTCCCAATGCCATCTTGAACGTAGAGTGATTTTGCTATGTCTCTGAAAGAGTTGTGGAGACAAACACTGCTCTTACAGGGTGAAAAGAGTTTCTGAAAGATCAGTGTAAATGGTTTACTTTAAAAATAAACAGTTTAAATCACTTTGATCTTCGCTGTCCAAAAGATGCAAACTAGTCGTGCTTCTGGGCAGTATTTTTTGAGGTTTTAAACCTAGCATAGACTATTTCCTCTTTGCTTGCAAGAAGATAAATAATTTTTGAAACAATAGAACACATGAAGAAACTGTTTTGCAAGTAATAGGTAGGATATTGAAGGTGTTGTTAAGAGAAGAAGTTGGTTTTGCATTTGCAAAAAGAGATTTGGTATCTTCTCTTGGTAAGGTTATTTGTTTAGATTTGAATCCTGCAAACTGCATTTCCATTCTGTGTTTCTATATACCCACCGACTCATATCCATTTCGTCTGCAAGGATATTATGACATTCTGGGGTCAGATACCTTATTGAAAATCTGCTCTCTCTTTAGTTGTTTCTCTTGCATGTCTTCAGTCATTTCAATAATTAAACTTTACTCTTTTTTTTTTTTTTAAACTTTACTCTTTTGGACCATATACTTGCCTGTTCACCAGGCATCATCATTTAAATGTAATTCCAGCATTGATAAATATCTGCATGTATCTGTATTTAGCATTTTGGTACAATGGTTAGTATTTTGAAGATTGCCTGAATTTTAGGTTTTGATGAAGTAACACATAGTTGCAATGGGAGTAAGTTCTGATGTACTTAAAAAACCCAACCACAGATTTTTGACAATAAAGAAATGATTTTGAGGTTTCCCACATGTTTCTTTTGCATGGAAAAAAGTGTTCGTTGTACTAATATCTCATACTATTTAATTTTTAAATGATTTTTTGGCCAGTTTTATATGTACTGTATAAAATGTTTCTCTCATGAATAACATGAAGCTATCCTCAATAGATTAGCCATCTTTTTCATATTCGCACTATGAATTTTGTTACTAAAGATTAGGGAGGCAAGCGATGATTTTCAAGGAAGATTTTTAAGACTAGGATAGACGTTTTCGACTGGCTTCCAAGTGGCATTTCTTAAACAGGGCTTCTTTTTTAAAGTATAGTCATGAGGTTTGGGGGAAGGTGCTGTGCAAGAAAATTTGGGGGATTCTATGTGGGTCTGTTACCACCATGAAGCAATTAGTTGAAAGCATGTGCTCTTCCTTGTACAGCCATAACCACATTGTGGACAGAAGGTAATCCATGTTAGGATATTTGAGTTCTAATCTGAGATCTTCCACTAACAAGCCATGTGATCCTAGGCAAGATGCTTAACTTTTCTGTGTGGCTGTTTCTTCATGCATAAATTGAAGAGGGTTTGATTTGACAGAAAATTGAAAATATCTAGAGAATAAAGAAAGGCAAAGCTGCTGTGCTTGAGGAAATTGAACCTGGGGTAGCATCACTGGCTTGAGTCTCCCCTCTCAGCCACGCAGTGGTCCTGAGACTCCTGGAGCATCCTGGAACCCAGTTTGGAAGTCACCTTCTACTGCTGGGATTTTATATTCCTTTTGTCTAAAAGAGATCATGTTAACTAGAGTTGAAACTGATAAAAGTCTTTTTGACTTCTTTCATGTGTCCTTTTGCTGATATTACATGTTGTAGAAAACTTGGAATATATGGGAAAGTTTAAAAAGGAAACCAAAGTAATTCATTTGTGCCACTACCCACAGATAGGCATTTGTAATGCATTTCCTTTTTTTCTTTTCTTTTTAATTTTCTTTCTTGTCTGTCTCTCTGTTTCTTAACAAGAATAAAGTACATATATATAATAAAATATTTAGTACATGTATGTTATAAAATATATATACTTTTGAAAAAGAATTCTAGTGATTATCATGTGTCATAAAGTGGGGAGCATGATGAACTGCAAACAAATTAAACCTGACCCTCTGTATATACTGCTTTGAACCCTGTAACTTCTATTCATATGATGTCATGAGAATTTTTCTGTGTCATCTAGGCATATTTGGAAAATGTTACAGTTGTGATTTACTATTTCATTAACCATCCCCTCATTATTGGATATTTAGGTTATTTCCAGTTTTTCATGGCCATAAATGTCACTGTGATGAATACCTTTGATCACCACTGATTTCAGTCTTAGAATAGGTTCCCAGACAAAAGAATTTCTGGGTCAAAACTTTAGCTTCCTATATGTCTGACAATATTATCTTATTTTAGTTTTCATTGGTCCTCCTTGTTTTAGTAGAAATAATCCCTTATTATTACATGTGAAAATCTTATGAATGGTTATTTGAAATAGTGTACTGAAAAGTCGTGAACATGAAGCAGTTTTTAGATTACAGAATAAAATGTCTCCTGTGTCATCATTAAATGGATTGTTGTCCTCATTGTACACTGTAGGAGAGACTTGCTTTCCTGTTTGCAAAAAGTGATCTGTAAAATCAGATTTATCTGATTGCTAAGGTTTTTTTTCCTTAACATCTTATGATACTTACCATTGGCTTAAACAAACAGAACTTATGTTGTTTCCAATTCCCTCATTTCTAAACTCCTATTTTTGAAAAAAAATTGGAACTGTGCATTTTAGGGGGGAGCATAAATGCATATTTAAGGTATGAATGCTTCTTTCAGAGATTGATCTGCCTCTTGGCTGGCAAACCTCTCAGGTGCACATAAGGGCCCTGGCTATTTGGTCATTTGTGGAGGAATATATTTTAAAAATACTTTCTTGACCTTCTTCTAACTTGGAGACAAGCACATTCCTCACTTTTTCCCAACCAAAGCGAACAAAATTTTCATGTGCACAGAGTGTGTTTTCAGTGGCTTAAACCCAAAGCTATGTTGTTCTAGAGGTCTTAGGACTGCTTATGTAGTGCACAATAAGCTTTGTAGCACAATTTAAATGTTGATTTTAACATATAAACAGTCATCCAAAAGCATTTTAGAAAAGCTCTTTTTAGGAATTGGCTTAAAAGTATATTGGATAATGATTTTCGAAGCATGTTTATTTTTTTGGTGTCTTTATTTAGGCATATAAAGTTTTTCCTTTTCCTTGGACTCCATAAAGAAGTTCTGGGTCCGCTTTCTCTTGCTTTCTCTATGCTCCCTCTCTTCCTTTTCCAGCTGTTCCTTTTATTCATCTGAGACATTAGACATTCTTTATTTTGCCGACAATGACTTATTTATACCTAATTGCTTGGGTTCTGGGATTGTTAGGAAACTGTATTGACAATGGTAATTTTCAGTTGTCTCACAATGAGGGCACATGAATTAACACGGATCCCAATCAAAACATGGCAAGCGAGAAACAAAGCCCCCACCAATGGTATGTTTCTGACACTGCCTTTGTTAAGTGTTGCATTAATAGGAAGGTGACATTCTTTTGAGAAGTAAAGCATATGTAAATAGGAAGAGTTTTTAAAAATAGAATTCTGCAAGTCAGGCTCATTTTTATGGCTTTATAAGGCAGAGAACAAATTAAACAGAAACCTTCTGTTAAATAGAGAATAGAAATTGGAGTTGTTTTCTTGCTTCGTTTAGGAGCCAAACTTTCTTACGGGTGAGGCATAGCTGGGTGTGTTTGGGTATAAGTTTGACAAATCAGTTCTTGCTTGAAGTCCTCACCAGTGAGAACCCAAGATGGGCCTTTTTGGGTATGACTGTGATTGTTTGAGTTTGTGAAATTGCAAACCTAACTTCTGGGCAGCATTAAAGGTGGTATTAGTTGAAATGGAGTCCCTCGTTGCTTTGTGATTTGATGATTATGGCTCTTGATGTATTTCTCTCTCTAAGAGGGGAATAAAAGTGCTGTACCCACTAATGACTGAATTGGTTAGTTCCACTTATATGCCCCATACAGCCTCTTTGCCATTCAGCCTTTTCCAAGTTAATCTATTGTAAAATTAGATTGTAAAAATGGACACAGTTGCTGCCACCCTGGGACAATGGTGAAGGACTCACGATGTCAACCCCACTGAACTCCCCAGTGGAAATCATTATGCAATTCATTCGTGGTGTCAGCCAGCTCCCCAAAGAGCCTGGCTTCCTTTTCAGCTTCAGTTATCTCTTGGAAGTGTGACCCTTCTGGTGTGACTGCCCCAGGAATGCACACTGTATTCTCTTGATGCAGAAGCTCCCTCTCTTAAGGTCTGCGTCTTAAGTGCCAGAGATGCAAAAGCAACTCTCTCTGCAGTGTTAATTCAGTTCTCCTTTATACCATCATGCATGGACTGAGTAATGCATCCAGTGGAGAAGAGAGGAAGAGAGGGATCAGGAGGTGTGGGTTCCAGTAAAATTTAAATAGCCGCTGCACTTGCACTCTTAAGCCGTGAATGCTATCGATGACTGTTAGCACACAGGACAAGTCAATTAGATGAACTGATTTTTCATGGTGTTGGGAATTATAATTCAGGGATTCTTATCCTACAGGCAGTTCAAGACTAGATTTTGAGGGGAGGCAGTGAAACTTTTAAAGTGGATGAAACACTTCTTATTAAATAATAGACATTTTCCTAGGGTAAGGCTTTTATCAAAATCTCACAAAGGTCCACGCCCATAAAAGGTTAAGGAACTAGTGCCTTCCATCTTCATAATTTTTTAATGTTTTATTTTAAAAGTTGATGTTCTATTTCCTTTTATACAGAAGAGACAAAAGCGGACACAACTCTGATATTTCCTTGATCTTTAATTTCTTCTCTCTTGTGGATGCCCAATAATAAATGTACAGGAAAGAAATATAAAACCCTACCCAAACTCAGTTAATAGCTCCGAGAAATGCACATTCAGAGTGCTTTAAAATCAGGTTACAAATATAATTTTCAATTTACTGAGGAGAAAATAGGAAGGAAGAATCCTTTGAAATACAGAATAAATTCATTGTATGTACATTATCGGTGTTGGTTCATTATATTCCTCGTTGGCCCACAACTCAGCACGTCTTTAAGAAGCAAAACTTGTACACATGGTCCCTGTTGATAATATTTGGGGGAAGGCACACACGTTGTGAGCTACTGTGAGTTGGGTTCTTGAAGTCAAAGAGGAAGTAGATGAAGTGTTGTTCTCTGGCATCATAAAATTTTAATGATGAGCGTTGTGATCAGAGACACTTAAAAGATTTCAGATATTTACTGCTCTTTTGGATTATTTCCTCCTTGGTGGTGTATTCTGAATGGGTGTCAAGGCCTAGCCCTGACAGATTCCAGAAAATACATCCATCTAAATTTTCTATGAAGCCCAGGAGCCCTTGTATTACAGTCTCTGGGTCCCTGTGACCTGTAAATCCTGGAGTTTGTTGGGAGGCACTTTTCTCTCTTTCAAATTCCCTGTTTCCCATAACTGATTTTTATTTTTCTGTGACATGGTAGAAGTGTTGTGGTGACAACTGAAGAAGTATGAGTGGGTATATTGGTGACTGGCTACTTACTGAAAGAGTTTCACATTATGTTAAGCCTGGCTGTTGATGGTAAGCAGCTTTGCCACTTTCACCTCAAACTTCTCAGGACTTCTAGCTTCCCCTCCTTCTGAATAATCCGGTATCAACTGAAGTTATTGAGATAATATGAAAGTGCATCTGGAGAATTGCAAAACTTGGTAGCTAATAGGAAACATGATATTTATTATATTCCCTTGTGGCTTAGACAGTAAAGAATCTACCTGCAATGCAGGAGACCCAGGTTCAATCCCTGGATTGGGAAGATCTCCTGGAGAAGGAAATGGAAACCCGCTCCAGTATTCTTGCCTGGGAAATCCCATGGACAGAGGAGCCTGTTGGGCTACAATCCATGGTGTCCCAAAGAATTGGACACAACTGAGCGACTTTCACTCACACACTAAGGTGTGCCCTTAGTCACTCAGTTGTGTCTGACTTTTGGTGACCCAAATGGGCTGTAGCCTGCCAAGTTCCTCCGTCCATGGGATTTTTCAGTCAAGAATGTTGGAGTGGGTTGCCATTTCCTCCTCCAGGGACTCTTCCCGACCCAGGGATTGAACTCGAATCTCCTGCATTGTAGGTGTATTCTTTACTGGCTGAGCCATTGGGGAAACCCAGATAACAAGGTAATCAGTTGCAAAATGAAATACAGCAACAACTACTACCTTTGCACTGAGTGATTTTGATAGACTTCAGTGATTTATTTATTTGTTTTTATTTTGTCACGTTGTAGCAAAATAATAATGGACCTGAATTCCAGTCCCAGTTATTCCAGTCATGGTTGTTGAATCTTAAGGCAGTGTTTTAGCCCCTCTGGACTTTTCTTTTCCTCATCTGTAAAATGAGCATAATATTATCGTCTGTTGTGTCAACTTAATGTGGTTAGGGTGAGGAGGAAATGAGAAATTAAATGGCTACCACTTTATAAAGCATTTTAGAGTCAAGTGTAGATCATTCTTTTCTTGATAGAAACTTCCAATGTATCAGAGTTAATCAGAAGCCCCGGATCTTAGTGGCTCACAGTTCTGGCTCTGGAGTCAGACAGGGCTGGGTGAGCGTCCTGGCTTGTCCCACTTACTCATATGTGGCCTTGAATAAGCTTCTTGTGTCTTCTGTGCCCCTAATCATTAAAATGGGAATAATGGTAGTTGAGACCTGACAGGGCTGGAGTGTGGATAGAAGGGAGGTAACTGTGTCTAGTCCTGAGCCTGGCATGTGGTGAGTGCTTAATACCCATGAGCTCTCATTAGGGTTTGAGTCCCTTTACTGACATCATTAAAAATGAGAACTTGCTGAAAACTGAGTCCTGCATATGTGTGTAAGAATGCACAATACATAGGCAAGCTGTCATCTTAGGAAATCACCCAGGGTCTGCTGGTTAGTCCTGAAAAGTCACCTTCTATTATGATCAGAGTGGGTCTCTAAGTGGTGCAGAGGGCCAGCTTTTCTACAGTTCTCAGTTCCCTGCGCCTTCCAGTGGTACTCAAAATACTCCACTAAAGAAATTTAGCACATCTTCAGAATAAATTATTATTGTCATTAGCACATTACCACCCAAGAAAATTTGTACAGGAGCAGAATGCCCAGAGTGAAATGCTATGTGTTCCTCTGCTTGTGAGCATCGCATGCACAAGGATGTTTTCCTTTCAGTTGTTGCTTGTTGTACACCAAACCTAAAAGCAAGACACACCCGATGGTGTTTGTTGACCTTGCGCCCAGCAGAGACCCAGTTAGGACTGTTCAGACGAGCAGAAAGATGAGGGTGCCTGTGCCAAGAAGAGTCAGAGGCAGTGCCTCCTGATAGGAGGGCAAAGGTGACCAAGAGAGAACTGCCTTACCTTTCTTCAACTTCTACATGTAAATGTGTCTGCTTTCTATTGAAAGCATTCCTAACCTGCATTATGGGTACAGAAATTGAAAGGAAAATCTATTTTGGTAATTTCCATGAGATTTCCTTTTGATGTGGGCTGACGTTAATCAACTTTCCTATCCAGCTGTAAATTAGTCCCCTAACTATCCATCCAGTTCACTGCTTTCTTTCCTGATGACTCTTGTTACGTGCAGTTCAGCACCTGACAAATCACTTTTACTTTACAGGTTTCCAAAGGTGATAATTTCTTGAATTTTACATGACTGTATACTAAAGATGAAGTACTGCTTTAAAGGAAGTATAGTTTTAGCCTCCCAAATTGTTTCATCCTTTTGAATAGCATTCCTTCCTCCTTTTTTATATATATTATATAATATATATAATAATATAATTCCTTCTTCCTTTTATATGTATATGTATTATATATAAGCAGTATATATATTATAAGCAATTTGAGAATCTAAAACTATACTTCCTTTAAAGCAATACTTCATCTTTAGTATACAGTTATGTGTGTGTATATATATGTGTGTGTGTGTGTATATAAAGTATTTATATAAATATATGTGAAATGTAAATTATTTCATTCTAGAACCCAAACTAAAATTTCTTCCATTAAAGGTTATGTTCATTATTTACTTTGTAACAAATGCCCTATGGATCCTTAAGCCTAAGCATGGAAAATAGGAAATAATTCACTCTGGCCTGAAAAGGGTGGGGATTTCTTTGTTTCTTTTTATATTTATTCAGGAAGAGCTGACAATCGTTCCACATTAATGAACTACACCATCAATCACAGTGTTGACAATGAGCGGAAAAGCGAGGTATATGTCAGGCTGACGGCATATTGCCTTTTTCAGCAAGGGCATGGCTGTTTATAGCACTTTCGTTGGCAATTCCTTTTGCACTGGCACAGGAATAAAAAGAAGAATTAGAAGGGCAGCCAGTGGAAAGAGCTTTATGTTTTCAAATTATGGAAAAAAGTAATAGGGGAAAATTGAGAAATGATTATTTTTGTAGTTTTGTGTACCTATCCCACAGGACTTAAATGAGAAAAAAGGAGTTTCTTTATCTTTTATTTCATTCTGTAGAGCTCGTTGTCTTTTCCTAAGATCATGGCAAAAAGTTTCAAAGATGATAAATGTCAACTGCATTTGAACCCTGAAACTATCACAAAATTGAATTGCTAGTAATAGGTTTACTTGACTTTGAGCATCCATCTTGGGTTAAACACACATGTGCACGCACATATACACAAGAGCTGGTGATTGACAATGGAAATGACTTCGTTTGTCTCAGGAAGTGATAGAATTTTCTCCTTTGCCTGGCTGCTACTCTGCTAGCACTAGCTGGTAAGAAGAGAGCTGAGCCCTGGTGGAATCACTCTGTCAGGCAATATTGTGGTAAATTGTTGTCTTATAATCTGTGAAGGGAGGCCAGCCTCATCTCTCTTTTGTGGGGCAATTTCTCCTCTCTCTCAAAGTCTGAGCAGCTTTCACCAGTGTCAGTAAGTTAGACAAAAAGGGCAAGATAAAGATGATTTTGGCAGCTAGTAGTTACTAAGAATGCACAATGTGTTAAGGATAATGTAGCCATGACTTCATGGGATTCTCATAACAGCCCTTGTAAGAGGAGGAGCAATGTTATTGTTACAGATAAGGAAACTGAGGTTCAGAGAGATTAAATAACTTGTGCAAGGGGCTAGGCAGTCAATGCATGGCTGCACTGTAATGTGTGGGCCTCTCTTAACTACAGAGTCCAGTTTCTTCAAAGCTATACCAGTGCTCGTTAAAGTGTAAAGCCTAAGGACCCATACTCTTAAAAACTGTTGAGACTCCAGAGAACTTTTGTTTATGTGGCTTATATCAATCCATATTTATAATTAATGTATTATAAATGAAAATGAGAACTTGAAAAAGTGTTTATTATTCATTTAAAAATAACAGTAGCAAACCTATGTTTGTTAATAACATAATACATTTTAACATAAGTTGTTACATTTTAATGTAAGTAATATATTGTAAAATGGGAAAAACCTATTTTCTGAAACAAAAATTTTTAGTGAGAAGACTGGAATTATTTTTCATTTTTACAAATATTTTAAAGAAATTTTTGGCTTAAAAGAAAACAAGATATTCATTATGTTGTTACGTTATTTTGGTTAAACTATATGAAGAAAATTCAGCTTCATCAATGCATGTAGTTAGAAAAAAAGGACTATTTAAAAAGTTTAAATAATTGTGAATATTCTTCTTTGATATTATACCAAAATTCAACAAGTGGTAGTTTCTTTAGAGTTAGTTGTAGTATTCAATCTTAAACATATCAATGAATTTTTTATATTCTTTGAAGTATGAACTTTACATTAATGTGTGAATTCACGCATTAAAGTATGAACTTATATATCTTTCACCTTGAATGGATCTTTTATCCACTATTATTTCGTGACATCATGCATTGGTTATTTGGAAAATATTGGTCCCCTGAATTATGTTCACTGAGCTAAATAACATTTTATTATACAGTGTTAAAAATTCATATTCATATTCTTTAATATCAGAGTCAGTCTCAACAGAGAAATTATTAGGAATCTTTCAAGTTTATAGTTGGGGATACAAGTTTCCTCAAAATATCAACTTTCACTTGAAAGCTTCAATTTTATCGTTGGCAACACGTGAGTGTCGATTGTTTCCATGAAGTGACAGTTCCACTTTGCTCATTTTTGAGAAGACGCTTGCCAAGTACCCAAGTCTGAATAAACATTGTTTGTAAATTGTACTCACAATTAAAAATGGTGTTCTGCAAAAATCAGCTCATAGTTCAAACAGTTGCACAAGTATTTTACCTGAACATTATACTTCAGCATGCGGCGGAAAGTTTTATTCGTATTTCCCATTTCACCTCAGAGAAAATTAGGAAGGTATAAGAAGAGTTGAGATTTAATACAGTTTAATATTCTAATAAAGTTCAATGAAATTAATTTTGCTACTTCAAGGAAATTTTAAGTGAGATGGTTTTTATGTGTGTGTGTGTCCACATGTGTGTGTTGACTGCAAGTTCATGATGGTAAAGGCTGTGACTGTTGAGTGCAGTTTGGTGGCACTGACTTGATTCTCACTAAGGCATCGTCGTTGCTTTACCCATCATTGCTTTTGCAATTCTGTACAAATATCAGTACTATCAGTATTGTTAGGAAAATAGTTTTGACTTTGTTCTCCTTCTAAAAGAGACTCAGAGACCTTCAGGGTTCCTTGGGACCACCTTTGAGAATAGCTGCTCAACACACTAATGTCTCTTAAAAATGCTAGTGAGATAAGAACAACTTCCCATAGCAGGAAAAGAAAACAATAGGACAGCAAAACAGAAAATAATTTGATATTATTATTCTACAGTAAAATTTTAATGCATAATTTCATATATATATAATGTTTCTATAAAGGCAAATAAAAAGTTGGTAGGGGTTTATTTGTTGTTATGTCTTTGTGCTTCACTTCAAATAAGAAAGAAAAAATACTACAGATCAGTGGAGAGCATATTTTTGAAGTTAGCCACTGCTGAGCTTACCATGTCAATATTGGAACATACTGATTCTCTCTGTTTATAATTCTGAAGACTAGCTATTTGGAATAGACTTAAAATATTTGTGTATAGTTGTAGCATTTTAAGAGGCAAAAAACCACCAATTTCTCACAAATGCTTGGAAAATATTCTTTTCTGTAACTGAAAACATCTCATGTTCCCTCTTAGCCAAGAGAGGAAGTTTGAAGACTGATCCTTTGACTAAATGTAAGGGGTTTTCTAAAAAACTAAGCTTAGCAACTAATTTTGAGAGACTCGTGAAGAAGAGTCTTGACTTTGTGGAAGTGAAGAAAATTTGAAATTTTTTGGAAACTGATCATAATTACTACTATTTTGTACCGTTGTCAATCCATTGTTTGGAATGATTATTGACCGGATCTTCTATTTGGGGGCGTTACACAGACTCAATAGCTGTCTATGTCTCAGGCTGCAACATAGATAAATCTCAGAGTTGAGTCTTTGGGTAAGAGCTGTCAATATGGGTCTTTCACTCTGTTTCTTTTTTTCTGTGAGAATTTTTTTTTTTCTTTCAGAGAGAAAATGAAACAGAAAAACTCTTGTGTGTGCTTGAGGTTCATTCACTGCAATCTGAGAAGCGTGGTATTTGGGCTGAACCTTTGAAGCTTCCATGACAGAGAAATGCTTAGGGTGTAGGTGCTGAATTTTTCAGGTTGTGGATATTTTACAGTAGTAGGTGAGAAGCATGCATAATATACTTTGCAGTCTGGCACAGTTTGGGAATTGAAGGTCTCTTTGTTCAGGTTAACAGCATTTCTCAAAGTGTGGTAAGTTACAGTCTAGGTACCAGTACTGGTCCATAAGATAATTTTAGGAAACCTACAGACATTTTTCATTTACTCATTCGGCACCTACTTTTATGATTATCTTCAATTTACTGGTTTTCTATGTATAGTTTCCTTTCAAAATGATTTTACTTAAATGAAAGAGTGGATCATATCATTTTAAAGTCAAATTATTAAGTAAATAATAACAGTGGTGGGTGGATTGGCAAAAGATATACAAATGGTTAAAGTTTGAGAAAGCTGAGATAGTTCAGATATTTTTGGTTGCATTTACTTATCCAACACTATTTATTGAATGCCTGCCTATTCTAGTTACAGTGAACTCAGCAGTCATTAAAATAAAGTCCTTGCCCTTGTGGAACTCAAGGAAGGGGAAGATAAATAAATATCTAATATAATGTTAGGTAGTTAATATTATAAAGAAAAGTAAAATAGGGTAAGGGGCTGGAGCTTGATAAGGGTGCTATTTTAGAGAAAGTTGAAAGCTTTGTTGAGAAGGTTGCATTTGAGATGAGACCACCGTGAGTTGAGTTTAATTCACTTTAGCAAGTATGTATTGGATGTTTGGCTCTGTAATACAAATATAAATAACCCTGGTCTGAAGAAGATTAGAATGTGGGGTGCAGAGCTAATAATAGAGCTAATATTTAACAAATGGATTGCAGTACAGCACTATAAAGCAGATACTTTGGGAGCACAGAAGAGGGGAATGGCTATCCCCAAGCAATGGAAAATGAGGTCCCAGACTGTATCCTATAGGAGGTAGTTGCCCTGGGGTGAATCTTTCAGAATGAAGAGGAGTTAGCAAGAGAAGGCGATGCTGGGAGGGTGGGGCTGTTTTCCGTGGAGGGCACAGCCTACGGAAAGGTGAAAAACATTTCTAGTAGGTGGAGTCTGGATTTGGGAAGGTTGAGAAGTAGAGTGTGCACGGTTCTAGGATGTACCTTTGCAATTTTTAGAAAATTAGAAACTCTAAAATATTTAGTATGAAACTGCAGAGAATGCCTGGTGTTTCCATTTATTCAGAATGTGGTTGAATGTCCAGTGTCATGCTGAGACCGAGAGTTAAGAGAGTCCTCTGCTCTTCAGAGGGCCCCACCTTGGCCCCCAGCCATAACCCTCCTTATGGATGAGAAATCTGTGGGGCTATTGGGAACCTGTCTGCCCTCTTAATCATACTCAGAGTTCTCGGCACCTGGGAATTTGAGCCCCCAAAGCCCCTGAGCCCAATTCCAGGGGGCCTCCTGGGTCTCTCACCAGGTCTGCCCTCCCAGGGTGTGTATATCCTAGTCTTGAATGGGGGTGGGGGAGGGGTAGAGGGCTACTTGTAGAAGATGGGGAAGGGATTGGATGTGAGGACTGGAGTGTTCATTTGGGAGCATGAAGCCTCTTGAGATGTGTGTCTGAGCCAAAGGTGGATGGAGAAGAGGACTGATAAGACGAGCCTGGTCTTTCTGTGCCACCAAGCTCTTGAGTGGAACTGTGAAGAGGTCAAGCATTCTAAAGTCAAACCTGGCCTTGCACATCATTATGAAGGAATATTCACTGAGGGAGGAGATGTAACATGTTTCACTTGAAGTTTGTTTTACAGCTTTGAAACAGACATGTAGTTAGACATGTGGTGTGTGAGCCTCTTTTTTATTAGGGATGGGTCTGAGTATTGTAATTCTTTACATTTGTTACCTTTAAGCCAGAAATGGAGTTATAATGGATAAAGATGTCCAGTCCCTGGAAGACTACCTAAATAGACTTTTACTAAATAAGGCAGTTTTTTTAGAAATTAAAATTTGCCTTACTTTCCACCACTTTTCTGTGACTTTGACCTCCGCACTCCTTCATAAATTCACATCCACAGTTGAATTAAATAGCTAAAAATAAGCTCATACTTAGAAATTGCTTTAATAAAGTAGATTTGGAGAAAGTAAGAGAAACCAGACCCGCTCCCTTTTTTGAGTAAAAGACAGGAATCAAAACTTTCCACTTCCAATTTCTAAACTATAATCTTTGTGATTAACATATAGAATGAAAGTTAATTAAAATGTTTCATAAAAATTAGGAAAAACTATATCTAAACCATCACTAATTTACCAAGAAACTATATTAAGAAATTATATGCTTGAAAGTTTTTTTTTGAATAAAATCCTTTCTTGATTTGATTAAAAATACTAAGTACTTCCAGAAAAATTCCTTTCTAGATAAAAAGATCCAAGAAATCAGCATGATCATCAGATTTATCCAATAAAAGAAAGGGCGTAGGAAAGAGTGAATTCCAGATAAGTCCTGTGTAGTGCTCCTGGAAGCCATGAGGTCACCAGTAAATTAAAGTTGGATTTGGGGCCCAGAATCTGTTTGAGCCATTTGTATTCTCGAAGGCTGGAGGCCAGACTGCCAGAAGCAGGGCTGAGATCCTCAGGGAGGCTGAGTCCTCTTTGTTGCAGAACTTGACCCATCATTGCACCCCTGAAATCAGTAGGTTTGAGCTGACACGTTCTGGGAGTCTCTGTGCATCATGCGATAAAATTGCATTGCGTGTCTCTGACCAGAGATGAGGTCATTTTTGTTAGCTCATAGTTTCAGGCCGGGACCACCCTACCCATAGGTGGAGGAGGACAGAAAGTCTATGGGCTGTGATGTGAAGCAGGAGGGAAGTTAGATGCTATCATTCAGCTACACTGTGCCAGACAGGGTGCTGGATTCCTTTGTCAACTTTTCAATTAATCCTCACAGCAGCCCTGCAGGAAAGACAGAGAGTTGAATAAATCTGAGCTCCCAGAGCTTCACACATGGCAGACCCTTGAGTCATAGTGCTGTCCACGTGATGCCCGTTCTAGGCTCTTCAGCACCATGCTAAGGGATGTTAAAAGCATCCTCTGCCTTGGGATGTGGTTCTGCCTCCTAGACTTGCAGACACAGAGGGACGTGGAGACTGAACAGTCATAGAATTGTTCTGATGCTTGTATGCCTCATTCCCAGCAGGGCCAAGTGAAACCTATCCAGAGTCCTCCCATCACTGACCCACCACTCTGCCTCAAAACTCCCTCTCCAATGACTATGTCACATTGAATCTTAGTCTTGTCAAATACAATATGACCACAGGAAGATGCCAATAATAATGAGGTTTAGATTACTGTACACTGTTTGTATGTAAGTATCCAAGGAAGATAGGGTATTGGGGAGAAGTAAAAGAGGGAAAATCTGATTGTTGGGGAAGGCCCTGGCATGTCCTTACTCTAATTTTACACCATTTTCTTCCATTCCCCTACTTCTCCCATCAAGGAGAGAATTTCCAAGACTTTTTTTTTCTCAAAGCTTGGCCAGGATATTGGGCGAGAGGTGCCTAAAGGACAAAGTAGAGGGAAAGCTAGAACATACTCACTTCTCTCCGTCCATGGTTATTCACCCATGAGAAGGCTGTGTCCACTCCGAGTGTATTTCTGGAGACCAGAGTGAGCCTCTCATGTAGTTGATGCATTTTTGAAAACTTAAATCCAGAATGCATTTTCAAAAATCAAAATATGCTAGAAAAGCTCACTTTCTTGTTAAAGATCTTTATATAATGATAAAGAAATCCAGTCCTACATTTTCTGCATTGTTAGTTTGAATGTTCAAAAAATCACAATGAACTGGCACATTTAATCTTTAGTAATCTTTAGTGCTGTCTGGAGTGACGAATTCTAACCTAATGAAAAAAGGCATTCGTGAATTTTCTGCTTTACTAGTGTGAGCAAAACTATGGCTTCTTCTTCTTCTGTGTGTTTTTTTTTTTTTTTTTTTTTTGCCTTATTGGGTCTCTTAATGTAATGGTACATTTGAGGTAGAAATGAGTTTCTGATAAAATAATCATTCAAATCATGAAATGGAAAATGGTAATGCAAGATCAGTCATTCTTGTTATGAGGCATCAAACTAATATGATATAAATGTTAAAGTCAGACACAATTTTAGACTTAGAGTTCCAGGAAATATAGTACTTTATTCAGAAGGAGTTCAAGTGGTGTTTTCAGAGTTGTCACTGGCAGAGTAGACCCTGACATCTGGGGACACGCTCCACTCCACAGTTTGTGTTAACTCTTTTGCCTGTGGTTGTGTGAGCACAGCCCCCTGTTGTAAGGCACATTCACATTTTTTTCTGGCGGACTTTGTAAGTTGAAAGGTCCTTTGTCTCTAAGGGCAAGAGTTCAAAGAGGCTAACGCTGACTGACTTGCTGGATTTGGGTGAAGCTGCTCTACAACAATAACCAAGCCATAGCAGGAATCAGATTGCTCATTGTACCTATAGAAAATTGTTTTGCTTTGGTCTGTTCCTATATTTAGAATTTCCCATTTGTCTCTCTTTGAGAAGAATCTCAGAGTCATTTAATTTGGTGGCCCCAAGAGATGAGAGCTGTCCCTCGTGTTGTGCCCCCTGTGAGGGACACCCACATGCAGGCCGGAGAGATTCATCCCACCATCCCACCAGGGGCTTGAGGGACTTTCCTCATGCTTGCTCTCTGCCCTCTTCTGGGAAGTGGGGGAGCCAGCATTAGAGTGAGAGACGAGAACCTAAGTAATTCACCCCACCTTCCCATCTTCCTGTCTTTCTTGACAGCACGCTGGAATCATTTGTCTCCAGTGATGAAAGTGGAGGAGAAGTTTCAGAGGCCAATCTTTCATGTGCTTGCCCATTGACCTAGGTCAGCCTTATTTCCTTGACTGTCCCTTTTCTCCCCATTGGGCTGGAAGTTGAGATTTTTCTGTCTCTTTTGTTAAGTCCCCTACTTCTGGCCTCATTCTAAGTTTGTTGTTTGGTTTTATTTTTGCTGGTTTGTGATTGTCGTTCTCAACTTAGGCTTCATAGAGTGAGAGGCTACAGAGAGTGAGGCAGGGAGAGTTACTTTCTCTCATTTTAAATTCAGAGAAATCCTTTGAGGCTCGTAGAATAAGTATTATTAGTCCCATTTTCCAGATAAAAAAAAGGCTGGGAATGATTGAAGACCTTATCCAAGGCCATTCAGCCAGTTGGTGTCTGCTTCCAGATATTTTTTCTACTGGTTTCCTCACCTTCCATGGTACTTGCCATTATTACTATTACTTATGTGAGTAGAATTTTAATTTCTGCTTTCAGTCAGAAATACTGAGACTTAAAAAAAAGAAATACTGAGACTTTAAGAAATCTTTTTTTTTGTTTGTTTGTTTGTTTCTCCCCTTGATAATCCATCGATTCAAGAACAGATCAAGCCAGATACCAAACTCAGACCTCCTTGTAGGGCATGCTCAATTCCTAGCAAGTCTAAAGGAAATGCTCTTAATATACCTCTTAGTGGAGATAAATCCTATAAAATTACATTTCATCAGTGAAATAGACAAGAACAGTAATTTTGGTGTGAAATGTGCAAACTCTTATTTACAGAACATCTCATGATGCTGTTCCCAGATGTCTTTTTAAAGAAAAATTTTTAGTTACATGCAAAGGAACTTAAAACCAGAAATATAATTGGTAAGAAATGTAAATCTGTCCAAAAAAAACAATTACAACAACTTGATGAGATATATATTTTCTCAGCATCAGCATAAAAGAAAGAACATTCTGATCCAGAAATGGTATGTAAGTAAATAAACTTTAATTGGTTTGACAATGCCCCTTTTCCTGGCAGTGCCAAGAATCCTAGCATTATAATTACACAGTTCTGGGCAGACATGTGGTTTCCATTAAGAAAGACTTGTGATTGACTGAGTTCATGAGGCATGTCAGAAAAAACACATCAATGTCTTTATAAGAAGGGAAGAGAAATAGATCTAAATGTATTTATAACTTCACAAGATACACATTCATAAATTGTTCTGAAAGGGCATACATTTCTTTAATTCTGATGACAAAAAAATCATTAAGCAAAGCCATTGGGAGCGTTTCGGGCTCTCCTTCTATATGAACTCAACCATTACTTGCATTTAGGCAAAAGGGGCACCTTTTTGCCCTTACAAGGATTTATTTGAGGGTTCTGTGAGGAAAACGTTGAGGAAAGCCTTAGTTGAACAAGCTTTGGCTTTATGGGTCCTCGCCATCCCCCGCTCCTTCAAATGGCCTTACCATTAACAAAAAGATTTTTCAGATCCATTCTCTCTTAGCCCCATGTGAGAAGCTGGGGAAAGGCTTGTATTCTTCCTCAATCCAACCCTCACCCCAACTTTTTAAAGAAGAGGAAACTGAGACTTGGGAAGTTAGTAAATTGCTCAAAAGTCTCAGAGCTAGTAAATGCCTTTAATTTGAAAAGTGTTGCAAAAACATTGGAAGGGGTAGATTGGGTAAGAGGCAAGGGGCATTTTTAGCCCTTACATTGTACAAATGCCAAAAACTCCATAGGTAACACAGATAAAATTTATGAAACAGTTTAAATTTTATAGGTTGGAGGATAAAACTAGCTAGGTGAAAGAAGGGTGAATTTCTTGCAAGAACATTTGAAACCAAAACCCACTGACTTGCCTGAATCACCTAAAATGACTAAAATATTGCATAGTTTATTTTCTGCTTTTGCATAAATACTTTTAAGATGACAAACATTTTCAGGCTTGCCAAATACTGTCATCTTTTGGCAATGTTAACATCTCAGGCCTGATCTGTTTTCTTGACAGCAGAACAATTGTCTGTGTGTGTGTGTGTGTGTGACTTCTTGAAAACATTTTTGTCAAGAAGTAGTGGCAAAACATGTGGTAGTGTTTTGAAACAGACTATCTCTACAAAGGCATCTCTTACATAAAATATGAGATTTTTCAACTTAAAAAATAAACCAGTGTCTTTTTCAATGGAATGTCTCAAACTGTTTTTATGAGCAATTCGGATATTTTTAAGCTACCATCTGGTATGCTAGAGTGGATATGCAAAATATTATAGTTTAAAATTAATGAAACAATGCCTGTGATGTAAGCAATAAAAAATAACAATGAATAACAGCTACTATTTATCAAGTGCTTACTATGAGTCAGGCACTATGTTTTGTGACACATATTTATTTAATTCTTTCATTTGTATTAGGTGATAGACATTATTTACCCTATCTTGCCTGGAGAATCCCATGGACAGAGGAGCCTGGCAGGCCACAGTCCACAGGGTTGCAAAGAGTCAGACACCACTGAAGTGACTTAGCACAGCACGGATGGAGAAATTAAGGCTCAGTAATATATTGCTCAAAGTTGCATAGACAGTAAATAGTAGGATTGAGATTTCCTGGTTCTGTCTTCTGCCTCTGACATTTCTTTGTTGCTCTTTCCATGATGACCTGGACATATGCATATAGCAGGTCCTATGGCTAAGGTTTGGTGTTGGGATCCATTAAGGGAGTTCTCAAACAGGTAATTGGCTCTTGTTATCACTTGGGTCACTAGTGCTCAGGAAAATAGAATGTGATAGGTTTCACTGAGATTAACCTCTCTCTGAAGTTGAATTATCTCTGACATAGAGGATACAAAGCTTTGAAGGACCCCTTGAAGAAAGAGTGTAATTCTGTGATTAGCCTAAGCTTTTATAATTCTTACCAAAAAAGTGTAAGAACATTCCCGTCTGCCCATGCTAAGCATAATTCCCCTTAGAGGAACTACAGGGAGTGACAGACAAGGACACCAAGGCACAGGGAGGTTCAGGCCACATGGCTAGCTCTTGTTTGCGTTGTGGCTAGCAAACTTGGAGCCCAGTTCTGGGTGGAATCACATTGCCTCTCAAATCCAAGCCCGGTGCTTATTTTCCGGGCTTGAACTAGTGACATTTCAGTGAGAACCAGTCTTCATGTGGCTCCCTTTTGGTTTCATCACCTAGTTTAGGCCTGCTTCATTACACTTCTAATTTGTCTCTCTGCCTAAAAGTTGCCTCCTCTGTCTGTTCCTCCACACTGTAGCTGGGAAGCCCTCTTTGTGTGAACTTCCGGTTATGCCTCTTTCCAAGGAAGGGGCTTTATCTGGTTTCACAGAACCATGGCTGCTGAATGTTGGTTAATGGACTTCCTGATGTGAACCCAGGGCCTGGTTTACCTGGGATGTCCCCCAGCGTGCTCCAGCAGGAGAGCACCACTGAGGTGTCATGGTAGTGTTTTTCTGACTATGTCCTTTATACCTTTGATTACACCTCCCCCCACCACCGCCACAGCCCCAGACACCACTCCTGTGTTTAGAATCCTTCCCATCCTTTGTCAGGAGGTTCATGTTTTGCTTCCTTCTTAAAGGTTCCTCATCTACTTCTTTTTTCCTTTTAAGATTTTTTTTGTTGTTTTTTTTTTGCTGTGGACCCTTTTTTTTTCTTTTTAAAGTCTTTATTAAATCTGCTACAACATTGCCTCTCTTCTACATTTTGGCTCCTCAGCCACAGAACATGTGGAATTCCCAGCTCCCTGACCAGGGATTAAACTCTCCCCCTGAAGGCCCAGTCACTGGGCTGCTGAGAAAGTCCCCCTCATCAACTTCTAAGTCACCTCGCCAGCAGCCCCTCTGCCATCTGCTGTCTTTTTCTGTTAGGATCTCTGATGTCACTCATCACTTTCCACTTTGCTTTTTAGTTGTATTTTTCCTGTTAAGTCTTCCTGCTAAGACCATAAGCTTCTCATGGGCTTTGCACAGAAATAATATACCTTATAGCAGTCAGCACGGCAGTGCAGGTAGTCTACAGGTGTTGTCTTGAATGAAGGAAGTAGTGAGCAATAGCACGTCTTGGATGCTTTCATAATCAGCATGTCTGGAATGAGCTAGTAAGTGCATGAATGAGTGGCTGTGATGGGCACTTGACCTCTCACAGGCCCTGCCAGCATCTCAAGTGGAAGTTTTGAAGTAGTTCTGCTGTCCTCTGATCTTGGTGCTCAGGGCCACTCTGCTCTCATGGTCATAAGCTTGGTTTGGAGTTGCATGCAGAGAGGATGGCTTTAGTGAGTGGGGCTATACCTGCACTGCACTTCAAGTTCCTGTCTGCCCCCTGCCCAGGGATAACTGCATTTGGTTTTAATTGGTGGTGGCTTACCGTGATGGCCATGACTAAGCACTTTGAGGGTTTCCAGGAGCCTCATGGCCATGTGTATACATCATTTGACATGAAGAAGTTTGTGTCTGCTCTCCACGCTCTTAAGAAATTGCCCGTCATTTGGCATCAGAGGGGTGATCTCCCATCCCAGTGGCCTACTTTCAGGTTCAATTGAGCATTTTATTAAAAACCAAGAAGCCCCACTTTCTGACCCAGGGACTGAAGAGGAGGCTTTGCAGAAAGCCCTCCTTTCCCAGTCTGTCCTTTCCTGTTTCTTGCTGGATAGGGAGTTGCAGACTACATCTGTCCAGATGCTATGATCCTGGAGACTTGTGGCTCGATTAGTTGTTGGGGTGGGTGGGCAGATTACTGGGTCTTAGAGGGTCAGGAAGTCAGTAGTCTCCTGGGCAAGCAATGCTTGCATCACCATCAGGACAGTTCAGCAGTGTTTCCCCTGGGCCAAGGAGAGGGCTTCAGCCTGTGGTGGACTAGACCAGTGGCTGCCAGAGGGTTTTTTCCCATTTCTCTGGGTCACTTCATTGGCTCTATTTTGCCTAATTCTGAGCCAGAATGAGAGAAATCTTTAGAGCAGGTATCTCTCCCCTGCATCAGCCAGGGACAACATAGCTGGCTGTGTCCTTCTCTATATTTATATTATTGATAAGTTCTAGGAGGCATACTCGGGAGAACAATGGGTCTATTTAAAGTCTCTTGGAATTGCATCAGCTAGTATAATAGCAACCCTGTCCATTCAACTGCTCACTTCTAAGGCACATGATCCTTTGGTTACAAGCTATCGAAGGTGTAAGTGAAGCAGTAAGGGTTTATTGGTGTCATAACTTGTAAGCTTAAAGTCAGAAGAAGAGTTCAATAATTGGGTGCTGAGAAGATAAGTATGTAAGGCAGCCCTGGGGATTCGAGTCAGTAGTGGTCTCTCAGGATGCTGCTGGCCAAAGGCCTGGGCCCTCCCATTTCTTCCCCTGTGTCCTACTCTTTTCAAGATTAGCATCTCAGGAAAGAAAAGTGGATTGGCCTGACTTGGCTGTCAATTCCTCTAAGATCACAAAGAATGGACCAGGGACAGTTCACCAAAGGGAAAGTACAATTACAAAGAGATGATGGAGGGATTGGGCAGGAAAAATAACAGACATCTGCCACAATGGGCCAGGTCCACTAGAGGTGGGCTCACAGCTTCTTCCATCTTTCTGGTCAGATAATGTCTTCCATCTTTCTGATTCCTTCATTTAAACAGTCAGCCAATCAACAGCCAGTCTACTACTATGAGAACCCACTGAGGTCCATCTAGTCAAGGCTATGGTTTTTCAAGTAGTCACGTATGGATGTAAGAGTTGGACTATAAAGAAACCTGAGTGTTCAAGAATTGATGCTTTTGAACTGTGGTGTTGGAGAACACTCTTGAGGGTCCCTTAGACTGCAGGGAGATCCAGCCAGTCCATCCTGAAGGAAATGTCTTGAACATTCACTGGAAGGACTGATGCTGAAGCTTAAACTCCATTACTTTGGCCATCTGATGTGAAGAACTGACTAATTTGAAAAGATTCTGATGCTGGGAAAGATTGAAGGCGGGAGGAGAAGGGGACAACAGAGAATGAGATGGTTGGATGGCATCACCGACTCAATGGAGATGAGTCCGGGTAAACTCCGGGAGTTGGTGATGGACAGGGAGGCCTGGCATGCTGCAGTCCATGGGATTGCAAACAGCTGGACATGACTGAGCGACTGAACTGATGGGACAGATAATGTGCTCGATGCTGGAAATACCATACTTCATAACTCAGTTGTCCAGATTGTACAGTGTGCTCCAGAGGCAGGAGTTGGGGAGAATGATGTCCTTTCTTCACAGTGCTGCTCCAGTTTGGGTAAACTGGACACCGCTCCTAATTCTAGTAAGTTTGTGACATGCATAGCAGAAACCCTAGGTCCTTTTCTGTCCTCTAGGAAGCTCTTCATATGTCCCTATTCCAGTTTCTTCTCATGTTAGTCATTTCTTCTATTCATATTTTCTCTTAAGTATTTATCTATACAATTTTCAGTGTATTAATTCCAATTCATTTACTTTTCTTCAGAAGTTCTCTTATATTTTTTTACTCTGGACAATTAGTTGTGTTATAACTCCCCTTAATTTTTCAGGCACCCAAAGACACACATAATACTTCTACTTTTAGGGGTTTCCCCTGCCTAGCTCCTTCTTGAATGTCTAGTAATTGAGGAAAGCTCGGGGGAAGATTAAAGGCAGGAGGAGAAGAGGGCAACAGAGGATAAGATGGTTGGATGGCATCACCGACTTGACAGACATGAGTTTGAGCGAGCTCTGGGAGTTGGTGAGAGACAGGGAGCACTGGTGTGCTGCAGTCCATGGGTTTGCAGAGTTGGACACAGCTGAGCAATGGAACTAAACAGGTTTATTGTGGAGCCTGTGTCTAGCTGTGTGACTGTGGAAGTTTAGTGAACTTCTCTTTGCCTTCTTTGTTCTCTCATATGCTGAATGAAGTCATCCTTGTCTCACCTGCCCCATCAGGTTCTTGGAAGGATAAAATGAAATAATGGATGTTAAAAGGCTTTAAAAAGCTCAAAGTGTTCTTAAAGCCTTAGGGAGTATTAGGATTCCTTAGCTTTAGGGTAGAAGGTTGGATATAAGCAGTGATGACTTACAGTAAAGAAAACAAAAATAATAACAATAGTAGCCCAAATTTATCCAATGTTTGTTGTCCTTCAGGCACTATGCTAAGCCTGTACCTGGATTATCTCGTGTAATGGCCACCCAGCAGCCTCTGTGAGGACTACTAATGCTATCTCCATTTTATAGAAGAAATGGAGGCTCAGAAAATGGAAGCAGTTTGCCCAGAGGCACATGGTTGGGGTACATCAGAAGCCTGGATTTTAGAAAAATCTGTCTGCTTTATTTCCCCAACTAGACCAGCATTTCTGCTGATGTTTCTTGAGACGTCTTAGTTCTAGGATGGGACTGCTCGTTGTTAATGCAAGGTTACTAATGTGGGCACTGGGATCAGCTAGCCTCAGCTTTCACTGTGTCTAACACTCCAGACGTGTGTGATCTGTGTTATTTGATCACTGTGAGCCTCAGCCTCCTTATCGTGAAATGGTGATGATAACTGTACCTTACTCATAGGGGTGTTTAGTAGAAGTACACATGAAAAGCTATAAAAATAGTCATATTAATCATTAATTGGATGGTGAATGATTGAATTGCTAAGCTGGGGTCCAGACAAGAGTCTTAAAAGTCTGGCAAATTCAGTGAAGTGAGGGACATTAAATTCTGAAGAATTTATTCTCTCCTTCCCCCAACCTCCTGGCTTATGGCAGTACCCAAATGTATGGCTCCATGAGTGAATTCAGCCCATAGATAAATTTGGTTTGGTCTGCAGAATATTAAAAAAAAATTTGAATTAGAAGCTAATATCATAAAGTCAGAAGATTTCATGTTCATATCTGTGTATTTGACTTTTCTTATAAAAACAGAGAATATATAACCAGGGGTTCATATGCCTGCCTGGAAACCCTAGCTTTGTTGATTACAGCTGATTATTATATAATGGGGTGGGGGGTACTCTTCTTGTGTATTCCCGTAGTGCTTGGGGTTGAACACCCTGCCTGAGAATCATCTTGGGAAGCCTACGGGAGGAGACAGAAGTGACTCTTTTAATGAAAGAGAAAGAAAAAAATCTAGTCCTGAAATCATATCTGTTCCTAGTATTCTTCAGAATTTGTCGTTGGCATTCTCTTGCACCTGTCACACCATGAAGTGGAAAACAGTCCCCTGACTGCAGACCAAGAAAGGGAAGATGAAAGGGAAGGCCAGAGAGAGGTTCCTTAATTAAGCTGGGGAAGGAGACAGTGGCTGGGAGAGACATCACAGTTTGCGGCTCAGCATTTATCACGCTGTTGCCCCCTGACCTGAGGACTGTGCTGGATGGAAGTGCCAGGCTGCTCGGAATGGCTTTGCTGATATGCCATTCCTGGGGTAAGTGGTTATTGATGAAGGGGCTTAAGTGGCAATAGGAGAAGGCTGGCTGAGGGCTGATGTTCCAGGCTTCAGCGGGATCCATGTTTCCCCAGGGGGTTTGCTCCGTAAGCCTGCCTGTGCTTGGCCTCATGAGCTGAACTTCCTGGATTCCTTGGCCTCCAGATTAAGGAGCTGTACCTTCTTCCTGCTCTTTTTCTCCCGAACACTAGACTGGGAGTTAGAAATCTGCACTGTCTGTCCAGGATTCCCGAGTTTAACTCTGATGCCTCTGTTTTAACGGCTTTATTACTGATCTGAGGAACAGGAAAACAGCTCATCAGTAGCTTCTGTGGATAATGGTGGTTTGGGAAGTGTCATGTCAGCAAGCATATTTGGATACTTTGAAAGACAGGGAGGGAAGGTTTGAACAGAAAAAAAGGAGAAAACAGATGCTTGCATTTCTTGAACCCTTTAGTGGCTTCTTAGGATTCAGAAGATTTTAGAAATCATCTGCCTCAGTGTTTCTCAGCCCTGGCCTGACATTAGAACTTCTTGAGAATCTTTAGAACAAATACTGATGTCTAGTCTCTGTCTCCAGACATTCTGAATTAATGCATCTGGGGTAGAGCCCAGGAACAGCATTTCCTAAAGGATCCCTAGGTGATAGCAGTGGACAGTCAGGTTAAAAACATTGATCTAATGTTTTATTTTTTGGTCAGGGTAAGCGATGTTCAATGACTTCCAGATGGTTGCAGAGCTGGTTAGCGGAAGAACTACCATGAAAAACACAGGTTGTTAGTATCTCAGCTCTGGGTGGTTTCTCTTACGCCAGGGTTTCCTTGCAAGAATCATTCTCAGACATCTTCTATGACTTTTACCATATCTTTGTACCATCTGTGCTATTTAAAGCAAGAAACTTATTTACACCAACTCACTCTTTTAAACTTCAATTTATTTGAAAAGGAGACTTTATGTGCTGCAGTAAGTGCTAGTTCAGCCTCACCTACAGTAAATGAAAGGTGACCACAGAATACGCGCAAAGGAAAGAAAGCAGCATTGTGATCTTGTAGCTGGGCGCTGCTGCCTGCCAGTGGCTCTGTCAGACATGGAGGTTGGCAAGCATTAGGTGTTCAAGAAATTCTAGCACCCAGTGGAGACTCTCTCATTGAGTGTAAAATAAAGAGAAAACTGAAAAGGGACAGACTTTCTCATTATGTGATTCAGTGTTATTTAATGCCCGTGTTCTTGTATCACTAAAGTCACCCCGAATGCATTATGAGTACCTCGTTCTTTGCCTTAAAATGGTGATGGTGGTACCTGTAAGAAAAATGCTCTAAAAAAGATCAAGTACCCACAAAGTAGAAAAATGAAGTTTAAACTCAGGTCATCAGACAAGAGACTTGAGAAGCTTAGAGAATAGAATTTAGAAAGCTGGAGTAAATCTTGGACAGAATCTTAGAAATCAGTGTTCAAACCAGGTGAGCACATAAACATTTATGACTTTGGCTACTGTGGCTATGTTATTATTAGCATACTTTGCAGGCAGTGGTCTCCTCTGAAGTGAAAGGTAGAGTTCAGAGGACCTCCAGGCCCTAAGGGGTTCCTTCAGATATTTTTTTCCTTTTGTGATTCCAAGTTTGACTTTGACATTTATGAGATTCCTGGGAAATCAGCTGCTAAGTAAAGTGGCCAATTATCATAACAGTAACCATCAGTTTAATTCTATCTTTTACTACTGAATTTCCACTCAAAGAAACACTTCAGTTTTTCTTTACTGATCATACACACAAAGTTGTAAGATGAGGTTCTGCCCAAATAAAGTACTAAAATGCCCTCAGGTATTATTAAAATGGCCATGGCCCACCATGGGCTTTTGGAACCTGCTTATTCTAGGTTTTGGTTGAGTATATTATCTCTGGTTTGGTCATCAGCTTCCCTCTTCCATGCTTCCACCCATGTGGTAGCATTCACTTTCCAAACTGAAATATTTGCTTCTTATGCTCTTTGATTTCCTAAATACATTAGAGCCGATAGGGAGCCTTAGTCATTCGGTCAATACACTTTGATACATTTACCTAAATGGCATGTTCCTCCCTGTGTTGTTGCATCCACGCAATAATTAAATGTACCTTCAAACAGTATTGAAGGTAGGTAGTCTTTGAGCTTATTGCTTAATTAGTTCAGGTTTGTCCTATCGTTTCCCATCACTGTGCAATCAATACTACTCTAGAGAACATTCCACCAACATCGGAAAGATGCCTCCCGCATCACGAGTGGTTGCAGCGGAGTTCAGATCGTGTTGTAAATTAGCTGGATCGGAAATATCAAGTCAGTCGTACTTTCAGAGGGCTTGCTGAGTGAATGTACCTCTTCAAAACAACATATGAACAAAAAACCCCTACCTGATTCCTTGGGGCCCATTGTTCCTTTCTTCTTTCATGTTTTCAGGTTACTAAGAATTTCAACCAAATGAAAGATACGATTTTATTTTTAAAGGTTTGTTGCCAAAGGGGAACCCGTGTGTTATTTTACCCCCATCTGAGCCGTCACAGTAATTTGATTGAAATGAAAAGCTGGTATTTTCCTGACAAGAGCTCTGTCATGGGGCTTGGGGAGTCTGGGGCCTCCATGATGTCTATTTCGGGCCTCTTAGCTGAAGTGTGGGTGACAGGTCCTGTGAAGGCTTAGTCTCACAAGGCGACAAAACAGTATTTCTGAGCATTTTTGTGTGTGTGTATGTTGAATTTCCTTCTGGTATAATTCTGGTTAAACCAAGAACTTCATACATAGGATGCTGAGCAGAAGTTTGCCCCTATTTGGACCACAATAGCAACCTTTCCCCTTAAATACCAGCTATATTATATGCTCCAAACCAAGGGATCACAGCTATTTTATTAACCTGCTTTTATCTAGGGAGGAGTTTTCAAAAAGAGCTAGCTGGATTTGTTATAGAAAAATCCAAGTATGATGAAAGTAATTAAACTGTGAATGCCTTGTCAATATGGGTCTTTTTGTTTGGTTATTAATTCATTTATTCAGCAAATATTTATCAAGTATCTACAGTGTGTCAGGCTGTGTGCTAGGATCTGGAGACACAGCAGTGAATAAGGCAGACAGAGTTATGGCCCTCAGGTAGCTTAATCCAGTTGCTCTTTGCATCCTCTTTGCCTAACTCAGTGTCTGACACACAAGAAAGAGTCCCTCAATAAATGATGATTAGCTTAAGTAGGAAGTGAGCCCAAGTGCATCCTCTCCATCTGGGTTTTTAAACTTTGGTCAGTCTGCATCTTTGATTGAGCCTTACTGTGCAAATAATACTGTTGGTCACAACTGTAGTGGCTAATATTTATTTAATAAATGTCAGATGATTTGCATTCATTAGTTCCTTGTCTCAGGGCACTTTATTTGTTTGACCTAGGATCTCAGAAGACATTTATAGACATGTTCTAAAACCTATCGAGTCTTTACTGTAGAGTTTCAATTAGTTCGTGCTTTGTGCTAGGCTGCTAGTAGCTTATTTTCAATCCTCTTCCCCAAGTCATACATTGACAATTAAATCCCACATGTGTAGCTCATGTTAGGTGCTTTGTAGGTGCTCGGATTCTACTTAAAGGAGTTGAATGCAGTTTAAAATTATGCAGTCAGGAGCCTTGCTGAGATAAATCTTCAGTGAGGTACCTCAGATCTTTACAATAATGACCTGAAGTTGTCATTATTGATATTATTTACAGTCATGTTTTGCTGTAAACATGTAATGAACTTTCTTGTTTTATTTATTTTTTTTTGAAAGATTCTGGCAACACCATTTTGTTGAAAACATATTAAAAGAAAGCAATAGCAGTTTTTCTAAGTCCCTCAGTGCAGGTCTGCAAAGTAATCTTAGCTTCTTGCACTATTTTTCTGGGAGTTTAGGGATTACATCATAGGTACAGCAACAACATAAAACCTTTAAAAACAGAGAACTCAGAGTTCTTGAACATTTGTAAAGTATTTTTAAATTAATTTTTAATGAGTTTTAATATTTTAATATTGTACTGGATTTTAAGTATGAAAGTTGTTCTTTTATTAGATGGTGGTGTACAATATTATTTCATGAGATAACATTTAATTAAAATACACTAATTTATGTGTTTGTTTATTAGCTTTATCCCTAAAGCAGGGAGAACCTCTGCGTGATTTTATGAAAAATGTAAATGAGGATTTTGGAATCACTAATAAAGTTAAATTAGCATAGGTAAAATGTATGCTTTCACTTTCATAACTTTATAAAATAGATCTTTAAGAAGTTGATTTGACATATAATGAAGATCACTTTTTGGTGAAAAGATTAAACTCCCATGAAAACAACCTTCTATTTTTCTAATTTCCTTTTGGCTTTATTAGGTTTTACCTGATTTGTTCTTGTCTCAAAACATTTTCCCTTTTTCCTGTAATTGCAGGAGTCATTTTGATGCAAGGATATTGTAGTAAGATTTTTTTTTTAACATTTGGAAATAGTTAGCTACCCTTACTCAATATGGTCCATTTTGAGTATCAATGTAACAAATGAGAAACACCTTATTGAACAGTGTATATATATATTTTTTTTTGCTGATTTTGCTTACCTCTAACTTAGATTTTATGCTCCTTGAGCTTGGGGACTGGTTTTTATGAACTTTTACTGTGGTTTTGACATCCTTCAAATTTTAGAAATAAGCAATTTTGTTCTAGCTGTAACTTTATTATAATGAAAATTATTAGCTTATGTTTCCTTTTTTAAAGAAATGTTTAAATCCCTTGATCTAGACAAGGAGAAAAAAATAAGATGAAATGGTGTAGCCCAGTTTTTCTGTTTTATTTAAATGTTCTGGGTATCAGTACACAAATACCTATTGTTTTTACTGTCCTGGGTGCCATGGATATACTTTCAGTGGCATCATGTTTTCAGTAGAAAAGAGAACAGATTCAAAATACGTTAAAAGGGGACAGCCCTGAGATATTTTCTCTCGTTCTTCCTTTGTTAGTTATTTATATTCACACTTCTTCACTTCACTACATTCCTTAGTAAACAGCTTGCAGGGGGGTTGATGTTTGTTAATGAACTGTCAATAAACACATGTTCTCCCCGACTTCTTAAAAAAAAGACTATCTTGGGGGTGAGTGTGTGGGTTTCCAATTCTTGTTCACGCTGTGGAGACAGAGAAGGAATCTTGGCTGAGGACCCGGCCTCAGAGCTGGGCACGGTTTGGCGTCACGTGGTGGGAGCACAGCCTTTGTGCAGGAGGAGAGCGGCAGATTTTGATAGAGAGTGTGCTAGCAGTTATAGGAAGAAGTCAGGAAGTGTTTGGAAACAGGGCTGCTAGTGTTCCCAACAAAGCTGGAGAAGTCTCGGCCAAAGAACAAAAGACAAACACACACTCAGGGTGAGGACTTGCATCTCTGTTGACATTCGAGTGAGTCAGAGGCTGACCCATGTTTGGAGAGAGAAGACAAATAATAACATCTTTGTCCAGGGAAATGGGTTCCAGTCATTTTCTCTTCTTTCTCCTGTTCTTATGCTCTCTTTGGCTTCTCTTGGCTCTCAAGAGCTGAAATCTTCGCTGAAGTGTCTAATGAAGTCCTTATGACTATAAAATACCAACAGAGAGGAACCTCAGTCATTTGAAAAAATAACACTTTCTGGTCCACCGTGGTTCTCCATCTCAATGACTTGTGGGCAGAGGGAAAGAATGATGCTGCAGCCAGAGGCTGGACATGGCGGAGAGGCCAGAGTGCGCCCTTTCGTTGCGACACTACAAATTAAACGAAAGAAACTTAGAATAGCCTTTAAAGAAAATTATTTATAGTTTTATTAGTATTATTACTACCGTCTATTCTAATTGGAAATAAATTGTCCCAAGAGCAACAATTCTGGAAATTTGTGCTTTGGGGAAAAAAAAATGTTGAATTTCCCAGTATTCTTGTCTGGTGTTTTTTTTTTTTTTCCTTAAAAATTTCATGCATTGTTAGGGAAGAAAAGTGTAGTCTAACTCACAGATGCATCCTTATTCTCATGTATATTTGATACCGGCCCCAGTCTAATCTGATAAAGTGCACTTTGCCTGTGGTGTCTTACAATAAGCTGGCTGCATTAGTGCCGGGAAAAATCAATACCGATTTATAATTTACCATCGAAAAAACCTATCACTTTTTATGACCCTCCATCCTGGCTCATTAATATTACATTAAAACACACACACCCACTGCAACGGGGGGAAATTGTAGCTTGTCAGGTTTACAGCCATAAAAAAACCTTTAATTGGGCTTAGTTTGGGAATTCAGGCACAGATTTTGTTTATTTGTTTTCTTTTTAATATATGATATTTACCTTGGTAGATTTTAAGATGATGCATAATATACCTGTTTTTCTGGACAGAAAGAAGAAAAATATGTCACAGAAATTCTGGAAGACACTTGCACATAAATCCCATAATACACATTTTAATTGTACCTGATAGTATCCTTCCCTCTTTTTCTGTAGTCTCCAGATCCTTTTCATTTGCTGTGTGTGTGTGTATGTGTGTGTGTGTGTGAGTGTGGAATTTCTTTCCCCGTGTGGCCACATTTCACCTGATGGTATTTCTCTTATCTTTTGGCCTGTCATTGTTGATATTTATTTTTCCCTTTCTCAGATCATGAAGAAGCTAAATGCCATCTTTTGCATTGTCTGTCTCCCCAAGAAAGGATGCATATTTGGTATTTCTTCTGCACTGAATGGACACGATTACACTGACCCTGCTCAGAAAGTGAGCGCTTCTTGCAGTGCTTGTTCTAGTTCCCCAGCAGAGAACTATAGTGTGTGTGTGTGTGTGTGTGTGCGCGCGCATCTGTGTGTCCTCCATTCTTACACCTTAAAGAAACCCCCAAAGAAAAATTAAACAATACTCTTCCCTTAACCAAGTTTATTAAGCAGCTTTGCCCTCATGTGTTTTTAGACTTAAAAGTCTTATATCTAAATTCTTTCCAGATAATGTCAAAAAAAAAAAAATGATGTCACTGTTTATGTTGGCAGCCACAAGGGGCTCTATTTATTTCATACTATTCAAATAGTTTCCAGGGAATTTTTCCTGTTAATATCATGAAGAGTCAGCCTTACCACAGGGCTTTGCTCCCTCTCCCTCACTGCCTGAAAGGTTAAGGTCTTTTCCGCCCCCTCCCCCAAAAAGGTAAAATGAAGTGTGAAACAGAGCCAAATAAATAAATAAGGGAAAGGGGAAATTCAGTGTGTTCTCAAGTGTGCAGTAGATCCACACCATGCAGCAAATATGTGTCGTGATTGGGTTTTTAAAAGACGTCCGCCTCGCCCCTGACTGACAGGGCCTATTGATTTTTTAGGTTTCTGCCGTCATCGGTTTCCAGCCTCACAGCGGCCGCGTGTCGGGGGTCAGGGCGCACCGGGGCGCAGTGAGCCAGCCCTCGCCACTTCCCAAAGTGAAGGGCCGCTGAAAGAAAATCAATCATGTCATAAGTGAGAAGCATCAAAAATTTTCCCCCTCTATGGCCAAGACCCATCAGCCTGTCTCCACTCAGTAGCTAAGGTTAGGCATCTGTCAAGTCAGACTAGGTGAAAAGTATGAGAAATGCCAGTTAACCCGTGGGTAGACAGTGGAGGTGCGAGACTGCCTCTTCCCTTTGTCTGGTCATCCTTGGCTGACAAGGTTGGCATTCTCACTTAATTCCAGAGCTGGACATCACCTGTTTTTCATCCCCTTTGCCCCCCTCTCTCTCCTCCCAGCTCCCTCTTCCCCACAGTGGGGTGGATTGAAGCCTGCTGCTCTGTTTGCTTGAGAATTGGAGAGAAGTCCTCATAGATGCTTTCCCTCAGCGGCCCATGGGGAGGGCAGCACTGTGGCGGTTTTTTACCAAGTCACAGAGTGTATTTCCCTAAATGAAGCGGATTTTCTCCACCTGATTTCTATCTAGCTCTGGAAATGCACATTACATGGATAAGTTTAGTTGTAAAATTAATTGTGCACATCACATGGTAGAAATTTTTATTTGACCAGTGTGCTGATGTGTCTGAACTGATAGGGTATTAAAATTTCCTCCTGCTCAACTAATTGGGAGAAAATATATGTTCCCTTCTAAGAGACATGCTCAGGAATATGCTGTTCATTTTAAAACACCTTTTCGTATGTCTTAAATTCCAAATCTACATAACTCAATCATACAGTTTGGAGAAAGAAACAATATTAAGTGTCTCGCTTGGAGAAACCCTTTTCCATGTCCCTTCTAATTCTGCATTTGGTAATTGGCAGTAATGATAGGTACCTTTCAAGACATAAATTATAGATGATGTATTCTGTGGGAAAAGGTTTTGATTCTCAGGTATCAGATTGCATTTATTTTGATCAATCATGTTAGAATGTTGTTTGCTTGTCTGCTTGGCTGGACAGGAAGGGTGGGTGGGAGGACCTGCTGCTGTCAAGGTGGCCTCACTTTGTGCTTTCCATCCTCACAGTTCTCCTCTTTACAGGCTTGTCTCTGTTGGTTGACACTGATTCCACGATAGTCACTGTCAATTTGAGGCCAGTTTCAAAGCTTCCGAGAAGAGCTGCTTTCTGGAAAATCTGCCAGATGAGTTCGTTTGGGTAGAGGGGCAGATTCTAAGATCTCTTCCTCAGCTTGGGATGAATACCCGAGGAGCACTAGAGGATCCTGAAAATGGATTGAGTGAAGAGCTGGTTGTAACTTTCCATCCTTAAATTGACATTCGCTGCCTGAACGAAGATGTATACTCACTAGTAAATATTTTAGCTCTCTATGCTTCAGTGATTATGCTGGCCATTCCATACAGATAAAAAGACAAAATATTTCTTTAATCAGTACTGTGATGTGAGACCGTTAAGGTATTAGTGCTTGAAACTATTAGAATCGTGAAGATATTGACTGGCTTGCTTTTGGCATGGCAATTATAATTACATTTTTAGGTTACATTTTATGGGTTTATACTTGTTATTCTAACATAAAAGAAATTTGCTGTCTAGAATTTTAACAGAGGGGAGAATGATCTAGCTTGAAATCTTCAGCTGTCCAGGCATTGGGGACTGCTAATATATGATCTAATTGTGATCAATACTTTTCTAGTTTCTGTAATGACAAGGCCTTTGCAATAAAAACACTACCATCTTTTTGAAATCCGCAGAATGATAAATGACCCAGGCCTACGTAGGGGGGAAGTGTAGTGTATTTTACATTCCTAGTGATTTATTATGGGTTTGTGAACATAGCTGGTGTGAAATCAAGCTCAGGGAAAGAAGGAAAAGTCACCAACAAAGCAGTGCCTTCTGCCTAAAAATGCTAAGTTTAAGTCCCATTACCATTGACGAGAGCTGATACTCTCATCACAGGGCTTAGGAACCCTTGAGTATTTAGATCTATTTGTTGTGTTACAGGAAAGGGAATGAAGCCAACACAATGAACCAGTACTTTGCTGTGTATGAATGGCTAGATCAGCATAACTCATATGTTACATAAAAAGGACCAATTTGATTCTGTCTTGACAATAAATGAAAGCTTGGCTTTGAAGGTACTCTTGGCTGGGGCTGTTTGCTGTTGGAGACGGTATATTTAGCAGACTCTGGAGGCAGGTTGGTTATTTCAGGTGTAAGAAGGAAATCTGCTCATTTCATTAACTATTAGGGACTAAACTTCCTTTGGGGTAAAGTCGAGTCCAGTCATCCATGACCTCGTTTCGCCTGTGTGGGGGTGCACTGCTGTCCTGATCAAACCCAGCTGGTCCTTCAGACCCTATAGGTAAGGTTTTTGAGGAAGCCCAGTAGAGATTTGTGAAAGCTATAGTGTAAAAAAGTGAAAAATGTGTCAACTCGAGCCCCCTGTCAGCCTTCACCGCAATTGTTTATATCCAATAGTGTTTCTCATGTGGTTCTGGTTAAGGTTCCCGTCTTTCCAGTTTTGACTTCTGTTTATAGGTTACCTGTGATATTTTGCTTCAGGCCAGCACTTAGTATATGATATCACCAGTGTCTTTCAGTCTTCCTTCCTTTTCTTTCTTGCTCTTTCTGTCCCTCTTTCTTTCGTGCCAGCCCCAAACTCTTTTTTTTTTTTTCTTACAAAAACCAAAAATCTTTTGCTAAAAAGAGTTGACAAAAAATATGAAGGCACAATATGACATTCATAACTTTGGGGCCCCTCAATTCTTTTTTTTTTTTTTTCCTTACATAAGCAAAAGCTCTTCTTTTAAAAAAGAGTTGACAAAAAAATATGAAGACACTATATAACATCATAACTTCGGGATCGATTCAATGTATTTTCTGGTATTCACCAGACAAACCCTGCATCTCCTGAGAAAGTTTCCAGTGGAGTATTGAAGTGAATGCATTTTCCCCCTATTAACCAGAAAGTGTCCCATTTCCTGCCTTAGTAAATACAACACATAGTCAGTACTAAGTATAAGTACAGGGGCTAATTGTTCTTAATCAAATATGGTTTCCTTGATTGGGATTGTGGAAGGAGATACAGAAGATATAGAAGACTTAAGTTTTTACGTATGATTATTAATCCTCTCTTTTCTCCTGTATCAGGCTTGAGATGTAAGGAGTAAAGAGTGTTTTCTCCTCAAATATCCAATTCATCCTATCAGATTTCCCACAGTGACTTTCTCCACCAAGGTCTTAATGCAGTACTATTAGAATGTCTCATCAGTGACCAGCACTGATGGGATCTTGGAACATTAGACAGTACCCATTAGTCAAGATCCCTGGGCTAACATCTTTTGGATGGCATTTTCTTCCAAGTGTGCCATTAGTTAGTGTAATGGACTGGTGTCTTCCAGGCTTTGGGGCGGGACAGAGTTGCATCTAAGACCCTTTGTCAGAAGAATGGTCTTTGTTTTTCCTCTAACCTGGAAACATAGTTCCCAGCAACATTTTTAGCCCTTGAGAGACAATAAATGTTAATGGCTTAGTGAAGTCTTTATGATCTCCCAGGTCAGGAATCTTTTTTTCCCCCCTTTAAGTCTCAAATATGAATTTATAAAATACTCTTCAGAACCATTTTAGTCTTTTGGGTAAACAATTTTCATTTTAAAACATTTTTATAATACACACATTTTAAAAAGTGTTCTAAATATGTATTTTTACGATTGATTATGACAGCTCCTTAAAGAGCCATTATTGTCTATCAGGGAGATAATGTGTGTGTGTATTTAAGAAATTGTCTACAAAAAAAACCCTCATCTCAAAGCTGTGTATATTTCCAATGAGAATTTTTTCCTTACCAATAAACTTTAAAAAATTATGTAAAACAATTGAAATTTAGACAGATTGTTAAAGTGAAACAGTTCAGAATTGAGGATTTTCGAAATGCCTCTCAAATGGCAATTGAGAAATGCCAGGCTGTGAAAGGTCAGAACTGTTGGCTACCCTTACTTGAGACTGTGAACATAGGTTACCAAAATTGGGTGATTTGCCAGACTTTCTTCCTCAAGTCTGCATGCTCTTGAAAGTTGAGACAAGGCATTGATTTTGTTGGAGGTCTCTGAATCACAGGTTGTCATCTAATCACAGAGGACTTGAAATCAGTCAGAATAGAGTATGTACTTGTTTGTTTCTTCAAACTTTTATTGAATATGTCACTGTACTAGGAATTAGAGATATAAAGAGAATAAGCTGCACTTATGAACTTGGGGAGCATGTAGACCTATAGATATTTTCAGAATGGTAAATTAGATAATGGAGGCATGAATGAATGGGAACATCAGCAAAGTGCATTAGAAATAAGAAGGGGGTTGCAGTTTATATCTGGGAGTCTTCGGTGTTTTTCAGGGTACAAAGTGGGGCATATGGTGCTGGGTCAGATGGGGTGAGATGACAAGAATCAAAAGGTGACATTGTTATTAAAAACAATAACAGTGACCACAGTTACTACGCCTACTTTTGTGAAGCTCTTAGCTAAGAATAGTATATAAATTAATGTTTACTTCAGAGGAAATTTTTAGTTCATTCAACCAACAAATAGAATTGCATCTCTTCTGTGTGGTAGTAACTTCAAGTATAATGATAATAGATAGAGTCTTGTTCTTGTGGGATTGAGCGGGGGGTGAGGCTCAGACCTTAATTTTAAAAATCACACATAAATGAGAAATCTATAATGGGATACCTTCATAAAAGAGAGGACGCTCAGGAATTCCCTGGTGGTCCAGTGGTTAGGACTTGGTGCTTTTATTGCTGTGGCTAGGATTCAAGCCCTGGTTGGGGAACTAAGATGATGCAAGTCACATGGGTTCCATGAACACTAAATGTTTGATTGATTGGCTGGGTCAGCTTAGTGGAGATAGAAGAGTGTGTGTGGTGGTGACAAGGTAAAAGAGGCCAGGGAGATGCTTGAGAAAGTGGTGAAGGAAGAGTGAGGGTGAAGCAGGTGAAGGAGGTGGGATTGGAGTGGCAGGGTGCAGAAGAGTATTCTAGAGATGGGACGTGGGTGGGAAGAGGGAAGGAAATGAATGTTAGAAAGCTAGGGTAGCCATAACATCCTTTCTCTCTTCCTTTCTTGTCTTCCTTCATTCTTTTGTTCTTTCAACCCTTATTTATTGAGAGCCCCGTAACATCCAGGCACTGGGGCTTCAGCATGAGTGAAAGTGTGAAAAAAATCCCTGCCCTCTTGGAGCTTACATTTTAGCTGGCGGGAGACTGACAGACAGACAAAATACATTGGACGTCAGTGTTAAATTTTGCTGAGGAAAATCATTCAGGAAATGGGGGAAGGGAGTGTTTGGGGCAGGGTTAGAATTGTTATTGAAATACACTGGCCAGAAGAAGCCTCACATATACATTGGTAATTGAACAAGGACCTAAGGGGTAGAGAGTGTGAGCCTGGCCAGGGGAAGGGAAGGCAGGGGAGAAGCAAGCCATGTTGAGGCAAGGCCCTGAGAGAAGAGTGTGCCTAAC
Source organism: Cervus elaphus (assembly GCF_910594005.1). NCBI lineage: Eukaryota > Metazoa > Chordata > Mammalia > Artiodactyla > Cervidae > Cervus > Cervus elaphus. The sequence goes on along the minus strand of NC_057823.1, from coordinate 71,307,385 downwards.
AGACTTGAGAAGGAGTCAGGAGATCAGTGTAGCTGGAACAGCATAAGCAAGGGGGAGAGTAGTAGGTGATGCTGCCACAAGCATAATGGGACCTTTCAGGGGCCCTGTGGTCCATATGAAACTCTTGACCCTTTGCTCTGTGTGAGGTGGGAAGCCATTGGAGGTAGAGGACAGATAGAAGGTTTTCAGACAGTGAGGGAGTTGTCTACCCAGTCTTTAATAAGAAAGTAAATCCTAAAAGGAAGCATTTCCAGCAACAGGTATTGAGTATTCGAGGTTTCCTAGTGTTTCCTGAGTGTAACTCTAAATTAAAAAACCACTGCAACTTAGGATTCTTTTTTTTTTTAGAATGGCTTCTGTGTTAGGTCCACTAACAGGAATTTTAAGCTGACCTTGATGCATAAAAATATATTTTGGAAAATAACCTTGCCCCCATTAAAGATCTGCCTTGATAACCCCATTGCTAACATTCTGCCTAAACTATCCAGTGATGTGACAGTTGTGTACCCAAATATGCAGTGTGTGTGCGATCTGGGTGAGGTTATGTGAGATAAACTCAGCTGAGGCCTGAGTGACAAGGAATCCAGCTGGGAGGGTGAAAGAGAGGGGAGGGAGAAAGCGCAGCTGGGAATGTAGATGGAGGTGAGCAGGCGAGACAGTGGCCTGTCCTGATAAGCACCTTTCCACAAAGGTCATCAGTCAGTCATGGAGACTCAACCCTGACACCTTGACTTTTGTGTGCACTGAAATTTCATTCTCTAGACAAGCCAGTGGGAGCTCTGAAAGGAAGGTTAAAAATGACTGTGTCAATTAGCAAGATGATCAAGAGGAAGAAATACATAGGTTGTTATCTGTATCCAAATACTTCTTTACTTGTGTATAAGGGTCCCTATTCTGTTTCCCCTTTTAAGCTATATTCCTTTGATGTTCATCTTTACTATTCCTCTTTGAGCAGTAGGAGGAAATTCCAGAGTTACAGACTCCAGGTTCTAGGCACTTCTCCAAGGTGGAGGGGAGAGAGCACCTCCAGGGCCTTAGATCTTGAAGGCAGTACTGAGTAGATGTTGGGTCCCTGGACTTGAGAGTCTACTACAAAAATCCTTGATATTTCTCTCTCTCTGGCTTTAATACCATTTGAGACGTCTCTGCTTGTGGTCTTTTGTCATCTTCTTTGGCATTTTTTCCAGAAAACAAAAAGGTTCTTCTGAGGCTTGCAGCAGACTCTCCTGGGTCTCCAATGAATATTCCTCAGCACAATCAGCCAGCTTCCTTGTGCCTTGACCTGAAGTGGGAAGTGTGTGGCAACTCACACAGAAGCCAAGAAGACCCTAAGAAGGGAACCATTGAGAGCCAGAACTGTTGGGTCCTGGGCGTGATGCTGGGGAGTGTGATTCCAGCTTCTTCCAGTGATGTTTGCTTCTTCAAGTCCATGCTTCCTTTTCTTACAGGTTCAACTACCAGATCTAGTTGACTTTTTACCTGTTGCTTTTTTGACCACAGAGAATGGGAAGTCACAGGCCTCCTGGACAGGCTGTTTTCCAGGAGCAATGGGAATAAGAACAAATATCACTCTGTCAGTGATTTGTATCATCAAAGCACTTTCTAAATACGAACTAATTCTTTTTGTGTGAATCAGATTATGTATTGTTAGGCCCACTTTATAGATGGGCGTGCCCAGATTTTGTTATTCCGAAGATAGATATTGAATACACCGATAAGTGTACTTAGCCTTATAGTCAGTTGAAGATGAAAAGATCTATTAGGTCCCAGGACTGCCCTTCCCTCTCCACCTCCTCACAACCAGAGCAGGAAGCTCCCTGCCATCTCCTTTTAGTGCTTCAGCCAGGCTTGGTTTAAACGTCCCAGGGGAACCTCCCTATAAGTCTAACGTTAGGGAAAGAACCTCCTTCTAAAAACTGCTTTTGTGTTCTCAGTGTTGCCCCCCCGCCCCCCAACTGAAATACTCTTGGAAAGTGAGAGGAATATGATTGGAAGTCTTTTTTCCTCTCTTTTAGGAGAACTGCAAATTCCAAGAGTCATATGAGTATCTTTTCCTTTCAGAGTAGATTTTTATATGCCTTTCTAGGTTTGCTAACAGACATACAGGATTTTGAGTTACAGTTGGGACATGAGCTCATGAAATTAGTATTAACTGCTTTAACCCGTGGGTGCTCGTGTTTATGGAATAAGCAAGTCATAATCGCTGACCACAGCCATTAAACTCTGATGTGAGTCAACTTCAAGTACAAAGACTTTCTATAAGCCAACCCTCTTGAAGCAGAAATGATCACAATTTAATATAACGAGAATAATTAATAAGGAGTGTGCCAGTGACCTTGAATATTAATATTGTTTCCTTTTCCTGTAAACAAACTGGGCTATTTTATTATTATTTTAGTGTGTAATTTGGCATAAACACTCCTTTTCACATAATTTCCCCAGGTGACTTTTGTCTCCTTGGCAATTTCCGGCCTTAATAAAGAAAACCTAATTAAGAAGGAGCTGTTGATTGGTTTGCTAGTGTAATTAACACAGGTGATGCTAATGAGTTTCTATGAAACTGGTGGCTTATGGGAAAAATAAACAGGCCGCTGTTGCATATGGTCCAACTGATATCTGCACTCTGGAAGAAGTGATGATTTCCCAGTCTCCTGTGAGTGGTTTGTGGGCATGGAATAAGCAGATAAAATACTTTATAAGATTCATTAGTGGAGCTAGACCAAATTGGGAGCAAAAGTCTCAGTGTTAGGCGATATTAAAAAAAAAATCTGATCTCCGGCTGTACTTGTTAGGGCTGTCATTGTTCATATGCCTGTAAGGGGCAGATTTCTTTTGTTTCAGGTGTTTTTCTGCCTTTTATTGTAGGCATTTGAAGTTGACAAAGCCCCCAGAAGAATTTCTAGAGCCATTTTAATGTTCATCTGCTTCTCCCTGACTTTGCCCATTAACCCTTGAGAATGAGTTGACCAGAAGAGCACATAGATTTCTTGCAGAAATTACGACTCCTGAGAGTCTCCTTTCTTGGCCTATAACTGCTTCCTGAGGAACTCTTGATATTTATATTTTCAGTGGCTTCCATGCCAGTCTGGTCTACCCACAATTACTTAGAAGAAGCTGATTTTCTCTTTTTTTTTCCCTTTCTTTGTTAGGTTCAGAAGGGGGACTGTGGTTCCAATTTCATTTAACAACAACTTTATAAGCTGAAAAAGATTCATGGCTTCAGTGCAGATTTTCTCACTGTAAATTTTATTCAGCATACCTGGAAGTTATTTTTGTTAATTTATAAGTACATTGCTCAATTTCAAAACACATTTTTGATGTCACTGACATAAAAGACTGGTATATTATAAGACTTTGATGTTTATATAGTTTTTCTGGATCTCTTCCCTTTTTCGTTGGTATGTTCTTCTTTAAATCAGTTTTTGAAACATGTGTTTTCCCTTAATTTTCATCTCATTTTTATCATCAGCTAGTTGATTTTTTTTTCCTGCCTCCAAGAAGGCCTGTTCTACTCTGTCTCTCGTCTATTGCTATGTGACAGAAAAGCCAGAGACATTCTGTGTCTAGCAGTGCACCTCCAGGGACATCTTTTGAACTCTCATAATTTGTATTTATTGCCACCCACTTTGTAAGTTCACAGTTTAATTTGCCAGCAGTGGCAGTGTTAGGCCGACACAGTAAAACAAGATAACGTTAAAATGTCAGAATGAGAGGGGGCATGAATGATGCATTACCCCTACTAGGACTTGCACTTGTCATTCCTTTCCACCGAAGTGATGTTAACTACCTTTTGAGAGCATTATCTGACTGGTATTACTCAGAAATATGATCATTAGTTCACTGTTCTGATTAGGAAGCCGCTATGCTTGATTAACTCTTCTTGGACTAGGATCTCAGTGGAAGCATTAAATGAATTGCACTGACTTAGACTTCTAGAACTAATTTATAATTATTTTTTTGCAATTATTCGTAGTTGTTGACATGTGTTTTTCCATGATATGGTACTTAGTGGGGAGGAGTTAAACCTACTGGAGAACAGACAAGCATGTTGGAGTTGCACTTAAAATCCATGTTTCAGGGAGGATCTCCTAAAGTTTTAAATATTTTCTCTCAAGGACAGATGCTAAGCCATTGTTCTTAAAAGAGTGTCCATGCATGATTTGTTCACAAGCCTTTTCAAATTCCTGAGTTTTGGAAAGTGACCTTTTGGAGTTTTCTCAGAATCATTGTCTTAGGAAGAAACTAGGTGAATTCGTGTTTATTCATGGTGGTGACTTCATGTGCGGTTATCATGTGTCTTGAGGAAGCTTCCTAAGTGATACGTCTCAGGTACTGGGACAGGAAACACCTCTTCCCTTTCTCATTCCCCCAAATCATTGTACCCCTTTCTTTCCCTACCTGATGTACTCCTCCCCACCCCCACAATTTTGCTGCTGAAATTCTAGCATATTGATATTTTGACTTCTGACCAAATACAGATCTCTCTTTGATCTTCTAAACACATACTCGACACTTACACTTTAGTTTAAGAATCTTTTCAGAGCAGATTTTGATAGGAAAAGTATCAAAAGGCTAGGAGGTAGGTATGGGTTTGACCCTGAAGAAGAAATTTGTCCTAGAACAAGGATTTTGATGGTAGTGGGGACTTAATTTGTGTCTCATAGAAAAGGGCTCCATTTTACAATAAGATACATATTTATTATGGTCCACGATTCAAGAAAGTTGTACGTTTATTCAGCCTTTTGAAATAAGATTGTTTTTCATTCTTGTATTTTCCAATGGAATTAGAGCCATATTTACCAGCCCAAGAGGGATCTGTGTATCTCTTGCACTTTTGTGTACACAGTGCCTTGTTCTTCTAAGGGCTGTATGTACATTTGTTAATTCAATGGATGGTGCTGTCACTAAAAAGCAGTCCTCCCCAGCCCTCTTCAAGTACTGCTCTCTAAATGTCTTATTTCCTGAAAGAGCTTTTTATCTGTGTAGATCCAGAAACTTGGGTTGTTATTGCAGATGCTGCTGATGAACTTGGGGTTACTCTGAGCATATCAACAGCACCATCCCATTATGTTCCTTTATCATATACTTGACATCTGCCCTAAGTTACTATCCTTCACTATCTTCTCAAGTCAGCCTGTGTTCTCTTTGGAGAATTCCTGGCAGCTAATCCTTGCTGTAGGTATAAAGGAATTGGCTTTTGGTTATTTGTACAAAAATGTAACTATGACTTGCTTGTCCAAGAAGATCATTTGGACCTTGTTTTCAAGGCCAAACAGATGCCTGTCTTGGAGGGAAAAAGTTTCAGTGAGATGGGGGAAGCTGGTTATCAATATAAGAATTCAAAGGAAGACTTGGTTTCAGGGTAATCATGATAAAACCCTAAGAAGTACAGAAAAGAGAATGTGTTTGGTTTGCATTTCTTGGGTTTATTAATCGCCTGCTAAGAGTATACTTGTCGTCAGGGTGAATTTGAGTCTATTGATATTTTTCTCTGTGAGCCTGTTTCTCTGTTTTGCCCTGTATTTCCCAAAGAACTGATGCTGTCTGAGATTTGGCTATAATGCTGCTTTTGTAAGGAGGAAAAATGATGGCAGAGGAAAATAAGTAGTTTTCTATAAGCTTATGTGAAAGGCAGTCATCAAATTGGAAAGACTCCCCCTGCCCCACCAATACCTCTCTGGAGGAACCTTTTGATCAATATGGATTAGTTTTGGCCAAAAGTAATTTTATTTTAAAACTGCTCTCCTCTGGAAGTTCACTTCCTATACCTTTTCTTTGAAGAAGGAAATGGCAACCCATTCGAGTATTCTTGCCCAGAAAATCCCATGGATGGAGGAGCCTGGTAGGCTACAGCCCATGGGGTTGCAAAGAGTCGGACACGACTGAGCGACTTCACTCACTCACCCTTTCTTAGAAGGGGAGGTTGGGAATAGAGTTCTAAAAAAGAAGCTGTTCTACCAACAAAACATGAAAAATTTTCTCCATATCAGTGTTGAATGTAGAAGCATGTAACTTAGGAAATCAACAAATGTGACCTCCTCTAGAAATAGTTGTTGTAACTGAATTATGATTGCTTTCTTAAATCTGCCCTTCTGCATGATTCAAGGTTTCCTGTGTCCTGCATTGTCCCAGATAGAGAACAAAATGAAACTCTCACCAATTTTGTCTACCTTTTTTGCTCTAAGCCAAGGCTTTGCAGCACCATTAGGATGTAGATTATCATATTTAAAACCTGTGATGACACCGTTGTACCCATCTGAATGATTAATCTGCTCATTAAAAGAGTGCCGATGGGCTAGTCTAATTGGAACATGGATCTTCTTAAAGGACGTTACAGGGTCGGGAATAGGAAATATTACTCATAACATAAAGTAGGGATTAATTATGCTACTAAATACTACTGTGTGAAATTTACATATGGGTCTGGTTGGAGACAAGGATTAGAAAAAGTCGAGTATCCCATTTTATAACTTTTATGTCAACTTTAAGACAGGTGGTGTGTTCCTACTTTAATCCCAAATCTTAAATCAACATTTGCAAAGGCTGTTATAAACTCAAATGCCACAGAAGGTTTAGAGGTTGGAATAAACACAGAATTTGCATCTGTGAATAACTGATTTAATCACATGGATTTTTAAAACAATTACAAAGATCCAAAGCTGCAGAGCAATCTTTACTCTCTGTTAGACCCTAACTTCTGGATGATATTAATCTTCCTAAGGAGAATGAGGGGTGAACTGAAATCTTTAAGAAAATATACAGATCCACTGAGCACAAGTTTACAAGCTTTAAAAAAAAATAACCTTTCTTTAAACAAATAATATGTATAAAAGACATAAGAGGATTTCTGTTGTTGCAAAGGGGACTGGAGATTCGAAGCTCTACCTCAGAGCTTCTCTGTCATAGGGATCTTGTGGCTATGAAGTTAAAACACCTTATAAGATGGAGATTATCCTAGAATCTTTGAGTTGAAGAGAATCTTGAAGGTCTTTCATCCTATCTTCCTCATTTTAAGTCAAAGAAGCACAAAGCTTACACAACTAGTGACAAGCCGGAGCTGAAAAATCAAAGTTTCCAACTCATAGTCCAGTGCTATTTTTGGTAAACAACATGGCATCTCTAGTCGGGTTACCAAATATCCTGACAGATTGAATTATCTGTTTGACGTGTCATGTCTTAAGATATCTCTGTTTACTGAAGTCAGTCTGTTTGACAAATGGGAAATATATTCTTACCCATCTTGAGGATTTGTTGCATTTCCACTACTTGAAAATTCATGTTCCTTTTTACTTGTAGGCAGATATCATGTCATATGTGTAGTAAAAATGGGAAGTTGCTGCTCCAGAGTAAATGCTCTACTACTCTGGCTGGACTAGCTGAAAAAGAAGTTGACAGTCAGGACACTTGGTTATCTCTGAGTCCCCACCTGTTTGAAGGACTGAAAGGATTACATATCAGTTTTTAGGGTGCTGCCAAGCTTAGAGAACTTCCTTGGGCATTGGCGATCATGAGCTATTGATATTTCTGAGATAGGGGAAGACTTAGGCTGGGAATGCTGAGCTTAAAGGTACCCTCATAGGTTAGCAGTTCCAGCACTTGCATGCCTCTGGACCCTCTCATTATCTCTCACATTTGTTTTCTCCATCCTGTTGCACTTGTCTGGCCAATTGGCTTCACCATCATCTCTCACTACCAGATCACTACAGAACTTCCTAGTTCCTTCTCAGTCTCCAGGCTTGACTCTACTCCATCTGGTGTCTACACAGCAACTATAAGGACCCTTCTGACATCACTCTCTTATTTAAAGCTGATGATCATTTGGATGCCCTGACTCCTCATTGTCCCAGAGGGAGAAGTCCAGGCTTCTTAGCCCTGCACACAGCATCATTTCTCGGTGCTCTTCTCCTCATGCTCCTAGTACTGACGCAAACTCGCCATACACCCTGAGGTGGCTTTTGTCTTGGCATCTATTTTTTCCAATAGCTGATTTGTCCTTCTTAGCTTTATCCTTGGCTCAGCATTTATCTGACTGTCTTTGACTTAACCTGAGGACTAAATTCAGCATTAGCTTCTCAATGAGGTCTTCTCGGACCGGCTGATTTAGAACAGTGAGCACCCTGCCCTCTCTTCCAGCGCTTTTTCACTGTGCAGTGCTGCCTGGCCACACCACTCCCCACACCAGTGAGCCCCGTGAAGGTAGGGAGCATGTAGTGTTGTTTATTGCATTCCTATTTCTAAGTACTGTGTGTGTTTCTGAGGAGGAAATCAATAAACGTGGAAGGAAAGAAACAAACTCAGATGAGACTTTTCAGTCTTGTAAACTGTGCAGAGGGAAATGTCCTAAGGTTCTCTCGTTACCTATTCCATCATATACTGTCTTTCATTAATAGCTGGAGAGTGCCTTTTTACCTTTTTACATCAGGCTTTAATGTATTGGTTCAATGGCTTTTTAGAACAATATTTATTTATTTATTTTTGGATGCACTGCATCTTTGTGGCTGTGTATGGGCTTTTGCCAGTTGCAGTGAGTGAGGGCAACTCTTGGTTGGGGTTCCTGGACCCCTTGTTGCCGTGGCTTCTTTTGTTGCAAAGCCTGGATTCTAGGGCGCGCAGCTTTGGGAGTTGCAGCTCCTGGGCTCCGTAGTTGCAGAGCACCAGCTCTAAAGCTGAAGCTCAGTAGCTGCGGCACACGAGCTTAGTTACCTCATGGCATGTGGGATCTTCCTGGATCAGGGATTGAACCTGTGTCCCTGCCTTTACAGGTGAATTCTTGACCACTGGACCACCAGGGGAGTCCCAATGGCTTTTTTTTTTTTTTTTAATAACAAAAAGTTACCTGGATACAGTAGAAATCAGTTGACTACCACCTTTAAAAACCCTGGTTCTCTGGGGTTATTTTATGGTAATTTTACCTCTTTGTAGTATGTTTGGCATGTAGGCAGAAGCCTGTAATCAAAGAAGAGGTTGAAGAGATATTTTCAGTTGGAGAGAAAAGCCTTTGTCATGGATTTTGGAGTATTCTTTAAGCTGGAGTTGTGGCTTGTCTTGGAGGTCAGTTCTAAAGATACTCTTGCTGTAATCTGATGTAAGAGATGAAAATTTCAAAGAAGCCCATATTGTCGTTCTGTGAAAGTTAACAGCAAAGTATCATTGCAGCTCTGTTGGAAAATGTTTGTTTTCTGTGGTCAACCTCTGAACATTTTTAAGACTCAAAAGTGGTGTGCAGAGAATCTTTCTTTACAAATTGAAATCTGGTGGAATACCATAATTGTCCAGTGGTGGAGCAGACATTTGAGTATAATATTCTTCAGCGAATATCATTCATTCCTGGACCTCCATAGTCTGCAAGTGAAAATACAAACTCTAGGCCACCAAGAAGTTAGAGAGACACATTATTATAGTCAAACTTTGTTGGCCAAAATGCCAGGAAAATGGTGCAGTCTGTGAATTTTTTTTCCAACCTCTCTGATAGAAAATTATTTCTTTGTGTTCCTTAGTAAATATTGGTCTGGCTGTGGAGACGTAATGGAGGAAGTTGGGCTGGATGTGGACTGACTCTTGGTGTCCTTGACTTGTTTTCTTAAGTCAAAGAATTGTGGGCCTTTTGAGTCTGCAGGGAACTTACCCACACCTGATAAAACCTCAGCCTTAAAGAAGTAGAAACTATGGTCGCAGAGATGAACCAACTGGCCCAAAGTTGCAGAGCTAGGTGGGATTTACACCTGGTCCTTAGACTTCTAATACGTTGTTCTTTACCCTTCAGCGTGAGTCCCTCCATGGGCTTTTATTAAAAACGTGCTTGCTTACCCCCACCCCTCACCCCCAACTATAAGCTCAGTACGGAAAACAATGCTAGTTAACTGAGGAGAGTGAATAGGATGTGGTAAGTTGTAGTCTGGTAAAACAACACTTTACTATAGTGACACTGGTTTATAGCACTGAGGTCTTCATGGTTCTATAGTCGTAACGAAACATTTTCCCAGGGAGTGTGCAGAGTCAAAAGTTGCAGACTCGCAGCTGTGATAGTATTTCGCTTGGGAAGCGTTTTGTCTGGGCGGTGCAGTGCTGTTTTCTTTTAGATGGGGGGTATGGTCTGTGGGGTTCCCTCGTAGCTCAGTCAGTAAAGAATCTGCCTGCAGTGCAGGAGACCAGGGTTCAATTCCTGGGTGGGAAAGATCCCCTGGAGAAGAAAATGGCAACCCACTCTAGTCATCTTAATCCCTAATCCCAAAGGTTTTTGAACCAGGAGCTCTGAGTTTAGTGTGATCATTTGTTCTGTTTGAGGCTTAGAGGAAGCTGGAGGTGCCCATTTTATTTTCAACACATCCCGGAAGGGGGTTACGTGCATGGGATGGGCTGGTTGTTGACAGTGTTGTTTACATATTTGGGAATATACCGCCCTTCAAGCTGCTGCTGGCTTTATCAATCACTTAAACCACGCCCTGTGCCACCACCAACATTAGTTCAAATCTGTCACAACTGGCAACCTTCAGCGCTTGTATGAAAGGATGGTTAGTTGATCGGCAAATCGACATAGGTGCAAGGCATAAGCAAATAAGATTAGTACATTTGTGTCAAAGTGTATACAAAAGTCTTCCAGCTATCAAGACTTTCCTGTATTACCTGGAAAGAAGTTTTCTAGAATTTGGGGGTTTTCATTTTTCTCTCTTTTTAAAATGTCTTTTCTTTCTCTACCTCTCAGAAACTTAAAAAATAGTTATTTTTAAAATAGAAATGACTTCCACACTTGGGAGTTGTATAAGTTGGTAGATGGTTAGCTTGCCATTTATTGTTTTAAAAATGATTTTAAATTAAATTTTATTTTAAGTTACAATAACTTTTTTTTTGTAAAAATTGAGAGAATACAGACAAGTAAATGAAAACTGCTTTTTTTCCCCAAAGACTTAAAAAATGTTAATAGTTCCTTCAGTTTTTTCAGAATATTTTCTATGTATTTGTAAAATTGAATTACACGTACTCTTTTGTATTTTGCTTTTTTCATTAATGCATTGTGTAATTGTGATTATTTTAATGTATCTCATAATTTAAAAAAATAATTGCACAACATTACCTCTTATGGATACAACTTATTTAACTATCCCCCTTTTGTGGAATGTTTAGATTGTTTTCAGTTTTTTGAGGTTACTGTAAAAATGGGGTAACCTTGGGTATAAATCTTCAGGTTGCAATCCAAGTAAGTTAGATTCCTTGAAGTGTAATCTTTGAATGAAAGGTTATGAATATTTTTAAGCCGTCTGGTATATGTTACTAAACTCCCCTCCAGAAAGACTATACCTATTTATACTCCCACCATGATTTTAAGAGGTTTCATTTTATTGACATCCTCAACAGACTTCCCTTACTTAAAAGCCTCTACCAGCTTCGTAAGCTGAAATATATTATTTACTCCTATTGTAATTGGCATCTTGTACTTAATCCTGAGGTTGAATATTTTTCTTTGTGCTTTTTTGTCATTTAGGTATTTTACTTTTTGTGAATTGACTATTCATTTTCTTTTTCTTTTCTTTCTCTTGGATTTTTACTTAGGTTTAAAGCAATGAACATTTATGATTCATAGGAATTTAAGACCAGTTATAGTCATCTGAAGGCTTGACTGGGGCTGGGGGAGCTGCTTCCAGGATGATTCACTCACAAGGGTGTTGGCAGGGGGCCTCAGTTTCTCACTGCTTGAGTGTCCCCATGCCGTGGTGACTAGCATCCCTAGATTGGGTGCCTTGAGAAAGAACAAACAGGAAACGTTAATGCCCTTTGATGACCTTGTCTTAGAAGTCATGCCTTGCCATATTTTCTGTGTGTTAAAAACAAATCCTTGGGTTCAGCTCACATTTGGGGTAGGAGAGCCCACCTCTTGAAGTATTAGTTTTAGTTGCTCGGTTATGCCAACTCGTTGTGACCCCATGGACTGTAGCCATGTCCTACAGGCTCCTGTGTCCATGGAATTCTCCAGGCAAGAATACTGGAGTGGGTAGCCATTTAAAGAATTGGTGGTCGTATTTTGAAACTACCACCGCAGAGCCTGTCTTAAAAAAATTTTTTTACACTGTTTCTTTTAAATATTTTCCTCTGGTTTGTTATTGATCTTCCATTTTTTTCACATTCAGAGATTCAAATTTTTTTCACATTCAGATTTAAAAATTAAGTCTATTGATCATTTCCTTGTTGTTATTGTTCAGGCGCTAAGTTGTATCTGACTCTTTTGCAACCCTGTGGACCGTAGCCCTCCAGGCTTCTCCGTCCTTGGGATTTCCCAGGGAAGGGTACTAGAGTGGGTTGCCATTTCCTTCTCCAGGGGATATTCCTGACCCAGGGATTGAACCTGAGTCTCTTGCATTGGCAGATGGATTCTTCACCACTGAGACACCTTCAGTTCAGTCACTCAGTTGTGTCTGACTCTTTGCGACCCCAGGGACTGCAGCATGCCAGGCTTCCCTACCCATCACCAACTCCCGGAGCTTGCTCAAATTCATGTCCATCGAGTTGGTGATGTCATCCAACCATCTTGTCCTCTGTTGTCCCCTTCTCCTCCTGCCTTCAGTCTTTTCCAGCATCAGGGTCTTTTCCAATGAGTCAGTTCTTCGCATCAGGTGGCCAAAGTATTGGAGTTTCAGCTTCAACATTGGCATCAGTTCTTCAGCACTCAGCTTTCTTTATGGTCCAATTCTCACATCCATACACGACCACTGGAAAAACCATAGCTTTGACTATATGGACCTTTGTTGGCAAAGTAATTTTTCTGCTTTTTAATATGCTGTCTAGGTTGGTCTAGACACTTCCAAGGAGCAAGTGTCTTTTACTTTCATGGCTGCAGTCACCATCTGCAGTGATTTTGGAACCCAAGAGAGCAGTCTTTCAGCGTTTCCATTGTTTCCCCATCTATTTGCCATGAAGTGATAGGACCGGATACCATGATCCTAGTTTTTTGAATGTTGACTTTTAAGCCAACTTTTTCACTCTCCTCTTTCACTTTCATCAAAGGCTCTTTAGTTCCTCTTTGCTTTCTTTCATAACTGTGGTGTCATCTGCATATCTGAGGTTATTGATATTTCTCCCAGCAATCTTGATTCCAGCTTTTGTGATTCATCCAGCCTGGTATTTTGCATGATGTCCTCTGCATTTAAGTTAAATAGGCAGGGTGACAATAATACAGCCTTGACATACTCCTTTCCCAGTTTGGAACCAGTTCGTTGCTCCATGTCGTTCTAACTATTGCTTCTTGACCTGCATACAGATTTCTTAGGAGGCAAGTCAGGTGGTCTGGTATTCCCTTCTCTTTCAAGAATTTTCCACAGTTTGTTGTGATCCACAGAGTCAAAGGCTTTGGCATAGTCAATAAAGCAGCAGCAGATGTTTTTCTGGAAGTCTTTTGTCTTTTCTATGATCCAACGGATGTTGTCAATTTGATCTCTGGTTCCTCTGCCTTCTCTAAATTCAGCTTGAACATCTGGAAGTTCTTGATTCATATACTGTTGAAACCTTGCTTGGAGGATTTTGAACATTACTTTGCTAGTGTGTGAGGTGAGTGCCATGGTGTGATAGTTTGAACATTCTTTGGTGTTGCCTTTCTGTGGGAATGGAAACAGACTCTTGGAGGGCACAAACAAAACCTTGTGCACACCAGAAACCAGGAGAAAGGAGCAGTGTTCCCACAAGAGACCGAGCTAGACTTGCCTGTGAGTGTCCAGGAGTCTCTGGCGGAAGCATGGATCAACAGTGGCCTGCTGCAGGGTCTGGGGCACTGAATACTCCAGTGGGTGCACAAGTCCTTTTGAAGGAGGTAGCCATTACAGTGGTTACCCTTACCAGAGTTTGGCTTCAGGCCAGACAGCAGGGAGGGAACACAGCCTTACCCATCAACGGAAAATTGGATTAAAGATTTACTGAGCATGGCCCTTCCATCAGAATGAGACCCAGTTTCCTCTAGAGTCAGTCTCTCCCATCAGGAATCTTCCATAAGCCTCTTATCCTTAGCCGTCAGAGGGCAGACAGAATGAAAACTACAATCACAGAAAACTAACCAAACTGATCACATGGACCACACCCTAGTCTAACTCAATGAAACTATGAGCCATGCCGTGTAGGGCCACTCAAGATGGGTCATGGTGGAGAGTTCTGACAAAACGTGGTCCACTGGAGACGGGAATGGCAAATCACCAGTATTCTTGCCTTGAGAACCCCATGAGCAGTATGAAAAGGCAAAAAGATGGGACACTGAAAGATGAACTCCCCAGGTTGGTAGGTGCCCAATATGCTACTGGAGATCAGTGGAGAAATAACTCCAGAAAGAATGGAGTGTTTGAGCCAAAGCGAGAACAGTGCCCAATTGTGGATGTGACTGGTGATGGAAGTAAAGTCTGATGCTATAAAGATCAGTATTGCATAGGAACCTGTAATGTTAGGTCCATGAATCAAGGCAAATTGAAAGTGGTCAAACAGGAGATGGCAAGGGTGACCATTGACATTTTAGGAATCAGTGAACTAAAATGGACCGGAATGGGTGAATTTAATTTCAGATGACCATTATATCTACTACTGTGGCAAGAATCCCTTAGAAGAAATGGAGTAGCCGTCATAGTCAACAAGAGTCTGAAATGCGGTACTTGGGTGCAGTCTCAAAAATGACAGAATGATCTCTACTCGTTTTCAAGGCAAACCATTCAATATCACAGTAATCCAGTCTAGCCTCAACCACTAATGTCGAAGAAGCTGAAGTTCAATGGTTCTATGAAGACCTACAAGACCTTCTAGAACTAACACCAAAAAAAGATGTTCTTTTCATCATAGGGGACTGGAATGCAGAAGTAGGAAGTCAGATACCTGGAGTAACAGGCACATTTGGCCTTGGAGTACAAAATGAAGCAGGCCAAAGGCTAACAGTTTTGCCAAGAGAATGCACTGGTCATAGCAAACACCCTCTTCCAACAGCACAAGAGATGACTCTATACATGGACATCAGCAGATTGTTAATACTGAAATCAGATTGATTATATTCTTTGCAGCTGAAGATGGCAAAGCTCTATACAGTCAGCAAAAACAAGCCTGGGAGCTGACTGTGGCTCAGATCATGAAATGCTTATTGCCAAATTCAGACTTAACTTGAAGAAAGCAGGGAAAACCACTAGAACATTCAGGTATGACCTAAATCAAATCCCTTATGAAGATACAGTGGAAGTGACAGATAGATTCAAGGGATTAGATCTAATAGACAGAGTGCCTGCAGAACTATGGATGGAAGTTCGTTACATTGTACAGGAGCCACCTTATCAAACTTGAAATTGTTCCATGCTGGTTGGTCAATAGCTGCTGCTCCAGCCTTCCATCTCTCCCTTCCCCTTTAGTTACGACCCTTCTTTATCAATGTAAAGGGTCTCCCCTGGCACCCTGAAGAGGGCATGTGTAATGCCTGCCAGTCTGAGCTTCTAGTGCCAGTATAGGTGTTAGGCCTGCTGTTTTGAATATCAGCCTTCAGTAAGGACATAGAGGCACGTGGCTTCTTACTCTGTTCCATTGATTGGTCTGTTTGATTTGATTTCCTTAACGTGCAGTTTTAGTTTTTATAAAGTTAATATGTTTTAATGTTATAATATCCTTCCATTTTCATAGCTATTTCTTTTTATTTATTCTTACATATAAGCTACAGAATCCTTTTTAGGTTAAAATAATTCCCTTGGTATATTGAGCAAAATTTTATTGAAATCTGGGAAAGTTGATATCTATATATAATGAGTCTTCTGACCTTGTATGAATATATATTCAAATAAATTCATTTCTTTATTCAAGTCTTTAATATCCCTAAGTAGAGTTTTTCTTTATATTTTTGGTTGGACTTATTCCCATTTAACATTTTTTCTTGCTTTTGGGAATAGCATTTCCTGAATATAGGCAATTTAAAGTTATTTATTGTTCATAAATATATATATATATATATATATATATATATATATGCTAATTGTTCTGGGGTTCTTTAAGATAGCAACTTTCCAGATTTCAGGAAGTGAAACTTTGCTCAAGTCCTTTAAATGCCTCCTTCTCCCCGTAGGATTCCAAATTACCTTTATATGATTCACACCAATTCTGGTCACTGACATTGTATAAATAACCAGTTCAGAATGACTTCAGGACAGCTTGCATGATGTGAGAAGCACACAGGCCAGATTTCTGTTGATATCCAATATACCAGCCTTTGAATTTCCCATTTCTGAATGTTTCTGCTTGAAATTACTCCTGCTTTAACATCTGAATGGCACATGGCATTGAACCTGGGGAATTTTGGTCAGTTTTGAATGGTATGGTTTGAAAACAGCATTTCTGGTTTTATATGATTCTCTCATCTGGATCTGAAGTGTGTTCCAGGGAATACCAGACCTTTACCCCCCAATGGTATAAAAATGATTGGGTGACTGTTAGCAAAGCAATAATACCAGTGGGATGTGTATATTAACCTGTCTGTGGGGGGACGATGCTGAGAGCAACAGGCCTATAATTTAGGTAATAGTGTTAGTCTATGAAAAACATGCTGCTTTTGCCTTGATGCTAATCAGGAAACCATCAGACAGTGTTCCCTCACTGAGCAAGGGCAGGACTTAAAGGAAGTCAGCTGTCATGTTTTTGAAGAAGAAAAAAATGAGAGGTGAACTGAACCTCTGTGATAGGAGCGTCACTCTAAAGCCGCTTCCTGAATTTAAAGGTGTGGTAGTCCAATCAGTAGCACAAATTGGAGACATCTGATTTGCATGGATTAACAGGAGTGGGTCACAACCTCCTGACAGGTCAATGGCACCACTGGGGATTTGAAGAAAACTTTGATTCTTCCTCTTTCCCCCTCTACCGTGAAGCAGTCATGCTGTTCTATTGTAAAAGAGGATCCCTGACTTATAAAGCCAAGCTTGTCATTTAAATTCACCCAAGTTAGGACACCACGGAGCTCTGTCAGATGTCAGTCTCAATACAGCAGGAGAATGTTTTTCAACAGCTTTCTAACCCCTTTGCCGGGAAACACAGAGGCCTGGATAAAGGGGGAGGGGCCGCTGACTGGGGCTTGGAGGGTTTTTACAAAGGCAAGATTGGAATTTTTCATTTAAGGCAGGTTTTCTTTTTCTTTGCTGCTTCTTCTTATTTTTCTCTTTTTTCTTTAAGCCTTGTGTAAAAGATATTTCCACAAAAGGGGAGTAAAAAAAAAAAATCAGATTGCCTGTAAAGACTCCTTCGTTCCAGGGTCTCCTTGAAGGCATTTAAGCCTGGGAGTGATGGTGGTGTTTTTCTGCATCAGAGGTAATGTTTGCCAGTCACTTCCCTTGAAAGATATTGTTTGGCTTTAAGGTAACTATGAAATGTTTGGCAGAGAAGCCATCCATGGCAGAATATGGACAAAGAGAAACTGAGATTTCCGATTAAGCCTTCTAGGTCTCTGGTTGCCCCAGTTCGATGAAAGTAAGAGACACATGCCTTCAAAGCAGGGCTCAACCTGCTCTGAAGCACTTTGGGTTCAGGGGACTTCTAAGTGGTAGTTGCAGAATCAGGACCATTTTTTTCCCTTAACCTCATTTAGTCAAATGCTCAGGAGATGGGTTCCAGGAATCTAAAATGCTCATTCAACACTTACTATTTTCTATGTTTATTAACATTTGTTTACTCAGCATGCCCTATGGGTCAGATGCTGTGCCGGGCCATTAGGACCCAGCTTGCTACAAGATGGACTTAGCTCTTGCCCTCTTGGGACTTCCTGTTTAGATCTGCCTTTATCAATATGCTTTTTTATGTGTCCTGATCTTTGCAGTTTGAATTTCTGGTCCTTGATAGAAAGGATCAATATTTCATGCTTTCTTGTATCCACAACTGTGCTTAGCTTTGCAGTACCTTACAGATGGGTTTGGTAAATACTTTTCTTCGTGTTTAATTGGCTCTTTGTGTAGGGTTTAAACTTTTGAAGCCTCAGTTTTCTCATCTGTAAAACAGGATAATAATACCTATCCTATAGGGTGCTCCTGAAGAGTCAGTGACGTGGGGCGTATAAAGCACTCAGCAGAGAGCATGGCAGGGGGTGCTCAGGGAGTACTGGTAGCTATCGGTATCCTCATTGGTGTAGAAGCTGCGGACGAATTAGAGGGAATGGCAGTGGTAGTGCGTGTCTAGCACTTAGCACCTCTGTGCTTGGTAATTCCATTTGAATCTTTCTATAAGATTTTGCACGTCTGTTTTCTGCTAGTAAGCATTGTTAGTTTCAGAGTCAGTGATTATTTGGATGCTTGGAAATAGCTTGGAAGACACTAAAGTCATGATCTGAAGCACGTTTTTAATGGTTGTTGTAGACAGAATGACTGGAAGGGGTGTGTGTGTGTGTGTGTATTTTAAGAGAAGTCCTGCAATTAAGCTTTCGGTTAAATTCCCAGTTTTAGATTCTAGTAGCCAAATACCTCTTGAACTTTCTCATTTCTTCTCTTCCTTTTCATGGCCACAGTTGTCTCTTCAGAGATGGAGCTGTCGGTCTCCTTCTGGTGAAATGTTCAGAGACCATTAGGTTACATCTCAGTGAAAGGAAACTGCAGCATAGGCTTTAACCTGTGAAGACCTTGGACATACTAGTGACATGTCCCTGCAAAGTACAGTTTTCTGAAATAATAGTGTTGTGGATTGAAGTGTGTGTATACTACAGTTCCAGCTGGGTTCAAATCTTGGCTTTGTCATTCATTATCTTGATGACTTGGGGCATGCTTCTAAATCTTAAAAACACATAAACATAAGTCCACATGTATTTATATTTTTACTAACTGAATGCAGTGTGTGGCGCATTCAAGCCTGTGAGAAATCAATATTTTCGACATGAATGAAGAACGACAGGTTACTCTTCCTTTGCTAATGTCATTGCCCAACATGTTTTTGCAAGTCCTCTTCCTCTGAGTTGCTTGTTGAACCTGCAGCACCCTCTTAGGACTGGCCTCAGCAGCAGTGCTCTTCCACTCTTTGAGGGTTGATCTGACTTTTGGAGATAGCTAGCAGTAATTTGGTGCCAAGGCTGGTGTAAGACATCAGCCTACTAAAGACCATTTTGGATCAGAAATGCTGTGTGCCTTTAAGGGAGTTCCAGCGAAGTGAACTCAGGACTCTGAGCTGGACATGCTGTCTGGCCCAGTCTCCTCAAGAAATTGATAGGGATGGGGTCGAGTTTACCTTGATGTGAAGTTCAAGTTTGTTTGAAAAGCAGCCACACTTAAAGTCTCACTGGCCTCTGTACTTTGGGAAGAGAGGGATGAGATCTGGCTCCTGATGAAAAGTGGAAGGCTAGGATCTCAGGCTGCTGAGTTAGTCCTGGGTTTGAATCTAGCCTCTGTCCCGTACTGACTATTAGACCTAAGACTTCTTACTTAGATCATCTACTCTGTGGTTACTTCTTTGTAAATTGCCTCTCCTCTGCCAAGAAGTGCAGGAAAAAAAATGTGCTTGGCACCTAATACTGCATTTAAGATTCAGGATAATTGCCCCTTTTTACATTATTTTAATTTCTTTGTCACATGTATATAAGGCTCTCAGATTCCTTGGAGCCTCAAGTCTCAGAAAATAAATTCACATGAAGCATGACTGCCTTCATTCCTTACTGTTTTTATCTTTCCCTCGAGTGTGTGTACTTAAAAGATGGTGTCTAGAAAGGGCAGTGCCCTGTCAAGAGGAGTATTTTCTAATTTTACATCTCTGGCATAGTGAAGCTGGCATTTGCGGTCAGAGAGGCCCCAGGACCACACTACCTACCACACTGCCACCAGCTTCCACGAGGTTGACAGAAAAGTTTAGCTTCCTGGAACCTGTCCCCCACTGCCCACCCCTGCTTAGGTTCTGTCGTGTACAGAGGCATTATTAAGTAGGGGCGCCCTAAGAACATTTCATTGTAAATGGATGACACATTTGTTCTCATGGCATGACTTTCAAAAGCAAATTAATTATAAACTGGTTGCGATTTAATTCAGTTTGTCTGGATTATGTGTTTGCAAAGCCTATGAGTACATTTGGCACCATGGCTGGCCTATTTGGATTTTAATGTCTTTGACAAGCCACAGCTTCCTTGGCCTGGGTAAATTGCCTGCTGCCATACTGCCATTTAACTCGATTGTGCCAGAGTGACTCTTTAGCTTCCGGGAGGGTCTGCAGCTTGTAATCCCCACCCCCACCCCTATTAGCCACGTATTGATCTGAACATCTAGCGAGAAGCTGGAAACTGCAGGCTGTGTGAGGACACCCTGAGAAAATGATGGTTAATCGTGTAGAAAAGTTGAACTGTTTTGCCTCAGTACAATAATACATAGGCACATAAGACTTTCAGTTCCTCAAACCCAAGAGGTGGTTTAACAATGTTGTGTGAAGTTTAACATCCTGCTATACATATACATGTAAAAGGCAGGTTGGGAAAAAATACAGTAAAATCCCCCCTCCCCCTTTTGTGCAGAACACTGTGCATATTTTTTCCCTAATTATGGAAAGTGCATTTTTCTTTTCTTTTTTTTTTTTTTAAACCCATGATTTTAGCATGCTTATGAAACTCAGTTGTAGAACCGGGTTGAAAATCCGGCAAGACCATGGGCTACAGTCTCCTTTGACTTTTGGGCTTCTTAATACTTCTGACCCTCTGCCAGTGGCTCATCCACTCCCCCACCACCTTGGAGCTTCCCAGTCCATCATTGTCAAGTGATGGACTCTGCTGCCGGAGTGGTAGCAGACTATATTAAGGAAAAAGAAGGAAATCCTTGGGTGGCATCTCATCTTCCCAAACTAGGATTAGACCTTTCTTCCCAAATCTTCTTCCTCTTCTAAAGCAGCCTGTAGAATTGACAGTTTTCTGAGTTCTAGAGATAGGAACATGAACACAGCCTTCCTGAGATCTGAACTTGTGACTCAAGGCACTGACATTTGTGCAAGAGGCCTGAGCCCTTCAGACCAGGCAGGTCAAAGCCTCCAGTCTCTGTGTTTCTGCTGCCTTTTTCCGAGCAGGATGATCTCTGGCATTTATTTATCTATGAGGCTTGCAAAATCACAGTCTGTCATAATGGTAAATAAAACGTGTTGGAGTTCATATGAAGAAGAAAGGAGCAATTACAACTGCTTAAAACAGTCTTAAAATATACTTAAGCAGAGGTTTGCCACGTAAACACACAATTAAAGCAGGAATTTGTGATGGATGCAAGGATATGACGGTCCTAGACGTACTGTTTACTGGTGTAGTTAGCAGATGGATAAGTCAACTGATCCCAGATGTGCAACTTATAAATATAAACTCATGTCTCACTAGTGATGTATGTCTGCAAGTAGCGATGTATTACTTTCTCTTTAACTCTTGACTGTTTTCTGGGGGTGACTCTGTAATATCCACTAGCTTAAAAACATAAAACAAGGATTTTTAGTGGGTTTCCTCTTTTGGAAGTGGTAACCAAATATCTCAAAAATGGTAATTTTGTGCAGGAGTTCTTCTAAAGGACAGGTTTTAAACAGTTTTACTCTTTTTCTATTAGGTTTAGTTAGCTAAGCCTTCTATCCCTAGCTATAGTTTTCAGATATTTGCAGCTAATTAATTCTTAGGAAATCTAATCTGGATTGAATTAATTTTCCCTTTTAGGGCACATGAAACAACTTTTAGATAAGAAAAAAAGGAAAACAGCTTTTGTTGCACATAATTCTTGCAACTCATGAAGAGTAATATTGCTGTTCCTTTCAAATAATGCAATAACAGAACACCGAAGGAAAGCATTGCATCGTATTCTTCTATTTGCTGTTTAAATAATTTAGCTGCAAAAATCTGAAGGCTGCTTTAGCTATAATTAATTATTCATTAATGACATGCTAATTGCACAATACCTTTGAATATTTAACAAAATGCAAAAGCATGGCTCTGAAGTTATGTTTTTAGTGCAAGGGGGAAAAAATCCTTTAGTCCATCACTGCGTTGGGAGGACAAAAAAAAGTCCTTTTTCAGATGTGAGGTAAAGTAGTAGTAGTGGCCTACTTTCCATTCTCCCTCTCAGTCCCCCTTTGTGCCGGGGAATATAATGTCCTTATCTAGACTTAACAATTGACAGGGTGGTAAATCCCTTGACTTTTGTCCAAATGATTTCTCTACAAAAATGGGTTAATTATCGCCTTTCCCTGGCTTTTTGACTAACAAAAGGCCCTGGATCTCTTTTTTCCTTTCTTTCCTATTTACTGTAAGGAGCCCTTTGAAATGTGATAGTTTAATCGGCAACACCTTCTACAGGGGCAGCTCTGAGAAGCTGGCCTGGCTCTTGCCTGGAGCTCAGGTTGCTGTGTGAACATTACCGTGGTTAGGAGATGTGACCTTTATTATGGCAAAGCCATCCTGGACTTTGAGGATGAAAAACTCCTGAGTGCTTGGTAGTCGACTCCGTTTGTTTCTGCTAATAAAAGCTGGCGGGTTTTTTAACAGTGTCTTTTAGTGGGTGGGATGACTAAAGGGCAGCCGTGTTGAACTGGCTGAGTTGTGTTTCATTAATTCCCGGGCAGGAACAGGAGTTGGCATCTTTCTGCACCCTGTCTCCATTTCCTGGCTTCAAAGCTTCTCATTGTCTCTGACCTGTAAGTCAAGGATAGTCTTGGTTGGGGATAAGCAGGGAACAGGGACTGGCTTTTCTCTTTTTATTTGTCATTATCAGCATCTTGGTCCCAATCAGAGAATCCCCGGCCCCTAATTTAGTACAAGGCAGTGAACTGTGTGGCAGCTTGTCCTTGTGGTTGAGAATATATTTCATGCACTAGGGCCTACTTACTCAGTGATATTTTGCATTTGATTCCCATTACTATTAATGGCATTTATGAACGCACATTGGCGGGAAGAAAACCCCATTGAATCTGTGCATTACCAGAGAACTGGGGAATTAGCATACTCCTGTGTCTGGTCCTTGATGGATTTTACTCTTCTGAGGAAATACTTAGCAGTTAAATAAGAAATCACCATTGCAAACGTGCACCTGCTAGGAAGAAAAAAGAATGAAGAAGAGAAGGAAGAGCAGTCACTCAAGTTGATGCCAGGTTCCCTCTTCTGCTTTGCATTCCCTCATTTGGGAAATGTTACATCTGCTAGGAGCCATTGTTCAACATAGCAGTATATAATAGAGTTCCTGTTTAGTAAACACCATGGCATCGCAGACACACCCAGACAAAAATGTGTCTTGGTCAAAAGTGTTTGTAGTCTAGTTGGGAAATCACAGATTACTAAGTGAAAAGTGAAATAATGCAAAAAAGGTATATGAGTCAACACCACATGCATCAAAGAGTCCAGGGATTGCAAAATGGTAAGGATGCATTGAGTCCAGTCCACAGTCAGATGTGTTTTGTTTGACTTCTAGGGGGATTCAAGTTGGAGTGATGGTGGGTTAGAGTGTTTGGGTGGCTGACTTTTGGAGAAACTCAATCAGATTAAACCTACACACTCCTACAGTATCCAGCCACAATGAGACCGCAGATGGCTCACACCACTCATTTATAGCCCTTTCCTTTCTCAGATTCAAAGGTGTCACACCCAAAGGGTATCTGCCAGGTCACTGAGGAAATGCCTCCATTGCTTGCTGCACGGCCCTTGGATCAATGCCGTTTTTACCAACATCTGAATTTCTTAAGATGTCTTGTATTTCTTTTTAGATCTCAAAATAGCTTTCATTGAGCATCTCATTTTTTTGCAAAACACTGGGCCGGGTACTTCTCACATGCATCAGATCTTGTTTGGTTCCATAAAAACTGAACTACAGCAGATATTAATGGAAGTTACTGGACCACCATGGTAGAACATTTGCCTGGACTAAAGTTCTGTTGGGAGATGGCAGTGTGAGGAACAGGTTATCATTCTTTGCTGGCTACTGACTCTGGACCTTGAGTGTCTGCCCTGAGTGCCTTGAGTGTGTTCACTAAGGATTAATGAATGAGATTGTTACATAAAACCTTGCTTCTTCCCAAGTCCTGACATGAAACACATCCAAGGGAAGTAGGTGGGAATGCCAGGAGAAGCCAATTTCATGAATGTTAATTAGAGACTTTGCGGCCAGGAGATAGAAAAGCATCGATAATCCATTTCTTCTTAGTCCACTGCCTCTGTGAAAGTTAGCCCAAAACCTTTCCTTTACCTTAGCAGTATTAGGGAAACAGCTGTGACCAGGCACCACCATACACCTCTGGGAATTGCTTAAAAGTGATATGACATTGATCTGTCAAGTGAAAAATACTGCTGTGGGGAGCATGACTTATAAGCCATATTGAACACACGAGCCCTTCTTCCTCAAGGTTTGTATTGAGCTGGGGAAGGGTTACCAGAAGAGAATTTGTCCTTAGTGTGAATGAGAGGATGAGTATGCAACATGTGGCGACTAAAGCATGGGAGTTCCTGGTTAAATATGTGTCGGGTGTATTTGAATATGACCATGTGTTCAGTTGAGAGACTCATTCAGTGAACATTTATTGAACACACACAACGGGGAAAGCCTGCATTTGTTGCATATACAGTCATCTGAAGCAGTCTTAGATTGGCCAGCTGTGTCCAGATTTTGCATGGTTCACCTTTTTTGTCTTCTACAAAATTATCTTGTTGAAGTGGCCTCTTTTGGGAAAAGCTTGAATATCATTTCTCTCATGATCTATGCTCTTACTGATGAAAATGTTTTAAAAGAGCAAGAATAATGATAGATGGGCACACGATCACAGTATAGGAACCATGGTAATATAAACATTAACTCTGCTCAAATGCTTTTGTAGTTTAATAAGAGTGATTATGGATAAGGATATTAACATATTCATCCATATGCTGAGAAATTGTGTAGGATTAGGAGAGGAGGAAACGGTATAAGAGAGGAGATGTAACTTATACAAAGTTGAAATCACAAGTGTCTGGTATAAAAAAAAGGAGGAGCCTTGAAATCCATTGGCATTTCCAGAAAATATTCCATGACCTACTCCTGTTGCAAATGTGCCTTTTACCATTGCAGGGTGATAAAATGCCACGATCCAGCTCCAGAGTACAATTAGGGGCTTGTGTGATATGGTGAGCAGCCATTCCATACTTGAGAGTTTTCATTGTATAATTAAAATAAACTGCAGGGCAGGAGGCAGGAAATGAAGTGAGGTAGGAAGGTCCAGCTAAAGCATATTCAGACATGACATTTTCTGATGTCGATAACCATCAAGAGCTTGGCTTCTCTGTCCAGGAAGACAAGAATGTCACATGTCAGTCAAAGGCACAGCCGCCAAGCAGGGTTTGAGACGGAAGGGAGCCACATAGGGTCCATTTGGCTCTGGCATAACTTGGAGTGGCCTCATCTCAGGCTTTAATTTGTGCTTGCTTTGTGTCAAGGGTGTCCACATCTGGATTTCTGATAGGTAGTGACAAATACAGAGAGATAGCAGGTAGTGAAAATTTTACTCTTCCCTTTCAAGCTGGGATTCTAGGCCATTCTTAATCCCAATAGAATAGATAAAAATAATGCACCCGAGAAGCAATCTCAGAAAGACTTATATTTTTAAGAGCCATTTTAAGCAGTTTTGGCCCTTATTCAGTGTACTTGGGTAATGATCATGCTCCAATGGCATAATTCTTTATTTTTTTTTTTTTAAAGTGTGGCAGTGTATGTTCTTCCATGGGGGGCTTTGTTGCTGGATTTGTGTCTTGTAGTAAATCAGTGTCCTATTCTTTGGCTGAGTAGAAGCTTCCATTGGTGTGCCCTCAGGCTTCTCCTGCCATCTGAGACACCAAGAATATGTGTAAGAGGAGCCCAGATCATCCTGAGCAAAGAAGGGAGTGAGGGCTCCACCCTCGGAGAATGTTGGGGAGGTTTTGACACCACCCTCCATCCCCTGTCTTGTCCTCATTGCAGGACAACCTGGAACGTCTGTTCCTCATAGCAGTCTGTCACTTTTGGCTCCTGAATAGTTCTCAGGAAGTATACCCACCCTCTAGGAATCAAGGGTTTATTTCTTTTGTAGATCATTAGAAGTTCTTCAGTATATGCTAACATTCTTCATGTTGCAACTTAGAAAAATATGGAGAGGATTAGTGTTTTACAGGCCAAGGTTGGATTTTAATGGGGTAAGGATGCTTAACTCTTTAGTGAGGGACTGCTATAAAATAAGCTGCTCCAAATTGCTACTGTTCACCCCTCATTTCTACCTACAAGGGAAATGATTCTCATTCCAAGTCTATTTCAGGTGTAGCTTTGCTCTGACATGATTACTCATCCTTTACAATTTCTGTTGGCTGCAATCCTTCTGCTTACCTTCCGAACTCTAAAGTTATCGGCTGCCACGACATAGATTGGAAAGGACCTTAGAAGCTGATGAATTTAAAATACACTTGTCTCTTCTCCTGACACAATTCCATTGGTGATGGCTGCCTGGAGTGCTTTTTTGAGAAGTACAGTAAGGAAACAGTGCTATGATAAAGCAGTGACATCTTTCCATATATAAGGATACAGCAGAGTGAAGGTGACTGTCAGGTATTTTTCTTTATCACTGATTTTGCCTAATCTTCTTATTTTCTATAGATCACAAGAGATGTTTTGAAGTGATTTGATAGGTCATGACTTAGAACAGTTGTGCTATGTAGAATATTCCACTGCTCCTTCCACCTCATCCCAGGCTCTCTTCTGTCTTCCATTTCTACTTTCTATTTCAACTGAGATTTCAGGGATGGTTCAAAATTTTCCCAGGCATACAGGCTGCTGCTTAGAACAGGCATAAGCATGCTGTTAGTAACGTCTACTCAGCTTCTGATTCTAGAAGCCACGTTACTTCTGAAAGTTACATAGGAGGTTTTATATTCAGACTCAGTAAAGGACAGGTACTGTTTAGAAGCCTTTTCATATGGATGGATCTGATCAGGGTGCCACTGATAACACATAGCACAACTGGAATTCATGACTTAGTTTTGAATTGAATTGTATTATGGTTGTCTGTGTGCTAGGTCGTAGACTCCAAAGGACAGGTTTGTTGTCTCTTTATTTCAGTGTCCCCAGAACCCAGCACAGTGTCTTATACATAGTAGGTGCCCAATAGATAGATACATGCGAAATGCATTGAGTGAAGGGCCATCAGGAAACTTCTGGGCTTGGGAGGCCAGCCCTGAAGGATCCCTAAAGACTGTCTAGTTAGAATGATGACTGGCCTGTGTGTCATTCTGGCCACTCTTTGCATTAGTGTCATAAGACAGGAGATTCAGTCTGTTCAGATGACTGCCCTCGATTCATCTCTGACTCACCATGAGTCATCCTAGTCAGTCACCTAGAACAGTGTTTTCTTCCTCCTTCCTCCCCTCCTTCCCTCCCTCTTTCCTTCCTTACTTCCTTCCTCCCTCAACCCCCCCCCCCCCACCTCTCTTTTCTCCTCTTCCCTCCCCTCCTTTCCTGTTCCTCCTCTTCCTTCTTCAAAAATATCCTGGTGAAGGCCCTTTTCTTGTCTTTGCCTTTTCTGCCATTCTCACCCAGAGATATATGGGGTTAAGCTTGGATCATTGCAGAGACTTTTCTTGATGGCCACTGCACTCAGCATTTCTCCCTTGTAGGGTATTGAACCTCATGGTTCTGTGCTCCCTTAAAGGCCTCCTTATCATACCACTCCTCCTTCAAAACCTTCCCTGGTTCCCTATTTCCTTGCATGTGAAATTAAACCCCTGTTTGAAATTCATGATAACTGGTAATCTTCCCCCATTTACCCAATCCTAGGGTCCACTGAAGCTTAATAACCATTCTCATTTACCGAGGCTGGTCACTGAGATAAGTGCCTTTCCCCTGCGGAGTTCTAGGTTTTGCTATTATCCTCCATTCATAAATGAAGTGACTGAGGTTTAAAGACTTTAACTGTAGGTGATTCTGTTTCACTGGTCATTTCCCAAGGTTTCCACAGCCACTCAGTTGTAGAGCCAGGATGTGAATGCAGGTGGTCTGATTCCAGAGCTAGGGCCCTTGGCATCTAGTTCATGGTTTTATGCTTGCTGTACATTGTAAATTACCAGATTGGGGTTTCACAAATACAGTGACATGTGCTAAATCTGGTGATAGCTAAGGACCCTGCTTCACAATGTTAAGAAGGCATTTTATGTAGTACAGTATATCTGTTTTATTTTAGAAGAGCAGAGTTTCTCAGTGCAATTCTTTAAATGATCTATGTGTTAATATCTGAATTTTTACCCACTTCTTTCTTTCTTGTCAATATTGGTAGTAAAAGCATATTCCATATTTATAAAATGCATCTTTTTTCTGATAGCCACATTCTTTTTTTACTTCAGAAAGTACTAGAGAAAATATCAGCTGGAAACTATTTGCAAATATACCAAGGCTCCCAGACTCTTGGGGGTATCTTTGGATACTTTAGAGGAGAAACTGGGTTTGAATAATTTAGTGGAAACCCCTGATGATGTGTGTGTGTGTGTGTGTGTATTTCTGTTCACATAGTGTGTATTTGTGTGTGTCAGCAGGAAGAAGAGGAAGAGAACAGAGAAGGTTGGATGAACAATACTAAGCATTGACTATAGGTGATTGGCTAATGCAAGATAAAGCAACCAATGAAACAAATTCCTGCCTCAAGAAGTCATTTTCTAGAAGAGGTTCACTGCATTCAGACACATTCCTGATATGATCTGTCTAGTCTTGACTGCATGGATCCAACCTCTTACAAATGTGTGTGTCTGGAGTGAGGATCTTGTTCACTCACAGCAAACCTGAGGATTTGGTGCTTGAATGGCTCACAAAAAGCCCCACGTGCCATATGCTCATCTGTTCATTTGCTGTTCACCCCAATACAGGTGGTTATCAGCAGCAACAGAGGATTGTTTTCACTTTTGTCTTTTCCTGAGGCTAAGAGCTTCACCCTAATGATCTTCAAGGTGGTTGACATTTTCAGTTAAACTCTGCTCAGTCAGATAGACATAACTTCTCACAAGAAACTGTCAGGAGCTGTCTCCTGCCCAAATGTTACACAGATAATGATTATAATAATAATTGGTTTCAATTCATCCACAGGCCATTCTTTGATCTGGAGTGGTTTTATACCAGGGATAGTCCACAGGGTAGGACCTTTGATTTGGGATTCACTTTCTGTTAAAGCCCATCCCTCTATTTGACCAGTGGGAGGCAGAAGACTAGTTTTGCACAGGGGAGCCCATTCCATCTCCTGCCCTTATAAAAGGCTGGGAAGAGGGTGCCTTGTTAATAAACAGCCTATCCTATTTGTCTCCCTGAGGATATTCCAATAAATACAGCAACCAAATAGTTCAGCAAAATAGTTGAGATCTTGGGCTCTGGAGTTAGACAAACCATGGTTCAAATCTCAGCTTCACCACTTGCCAGCTGTCTGTCTAACCTTTTGTTTCCTGGTCTCTCACCTTGGGCTGATAAAACTTACTGTGCTTAAATGGCTTGAATCTGGTAGTTTCGCAAATGGCCATAGATGCTTCTGTACTTATTACTCCTCCCGAGACTCACCCTCATCCGATGTGGGACCTCTCATTCTTGGCACATCCTACCCTTTTGGCTTCAGAAGGTGTGTAGGGTGAGTAAACATCCTGGGCACAGTCCTCAAGTCATCATCTCCTCTCGCAGGTGGAGCAGTGTGCAGGTGCCATTGCTGTACCACTGGTTAGCTAGTTGCTTTGTGGTTCTCTCACCAGCAAAAGCTGCTACTGACAGTCCCACTAAATAGAAGTGGGGGCAAGAGAGGTCTTCCAGGGTGCACTGGGACAAGGTTTGATGTGCAGCTGCCCACCAGGTAAATGAAACAGGAGGGCTGAGTTGAAAGGGGCCTAACAAAACCCCTGGGCAAAGTTCTTAGTGAGGAGAGCCGTAAGAGGGCATGCAAATGTATTGCCTGAGATGATTTCAGAATTCTGAAGTAGAATATTTGGACTCCATAATCCAGGACTTTTGTTAGCTGGGTTGCTGTATTTCTGTATGGGATCCTGGGGTCCATAAACCTAAGAAGGATGGATTTCCATGATGGCAGTTGGGCAGACAATTTCTGAGGCAAGGGGCCATTTCATAGCCTCTCATCTCCCCTTGGGAAGGCAGACGTGGTTGACCCTCCAAGAATATTGACTGCTCACTGGTTGGTTATTTCAGATGTCCACTTCTGCCAACTCATACCACAGAACAAAGTCTGATTGTGTCACTCCCTCATGTTCGTAATAACGTCTAAACTTGATATTCAAGAGACTTTGTGACCAAGATAGCTTCCTTACAGTTGAATTTCACTTTAATTCTATCTTGAGCCAATGGTGCCAGAGATTGCCAGCTTCTGCACCTTTGATTATTCAGGTCACTCTGTCTGGCATACCTGTGTTCTGAGTGTCTTCCCCACATCTCATATTGTACCAGCCTATTTTAGAAAGTCTTCCCAACTCCATTTCCCCAACCCAGCTGAAAATGTGTATCCTGCCTCTGAATTTCCATAGCACTATGTATGACAGTCACTTTTGGCTCTGAACCCTGTTGGCGTGTTATTTATATGTGTATCTTCTCTTCCTGCCTTGTTTGTAAATTCTTGGGGATGAGTTTCTATTCGTCTTTGCATTTTCCAGAAGACCCAGCCCTTGTCCTATGCATGTTAAACACTCAGGTATGCACGGAATCTATGAAGAGCATGAAGTACCCATGGACCCCTTTTAATATGATGTTTCTTGAATCATTCACCTTGTGTGCCAAGTCTCAAAGTTATAGCAAGTCTCAGAGTTACAGCAGAGAGTGAGTTGGCTGCAGCTCCTGTCCTCTTGTGGACTGGTGACCAAGTAAGACAAATTAGCACATGTTGTATTAAGTGATTGCACAGAGCTAAGTGTGCAAGGCTCAGATGCTGATTGGAGGGGCCCTAGTCTACCCTTTGCCAGGTCAGGAAAGACATTTATAGATAACTGATGAGAACCTACTGAATAGCTCAGGAAACTACTCAGTGCTCTGTGGTGACCTAAAGGGGAAAGAAAGTGAAAGTCGTTCAGTTGGGTCCAACTCTTTTATGACGCTATGGACTGTAGTCTGCCAGGCTCCTCTGCCCATGGAATTTTCCAGGCAAGAATACTGGGGTGGATTGCCATTTCCTCCTCCAGGGGATCTTCCCAACCCAAGGATTGAACTTGCATCTCTTATGTATACTGCATTGTAGGCTGATTCTTTACCATCTGAGCCGCCAGGGAAGTTCAGCCTAAATGGGAAGGAAGTCCAAAAAAGAGGGGCTGTGTGTATGTATAGCTGATTCCCTGTGTGTGCAGTGGAAACTAATACGACACAATAAAGCAACTATACTCCAAAAAAAAAATTTTTTTTGAAAGTCAACAGTTAAGGCTAGGTCCTCAAGGAAGAGGACCAGTGGAATGTTCTGGACTGAATTTCCTTCTCTCCAATTGATATGTTGAAACCCTACCTGCCAGTATGATGGTATTAGGAAGTGAGACCTTTGGGAGGTAACTGGGTTTGGGTGAGGTCCTAAGGGTAGGGCTCATAAAACAGGGATGAGAGACTAGAGTGTGCATCCTCTCCTACGTGAGGATAAACAGGACGGAAGTCAGCCAGTTTGTAAACCCGGAACCCTACCATGCCAACCCTCATCCAGGACTTCCCAGCCTCCAGAACTCTGAGGAATACCTTTCTGTTGTGGAAACCGGCTTGAAGTGTGGTATTGTGTTATGGCAGCCTGAGCACATGAATGTAACCATGAAGGTGGGGAGAGCATGAGAGTGTTTGGGACAGAAGGAGGAGCAGGGGCACGCCCTGGGGTGGAGGGGGACACAGGTTGTTTGAGAAACCCTAAATGGGGTGTGACGCTGGGGCTGAGGGCCCTGGAAAGTGAGTTTGTGGAGATCTTTGTGGGCACTACAATCCATGTGAGCAACACTGGACTCTCTTCTGCAAGCTAAAGAGGGCCCTTTGATTGATGAATAGAATATATTAAACTATCTCAGTTTTATCTTGGCCACTCAGAATCCCATAGTGGAGATAAAGAGTATCTTCTGAGTTGAAAGGGTCTCTTACAAAACAAAACAAAAATATCCCAGTTCCAGGAGCCAAGACTAAGGCACTTGAGCCAGAGCTAAAATTCCTCCTTCAAAGCCACGTTTTGCCTTCAAGTGGGAACACGCCGGGTCCACAGCGAGATATTATCCTCCCTACGCTCGCTGGCAGCAAGGAGCCATGGAGGGTCTCTTGAAGTGAATGGGACTGTTTCTTGAGTGGTGTATTGAGCAAACACAATGGCCGCAGTGGGGGGGGGGTGTTGGGGGGGCAGCGCTTTCCGCGTTCGCCAGTGGGTGCCTGATGAAATGCATCTCGACGTGTCATTGAAGTGCGGAGCCTGCGGCCCCGTGAGGTCACCTGTCCCACCCCCCGCGCAGGCAGATTGTTCCTCACTCTCTGTCTCTGCTTTTTGTCCAGCGGCTTTATGCACCTCAAGCGATGGGGCTTCCACGGCCTCCCTTGGGAAGCCGGTGCGCACTCGGATTGAGCGTGTTCCTAAGAAGGTTGCCCTGATCTGCAGCCCAAGGTTTCCTTCCTGTAATTACATCCCATCCCTCTCTGCTCTACCCCTCCGCGTGACCCTGAGCAATTCTTTCCCTTCATCGGTGTGCCTACACCCTTGCTCGGGAGAGTATTTGATCCTCGGTCCTTTTTGTCATCCCTGAGCTTTGCTTATTCCTGGCTGGTGCTGCAGGAAAACCCTTACAAGTAGCTCCTGCAGCTGTTCTCTTTAATCCTTGTGGCTTCCCTTCTTTGATTTCTGTCCAATTTGCCTATTTCTTTAAGGGAACCAAAGGGCCCAGAATGAATCCCAGGCTTCCTAACCATAGTATGTGTTAGTCTTTTATATGGCAGACTTTCTCAATGATGCTAAACTGGGCTGAGTGGAAAATAAATCATTTAGAAAGATAGAGCTGATGCGACCCTCCTGTGATAGGACTCTGGGCACTTGAGAGCGAGAGAAAAATAAGTTTGACTCTAGGGATCACCACCGCCCCCCCTCTCCCCCCGCCCACACACACACCCCCCCATACCGTGGCAAACCTTAGTCCTCTGATACGCATGCGCCCACACTTAATTGTACTGTTGAGTGCAGTGTGTGTGCATGCTCAGTCACTTCAGTTGTGTCCGACTCTTTGCGACCCCATGGACCACCCCCACCCCGGCTCCTCTGTCCATGGAATTCTCCAGGCAAGAATACTGGAGCGGGTTGCCATTCCCTACTCCAGGGGATCTTCCCTACTCAGGATGGAAGCCATATCTCTTGCACCCCCACATTGGCAGGCGGAGTCTTTACCACTGTGCCACCTGGGAAGCCCATTGAGGGCAGAGGTAGCATGAATTTAGACCATGGAGGGATGAGAATGACCCTCCCTGGCAAGTTTCACTAAATCCAGCCTATTCCCTAAGGCCAAGTTTTTGGGTTTGCTCTTCCACCATGCCCTCTTTGATCATCCTGACCCCACTTTGGTATGACCAGAAAGACTGTGAATTTTCATGGCACTTTTGTAGCACTTGCTTTTGTGGCACTTTCTGTTCTCTATTTTATTCATATATCCATTCAGCAAGCATTTATCTAGCACCTTCTCTGTTCTTGCTGTTATGGCGCATGCTGGGGGAAATGGAAGACCAACAAGATTAAAACCCCAGGACAGAATTCTTGCCGTCAAGGAGCTTCCCATGCAGAGGAGGAAGTCTGTGCACAGTCACACACAGAGGCTGCGGAGAGGTGGGCTGGGAGGATCGTGGCCTGGGAGGGACATGGAAAAGATTGCCTTTCCCATTATGGACTGTAAGTTATGCATGTGATAAGGATCACTGTTGACACATCTGGGTGCCCTTCATGATGCCTAGCATGTTCCTTCAACGTAGTCAGTGCCCAGGTATACCCATGTGGAGGCATGCCAGGCAATGTGCTAAGCACTTTTTATGTGTATCTCATGAACTCATGAACAACTTTAGGGGCTTTTATTATTTCCACTTACCAAGGAGAAAACCAAGTCTCAATGATATACAACAACTCTCCTGATGTCACACAGGTGGTAAGTGGTGGGGCTGAGGTTGTATTAAGATGCTTTATCTTCAATGTTCCTTCTCCTGTCTGCTGTCCTGTATATACTGATTAGCCATTCATGCTTGGCTGAAATGGGAAACTGAGTCAGGAAGATGTTCACAAGGAAGGGAATTGAAGACCATTCTCCTTTTATAACTGATGTCATCTTCCCTGTGCTGGTACTGACACACAGCGAGAATGGGATCAGCAAGACGTTTTGTACAGTCAGGCACCCTGGGAGCACACCTGGATATTTATCTATCACTGGTGATGTCAAGCAGATGATGGAAAACCAAGCTTCTCTTTCTTTTTATTTGTATTTTTTTAAGAATCTAGTAGCATCATGTACATTGAGCCTGTCCATCTGCTAGACCAAATTCTACTGGACGGCAAAGGAAAGTGGCCATCCAGTGGAAAGATAGCTGAATAAAAATGGAACATGAATCCTCTGCATATTTGGAAAACCTCTGGGTATTTGACAGATTTCTGGTATCGTGTTGATATTGTCTTGTGTACCCAGCACTTAGTAGGTGTTCATTACATGTTTGTTTAAATGAGAACATAGCCACCACTTCTGTTGTATTTTATACTTTCAGGAGTGAGAGTTATTCTGTTGTCAAAATGTACTCCAACCCAGAAACGGCTAACTATAGTGATGGGATTACATGGTCATTTTTAACAGGGTTGCTAAAGGGAAGAAAATTAGAGTTACTTTGCTTTTTTGTATATGCTGCTGCCTTATTAAAGGACTTCTAGGGGGATGAATCTAGTTTTCCTCCTGCTTACTTTTTTTTTCTGTCTAACTGAGTGTATGTGTGTGCGTGCACGCACACAGTGAGAGCCTGCACGGTGAACAGTGGATGTTCTCCCAGCTTGCCTGTCCTGGCTTCATGAATGCTAATCTGGGAGTGGACAACAGCACCTGTGCCCGTGGTTCCCGGGGGGCTCAGTGGGCAAGTGGGGTGGCCATGCTGCAGCAGGTCCATTGGTGTCACGCCTCTGGAATGTTCCTCAGCTTCTTGGAGCCCATGGACTCTGCTCTCTGAGTTCACCTTAACTGTGCCTTTGGAATATAGCCTCTGACCAGCTTCTGTCTCTAAGATACCCCTGGCAAATCCCCTGTTCTCATCTTCTTTTGGGCAGAGGAATAGGCCTCAGTGAGGGTCATGGAGCTGGATGAGGGATGTGTACCCACCCAGGCACTTTCCTTGAGGTCAGGCAAAAACTGACTGGGCCCATCATTTCTCAGGATGAACACTAGTGTCAAGGCATTTTTTCTTTTTTAATTTAAAAATATATTAAAAAGACTTCAACCCTCATACATTAAAAATACATAGTGTATCCATTAGCAGCTCAATCTGGAGCCAGCCTTCTGGGGTTTCACCTGAGTTCTGTCACTTTCTTGATGATTCTTGGCCAAATGAACCTCTATGAGTCTGTTTCCTCTTCTGTAAAATGGGGATAACAGTAGATTGTGGATACAGTCATAGACATAAAGCCTTTAGCTCAGGACCAGGCTGTAAATGTTACTTCTGCTTCTTTAGTAATGGCACTTAGTGGGTACTGTGTGCAGGCGCCGTGCTAAACACTTCATATGTGTTATGGCCTTTGAGTTTTACAAGAGCCCACTAAGGATGCTGGGGCTTTGAGAGATTAAATAACTTTCAGGGATTTGAATTCAAGTTTGATGCGAGAATCTGCACTCTTGCCGAGTGCCCATTGCAAAGCCTGAGAGTTGACATTTGAAGGGTTTATTTGAACTGTGGAAGACTGTTGAACTTGAGAGTTGGGAAAAGAGGAAGGAAAAGGGAAGTCCCTGATCTTTCACCCCGGAAGCTTCCATTTGCCTCTATCTTCGAAGTAACCTGCCCTCCTAACTCGACAGAGTAGCATGGGATCCAGCCTTGCAGGTAACTTTAAGAAGCCAATGCAGTCTGGCAATAATGAGGTTGCTTCTTTGTGTGTGTGAGTGAGTGAGTGAGTGTGAGAGAGAGTGTATGTGCGTGTATGTGTAGTGCACGATACGGCTCTGTGTTGCAGAAGGTGAATGAAGGAAAGAAGGAGCCAGTGTGCCTGTAAGTGATACATGTCTATAAAATGTGAGTCACTTTCCAGGAGCATTCAGGAGCGTCTGTGTCATCAGCCCTGCTTGGTAATCGTACGGCAGTGGCACTCACACACACAGCACACATGTGTTCTTGTTCACCTGTGTGTGGGGGACACAGGGCTGATGTCCTGTGACTCCATGGTCTGTGTTCATCTGTATTTTAGATGCTGAACAAGGGTGAGTTTTGCTTTTCTGTGGTCCAATAAAGAGCAAAACACAAAAAGAGTCATTAAAATGTGATACTACTACTGATCGTCATACTGTGTGCGTGTAAGGTAGTGGAGGTGCTTGTTAAAAGGTTTGTGCTTCAAATATATTCACTCAGGTTCTTTCCTTTTGGGGTATGAGCAGATCCCATTTATTTGTTTTTGTGTGTTTACTTCAAAGTGAACCAAAAATGCCCCCAGAAGATATTGAGCACCTACTATTTCTCCAGCCCTGTATTAATTTACTTAACTTTTCAGCACCTGTTGAGAAAGCCATGCACAGGTAAGAATCCCATTGGCTCAGAAAGGTTATGTCACCTTCCAAAAGTGACGGGTAAGAAATAGGACAGAGATGCAAACCTGAGACTCCTTATTCTCAGCTCTCTTTCCTCTTCTTCATGGCTCTACAAAGGTTAAAACAACAACAGATAATTTATGAAGCCTTTGATGAAGAGTTTAAATTTATTTTTGTCACTCTCCAGTTGGGCAAAATCTATACGATTTTCTGACCATCCCCAAAGCCCACTTATATCCAGTTGTGTTATGAATCTGACTGGGAAATGTTCAGCAAACAATATATTGATCTTCTCATCTCCAGCTGACAAGGTAGCTTGTTGTGTACTCCTTTTCCCTGTCTTCATTTTTGTTGTAATTATGTTATCCTTCAGAAGGATGATGGTTGCTTAGTGTTGTAAATTTTCTCCTGGTAGCTGGATTCTCCCCCTCCTTTCTCTAGTGGAAAACATTTTAAACATCCCTTTAGGAAACAATCTCAATGAAAAGATTTAATTAGGCATCAAAACATTTTCCCTTCTGTGCCTTGCATTTTATCTTTCAAAATTTAAATAATACTCAGTATGTATATATCGACAGTTTCTCACTGATTAAGAAAAGTAACAATGACAGCACAGCCAAAAAAATCCGAGCCTTGATTACACATGTTCTTAGCCCAGTGCAAACTTCTGTAACTTGAGAGTGGTTTCAGAAGTTCTGAGGAATCATAGACAGGAGTGTCCATCACAGGTAATAATCTGTAATGTAAAAGAATCTGGAATAGCATGGGAACACACACACACACACACATACGCACATCTGAATTACTTTGCTGTACACTTGAAACTAACACAACATTGTGAATTAAGTACACCTCAGTTAAAAAGAAAAGGGAAAAAAGAATAATATCCATCACTGTAAAAGGTATAAGGAAACCTTTAAGGAAAGTATTCACTTATGAGGATCCCAGATAGTGCTATCAAACAATTTAGGGCTTCAGATGTACTCTTGCCTCATATAAGTCTGTAGGAAACTGTGCAAATGGAGATGACTACTCTGGTTATAAAATGCAAAGGCATCTTTTAAAGGCGTGTTCTGGGAGTGCTAAACTGAGAGTCTCATAACAGTAGTCCCAGCATTTCAGTACTCTCTAAGCTTCATGGGGCTGAACAGTTATGTAGTTAATAGAGAAAAAAATATTTAGGCTAATTATGTTTTAAATTATATAATACTATATTTTATAATTTAGATAATAAACCTTATAAAATTCCTAATACCTTGGGTGCATTCTGAAAAAGATTATTGAATACTACTTTTAATATTTTTAAATGACTAATTTTTACAAAGTGGAAAAACAAATATTCAAATTACTTTTCATTCTGTTTTTCAGAGATAACCATTGTTTGTATTTTGGTATTTGTTTTGTTTGCATTTTGGTATTTTCTATTCATTTTTTAATGCTGGCTTGAATAAATGTATTGAAATCTCTAAATATGGGCATATACCATATACAGTACCTGACCTCTTAAGCCCTCTTCTTTGTGGTTATTATATTTATTAAGATGTATTCCTTGAACATGTTTTTTAATGACTGCACAATATTACATCATGCGATAGAGCATCATTTATTTAACCAAGCTGCCAATGTTAGACATTTAAGATTTTAAATTTTCATTATTGTAAATCATGCTTTGATAAGCATCTATGATTTCCTTATGATAGATTCCTAGAAGTGCAATTATGGGATCAAAGGATGTGAATGTTTTTAAACTCTAGATGCAATACCAGAGTGCTTTCTAGAGAGGCTGTGCCAGCCAATATGGCCCCCACCCCTCATGGAAGAAAGAGCTCAGCCGCCACACCCTCACTGGCACTGAACGCTCACATTTATTTACATCTTTGCTGTTCTTTTGAGGAGCATTTGGGTGAGAGCTGAAGTTAAGGTGGAGAAACCACAAAGCGAAGCAGAGACTTATCCTGGACAATAAACCCTAATTGGCACAGGCATCCTTCCCTTAATTCACAGAGGAGGATGGATCCCCATTTCACAGCCTCCTGGAGTGTTAGGTGCCCTCAGCCTCTCCCTGTATGTTCTCATGTTTCATTAATGCACATTAGATAGGGATTTAGAGCTTTTACCACCTTGTTAATACTTCTGAGCCATTCTAATGTTTTTCCTATGCTCAACCCTCCAATAAAAAAAACTGCTGACCTCCTGTACTTTTATGTAGTACCAGAGCATTTTGAGCTTCCTCTGCAGCTAACCGGTTGAAAAATGGCAAATTAAGTCAAAGTTTGGTTTGCTTCACAATAGTGAATCTTTAATTTTCCTGAGATGTTTTAGGGAATTGGTTAATAATTTTGGTGGAGACAGTCTGTGAGACATGCCATGAGGTCATCTAATCCAGCCTCCTGCCCTAGAATAAAATCAGCCTAACCGAGGGCTACAGTGAGGAAGGAAAAGCAAGTTTAATTTCTCAGTTACAATAGTTAAGTAAGTATCTTGAAAAAGCCCACTTAACTTCTCTTTGTCCTGATCAGTGGCTGGGCAGTCAGTTAAAAAAAGAAAGGGCAGAGTCTGTTTAGTTTGCTGTGAATTAGTAGCATTGTTAAAGAATTGTTGCTGCTGTAAATTAGAATGGCTTTCCTTTGGCATTAAAAGCAGATACACCTTGGACATAGGAAACTTTGTATGGGAGAAAATCACTGTTGTCTAAATCTAGGTAAGATATGAGACTTGCTGTTTGGGTGAAGGATTTGCCATTAGTGCCAGTCTCATTAAAAGAGAAACGGAAACCTTGTAGAACTTTTAACTTTGTGTAAGGTACGAAAGTGGGCTGCTATTAATTAACCTAAGAAAATCAAGAGCGACTATTTGGAATGGCAGAGGTGTTATAAATTGGTGAGCTGTCAGTTCTTTCTCTGACCTGGGCTGAGTTACTCTGCTCAGTATCCCCTGTCTGTAGAATGGAATACTTTTATTGCCTCCCCCTATAGACCTCTCAGAAATGTGAAAAATCATTTTCAGTCCTTAGGAAGCATGGAAATTCACAATGTGATAATTAATTTCCCAAAGTGGGTCATACAACCAAATTATACTTGGGAGGCCGAAACCATTTTAGAGGAAGAAGTATCCAAAATGTCCTCATTCTTTTTCAAATCCAATGCTGAGTGACACAGTGGTGCAGCCTCTGCTGTGGGTGGTGGGGCGACCCAGGCAGCTAGCCACGAGGCGGGCGGCAGCTCTGAGTTGGCGCAGCACGGCAGCAGCGACACAATGGCCAGACTCAGGAGAACATCTTTTCACCCC
Source organism: Cervus elaphus (assembly GCF_910594005.1). Lineage (NCBI taxonomy): Eukaryota > Metazoa > Chordata > Mammalia > Artiodactyla > Cervidae > Cervus > Cervus elaphus. Next base: position 71,267,448 of record NC_057823.1, on the reverse strand, counting down.
TCCTCAGTCCCTTTGATTCCAGCTTTCCTTTAGTTATTCGCATGCTCATTTTTGTTCTGTTTCTCCCTGACAGGGTCTGTTAATTACTAAACAGGGGAGATTTTAAAAAAGAAAACAAATCAGAGTGAGTCTTGCTTGCTGAAGTTCTGTTTTAGGTCCAGTAATTTGAATTGGCAGCAAAAGAGGAAAAACATGCAACAGATACACCTGACTAACTTGGATTTCATATTTCTAACACTCAAAAGTACAATGCTTATGGTAATGAATTTTATCTATTACGAGGGAAAACAATCACCTTTGATGACATTATAGAATAAACACATTTAACAGCATGCTGAATTGCTGAAGTATCATTTTCAACGACCTCATTAGTGTCACTTAATTAAAACTTCCTGCTCTTGACTTTGATGCTGGTACAGGCAAAAACACAGAGGGAATTGAACAAACAACAAAAAAAAGGGGGGGGGGGGTGCATTTTCTAGTGATAAATCGCGGAGGTTGCTAATGAAACAAAATTATGTACCTTTTTCCTGCAACTCCGATAAAATAATATGAAACACACAGCAACTTTGCATCAAACAAATTAATCAGCTGTCAGCAGATTTGCCTTATAATAATCTCTTGCACTTATTGATCATTTAAAAAAAAAGGGGGCACCTTTTTTTTCCTCTGTACACAAGCATTAGGTTGGTGATAATTAAAGCTTCAGCTTCAGAAATGCCATAATAACCGTTAATTAGCAGGATGCTATTTTCAACATAATTTGCTAATTAGGTGGTGAGCTGGTATAGTGTATATACCTAATTATGAAGGGTCTTGTGCTGTAGACACATGTGACTGGAGTGTAAATGACACCATTATAGGGGTTCTAGCAAATTTTTTGAAAATGTGGTTTGTTCAGAAGTGCTTAGTTCTTTAAAGACTTCTTAGTACAGGGAATGTGACTTTTGACTGTTTTGCTTGAGATTTAGAAGAAGAAACATTATATAGAAATATGCCATCTCTTTTATCCAGACAGTGGACAGACAGGATTACTAATTCTTAAAGGGGTTTGTTGCCCAATGTCTAATGCAAGGGCTGATAATTTAGGCTCTGAAGTTGTGCTTTTTCAACCAGTGGAGAATTATTCTGTTTGTCTGCCACACACAATTCATCTGTGCACCAAGTTGCTGTAAATCTTTTAATACTATATGCCTGTGGTGCCTTGATTTTTCTGCCACACGCTGATAAACCTATACACTGTGTCTCTCAGCTTATTGGTCTCCTCTCACTCCTATGTTTCCCTCTATGTCATAAAGAAAACCTAGACTTTTCAAAAATGTTTATTTCTGCCTGGATTTTCTCCAGCCCATTCCCTGTGTTGGATTAAAAAAAAAAAAGAAAAAAAATTTTTTAAGAGAGAAATGATAAAGTTGAAAAGTAAGGATAAGCGCTCATGCAAAAGTCTCAAATTATATGCATATTAGTTATATTTATGAGTTGAAATTTGGCTTTTCAGCAGAGCATTAGCAGGGTGAGATCATTTGCAGATATATAAACTGGCTTCCTGGATCATAATAGTCGATTTCTTTTAAATGTTTTACCTTGTTTCAAATAAAACTATATTTCTTTATTCCCTTTAAACGAAATGAAAACTTAATTCAATAATAAATGAGCTTCAGAGCAGCACAAGAGTCACTTAACTTAAATCTTTTTGTAGAGGTTCCCACTTAAGCAGCTTGAAAGACAGTAAATCACGCAGGAGAACGGACATCCCGATTTCATTGCCGTGCTGTAGAGAGCTGAATTAATGGCCTTCTCTTTAGAATGTATGGATGCGCTTTCCAGCTGCTGAGCCTGACAGTGTTATAGCTCAATTAATGTGATTTTGATGTAATTGCAGATAGGAAACGTCGTGCTGAAAAATTATCTTTTTCCCTAAGAATTACATTTTATCATCCAGATGTAAGGAGGGAGGGCTTCAAGGCTGCATGTGATAAGTAACAGGGCCTCTATTTTTATTTTTAAATAATATATCTCTGAAGGAGGGAGGGAAAAATGTCAACAGAGTTATTTGTTGAACACTCACTGTGTGTCCTGCAGTGTGCCAAGGACGTTACTCCAGCATGTCATTTAATCTTCACAAGCCTGCAAAGCAGGCCCTATTGCCATCCCCATTTTACAGATGAGAACAGTGAGTCAAAGAGAGATCAAGCTAATAAGGAGCAGACCTGGGATTTGAACCCCTGCATGCCAACATCCTGAGATTATAATTAGCTACTATCTGAGTTGTCTCTGTAAATTGTCGTCCGAAGCCTCTGGCAGAGCATGGTGGGAATCTGTGAGTGCTGAAATGCTTAGACCGACTTCCCAGAACATCGCAATGCAGTATGTGAGAAATAGGTTTTAGTCGGGCTGCCTGGATATGAAGCCAAGATATGCAATTTTCTAGTTGTATCTGACTGTAGGCAAGCTATTCAGATCCTCTGAGCCTGAGTTCCCACAACTGTAACAAAAAGATAATAATGGAAACCCTCTCATATAATTTGTCAGAAGAATTAAATGAGGGACTGTATGCAGAGTGCTCAGAACAGTGCCTGGAACATAGTAAGTGAGCAGTAAGTGATAGCCACGCTTACTGTTAGCTCAGTGCAAGCCAGCAGGGTCATCCGTCTCGTCCAGTGCAATTTGCTTTGCCTCATCTTATCTGTTGGGTGCAGGCTGCCTCTGGGAACTTGGCTGCTGCCAGTGCTTTCTGGGAAGAACTCAGAGTGGCATTTAGCATAAATGGGCTGTGCCTGGTGTTGAGGTAAGAAGGCATTGCTTTCCTGTTTTGAAGCCATTTTAACTCCTGTGTTATTAGAATGGATAGAGATGGTTAACTCAGAAAATGATAAGCTGGTTACCAGTTGCCGTACAGCGTTACTCCTCAGCCCAAGCTCAGCTCACATCCATGAAGAAAGCACTGCTTCCAGGCATCATTTCGTACTCTAGGAGACAGAAAGACCACCAAGATGATGGATTTGTGAACTAAAACCAATTCAGGAAAGCTGTTGAGTTCACTATGGGAAATCCAGTTAAGAAAAGAGCACAGAGAAAGACAGTGATGACGGTGACTTCATCGATGGTAACTGACATGCAATGAGTACTTACGATTTGCCAGACACGGTAAAATTATCCTATTCACTCCTCCCAATATCTCTACAGATAAGAACTAGTGGATCCCTAGTTATATAGTTGAGGAGGATGAGAGATCAAAGAAGTAACTTGCCCAAGGTAATATAGCTGTAAATCTTTGTCTGCATCCTTTCATCTCAGTCACTGACCTCTACTGCATAGATGGCGAGAAGCCTTCTGACCTTAAACCCGAGGTGTGGTTGGAAGGAGACATCAACAGACCTGGATTACTTTTACTTCTCTTTGTTTCTTACATCAACAAAAAAGTGTTGTTGTTCCACTGGTTCATCAGTTTGTAAATAATAATGTCCTCTATTTGTGGTTATATTGATTGAGTTGCAGTTAATAAATTTAAAGTCTCTGTGGATGAGTTTGTTGAACAAATCTGTTATACACAAATTATATACAATAAATCCTGGGTGTTGTCATTGCTATGGGTCAATAATTTAACTATGATAGCTATTTCTAATAATACACAGGTTTAGGACATTTCCACATATTATAATAATACTAATTTGTATGGTGATATCATTATTTCTTATTATTACCTTCAGAGTTAATATATAAAGGTTAATATTAAATTTCAACACTGCACAGATACATTTATGTAACAAAAAGCACCACCGTTTCCTTATAGGTGGACCTGAATAAAAAAGAGCTAGAGTCTTTGGTATAATTGTCTAAATACAGACAGTGTGCGTAGGTAGGCTTCATTATTTTTGCTGAAAGATGGTTGTGGAAAGGATTTTTTTTATTGTTAGAAAAGTAACTCATATATTATAGGCACATTTTAATGGTGAAAGTTTAAATGCAATGGATCAAATAAATACTATTTGCTTTCATGATTTTACTTTCTAGTAAAACTTCAAGTTTGAGGTTTATTGAATGAAATTTCTTTTGTACCATTTGAATCCATTTTCCTATTTCTCTATCCCACCAAACTTAGATCCTGAATGGGTCAGTACTGGGTACTACATCTTGGACTGTGTCCACTCACATGTATTAACGTATTGATTCTCTTCTACGAACATCAACATCTCTTTTGCAAACAATGGGATAATTAAATTAGAAGTAATTGTATCGCAAGTAATACCCTCTTATTTCCACCCACCATACCGTCATCAAATACTAATAGCTTAAAGTAGAAGTTTATTTTTTTCTGCTGTCTAAGAAGTCTAGAGATAGTTTAGGAGTAGATGGTGCTCTGTGCTGTTGGATACCTGGCTTCTAATTTGTTGCTGTGCTGTGCATAGCTTCAATTCTCAAGGTCACCTAATGGTCAAAGATGGCTGCTAGAGCTCCAGCCTTTGCCTGCACATCACTTCCAGAGAAGGGGAAGAGGAAGAGTGGTGCCCTTTCCCATTGGTCAGGATTAGTCCTCAGGGGGTCAGCAAAAGTAGGACAGTTCTTTGATCGACCTAAAATTAGGGGCCCTGTTATTAATAGGCTCTCCTCTTTCAAAAGTCATAAAGCCTTTGGAAACCTGATGAAAACTGAATCCTTTCACCCGAACAATACACATAACTGGATTTTACAAGTAATTTGAGAGAGTTCAAGGATATCTTAAAGCCCAGATGCCCATGAACCCCAGTTAAGTACCCCTTGTTTTAAAACACTTATTCTTTCATTCATTTATTCAATTATGCATCATGTATTAGCAAATATTTATTGTGTATTCACTATATGTTTGCTTTATTCCTGACAACAGAGAGTTGAACAGATCAGCAAGTCCCCTCTTCTGATAGCTCTTGCATTCCAGGGGAACCTAGACATTGAACAAGATAAAAGTGACATGTACTTTAAGGAAAACAAAACATACTGATGTAATAGAGAGTTGAGTAGTGGCCTAGGGTGGCAGTTACTTTGGATTGAGGCAAAAGCATCTTTTGTGAGAATATGACCTTTGAGCTGAATGAAATCTGACTGAGAGAGGGAGCTGGCCATGTGGTGATCTGTTGAATGAGAAGAGTATTTTAAGCAGTGAGAACAGCATGTGCAAAGGTCCTGAGGTGGGAAGGGATTTAGTATATTTCAGGAATAGAAAGAAAGCTAGAAAGGAATAGAAAGAAAGCATGAAAGGCGCAAGATGGGCTTGGAGTAGTAGGCACAGACTAGGCAATGGTGAGGGCTTTGGATTTCACACTAAAAAGCAGTGGAAACCATTTGGAAGGGAGGGGAGTAAGGTAGTGGGTGTGTGATTAAAAGTTGGTCATTTTTTAATAGATCATTCTGGTGTTATAAGGATAGTGGCAAATGAAACAGACCATAGCACTGGCCCATTCTGCTGTAGCTGATGTAAGGAAAGAGGAATTTACCCTCAGCTTCCCTTGTCTGTGTTGAATGAATGAAGGAGATTTTCTGCCCAGTAGCATCCAGAGATTCTGATGTGGCTTCAGCAGAACCTAAAAGGCTTGCATATTTAGGGATATGATGCAAACCACATTAAAAACCACCTTTCTCTTTGCAGCACCCCTCTGTGAGGGAGGGAGTGAGTTCACAGTGAAAAGGCAAGAAAACTGCAGACAAAATGAAGCTATGGTTCATCAAATAAGCTGCCTTTTCTACCAGTTGTTTGTTCACCCATCATGTGGTACAGCAGATGTTAATAGGCTACCAGGGACCAGGGTGAACTCAGTAGGGGGATGTTAGAGGATAAAAAGTTGGATAACTAAGAACATATGATTTTATCTTATAATTCTCATAAGGTTCAGTGTTTTTGTGAATGACACATCTGGGCTGTAGGGAAAGTCTCCAGTGTTTAAAACAACAAGTGATTAAAACAGCACAAATCTGTGTGAACTTAGTTTCAAGTATGATTATTAAATCAATGCTGAAGCCAAAAGGGCTAAAAGAAAGAGGTGAGGATGATAAGCCATGCCCAGATTTGGCTTTGAGCTCAGAGTCTGTGGCTTTTGGATATTCCTTCACTTGCCAGAAGCTGAGGCTTCTGGTTTATCGCCAGTTCATGGTTCAAGAAGTGTGTGTTTAACTCCTGCAGCTCAGTTCCAGAAAAATAAACGACCCAATCAAAAAAATGGGCCAAAGATCTAAACAGACATTTCTCCAAAGAAGACATACAGATGGCTAACAAACACATAAAAAGATGCTCAACATCACTCATTATCAGAGAAATGCAAATCAAAACCACAATAAGGTACCATCTCACGCCGGTCAGAATGGCTGCTATCCAAAAGTCTACAAACAATAAATGCTGGAGAGGGTGTGGAGAAAAGGGAACCCTCTTACACTGTTGGTGGGAATGCAAACTAGTACAGCCACTCTGGAGAACAGTGTGGAGATTCCTTAAATAACTGGAACTAGAACTGCCATATGACCCAGCAATCCCACTGCTGGACATACACACCAAGGAAACCAGAACTGAAAGAGACATGTGTACCTCATTGTTCATCACAGCACTGTTTATAATAGCCAGGACATGGAAGCAACCTAGATGTCCATCAACAGATGAATGGATAAGAAAGCTGTGGTAGATATACACAATGGAATATTACTCAGCCATTTAAAAGAATACATTTGAATCAGTTCTAATGAGGTAGATGAAACTGGAGCCTATTATACAGAGTGAAGTAAGCCAGAAAGAAAAACACCAATACAGTATACTAACGCATATATATGGAATTTAGAAAGATGGTAATGATAACCCTATATGTGAGACAGTAAAAGATACACAAATGTTTAGAAGAGTCTTTTGGACTCTGTGGGAGAAGGCGAGGGTGGGATGATCTGAGAGAATAGCATTGAAACATGTATATTATCATATGTGAAACAGATCACCAGTCCAGGTTTGATGCATGAGACGGTGCTCAGGGCTGGTACACTGGGATGGCCCAGAGGGATGGGATGGGGAGGGAGGTGGGAGGGGGGGTTCAGGATGGGGAACACATGTACACCCATGGCTGATTCATGTCATTGTATGGCAAAACCACTACAATATTGTAAAGTAATTAGCCTCCAATTAAAATTAAAAAAAAAAAAGATTCAGAATCATGGGGATGTGGATCTGAAAGGGACCTGTACTAGGCCAGTCCTTGGGTTTACACATGGGGAACTTTTGAAGCCCCAGAAAGGTGTGACTTGTGTACTATTTGTTCATTTAATGCTATTTCCTCTAGAGCTGACTTAAAGGAGCTAGTAGTATATCCCTTTAGTATAATGTGGCTATTTCAAATCCTTCCCCGCTCCCCAAACACTTTTATTTCTTGTCCAAGATTGCAGCTCAGCAGAGCTACACAGTTTAATCAAAACAAAATTTCCTGTTTTGAAATCAAATTGGCTGAGTGATCTGAGATCTACCCTCCAAAGCAAGGGAAATTTCCTTAAAGTATTTTGAAAGCTGCAGTATTTTCTGTCAGGAGTAACGGAAAGATAGATTCATTTTCAACGTTAAATATAGGCTGAAAATGTAATCTATGATTTTATGAAAAAAGAAAAGAGGAGAGAAGATTTTTATGAATAAGGTAAGGTTGGATATTTGTTTAGAGTGTGAAGGTTTACAGGCACCTGTTAAAATCTTAAAATAAATTTCCTACTGTTGAGAGGGTAATACAGTGCTTATTACCTGTATCTGGAGAATTTTAGAGCTATAGGAAAAAACTGACAAAAAGAACCCTCTAAATCTGAGCAGCTTAGCTCTGGTTTGATGGAGCGGCTCCTAACCCTCTTCCTGGGTCCCTCGAGTCTGTTGAAAGGCCTGGGGGCTCCATGGAGAGGCTTTCTGCTTTCAAATCACCCCTCCCCCAATATACAACCTAGTTTAATTGTAGGCTCAGCCGTTCACTTGGGCGGCAATTAGCCACTTACTCCTTACTTTGCAAATAGAAGTGGCCACTTGAATCTTAAAAAAAAGAGTCCACTGTGAATTCAGTTATTTGTGTGTTCAATTTCATCTAGACAGAGAGTAGTTAGGGGAAAAAGTGAAATAAAATAAGTGATAGTCCTTGAAATAAAATCCCTCCAAAATCTGGCTCAGAGTTTCTCACTCCTGAAGTGACAATAACAGATACAGTTCTCTTTTTTTCAGAAAATGTGTATGGACTGTAACACACACAAATATCTCATTAACTGGAGACTTTATTTTTCTCCCAGTGTCCTCAATGTAGAGCAGGGTGTATCCACCTGCTGGTTTTCAGCGTTTCATAACTTCTGTAAATCTACTTTTCCAATTCCGTTGATCTTCTGTATATAATTTAATTGGCTACTGTACCTTTCTGTATAAAGTGAATGTACTAACTTCTAGAGTAATTCTCTTTGTTATCCTCAAAATGCTGGAGAACCGGAAGATCTATTTTGAATGTTTGCCCCTCATTGACTTCATCTTAAAGCAAAGTGGAAGAGCTATTGTTTTCCTGCATCCCTTTGATGTGGTCGGTTATTGTTATGTTGGGTCCAAGAGACCTACCTGGGAGATGACCGATGCCGGCATTCTGCCCCCAGTTTTCCTTAGAAGTTGCACAATAGCATCGAAAGGATACTGGATTGCAAGTTGCATTTGGTGTGTGGGGTGGTGGGGGAATTCCAGGCAAAGGAAGATTGTGACCTTTGTTACTGCACAGTGTCAAGGACAGATGGGAAGATGGTATGAATCAATATATGTCAACTGCACAGATGGTATAGCCATACAGTGTCCACATCCTGATTTTCTATCCCCTGAAACTGAAATTAATAATGCCTTCATTATAGGCAGTAGCTGCCAAGCAGCTGAGGGGACCCAGTGCAACTCAGGGCACTGCTCTGAGTTAAGTGTTTGAAACAAGAGTCTCTCTGTCTCTCTCTCTCTCTCAAGGTTAGCTACACTCTGGATCATAAAGGGCAGAAAGAATCATCTTTTGATGCTGAGTTATAGATTAAACAAACCAAAGACAGGGAGACTGTGGTTGCTTCCTGCTTTGCAGTATTTTTATGCCAGTGCATCTTTTCCCAGGTCCTGGCTGTGCCATAGTGAGAGGGCTAACTTTAATATGCCAATTATTGAGCCTGGGATGATGAAGATCTCAGACCAGGGTTGGAAGTGTAGTATAAAATAAAAATAAGCAACCACAAACCACCAAAACAAGTATTGGCACATCTCTACAAGCTCTGGCTAGTAATGATGAATTCAGTATTCATCACATGGACTAATTAATGCACGCTAACACATCCCAGTGCAATTTGCAAGTCACAGATTGCATTAGGTGATACAAATGACTCATTTGTGAACCTGAAGGATGACCTTTGGCAGGACTATCTGCTGACCTCAAAAATATTAAAGAAAGGTTATTTCACCTTGCCATTGTCTCCAAATGCCAAAATAGCCCAATTAAAAACCTTGACTTGGAACCATAGAAGCAGATGCAAGTCCTAAAGGGCATTAATTATTTTCAGTGTCAGCTGGTTGTATAACTGAGGCCAAATGAGAGTTTGGAAACCTATTAAGCCACTGTATTACATGCACTGGGTCTAAGATTTGAATTCAGAATAAGGCTTGATTTTATCTGTTTAGGCAAGCTGTACAGAGTTTGTGCTGGCTGTCCTGTTAAGAATTAAGGGCTAACGGAGGTGAGATGAAGCTCATCACCCTCATTTGGGGTTCTCCCTTCTGCAGTCATCCATTTGTTTTCCCAAGTCTGTTTGCAGAAGCATCATTAGTTACCATATTGTGAGGTCAAAAGCATAAACATGTGTTCAGTATTAGTTTGTTTCCAAGCAGACTTATCTCTCCCTCTACAAGCTTAAACAGTACAATGATTCTGCAGTGTCCCTCCTTCCCCCAAATGTGGTGACAGATGAAGATATGTACCCAAGCTAGGTTCCCATATGGCTAATTTCTACATTTGTTTTAACAACACACAGATTTTTAGGCAAATTAAAACGCAAGAACCTCGGTATTCATGCCATTCTCTCCAGTTCTGTCATTTCTTTTCTCCAGGTGGGTGTGAGTGTATCAAACCAGTGGAATAGCCTGCATTCAAAGGAGAAAGGGGCAAGTCCATGAGATGGAATTGGCTCGCAGGGGTTCCACTGGCTTCGGGGAAGAGTTTGTTGGCTCGTTGTGGCTTTCATGTCACCAACTTTCATACTGAACATTGACTGTGGGGCACACACATTGTTCACCATGTGTCCAGGTGGCATAAAATGCAAGTCTTTGAAAGCACAGAATAACACATTCCTTTTAGCCTGTTCATAGTTGAAGTTTAAGATTCTGGTTTACCTTCATCTCCAGTTGAAAGGATTGGAAAAGGAAGATTTCATTCATAGGAAAAGATAGAAGAATGTGGTTGAAAGCCCAGGGGATGGGGAGTCAGACTTGGGTTAAGATCCCAGTTTTGGTTAGGCATTATATAAACTTGAGCTTGTAATTGAATACTTGGTTTTGGTGTCCTCATCTGTGACTTAAGAATCAAATGAAGTCATATATTGATATATATGGTATGAGAGATGCTAGGAAACTGTGGCTGTCATTATTTTCATCATGGGGCGTTTAGGAGAATGTTTTCTAAAATGTCCATTTTTTCCTCTAGATTTTCTTTCTGCACTTTTGTGGGGCTGTGTGCAATGCATATGGCAGAAAACACACCTAAGTGTGTCAAATACCTCTGCAATTGGGAACTTGCTCAATCTTGATAAATTTCTTATGCCTGTGTATCAGTTGAGATAATATCTATCACAGTGTGGTTTTGAGAGGATTAAATTGGTTGATGGATTCATGTGGTGCTTAGCATTTGGTAGGTGTTTGTTATGTGAATGAAACCCTATTACCCTTGCTTCTGGAACATTCCTGTCCTTTGTCTCCACATATGCTACTAATGAGGTGTCCCTGGTGGCTCAGATGGAAAAGAATCCACCTGCAACGTGGGAGACCCAGGTTTGATCCCTGGGTTGAGAAGATCCCCTGGAGAAGGGAATGGTAACCTAGTCCAGTATTCTTGCCTGGAGAATTCCATGAACAGAGGCTACAGTCCATGGGGTCACAAAGAGTTGGACAAGACTGAGTGAAGAACAGTTTGACTTTCATGCTACTAATGAACCTTTGGTTGAGAGAAGATGTAGTTCTGTTTCAAGTCTTCTTCCCAGGCCAGATCACTGGTGCTTTATTCTGAAACTGAGCACTGTTGTTGGAATACGTCTTCTGGGATTGCTTCTTATTCTCAAGGTTAAGCTAGACTTGCTTCCCCGTTTGGCATCTTTGTTTCTCCATCATTTGCCAGCACGTTGTTTGGCAAGTCCCTACAGATCCAGGTAAGACAGGCACTGAGATTGTTCTCACTGGCCCCTCAGGTGTGGTTGATCTTACCTGTGAGATAACCCCCTCAGGGATCCCCCCTCTGGCTACTTAGACCACATGTTGCCCAAGTAACATGACTACCATTTTCCCCTACAAGGTTGTTATTATTCTAAACTGCCACTAAAAAAGTTCTGATTTTATTATGAGATCCTCATAAATGCCAGCAGTTAATGAAAGTGGGTTTATTTCTTGCTCTATGGGAGGTGACCACCCATGTCAGCCTTGGAGGGTATCTGCACATCCTTGCAGGCCCAACAAGTGGTAAACAGATGGAGTCTGAATGCAGAGCTGCATTACCATGAAAAAAATTCTGTTCTTTTACCAAATGGATTTTTAACATCCTTTTGCAGAGAGTTCTAGGCCATGGTATATTGGGAACGTTGGCTTCATTGATAATGAATGCATGAGCTGAAAGCCCACACAGACTCCATCAGTAGTTTGTTTCTATATACAAGCCCACTCTGAGCTTAAATTTGGAGAAAGCACGTATTTTCAAATGCATGTGCTAACTTTGTACCAGAGTGAAACTTGCTCTTGAACTGTACCTTATCTTTATTTTGGTATGTATGGCTCACCCAGGACACAGGATGCTCCCCTGGGTATCTGCTGATGAAGTTATAACCTCATGGTTACGCCGTTCTCTTCAGAAAGGAACTCAGTTTAAAGGATGGGTTAAGTGTTGGGGTGAGGATGCATGGGTGAGAGATTGGGTTTAGTTACATAAGTACTAAGATAACTTTATCATAAGGTGGCTTAACCATAAAGGCAATCTTCCACCGAGGGATCAGAAAATTACTAAATCTCAGTTTCTCAGTCTTTCTCCCTTGGTCACAATTCCTTTTTCTCTTACTAATGTTTTTTTCTTTGAGTCTCTGTCTCTTGGCCCTGCTGGTAATCCACCACTCCATCCTATTGGTTCTTGGATCTTAGCTCAGGCTGTATGATTAGCTAGGAAGCTACTTGAACATGCACATTTTGGGATGTTTGCTCTCAGGAATTTTATTTCTATAAATAGACTGGGTGGGGTCCAGGAATCACCTGGTATTATTAACAGAGTACCCCACCCCACCCCACCCCACCCCAGGAGATTGTAGTGTTATTAGCCCTTGAGCTATATTTTAGGAGCAGCTGATGGAGACCAATTTGCTCCCCCATGAGCAAGGCTGAATGGTACAATAAGACTGAATCCAAGAGTTTCCAATAGTTTGAAGATGTTTGATCACTGCATCAGTGGAATCCTTTTAAAAATCTTATGTAAGCTTTTTTCTTCAAATGAAATCAGATACGGATCCCCCAAATTAAAGCCAACCCAAGAGGAGGCGCCCTGGCTGAGGACGGGGACCGGAGAGCACTGCTGCTGGCTCGCTGTCCCGTCATCTCCAGGTGCCCCTGGGCAGCTCTGCAGCCTTCTTGTGGTTCACTCGCCTCTGTCTTCCCAAGTGAACCAGAGGAGGGCCTGAGTCCCTGGTTAGAGGAAAGAACACCTCCCTAGGACATTGAGTTCCGCTCCAGCCTCATTTCTGCTTTGCTGCATGGCCTGCACCTCTGAGCTAAGGGAAAAAAGGGGTTTGAGCTAGATGGTTTTTCTGGAAGTTCCCATGATTCACAGAACACCCTTGTGACTTTTGCTGTATGAGAAGCACCCGGAGTAGTATTTGCTCCATGTTTGTCTTTATAATATAAAAGGAGCATCTTCACTACTTCTTATCTAAATATTCACTTAGGTTTAGAGCTCGGCAGTGCTATTTGTGAATCCAAAAGTTTTTTGTCTGCTTATGATTTTTCTTTGTTGGCTCCGGGAGTTGGTGTTGGACAGGGGAGTCTGGCGTGCTGCAGTTTATGGGGTCGCAAAGAGTGTGACATGACTGAGCCACTGAACTGAATACACTTAAAAATAACTATATAACCAATAGAAGAAAAAGTGTTACACCTAAAACTGGTGGTGGCATACAACCCTTGAGAAATACTGAATGGAAGATCTCTGAAAGAGCTCCCTGCTCTAATATTGAGAGAGGCTAGTATCCAGATAGGCCTGTCTTGTTATTACCTTGGGGATTTGCAGATGGGGTTAAGTTATAGAGAAAAACAAAGAAATCCTCTGGGTGCCAGAGGCATATAAAAGACTAGTGGGGATGGAGAGGGAAAAAACTGCTTGTGCTGCTGGGAAGAATGATGGCACTTGAGGCTTGTAGTCTATGTACAAAGGATTTAAATGGCTCAAAGAGAGTTTTTAATATTAACTTTGTGGCGACATCGGGCCACCAGCTGCTTAATTTTATTTAGGTCTAATAGGGAGCTTAATAACCGAGAACATCGTTGGTTTCTTGTTTGTTTCTTTTATTGAGTGTCAAAGAGCTAACAGCTTTTATTACAGATCTCCCAAGGCCCAAGTTGGCTTCTTAGGACAGTGGCAACACAGGGCTCTAAGGCAGAGTCCAGGGAATGAGCCTTACCTGGTACCTGGCCATGCTTGGAAAACTGAGCTCTAAATATATGGATTCCAAAAGACACTGGGTGGGAGGCAGAGCCAATAAAGGGTTGCTTTTAGCACACACTGTAGCTCAAAACCAGTGTTTATGACCTGGTTGTTCCCTGCCTCTCGAGGCAGGGACAGTGACTCCAATGTATACCCACTGAGCTGGTTTGGAAATGGCATGACAACTTAGCAGTCATGGTGGTCCAGAGCAGGGAAATGACAATGTAATTGTAAGGTGACGGGAACTACAGCATAAGTAAATATGCCCAGCATCCAAGCACACTGTTGCAAAATGGAAATCGGCCTGGAATACCTGTTAGGTTAACAGCTTAGGCTCCAGGGATAGGCAGACCCAGAGTTCAAATCCTGACTCTGCCAAGGTTGTGCTTCCTTCCTTGGGCAAGGTACCTAATCTTTCTGAGCATTGGTTTATTCACCTGTCCAATGGATATAATATGTACTTCCAGGGTCACCTTAAGTGTTTAAAGACTTAAACAACTTTGTACAATGTCTGGCATTTTGAATATATAAAAAAAAATTATTTGTGCTTTGGGAAGAAAGCACCACCATCATCATTATGTGATGGATTTAATGTATTTCTTAAATTTTTATTTATTTATTTATTGGCTCCACTAGGTCTTTGTTGTTGTGCGGGCTTTTCTCAAGTTTCAGTGAGCGGGAGCTACCCTCCAGTGGTGGTGTGAAGGCTTCTCCTTGTGGTGGCTTCTCTTGTTGCAGAGCATGGGATCTAGGGTGTGGGTCTTCAGTAGTTGCTGTTCCTGGGCTCTCAAGCACAGGCTCAATAGTTGTGGCACACAGACTTAGTTGCTCCACAGAATGTGGGATCTTCCTGGACCAGGGATCAAACCTGTGTCTCCTGCATTGGCAGGCAGATTCTTTACCACTGAGCCACAAGGGAAGCCCCTATTTTATCCAGTTTTATATCAAATTTTTATATCAAATGACTAGTATTGTTATGATTAATATTATGACTAGTATTATTCTTAGAAAATTATTCCTTGATGATCTTGAGTTACCATGACAGGGTTATCACCACATGAATTCTGAGATTTCAGAGATGAAAGCTTTTGGGTAGATTAGCGCCCATCCTTGGAATTAGGGACTTCCCTGGTGATGGATGCGGCAGTAAAGAATCTGCCTGCAATGCAGGAGCCAAGGGAGATGAGAGTTCGATCCCTGGGTTGGGAAGATCTCCTGGAGGAGGGCATGGCAACTCACTCCTGTATTCTTGCCTGGAGAATCCCACAGACAGAGGAGCCTGGTGGGCTACAGTCCACAGGGTCGCAAAGAGTCAGACACGACTGAAGCGACTTAGCATGCATCCTTGGAATTGGGGTACTTAATCAATGGGTGTAGGAGAGCTAGATAGAAGTAAAGAACTGTGATTTGCCTCTATTCTGCCAACTTCAACTAAATTTGGGGTCTCGTTTGTCAGCAAGGAGGTAGCTGGTAGTTGTCAGGGGCCACAGGTGGGGAAGGCATGAAAAAGCAAGGGTCTTGACAGGAGGCTGTGAAGCAAGAAAGTCAGACTCTTGCTCTTCAGAGACTCCTAGGAGAAGGTTCTTAAATACACTTTTTCATCTGCCAGTGAGGGTGAAAGCCCCCAAATGCAGACCCAATCTTGATACATTTTTGTGTTGAGTTTTGGAATCAATTTCTGGAAAAGATGAAGTAAGTTTGTTTTATTTTCTTGTTTTTACTTGCTCTGTCGTCATGTTACTAACAGCATCAGTAAGAAGGCCAGCATTCTCTTGCAACTTTAATCCTCTTCCTGCCTCCTTCCCTCCTCAACAACAATGTGATGAGCATCTATTTCTTTAGGGTCATTCTGTGCCCTTGTTGTCTGTGCCATAACTAAGAGTTGCCAGTGTGTCTCCAAGGAGTCCCCATCCCCCAGTTGCTTTATATAAATGCCCAATTAATACCAGTTAAATAGTTCTTATTCCTGGCCTATCTGAAGGAAGAAACAATGAAGGGAAATGGAGACGGCCCCACTGCTATGGCTGTGTCCTTCATCTGTGATGCATTACCATAAACTTCATTCCACATGTTTTTGCATTGTCTTCTCTTACATTTACCCTCTGACTATTGTTTCCTTTTGTTCTAGCAACAGCTGGAAACGGTAAATGTGTGTTTTGAGCCAATGTTTTCCTTTGCTTTGGCATTTCCAAACATGTATTTTCCTACGGGCCAGAAATACCAGCAAAGATGCATTCTGAAAGATCTCCATCTCATGCTGCCCATTCGCCTCTGAAGCTGTCCCTTTAAATGAGGCCCCCAGAGTTCACTTTCTGAAGTTCATTAGCTTGTGTTATCAATAATTTAGGATAATACTCCGGTGGAGCCTGAGTGCCTGGCCCGCCCCGTTTTCACTGTCAGTTTTCTCATACCCTAGCAGTCCAGTGAACTTGATAAGTGTCCCATCATCCTGTTAATCAAATTACTTATGAACTAAAATTGACAGTTTTCATTAATTATAAAGGATTATTCTAATTGCAATTCAAATTTATTCATTTAGAACAGACGGCATTCAGTAATATTTCAGGAAATTTGCATATTAAATGGAGAGGGTCGTCCATTAAGTATGGTAATGTATGCATATTTCCTTATTTTTAACTTCTAGGCCATATGCACTGCTGCTACTTCAGCAGGTGAAAAACCAGAACGTGCTTAATTTGTTCAACAAACACAGGGGCCAGAGCACATCCTTTGGCACTCCGCGCTGGCATCCTTCTACCTTTACTCCTTCTGTTCTTCCTTCTCCACCTCCCACGTCCCTGCTCACAGCCAAAACCACCGTTGATCTTTCGAAGAAACTTTTTTTGATAAACCTGGGCATTCCCCCCCCACCCCCCTGCCACCCTCCCCTTTTCTTTTTCTTAAATGTAGGCACAGCTGGTAAGGGTTGATTGAAATGTTTTGCCATAGAAGCTGTGTTCATTAATTTCTTCAAGATGCTGAAGTAGGCATTAAGGTTGCCGGCTGGAGTCCTTCCCTGTGACATGTGGAGCAGCAAGGGGCCTAATAGTCAGCCTTGTAACATCAACTGGTTACCCCCCTCGTGCGGCATGAACCTTTCCCCTCCAGTGAAAAATGAACCTGTCTGAGACAAAAGCACAAACCACGCATGCAATGAGACAGTGCCATTATTCACACCCATATAGGCTGTTTTCAGAGATCATTAAAAATCATATCTCCATGATATTAATAAGCACCTTCCCTGATCCAGGTCTCGGGTAACAGGAAGGTATATTTAGAGCCGCCCCCGCCACCTACCTAATCTGAAATCATGAATCTGGGAGGGAAAAAAAAAAATGCATGTAAGATAAAGGCTAACAAGCTGGTGTGCTAGGAGCCACTTGGCTTTTTAAACAGCTGGTGTGTCCCAGCATTCTCTGTACCAGTCCTCGTGGGGAAGGAGAGGGTGCGGGCCCCCAGCCGCATTGAGTTGTGGCTGGTGAGTTTTGCCTCCATTCCTTAGGAATTATTGATATCTGGTCTTAATGATTTGAATAAAGCATCTGCCAGCCCATTCATCTCCAAAAACTCCCATTGAATAACTGGTTGCTCATTTAGCCTGGTTTCAAGTAGACTTGTTTTTCATTTTCTGCAGTTAAACTAAAAGCTTTGTTGTTTCACATACAGATATTTTATTTGCTGAGCATATTTATTTCAGTCTGTTTGTATAGCACTACTGCTTTCGTGGCCATATGTTATTGATTGAAAAGCCTCCACAAACTCGAATTCTGAATAGGCGCTGTGTCCTTGGGAGGTGTCCGAGAGGCAGAGATGGAGGGCCTGCCCACTGCCTTGCCAAACCCATCCTGAGCTCCCTTTCCACCACTCTGTCTTCTCAGGCAATACATAAACCAGAACTGGTGTAGGGTCGGAGTCTCATTCTTCAGATGTTGACACAACCTCTCCCCAAATCTCAGTGGGAGCACACAGAACCATGTTTCCCCTTGTTGGGGTATAGCCACTCCTGCTAGAATTACTAGGAATGACGCTGAGAGCAGAGAACACCAAGGGCTATTTGAGAAAACACTGATGGAAAATTCTCAGAAATCATTCAAGCCCAATGGCGTGTGTTGAGTCAAGGGAAATTTCTCCCCGTGTCACATCTTTTCCTCCACTTAGTTCAGCTTTAGAACCATGAAAGCTCCGATCTTAATCCTTTTTCTGATGAGAGTTAATTTTCAATGCAAGTTTTAAAAAATTTAATTGTCACTGATTACTGACATGCAATAGTAAAATAATATTAAAGAATGCCACAAATGATTAAAGTAAAACTTAACAACGTATGCATTAAAAAATCCTATAACTCTACTTTTGTTATGGGAAATATTAAGTTGCATAATGTGACCCAGTGGTACAGGATAATTGCTTAAGAATTTGTATTATACAGATATTTTGTATATTATATCCTCATGTGCGGTATTTCTGGTGATTAATTCCTCAGCCGAGGGAGGCTCTATTGAATGGATGTTGATTGTATCAGAATGTGGACTGAAAGTGGTGCCAGGGATGGAGAATGGTACAAGTATGCCAAGCATCCTCTGAAAATATTGGGGAGAAAGTCTCAGGAATTGCTGTGCAGTCAGCGCCCCGACTATCTGCAGGGATAACTACTAAGTCACCTACAGAGCTGGGGAAGGAAATGGCAACCCACTTCCACTTGCCTGGAAGATCCTATGGACAGAGGAGTCTGGAGGGCTACAGACCGTGGGGTTGCAAAGAGTCAGACTTGATCTAGTGACTGAGTGCAGCACAGACGTACAGAGTGCTATGTTTAATTTGATGGAGGCTGATAGACGGGAGGCTACGAATACAAGTGGTGTGTGTACATGATACAGAGCTGATGGGGCAGAATTAAGCAAAGTGAAGGGAACTAGCCTCTCTGAGCTCCACTTTTTGTGCTTGTAAAATGCAGCTAACATTTATTTGCTCTGTCTTTACCGTGGGCCTGTTGTAAAAATCTGCAGAGATCTGTTTCCTGAACTCTCCAGTTCATCTGTATCACCTGAGAGTAGTTTAAAATGCACATTTCCAGGCCCTTCTATCAAGAGATTTCAATTCTTTAAGTCTAGGATGGGGCTTGGAAACCTCTATACTTAAATATTTTCTGGTAATATTTTCTGGTCCAGCCAATTTGGAAGGCGTATACTGTATATTAAATGCTCTATAAAATATAGTACTCTTAAGGAGACAAGACTTGCAAAGTAATTAAGTAGTTCAAGACTGTACCTTTACATAGCATCAAATTTTAATGGGAAAAACACTGAAGATTATAAGAATTCCAAGCATTAACTACATTCTGGAATTTGAATCCTGGCCAGGTAAGTCACTGGGATCTGTTGATGAAAACAGTGGCTGCCTGAAATTTGCAGTGTTTGTGCACAAATAAGATCTCTATGTATCTGTTGAGAAGGATCTGCGAGGAAGAGCACTCCCCTCGCCCACCATTAACACACATACAGCCCAGACGAGTGAGGTGAGCCCTCAGTCAACAGCAGGTGCTTTTGAGCCAAATATCTAGGTCATTCTGTGAATGTTCTTTATAGTCAAATAGACTCTGGAGGTGAAACTGTCATTACCCGCTAAAGAAATGCACATGGAGAAATGGGAGAGAGAGCCATTTCCTGTCTGTGGAAGCATATGGAAATGGTGATAGTGTTCAGGTACGGCTGTATTTATTAACCATTATTGACACAAAACCACTTTGTACCATGTCAGAGTAGACTAAATTGGATAACAATGGGATGACAGCATCATCTAATCTAATATCAGTGCTGCCTAATAGTTTGTTTTAGCTGCCAAGTTGGGCACGTGGACTGGGTGCTGAGATTCTGAGCTCCCGGTTGTCCCAGCTAAGGATTACAGCACGAATAGTTGGTGTCCTGTCCTACTCAAGGCACTTGAAGGCTTGGGCAAGATGCAATGGGCCGGGTGATGTGATTTGCTCATCTTCTATGCTGTCACAGGTGGAGATGCCCTGTTCTTTAGACTGTAGTAGTTATGGATTGTAGATTGATTTTAGAAGAGGTGGGAAACTAAAAAAAAGATGGATCTTCTTTTTCTCCTTCCACCCCAGGGATTATGGCAATTTAATAAAATCCCTATCTTCATCAAGCTCTTTCTGTTCATCATCTTGTTATAACTAGTGGACTGCCACGCTGGTTAGAGACAGAATTAAATGGTTGTGTCCCTTACCTCTGGGAGCTGACAGCTTTAGTCAATCATACTGAGTTAGGCATGAAACACGCAAAGATAAATGAGCAAGATTGAACACCAAAAGAGTAAATTAAAGAAGGTCCAGGCATTTTGTTTAAAATGAATGTTGCATTTATTTTTAGTATTCAATGCTTTAATGGAAGGGAGGAGATTTGTGGAGGCTCCCTGCTTCAGATGGGTGACTCATTGAGGAAAGTTTGCTGGGACTTGCTGCAATTTCAGGATGTGCTTTTAATGACAGAAGATAGAAGGGAGCCTGCAATACTTAGAAGGAGGAAATTCTCTCTGCTGGGCTGTGAGCACCTGCTCCAGCGTCCCCAGAAGCAGAAGCTAATTGGAAATAGAATTTTGTAGATTACATAAGGACAGCAGTGCTTTCTTCTGGGGCGGCAACTTGGACTTGACAGTTTCTTAGTGAATCATTGTACCAAGCTTCAGCCAGCCTTTGTCTGAGGGGCGTTCCAGTACTTTTCAAGATCCTGCACAAATTATTGGGGTGTGCATCTAGAGAAGCGGGGTTTCACAGTCTCCAGGCCATTCCATAAACCATAAGGGCCATTTGTTGTGAGAAATACTTAAACATTGGAAAAAAGATTACCAGGCATTTCGGAGATGAGTCTGAGGGCACGTGTCAAGTAATTTTTCGTTGAGCAAAGGAAATCACATCTAAATAAAAAATATGGTTTAAAAAGTCATCTTTGCTGCAGATAATTTTAAACATACTGTTTCTGTAGTATAGGATCTACTCTTACCAAGGGCTTCCCTGGTGGCTCAGTGGTAAAGAATCTACTTGCCAATGCAGGAGACACAGGTTTGATCCCTGGGTCAGGAAGATTCCCCTGGAGAGGGAAACGGCAACCTACTCCAGTATTCTTGCCTGGGACTATGGACAGAAGAACTTGGCGGGCTACATTCCATGGGGTTGCAAAGAGTCAGACATGACTCAGCCACTAAACAACAGCAGAACAACACTCTCACCAAAGTAATCGAAGCTCACAGGTCTCCTTGAAACATTTTCCAAGCAAGAGGTATGTTTAGGATTTAATAGTGCCCCACCTCCCTCCACATACCTCTATGCTCATTCAGTTTCATGAATCTCTAAGTATTGTTAATAGAATGAAATGTATCTTTTTCTAAGAGAACTATTGGTTGAAGGTTATGCTTGTCTGAAAGACAGGAAGATAGATCGACCTGTGAAAGGCATTTTTATTAAAATGTCATTACACTAGATGCCAGAATAGTTCTTTCCATCTTCGAAAGGACCACTGCTTGGTGGGTGGCCTGTTTCTGCTTGGAGTGGTGAATATTTACTTCCATTTTACAGATTAGGACACTGAGACCAAAGAAGTACAAATTGTTTCTGGATAGTGTTAAGAGTCAGTAATAAAATGTCAGGCTTATTCACATTAGGATAGTAATGCCTCTTCACTTCAAACATATGCAACTGGGAAATCAGGAAATATACATCTGATTATATTAGAAACCCCCCAAATTTGCTCTTCCGGTTCAAGCTCTGGTCTTTTCCTCTGCTCCTTAACCTGACAGTAACTGTTAAACCCCTCCTGATGACTAGTGTCACTCGTCCTAAAGAACAAGGTATCAGAAAAGGGGTGAATTCTTTCTGACCCTACTGGTGATCAGAGTGTGCCCTGAAGGATGAGTTTGGATAACTCTTAATTTAGTATGCATAACTTCAATGGTCCTAATGATCATAAAATTATCTAGCCCTCTTTAATATGCAACCAGGATTCTTGGTGCTCTAGTAAGCTGGGGTGTTTCTTCCCGTAAGCCCCGATAGGCATTTGTTTCTGAAAACACAAGAAAACCAAAAAATTTAAAAAGTACAGCCCTAACCTAACCATATTTTGAGGTTCCATCAGAGAGGAAATTCAAATATTCGATGCAGTTTAATGACAGGTCCATACATTTCCCATCTCATATTTCCGTTGTTCTTTTTTGCTGCTGCCTATAAGTTTCATTTTCCCATGTGCCATAATATTAATGTTTTTCCCTGCTGGCTCCCCAGCCCGGGGGTCACAGCTCATGTTTCACAACATGAGACACCCAACCATAAATCTCCTTTAAATAATACAGACGGCAGGAGGGTCACTGTCGGGAGAGCCAGTCAGTCTGAACAAAGTGGCATTGATGCATGGCAAGCTGAACAGCTTGACCACAGCCCCGCTGGACAGGTAGAGTGCGGAGCAGCCTTTAGTTAAGGGGAGGGAGGCGTGCGCGCTGCACGCTGCCAAGGAGCCAACTGGTTCTGGTTCTCAGTAGGAGTTGGCTGCCGGTCATGGAGGCTTCCTGACAATGATCACACCACTTCTTCCTGGCTTCGGCGGGAACACCTGATTAGCATAATTTGTGTTTGGAGGTGCAACCACATCTCTTTGGGTGTAAGTCTGCATTTCTTGAGGCCTCTTAGCCATATTTAAAATGAAGTTGGGAACTGCCAAGGTGGAAGTAACAGTGCACACCTGATTGGAATACACACTGTGCTTGTGGGCAAGCTCTTTTCCCATTGCAGGACTCAGCATGGTTAATTTAAGGGGACCGGAAATGGCTGGGTGAAACTAGAACCTCAGAGCCGGGACTGAGTTAATGGCAGCCTCAAGTTCCAGAGGAGTTCGGTAAGATAGAGAAAGGAGGAGCTGAGGATTTAGCTAGGGATTTGTTTTGTAGACAAAAGTTGCAATGTATGGCCACACAGATCAAGGTATCATATTAAGGTAATATATCTGTGACTGTGCCTTTTGTGAGCAAAGGTAATATATGTGCAAATCTGTATAGAGGCACACAGAAGGAATATGGATGTGTACAAAGATGATTCATTTGTGCATCAAGATGTATAGTGCATGTGTGTGCATATGTCATGTGGCAGTATTTTGGGAATAACTGTCAGGCATACAAGATAATATGTGTTAAAAGTAAAGATGGGGCTAGTGAGAGGACCTGCAAAGTTCCCCTGACATGATTTTTCAGAATTTATGTGTTGCTCATCAGTTTCCAAATTCCAGCTCATTAATTTTCATCTGCTAAAACTTTGTGGTGGGTGTTGGGGGAAAGATTAACATCTCATTTTGTTGATGTTTTTTTGGACTCCTTGTTCTGCAACTATTTAGTCACACTTTTGAAAAAAGTCAGTGTGGCTTCTAATTCCTCAATTACTTAACACATTACAGTGGTATGGTGTGGGATTCCCATTGATGTGATTTCTAGAATCTACTGCCTACCTGATAAGTGCACTGAGAACAAGAGTGTACATCAACCCAGGGGATGATTATCCTGGTTTTGGTTGGTCACACCTCTGAGCATTTGTTCTTTTTATATTGTTGACATTAATTGCTACTGTGATAATTGCTCAAAAAATACATTTTGGGTGTTGGTAGTGGTGGAGGAGGAGAACTAATTCTGTTCTTACTCATTTAAAGTGACAAATGATATCGATTACTCAGCAATTCATCTAATGGAGCCAGGACACCCAGGAAAATGGAAAGATTTTGGTTACATTAACACGAACTCTTGCTTATGTTCAGAAAATTTTGTGTTTTCAGTATTTTCAGTTCTACACAAGACTTCTCAGTGATGAGTATAAATATATTACAAAATGACTCTAAAATTCCATTGGCCATATAATAATAGTCTAAAATACATAAGCATTTTCTAATATTTGTAAGCTGTGTACATAATTTCAGCCTCATCTTTTAAGCTTCATTAATAATGTATATTTGCAATTCTTTGAAAAAGTTACATTTTTTATTTCTGGTTATGTTTATTTGGAAGACTTTTTAGACTTGAGAGAAGCGTATTGACAACATCCTGCCCTGCACCGTACCTCCCTCTTGATCTCATTTACCTTACTCTATGTCTGTCTGAATCCCCTTTAGACTGCTGGCTGAAGGCATGGCTCATGACTGTCTAGTTTAACTATTGTACCTCTGATTTCTAGACACAGTTGCTTTTCAGGCGACCAACTGCCCTAATTGCCTGGGGCTTTCCTGATACTCTCACCAAGAGTCCCAATTTCAGGGAGTCCCCAAGTCCTAGGCAATCTTGGCCCTTAGGTGCTCCTCAGTATCTGATAAAATGAGATATCTGTAGGTATAAATCACCTTCCAGAGGTTACAGAGTTATGTGAGAGAAAAGTGCACGCAACTCGTGTTTAAAATTAGTCAGCATCATATGTTTATCTGTCATTTCCCCTGCTCATGGATAAGGGATGGGAGGGCAGAACTGTGTCTCTTCTGTTTCTTTGAATTTCCCATGGTGCTCTGGAAGCACATTCAAGTTATAGCTAAACAAAACGTGATCCAGTAGCAAAGTGTTCTGCAGTGTTAACTCAGACTGTATTCCTTCCTGGCTCTCTGAGGTTGAACAAGCTACTTGCTCTATCATCTTTCTCCATTCTCCCCACTTATAAAAAAGGGATGGGTGATACAGTACCTTCCTCCCAGAGCCGGAGCCAGGATTCATGGAGGTACAGGACAGGGCACCGCGTCTGCTCTGTGCCTCCTCCCCGCATCCCTCTCCTCCTCCTTCAACACATGCCAAATCCTGCGTGTATTCAGGTAGGTGATGGAGTCTTTTGGTGGCACATCTTGTTAGACTGAATTTGGAGTTATTTCTGCATAGAATGATTTTTCTGGAAGAAGAATGCAGGATTGGTTTCTAAAATGCCACATAGCCTGAGTCTGTGTCACTTCTTCCCACTTGCCAGGGTTGAAAGCCAGGCAGCCAGGCAAGCGAACTGTTACAGGTGGGACAGGGTGACCATGAAACAACACCCAGACTGGCCAAGGTGGAAGCCTTGGGTGGAGCCATATTCATTCTCCCTTCTCTCCTGTCTCCTCACTGAATCACCTACACATGGTGGCAAAGCTGGGACCTGGTTGTGTTGGTGGCCGTTTCTGTGCCGCTGTCCTTAAAGAGACTGAAAGTAGACTTGAGTGAAATGAAAAAGTGAATTGAGAGCGGTTTATAGTAGCTCCTGTTAAAGGAGGTGCGTGTTTCATGGAGGTAATCGCATAAACATGCCTGCTTTAGTTCTCTCCTCCCACCTGTGTACTCTTTCCCTTTGCTGTCCACCGAGTGGGGAAAGGCCAAAGGTCTCCTTACAGGTTTCTTGTTTTCTTGGTTTTTCTGGTGGCCTCCAGTAGAACAGAGAGGAAGTGTCACTGGGACACCTTTAGAGCTTGAGTCATGAAATCCCTTTGCCCCAGCCCTGGTGACGCAACGCATATTTCAGTAATGAGCAAGAAAAATTGTTTTATGATAGTTTAATAAAAGCAGAAGAAGAATGTTGCCCTCGTGCAAAGGAAGTGAATTACACACTTCATGAACCAAATTAGTATCACAACATTTGGCTTTGTTCAAAAGGTGGTACGCATTTACGGGCCCATTTTTCAGCAAGACAAATATGACACACGCCAAGATTTCCTTGAAGTAAATATTGTAAATAATAAAAGGCTCTGCCAAGTAAAGCTGAAAAATGACTTCATCCTCACCTAGTTATACCACCATGCCAGGATGCCACTGTCCAAACTCTCCGACAAACTGCCCGTTTAATCAACTCATCTCATGATTAAGAGAGTGCAAGGCCCTTTAATTTTCCAATAATAGTCAATATTCCTCAATTCTGGCTTAAATAAAATATTCACATAGGAGCTAGGGCATTTTATGGCATAAGCGAATTTGATTATCAAGTAGCAAAATATATTTTGAGGGCAGTTTGGAGTCACACGGCAGAAATGTTTATGTGAATAGGTGCAAATTGGGAGGTTTTTACAGAAAGTAAAAGCTATCCCTCTAGGCCTAAGTCTGTGATCCTTATTTAGTTTCAGCTTATGCTGTTTTGACTCCAGTTAAAATTTTCTGCTCACAAAAGGGGCAGAATCTCCATGCAGATTTGCCTGTGAGAAGCAGGGATGATAAAGCGGATGCACGGAAATGCTATGATTAAGATGAGAATTCACAGTGCTGGCAAGTGCAAGTCATCTGTCTGGCTCTAGGCTGTGTTTTAACAGTTCCTGTAGCTTGGCCCTCTATTGTCTCAGTGTCGGAGAACCTGCAAATGAAATTGCTCCCTGAGCCAGGCAGTAATATAAATAAATGAGTAGTGAGGCTTGAAAAAGGCGTTAGGGAGTGGTGGGGACTGGGGTCAACTGGTGAGCTTGTGTACTCTCTAAAGGTGGAGTCTCTGCTGAGGTCCAGCAGATTGTTGCCATGTAGGAATGAGGACCTAGTATCGCTGTGGAATGTCTCATGTTCCAAGAAATTTGGGAAATCTTGAGTTTTCTGTTCAGTCTCCCAATTTTCAAACATTGGTCATAAAAAAAGTAAAACCAGAAAAGTTCTGTTTCCTAAAGAAAATGAAGTCCATGGGTTCAGAGTCTGTGACTTCTGCTTCTTTGCAGCTCAGTGCCTGAAGCAGGAAAAAAAAAAGTCGTGTGGGACACAGCATTTAGAGCTGAGGCAGAGATGGGGAGGCCGTGGTGTGTGCTGGGCTGTGTCCTCAGCAGTGTGTGCTTTACCTCACTGGTTCTTCCTGTCCTTCTCAAGTAAGCGCTATGAGTAGGTACTGCCATGTCTTCTATTTTACAGCTATGGAAACTGGAGCCCCAAGAGACAGGGGTGGGATTTGAACTCAGATCAGCTCTGTGAACTCCTGGGAACCACACTGCAGTTCCCTCACCTTGACTTGGTGGTGTGGCCCCACAGGAAGGAAAATGGGATGGGGACTGGGGACTTGGGTTTTGGTGTCTCGGCAGCACCCTTCCTGTGAGAGTGAGACCTTCTCTGACATTCTGAGCTTGCACACCTCACCTTACCAAGTGGAGGTAATACCACCTGCCCCATCCACCTCACAGGGTGTGGGAAGGATTTCACCAGGAGTAAGTGCAAAAGAGCATGGAAAATTATGAAGTGCTCTGTCAACACGAGCAGAGGGAATGGTGCTCATAATTAGAGGATGCAGAGAGGTGAGATTGTAAAGCTGCTGATTGTCTTTGGATCAAATACAATTAAAAAACAATCCCTTCTTGACTCTTCAACTCAATCAAGTGTCTATTTGTAGAAGTGGCTTAAAACTGAACTCACTTTGAAAATTAATCAGCCACTGCTAATGGCTGGAAAGTGAGCAGACTGCATTTATTTTAAGTGAAAAAGAGCAAGAGAGAAAGAGATCCACCAGCCGAACAGGAGTTAACAACCCAAGCCCTGCCCGTTGTCTGCCAGGCTCATGACAGGGAGGACAGAGCGTGAAGGCCTCCCGCTGCCAGGGCCTTCCACGTCCCCCAATCAAGGGACTCCCCTTCAGAGAAGCCAGGGAGAGAGGCCATCTCTGGCCTGACTTACAACTGTTAATTGATGCTGGCTGGTCGGGAAAATTCATCATGACCCAGACACACAATGAGCATTTAAAGAGGAAAACAGAAAAGAGACATATGTGCAGGAAAGGTGGAGGGAAAATACCCCAAAGATGATGCAGAAAGCTGTTTATGCATGTAGGCAGTGAGTAATCTTCTTATTTATAAATGAATGAGCTAGCCTGGGGAAGGGGGGCTTTGCAGATTATAATCACAGTCCCCTGTGACAAGCTTTCTCACTGGAGGGCCTCTCTCCTTACGGCAGTCAAGGCCGTGCACTGTTCTCCACTTTACCTCAGGCTCTCAGCCTAATGGTTGTGCTGATTTGTCCCCTGAACGTTCCTTAACTGAAAGTCCCAGCTCTGTGAATATATAAGATGCTCAGGAAGATTTCTTCTGTGCATCCTGAGTGTTCATATTTTTCCTCTCTTTTCTCTTTCACTCCAGCCTGGCAGAATTTGCCACTTCCTCTCCCATAGAACCTCTTCCATCTCTGGGATTTGGGTCAGAATACTCCTTTCCCATTTGGAACACTTGCCTGGTCTTTCCCATGAACAACTGTGTCTTTTGGGACCAGGCTGAAATCTGCTCTGTTTCTATGAGTAGCCTTTTTGGCCTCACCCTAGTCTGATCACTCCGTTTCTCAAGTATGTTAAGATTTGGACAAAGAGTCCCATCAATACCTTTGCCCTGTGATTGATCTGTTGTTCTTTTAGAGGTGAATTTTTGACTACGTCATGTGATTGTCTCTAAATTATGAGAGTCCTTCGTGTTAGCTCCCTAAGAATTTTTTCTCCTTTCCTATAGCAAAAAAAAAAAAAAAAAGGGCTTAAAACTTAAAATATTAAAAAAAACCAAAACCCAACTAAGACTGTGGCATCTGGCTCCATTACTTCATGGCAAATAGAGTGGGGGAAAGGTGGAAGTAGTGACACATTTCCTCTTCTTGGGCTCTAAAATCACTGTGGATTGTGACTGCAGCCGTGAAATCAGAAGACATTTGCTTCTTGGCAGGAAAACTATGACAAACCTAGACAGTATTTTGAAAAGCAGAGACATTACTCTGCCAACAAAGGACAATATAATCAAGGCTGTGGTCTTCCCAGTGGTCACATATGGTTGTGAGAGCTGAACGGTAAAGAAGGCAGAGTGCCGGAGAATTGATGCCTTTGAACTGTGGTACTAGAGAAGACTCCTGAGAGTCCTTTGGAGAGCAAGGACATCAAACCAGTTGATCTTAAGGGAAATCAACCCTGAATACTTGTTGGAAGAACTGATGCTGAAGTTGAAACTCCAGTATTTTGGTCATCTGATGCCAACAGCTGACTCATTGGAAAAGTCCCTAATGCTGGGAAAGATTGAGGGCAAAAGGAGAAGAGGGTGTCAGAGGATGAGATGGCTGGATGGCATCAGCGATGCAACGGACATGAACTTGGGCAAACTTTGGGAGATGGTGAGGGACAGAGAAGCCTGCTGTTTTGCTGTCCATGGGTCGCAAAGAATCAGACATGATTGGGTGACTGAACAACAACATAGCAAAACAAACTTACATAGACAAATACTCCCTTTATTACCAGTCAGTGGAGGGCAGTACATGATAGGGGTAAGAGCATGTAATTTAGACAGAAAACTCAGTTTTGAGTTACCTCTTTTCTATTTAATGTTGATATAAACCTGAGAAGTAACTACTGTCTTAAACCTCCATTTTCATATCTCTAAAAAGGGAGTTAAGAAAATACCTGTGTCATATCCCTAGTATGGTAAAGTATCCAACATATATACTGGTAAGCTTTTAATAAATGTTAGCTATTTTTATTATAATCATAAGTTCTTGTTGACTGAATTTATCACCTAACACTTCTCTTGGCACATAGTTGGTGGATGTGCTCAGCTCTAGATGTTGAATGAATGAATAGAAGAAGGCATGAAGAGTGGATTCATGATTACTTGAGCTGAAAGACAGATATATCCACCCATGTACTGTTGACTACCTATCGAGTGGTAGCTGGGGATATAGCTGTGAGTAAGGCAAACGATATCCATGCTCTCATGGGCTTAAATCCTAGTAGGGGCAGACAGATAATAAGCAAATTGAGTGAATAATCAAGGTGATTTTTCATGCAGTAAGTTTTAGTGGTCCTAGGTGAACTTGAGAAATATTAGAGAAAACTAGTTGACAGTAGCCATCCCTGCGGAGGCCAGAGAGTGGGTTTAAATGTGGGTTCAGTGAGGTATCTGTGAGAGAGAAATTATTCTGTGTTACTCCCAAGAGCAAGAAGCAGATCCAAATGGTGAAAGTGAAAAAGAAGTTGTTTGGCTCTGATTAACTGAGATACTTCTGGTTCAATAGTCTAGGAGCGGCACGAACTGCATAGAGGGCAGTGAGAATGTCACTGGAAGAGGAGTACACCCAGGAGCTGAGGGACATTCTAGCAACATTTGTAGGCTTGTTTTGGATAACCTTTAAGGTTCTTTTCCAGTGTAAGTAATTCTAGGATTTCCCATCAGTTTACAGATGAGGATGTCTCTTAATTTCTTCTTGATAAACTCTAATGGCATCTTGGGGTGGTGTTGTGTTAGAAGGAAAAGAACACAGGCTTTGGGATCAGGCAGACAGTGGTTCAAATCCCAGGTCTTCTACTCTACTTACTGTCTGTAGGACCTTACTTAACTTCTCTCAACTTTCCTCCTCCACAGAATGGGTAGATTCATAAGAATGATTATGAGGATTCAATTAAGGCATGTGAAGTACCTTGCATACCGCTTGCCGTCTAATAAATGGCAGTTGCTGTTACATTGATATTTCTGTGGTGGTGGTGATTCTCAGCAACACCCGGCAGCAGTCACCTTGGTCCTGCTGAGACAGTGGCTGGGGAGTAAGTCCAGGGAGTGGGGAGCGGAACAGGCGGTAGCTGTCATGTTGAAAAAAACTAAGGGTCGTATACAGGGTACCAATTCCCAAGCCCAGGGCTCATGTTATCACTAAATCAGAGCTACCCAGAGAGCACTCTCATCGCAGGTGACAGACAGTTCTCTTCTCAGTTTTTCCTCTTCTGAGCTGTCCTTAGTGTTAAGTAAATTTTTTATTTGAGTAGGAAAGAAAATATTGGGGTAGAAAGTGATAGGAGGAGTAAGGGCATAGTATGATTTGTTTCTTCAGCCCCCTCTCCCCAACAGCCCAGCTCAGCACCCAGGTCTCCAAGGAGACAGCCCTGATACTATTTTCTTATATGCCTTTGGATCCAGGCATCTTTTAGCAAAATGTAAACCAGTGGGCAAAACATAAAATCCACTTCTCAGGTAAGAACCTGCCAGTTCTTCTGGTCCAAAATGACTTTGTGTAAAAACACCCTGCTGAGGAAGGAGGATTTTCACAAACAGAAGAAGCACGAGACACATCTGGAGGGAACCCAAGCTGGGAACCTGAGGGCCTGACCATCTGCCAGAGGGCCAGATGCTGCTGCTGGAAGCCTCCTGCCTCCCGGCTTGTCATCTGGGTCCGATGATGCCATCCAAAAGAAGGACCACAGAGTGGGAGGGCAATGAGCAATC
The DNA here is from genome assembly GCF_910594005.1 of Cervus elaphus. NCBI lineage: Eukaryota > Metazoa > Chordata > Mammalia > Artiodactyla > Cervidae > Cervus > Cervus elaphus. The sequence continues at coordinate 71,236,364 of NC_057823.1, read as the reverse complement.
CATCTTCTCCCACCCACAGTTTTGTATTGTGTGACATAGCCCGGGGGGCATGGGGAAGGGGATGAAAATATCTGCCCACAAAACCACACCTTCCCCATGGAAAAGGAGGTCCTAAAACACATGGCTCTGACCACCCAGAATGTATAGGAAATTATTCCATTACATTTCTTTCTTGTTCTTTAAACAGGATGGACAGAGAGGTATAGCTGTGTAGTTGTCAGTGAGAACTGCCATCTTCTGTAACTTGCATCTGTATTGAGAGTGTCTAACGATGGCATCGGTTGTTACATTATAGGATTTCCCGTATTGCAAGTGTTCTTCCTATTAACAGCTTTGGTGTCTGATTTTGGCCAAAACAGATCATTGGGATTCAGAGGGACATCCTCTTCCTTTTACGTTGCAGAAGCAATCAAGAGTCTGTGCATACGGCCCTCATAAAAGGAGAATGATAAAAATCACACACACACAAAAAGGACTATTAAGCTGCAGATGAGATTACTGCTTCGTGTGATTCCCACCACTCGGGAATGTCTTTCTGCCTCATAATTGTTCACTGATAGATAGACTTACACAGGCAGCACAGTAAACATAGTGGGATTCTCTCTTGCCCTGTCGTATATGTTTTATGTCAAATCTGTAGGCATCTACGATAGTTTTAGCAATGGTACTTTTTAGGTGCCAGGAACGTGTTGTGTTTTATAATTTTTATACTAGTGCATGTGCTTTAACTTGTAAAGACTTACAGTATTTTCTGTCCTGTAACAGAAAAGAAAATTTATTTTCTGCGTGTGTTCAAGGCAGAAGTTGTTTTTATTTTAAAGAGGCACCTGTTGGAATAATTAACATGTAATCTTTAATCTCATGTAGTAATCCTGATACAGGACTGTAGAACTCAAGAATTTATAAGTCATCTATATACAACAATGTCCGGAGAATTTTAGTGTCTAAAACCGTAGGCTGCTGGTTGTTCTGCATTCACGAGGAGAATCGGGCATCTTGTGCTGCAACTTCACAGTTCATTGTGAGCAGTTTGGGGTATCGCTGTGGAGAGGGGCTGTTATAAGCTTCATCTCAAGGGTTTTCTGCTCCCCAGGCTGGTCAGATGACCCATTCAGATAGTCTGTCACTGCCTTGCAAATGTGGTCCTTTCCTCAGGCCTCACTGTCTTTGTGTGTAGCAACTTCTGCTGATTATTAAATGTAATCTGCTGCTTAACATGGGTATTCAGCCTCACTGAATGCAGTGCAACTGGTAGAGTCTGAGGTTTGGAAAATAACAGAAGCGGGGAAATTGGAAAAGTGATGTCAATTTATATTTACAGTTGTCTTCTATCCTTTTAAAGCTGATGAATATCCCAGTTACAAAAACCTCTGGTATTGGGTTGTTTGAAAAAAATGAAAGCTACATTATGAAAATTAAAGGGAATGTCTTGCTCTAAGCCTGGGAAAGTGCTTCAAGGCTCTGTGGTAGAAAGAACTTCTGATTCTGGTTGGTGATTCACCTCATGTGCTTTAAGGCCTTGGGCACATTTGACTACAATGAGTAATTTCTGAGAAAGTATAGTGAGGAGAAGGAACTTCTTTGCCAGTGTCAGAAATTCTTAAGCCTGATGTCAAATGTTTAGTAATGACGTGGAACAGTTGCCAGTGAAATACTGATAAAAGAACACCTCGAAATACCAAAAAAGACCAAGGGCCATCAGACTCAGGCTGGATGTCACTGGTGTTTAGCAGGTGATCACATACTTTCTATAATAATAACACCAAATAATACTGTTTTAATGTTTTGAAGACCAAGGGTTAACTTAAAAGTCATGGTCCTTAAATAGCAAGAGATTAAGAGTCTTCTGGGGAACTGGACTCTGGCAAAACATTTCCTTTTACAGAGTTTCAGAATTGACAATGATCTTTCAATGGCAAATAGCAGTGGGCAGTATTTGTTGATCACTCTAGACACCTTGCCTATTGACTTTTGTATATCGTCTCATTTCTTCCTCCCTGCAGTGGGTGGAGGTACTATTAATATCCCCATTTTCCATTGCTGACACTCACACCACTCTTCACTGGTTGAGATGAGACATTTTTCTACTTTCCCAAGCTCATCATCTTGATCTTGTAAGAGGAAGGTGAAAGTGACTTGGCCAAGACAGCCCTGGAGATGGTGGCAGAACTTGAATGTGAAGCTGAGCCTTGCGGCTCTAGGCCAGTGCTCTCTCCACCATCGCATGGTGGCTCTTGTGAAGTTGTGTTGCATGTGATTAGTACTGTCAGCTTGAGAAGTTCATTTATTAATTTCATGTGTCTAAGCTGTTCTCTTGAATTCAATGAGAATAAGAACAATTTTAGTTGTCTTACAGTAGTACGAAATGACTAGTAAGTGGATCCTTCGTAAATACAAACCAACTGCTCAAAATGTCTCTTGAGTTAAACATGTCTTGGGCTGAAGTCAAGGGACACAAATTCTAGCCCAGCCTCCATGTTGCCTGACTGTGTGACCTAGGGCACATTTCTAACTCTTTAGTTGAGCCACCTGGTTAGGTTGGGTAGAGGGGAAGACATCCAGGTTTCTCCTGATTCCCCGAGGAGAGAAATGAGATATCAAAAGTGGAAAGCCTTTGGGTTTTTGCTACAGAAGTTTTAAAAAAGCTTATTAGAGTCATTTTGGCTATAGTTTTGCTGGAGTCATGAATGAAGGTGGCAAGATGATGGAAAACAAAGCAGCCATCTGTGTAAATATACCCTATGTGTGTAAATGTATACAATACATATGTACAATATTAGAAAAGCAGGAACTTTGAAATCATACAGTTGAGTGCCAGCTTCTGCCACTTAGATGTGTGGTCTTGAGCAAATTACTCAAGCTTCTGAAGTTTTGATTTCTTTGTCAGGAAATTGTGGGTAATAACACTCCTTTTAAACAAGAATTGAATGAGAGAATTAGGGAGAACAATCAGCACATGGGACATTATGAGTCATCACAAATGGTAGCTATGACTGTTATTATTGAATGAAGTGTTTCTTGGATATTTAGTCCTTCAGAGATGTATATGAAGATGAGATACAATTGAGTGTGGGGCACAGCTGCTGTCCTCTGAATACTTGCTATCTAATCTGTAATAGATGAAGAAACAAACCAAACCCACTTGCCATCAGTGTAGCAAATACTATTGTACAGAAGATAAGCGAATGATATAATCTTCCATATAGGATCATACCATAGTCCTCAAAAGCTCTTTATCCTCTAGTGATTAAGGAACATTTTATTTTGATTGCAAGTAATTTGAAACTTGCCTTCTGTGAAGGGTAAGCAGTTCATATTAATTTTTTATTCTTTTATTGTCTTTGTGTCTAAAGGACCTTTCCTTGTTCAGCTTGCCCTTAATTTTTCTTTCATTATGTAGAATAACTTAGAATTTCTCTCTTCTTTCCTATCTTCTTTGAATCGCCTCCTCTTCCTCTGTTACTCTCTCTTACTTCATTGTATCAAGAACACATTTCAGGAAAAGAAGTGCTTGTATGTGTCCATGGTTCCAAAAGTATAATGTGGCTGATCTCGGGAGTTTTATTTTTAGAACTTGGAAGTTGCATGTCAACAGCTGGTTGAGGAACTCAAACTTCAGTTATGCTTACAAACTGGGAGAGGTTTACACCTGCCTCGAGGGATCCAGGTTACAGGTTGGGTAGTTCAGGCTGTAACAGACTTTGGGTCCTCCTTTGGCTTGGTCAGTCCTCCCTATTCGAATTGCTTACTTTTGTGGTCCCAGGAGGTATCTTAGTTATCTCGTCTAATGGTGGTCCACAACTAGAATGATCACAGTCCTGACCTGGGCACCTGACTTCCCTTTTTAAGCCTCAGGCTCTCCATCTGCAGACTGGGTGTAACACTTGTGAATAGTTAAGTGCTAAATGAGATAATGTGTGTTAAATGCTTTGGATCCATAGTAAACACTCAGTGAATGTTAATTGAAGTATTATATCATCATCATTATTGTAAAACACCTCCAAAATATTACTTTTTACTGTTTCTGTATTCTTTCCAAATGCTGTACAGAATATTTTGCTCAGAGTAAATGCTCAGTGAATAATGTTGATAATCAGCATTTCCTGCTGACATCTGACTTATTATTGATGTTCAGAGTCTTATAAATGACAAAGATAATCCATGTTCTTGAATTGGCAAATGAGGAAATTTGAACAAGATTTCTACAGACAGAAATAGGTTCTGTTACTTGTTATGATTTTGTTTGTTACTTTTGTTGTTCATACTCATACACGTCACTGATGAAGTGTTACATAATATGCAGTATGTATGGTATATGTGCTGCGTTGCCTTTCTAAAATCTAAATTATGAATTGTGAAACTTATGCAGCTCCTTTAAAGGGGTTCAGATGGGCCATTGTGGATGGAGAGACGTGGAGGAATTTGTACGCTATAATGCTGTTTCCCTTAGTCCATCTAGTTGTTGCAGAAGCCCACTGAAATAGGTAGGGTAGGTACGAGCTCTGTTTAACACACGTGGCTGCTGCTGCTAAGTCACTTCAGTCGTGCCCGACTCTGTGCGACCCCATAGACGGCAGCCCACCAGGCTCCCCCGTCCCTGGGATTCTCCAGGCAAGAACACTGGAGTGGGTTGCCATTTCCTTCTCCAATGAGTGAAAGTGAAAAGGGAAAGTGAAGTCGCCCAGTCGTGTCTGACCCTCAGCGACCCCATGGACTGCAGCCTTCCAGGCTCCTCCATCCATGGGATTTTCCAGGCAAGAGTACTGGAGTGGGGTGCCATTACCTTCTCCGGTTTTACACACGAGGGAATGAAAATTTAGGGAAGTTACATGACCTGCCCCTCTGACGCGGTAAATGGCTGAGTTCTCATGTTTTCTCTGCCTCATTCTCTGCTCTTCTCTGTGAAGCCGAAAGAACAACTAATCCTGCTAGTAAGATCATGGAGGAGGTGATATCAGGTTTGAGCTTTAAAGGATGGAATGCTCTCTGGAACCACAAATACCTGGCCAGCTGGAAGGGGAGGGGTTGATGATTCTTGCTTAGGGAATCTTCTTCATGTTACAGAGAATAATCTGCCTTTTGACTCAACCCAGGATGGTTTTAAGAGGTATGAACAAAAAAGAGGAGAAAAATAAATCTGAAAGGGATAAAGATGTATTTATGTGTTAAGAGAATTTTACTTTTTTAATCTCTCTGCTCTCGGTCCTATATTTTCTCTTGTTTGTGAACATAGATAAATTTCAAAAACCAAAGGAAAAAATCCTCAATACCCTTTTCTCTAACCCAAGCTTGGAAAAAGAACAGAAATTAGATTTGATTTGATTGAGACCATACCTATTCCCCCAGCATTATATCTTTTGCATCAGAATTGCATGGGGAAGTTTAACAGTTGTTTCATTATACAATAAAAACTCTGCAGACCCTGTCACTTTCACTTAGAAGTTGAAAGTGGCATTTTAGACAGCAGGTTAATTTTTTAGTAGTGACTTTATTCCTTGGGTCGTTTGCAGGACTTTTCATATTTTGACCAGAACTGCATAAGATACATTTTAAATGAAGTTTCTCAATCCTTCCCCCTTTTAAGAGTGACATAAGCTTCGATTATATTAAATGTTTTTAACAGAGCTCTTTGAAACACACCGCATCTCTGCCACATTTCTCAGATAATAATTGTCCTACACCTGGAACACAAGCCCCATTTTAAAACAGTAATTTGGTCCCTGAAGGGCCCTTTGGGCTCTGTCCTGCCGCCTGCCCTGCCTAACTGTCTGAGTAAAGCCTGAGACAAATGGGGCTGGATTTATGCAGAGTAATTTAAAGCCTTCTGCCTACTCTTGCCTTTCTTTAAAGAATAAACTTGGAAATTTGTTTTAAGTCTGAAGCATTCTTTGGGCACCTGATTTTGTGATTTTTGTTTTCTCTCTTCCCCTTCATAGAACCTTTATTAGAATGCTGACAAACCTTGGCCTCAGCAAAGGATTAAGTGAGCAGATTCTTCAAGTAATAAATCTAAAGACATATTAAAAGCAAGGAACAGGGATTTCCCCAGTGTTTTGGGGGGATTTATAAGTGCCAAAGGCTAAACAACTTACAAGAGAAGTAAGATTGCTCCTTTTCCCAACCTGGGCATGTTCTAATATTGTGACACAGGGTAGAATTAAGCTGGCTTACTAAGTAGAAACATGTAACATAATTGAAAATGCACAATACAGAGAGGGATTCTCAATACAGTGATGTCCTATTGGAAAGATTACACTGATTTATAAGGAAGGCCTAACTCCTAATCCCAGCCATGCAAGACCACTGAGTAGTCTTTTATAACCAGGGAAAGAGAAAAAAAGCTTAATAATATATATTCCCAAAATTGAATATAAATTTGGAATTGGTGGTTGAGCAGGCCATTCATTTTTTCTAAAGCAGCGTAGCAATGAAAACATTTTTATTATGTTTTGACATGTGGATTTTCAAAGAAGTTCAGGCATTCTCTATTTCAGAAATGATGGGTATAGCCAAATCATGGAAGAGTAATGAAAATGAATGGTGTGTGGGAGAGAAGAATAAATATTGTGGGACATAAACTGTTTAGGAAAGATCAGCAAAGAAGAAAAGTGTCAGGCTGGTGAAAATAAAACCTAAGGAATAACCTTACATATAAAGTAAGGGTTAGAAACAATTGAGGTAAGAGAGGACCTTGGAATGCATGCTGAGGGAGCAAAATCATTATGGCTTGAAATCAAGGATAATAAAGAACAGAAATTGAGTGCCCCCTTTCTTTTTTTATCTTTTTCTTTTTGTGAAGCATGATATCAGGAAAAATCATATCATAAGCTCTGATCAATATGGGGAATTTTGAGAGCTTGTTTATGCCCCAGAGAAACAGATTCCAACCTTGGCCAAGTTCTGAGAGGTTTGTTGACCCTCCCATCCTACCTTTTTTCCTTCTTAACTATGAAATGAGAAAATAATACATATCCCTCATACTGAATAGGATGGTATATAGGTGGAATAAGGATATATTGTTGAACAGGACATTAAATGTATCAGGAAGAACTGTACGTGTTTGTGTGTGTGGGAATAAAATGAGGGGGAGAGATCTTTGGAAGATAATTTTCCCTGGTATGTTGCACATTCACAGTAATTGTGAATAAAATCAGTAAAGGTTGTGTTGACATATATACACAAGAGGGAGCTTTTGATTGAATAGTCGCCAGTTGGCAAAAATACACAAATGAATAAATGAGCATATTTAAATATAAATAAAAATAAAGTAGGTACTGCCCTTTGCTTCATTTGTTTTTCAGTGAGATGAGAAGAATGGAAAATAATATCCCCCCAAATATTCCTAGTCCATAAAAATTGGAAACCTATAGAGTAACAGACAGTTGAATATTTAAGACATTTCCAAGGAGAATTGACTGAGCCAAGAATAGCAAATTACTGTATAAAAGCAAATGTACAGTGTGTACAAGCAAACACAGAAACACACATATGCATATGCACATATATACTTGTGTGTTCATACATGGACACACATAGATAAACACATGTACATACAAACATAAAGGCACAGTTGCACTGACCCTAAGAAGGAAAACACCCAGAGAAAAAGAGACCCCGCAGATGAGATGGGGAAAGTGCCACTCTGACAGTGGCAAGGCTTTCTCACTGAGTCTACTTCAATTCCAAATTAAAAGTAACAAAGGAGAGCTGCTGGAGAGGTTTATTTTTTGTTTGCAGAGAATGAGCATTAGGGGGGAAATACACACATATGTATCAAAAGAAAGGAAGAGGATTTTGCTACTACAGGAGAAAGATGAGCTCCTTCCCACAGTTACAGGGAGGTGGTTCCTATTGAAATCAATTTTCATCGCACTCAGTTTTCTACCTTCAGAAGCTGGCAAAAGACAGGAATGGGATCTTAAAAGCCAAAATAAAGCAGTGGCAAGAGGGAAACAAGGGGTTTAAAAAATGCTCCTTCATTCCCCCCAGATCAGAAACCATTGTTGTCCTCAAACAAAGACAAGCGCAAACCCAAAACTGCGTGTGAACAGTGGGAAATGATGAGGGTTAATGTCCCCTGACTTTAGAGTAGTTTGTGATTCTGTAGTGGAAAAGAGACTATAATGTACTAGTTTTTGTTTTGTGGATTAGCTTCCTGAATGGACAGAAAATCTGTCTCGTACTCCAAAGTCGAGGTGTTTTCTTTGTCTTTAACATTTCAGTTTGGGGGAGGAAAGCGAGTAGCAGCTCTTTGAATGCCCATAATGAGAGAGACACTAGGCCAGGATGCAGAGAAAGAGTAGTGACACCAAGTGTCAGGAAATCATGTCTTGAGGCTAAAAGGAGGGCAGAACTCACACCATCAAAGCTTGTTAAGTTTTATTTAAAAATGTTAAATAGAAAACCTACATCTTCAAGAGTGATCCATCCCTGAGTCAAGAGAAAATAGCATAATCTCATGCTATTTTATAAAACTGGAGTATAAAACTCTTATCTATTTGACACCAGGCTCAACAGCAGGGTGGGTGGTAGGGGCAGGAGGAGGGACTAAAAACAAAGGCAGCAGACAAAATGAAAAGTATAAATAGAAGTATTGAGTAGACAGTAACCTGGAGGAAATTGCTATTAATATAATGCTGCTTTCAGTTCTGGTCTCTATTTGTAACAATGGGAAAGAAGTAACTGAGGTATGTAAGATAATGCTATAGAAGTCCTAAGCTTAGGAAAAGGTCTGAGTCTCTATTTTATATAAATTTTTATCTTGTATTGGAGCATAGTTGATTAACAATGTTGTGTTAGTTTCAGTATACAGTGAAGTGAGTCAGTTATATGTGTATCTATTCTTCTCCAGATTCTTTCTCATTTAAGTTGCTGCATAGTGTTATACGGTAGGTCCTTGTTGGTTATCCATTTTAAATACAGCAGCGTGTACTTGTCCATCCCAAACTCCCTAACTGTCCTTCTCTCCCAGCCTTCACCCCCAGTAACCATGAATTAGTTCTTTAGGTCTGTGAGTTTGTTTCTGTTTCATAAAAAAGTTCGTTTGTATCATTTTTGTAGATTCCACATATGAATGATATCATATGATATTTCTCTTTCTCTCTCTGGCTTCATTTGGTATGGACATAGAGTATGAACAATCTCTAGGTCCATCTGTTTTGCTGCAAATGGCATGATTCATTCTTTTTAATGGCTGAGTAATATACCATTATATACATGCACCACATCTTCTTTATCCATTCCTCTGTCAACGGACATTTAGGTTGCTTCTGTGTCTTTCCTATTATAAACAGTGCTGCAGTTAACATTGTGGTGCATTTATCTTTTCAGACCATGATTTTCTCCAGATACATGCTCAAGAGTGGCATTGAAAGCTTGTTTGGTAGCTCTGTTTTCCTGTGTTTTTAGAAAAGAAGAATAAAAATAAGGGCTTGTTGGGAAGTTTGCATGGTTCTGAAAGGCAGAAAGAAGAGGCTGGTGACTGTTTCCGTGTCACATACAGGATGAGGGTTTTTAAATGAATGAGCAAATGGAGACAATCTTTGACTTTCTTTGTAGAAAAAGCATAATTTTACAAAGAGTAAAGGCCTTGTGGCCTGAACATAGGGATTAAACAACTCAAAAATTATATAAGTACATCATTTAGGGAAAAATCTAATATTGCTTGATCCCATATAATATTCCTTGTGTGAAAGTTTTTGCTTTGCAATGTTCTTTTGCATCTAGCATATGTATTTCCATTCTGCTCATTCTCATAACAATCTGGGGGATTAGAAGTGTGAAAATTATTGTATCCAATTAATAGGAGAAGAACAGTAGAAAAAATGAGTAGAGAAGACCAAGATTTTTGGCTGTGCCGTTAGCTCATTCTGTGTCTTTTCATAAATTCCCTTTATCTGTAGGCACTTTGAATCTGCAAAATGGGAGTGTTTGACAAGTAATTAATGAGGCTTTCAGTTCTAAACTCTAGGAATCGTTGGTCGCCTATTCTCCCTAATGAATTAGAGATAGCAAACGTTAAAATTTTATTTTCTTGGCTCAGCATCATAATTGCCTTAGATGCATTTATTCTAAAGCTTTCTACTCATCTTTGCCAACAGTTTTGAGGATTAGTTCCCCAGTTCCAGTATACAACATTAGGCAATAGCACGACTACTAAGACTTGAACAAATTCACTTACAAATTTTAACCTTAAGAAATCAAAGTAGAATGATCATGTGAATACCTTCAACCATTTCAGCTGAAAGGCTAAGCTTAAATATTATCTTTATCAATATTTTTCAGAGTCCTTTTAGCCATTTTCTGCTTGTAGAATCTCCCCTCCACCCATGTATTGATCTGGTTATTAGTGGTTCATTCAGCAAATATTTATTGAATGGCTTCCATGGGCAGCCAGGCATATTGTATTAAGTGTTTGAATTAGCATTGCAGGATGCTAATCAGCTTCTAAAAGATGAGGTTCAAGGGCCTGGGAAATCAGGGTAGGCTTTGATAGTAATGTGATCAGATCTTGCTCAGTGAGGTACACTTGGAGCAAAGCTCTAACACAGTCATTGGGAATTTTATGACATGTGACATTGGTGAGATGAGGGTAACAATGGAAGAGAATTACTCAACATGTTGGTTGGGAGAAACAGAAGAAAGAAAATTTTACTCATGTTGGTTAGAAGAAGAGCACATCTAGAAAGGGCAGGGCAGCAGGAGGAAAATCTGGTGTGAAGGCGGAGAGGAAGGAGGAGGAAGAGAATCTTAGGTCCACAGGTAGAAGTGGTGGTGAGTATTCCTGGGTGGGTGAGAAGAGTTTGATAGTGGGAGACGTGAGGGAGGACTAGTGGAAATACACTGAAGCAAATTCATGTACAAACAGAAGTTAAACATTTTTGATTACTATTTTTCCCCCAGCTGCAAACTTTTCTGTTCAAAAACGTATCAGTACCAGTTCCATGGTCTTTAATATAATTTGTCTATTTTTATTGGGACCTGTGGAGGTACAGACTTTAAATTGAGTCATAGAAAGTGTTTTCAGTCAATCACTGAACAACCTTAGCCCATGGGCTGTGAACGCTGTCTGAAGTTATGCAGCTTCATGACGCCAGGCATGGGGCACGGTTTTGCCCCTTTAGGAATGTACAGAGCTTTTTCTGAGAACAAATTGTCCCACTTACGTTTCCTTTGCCATGATACATGTGAGCCATAGTCAATACTATGGTATTTCAATTTCAACTTGAACATCAATGCCACACTCTACATACGCAACATGCACACATACGCTGAAGAAAGGAAAAAGAGTGAGTTTTAAGAGCCTCTTTTATTTCTTCAACAAGAGAGAAAAATGGGAAAACAAAACTCCGAAGCAGTAATTGTCCATATGTGTTGTCTTTTGTGGCTCTCTTTTGGATCAAATAAATAATTTGTATGGTTTTGAGGACAGAAGGATGTGATTTCTTCTGAGCCCTCACTGACCGGAACCCTTCCATGCAGTCTGATTTAGACATTTAAGTGGAGGAGTCATTCTTTCTTCCTTTCCCCCTGGAAATAGAGAACCTGGTAGTAAGGTTCAATCATTTGAATGCATGCTGAGGCAAAACAGAAATAATTATTCACTTTGAACCTTGGAAATTCATTAACACACTTGTTAGAGCTCAAGGTTAGACTGTTCTTCCCCTTTGAATCATAAATTTGAAAAGTTTTAGATATATTATTTCGTTAACTAGATCTTCCACAGAAGTGAATCCCACTAGGTGATATAAAATGGAGTGAAAATCACTTCTAGACTGCTAGGTTAGAGTGAACGTCAAGGGAAGAGTGTAAAAGACACTTCTGACCACAGAAGAGCTCATTGGGATGCTGGTAGAATCTGACCATGAAGGTGATTATTCAAAGTGGTAATTTCCCCGTAAGCTTTCTTCAGAGTTGTCTCGAAAAATTTATAAGGATAACTTGCAGATAAGTTATGACATATGAAAATTAGGTTAAAACCACTTCTGATCAACAGGACATTCCAGAGATGAGCCTGAGCATAAAGCTCACTGACTCTACAACATTACAGGTATGCTTTAATAGGTACAATGGCTGGTTCTGAAGGAACTATGTATAACTTGAAACCTATTTTTTTTAGTCTAGGGAAATTAAACCATGGTAAATTTTGATTTGTACATAATTGATGAAGGCCATACTTGGCTTGACAATTATCACTTAGCAGAAATCCATGTACCTACTAATTTTGTTGATCATAGTGTTCATATCAAAATGGGAACCTGTGGTCTTATAAATCCAAAAAAAGGTTGTTAGAACAGAAGACATTCACTTGATTAGTCATTGAAAAAATGTTTATTAAGTACCAGCTTGTTTTTGCCTGCCGGTGTACCAGAAAGAGGCTGACTATTTGAAATTGAGATCTTTGAAAAATCTAGGTTTCTATATTGATGGTGTCTCCTTCTGAAATGTAAAGTCTTCTTTTGTAAAAAGAATATTCCATCCTCTCTATATTTTGGAATTCAAACAAATGTTCATTTTCCCAAAGTGGAAATTTAATCCCCTATTTAATCTATTAATTATATCTATTATATCTATAGATAATTTAATCTATTACATCTATTTAATCCCCTAGTGGTTAAGCAGTGCTACCTTATAAAGATGTTGGGTGAGGGTTAAATCTTTTTTATTATGAAGGAGAAACATCATTTACTTGAATTCAGTTTCAGATATATATATATATATAGGCTCTGGGATTGAAGTTCCCCATGGCAAACACCCTCCTTTATCCCCAAATCTGAACAGAAATGCTTGATTCTGGGGAATGTGTTTGTGAATCTTTTGGACTTGAAAGGTCCAATGCAAAGCAAATGCCCATCAATCTAACTTGGAATGTTATACTTCAGAAATAGCATGGAATTTGTCAGTTATTGATGAGTATTTCTGGAAGACACAGAGTGTCTGGCTTCAGACCAGCCCTTGATTTGCCAATGCAATGCACGTCTGTTGGGTTTCTGAAATGTATAGTTTAGCTACTGGCCCCTACTGCTTTTCCAGTGCCACACGCTGGTGACAGAAATACCTCAAATTGTGACTTTTCTTCTAAGAGGCTGCATAGATAAGAGCTCTATTCTTGCAGATAATCTGAAGGGTGGGCTTGATGGGTTCCATTTAAGGATTAGGACGAGAGAGTTGGCCACAGGTAGCAGCACACTTTTCCATTCATACTGAGCATTGCAGCCAGGCCAGCTTCCTAGGTTTGTTTCCTTTCTTCCTCCTGCCTTAGAACAACCTCCTTCAAACTGTGCATGGCGTGGGGGCTGGGGAGTCACGGGGAGGGCACAGGTGGAGAAGTACATCAGTAGGTACTTTGCATGGTAGACCCCCTAGATTCAATCACACATTTGCTGACATTTGACTATGCTAGGGAGAGAAAAATAAAAAAAGATATAGAACCTCGTGGCAGCAGAGAATAATGATTAAGAACGTGGACTCTGGAGCGCGGCACACCTGGGTTTGCGTCCCAGGGCTGCCACTCAGCGATAAGGCATGTAAGGGACTTGCCCAGACTTCACAGACCTTGTTTCCTTGTCTGTAGAGGAGCCAGTGTATGGCCACAGAGGAGGTAGAAGGATTTTATGAGCAGATGTGGGCAAAATGCTATCTGAGTGTCTAGCCGGTAACAGGTGCTCAATAAACCTCTGCTAGCATGTTGATAGTAAATACTGTGTGTCGGTTCTGCTCTTCCAACCCCCTCTGGAGTCTGGGTGTTATTAGCTGATCTTCTCCCTTCACACACCCAAGAGGAGCACTACCCACCAGCTTGATCAGCCCCATATGTGGAGGTCACTTCATTTACTGAAGGACTTGGTTGACTCATAATAATTGAAATGAATGAGACTTGATTCAGAATCACTGCAACTACTCTAGTCCATGAACCAGATGCTTCTGAAAATACTAGAGCAGTGGCTTAAGCTTTCAGGGGAGAAAACTTGAACGAGTAACACTGTTGTACCGGAAACGTTAAAAGGCGCAGGGCATGTGTGTACCTGCATGGCAGATTTGTCCTAGGTGACGGAGGAATATGTGTGTGTGCTGGAGCACGCAGCCTCCAGGAAGACCCCGCTTCTCCCAGTCAGTGCTGAGCTCACCAGGCTCCACCTAACTTCTCACCGTACTGAGATGAAGCTGGCTGCTTTCTGCCTTGATAATTCACTGTGTGTGGCTTTTCTGCTGGACTGTGGGCTCCTCCAAGACAGGGCCCACGTCTTTATTGCAATGTCCTCTCTGGTTCCTTAAACAGTGCCACACAGGTGATCAGGTTTTAGAGGTAGGCAGAGCTCAGCCTCTGCAACTTATCGGCTGTGTTACTTGAGCAAACATTACCCGTTCAGGCCTTACCATCCTCATTTGTAAAATGGGGCTAATTACTCTTGTGGGATTGTTGTGAGGAAGGATGCAGTAATTTTTTAAAAATACTGGACACAGTTCCTAGTACTGATTCAGGGCTACCGTTTATAGAGTACATATCTCTCAGCCAAACGCAGAATCTTTTCTATAGGAGGGCTCAGTAGGGCTTGCTGAATATTTTTTAACTATCCACATAGTTTGGGCATGTTTCTCTACACTGATGTGTGTGCCTGTGTGTTATAAAAGTGAAGGGAGGATATTGCTGCTGTTGTTCAGTCACTAAGTCATTTCCACGTCTTTATGACCCTATGGATGGCAGCACACTGGGCTCCCCTGTCCTTCACTACTCCCAGAGTCTGCTCAGATTTGTGTCCGTTCTGTCGGTGATGCTGTCTAACCATCTCATCTGCTGCGGCCCCTTCTCCTTTTGCCTTCAGTCTTTCCCAGCATGAGGGTCTTTTCCAACGAGTCGGCATCAGGAGGCAAAAAAAATGGAGCTTAAGCATCAGTCTTTGCAGTGTACATTCAGGGTTGATTTGTGTGTGTATGTGAAGGGAGGATGTATACACGTATGTACATGTTTACACATACCTACACACATATGTACCTACCGTAAATGAATGTCCCTCTATTTTGTTATGGCCTCCCTTTACTTCTTCCAACATTACATTTTTTGAAGAAAAATAGATTGATAGGATCAATGTGAGTGGTTGCACGCATTTTTTATGAGCTTGCCGATTGTGTTCTCCTCCATAAAGAGATAATAAAACAAAAAGAATGAAGGAGAAAACAGAAGAGATTGAAGAATGGAAACAGAGTCATTTTGCCCACTCCTTTTTTTTCAAGGCCTGTGTCTTTACTGACAGAGAAGTACATTTCTAACACCATCATACAGATTCATACATGGATGGCAAGGCTATGTGATATCTTGTGGTGTATATGTAGCGCTGAGTACTCCATGATGTGTGACATGACCGTGTGTGTTGCTCCATGAATATCTCTGTGTTAGTGAACCCTCCTATTGGAGAAGATATGCCAGAAGACCACTATCTTTGTAGTCCAAAATCGATTTCATCTCTGAGAATTATTGAGTTGCTTGCCATCACTTTTTTGTCCTTTTTTTATTATAAAGGTTCATTGTGATAAGGTTGGATAAGAATTTTTTTTGTTGAAGAAACTTGGTATATTTTTGTTTTGTTATATTGTCACAAAATCTAAAATTAGGGGTGTCCACCTTTCTCCAC
Source organism: Cervus elaphus (assembly GCF_910594005.1). NCBI lineage: Eukaryota > Metazoa > Chordata > Mammalia > Artiodactyla > Cervidae > Cervus > Cervus elaphus. The sequence continues at coordinate 71,220,735 of NC_057823.1, read as the reverse complement.
ATCTCTCTTTCCAGCTTGAGCATTTAAATGTTCCAATACTTGGATTTAGCTCTTTACTGGTTGAGCACCAAGTTTCTAGCACCTGGCAGCCCAGAAGATGTGGCAGGCTCTGGGGACTCCAACTCATTCTGAGGAGAAAACACTCATTTTTCCTGTGACAATGAGGATGACATTCTCACACTTGCATTCAGTACCGTCTTGCAGCTTTTATACCAAACGGAGAGACGTTACTAAATGAACATTTCTTGCTCTTGTGTAAATAGATAGATTAATGGTGTTAAGTGAAAGCCAAGGCTGCCTGAAATGTTAACTTCCTTATGGGGTTTTGAGTTTCTCTTATTTTTGATAAATGGACCAATCTGGCAATAAAATCCTTGCACAGTAGGTTAATAATGTCATAGCTGAACTGTGAAATAGTAATATGTGTACCATCTCTCAGCAAACAATAATCCTTGAAGCCTGATAAATCTATTTCCAGCCCAATTGCTGTTCATTGTTACCCACGAGTCCTTCTTTGCAAATACAAAGCAGTTTTGTCATATGCATTTTTAAGCAGAGGCAACTGGGAAGACAGAGGCACATAGGCCTATACAGGCAGTGGGGACAGATTCGTTATCAGCTTTCCTGAGGCCCTGCTGCCCTCAGTGTCTGGAGACCTTCCTCAGCCTTCCCGCATTGCTGGTACAGGGGCCCTGGAACCTTCCAATCCTTCCAGTGCCCAGAGCCCTGCCATGCCACTGGAGGCAGAGGATTGGGACCTAGGAAGCAAAAAACCCCCAGGCCCTTCAGTTTTCATTGATCAGTTAGTAGCAGGCAAGGTTTGGTGCTATTTACCCCAAATCCCTGATGACATGGAAGGCGATGGAGAGACTTCTCTGCACTGACTTCCTGTAGAGCTAGGAATACAGAATCTGGCAAATGTCTGCAGGCTTCAGACAGCCCTCAGCACACGCAGACTGTGTGCGGAATGCTCCAGCACCGCAGATTCTAAACAAAAGGCAGCCAAATGCTCTCTTAGTCCTCAAATGAGGGGGACCTGTGCCCCCTCCCCAATCTTTGGCCAGTAGGGGGCAACTCCAAGGTAAGATTTACACTGCATGATAAAAAAGAAAACTGTATCCAAAATTGTGGCCGATTTTGAGGGAATTATTTAAGCATCAGAATCTAAGTAGCTTGGGGCAGTGCACATAAACTTGACAAACAGGCTACTTTAGTCCTGTCTGACTGTATCAGCATAATAGTGCCATGAAGCTTTTATTCATTCAAAGAAAGCTTGAGTTTGATTGGCAGGGCAGGCTGCCTGCACGCAAGTGGCTCTTTTCCCCAACACTTCACTGCTATCAATTACCGTTTTGAATAAGAAGTGTTTCTAATGTAAAATAATGCCAACCTCTGCCTCTGTCCTCAGGCCAGAAAGCTTCTTTGTGTTATTTATTCCCCAGTCTGTGACTGCTCCCTTCCTCTCTCTGCTGTTTCCCGCCACCCCCCCCCTTCCTTTCAGTATCTAAACGATACAGCATTGCCAGCAGAAGTGAGGTTCATGCAGAAAACATTCCTGTTCTTTATTTTAATCAATAACCTCCTGGGTGAATGACATGTCCACCTTTAGTGATTTAAAATGAGAAGACCTGGGGATGTCCGTGCTTGTGAATCACCCCAGGTTCCAGGAACAAAGGAGGCATTTTTGATTTTTGTAATTTCCCCTTCGTACTACAAACAACTGGGCTCTGAAGTTGATTTCATTTAGCAGTCAACTTCTGTCTAGAAAAATGTGCGCAACTGAACCGAATGCCGTTCTTATTTAAATCGGCAGTGATTTGCTTTAGCTGCCATCTGTTGGCCAGTTAGCTATTTTAATTTGATGCTGGGGACATTACCTGACTTTGTATATTGCATTTTGATCTGCATCATGTTTGAGAAATGTCTGAAAATGACTCTAAGGGAGAGTACTTTGAAGGATTCTGTTGAACAAATATGTACATATGTTAATACAGTGCTGGGCATACAACTGTGGCAATATACAAGTGTGTGTATATACATACAGTACATCTTTTGTCTTACCTAATCATCTTTATGGTCAGATTGATAATAAATCCTTCAAGCTTTTCTTTCCTCTGCATTTCCATCTAGCTCTCCTCATTTAAAAATCATTAACTTTGCGCTTTCACTGTATCCTTACCCATTTTTCTAAAGCTGCTGTTTCACTTGTGTGAAACCCTTTTGAGCAAGGTTTGGATGGTGGGGGACAGCATGATGTAGCATGTCAGTAGCCCCAAGGTACATCAGACCCTCCCTCCTTTCCTTTCTCAGATCTCCCAGAGCTTGGCAGTGTTTATTAAGAGCCCCCTAAAAGAGGCAGCTGGGCAGTTTGAAAAATGTTCAGGGTAAGGAGTCAGTAGGTATGGATTCTTGCTGGTGACTGAGCTTCCTGACAGTAGTGGGTTGTGTGATTTGAAAATTGGTCATTGAACCTGTCTGCACCCCCATATCTTCGTGTGTGTGTGAAATGAGGTGATCAGACTGTGGAATCTCCAACTGCCCTTCCTGCCCTAATGTTCCAGGAAGCCTGGTTCAGAAGAGAGAGAGAGAGAGAGGAGAGAGAGAAGGCGTGTGGCCCAGTCTTTGCCCTCAAGTGTTTCACAATCTTACTGAGACCTTAGGAATTATTCACATTGACCACTCATTGTAGAAACACTGGGGCTGATCAAGTGCTAGATTGTCTGCCTCTCTGTATTTTTTTTCTCTTCATTAATAAAGTCAAACTTCCTGCGACTTTTGAACATGATTCTATTTTTCTCAGCCTTGCCTTTCATGTGATGTGTTTTTCTACATAAGTTTCTTCCCATTGAGTCTCTGTAATATTTGCTCTGTGACTGTCTTTTCTCCCATTCATTAACACTCAGGTAGAAGTACCAAAGGGTGTTTCCGCTTGAACTTGCCTCTCTCAGGGACAGCTTCTTTCCCAAACCCAACTTGATGCATGCCACTCTCCCTTGGGTGTGTGTGCTTACAAATGCCATGGAAGACTGATGGGGTGCCTCCAGTTTATATGTTCACCATTATGACCATTGATACTGTTTAAGTACCAGGTTTCATAACAGTACAGATCAACCATCCTAGTCAGACATTTACACATAAAACATTCCGGCAATAGAAGGGACATAGCTGATCATAATGAGGCAGAATGGATGGTAGGAATCCGAACAGAGTGAATCATGGACTATAGACAGGGCAGAAAACAATGTGAATTTTAGTTTCAGATTTGGAATGATGGTAATCTATGTTTTTCTTCCATTTATTGAATTTTTGGAGCATAGGAAGGAAATTTAAGCTGGCTAATAATAGAAATGGATGCTCTTGAGCAAATTATTTACCTTTTCTGAGCTTTAATTTCCTCATTGAAAAATGAAGGCAATAATAGTATACACCTACATTATCGGGTCTTTGTGGGGATGAGATGAGATAATGAGTTGAGATGAGGTAAAGCCTATGTAGCTGTACGTATGCTCACAGTGAGGATGCAGTAAATATTTTCTCTTGTTGCTATTGTCATGTGGAAGTCATAACACCAGAAACTAGTGTCTTAATTGGAGATATTCTCTTAGAGAATTGGGCACCGGCTGAGGCTCAGGAGGCTCTGTAGTTGGAGATCACCGCCATCTATCCAATAAACCTTGCTCTCTTGTCCTTCTGTCTCCCCATGTCAGTTGCTCATGCAACTGTTTTTGTTTTTTTTGCTGATAGTTGTACATACAGCTCTGTCCCCACACGATAACAGGTCAATATTCTCCTGCTTTTAGTTGGAAAATTGCAGGTGATTTATTACTAGTGAAAATGCTTTTTGGACTTTGCATTTGAGTACTCAATTTGCTAGTATTTTCTGGGTTGTTTTCTGCTTGCAAATTTATTTAAACTTCTTCCAGGAGCAGCGGCAAGCTCCCTCTGGAAGGGAGAGCCTGACAGTTGCACTTGGTTTTGGTTCCTACAGCAGCCACGTGGGGTCATGTTCTTTTCCATCGTGACTCAGGGGTTGGCATTTGAGTTCTATTTCTTGCTAGTTTCACTGGCATCAAAAGTTATTATTTCCAGAGCAAGATACGACAAGCGGAAATGACTTCTTTCCTAATTATTCTGATGAGGCTGCCTGAACATTATTGGAAAGGGGATCCATGCAAAGAGGGCATTGTCACCAAACTTTGTACTTCCAGCCTAGAATTAGGTCTAAGAAGGGCTTCAAAATTAAATATCAGTTAAAAGGGGTGTGTGTGCACATGGGTTTGTAGTATTCGATTATCATTATTAACAGGGTCACCCAAATGTCCCTTTAAAGGAAGAACAGCCTAATTGGAATGAAATAATTTAGCCTCTATTTCTTACAAAGCTATAATAATATTTTTCAATAGTCAGCTGAATGCCTCCTAAGTTGCCTGGGTGACTAAAGGGCTTAAAAAGTTCTTCCATGGAGATAAATAAGCTGTCAATTCATGATGAAGAAAATCAAGCTCATGGTGTTGATCTTGGCAGAGGTGTCTGCACAAGTATGAAAGACATCCTCGCTGGGACGCGGCACGCACACGTGTTAGCAGTTAGCACCGCAGTGCCACACTGCACCTCCGCTAGCCTTTTCAAAAGATAAACACGGTTGTCAAAATAAGGAAAAGAAAAGATTAACCCATTCAGGTGCATGTAAATAATAATGACATCCCAGCTGCCGAGAGGCCGCAGGGAGAAACGAGGCAAGGGTCCAGAGAGTGGCGTTCAGTCAGTACTTGGGTTTCCTTTTCAGAACATCTTTGCAGGCTTGGATTGGGAAATATAGGATGGAGGCTCTGAAGTGAAATCTGGGTGCAGGGGAAAAGGAGACAGCAGCGGGGGAGGTTTAAAGGAAGTACATGCCAAAAGGCAATAGTTTACTTAATTCCTTAACACTCTTACAACATAACGGGGTATTTCTCCGAACAGTGACCTAGAGCCAAGCATATTTTGGAGCGAGCACCTAAAAGAAAATAGCAAGCAGAATAATTCTTTTTATACTGGATTAGTGCACTAGTGTATACGTGTCTTATACTCTTGATACTAAAATCCAGAACCGGGCATGAGCAGGGAGAGAGGGAGAATTATACTATTTTTATTTTCTTTGTGTTAATAAAACCCAAAGAGGGCTATTAAAACCCAACACTACCCTGCCCATCGACTGCTGTGGTGGGCGGTGTCTCAATTTGTTGCTTTGGGCTTTATATATTCTCAGGGTATTTTTATGCCTCAAGTCCAGCACGAGGGGCACACCCAGTGGAGCAGTGGCTCATAACTTGAAAACTCAATAATAGGGGAATGCCAAACATTTTGTGGAAAGGTATTGTTTTTCTTGATGTTCTTGTGGTGCTGGTTGTAGGAACTGCCTCTTTTTCTTTGCCCTCAGAGTTCCTGCAAAGTAGCAGGTAAAGTAAAATAGAATGAATTGTATCTCACAGCTAGGAAGTCTCCGGTAAAAATAAGCAGTTCTATGTCCTAAGGATTTTTGTAGCTGAAGCTTAATGAGAGAATGGGGATGTAGTATGCTGAAGAATATGTTCCATGGGAAGGGTCATGGGATTGGGGGTAGAAGATACTCTTAATCTCGTGAAGCCTGTTTCCTTCTCTTTAAATGGGGACAGTAATGCCACCTACCCTTTGTTTTGAGAGGCTAAAGGAGACAGTGCCTGCCTTATTATGAGCTCTCTGTAAATATCTGAAGTTGTTAGTGATTCTTATTGTTGCTAATATTATTCCATCTTATGTTATTATTGGTCCTTCTGTCTCAACTAGTTGTGTGATATTGAAGATCCTCTAGCACACTTCTTATCCACTCAACTTTTCTCATCTGCAAATGAAGGAGTTGGATCAGATGCTCTCTAAGGCTCTTTCTATAGAAAAGTCCTAGAGTTCTCAAGGTCCATTCTTTTTGTTGTAATCGGGTGAAAAAGGTCCACGTTCATACCAGAAGTATTCATAAATCAAGAGATCTTGTGGGAAGGAACTGGGAAAAGCCTGAAAAGTTTTAGGTTGTGATTAAGAAAGTGGATTATGTAAAACTGACTTGAGGAAGAAACTAGTATTTCTCTAACCACATGGATATTATCTGAGTATGTGTAAATAAGAGATGGGTGAAAAAGATGAACACTAATCTCTGCAACATTCAAATGAATATTAACTCTTATTCAAATAGTAAAAATATGTTGCAAAGAGAAATCAGGACACGAATGCTTATGATTTCATTTTTTTTTTAGCTGTGTACATCCTCTGGTTACAGAAGCAGCACAGGACTTGTGGTTTTGCTCATTTCCTAGTAAAGTGTGACATCTGGGCTTCTTCTTTAAATATAGTACTTTGTTTGCACAGGCTTATGGCTCGGTAGTATTTGTTTTGTCTTATAAATATAGTGAAAGCAGGGATTATAGGTAGTCCTCAAGGAATAATTAGAAATAAAAGCTTATTTATACCAGGGAAGTTTTCGAGTAGGCTGTGTTCTTGCTTGAGTCACAAAGAAGTGATGCTGGTTTCAGTTTCAGTTTTGATGTCTTGGAATTCTATACTTTTTGTTGAGTCCATTTGGAGAGGTTAAAAAAAAAAATCACTCAGAATTCCCTGCACAAGTTCAGTTTAAAAATGGCTTGTCCTTCCTCTATTTCAAGCTCTTCTGCCCTATTGACAAGTCTGTTCCTTCATTCTTCTGTGTTTGGATTTTAAGAAATAAATTTGAGAAAGGAAAAATATATAACTATGGGCACTGTTTCTGTAAAATAAAGGTGTGCCAGGGATCAAAGAGAAGCCTTTTCTTGGAATACAGTTTGGCCAAAACTGCCTTGTGTGTGTGTGTGTTCATCTCTCCATGATTCATTCTGAGGGCTGTTTTAGCCTTCATAAAATATTCATGCTAGTTGTGCATGGTTCTATAATTGCCATCTCAGGCCTTGAATTATTTATAGGTTGTACTGTTCACATAGTCTCATTTACTGATAGAGAAGATAACACCATACGAGAGGATCCCAAACACTCTGAGGCCTGTTACTTTGCATTAAGTAGTGGAATTATATTACTGTAGGTGTAAAACGCTGGCCTTTTTTTCCTCCTCTCCCTTTAATATATCATTTTTGTATTTATAATATGCTAATTGTCAGGATGCTGTTAAACCTCATAATTCCTGCCGAGTTTTGCAGAAATCAAGATGTGGCTGAAATGATTTAGCTCTTGATCCCAGAATGATTGTTCTAAAAAAACCCGTCTTTACACACAGCATAATTTATTGAAATGATGTATGACTCTACATGCATACCTGAGCCCTTTTGTTTTGTACTATTGATCAGTTTGTATGTTTCCGTGTTAACCAACACGTGGTTGGTTTGGGTAGACATTTACAAGGAGGCTTTCAAGCTTGCTCTCCCTAATTAAATACCGAGTCTCAATTCGGTTGTATAACAGTTTCTCTGCACCTATTTATTTTACCTTCCTAATGCTCCTTTCCCTTTTCTGCCAACTTGATCTCTATTCCACATACATCATACTGTTTTGAAATTTATTCTAGGATGGGAAGACACAGTGGTCATTTCTCTCTCTCTCTTTCTCTGAGTTGTTTAGTTTCAAAAGTACATGCTAATGTTAATCAGTATCAAAAGCCAGATTCACCACAGACAGAGCCTACTTTTCTAGTATTTCAGTATCATTTTCCATGTGTAAAGAGAAAAATAGATAGAAAAATTCATGGCAGCTCATAACCTACTGCTGATATATTTTTGTTCTCTCCTGCACCAGGGGAAACTCATGAATTTTCTGCTGGTTTAGGAACTTCCAACTCTATACAAATCATTTAGCAAACCTTCCTCCATCTCCTTTCCCACAACTGATCAATCTTTTCCCTCTAGCCTCTTTCCATCACACAGGTTGCCCTCCCTTATGTGTGATATGCATTTTCCCACACCTGTATCAGCCAACTCACTATTTCTCAAGTATACCTGCATGCTGCTGCTGGTTCAGGGGCTCATTTTAAGTTGGCAGCCAGATGATTTTTAAGTGGTACCCAAATGTAGCTTTAAATAACACTAAATCAGGTAAGGAGGAAATAATTCCATGTAAAATTTCCTTTAGTCCTTCTAACTAGGCCAAGTTTTCAGTTTGGTGCTAATCTGTCTTTAATACTTCTCTCACACTTGCTTCATCTCCCTTTTTAATAAACACGCTTTGGCAGGAAACAGTATCTAGCCAAAGTTTAGCTAATTTTTTTGACTTTGTTTTCATCGACTTTTATTTGTATTACTTCCTTTTATCTAAGACAAGTGGTACTTGTTTTCATTCGTAATGGTAATGAAAAGTGTCATTTAAAAATAAATTGGTGAATCAATATCTATAAAGTATTAAATACAATTATAGGTAATACGTAAAAATGGCAAAAAATATAAAAGAGCTTTTATGAATAGTTGAAGGTGGGAGGACACTATGATCATGTCAGTGCAGTGATGAACATTCCAGAGAGCTGGGGATTTAGTAGAGCCAAAGATAAAGTTGAGTAATGGACAAAAAGAGAAATTGATATGACGGTGGGATGAAGGCATATATTTTTGTGCAATTTAGCTATCTTTGTTTTTAGATAGTGAAAGTTCTACTAAATAAGTAGGGTGGTATTCAGTTTTCTTTTCTTTCTTACTGAGGCTCCACTCATATTGATGAAATTATTTTTCTAAAAGTGCAAGAGTCCCTTTCCCCCATAGTAAGACAGTGCCAGGGGTGAAATTGACTGTCATTAACGAGTGAAGGCTTTGAGGGCTCAGAGAGGTGGTTGTAAACCACAGAGGAGCTTATAGATTAACGTTCACAAGAACGTAGGAAATCAGTGTTATTCTCTATAGAAGAGTCCTTGGACAAGCTACATTTCTCAATAAAGCCAGAATATTGGCTTGTTTTGTTGTCTGAAGAGAATGTGCTCTGGAAGACTTCTAGCCTGTGCCCAGGGATGGTGCCTGGCGTGTCTGATAGCTTAGCACGTATCCATTGTGTTTGAATTAGTGCTAGATAGCAGGGCTCTGATTAACTAATATTTCCTTAAAATTTACACACAGAAAAGTGAAGTATGATTGAAGATGAAATTAGATTACTGTTTCATCTACGGTGTGTATCCTGTGGAGTAAATGCCTGTGTCTGTACACTGGGGGGTGGCTGAGGAATAAATTATATAGTTCTTTAGAAGCTCATGACAATTCTTTTGACAAGACTGAATTGTATGCTAAGCAGGTTTTAAAATTAAAATTCAGATGTGAATGTCTTCTTATTTCTTTCCATTCTACCATGTGAATCGGGAAACACCTTAACCTTTCCATCTGGGTAGACAGTGGCATCTTGTCTTAAGTCTTGGGATGAATGTCCATCCTGGCTGCTCTTTAGTGTCTGTTTTGGCAGCAGAGCTGAGTGGTGAAGCATTTTTAAAATTTTCTCAGCCAAGGTTCTGTGTTTTGGAAAGCCACAGCTGCAATTCCACTGAGTACCTCTGCACCTGCTCTGGTGATTCTCTGTCTTCTAGGCTTTTATCTCATTGGTCCTGACTGTCCCAAGCTCAGGTCTTGTGACTCCTTGAGTTCAGTTATAAAAGGATGAATTTGGTGCATTGCCGTGGAATAATGTCTGAGGAAGTTTGTGGCCCCAACTCTACCACTAATGAATACCCCTGCCTCCTTCCCCCACCTCCAGTGCACAGACATTCAGTAAGTCCACCAAGCAATCTGTTTAAAGACGTGATTGTATTCGAGGTTCTCCATTCTAATACTTCATTGTTCCATCATTTACCATTCACATCTATGGTGATGGAATTCAGATCCTTGGCCCCCTTAGAAAATCAGAACATCATTTACCATGACTTAAACAAGACTACTGTTGAACACTTAATTTCTCTCTTCACAGACATGTGATCATATGTAAGAAGGACTCTCTGGCTATTTCTCCCCTATTCTGATTATTCTGTATATTACTATTGTTATGTAACTATTTCTATTAGCAACAGTTGTGTTAATGCAGTTGAATGGCCTTTTTCCAAGACAAAATGTATCTAAAACATTATTTAATAAAAATGAATAAGGTTATGGAGAATTGTAGAACTTGTTTTTTCGAAGTCTCTGATATGTGATTCTTTCTGTAGCCATCTGCATGTCAGAGGTTAAAACTCCCCAAGCTTCTGCTGGTCTTAGATTCCTGTGACTTGAAGTGAAATTAATGACCAGCTCAATGAGTCCCTCACTTCCCTGGTATTTCTGCCAAGTGGTGTCTGGTCTTGTCTTGAACATGTGCAGTGATGGGGAACCCATCATTTCATAAAACAGCTCATCTTACCTTAATGTGTTCTTTCCTTCTGTTGAGCAGAAATCTGCTTGATGAAATGTTCAGTCTTTGGTCCTTGTTCTGTCTTAGAGACTTTTAAAGAATAGATCTGCTGCTTCAGCCACAACGCAAATAGTTCACATATTTAGAAACAGTTCTCTTGTCTCATCAAGGCTTCTCTCTTTCAGACTAAGTGAACTGTCAGATATTCTCCCTGTGACATTGAGTTGAATCCTCTGACCTCTTGACCACTCTATGCTAAATATACACGAGGGCAAAGAGCTAGAACATTAGGTCAATCAGATGTCAATTTAGATTCCAAATAAGCTACTTACCTTGCTGTGGGGCCATGGCTCTGTGGTTAAGACTCAGATTTCTCATAATTAAAATGGTGATAATATTTGAAAACATCTACTATCATTCAGGATCTATAGCAGGTATTAAACGAAACTTTATTACTTCTCATTAACTTTTTTCTTTGTTGATATCTTACATTATGACACCTGGAAACGACGTGGGACTCCCGGTGTACTGAGTACTTTGGAGAACTGAGCAGAATCTTCATATCACTTCATTTCTAAACATCATATTTCTAGTAAGATGGCCAAATGTGACTTCATCTTTAATTGTAGTGTAGAACATGTGCATTTCTGTTTTGGGCCCTCTATATCCAGCCCTTGCCAAGGTGCTTTGGCAAAAAAAAACTTTGTGTTGGCACCAGGTAGACTGCTTGTTGATAGACAGTAGCAACTTTGGAGCATGAAATTCTGCTTTTCATGAGTATTTGGATTTTGTGGAATTAGAATTTTGCATTCTCTAGATTTTCTTAGCTTTCTTCAACAGCCTCTCTACCTGGTTTCCCCAAAAAGAGAGTAGGAATAAATATCACCCTCAGACATGGCTCTTTCAAATTCAAAAGACAGGCAAAATAGGTGTCCCCTAGATCAGCAGAGAATAGACCCTCCACCTATCTTCATGAAAGAATAAAGATAATCTTTCCAAGTTTGCAAGATGGAGAACTGACTTTCTCATGCATGAGTCCAGATCACTGGCCTGGATGAAAAGGCAGGATAGTGAAGTTAAAAGGGAATGGGGAAATTTTGGAGTTAGGTGGGTCTCCAAAGATGAAAGCAAAACAAATAAAAATTAGGGGGAGGAGAGAGTATGAGAAGTGCCTATGAGGACCTGTAGCAAAGTTGAAACAAAAAGGACACCACCCACCACCAGTATAGAAAAACAAATGCTTGGGAGAAGAGGAAGCTTGAGGGTCTTGTTGATTTCCTGTGCAAAGTAATGCTAATGGGGGGTTACTCCTTCCTCTTCCCCCACAAACTGAACACCAGTGCTCTCCTCCACAATGGGCTGGACTCAAAACTGTGGATTTTTCTCTAAGGGGATCCTATCCCTTGGGTCCCCTGATAAGCAACAGCATATTGTTATGCAAATTGTCCCTATTCCCTGCGGGATTTTGCTGCGCCTTGTGAAGACCTCTGCTGGGAAAAGCGCTTTTCAGCTGTCTTCTCTTGGGTTGATATCTTTATAGAGCCGCCAGAGCAGACAGCGTTCTGCATTTCTTTCCACACAGTGCCTAAAACTCCAGTGCCTTCCATTTCTGCCTCATTTTCACACACACACACACACACACACACACACACACACACACACACACACACACACACACACACACACACACACACACACACACACACACACACACACACACACACACACACACACACACACGTGCTTTTCCTTCTGACACACACCCTCGAAGACACTGGCTCTGGAAAGAGGCAAAGTTGAATGCCCCACTCTTCAGACTTCCCAAGAAAGAGTACACATTATTATTCTTTTCTTTACCCCACTGTCTTTGCGGAGGGAACATAAAACCCCTTTCAGTCACCATGAGTTGGTTTTCTGAAGTCCTTTTGAAACTTTTCAGGAGTAGGTTACAAGTGAGTGATTTCAACATCACACATGTTGCAAATGTCTCAAGTTTTGCTTATGCCATCCCCACCCCTTGCCCCCAACAAGGTACTGCCCTGACTTGTCTGCTGTGCCTTTTTACTGTCTTTACTGCCCAAAAGTTGTGCAAGCATTGGGAGACTGGGGCACCAAGTCATCACCCAACTTACTGAGCACTAGTCCTTCCAGTTGGCTGTGTTGTATATGACCCCAGACTGTAGTTTTTCTTGAGCACCAGACATTGCCCAATTTAAAAATAACAAAAAAGCAATGCACTTGCATCACTGTTGGTTGCTCCCCACTCTTTTAGGGTATGTGAAATGAACTAGACAATCGCAGACCTCAGGAAAACAAATTGGTTAATGTGGTCCCCAGCAGACAAAGTGCAACTCTCTTCCAATGAACATGTAATGAAGACAGGTTTGCAGTGCTTTTCTTAGCTTCCTTTAAATTTCTGAGTGATTTATTAAGAAAAAACATCATGTTTAGCTCTCTCATGTTACCTGGATGTAGATTAGAACAACTAACCTCTCAGCCACACACAAAATTAAAGTCTTTATAAACTTTTGAGTTTATAAAATATGCATCTTTTTCTAGACATTTAAATTAAAGCTCTTGTTTATTACTATTAATTTAATGGTAGAATAGGGGATATGGCAAGACATTTAAAGAAGTCATTCTTCTTGTTGTTGTTTTTTTCTTGAACAACTATACTGTAATTGTTTGCCATTGTAATTGAGTTGAATTCTTGAGGCAAAACCACATAGAGAATTCCCAGATACAAATGTACAGATATTAATGTATCTGTAAAATTTTTAAAAAAGTTTTTGTAGACTTTATATAGTCAGATATAATGGTATCTTCTAAATCTTGTAAGCAAGTAGGAAAAAACCCAGGGAAAATGGGTTCTGAGAGCTAATGGTTTGGAAAGATGTCAAGAGGAAGCATGAAGGACCCTGTAAGATCCATTCCAAACTATTTGAGTACATAATTTTTCAAATTTTGTTAATTTTAATGTCTATTACAACAGTTTCTGAGGTTTAGATAGGATGTCATGGAGAAAGAAAAAAATTATAAATATCTAACCAGATGGAAGTTTTAGTGCTCTCCAAAAAATAGAGTGTTAACATTTTCCCAAAATCAAGGCAGGTGGAGAGAGATGTTGTCTACACCTAGAACTCCGTCCCCAGATCTGTAGTCTTAACTGTAGACTGACTCCCATGGAAACCCATGCTCTTCTTTGCCCAGGATTTTTGTCACTGTATATAGTCCTTAACCCACGTATATGAGGATCTGGACTCTTCCCTCAGTGCCAGAGTTGCTTTGGATGTGGGCAAAGTAGTGAAAAAGGGACACCAGTTAAAGAAAAATCTCTCTTTTTGAATCTTGAATTAGATGACACTATGAAGGTCGAGTTACACCCAAATTGTATACTAGTGATTTTGTGAAATATGAAGTTGTAGCTTAGAAGGAGATTATAAATTATTCAGGTCTGTTTATAAGCAAATAAGTACCTTCCTCCACCCCAACACCAAAAAGCCATCAATTTTTCCATAAACATGCAGACCCTTCCTCTAACTGCTCGCATTTTGGGCATCACACCAACCCTCTCCTTTTCATCAGCACCACTGGGGGTCCGTTATTAGGATGTCCAGTTGTCCTGAAACCTGGCCAGGAGCGAAGACGAGAACTTAAAACAAATTTGAAATCAACATTAACCACATTGATGGGACTGTCCTGGTTCCCAGTGGTGCATGTTTAACCTTTTGGAGAAGAAAGAACAAGGGTTATTACACAGCTCCTTGGCACAAATTACGCATCATATTTATCCCACATTTGTGCTTCTGTGTGTGTTGGTGTGCTTTTGTTTGTGTAGGTATATCTGTGTGTGCTTAGGGGTATGTAATATGTGGCTATATATATGTATTACTGGAGTCCCCAGTGTATAGTTTATAGTTTGAAAAGAAATCATCTTCCATCATTCGTCACTGCCTAGCTGTTGTAGACTGGCCCAGAACATCATTTGTTAACTGCGACAAAGCCGCACTCATAAACGCCGACATGTTACATTAATTTATAGGCACTGAGTGACTTATTAAAAGTGACGTGTGAAATATAACAGGGCCCGGTATGGATGATTAGGTTTCGGGCTTTGAATTGTTGACAAGGCAGGGGTAATGAATTGCGGGACACCAGCTCCCGAGTCTCCCCCTCATTAGTCAGTATTAGCTGCATTAATAGTAATAATTGGATATATTCATCATTTAAAATGTTTTAATAAATGTTTGGACAGTACCCTATCGGAGCTGTCAAATATTAGGCTGGAAGGGTTGTGACAAGAGAAAAATGACGATGTTCCTGAGGTGAGAGAGAGGCAGCCTTGGAGGATGCCCGCCTTGACTCTACTCCCTATGGAACTCTGAGTTCAGATAAGCTAGGGATACACACCTTGGAAGGGCAGAAGCCAACCTCTCCTCTGCCTCACAGGACATGTCTGCTCAGAGGCTTTGAAGGAGGACAGAGGACCTGGCCAGTGAATGGTTTGCTTAGGATGGTTCTCTGGGAGGAGATTAGCAAAGAGTCCCATTTTGATCCAGGGATTTTGATCCAGTCCCATTTTTGTGTGGCTCTAGGCCAGTCTCTTCACCTCTCTGAGCTTTTGCTTCTGTGCCTGTGATATGTTTCATTTGGGTTGAGCCAGTGTGATCCTATATGTCTCTGTAGACCTTTAGTTGACTTCTCCCTTCCTTCACACTTACTGGTATTTATTGAGGACTGGTGTGTGGGCCCTGATAAAGACTAAAAAGATGAATGAGACTCTTCTCTAGTCCCAAAAGGGTGATCACCAAACATTGTTCAGTACCTGCAGCATGATCTGAGTCATAGGGACAGGTTAAATTTCCTAGGGTAACTGGGATCTTGAAGTATCCCAGTTTACTGGGTTAGGTTATCTCTTCATGGATCTTTCTGTTACTGTGACCAGATTAGGAATATTGTATTATATGTAAAAGACATAGGGAGAGAAGGTTCAGTCTACATTTCCATGGCTCCTAACCCCCACCCCATTCCTTAGACCCTTAATGCAAATTCAAGCAAACAAAGCAGAACAAAAGCAAATGTATATTTAACTGGCATTTAGAACAGATACAGATTTTCAACCAAGATGGAGGATGACTGAAGTCTAATAATAATAATAGCAACAACTAGTAGTAATAGTAGTAGTAAATATCAAGCATTTTCTACACGCCTTTCATAGCCCTTAGGACTTTATTTATATATTTGCTTATTTAGTCCTCACACTATTAATCCCCATTTCACACGTAAGAAGGCAGAGACTTTTCGAGAGGTTAACTGATTTGCTCAAGGTCACACAGCTGGTAAGTGGTAGAGCCCAGATTGGAACCTAGTTTATCTGACTTCATATCTTGGCAAACCTGCCTACTGCCCCTAACATTTTGGGGGCCTGCTCAGTTCTGACAACATAATTTAAGAGGGATTTTGTCTAATGAGAGAGTATTCATAAAAGGATGAACAGGATGGTGAAGCATCTAGACTCTTGTCCTAAATTGATGGGAAAATAAGTTTGCTTATCCTGGAGAAGAGTCTGGGATAGGTGGAGTGGCAAGGTGAAGTTATATAAGGGCAGTCTTGAGGAAAGAGGTGAATGTTGTTCTCTGAGCCTAATCTAAGTTGGATATTTCTTTAGGTGAATGACAGGAGAATTCTGCCCTCGAGAAGAGAGCCTCCAAGAGTGGTCCAGCATAGATGGGAAGGGCTGCCTCCCCATGGCGGGATGCTTTGTGTCGTGGTTTGAAAGATCCTGCTTCCCCTGGGACATTTTGCATCACTTTCTGCCTCTGTCACTATTCTTCAGTGACCTTTGCACTTGTCAGAGTGCTCTTCACCTAGAATTTGGCATGAGTGGCTCATTCTTGTCCTTCAGGTCTCTGCCAAAATACTGTCTTGCATCTTCCCTGACCACCATTTTTATTGTTAATTTATTTATACCATAGCCTTCAGTTTTTAATTAAATTTTCATTGGAATATAGTTGTTTTACAATGTTGTGTTAGTTTCAGGTCCACAGCAAAATGAATGAGTTATACATATACATATATCCACTCTTTCTAAGCTTCTTTTCCCATATAGGTCATTACAGTGTATTGGGTAGAGTTCCCTGTGCTACACAGAGGTTCTTATTAATTATCTGTTTTAAAAAAATTTGCCCACCTTCTTTAAATTTATCCCCTTTCTAACAGCAATCACTTCTCATCTTTCTCTTCCAATAGCTGTAATCAGTAACTGGTATTATCTTGTTCAGTTGTGGGTTTTTAAAATAACTTGCTTTCTGACTTTCTTCCACACTAGAATATTGAGTCCATGAGGGGAGGGAGCCTTCCTGTCTCTGCACTTTATCTCCAGCTCCCAGGATAGCCATAGGGCTGCCAGAGCGTCTTTTGGCCAGGACATTGGAGAAGGGGTTCCTTCTTTGGGCAGGAAGCTATGCTAGATAACTCCTATATTTCTTGTTCATTCTTGCAGGCTAAGAGCATCTCAGTGTTGCAGTAGTTCCCCTTGTTTCTTTGCCTTATCATACAAGAGAGTGTTTGAGATTTTATAAGACCTCAGTATCAGCTCTTGGTTGGTTTACAACCAGTACTCTCTTCGTATATAAGATAACCCCCAAGTTAATGGGTTTGATTTGCTCCCTCAGTAACTTTGTGGGAATTCTCTACATTCGTTGCCTGTCGACTTTGGGTAAATGTGTTACCAGTGTGAGATTTTTGGCATCACTTATGTAAAGTATGTTTAGAATGCACTAAAGAAAAAAATTTGGATTATATCAATGATACTTTATAGAATTGTGTTAATTATAGATGATAGTCCCCAATTCATGAGTATTAAGATTATTGCCACATCGTGTAAAACTGGGGATGTTTTCCTTAGTACAATTTGATTTTGCAAACATTCCAGCATATGACTCTTTATAATAAACCATGATGTGCTATATGCACAGGTCACCTCTAGGCTGCTTTGGTGTCCTCAGTTCATTAATTTTGGTTTCTCAGTTCTTTCTCAGGTATAGATAGCATTTTATCATATTAACTCCATTATTATGCTACCTACATGCCTCATGTTCTTTCAGAACTGAGCAGATATTTATAAACTCTGTCCCAAGTTCTGAGGATACAGAGGTGAAAAGACATGGTTCTTATCTTCAAGGATAGTTGCTCTGTAGTTGGGGAGGTTAGCATGGAGGTAGAAGGTCACAGAGTCAGTCACATGATAGATACAGTTCTGGAGGAATATGCCTGAGGAACCCTGAGGTGAGAGGTTGCATACCTGTCTGGAGGAACTTGAGGAGTCTGCTCAGACAAAGGAGTAGTGTTTGTGATAATTATTAAGCTAGAGGATTTTTCTAGATCAGGAGTGGGCTGGAAGGGGTGGGAGGTCCATGTCAGGAGGAAGAACTAACCTTGAAGGAGGCCTGAGAGAGCTCAGAGAGTTTAGGAAACATCAGGTTTTGTAGCATAGAGGAACTAAGGGACAGGGATGAGATGGAACTGACTGGCTCACTGGAGGTCAGGTGAAAGATGGTAGCCTTTGTCCTGTGAAACAGTGAGATGGGATCTTAATATCAGTTATATTTGAGGCTCTAAAGAAAGCTGAGCACTGAAGAATTGATGCTTTTGAACTGTAGTGTTGGAGAAGACTCTTGAGAGTCCCTTGGGCTGCAAAGAGATCCAACCAATCAATCCGGAAGGAAATCAGTCCTGACTATTCATTGGAAGGACTGATGCTGAAGCTGAAACTCCACTGCTTTGGCCACTGGATGTGAAGAACTGACTCATTGGAAAAAACCCTGATGCTGGGCAAGATTGAAGGCAGGAGGAGAGGGGGATGACAGAGGATGAGATGGTTGGATGGCATCACCGACTTGATGGACATGAGTTTGAGCAAGCTTCCAAAGTTAGTGATGGACAGGGAAGCCTGGTGTGCTGCAGTCCAGGGGGTTGCAGAGTTGGACATGACTGAGCAGCTGAACTGAACTGATCTCAGATACACAAGATATCTCCAGAAATCAATGGCAGGATCTTGGAGAAATTAACTTTTTTGAGAATGTTAGTCTAACAAATGACTACTGTTCCTGATGGGATGGTCTTGTTAAACAGTTTCCAGGTATGATTTTAAGAAAATGATAACCATGTTGTAGGTTGCTTGCTTTAAATTTTCCCTGCAGGCTAAACTCAAAATAGGATGCTATTCTATAAATATTGCAACTTCTTAGAGAGTCTATGACTCCATTCAGTTTTTAAGTAGAGGTCTGTTAACATGGTCTTTCACTCTCTTCTTGGACATGGCATCTTGACAGGAGCATGAACTGGGTGGAAACTCTGACTGTGTCTGGTAGGTGAAAGGCTTTGCTCTAGTTGAATCCTTTTGTCAGTGAGACCAGCATGAGTACTGGTGGCAGAGAGCAGACTTCTCTTTGACCACCTGATTTGTGGTTAATTATAATTCCAGATGGTGACTATGTTGTCCTGGGTATCTACATGCTCTGTGACTGTAGGTGAAACAGGTTGAACCTATCGCTATGCGATGCAGGCACTGTATTTAGTTAGTTAGTTAGTTATAACCATGAATGCTTAGAGACCCCTGTACCATTTGGCACAGCAAAAGCCACTTCTTAGAGTTCCTGCAGTCTGGTTTGCCTGAATCTTGGTTTACCTTGATTTCTGTCCACATTGTCAAATGAAACTTCTTTACACTTACTTTTGAAAAACATGCCACTTTGACTTGGCAGTTCTTGTCCTAGGAAACTACAAGGAAATATTCAAATATGTGGGTAAAATTTTATGGACAAGGATGTTCACCAAAATATTATTTTTAATAGCAAAAATTGAAAGTAATCAACTAACATGAGATTTGTTGAACACTGTATATGATGTAACTATTATAGAGTGAAAAAAATCACATTTTGAAAATTACTTGACATGAAAAAATGATATAAAATCTGCATATCATTATAGACTTTGTATATACCTGAAAACATTGGGAGAAGGTGAGGTAGAGGTGGTTTTAATTTACTACTTTTGAGTATTTAAACTTTTTTTTCTTAATAATTCAATTTTTAGAATCAGGAAAAAGCTAGATACTATTTTAAAATATATTAAAGTGTAATTTTTCAGAGGAATCTACATTTCAGATGCCATATAACCAAAAGGAAAAAGAAAATAGTGTGATGCATGATGGCAAGACAGTGGGAATTGCTAAGGTCAAAGTAAAACGGCTTTGGCGCTAGCATCTTGTTAAGCACCAGGACAGCATTTATTTAAGGCAGCATTTGACTAAGCTAATTCCGGACATTTCTCTCCACTCCTGTGCATTTGGGTTTTAAGTTGCAGAGGAGATTTCTGACTCAGGCCAATTGAGGGAGTATACATAAACATGGGGTTTATTTTGTCAGGGATGTTTTTGAGAGACTCAATTCTTTACTGATCTTTTTTGTTCTTTGTGGCCATTTATTTACTTTTGAAAATACCCCTGCAGATCCTCACTTGAGTGAAAAGAAGATCTGTTCTCACGGCAGGGCTCAGTTGCTGATCAACAAGGCTCCGAGAATGGAGTTTAAATTCGGTTACTGCTGTTTTTAACATTCCAGCAGGTTGGCTTGCTTTCTATAAATGAATGATGTCGCTTCACATATTTTCAGAAAATCTCACCCGTGTTTCATATTCTGTGCTTACCATGTCAAAGAAAGCATTAATAATGTGTCTCCATCCTCCAGTTTCTTTTTTTCTTATTTCTTTTTTGGCTTGCCTTTAACCGAGGCTCACAGTGATGATGCGTCTTACCTGTTACCTTGAATCCTCTAGCAAACACAGTAGACAAGTGCTTACAAAAGGTCTGAATAGATTCTACTCATCCCTTTAGTGAGTGCATGAGAAGAGAGGAGATTTACAGTTAAGGTCCTAAATCAGAGCTGGCTGTTAAAGTTTTTGTGGAGGATTTAGGGAGGCTAAAGCTAAAACTGAGTGTCATCTCAGAGGTTAATCCACCTGGCTCTGGAATGTGTGTCCTGCTGCCTGTGATGCTGACACAGTGGAACAGCTGGGGGCGAGAGGCCCCGAGTTTGTCTCTGTGCGGGGCATTGGGGGTGGATATAATTGTGGCAGCGCCAGGGTTCTGAAGCCAACGTGTTGGTTCCCTGAGTTGGAAGATGCTCCATGGGCTAGAGCTGAAGGGGAGCATGGGCAAGTGACTCTGAGCAGTAAGAAATGTCACTTGTCTATCTAGCAAACCATTAAGTAATAGCCCTTTTAAAGTTCAAAGTGACTACATGGACTGAGGAAAGTATGGCAGCAAGGGAGTTAAGAGGCAGAGAGGGCTTCCTTCCTTGCCCTTCTAAAAGTGAAAAAGTGAGCACCGAAGAATTGATGCTTTTGAACTGTGGTGTTGGAGAAGACTCTTGAGAGTCCCTTGGACTGCAAGGAATCAAACCAGTCAGTCCTAAAGGAAATCAATCCTGAATCGTCGTTGGAAGGACTGATGCCGAAGCTGAAGCTCTAATACTTTGGCCACCTGATGTGAAGAGCTGACTATTGGAAAAGACCCTGATGCTGGGAAAGATTGAAGGCAGGAGGAGAAGGGGACGACAGACGACGAGATGGTTGGATGGCATCACGGACTCGATGGACATGAGTTTGAGCAAGCTCCGGAAGTTGGTGATGGACAGGCAAGCCTGGCATGCTACAATCTATGGGGTCGCAAAGAGCTGGACGTGACTGAGTGACTGAACAACAAGAAAAGTGAAGAAAGCACACAGTCCCACCAAAGAGGACCATGCCAAAATGGTATCCAAGTTCATTGCTGACAGAAGCCAGGAGAGGTGGCTCCCTTCCACATAATGGTACCTTGTCTCCAGACTCTGAATGGGGCCACTTTTATACCCCAAATCCTCATTCCTCTACCTAAGAGCCAGGGTGAGTAGGCAGGCAGTAGGCATGCAGGGCAAAAGCACCCCTTTTGAGTGCTCAGTCGCTTCAGATGTGTCTGACTCTTCTCTACCCCATAGACTGTAGCCCACCAGACTCCTCTGTTCATGGAATTCTCCAGGCAAGAACACTGGCGTTGGTAGCCATGCTCTCCTCCAGGGGATTTTCCTGACCCTGGGATTGAACTCACATCTGCCTCTACCTCCTGCGTTGCAAGAGGATTCTTTACTCATTGAGCCAACTGGGAAGCCCCACGAGCATCCTGAATACCTTCCAAATAATGATAAGCTGGATACAAATTGTGTAGTGAGCAAGAACATGATTTTTGATCTTAGTCAGACCTGGATTTGAACCCAGGCTCTCTCACTTAATATATTTGTGACCTCATAAAAATGGACTATTAATACTATCTACTTTAATAATTGCTACCTTAAGGTTATTGTGGGAATTAAATGAGATGGTATTAGTAACATGCTCAGCAAATCACCTTGCAGTTAGTAGGTGTTTAAATAATAGTGACTCTAGTAAGAACCCAGATAACAGTAATCATGATTTAATCATTGTAATAACAGAAGTAGAAGTATTATTACCAGTACTGTAGTGGTTTATCAATACTTATTAATATTTTGCTGGAGACCCTAAATATTTGATCAATGTCCATTCACTCACTATACAATGGATGTTTGTGATGCACAAACAAAATTCTACTGAGAACTGTGGAAGATGAATGATTAAATAAAATATGATCTCTCCACTTTAGTTTAGTTCAGTCACTCAGTCGTGTCTGACTTTTTGTGACCCCGTGGACTGCAGCACACCAGGCTTCCCTGTCCATCACCAACTCCTGGAGCTTGCTTAAACTCATGTCCATTGAGTCGGTGATGCCATCCAACTATCTTATCCTCTGTCATCCCCTTCTCTTCCTGCCTTCAATCTTGCCCAGCATCAGAGTCTTTTCCAATGAGTCAGCTCTTCACATCAGGTGGCCAAAGTATTGGAGTTTCAGCTTTAGCATCAGTCCTTCCAATGAATATTCAGAACTGATTTCCTTCAGGATTGACTGGTTTGATTCCTTGCAGTCCAGGAGACTCTCAAGAGTCTTCTTCAACACCATAGTTCAAAAGCATCAATTCTTCTGTGCTCAGCTTTCTTTATAGTCCAACTCTCACATCCATACATGACTACTGGAAAAACTATAGCTTTGACTAGACAGACCTTTGTCAACACAGTAATGTCTCTTCTTTTTAATACGCTGTCTAGGTTGGTCGTAGCTTTTCTTCCAAGGAGCAAGCGTCTTTTAATTTCATGACTGCAATCACCATCTGCAGTGATTTTGGAGCCCAAGATAAGAAATTCTCTCACTGTTTCCCCATCATTTGCCATGAAGTGATGGGAACAGATGCCATGATCTTGGTTTTTTGAATGTTGAGTTTTAAGCCAATGTTTTCACTCTGTTCTTTCACTTTCATCAAGAGGCTCTTTAGTTCTTCTTTGCTTTCTGCCATAAGGGTGGTGTCATTTGCTTATCTGAGGTTATTGATATTTCTCCCGGCAATCTTGATTCCAGCTTGTGCTTCATCCAGCCCAGCATTTCTCATGATGTACTCTGCATATAAGTTAAATAAGCAGGGTGACCATACACAGCCTTGACATACTCACTTCCCGATTTAGAACCAGTCAGTTCTCACTGTTGCTTCTTTACCTGCATACAAATTTCTCAGGAGGCAGGTAAGGTGGATGCTTATAATCTAGTTGGGTAGATAAAAAATGTAAATGTAGATAAGCTAAGGGGCTAGTCTGATAAAAACAAAGGGTGTGGTAACTTAGTGCTCTTTGGGCCAATGTGATCAAGGAGGCTTTGGCATTGAAGGATGAATTTGATTTCCTTTCAGTAGGCAGAATTCCATGCAATGGGAATAGTATGTGCAGAGGTTTTGAGGTGAGAAATAGCAAACTTGCAGAGAATGATGAGACACTTCACCAAAGGTTAAATGAAGGGCAGCTTTGGGGAGAAAAATGAATTTATTTCAGACAGGCATGGCCCCAAGTGTGATCATTGAAATTAGGCAATGTATCAATGCACATAGCTCTCCTGGATGTTCTCAGGCAAGTGAACCAATCAGATTCATGTATAGACAACCTAAATATAAAATGACCTGAAAGAGCCCTAAGAAAGACATTCACAGATGTTGGATGCCTTAGGTATATGGAGAAGTGAGACATTAACTCCAAATTGGGAGAGTCTGGCAGTCTTACTGGAAGGGAAGGAATCTGGACAAGACCTGGAAGGTTGGTGGGACTTGGAGAGAAAAGCATTACAGATCAGAGAAACAATTGAAGTAAAGCTTGGAGGTTGAAGAGGAATCTTTTATTTCCCAGTGAACGTAGCCATATCTTGTTTGTGGGCTCACAAGTTTATTCCACTTTGGGATAAAGACCACTATAGTTTCCTTCATGTCACTTGGCTAAAATGGAGGACAGATAAAAAGACCTCTCATTTGCAATCTCTTCACATTCCAACCAATAGGAGTCTCTTGTAGGGAAGATAAATTGGAGCTGATACTTCCCTTGATTGACAAACATGGGGAAAGATAATTGCTGTGGAGCCTCTTACGTCGCCGCTGTGTCCCAGGCAGGAGTCTGCCTGCATCCTCTATGCCTGAACCCCACAGTCCACAGAACCAGGATGAGTGTCCATTTTATCTGTCGTCTCCCATCACTCACCTTACCCCTGACCTCATCAGGAAGTGATTACCTTCCACTAGAAGTGAACCAACACCAAAAGATCTGTTCAAGGGAAAGATCCTCTCCTTCCCTCTGAGCCCCTACCTTCCAGACCAGGCTGTGGACTGTCTCAATATGAAATACAGAGGCATACTTTTTTATCTGTGTTGTGGAAAAAGGGGAGCAGGTGTTGAGCCTCTACTAAATGCTTGTCTCTTAAACCTTGATTTCTCTATGACTTGCTATGTAAAATAACATAATCAGTCTAGAGAAAGGGCAAGCTCAGTGTCTTCCAGATTTGTTATTTGATGATGAGTTTGTTATCTAATGGTGGCTTGATGTGGAGTGTGTGTGTGTGTGTTCCTCCCATCCTCTTCACTCTAATGAGCCAACAGGTCTTATTGAAGGCAGCATATGTCAGATGGGTCTGCTGTTCTCTTTAAAGAATGGTGGTGTCTCCACTTCTGAATTTCTTAGGCACCTGAACTAATGCTAGTTTACCACTAGAAAGCGCCGAGTATAATGCAAGTGTCATGTTACAATTAACAGTAATTCTGGTGGTTGTCATCACTTACTCTGAACAGAGGATCTCCACACAAGTATGACACCGTTACGGCTGCTAATTCAAAGGCATTGTGTGAACTATGACAGACCCTGGTGCACCTTTTATGCTTATTCAAATGAATAAAGTCTAGCAGTTTAAATGGAGTGGAGAGAGAAAAGTTTTAACACATTTCTGTAGATGAGCCCAGGAAGGGTCAACTTGGAAAAAAAAAGTTGTGTTAAGGAAAGTAATTAAACAGAGCCAGAGAGATTGAATATTAGTGCTTTTGCAGAGTAAATGAGGATAAATTCTGTTAATTATGTGACTTTTCCCAGTACTAATGTGATAATAAAGGACTCTAATTCTGGAGCGGCTTGTCACAATCCCAGCTAAAGCAGTGACCCTTCTACTAGGTGAGACTGAGCAGTAACTTATAAAGCTTTCTAACAAAAAGCAAGAAATCAGAGTTAAATAGATTTTTTTTTCTCAACTCTCTGTGTTTAGTATAAAAAAACCGCTACCCAACACCGACTCGAGACTGCTGCTGAATGGACTGTCTTACTCGAGGCACAAAGCCCTTGTGCTTGCTTTTATGTTTAGTTCCTAAGGGAAGAAATGTGAGCAATTTAGAGTATAAATAGCCCAGTGCAGGATTCTAGCTCAACGATTAATAGCACCAAAAAGATTATACTTAGGATGTTGCTGGTGAAATTTTGGTCTTAAGGACTTGAATCTTATAAAAATTGATGTCATGGTGAATGAGTGGGAACTTGTGTTAGGGCAGCAGAGAAATGAAGCTTGATTGTTTGCAACATGATAATTATGGTGGGAGCACAGAGGAGAGAGTTTGTGGATACTGGTTTGGGAAGGTTAGGATAATGTCCAGATCCGTGTGATGTTTGGACTTGGTTTTGACTGATGATTAGTTGTTCAGGTGAGAAGGAATGGGAGAGGGAAAGACAAAGTGGGATAGGAGGAGTCATAGTGCATGCGGGGTTGCAGAGTGGGCAAAGCAGAGAGTGGTAGATGGAAGGAGAAGCAGTCCGCGTAAGCTTGAAGGTAGAAAATGGGAGGAATAAGGTTACAGTGGTAAATTTGGTCCATATCACAAAGGAGAGGGGTGCTTCAACAGCAGAAAGGAGGCTTAAGTTTGTTTGTTTGTTTTTAATAGGCATTTGCACAGGTTTTAGCACAGAGCAGTATTGAGTGCATATTGACTGATGCATTCCCCCAGGAGCACAGAGAACCTCAGTTCCTGGAGAGCTCTGTTCCAGCTCTTAGAGCACAGGCTGCCTCATGAGCCCCTGTGTTCTAGTCTTCTCTGTGCTTGTCTGTTGGTAGAAAAGTTAATCTGTCATTCACCTGTTTTCTTCCCTGGAGAGATGGGGCAAGGGCAGAGCGTGAATGAGGAGTGTCAGGCTGCTGTGAGGATTAAAATATTGTGTGCACTCCCCTATGTTCATCACAGCACTGTTTATAATAGCCAAGACATGGAAACAACCGCATGTCGACAGATGAGTGGATAAAGAAGATGTGGTCCATATATACAATGGAATACTATGCAGCCATAAAAGGATGAAATCATGGCATTTGCAGCAACATGGATGGACCTAGAAATTGTCATACGAAGTGAGATAAGTTGGAAAGAGAAGGAAAAGTACCATATGATATCACTTGTATGTGGAACCTAAAATATGACACAAATGAACTCTTCTTCAAAACAGAAACAGACTCATAGATGTAGAGAACAAACTTATGATTGCTAAGCAGGGTGGATTTTGGAGGAGGGAAAAATTGGAAGTTTGAGATTAATGGATTCAAACTATTATATATAGGATGGATAAACAATAAGGTCCTACCATATATCAAGGGAATTATACTCAATATCCTGTAATAAACCATAGTAGAAAAGAATATGAAAAAGAATATAAGTATGTGTGTATAACTGAATCACTTTGCTATACAGCAGAAGTTAACACATTGTAAATTCAACTATACTTCAATAAAATTTAAAATTAGATAAATAATGTATGCACTAAAGCACAGTATCTGGCACATAGGAACTGCTCAATAAAAATCAACTGTCTTTTAACTCATTACTGTTTTTATAAAACCTAACACTTTGGAAAGTATTCAGTTAGGCTACTTCGAAGCAGTCTTTGCCTTAAAAACATCAACCATGTTCAGAAAGAAATTGGTATTCTGTGTCTTCCTGGCTAAGAGTCATTGCACTAGAGAGTGCGTGCACTCTTGATCCTATAGTTCAAAGAAAAATACATGAAATCCTATATTTTCCCAGACTGTTCCCTTTAAGAATAACTTATCATCATCATCTTTGTAAGAAAAGAGCCTTCTTTTTTTAAAAAGAAAAAGGAAAAATAAGACTCCAAACTCTCTATGAGTTGCAGGGAATGTTCTAGAAGTGAACTGTTTGGTTGGGAGAGAACACATTCTGGGGTGCAAGCACTGCTCTGTCTCCACAGCTCCTGGCCTGAGTTGGGGGGATTCTGTCAGCTTTCAATCAGGGACTTCTTTGTTCCACTTTGTAGCCCTTGCACCCCAGAGAAGTAGAGATGAGAACTCCGGGGGAAGAGTTAAGAGACCCAACTCTAGCCTTTCACACCCACTGACAACTTCTCTGCTTAACTCTGAAGATGCTGTGCTTTGCTTAGTAAGGAAAACTATTCATTTATCACCACTGTACTTATTTCTACCATATTCTGTGGTTCGTCCCATCAGAATTAATAATCTGGCTTTGGGTCAACTGGAAAAGGCATTTAAGATCAAGTGTGTACATTTGGGCTGGGATAGGGAGGGTACCCATCATGGTCTCATTTCAGCAGATGGTCCTTAAATATCTCTGGGGCAGGATTCATTTTCATCTGTTGTCTTTCATGGGATTCTATCTGGAAGTGATGAGAAAATCCTTTTGTTTAATCACTATTATATATTTAAAAATTTGTATTTTATTTTGGAGGACAGTGGACTAACAATGTCATGTTAGTTTCAAATGTACATCAGAGTGAGTTGGTTATACATATACATGTATCTATTCTTTTTTGAATTCTTTCCCCATTTAGATTATTACAGGAGCAGAGTTTCCTGTGCTATACAGTAGGTTCTTGTTAGCTATGTTTTACATATATCAGTATGTACATATCAAACCCAAACTTCCAATCTATCCCTACTGAAAGTTAGGAAAATCAGAAAATTGGAACTCCCTTAGGCATGTTTTCACTTACTTGTTCATTCAGCAAATATTTTACTGCCAGATGTTGAGCCTTATTCTGGACTCTGGGTGAAAAAAGACAGTGACAGGGACTGGAGGGGGCTGCTGAGGTAGGATGCAGGAAAGGCCTCCCTGGGGAGGTGATGTCTAAGGGAGAACTAAAGGATGAGAAAGAACTGGGTCAGATCATTCCAGGGCCCAGAGTGAGAAAGAGTTTGGCTTGTTTGTGGAGGTAAAAGGAAGCCAGCAAGGCTGGAGTCAGAACAGAGGCTGCCAGTAAGCAACTAGGTGACTTTGGCCATACCACTTGATCTCTTTGAGCCTCAGTAGATCAATCCATCAAATGAGAGCAATTATACCCATCACTAACACATCCTTCGAGTTTTTTTGCAGAGCAATTAGAAAAAATTAGAAAAGAAATGATTTTTCAAGTGAAGCATAGTTTAAAAAGTATAGTATTTTTAGTGTTGATTTAGCAAAGAATTATTGCTAATAGAACTTAGCACAAGTTTGAATACCTGTTTTCCATTCAAGGAGATTTAGTCCCAGAAATAACAGAAACCCACTCTTATCACACAGTTTCACTTTTAACTTGGTCCAAGGGTGGGCAGGGAGCCTTGCTCTATAACTATAGTCTTACTGTCTGTTGTGAACTATAACTGGCCTCATGTCCTGGTTCTGCTACTTACTGTCTTGGTAAAAGAGACCTTGGGCTCTTTTACCATTGTCTCTGGCCTCAGTATATTCATCTGTGAAATGGGGCTATCAATGGGACCTATCAGGGAGTGTCATGTTGGGATTCATTGGAATGATCCCTGTAAATGCCCAATGCCTGGGATCTGCTGAGTGAAATGGGAGCTTGAGGTGAAAACACGAATGACTCCCACTCAGTGAGGCCTGGCCAGATTCATGTGTCCTCCCATTAAATGTGAGAGAGAGAAAGCTTGTTTGTACTGGGTTGGAGGTGTCCTCTTCCATAGACATTGTTGCAAATTGCTGACTTTCCAGGCCACAGACTGTTCAGAAGCTGGGAGGAAGGCATTGAGTCAGGTGTTTTGTTTCCAGCATGGTTAATTGGTTGTAAAATGCTACTAAAACTTACTGCTTCTGATTGAATTAAGTGCCCTAGGAAATCCAGCTGTGGACAGGTAGGGGTGGATGATTTTCCCTCTGTCTGTACTCACGTCCATGGACAGCCTCATGCTGATAAAACTGCTTCTGGATGCAGATGCTTTTCCTGACTTTTCCCTTCACCCAACTTGTCAGCTGCCAAAAGCCTGGAAGAAAATCAAGCTTGAGTACATCTGAATTTCAAGTGACAAGGATTCTCAAAAATGACAAAAAAAAAACATGCCATTGCCTCAAATGCAGAAGCTGATTTTTAAAATTATGATTGGACATCCTGGAGCCTAGAGCCAGACATCCTGGAATGTGAAGTCAAGTGGGCCTTAGGAAGCATCACAACGAACAAAGCTAGTGAAGATGATGGAATTCCAGTTGAGCTATTTCAAATCCTAAAAGATGATACTATGAAAGTGCTGCACTCAATATGCCAGCAAATTTGAAAAACTCAGCAGTGGCCATAGGACTGGAAAAGGTCAGTTTTTATTCCAATCCCAAAGAAAGGCAATGCCAAAGAATGCTCAAACTACTGCACAATTGCACTCATCTCACACACTAGTAAAGTAATGCTCAAAATTCTCCAAGCCAGGCTTCAGCAATACATGAACTGTGAACTTCCAGATGTTCAAGCTGGTTTTAGAAAAGGCAGAGGAATCAGAGATCAACTTGCCAACATTCGCTGGATCATTGAAAAAGCAAGGGAGTTCCAGAAAAACATATCCTTCTGCTTTATTGACTATGCCAAAGCCTTGGACTATGTGGATCACAATAACCTGTGGAAAATTCTGAAAGAGATGGGAATACCAGACCACCTGACCTGCCTCCTGAGAAATCTGTATGCAGGTAAAGAAGCAGCAGTTAGAACTGGACATGGAACAACAGACTCGTTCCAAATCGGGAAAGGAGTGTGTCAAGGCTGTATATTGTCATTCTGCTTATTTAACTTCTATGCAGAGTACATCATGAGAAACGGTGAGCTGGATGAAGCCCAAGCTGGAATCAAGATTGCCAGAAGAAGTATCAATAACCTCAGATATGCAGATGACACCATCCTTGTGGCAGAAAGCAAAGAAGAACTAAAGAGCCTCTTGATGAAAGTGAAAGAGGAGAGTGAAAAAGTTGGCTTAAAGCTCAACATTCAGAAAACTAAGATCATGCATCTGGTCTCATCACTTCATGGCAAATAGATGGAGAAACAGTGGAAAGAGTGGCTGACTTTATTTTTTTGGGCTCCAAAATCACTGCAGATGGTGACTACAGTCATGAAACCAAAAGACTCTTACTCCTTGGAAGGAAAGTTATGGCCAACCTAGACAGCATATTAAAAAGGAGAGATATTACTTTGTCAACAACGGTCCATCTCGTCAAGGCTATGTTTTTTCTGGTAGTCATGTATGGATGTGAGAGTTGGACTATAAAGAAAGCTGAGCGCCGAAGAATTGATGCTTTTGAATTGTGGTATTGGAGAAGACTCTTGAGAGTCCCTTGGACTGCAAGGAGATCCAACCAGTCCACCCTAAAGGAGATCAGTTCTAAGTGTTCATTGGAAGGGCTGATGTTGAAGCTGAAACTCCAATACTTTGGCCACCTGATGCAAAGAGCTGACTCATTTGAATAGACCCTGATGCTGGGCAAGATTGAAGGCAGGAGGAGAAGGGGACGACAGAGGATGAGATGGCTGGATGGCATCACTGACTCAGTGGACATGAGTTTGGGTAAACTCTGGGAGTTGGTGATGGACAGGGAGGCCTGGCATGCTGTGGTCCATGGGGTTGCAGAGTCGGACACAACTGAGTGAGTGAACTAAACTGAACTGAACTTGTCAGCTGCCAAAAGTCTGGAAGAAAATCAAACTTTAGTACACCTGGATTTCAAGTGAAAAGGATTCTCAAAAATGACAAAACAAAACATGCCATTATCTCAAATGCAGAAGCTGCTTTTTAAAATTATGAGTAGAGTCCCATTGGCGATGGACAGAGACGCCTGGCGTGCTTCAGTCCATGGAGTTGCAAAGAGTTGGACACGACTGAGTGACTAAACTGAACTGAGAGTTCTATTTAGTGGAGCCAAAGGGTTCCTTTTTAAAAATTATTATTTTTTAATTAAAAATGGGCCAAAAGAAGCCCTGCCCTAGCCTCACAGATAGATGACTTGCTGTTAGTTTGGTTATTATTTTAGAGAAAGAAATGTGAACTGGGACTCCACTCACAGACCTGTTAAATTTGGCCCTTATATTGTCTGGAAGATGGGCAAACTTCACACTAAATATGTATTTCCAGCTTCTGTTAAAATGGGAAGCTCTGGCAGCACTCTCCCCAGGTTCCCTCATGGAGTTAGCTGGAGAAGTGTCAGGCTGCCCTGTGTGGACCAAGACATCCTCTTTTCACTTCCTACAGTTCCTGGTTCTGTCTCAGATGTAACATGTAGTCTGGTTCACTCATTGTTGTTACCTGCATGGAGAGACCGATTATCGTTGTTGTTCAGTCGCTAAGTCATGTCCAATTCTTTGCCACCCCTTGGACTGCAACACACTCAGCTTTCCTGTCCATCAGCAGCTCCCAGAGTTTGCTCAAACTCATGTCCATTGAGTTGGTGATGCCATCCAACCATCTCATCCTCTGTCATCCTCTTCTTTTCCTGCCCTCAATCTTTTCCAGCATCAGGGTCTTTTCCAAGGAATCATCTCTTCACTTCAGGTGGCCAAAGTATTGGAACTTTAGCTTCAGCATCAGTCCTTCCAGTGAATATTCAGAGTTTATTTCCTTTAGGATAGGCTGGTTTGATCTCCTTGCTGTCCAATGGACTATTTATCTGTCAATCTGTCTGTCTATTTGGACAGTGAATTGAGAGGAGATCATAGGACATTGAAATTGTACAGCCTGATTACCAGGGCCCAGTAGAACAGAATATTCTCTTTTACTTATGCTTTTTGGGGACCCTCCCTTCTGGTACCTTCTCAGCTTCACCCTTCTGCTGACATCTCTATCTTTACCTGCCTGCCTCCTTTCCTGAAGATAGCTTCTCTATCTCCTCTCCTCCTTACCTAGTAGAGTCTCCTTGTCCTGTGATCCCTGTTAGGTGGGATACTAGTGGATTATATTCTATTATGGATTCATCTTGGAGAATAAAGGTTTTCAGTACACACAGTCTCATATTTTCCAGGTTCAACTCCAAGTTGAATGGAGCCCAATTCTGTTTTGAGTGGCTCTAACAGAAGTCTTGCCACAGGCTTGGATTGGGCCCTATTGGCTAGACTTGAGTCACACACCTGTCTCTATAGCAGTCATAGAGTTTGAGTGGTCGGTGTCGTGATGAGTCAGGTCTGGATCACAGGCAGTAATTTCGCCCAAGTGTGGAATGACTTCATACTGCTGAGATACAAGGACTCCTGGGTGAGAACAAGGAAGTTCTTCAAAAGAAGGATGGAGGGTGGTTATCAAAATGGGTGGAAGAGGATTCTGGGCAGTCAACTCACTGATTCCACAGTCTTGTGAAAACTCTGGACACATTCCACAGAAAATAAAGTGTGGGTAAAACTTTGGATACAACATTGAGGTATTCAAGAACCTGACATAGACCATCCATTGACTCCAGGTTAAGAATATCTGGACTTAGATAATTTCTAAATTCTTGTTCCGTTTTATTAGATGATTGACAAGTTTTTGTGATAAAAGCTTCTTTGGAGTTTTGTTTGGAGTGTTTTTGTTTTAAACTGAAGCTGTTTAAGAGTGACATGTTGAGAAGGGAGGGCAAGGCAGTGTGACCTGTGAGCTGCAGAGCGCCCTCAGAAAGTCTCAATTATGTCATTGTTTGTCTCCAATATTGCTTTAGTTTCATTTTCCATCAGCATCCTTATGATATCATGAGAAATAGTGCTTAATAACATGTCAGACTCTATTTTGCATTATGATTTTAAAATGATAAATTTCTTCTTATATTTTTATGAACTAGAACACACAGACTTATTGGATAGCCCATAATATAAACTGGAATAATTTGGAGCTCATGAGATTATCGTCAGTGCTCTGTGGGCATGACTCCTCACTGGTCATTTTTATTTGGAGATTGATCCTGAGCTTTAAATCCAAATTAAGGAGTCACTTGTTTTTGTCTGAACTTCACTTGTGTGGCATGTTGGCATGCAGTGATTTTTTTCGATGAAAGCCATTGCTCAAATTAAATTCATTATCCCCACTGGTATGTGAACGTGGATGATGGGAAGCAACAAAGAGTGATGCTGAGACTGGGATGGCGAAGGATGTATCCTGAAAAGTGAACAAACAGATAAAGGGAGTGAGGTTTTTTTAAGGGGTGTTGATTTAAATAGGTTTCAAAATAATTTTCATTCTGGCAAGACTTCTTGCTTTTCTTTTGGGAAAGGACTTCTTCAGCTAATGCCTTTATCTTTTCTTTCCTTTTTGGTAGAAAAATGAGCTTGTTTCTTTTTCTTGAAGCAAAAATTCATCAAGTGTCAGCTTTCTATGGTAACTGGGCACTTCTTTCTTTCTCTGTGGCTTACGTTGGTCAAGAGGTGGGATGGGTGAGTGAATTTGAGTTTTCTTTTTACTCCGAGGTGATTTGACATAAGTTTTTGTGCTAAGTTTCAATGACGCATGATGAGACGTCCATTCCTTCCGTGCAATTCACTCTTCTTGGTATGTAAATCTATCATTGCATGTATCACATTGTATTGACTTGACTTTTGACTTTAAAAATTAAATTAAGTATCAAGTCTCAAGATTCAGTGTATACATGAATTATTTGAGTACTTTACCCCCTAACCTACTCTCACAAGGGCGAGTTTCCCAGGCAGTTCTGACACAGGTGGCCTGAGAACTGCATTTTGATGAGCTTCTGTAAGGGTGGGGGTGAAGTTGTCTCTGTGCTTGTGCTTGGCACATAGTAAGTGCTTAGTAAACACTTCCTGAATGAAGGAGGTACTGACTGAATTAATGGATGATGTAGAAATAGCCTGAAGCAAGGAATTGCAGATCACCAAAAACTTTAACCACTGAGTTTCAACAATGTCATAAGAAGGGTCTGTAAGATTTTGGAGAAAGGAGATCCATTTCATACTATTAATTACATGACCTTTTATCCCTTTGGGTTATGCTTAAGTGCTTCAAGAACACTGGCAAGTTTAGCTTAAAGATAATATTTGAAACGTTGATGTTGAGGAATTTTAAAGTAGGAGATTGAGGACACGAGTGGTGTGGAATCTGCCCAGTTGATATTCTTTTATGAATTATGCATATGGGAAACTAAGATCGACATCTTACTGAGTGTGAGATGAATAACTCTTAAGTGTTCTCATTTGAATTAACTGGCAAATCTTGGAGAATAAAGACTTTCGCAAAGACATTCATCATTTTTAGTTCCTAATTTATCCATTGCAAAATGGAGGGAGCCTTCCCTAGGTTCCATGCTGAATGATATTCACTTCAATTTTTTAAAAAGTTTTCGCTTGTCTCATCTTAAAGTAGTGCCTATTCAGAGAAAAGAAAGTAGAGAAAAGAATGGAAAGGAGAAAGAAATCATCTTTGTGCTATAATACAGAGTTAACTGCCATTAATGTTACCGGTCAATCACGTAAGATGTTTACTTACTGTTTTACAAATATAGCTGTCCCTGGTGCTGAGGGAGATAGGCCCTCTGAAGGTATCTGTAGTGCTATGGAGGGGGCAGTTACTCAAGTAACTGGAGTACAAGACATGAAGACCAAATGTGACCAGAGCTGTACCAGGATGGAGGAGGAAGTGATTAATTCTAGCTGAGGTTCTTGGGCAGGTTTCATGGGCTCAGTGCATTTAAACTCCACTTGGAAGATAAGTAGGATTTTAGGAAGTAAATTAATGACACTGAATGTTTATACTTCATAAACTTTTGAAAAAAATAGTGAGTTGCATGTTCAAAAAAACCCATGTGTTTCAGTTACTGTGGATCTGAACTTCTTCATGTTTCTCTGATATTTATCACCTCCACAGGGGAAATTAATATCGAAACTCGTTGAGTCCTTAGAGGAAAAGTGAAATAGTAACATCAGATTCTAAATGAATCTGCTTCAAAATTTTATACACATGAGTATTAAACAGAGGGGTACTAAAAGCCTTTCATTTTTAACCTGTGGCTTTCTGTTGGCAAGGAAGACATTCAAAGATAGTGACTTGTGGAACTGGTAACCACAGATAGTATAACTAAATCCTTAAGGTTATGTTCATTGACTCCCCCCAGGAGACCCAGGTTACACTGGTTTTGCTTTGGCTATCATCCTCTGAACTTGGTTTGGCTCTATTACAAGACTCACTGGTCTTTCATTATGGTTAAAATGTATTAATGTATTTGAAATAGGCAAGGTTTTTCATAAGCAAAATTGAAGCACATTAACAGTTACGATTGGGATTATTCTAGTGACAATACCAGAAATCTGTATGCTGACTTCAGCTCTAATCTTGAATGAATTTGATAATGCTGATAAGAGTATAGCTAGATATGGTCAATGATCTGTATGCCCATACCTATCATATATATATATATATATAATGTACGAAGGAATGTAGTTTCATGGATGTGGGTTTTGGAGCCAAACTGCCTACATTCAAATTCCAGCTCTACCACTTACTAGACAGGTAGTCTTAGGCAAATTATATAAGCCCTCTGTACTGTTATCCATAAAATGAGGCTATAGAGATAGTACTTCATGGGGTTGTTATGAAAAGTAAATGAGTTAATACACGTGAAGCACTCAGAACAGTGTCTTGCATGTGGCGTGCTTGAGTGCTGTGGTATCTGCTAAGTTTAGGTGTTGGGGTTCCTCCTACCTCACCTTGTATGTCTGGCTTTGTGGGATGGGTCATGGTCGTTGAAGCCAAGTGGCACTTGCATCTTTTCCAGCCTGGGGCAGGATTTGCCCCAGTGACTCAGAATCCCAAGACCTGACGCCTGTATCCGATCCTACCCTGGGTCTGTAGGAACTCTGTGCTGCATGATTCCTTGCAGATCGTGACCCCTTGGAAGGGAAACAGTTTCAGACAGATTTATTCTCAGTCTGTGCCCAGCTCTGAGAAGGAAAAACACTTGGAATTTGTTTTGTTTCTTAATTTTCATTGATGTCTAATGAATTTACAACATTGTGTTAGTTTCTGTTGTACAGCAGAGTGAATCAGTTATACATGTACATATATCCACTCTTTTTTCAATTTTTTTCCCATATAGGTCATTCCAGAGTACTAAATAAGGTTCTCTGTACTAGACAGCAGGGTCTCATTAGTTATCTATTTTATATATATAGTGTGTGTGTATATATACACACACACACATTATTTTATATATTTGTCAATCCCAATCTCCCAATTTATCCTTCCCCCCCTTTCCCCCTTGGTGACCATAGTTTGTTTTCTACATCTGTGCCTCTGTTTCTGTTTTGTAAATAAGCTCACTTGTACCCCTTTTTTATATTCCACATATAAGTGACATCATCTGATATTTGTCTTTCTCTGTCTGACTTCACTCAGTATGACGATCTCTAGGTCCATCTGTGTCACTGCAGATGGCATTATTTCATTCTTTGTAATGGCTGAGTAGTATTCCATTGTATATATGTACCACATCTTCTCTATCCATTTCCTCCATCAATGGACAACACTTGGGTTTATTATCTGCTCATTCCTGCTGCAAAGAAAACTACTAGGGTGACTCAAAATGTCTGCCCATGGCCAGGGTTTATACCTTAATACACTTAAGCAAGAAATACTTGACATTTGAGTAAGCTTTGTAGAAGAGTATCCCTAAAGATGGATGCCTCTTTTGCAACACCTAATTCAGTTCTTTGGGAGTTTAATTAAATTCTCGCTTAATTTCCAGTGTAACCTTGCATCAGTTGGTGTAAGCTACAGCCTGCTTGCCCTGGCATCCCTTCTGTGCATCATTTCTAAAGAATTGCAGTTTATTCTTTCCCTATTGGCCACTGGTTCTTTGGCCTTCGCTCTCCCCTTTTGCTATCCTGGTGTTTTTTCCCACCTTTCAGATTTGACTTCTAGCATCAGGAGACCTATTTGTTGTGGGTGCTTTTATTGAAAACTATTTTTAAATTCTCTAGTCTGCTGCCATGCTACCTCAACACATTTTTTTTTTCGGGGTTGGGGAGTAAATCCTTGCCACTGATTATGTCCTTCCATCACAGCCTAGCTCTGAACTCTGAGGTCAGGGATGCTTTTCCAGTTGACCATGTTCATCCTTTAGGCTGAGAACACTTTCCAGAAATGCCTAAGATCTGAAGGACCTTGGCTAGGGGAAAAGGTAAACTCCTTGAAGTCAGTGGCCAAGGATAGGGGCAGCCACATGCTCTCCCCCTGGAGTCCCCAAGATAGAGCCACAGCTTGGTATCACTCCACCTCCCACCTCAGGCAGGGAGGAAAGAATGTACTTCAATCTGCGTAGAATCCTCTCCGTGACCCCGTTTCTCCCCTTCTGGTCTTTCCAGTCTCTCAGACAGAACTGCAGGGGTTTGAGTCAAGGTGGGTCCTCTCTCAGCGGCGCATTATCAGGGAAGGGGAGGAGGTCAGCCGGGCAGTCAGAAACCTTTGCCCTCACACAGGCTCAGCGTCTCCAGCCCGCCCTAGTGGCACCCTGGGGTTTTGGCAGACTTGGCGGGTATCATATTTTCACATGGATGAACTGTACTCTACAACTTCTTCTGTGTACTAGGAACCCAAAAGTGTTGACATTAAAAATAAAGTTTTCTCTTTCTAGCTGTTTCAGTCCCCTGTTTTCAAGGGTGATCTGTTTTTCATGGCAGGGGCTATGGACTCGTGTTTACCTCTTCATGGAGGGCTCCCATGGAGTAGCAGTGGTATTTCTGAGACAGTCCCTGGCATCTCGGGCATCTGGGTGGGGATAGGTGCTTTCTGGTTAAATATTTTTAATTTGTGAGAACCCTTGTACTCCAGGAAAGTCTTCTCGGTTACATCTGGGCAGTAGATTTAGTCTCAGAGGCAGATGGTTCTGCACTTTGGTGTCAGAGCCCAGAGGATGGCGCTGTTTGTGGCAAGGATTCCTCCAAAGATGGCCTTTGAATCATGAGGCCTTTGCCTTTCTACCCTCCAGCGAGTGTATGCAGGAGCAGCTTGAATTTCACACAGAAGGCACCCCACAGTTGTTTCCACACAGCTGTTTCCCTCAGTGGGCCAGAGTGAGTCTCCGTGTCTTGAGTATCTTTGAGAAGGATCGTCTGCCACGTAACCATCTGCAGGGAGAAGTCAGAGGAACTTTCAGGGAGCCTGAAGACTGCAAATGGGGCTTTTATGTCTTGGTTTAGGGGTGCCCGGATGCGTTTCTTTTCCAGCCTGGACATTATGAGAACAGCTGAAAACATCCAAGCATGATTTTCCAGAATTTGGGTGGGGGTGGTGAAAACTCAACCTGCTCAGCCCAGGTCTGTTGCAATGCTTTGCATAATAATTAATGATGCACAAGCTGTTGCCTCATGGATGGTTTTGCTGTGTGCCCTTCACTTGTGACTAGCTGGAATCCTGTCATTTAAGCTGCTACCTTTCCTCACCTTCATGTCTTGGCCTTTGGAAAGAGCTACTTTAGTCATTATTACCTTTCGTTTTTTTCTTTCTTTCCCTTTTCGTAGGTCATTCAATGAAACCTATAGTTCTTGTCAGTTACATAGATCTTTGCTTCCTTTCTTAACCTTAACATTCAAAAAGAGAATACTTTCTGTACCTGGAAAATCTCAGTATCTCTGAACATTAGGGCAGCTGATGATAGAATTATTTATTCTTCTATGCCAGGTACTGTTTTAACACCCTACATATATTACTCATTGAATTCTCAATAACCCTCTGAAGTAGGATTTTGTAGCCCCTGTTTTACAGATGAGGCACAGAGAGTTTAAATAACTTTTCTAAAGTAGCACAATTAATTAAAGAGTAAAGGTAGGATTATGATGAAAGTCACACCATGTGGCTGGAAGGGATGGTACTGTTGCTCTCATGTTTTATTGAGGCCACTGAGGCTCAGGGAATTGTAGAAATTTATCTAGGCTTATCTTATCTTTAACCCAAGCACCTGTCCCAAGCACTGTTCATCACATGGAAACTACTCCTTATACTGAATATCTATTGGTTGGTAAAATGTGATACAGGGAAATCATTGAATAGGCAGTTATGTTCTACAAATGTGTGTGATCGGTTCAGTAATGTTCGGTGAGGGGTAATGTCGTCCATTAGCCTCATTGGTGAACCTAAACACAACTTCTGTTAGAGTGTCACTTTGGGCTTTATGACTGTCACTTTCCTGATGGAGGTGTGTGTGTGTGTGTACTCAGTTGCTTGCTCATGTCCACCTCTTTGCGACCCCATGGACTGTAGCCTGCCAGGCTCCTCTGTCCATGGGATTCTCTAGGCAAGAATACTGGAGCGAGTTACTGTTTCCTCCTCCAGGGAATCTTCCCAACCCAGGGATCAAACCCGTGTCTTCTGCAAGTCTCCTGCATTGCAGGCAGATTCTTTACCACTAAGCCACCAGAGAAGCCCTTCATAATGGAAGTAGGAAACTGCAAAATGCAGTAGCTCCGACATTGAGCTCTTATTGGGTTGGCTTTTGAAAAACTAACACTACATTGGAAAAATCATGCAGTTAGAAGTTGAGACATGTGGGTTAATAGTTTTAGCTCTCAGAACGACTATAACTCTGTGAGTATTGTCATGTTCCTGACCTCTCAATTTTCCCACACACATGGTGGAGAAGGCAGACCCAGTGTTGGTTTAGGTCACTTATAAAGTCCTGTAATCCACAGAGATAACTCATACATTAGCGAGTCCTTTGGGCCAATATATAGGATATTAGTTTAGATTTGTCTTTCAATAAATATCTTAATTTTGTTGAATCTTAGTTGTTTTATTTTTTTAGCCTTTCACATGGGTTGAGCATTCCTGACCTGCCTAAGTGTAGGACTTCTGTGAGGATTCAGTGAGATTCTGAGGATAGAAGTGTTTTGAATAATGTAACACTGTATGAATACAAGATATTATTTGTATTGAAAGTTAATGGAAAAGTGTCAGGTTTCTTGCCACTCCTTCCCCCATCCCAAAAAAAAAAAAAAAAAAAAGCCTGGAGTTGGGTCCTTCTTGGGCTGTTTCCTGTAGTTTATGGACTTCTGGAACGCTAAGGGGTCAATGGGGGCTTTGTCTTGCCTTGGGTCAGTTTCCCACGGTTGGGATAAGGCTGCACACTCTTTCTGCCTGACAACAACTTTATCAAACACACCCGCCACACAAACTGTGGTAATTTGGTAGACAAAAGTGTGGTTTTGAGTTACACTAACCTCCGCTTTGTTCAAAGCCCCCCCCACCCCCACCCCTTGGAATCTGATATCTTCTTGCAGACCAGCAGACGTGCACGTGTCCCCAGCTTTACAGATGCCTTCAAAACAGCCTGATAACGCCCCCCCCACCCCCCTGCAAAAAAAATTTTGTGTGCCACATCTAACTCCATCTCTCGGTGGGGATATTTCTAACTCCTTGCAGTTCCTTTAAGGAAGTGTGATCCGAAAGGGTCAGACATTTGGCATCTACTTGGGGGAAAACTTTGAAAGAATTCCTGATGCTCCCCCTGGGGTAGGGCTGGCTTTCTCCAACAGAACTAGCCCTTTGGAGTGTCTTTGCCACATAAGGGCTTGTGTGAGGCCTCAGGCACTAGTTGACGCTGTCTCTTCCCCACAACAGATGGTCAAGCCTTCAGTTTCAGCTAGGGATCCGCTGTCGAGAGGGCGGGCAGAAGATGCTGCCAGCGTGCCAAGTGACAGGGCAGCTTAGGGTAACTGGGATCTGGTTTGTGCCCAGCATAGCTTTTGTGCTAACGATGGGCTGGTGACAGGCGCCTCGCCCGGCTCATCGCCGAGGCAGAAGATCCCCTGCTCCCTTGATTCTGTTTCTCTGGCAGAGCTAACGTCCTGTTTGCCTGCCTTTCAAAATCCATTTTGGCACCAGATGGACCCCCTCATGGTGGCTAGCAGTTGTCTGACTTGAAGATGTCAGAGGGTGTGCTGACAGCTCCTTCCAACACAACCTGAATCTGGCTGTCGGGTCTGGCTCAAATGGCTTTAAACATACACAGGTGGTGAATATTATCTATCAGTCCTGGAGAACCAGGTGTGGGAGTCGGGTGCCCACTGGACGGAAAATGGCAGCGACGTCTCCCTCCACAATGTTCAGGTTGCCGGGGTGGAAACAATTGTACTAATAATTACTCTTATTTGTGCAGTTGCCATTGTGGTACAGTTGCTGTCGGTGGTACAATTAGTATTAATATCAACAATGCAGTACTTCTGTGATTATTAAAACTACTGTAGCACAATGGTTAAAAGCACAGACTCTGCAAATTTGAGTTGATCCACATTTAATAACCTTTGGGCAACTTATTTACATTCTCTGAACCTCAGTTTCCTCATCAATACAATGGGATTAATAGTAGAGGTTATTTAGGAGGCTTGAATGGGAAAATGTATTTGAAGTTCTCAGCTTTCTGAACACAAAGTAAACACCTAATACATGAGAGAGATTATTATTATGACAGCCACCATCACTGTGTGTGCCGTGTTCCAGACACTGTGTATCATTGCAGTTAATTTTCATAGTCACCTTCTATGGTGGGGACTGGCATTATACCCAAATTCTAGGTAAGAAGTGTGGTGCAGAGAAGTTCAGCTCTTTATCAAAAGTCACACAGCAGTATCTGTCAGAGTTTGATAGGAATCTCATTCAGAATATTTTTAAGGGTCGTGGCTTTTCTATCATCCCAAGCCGACTCTTACTGTCAATTTAGTGATAATCAGCCCCGTCCTGGGGTTTGTGTGGCTTTTAAATATTCTCTTCCAACCAGCTGTCCTTGAAAGCAGCAGCCAATTTTCGCACTTTGGGTGTCTTTGGATGTAAGCTTGAGCCCGGTCAAGATGGCAGACTTACTATCCCTGACCTCCACCACATCAAACGGTTTCCAACAGTAAGGTGTGATCGCTAGGGCTCCCAGCACTTGCTATCTGAGAGTTCAGAGGGAAGGGACAGTGCAGAGGCACTTAGGATTGTGACTACTCCCTCAAACCCCTCCTCTGTCCCTCAGACTCCCCTGCTGAATGTGGTCAGGAGTCTGCACGGGCCAACAGGCCAGTGTTGCTCTTTGAGCTGGATTTTATTTTACCCAGCTGGGCTCAACAGTACGCCATGAGTCATTTATCTTGTTGAGAAAGGTTGATAAACTTTGGCCTCTGTGAAGAGAACCTGGAAGTAGGGATGAAGGATTGTTCAGAAGCCAGATATTATTGATGGACAGTTGAATGTTGCATGATGTTGAAAGAGCTGTTTCAGGAAGATGTTTACATTTTAAAATGTGATTTTTGGGGTTGACAAAGTCATTGTCTCTCTTCAAAGAGTTATTCCCATGCCATACTTCCCTCTTGGCAGAGTCTAAGGGACTGGGGAAGAGAGAGATTCTGTTGGGACATTGCTTAGTCTGGTTTTCAGAAATTGGCTGAATTTGGTGCTTCTTGGTGCTGTGCTCTCATTATTGAGGTGCTATTTGGTTGATAGACTTTATACTCAGAGCTAAATCCAGACATCCCAGCTTGATGGTTCCTCACAAATTATGTGTATTGAAGTAGGAATTTTACTGCATTATAGACTTGAAATGAGGAAAAGGTGATGACAGGAAAATTCCTATGAGAATTTAACTGAGCAACATTTTAATGCATTGTAATATTTTGGGGAAGTGGGCCTGAAACCCACATCCCTAAAAGTAAAAACAATGAAGAACTTTCAGCAGCTTTTAAAATGCTTCTTTCCCCAAACATATTAATAGGTAAATGGAGAGGTTTAATTATAGGTAACTAACAAGAATGCCCTAATTGGACACTTTTGATCATGCTGCCTTTCCATGATGAATTTCAACAACTCCCACCTAAGAAATATAGAAATAACTCTCCTGATTTACAGAAGGGTAGAAATAACTCATCTAATTTATCACCCAGTGCAGGACACTTTTAAAAGTTAAAGTGGGTACTATTCATCTTGTTGTTGTTGCTCAGTAGCTCAGACTCTTTTGCGACCCCATGGACTGCAGCACTCCAGACTTCCCTGTCCTTCACTACCTCCCAGAATTTGCTCAAACTCATGTGCAGTGAGTCAGTGATGCCATCCAGCCATCTCATCCTCTGTCATCCCCTTCTCCTTCTGCCTTCAATCTTCCCCAGCATCAGGGTCTTTTCCAGTGAGTTGGCTCTTCACATCAGGTGGCCAAAGTATTTGAGCTTCAGCTTCAGCATCTGTCCTTCCAATGAATTTTCAGGGTTGATTTCCTTTAAGATTGGCTGATTTGAACTATTCACACTTACAGTAATATAGCTGGTGTAAACTAGTATAGTTCCTGGCAAATTGAGACCTTTGGTCACCCTAGCCAGTAAAACCCATGGATCTCATTATAGAATCAATTCAGAGATCAAGGTGCCTATGAAGCAGGACATTCCTTCTTCCATCACAAATAGCTTTTGTCTATAGCTGGCATGTAAGGAAAACATATGGGATATGTTCAAGAAATCAATGGATTTTAGTCAGTATGTGAATC
Organism: Cervus elaphus; assembly: GCF_910594005.1. Taxonomy (NCBI): domain Eukaryota; kingdom Metazoa; phylum Chordata; class Mammalia; order Artiodactyla; family Cervidae; genus Cervus; species Cervus elaphus. The sequence continues at coordinate 71,177,200 of NC_057823.1, read as the reverse complement.
TTCTCATAAGCACTCCTAGTCAGAATATTTTACTTGGGCTTCCCTGGTGGCTCAAAGGGTAAAGAGTCTGCCTGTAATGCAGGAGACCCAGGTTTGATCCCTGGGTCAGGAAGATCCCCTGGAGAAGGAAATGGTAACCCACTCCAGTATTCTTGCCTGGAGAATCCCCATGGACAGAGGAGCCTGGTGGGCTACAGTCCATGGGGTCACAAAGAGTCGGACACGACCAAGCAACTTCACTTTCACTTTCATGTTCAAGAAATCAATAGACTTTAGTCAGTATGTGAATCTTCTCATAAGCACGCCTAATCAGAATGTTTTACTTGGAGATGCTCGGATAAAAAGTGTTTATCATGTCCTTATGTTCATCCAGCATGTATTTTGCTGGTTCGTCATCTGTGAATTTACGGGGCTTAAATTACATGTTATTGTTGGGGACCATGAGTAATTCTCAGGCAATTATCTCCAACTGGAACCTGCCTTAAATTATAGGGAAGACTTACCCTCTCTTTGAGTCAAAATACTTCCTTGGGGGCTTAATTCTTCTGTGAGATCTGTTGGCATCATGGAGAGCATTCTCTTCATATAGAATGTCTAACTTGGGTGTGAAACAAAGACTAAAGCTTTCCACAAAATACTGGCTCTATCGTCATTCTGAATGTTTCAGAAAATGCCCAGAGAATAGAATGCACAACCCGGAAGTGACTTAACTACTTTTTTTCCCCCTTCTGTGGAGGACTGAAATGCTAACCATGGTAATTTTTTTCTTCACAGGTTCTTCTTGAAATTTTTCCTCAAATGTAACCAAAATTGCCTAAAGAATGCGGGAAACCCACGTGACATGCGGAGATTCCAGGTGGGTCTGTCTTGTCCTTCTTATACCTGAATAATGACATGAGTATCAGGAGAGGGTAAAAGAAGTCTTAGGTGGAGAAGATCCAGAGTATCGTTGTATCATTGTTTTCCCAGAGGTGACAAGCAGGTGAGTTTGGGTCCCTAGGTGTCTTTTCTCTAGAAGTTGTTGTTTTAATTAGAGAAGGATCAGGACTGGGCCACCTGCGTTCAATGGTTGAGGCAGTGGCACCCTTTGAGCCTCGTCTGGCTTCCCGAATGGACTCATAGGCTTAAACCTCCCCAACCTCCAGGATCTAATGCCGGATGATCTGAGGTGGAGCTGATATAATAATAATAGAAATAAAGTGCACAATAAATGTAATGTGTTTGAATCATCCTGAAACCACCCCCCGCTCACCCTATCCATGGAAAATTTGTCTTCCATGAAGCTGGCACCTGGTGCCAAATATGTTGGGGACCACTAGCTTAAACCACTGCAGGTTAAGTGAAGCACATAGAGATGATGAAGTCTTTGCCTAAAGTTCTACAGGTAGAAAACTGGTCAATAGGAGCTTTGTTCTGTTTTGGAATTACGTCACTTTTCTCCTTCCTTTCTCTTGTTTTCCTTTTCCAATCTTGGAGATTATCGGTAATTATCTTATTAAAAGTGGATCTCTGAAGAAGCAGGGTGTAGGGCAATGTGCGTTACATTCCGTCTGTTTGAGAAATGTCCTTGTACAGCCCGTGTAAATGTTTTCAAGCATCAGTCAGATCCACCACCATTTAAAGCTTTAGTGGTATGTTAACCTCATATAATTACACATTTACTAAAGGAAAAATATGTGAAAATACATTTGTTAACTTCCAAAACACAGAATGGTGGTTGGGCTTTAGGAAATGTTGCTAAATTCTAGGTACGTGCTTCTCAAACTCTAAAAGTGCCAAGAATCCTCTGGGGATCTTGTTAAACTGCTAATTGAGGTCTGTGGTGGGCCTGAAATTCTACCTTTCTAACAAGCTCCCAAGTGATGGGCAAAGCCATGGACCACACTTGGAGTAGCAAGGTTCTAGACCCTTATGTTGCTCTCCATCTAATTTTATGACTAACTCATTTGGTCAATGTTAGTTTCTTCACCAGAGTAATGATGCGTCCATCTATGGATGCCCATGTGGTTTGTCAGTGAAAATATCTTGGAGTTTAAGATATGTTCTTAGGTGGAGTTAGTCTGCTTTAAGTGTAGATTGAAATATAGGATCTCTGAGAGGATCTGGACAAATTTTCTTTGCACATTCTCTGATGGGAGAAAGGGAAGGGATGATTCTGGGCATTAATTTTTGGATGTCAAGATCTCTTAGTCTCCAAGGTGATTATTTTTTTTAATAGGTGAGACTTAATAGTCTCATGAAAGAACAAATTCAGTAGAAAGAAGACCCTTGCTCCTGAGATTCTGAAGCAGTTCTGGAAATCATTTGGCCTTGACACCTTTTGTCCTGACAGATGAATGGGGAGAACCCCTAGATGCCTAGTTTCCTGGAAAATGTCTCTCCTGGGGAGCTTCTGACCAATTGGGCAGACTTGGGTGCTCTCATTCCTACCCAGGACATTTTTGTGTTGAGTTGGAGTATCTTTGCTGGTGCAACATGTGATGGTGTTAAATATGTGCTGCTAAGTGTCTTAAAATGTGAGAATGTGTTTCATATAAACTGTGTTGTCACTTACCTTGGCCTTGAAATGGGCCATGTACCTCCTTTGACCAAGCTTGGGTTAGGAACAAGACATGTCCAGACATGAACCAATTCATGACATATAATAAATGTGTCTAGACATGTGTGATGCTTTATGAATACTAGGATCAACTTGGCTGTGCTTCACAGGGCGACAGAGTTAGAGATTGTCTTCAGTGATGTTGGGAATCTAAAAGAGAGTGTGTGTGTAAGATTTCAGGGGCCTTATTTTCCCTTGCAGGACCTGCTAGTGAAATGTCTGAAAGCTTTGAATTATAGGAATGTAGCTCTTGGATGAGATGAGAACCAACTCAGTCTGTTATTTTTGAGAGTGTCTAGAAAGCTTTATTTTTGCAGACAAAGTAGTTATTCTCTGTTGGGTAGAAGGGCTACTGAGACAAGGAGACATGAGTTAGATTTCCGCAAAACCTCAATTTCCTCTACTGTAAAATGGAGTAAAAATGATGATGATTCTTAGTTCACAAAGGACAGTACTTTAAAAGCATAACCAATTTGCAAAAGATAAAATATAAATGTACGATTTTGAAGGAAATATTTGCTGTAAACTAAAGCTGGGCCAATAGTTGAGCACAGGGTTTCTCAGCCTGGGCAGAAATGACACTTGAGACTGAATAAGCCTTTGTTGGGAGGGAGGTGGATTTGTTCGGTGTGTCAAAGGATATTTAGCCAGAATCACTGGCCTTTTCCCACCAGATACCAGTAGAGAAACCATCCTCCACCCCTCGCAGTCATGAGAGACACCAAAATGTCTCCAGACATTGACAAATGTCCCCTGTGGGAAAGGGGATGCAGAATTGTCCCTGGTTGGGAATCACTGGTTTAGTCCTATACCTGATGACCTCTGACATATTCTCCTGCTGACAGTGCTACTGTCCCAAAGAGTGCACCCTTTGATTACACTTGAAAGTTGCCCAACACAAGGTCCAGCCTTGACAATGCTCTTTCTTAGTATTCTCCAACTGAGCCTAAAGTGGGTGGACCTTTCCCAGTAGGGGCTGCTACCTTGACCACTAGAGTCAGTCTTGTGGCAAAGAAGAGCTCTATCAGCAATGACGAAGTCCTTATTGGAGCTCAAATTTAATCCACTTTATTCCCATCACCTACTTACTGGGAGAGGAAAGAGGGAGTCTGTGGCAGAATGAGCACTGACATTTTGTTTTGTATTTGTGTACATTTGCATATTTCATAATCATCACTTTTACACAGTTAGCACATGGTCTTATGCATTGTTGGATATATCTAGCAACTGCAACTCAATGAGCCCTAAATACCATCGTCAGCCTCATTTTTTGTGTGGGCCTCTGCCTCAAGCTTGGTTTTCTTCCTGTGTTCCTTGTCTTGGTTCATTTCTAACTGTATTAAGTGCTAGGGAGATGACCATTTATATTTGGGTCTGCATTCATATTTATATGTATAAATATATGAGTCCATATATGCATCTTGATATACATCTATGGACATTGTCTGTAATGATGATGATGATGATGAAGCTAACAGTTATGGTGTACTTATTATGTGAGCAGTTTTGTGCTAAGTATTTTATATGAGTTACCATGTTTATCTTCACAACACATCCAAATAGGAATTAGGGTCATGCAAATAGGAATTACTTCCACTTTACAAATGAGGTACGTGAAGTTTAGGAAAGTTAAGCAGTTTGCCTAAAGTCACACATCTGCTAAGTCCTGAGGCAGTGATTCAACCCAGTCTATCTGACCCAGATGTTCTCTAATGTGGTGCAACAGTAAAGAACTTGTCCACAGCCTTTAGGCAGATATGTAGTGAGGCAGTAAGGAGGTCTCTCTACATCTGAGAGCCCAGTGGGTACCTGTGAATAGTATTAGAATCCCAGGGAAGTCAAGGAACAGTGTTCAAAAGGGTGTTTGCCCTGAATAGAACCTAAGGAGGCCGGCTGCCTGAAGAACACTGGGATTCCAATATATCTCGTCAAGCAGAATGTGGAGTTGTGTGGAAGGGGAGGAACTTGAGCACTGTTTCTGATTATAGCCACGGTACTGGTCAGTGTTTACTCATGTGAACTTTAGAGAAAGAGGCCATTGCTCCGAAGACTGCCTGAGCTTCACCTAATTGGTAGAGGTTTTGCCCAGTTCTCCAGGGCAAGAAAGACCCTTCAACAAATGAAGCCTGAATCCAGGCGCCCCTGACGGCTCAGAGCACTCATTTGGAAATCATATTGACGTTCCCAGCTCTTAGGACTAAACCAAAAGGGGGAGGATGAATCTTCTGTGCAGCTGTGCTGGTTGGCAGAAATGAGTCCTAGAAGCACTGGTGGAAGGTTTCCCATGAGCAAACATATGATTTTCCTCATTTTCCTCATAGTACGCTAATTGGAAAGCTGGTTTCAAATATTTTGATGTCACTGTTGCCTCTGAGGGCAGCGAGAGAGAGTCATGTTGGCATGAGAAGACTCCCTTCTCCTCTTTACATCTCAATGTGGCTTTCCCAGTGACACTGAAATCCCAAGGCCCAGAGACATCTGAGTGAAGGCACACCCTCCTGCCTGTCCAGTGGGCTCCCCTTACCTGTTAGGGATGCTGCTTTCTCTCTTGTCCCACTCCCCAGGCCAGCTGATCTGCATGCAGCCAGGCCAGAGTGCATCTCCTCTGAACAGCAATCAGAAGCCTATGTAGGTGACTGAGGAGGACATAAGAAAGGTTGTTGATCTCTTGACATGTAAAGACATTCTGTCAAGCAAACTCAGCCTCACAGCAGCTGAGCTTCTGGTGTGTAAACAGAGGCTGCTTAATTACACAGGTCATGTCAATTAGCGTGACCTTAGCGTTTTTGAGAAATTCATCACTTTCTGCAGAGCTCAGCTGTATTCATAGTTTCAGGCAGTATGGAATAAGCCTTGTAGAGAATTTGGTACAATCTTTTTATTTTTAAGCTTATAATTGATGTTTTCTTTTGAAATCCCCAGGCTGTGGTTAGGGTAACAAACTTGCTTAAATACAACAGTGGATACAGGCTTCATTCAGTTCTGTGGGTGTGGGGACGATGGGAGAAAGAGAGCAGGAGGGAAGGCGGTGGATAGAGACAGCTCTCTCTCCTGACGGGGAGAATTTCCCTGTGACTAAATGAGCCTGTTTCTTCATCTTGACACTAAAAAGATGCTAATGTCAAAGGACTGTGTTAAAACCATGTCACGGGTCTGGTTTTTAACTGACGGGAGCTAGACAATTCAAGCTTAAGATTTAAATCCTTATCAATAGCTTCCCTTGTTGGGGCTGGCAGAGCGGGGAGGTGAGGGCAGGAACAAGAGCTGGGTACAAGCTGTCATCACAGTAGATACCGTAATACCTGGAGAACTGGGAAGTAAATTTCCAAATTCATCTTATTGCTTTAACAAAGTTTTCCATAGGCTGTAAATCTGTATCTGTGTATAAATGTTAGACCTGTAACTACACGTGAACATAAATGTAAGATATGCTTGTTTATGCATGCATGCCTGCACTCAGTAGTATTTATTGGCCTGGTAGGTGGTGAGTATATTGTGATAGGAACAGGAAAGATGGAGTGTTTGCTCTAATGAATCTTAAATTCTAGTTGGGATCTATTAGTTAGGATAATACTAGCTGCTGTAACAAATAGACCAAAGAAGATTTAATGGCTCACATTCAACAGAAGGTTGTTTATTCCTAACATAATGGTGCAAAAGTGTTCCTGGTGGGTGAGTAGCTCTTGTATGTGAAGTAGTCTCCACCACCCCCTAGAACCTTATTGTCTCTATACATCCAGTTGAAGGGTAAAGAGTGCATGGAGGGGCTTGTGGGCTTAAAAACCTTGTCTTAGAAATGATTCTTGTCAAATCTGCCCACATTCTACTGGCTAGAAGTCTGTCACACAGCCATGTATGACCACAGAGAGGCCTGAAAATGTCTAGTTGTACTGTCCAAGAAGAAAAGATAGTTATATGGGGAACAGTGACCTTCAGTTGCTACACTGTGTATAAATAAATAATTTCACAGCATTAAAAATTTCAATTATTGCTTTAAGGAAATGAAGCAGGGTGTTATGAGAGAGAACACCAGTGTGGGATGGGGGATGGGAACATACTTTAAAAGCAGGTGACCAAGGAAAACTTTCAAGGAGGGGACTCTTAAGCTCAGAGCTAATGGATAAGAATAAGTCATTCTGAGAAAAGCCAGAAGAATTTTCTGAGCAGAGAGAACAGCAAGCCCAAAATTCATGTTTGTCTCTTGTTTTTCTGAGACGAACAATTTTCTTTTGCTTACTCATCATTTGGAATGGGGGTTGGGTAAGAAATATGAGGCAAGACTACCAGGTTTTTCTTCCCCCAAATTCCCACCAAAAATGTGTGGTCTTTCAAAAATGATGACGTAGCCAATGACATTAAAAGGTAACTCTCTCTGCCCTCCCCCCTTCTTTGGTGAAATCTATAAATTTTGGAGAATCCTTCTTATTTATTCAGAAGCCCACAGGGTATGATTAGAGGATTCTTAAAATATATGCCCATTCTCTGAAGTTTTGGTCTGCTTTTAAAGGCACTTAAAGAAAGAAGGAAACGTTCTCAACCCTTTTATTTCTCTCCCACCATTCCCCACCCCCGTCTTATATTGTTTTGACAAACAGCACATCTTGCAATTAAATTCTTTACCAACAGAATGCTAGGGGCCTGAGCCGCAATCACTCTCTTCCTACAGAATAATTTCAAGATGCACCATGCTGATTAATTATACTGAAAGCAGCTCTAATGATAGTTTCAGAATACAGGATTAATTCACATAACATGGTAAATACAAATGGTGGATTTTCAACCTGATATATTAAACCATTACGGCTTATTGGGCAAATATGTATCTTGGCATGAGCCTTATGCCGGGCCTTGGCAGAAAATATGCATCACTGAAAAGGAATCCTTATGAACAGGATTTGATGAGTGGTAGCTCTGCACTTAGAGGAAATAAATTCCTACATTAAGTACAGTTGCTATTGAAAAAAATGTAAAATATATTAAAGGATAGACATAGAAGTGTTTGGTTTGATCAGTGTTGCCCCATGGATACTGGATCTGAGGATGCGTGGTGCTTACTGAGAGTGGCCAACCCAGAGATATTCTTATATTCTTCCACTTTTGAGGTTGTAACTTACAGAGCTCTTACTGTGTGTGAGACCTTGTTCTAAGTGTTTTACGTGTATAATTTTATTTGTTTTTCTACCCTCTTTCCCTTGTTTACTTTGCTTCAAATGAGCACATTGACCTTCCTTCTCTTCCATCATTTTTCTTCACCAAATGTACTAAACTCATTCCTTCCTCAGGATTTTTGCACTTGCTATCCTGTGCTCCTGGAAATTCTTCCGCCACATCATTGAATGGCTGGTTACTTCTTATTAGTCAGATTTCAGCTAAAATGTCACCTCCTTAGAGAGGCCTTCCTAATCATCCACTCAAAAGTAGTTCCCGCCTGGGCTTCACCCCCTTCCTCATTTTATTTTCTTGGAACTTTTTACGTTCTGAAATTTGCTTTCATTGTTTATCTATTTATTGTCTAAAAGCTCTTTTTTATTTTGGACAGAGACTAAGCTCTTGATGGGCACATACTTTGTCATTGCTGCTTCTCCAGTACGTAAAACAATGCCTGACAACTATTCCTATGATTCAATTACTTATTTAAGGTTACAGGCTAGTGAGTGATGGAGTCGGGGTTCACACTCAGCACTGTCTGACCCCGGAATCCTAACTGACGGCTACATGCTATTTTCTTGCTTCCAGTTTCTGTGTCCTTGTACCGTGGACCCATAGGCCGAAAGCACGCATGGCAGTTATGTATACTTGGGCTCACTGTTACTTAAAGTGGCCAGTGGGAACACATAAATGGAGCACCAGTTAAATGCCAACAACAACATTAAAAGGCATCAAAAGCATCCTGATTCACAGAGAAACTAGGTTCAGATCAATGATGAGTTTTTATGTCTACAATGTGTCACAGTTCAGGAGACAGAAGTTGAGTCTAGTTTCTAATGGTTCAAATTAGTTTAGCACAGGAATCCAAGGATTTAGAAGTGTCCGTTCTTATCTTACTGTTAAAAGAAGAGATATTTTTGTCTTGAGGCTCAAAGGGTGGATTTAATTCAGCTACTCAATCCCTCACTCCTGCAGTTCCACTCTGTTACATCCTGTAGGTTCATGCGTCCTCCATAATTTTTAATGAGTTATTTGGGATCTTTCAACCAGATAGAAACTTGCAATCAAGCTGGTTTCAGAGAATATCTCTTTCCATATCAGCCAAGGAGATTTTAAAGGACAAAGTTAATGAAGACCCAACTGCTGCAGACCATTTTTATGTAGATAATACCTAAAGTGTACAGTCAGATAGACAGCGATGTGTACTGGAAGAGACAGTTAGGGGAAAGAGGACCTCAGCCAGGAGCATGGATTGAGAGGCCAGAAGTGGACCTAGAGTCCGAAGTTTCCCTTCAACTTTGCCTCTGCTCTTAATTCATCCTGTGGCCTTGAAGTTTTTAAGCCTCTTGGGTCTCAGTTTTCCAAGCTGTAAAAGGAGGAATTGGATACATTCGCAGTATCATAACTACCAAGGTCTCCTTTTGTCATTTTCTCTTATGAACCTCTTGTGGTGACGTATCTTTCAACTTAATTGCATTTATTGAATAAGAGTCACACTCTCTATTTTAAAATTAGTCAAAGCCATGGAGACTGCCAATTTTGAGCTTCTCATGTACATGAGATAACTGTTTCCACATGGAACTGGTATGATCCTGTATCAACAAAGGAAAGTTAGTGCATGTTATAGTATGCGTCCTTACTATGGATGAATTAGGGTGCCCTTTCTGCTACCTTAGAAAGCTCGTAGTTGGGAGCCACTAGATTGGCTGATCTCTTGGGTCTCTTGGGACTCATTGGAGGAGCCTGTAAAGAGCAGTTCAGTTGATAGGTTGGGTGTAGAATGTGGGCTGTGTGAAGCAGAGGGTAAAGTTTGACCCAGTAGACTTTATTTTGTAGGGAAGTTTTAGGCTTACAGAAAAATGAATGGAAGGTGCAGAGAGTTCACATACACTTCCTTAATACTCCTTACCCAGTTTCCCTTATTAACATCTTGCATTAGTGTGATACGTGTGTTACAATTGATGTGTCAGTATTGATATACTATTATTAATTTCCATAGTTTACAGTAGGACTCACTGTGTTATACATTCTGTGGGTTTATACAGATTCATGATATGTGTCTACCATTACAGTGCCATTTAGAATGGTTTCATCTCCATCCTCCCCAACTGGTTCCTCTGTGCTTTGCCTATTCATCTCTCCTTCCCTCTTTTCAAACTCCTGGCAACCACTGGTCTTTCCACTATCTCCATAGTTATCCCTTTTCCAAAACATTGTATAGTTGGAATGATGAAGTATATAGTCTTTACAGGTTTGCTTTTTTCATTTAGCAATCTGCATTTAAGTTTCCTTCATGTCTTTTTGTGCCTTGATAACATATTTCTTTTTATTGCTGCATCATCCTCCATTTTGTGGATTACCAGTTTGTTTATTCATCCATCTGTTGGACATTCTGGTTGCTGATGCCTTTTATTTAGTCGAATTTTTTTATTACTATGATGGTTAAATCACATGCAGTTGTACAAAATTATTCAGAGGGATCCTGTGTATCCTTTACTCAGTTTCCCCTAATAGTGATATTTTGCAAAATTGACCAGTATTAGATTGTTCTATTGTTCTATTGCTCAGATGGTAAAGAATCCACTTGCAATGTAGGAGACCCAGGTTCAATCTCTGGGTCAGGAAGACTTCCTGGAGAAGGGAATGGCAACCCACTCCAGTATTCTTGCCTGGAGAATTTCATGGACAGAGGAGCCTGGCGGGCTACAGTCCATAGGGTTGCAAAGAGTCGGACATGACATACAGTATTCATACAGGATATAAACATTGATACAATCCACTCATCTTATTCACATGTCTCTAGTTTTACTTGTACTCATCCATGTGTATATTTTAGTGCTATACTATTTTGTCATGTGTAGGTCTGTGTATCTGTCACCCCACAGTCAAGATATTAGACATTTTCATCACTGCAAAGATGTTGGCCTCATGTAGCCTCCACTTCCATCTTCCCTCTGCCCCTAATCTCTGCCAACCACTTCTCTGTCCTTCATTTCTAAATTGTTGTTATGTCAAGAAGTAGTAAATAGAATCATGCAGTGTATTAATTTGCTATGACTGCTGTAACAAAATACCACAGGCCCAGAATGTATTTTCCCAAATCCTGGGGGCTGGAAGTTCTGGATCAAGGTTCTGGCAGGCTTGGTTTTGTCGGCTTGCAGATGGCCATGTTCTCGCTATGTCCTCACATGGTCTTTTTTCTTTGCCTGAAGACCCTTGTGTGTCCAAATTTCCTTTCCTTGTAAGGGTATCAGTAAGATTAAATTAAGACCAACCTTAACAGCCTCATTTTAAATTTAATTACCTCTTCAAAGGTTCCATCTGCAAATACAGTTGTATTCTGAAATTCCAGGGTTAGCACTTCAACATGTGAATTTTGAGGGGGACACAATTCAGGTCATAATATGCAGTATGTAGCCTTTTGATAGTGGCTTCTTTTCACCTGACATAATTCTCTGGAGATTCAGTCAGATGTATCAATAGTTTATTCCTTTTGATTGCTGAGTGCTATTTTCTATGGAATGCCTCTTAATGCCTTTTAATTTTATGTACTTCAAGCCAGTGCATTTCATACCTTTATTAAGGGCTCTGAATTAATGCAAACATAGAATAAGCTAAACCCAGAGGTGAGGAAGCTGTGAAATAGACCAACTTTAGCACTAATTTCCTTACATTGAGTTATCATATATAAGCCTTAAAAACCAAGATTTATAATTTTTAAATTGTTATTAAAAATTAAGTTCCTGAAGATGTTATATTTTAGAGAGAGGTACTTCTTACCAAGATATTCTAAATTTAAACACGGAAAACATTTTTATGACTTAATCGTCCCCCTAGAAATGTTTAAAGATATAGATTTCAACTCTTGGTGGCCTATGTCCTAACCCTTCTTCCGCATGAACTGCTGTTTTTGTTAATGTGATCTGCCACTCATCACTGAATTTAGCTGCCTGTGTCTTTTTGAAAATCCGCTCATGAGACAGATTATACTTCATCAATTTGAGAGAACATAGTTGAGACATACAGGGTCTCCTGCTTGATTGGAAGGGAAGAGGGACAGCCTAAAGAATGATAGCAAGGAAATAATAACCAATAACAAAGTTCTTAGAGAATCCCTCATTAAAATGACATATTAGGAAAAATACACTGCATTGATAAAATGCAGAAAATTTTACAGGCTATTTTCAGAGCAATAAGGTTTCATTTCATTTCAAGTTTAGAATGTAAAAGGCTAATAGGCAGATGGTTTATAAAAAGCAAAAGTACAGAAACCATTGAAATTTGCAATTCACAAGAGGCCTAAATTACATAATTAAATGTTGTGAACATGAAGGTCTTTAAATTTGTAAGATTTCATTGTTAAGCTAATAAAGGGTGAATGTAGAAGAATTAATTTCTGTATCCTTGTATTTAAATTAACAATTTATGTTGGGTCCTCTTTATGGCAAATAAGATGCTTCAGATTATCAGCCCAACACAGGTTCTTGAACTTGATGATGAAATCACCAACAAAGCAACAACTCTGCTAGCACTGCTAACATTTGCTCTATGAGAACTGGAAACCATACTAACCACTTTAAATAATGTAAGCCTCACGGTAACCTTATAAGTTAGGTACTACTAACATTTCCATTTGAGAGTCAGGGACCAGGGGCTTAGAGAGGTTAAGTTACTTGGCCAAAGTCACATCAGCTAGGAAAGCTTGAGAGTCAAAAGTCATAAGTTTTGTTTTGAATTTTAGTTCTAAATAGATTGGGGAGATAGTAAAAATAATAACGTTTAGGTCTATTTAGATCTAGGATATAACATAGCAAATTGTGAACCACTGTAATGAGCCAAGAAATTGAAAACTTCACTGTAAAATCTTCAAAGTCTGTGTATAGTTGTGGTCTTTTTATTCCCTCACACTGAATATTGTCACCTGGAGAATTGGACACAAACAGAAAATACCGTGAAACACACTGTGTATTCATCAGCATGTCTCTGGATTGCTATACTAAAAAGCCATGCTCCTTCTCCAGATAGAGTTTTACTTCCCCCAAAATACAATGATTATACATATATATAACCCTAAACATGCCTAAGCTTAATACTTATTTCAGGAGAAATAAATTGGGCATCCTCACAAATAAATTGGAACAATTTATTTCAAAATCATTCTATGGCAGCCCTGTCCAACAGAACATTCTTCAGTGAAGACAGTGTTCTTACGTAACTGCCTTGTCCAGTATAGTAGCCTCTAGCCACATGTGGCTACTGACCACTTGAAATATGGCTATGGAAACTCAGGAACAATGGAATTTTACATTTTATTTAGTTAGTTTAAATTTAAATAGCCAAACATGGTTATTGTATTAGTATAATTCTAGACTACGTTAATTATAACAGATATCATAAAATTCTAAATATACCTGTTCCTCATTTTATCCTGGGTCAGCGGAGTGAGGAATAAGGTAGAAAAGGGAAGAGATGGTCAAGTCCAAATGTAAAATCATTTTCCATGTTTATCTGTCCCAAATTCAAGCTGAGTTTTGTTGACAAAATTTGGGAAGGTTGAAGATTTGGCAGGCTTGCCTGTCCCCTTGCCTGCATGAACGTGTCAGCACCTCATTAATCTTGTGTTTAAACTGTGAAGGCCCTTTTCCCTCCCAGTATAGGCTTATTTTTAAAGGATTTTTTAGTGCTCCCTTTGCATCTCAGCATTATATATATATATATACACTATATATATTTATAAATATATATGTATTTACAAGTTGCTCTGTGGATTAATTTTAACTATATATCATTTCAAATTGGAATGAGAGAAATTATTTTGGGGTAAGGAAGTTAAAATGTACAGTGTTATGAGTTTTTGAAGAACATATAAGGTGTTTATTTTCTAGAAATTTAAAGGCATGAGAATTCTCGGTATCAACTTTCTCCAATTATAATTGGTCTTTCAGTGAAATTATCCTATCACACATGTGGCCTTGGTAATCCCTCTCTTACCAAGAAAAGAAAGACATCTGGGGTGTAGTTTTCTTTCCTAACCGTTTTCAGTTTTTGTTCAATGTAGGAATTAGATGACAGTGTCTTTAAATGATACTGAATATTTTAAGCCTGTAGCAGTCTGACTTACAGGTGCATGTTGGATTGTCATTGCTCTTTTTTTTAAAGACAGACTTCTAGAATAACCACTTTCTGTATTTCCTGACACTGGAAACAGATACCGTTTGTCATTCCTTTTATAGTTTCTTCAGCTAACGACTCCAGTGACCACTCAGTTGTGGTCTTGTAGTAAATCAAAATTTCTTTGAAAGACCCAGCTTTGTTACATAATTGTAAATGTCCCACGAAGTCATCTCCTGAACTAAAAAGAAAAATGAATTTCTGTTGCTTTAAATAATATAGACTCTGCCACCACTCATAGTACTTTTCGAAAATAAAAGAACAGAGAACTTTCTTCTCCTCTCCCTCTTAGTCTTTCTCCTTCTCTTCCTTCTGAATTACCCTATAATTGATGGGGCACACACAGAGCCTCAAGCCGTCACATCTGGTTGGTCAATCATGAAGAAAGAGAAAACCCACTTTGCACACTGCTGCTTAGAACTGACTGTGTCCTTCCATGAATGACTTGCCCTGGCTGGAATTTTGGATTTCACAATGACTAAGGAGAACACCCTGAGTCCCTGAATGGACTCTCTTAATTGTTTACTTTGCATTTTAGCAAAATAGAAGTGAAAAATAAAATCAGGTGAGTGTCCGAGTCCTGCTTGGGGTTGGATCTTGATGAGGACTCTGAGGGAGAATGGAGGGGACCCCACAGGAGCCCCCACCCCCAGCAGTCATCTCTGGAAGACCCCAGAGTGGGACCCCATTTCCTGGGTCTGAGAAAGTCTAGACCCTCTTGGTGTGGGGGTAAAGAGCCTCGAGTCTGCAGAAGGGAGGGCCCAGAAAGAAAACAGAAAAATTGTGTTGCCATCTTGGAGGCAAAGGGGCAGAGAATCTGCTGTGTTTGACCAGGATGCTTTGAGATCAAAGAGGTGGAGACAGTGGAACTTTTAGGTGTGGCATCCATTGGTGGGGGTCTACAGGGTTGGGAGTGGGGTTGCTTTTCCAGGCAGGGCTTACAGTTCACAGGCCCAGCATTTTCCCCTCTGCCCAACTCAGGTGATGAAATCGGATCATTCATTGCCCAAGACTCTAGAAGGCAGGGTCCCCTTTCCCCAACTTGGAGAAAAGGCTTCTCAGAAGCTGGGGCCTCAGTATGTGCCAATCCTTGTAAAGCGTTTCACCTCTTGAGGGGCTAATGCCTCTCAAAACCAAGAACAATTAAAGCGCGAGTCTTCCCAAGCAGCTGGGGAATTGAGCAAAAATAAATCAGAAATCCTCAGCCTTGGCTCTGGAGGTTCGCCTCATTATGAGAGCAGATCTATTAGCCCTCTTGCCATTGTCTTTCATTTCTCAAGTGAGGTGATTCTAATTAAATTAATCTGCATGTCAATCTATCGGTGATCAATCAAAGAGCCTGAGGTCCCCCCTATGCTGCAGGGTGCTTGCGGCTGACAGGGGCTGATAATGGAGGAAGAAATAAACTGTCGAGCAAAGTTAATTAGTCAACATAATAGGTGGATTAAACGGGAGCTGGCTGATTGCTGTTTCCCATGTCAAAGCATGAGGCGGGCGCTGAAGCTGCAATTACAGACAATTATTATATTTGGTTGTAAGAGGTCGCATGAATAAACATATCTCTGTGGGTTTCAGTTTTAATCCTCTTCCCCATTTAATATAAGGAGAAGTGTAGGTCATTTCTTCTCATTGTTTTAGTCAAAGTTCTCTGAGAAAACACCTTTGCCTGGGTCCCTTCTGGCAAACTCCAATCAGTTTATGGGACCGCCAGGGTATCTGACTGACTGTACCTTGGGCCAAGGCTTCTTCTTTTTGTCCTTGAAACACAGCTCGAAGACTCTTAATTAGCAAGGATTTTTGGGTAGTGGTGGTGACGATGGTGAGGGGGGCTTTGGTCTGATGTCTGCTTAACTAAATGAATGTGGGTAGAAAAAAGTACAAGAAACCCCAAAAAGACACCCAGGAGAGAAAACTGCATCCCAGCTCTCACTGAAACCTCTCTTTTTCATTTCTCTCTCCTCTTAACCCTGACACAGTGGTGGGGGGGAAATATTTTAAAGATTCAAAAGATTTTTATTTGCATGATCAACTGTGATATCTGCTTCAGTGTCTAAACTGAAGGGTAATTTAGGTGAAACACAACCACCCTTGTGTAAAAAAAATATGCTAATAAAGATCCTCTTGTTAAAATTATGGTTAACAGTGTACCTTCTGCTGTATAACTATAAACTGTGCAATTTTACTTAAAACTGCATCAAAAGCGTTCCATGCCAGAGACCCACTCATCAATAGCTCCTCTTGTTAGACTTGTACTGCATAAGCACCAGTTATTATGTGAAATAGCTATGCAATTTTCTGCAGCTCCCAGCTGTTATTTATTTAACTTGAGTTTATTACCCTCCGTGCTTTTATATTAAAATGTTCATTCATTTCTCTCTTCTGTCTCCAGGTCGTGGTGTCTACGACAGTCAATGTGGATGGCCATGTCCTGGCAGTCTCTGATAATATGTTTGTCCATAATAACTCAAAGCACGGGCGGAGGGCTCGGAGGCTTGACCCCTCGGAAGGTACGCCCTCTTATCTGGAACATGGTAGGCGAATCATTTTCATTGGTTGTCATTGCTACTTTAACTGTGCATTTATTTGGCTTCTTTCTTCCAACTCCACCATCTTTTCTACCCCTTTTCAAATTTCAAATGTCCTGTTGAACAGTATTGATGCTGAATATTTCAATACAGGAAGATATCTTGGAGGCCCAGACTTTCTTGTTACACAGGTCCCTACCCTGGAAATGGCTGACATTTCTTTCCTTATGGTGGAAAGACAGAGGGAGATTGGACAACTGCTTTATTTTAAACTGCCACTTGATTTTAAAAATAATGAAAGGCCAAAGCAGGGCAACAAAAATCCTGATTTTGAGTTTTTTGAGATTTCGAGTATTTTGAGTTTGTGGTTTCCTGGTTGTATAATGAACTTCACTTTCTTTACAGTCCTACTGGTATATGTCTGTGACCATACATTTAACTTCATTTGGAGATAAGGTTCCAAAGTTTTGGTTGGATGTGTTTCTTTTTGCATATAAATTCCAAACTAAATGTCCCTTCCGTGCCCTGTGCGTGCCTTACCCCTCATCACCACATGATGCAGCCTGCTTTATGTAGGCAGATTTTGGTGGGAAGAGGTCATACTTGTCTTCGTTTTATGGCTAGTTAGTTGTACCTTTGAGAGGACTAGAGGAAACCAGACAAAAATTTGAACCAAAGAAAGTGAATGCCACTCAAAGGAACAATAGGCTGGACTGAGCATATGTCCAAATGTTTCTGTGCTACCTGTATCTATCTATCTATCTATATATAGTGTATCCATCTGTCCATCATCCATCCATTCATCAACCCATCTATCCATCCATCATCATCCATCCTCTATCTATCCATTCCATTCATCCTTTACTTATCCATCCATTTTTCATCCATCCATCATCAATCCATCCATCCACCCAAAAAGCTGTGACTGAGTTTCAACTGGATACCAGTCACTGTGCTAGGTTTTCTCCAATCTCCTCAAATTAAACTCTTCACTTGTTTTCCCCATTTCACTTTCAGTTTGCTAGGTCATCAGAATTCTTTTGAAAACACTACCACACAAAGTACCACCTGATTGCCTGATTTTTTGATGGACCAGGAACTGTCCATGATATAGTTCATAGGGTAGGAAACTCCTTTCTCTGCTGGCATCTCAATTTAATAAACACACTACTGTCATCATTTTTGCCTGATTTTTTTGTTTGTGCCTAAGGAATACACAATCTGTACTTTTTATTAATTAGCCAGATGGAACACTCTTAGAAGGGATTCTATACCACATCCAGTTTTACAGTCTTTTTAAAGTAAACCATCATCTTTCAAAAGCTGCTTCTTTATGGTTTCATTAGTGCTGAGATGGATGGATATTAGTTTTTGCAGGAGGCCATTTGAAACACCTGCTCATGATTACATTCCTAGCTCCATTTCTGTACTTAAAGTTATTCGGATCCTCACTTTATAGTAATATTGCCATTTTTATACCCTTGGAGTCACTTCAGACATTGTATGATTAGAGAGATTGAGGTGAAAGGAAGAAGGAAAAAATAGGTAAATACTCAATGGACACAATTTGGACAACACTGGCTTAAAAGCTAAAATCTTGTTTCCAACTCTGATCGTTAGTTACTGTCCTGTCTGGGAACTGACTTGACTGTCAGTTTGGTATCTGACAGTCATGGGTTCATAGTTCTAAAATGTGCTCTGTGTGCAGACCACACCCAGGTTCCCATTCCTGCCCTTGGGAAGCTGGTGGGAGAGCACGTGTCACCTTGCAAATCATCCCTCCACCAAAAACCCCCAACACAAACCAGCGAAAAACAAACTCACTAGCCAGGACACCTCTAGGGCTTGGAGGTCAGGAACATTGTGTTACATCATGGCATGGAAGAGAAAGAGCCTTGATACCTAAACCAGTTCTGAGCTTCACTTCTAGCCTTTGTGTGACCTTGGACAAGTCAGCTTACCTTTGAGGATCCTTAGTTTCCTTCTTGGCAAAGTGAAGGTGATGATCTTTGGGAGGTAAAAAAAAAAAAATGTGTGCCTTGGGTGGGGGCAGGTCACATACAGAGGGGAAGTTGGCTGGGTGGAGACTGCAGAAGAAGGGCAAGTTCATGCTCTGCTGACCCAAGCCCCGGGCAGTTGTCATCAAGGGCAGGGAGAGCCCAGGTGGGCCAGATGTTCCAGTCTGACCAGAAGTAAAACTCTCTCAATTTATAATTGTTGGTAACAAATTACAGGTGTTTTAGCCCCTGAAGGGAGGACAGGCGAAGAAAGCCACTTAGGTAGAAGACAGCCAGAGGCTCACAGTTTGAGATTTCTGGATCAAAATATCTGTAAGCTGCCTTCCAGCTCAAACATTCTCCCTTCTAGGTGGACATATTAATATTTCAGTTGGGCTAGTGTTTGTATTCTGAGTTTTAAAGACAACATTTTATTCCTCTGCTGCAGGTGACCAGTCCACAAATGACCATATTCTTCTTAGCATATTACTCAAGAAATAATGACATTTCACTGTTTATTCATGGTTAACGATCACTGCGACCTGAGTGTGTCCTGTCTCCTTCAGCTAGGGGGCCTCCCTCTCACCAAAACCTGACTTCATTTCTACCCAGAAGAATAAAAAGGCAGACACCTTGAGGTTCTCAGTAATGACAGTAACATGGAAATCTGCTTCTCTGCAGAATGAATCAACCAACCACACATAACCACCCACTCATTTAGACACTTCAAGCTGACACATAAATATCTACTCAGCAGAGAGTGACTATGGGCTTCTTCATGATGCTGTGTGGGAGTGGACTTTGATGCTAATTCACGTTGACTTGAGGGTATAGTAATACTTTATCTTGCTATTAAACAATCCTATTTGAAACTGACTCACAGAGCCATACCCCGTGTCAGCCCCTCCCTCTCACACCCCCGCCTCACAGAGCTGCCCCACAGTGAGACTGCATGCGCTGTTTTTACCTCCTAGGTGACTTGCAGGAGCCTTGTTTCCCCTCATTCTGGGCTCCCTACCATCTCATTTACAGGTAGCCTGAATTATTTCGAGCTATTCTGCACATCTCTTTTTATATCCTGCTTGCCAGGTGGTTGGAAGAAAATTCTCTTTCGTGGCTCACCTTTCTGCATATAAGAGAAATAGAGACCACACTTTACAGTCATGTCATCTTCCCTGTGTGACCCACAGACTCACAAACCTCCGTGCTCAAATAACTGTCCCTGTATTTCAAGTAAGAGAGCTGACAAAGGCAAATTTATTTCAGACTCCTGTGTGGTCCAGAGAGGGTGAATCCTGGCATGCTGTAGCTCATGGTAATTGCGCTCCCTCCTATTTTTTCCCTTCATTCATAAATACTGAGATTTTCTTTGGCTGGATATTTATGAGAGAATTTAGGCCAGTGAGGTTTTCTCTTTAAGCAGTAGTGTTAGGGAAGATGTATAGTTGTGGAGAGAGGCAGCCTCAGAACCTAACTGCTCTCAGGATTCTGATTTTTGAAAAAGTGTAGACTTGGGGTCAAAGACCCTGAGTTGACCGCAGAGAGGGTAATGCACAGCCCTGGCTTCTGTGCCCTTCTTATCTCCCCATCACTTGGGCAAATTCCTGGGGACTGTGTGTTAGCGATCTTCGAAGGGCTTGCGGAGTGTATTATCATTGTTCTGAGATTTCAGGTTGTGTTTATTTGAATGTAAGGCCACACGTGGCATCAGTTTCTCTCTCTTTTTCCCCGTTGCCAAAAGCAGTGCCCTCACAAAGCTGTAGTGTGGGGACCCTGCCAGCTTGCATGCGCTAACACTTTATTATCTAATGATCTAATATGCAACAAGGCAAAGTGCCGGTGCTCATCATTCTGACATAGAATGCCGGGAGAAGTGACTAAATTACTTTATGTACCATTAGCGCTAGCAGCCATGGTGAACTCACCGGCAGCATTTATGCAAATGGCTATGAATACACTACTGGCTTTGTCAGGGAGCCGGCTGACAAGCACTTTAAATGCTCATTTTTTTAAAGGGGACATTTTTTTTTTTCTTTTTGGCGTGCATGTGTTTTTTCTCCCTCCCTCTGCTCTCTCCCCTTTCTGTATTACTGGGTAACTTGCCTCCTCCAGGGTCCTTGGGGAAATCTGAGGGGGTTAAGAGCTCATCTGTCATCCTTCCTGGAAGTGCAGTTAAGGCCTTGGTGAGATGTTCTTGAGATTAAGAGTTTTTTTTAAAAATTGTTATAAATTTGTACAAACCTTGATATTTACTTTAAAAATCAGTAGGACTATATTAATCAAGAGCTTTTGGAAGATGAACATTTTACTGTTCTTGAGTTCTGACCTGAGGACTTAATTTTTTGGCTCAAACACAAATGTTTAATGACACTTCTGGCTTTTTTAAATGGAAGGCGATTGAAAGTTAGTTTTGTGGGCATCGGATACAAAAGAATTCAATCTCCCTTCACAGTAATTACAAAGATTGAAATGTGAAGTATAATGATGCCAGGATCCCAGAATAAAACAGAAGTGGGATTTGGTCAAACTAAAAATCCTTTGTAGAATAAAGATTGAGTGGTGTTAGACTCCCTGGGCTATCTCCTTGCTGTAAGTAAAGTGGTGGAGAAAGAGAATCCGATTTTCCCAGCTACCAGTCAGTTCTGACTTTTCCATTGTAGTGGCCCCTTCCAGCTGCCCTTGACAATATGGTGTTATTCTTGCTCTTTAGCATTTGACCTTCTTTAATCCTTTTGCTCCAGACAGAAGTAGTTTTTTGCTTCTGTTGGTTGCCCCTGGGTATCCAGCCCCATTGACTTGCAGCTGCACTTAAATGTGTTGTTTTCTGGATGTGTGGAGAAAGATGGTTTAGGCTTGGGAGATCACTCCAAATTGAGAGGCAGTATGGAGCTTCCGAAGACACCAAGGGCCCTCTTCCCCCTCTGTGTAATGAGGCCCTCAGAAGTGGCCAGTAAGTGTCTGTTGGACCTAGAGGGAGGAGGATGGGCTGTCTGACTGGAGAGCTGGATTCTAGTCCTATTGCTGCCATTAACTAGCTGTGTGACCCTGGGAAAAGGTCCCTTTGCTTCTCTGACCTCAGTTGTGTATGTTTTCTCAGGGCTGGCTGGGGCCATCTCTAGACCTTTCCACGTGTACTATTTTCTTTTCTTTTTTAATTGAAGGAAAGTTGCTTTACAATGTTGTGTTGATTTTTGCTGTACACCAACCCAAATCAGTCATAATTACGTGTATATATGTCCTCACCCTCCTGAAACTCCCTCCCCGCCCCCGTCTCACCTTTTTTGGTCATCACAGAGCACCAGGCTTGTCTCCCTGTGTTATATAGCAATTTCTCACTAGTTATCTATTTTACACATGATGGTGTATATATGTCAATGCTACTTTCTCAATTCATCCCACCCTCTCCTTCCCCCATTGTGTCCACAAGTCCGTTCTCTACATCCGTGTCTCCATTTCTTTGCAGCAAATAGGTTCATCAGTACCATTTTTCTAGGTTTCATGTGCATCACATGCACTATTTTCTGATGCTCTGGACTGAAGCCATTGACACGTACCTTCACTCAGCTGGTACCTCCTGAGGTGCCTGTGGAGAAACAGAGAACTCCAGTGACTTTTCTAACATTGCCCTTTCTTAGTTGTCAGTAAGGTTGACCTCAGATCATTCCTTCCTCCATTCCTTCATACTAAGCCTCCAACCACATGCCAGACAGGGAGCTAGCTTCAGGAGCACAGGCAGATAGAGTTGCTGTCTTCATAGAATGTCTGATGTAAATAGAGAAGGAAGGTGCTCAACACAGTTTACAACTGTGCATCGTTACGTTAGACTTGTGCATCAAAGGGGAGCCATGAAAGCAGAGAGGAGGAGTGAAGTGTCAAGAAAGCCTTCTTTGAGGAAATCTCACTTATGCCAGAACCAGGAGATGAGTAAGCTTTCATCTGACAGGGGGCGGAAACAAATATCCAGGCAGATGGAAGAGCATGTGCAAAGGCTGTTTTGCCTAATTGAGTCCCAGGAACCAGAAGCAGCCTGCAATGGCTCCTGTTGCTCTGGCCACAGGAAGTGGCAGGAGATGAGTTTGGGGAAGCTGCTGAGGGTCAGATCCCGCAGGCCTTTGTGGATGCCCAGGCCGTGGTCAGTGACGGTTGTGAGATGATATGGGAGAGCCAGGCAGGGCTTTAAGAGCTCAGTGTCAATTATGCAGACTCCTAGTATGTCATAAAAGCCTGGGGCAAGATTGCTCTGAGTGACTTAAAACCTTGCCCTTCCCTCCTAGCTTTTGGGAGCTCATTAGGGAGTTGACTGTACCTTGGAGCTGTACCCCTCATCACTTCTCATTCTGTTAATAGTGCATGTCTTCAAAATAGGAAGAAAGTCCCAAATTTGGAGAGTTCTTTCTCCAGATGGTTTTGGCTTATCGAATTTCTTTTTTCGTAAATAGCTTAGCAAGAGTTTACTTTCTGAACTTGTAGAAACTTGCCTTTCTAAGGCCTTTAGAATGAAGGGCTGCCGTGCTTTTGGATGTATGAAATGTATATTATCTAACCGCAACCAAAGAAAACTAGATGATTGAAAAATAAACAAAGAGAAACATACTGTCCCAAGTCCCTTGCTCCCCTCCCTCCATGGTCAGTGACTAGACACACATCTCATCCTGAGTGAAGAGTCACTGAAGTACAGATGGTCATCTAAAACAGCCCTTCATATTCCAAAGAAGAAAACTTAGACCTGGAGAGGGCATTAACCAGCTTACGCTCACATGACTAGTTTCCATCAAAATCCATTTAAAGCTGCACTTGCCCGTGGTATGCTGACCAGTAAGTATGGATTTCAGGGGTTGCTCTGATGTCAGAGGATGTAGGGTCCACCCCAATGCCGTTCTAGTTCTGGCTGGCTTAGACTTGCAGGAATCTCTGGGATTCCAAGGTCACGAGAAGAACATCTATGAAATCTCACCAACTTCCTGACAGAAACGCAATGCACCTTCAGAACACAAGGGCAGAGGATGAATGACTCCGAGCTTTACACTCAGAC
Source organism: Cervus elaphus (assembly GCF_910594005.1). Lineage (NCBI taxonomy): Eukaryota > Metazoa > Chordata > Mammalia > Artiodactyla > Cervidae > Cervus > Cervus elaphus. The sequence continues at coordinate 71,153,728 of NC_057823.1, read as the reverse complement.
AGTGGCCCTTTATGGGACTGGTTGTGGTGCAGAACTCCAGCCAGGCCCATTTTAGTGAAGGGTCTAGTTTAGCAGAAAAATATGGGCATCAGCTCTTGTTACCGAGGGTGGCATGTCACGTATCAATTGTTTTTTTCCTGCTTGAAAAGCAAGACAGATGCAAGAACAGAATGTTAGGGTTAAGAATATCCAGATGAGTTGTAGAGGACAGAGACCCCAGATTTTTAAGCATCACATCAGGTCTTTTTCTTTGAGCAGCACAGAAGGTGTCTTTTTGTCTTCCCTTGCAATAGAAAGGACCCGGCAAGAAGTCAAGATAATGAACAGGGATGTAAGTGAAGACTGATTTTCAAAGTCTCCCTTGAGTAATCCATAAAGCAAGTAACCCCAGAAATCCTAACACTGGAGACTTGGGAGCCAGCAAGTGCTCAGCGTCAGGCAGATTAAAGAGTTCATAAGCCACAGGGCACTGCTAAGCAGGTGATCTACTTTGTCTTTATTTGAATATGACACCACCAGCCAGCATTGCTGACAAAGGAGAAATAGTGCTCAGACTTTGCCATCCTGCTTAATAGGGACCAGGCAAGGTGATAGTATGTATTCTTTTTCTTCTTAATTATTGCTCTTGTTATTTTTGGACTATTATCAGCTAACATTTATGGAGCATTTGCTAATCATTTTAATTATATCATCTCATCAAATCCTTCAACAAGCCTGATAAGCTGTAACAGTTACTTTCCTCAGTTTACAGATGGGAAAACTGGGGTTTAGAGAGGTCACCAACTTACCCGAGGCCACAGTCAGAGTTGAAACTGGGACTCAAGCCTGGTCTACATAATCACAGAGCTCTGCATATCCGTGGGGCTAACAATCATGACACAAATACTCACTGAGCCCTTACTATACTGGGCACATAATACTGTGGGCAACCCATTGTAAAGATGAGGAAAGTGAGTCTAAAGAGAGGTTAAGTAACTTGCCCAGAGTTACACAGCAAGGATGTCTAAATCTAGGATTCAAACCCAGAAAGCTTGACTTCAGAGTTGATACTTTGTTTTATTTCCTTCTTTTTAAAAAACTCATTTATTTGGCTGTGCTGGGTCTTGGTTGTGGCATGTGAACTCTTAGTCCAGACATGTGGAATCTAGTTCCCTGACCAGGGGTTGAACCTGCGCCCCTGCCTTGGGAGTGCAGTGTCTTAGCCACTGGACTACCAGGGAAGTCCCTTAGTGTCTATCCTTTCAATTACTTCCTCTATACATCATGCTAATATTCTTTCTATTTCTTGTCCTACTGTTCTTATTTTTTTCTCAATACAAGTAAGGCAGTTATACTTGCTTGTTGTGCTTTCAAATAGACCTTTGAAAAGTTAATCCAGACATATCTTTTCTTATTTTTAATGGGCATATTACATATGTTTACCTTAGAGTTTTCCTTCAATAGCCTATTTTTTCTCATGGCTATAGTCAAATCAAGAAAACGATTCTTTTCTTTGCTGACATATAAGTTTTTCATGGGGCTGGTAAGAGAGGCTGGTAATATTTTATTTATTTGCAAGGATGGTCTAACTCATCTCTGTAGAACTCATTTGCTGACCATATGGACTGCCTGGCATGTATACAAGGTAGAAAAAAAGGAGACCATGAGAAAAGTGTGAAATTTTGAGTTATAAGACTGGTAGGATACTAAGAATCTCCTTGTTGGGGTACTGCAGAGTTACTGAGCCTCACCCCACAAGGAACAGTTTTCTTATATAAATGTCTTGACAAACCTGTCAACTGTGGGAAACTTCCCACAGTTTATTTGGTGTTTTGTGTGACCTAGTAAATGAGTGAACCACACCTAGCTTATTTTAATAAGCACATAGTGTCAGGGGAGGGGATGGGAGGAGGGGGCAGAATGGTGCTTTCAGCCGATAACTTGGACCGAAACGGCAGAACATTTTAAGCCTATTTTTTTTTAATTCGGTTACAAAAGCATCATAATTCCAATTGTGTTTATCTGCATAATTGATTGTCTCAAACCAAGGGCCTCTTCCTAATTACTTTCTGCTTACTTGAGGATATCAGAGGAGTCACGTAATATGAATATGCAAATAAGAACTTCTGTGTACTGGTCATAAATCTTATTAAGATAAGATATTAGGGGCACTGATCAGGATGGGTTTGAAACATCTTTTTGTTTGAAGCTTTTCATTCATACATGTAGGAATAAATGAGAACAGAGCGCTATGTGACTTCCACTATGTACTTTGATTTTGGGGTCTCAATTTCCTCATCTGTTAGTTGGGGACAGGGGGCTTGCTGAGCCCTTTAAGCCCTGATGATTTGTCATTTGAACCCAGCTGATCTATTGAGCTGTGATACACTCACTGCTTTCGTGAGTGGCCACCAAAATACCAAGGTGATGGTCATGCCGCAGAAAAGGCCTGACGCCACTTCCCTTCACCTCGGGCATTTCTGCAGGAGGTTGACAGAGGGTCCCAGGACTCCTGAAAAGGCCACAGTGTGCCGTACGCAGACGCTTGTGCCTCAGGTAGCTCTCACCTGGCGTTCTCTCTGACTTCCTTCAGCTGAGATGGTGTAACATTGACTTCACTGGATGGTTAGCCGTGAGATTTTGGGCTAGTTTCCCATGCAGTATGTGTGTCATTTTAGGTGGTGGGGGAAAATAATAAAAAAAAAAAAAGTTAAAAAAATAGTAATGTCTATTTAGATATTATGTATAAAATAGATAACTAATGAGAACCTACTTTCTTGCATAGGGAACTTGACTCAGTGCGCTGTGGTGACCACATGGAAAGGAAATCTAAAAAAGAGGGGAGATATGTATGTATATATATAGCTGATTCACTTTGCTGTGCAGAAGATACTAACTAACACAACATTGTAAAGCAGCTATACTCCCAACAAAAATTAAAAAAAAAAACACTCTCAAAAAAAAGTTATGTCGATCTTAATGCATAAGGGAAAGAAAAACAGAAAACAAACAAAAAAACCTCACCATAAACAAAGCATTCCCAAGTTGTGACCTACAGCTGCTGTTGCTTAGGGCAAGACTAAATTTAAAGAAAAAAGTAAGTCAATGTAAACAAAAATAGCAGCTATAATCTTAATTAAGTCATAAAGTAAGTGATAGGAGATGGAGCAAAATCAGGACTGAAGTTTGGGAAACACTGTTTTGGAGGGCTTAGGGGGTTGAGAGAAGTAATAATTCTTTCATGTCACCAGGAAACAGCATAGGACCCTGGGAAACACTTCTTTTTTTTTAATGAGTCGTATATTGTCTTTTTAATAGAAAACCTTTTTAGTTCAGTTTACCATGAGAATAGACTTAATGTCCTCATAGGGTTTTGAAAATCAAAATGTCTCCCAAGCTGTTAACTCTGTTTTTATTTTTAAACAAGTAGTGCCTGCATGTCAGAGAGCAAGAAATTAGTGCGGAAAGGAGGATTTGAGTCCAGGGAGAGCGTCAGCCAGGGTCCACCCAGGCAGCGCATTATGATAATATATACGGAACCAGCCGGACACTGAGCAAAGCTGACATTGTGTTGTCAGGGGCAGAATCGCCCATCAATTTCGAAGATAGGATTTGAGTTCAAATGACAGAAAGAGCAGCAACTGTGTTGAAACTGATGCATGGGGGAGGGGTGGGGCAGGCAGGAACCAGCCAGGCCTAAAGACAGGAAGTGCTGGTACCTCCGGAAGGGGGTGGCTCTGTTTTCTCATCTGGCTGCTACCCTTCCTTCTAACCTTAACATCTGTCAGCAAGATCCACCTGGGCCCTTGCATGATTAGAGCCCAGGGCAGGAGGAGCTTAATGGTGCTAATTTTAACCCCGGTGAGAATGGAGTGCCTGCTGCTCCAAGGGGGGACCGATCAGCTTAGGAAACCTGACTCCACAGAGCCTCAGCTTAATCCAGTGAGGAAGCGCAGTGTGGGTGTCTTGGCGGTTAATAACCATTGGAAAATGTCTCAACTCTTTTTCAGCTACTCTGTTTAGCACCTTAATATCTTAACTGATGATGATTCTTTAGTATGTTTGCTTATTCCATCAGGTATCTACTTACATTTATTTATTGACTGCCTGCTCTATTAGACCATAGAGATGCAGAGGTGAACAAGGCAGGCACCGTTGTTGACATTGTGAGGTATATGGTCATGTAAGTGTGCCTGTTTATGTGTCTATATAAAGCAAATAATTGCACATGAAATTACTTAAGTTGAAATGATGGTCAGCAATATGAGGAGGAACACAGACTGCTAAGGGAGCTTTAAACACGAGAACACAGCCAAATCTGAAGAATCAACGACACTTAAAATTAAAAATAAGGAGTAGCATTTGTCAAGCAAGGAGGAAAGAGCAGTTTAGGCAGAGGAGAAAGCGTGTCCAAAGTTTCACATGGGAACAAAATATTAGAAGCTTGGGGGGAGCTAATCAGAAAAGTGCCTTAGGTCTGAGATCCATTTTTGAGAAAATAAGTTTGGAAATTTTCCATAGATTGCTTCCTCTTTGACCTGGAGAAGTGGATCCAGTATATTTTTGTGATCACAGGCTAACGGAATTCTTTGCCCAGTAAAATGCTAGCTTTCAGGCCAGTGTTTCGAGTGATGGTGGTTTTGCTGTTTTGTTAGCAGCCTTTGAGCATTTACTACCTATCGGGTTTAATACTGAGCACATTATATCATCTCTTTTAATGCTCTTAACCACCATAGGAGGGCACTACTATTATTCTTTCCACTTAGAAAATGAGGAATGCTGAAGCCATCTTTCAAAAATTTATTTTCAGCCAAAAAGAAAAAAAGAGTGGGTGTTTTGTGCCCGCAGCACTTGGACCTCCAAGCAGCTGACGCAGGTGGCCATCACTACTGTTCTTTCCCTCTCTTTAGTCATTGCTGATTCTCTTGCATTGGACTTCAGAGGTGGAGAGAAATTCTCCTGCCATTTGATCATGTAATATAATTCCTGCTTCAATTGAAGCAAATTGACGACGTTACTCAAAGGCAAATTGAAAAGCCAGATCTGTGCTAAATCCCCAGGGTACGTTAGTTGGCATGTGCAGTGATATATGGGAAGGTGCTTTTCTGGGTTAAGATAAAAAATCCTGGTATCACGTCACGCTATCGGGCACCCCATCTCAACCTCTGTGTGCCAGCCCTGCAACTTGAAATACTCAGTGGACAAAAATGAAACTTTATAGAAATTAGGTGATCATCATCCTTATCAGATGAATACGATGCCATTTTGAGTCTAGTGTCCTCAGAAAATAAGAGATTTATCTGGAGAGGAGCATGAGAAGTGTACGGCATGTATTGTAGGACTTTCCTGCCAGCCTGCCTTGGGCAAGTTGGCTGGGAGATGACCTAGTAATTAAAATCCTGCTTAAACGTATGCTGCTGGTCAGTCATAACGGAGGCATCGACATGGGAAACCAGACAGTAACCAGAGGAGGAAAAGAAAAGTGAAACACAAAAGTAACACCTTCGAGCCCACAGGCCGCAGAAATAGAACTGAATTGGCCGAATACTTACCTGACCACTAAGCATGAAAGCGGAACCCAAGTATTAATATATTTTTATCCCAATCTATGAATTTAATATTTTATGTGTGAACATATGCTCCTGGGTGGCTGGTTTATTTTATTGACAGTTGCAATCAGCAGGACACCTATTGTTCAAACCCATGTTCTTCCCCACATAGTTCTGGGGGCGATGTGTAGCCGGAGAATATGGGGAACAGAGACAGGGACAGTGTCAAGCTTGTGGCTTCTTCTCAACACATCACTTTCTTTCATCCAATTGGGGCAGAGCAATATACAGATGTCAAAAGGCCTAGAAATAGCAGTAGACTCTGGCTGTTACTGAGAAGGATGATTAAAATTAATGTGGTTAGTACAAATTGAGAACTTCTTTTCATTCTTTATGATTCTTTGGCTACTTCTCTTTTGAGCACAGTAGTGAGGGCACGTACTGAACACCTAACAGGTTGGAGGCAGATGCTTTAGGCTCTGTTGTGTGTGGGGCTGTGGGTGAGGGAATGTGCCCCAGCATTTCTTTTGTCATTTCTTAGTAGAGCGGGAAAGCAGAGTTTGGGTTATTCTTTGTTAAAGTCTCCTGGCTGAATCACCAAACCAGCTGTGTTCTTCCAGTAACAATTTTATGCAACAGATCTATAAAGTCAAACCTCAGATTCCTGTACCTTTCAACTTTGGCAGGATCCTAGAAACTCTCCTTGGTTTGGTTAGCTAATGCCTGTGGAATCCAATCCTTGTTGCTCCAAAAAAAAGTTGGAGAAAATGTTATTAAGGTACCGTTTTAGGGTAACCTATGTAATCTGTAAACTTTTATCATTTTCTTTGTGTATGCAAAATTCTATAATGAGCACCATTGAAATGGATAATGTCCAGGTTGAAAATGAAAGTTAAGGGGAACTGTGCTACACTTTAAAAATACAAGCTCTTGTGGTGCCATCACTTATACGCGATGTTTGGACTCTGTGTGTTTAGCAGCCCAACTTACAACAATAGAAAATCTTCTCAGTCTCGAAGTCTGGCAGTATTTCCAGTGTTCCTATGTTTAAGTTGGCACCTGTGGTATTATATTAGGATGCCATTTTTTGAACTTGGAAACAGAAGAAGGTAAAGAGAAATTTTACTATAATTCATATGTGGAGCTGAGTCTTAAGGGGAAAATAACTTTACTTGGAAATAGAGTAGTAATATTCTGTAAAGTTAATAAATACCCACCCTCTGTCTTGGGAATAAGGAATTTCACAACTAAGATTTTATGGGACTTAGGCTATGTTTACATGATTGAAGTGAGTATTTTAGCCAAACTGAGCAGAAATTTCAGATATACCCCAAATTGAAGGGTGGTTTGGGTGTTTTAAATATCTGTCTTTATCGACCAATGTGGATTCTCAAAGTCTCAAGTTCAAATGAGTTCCCAAGCTTCAGTTACCTAATTTGTAAAGTGGAATTTAAAATAACATCTCCTTTCCCACCACTTGGGATTGATATTAAGAATAATTGAGATAATATATGGGCTACCCCTTGAAAAGATAACACTACTAGTTAATTGTCAAGTATTGGTTAAGTACAGAGTACTGACCCATCCAGTTTATGAATGAATGAGGTCCCTGCCTTCAATGGATGTGTTGATAGTTGGGTTGATTTGCATACATACATACATGCCTGGTTGTACACACACCTCCGTATGTGTATAGAGATAAAAGTTCAAGAAAAATGTGCAGTAAGTGACAAATGAATGGGAAAGACATGAAGGAGTTCACTGAAGGGGTAAGTGTTTGTAGAGTGGGATAGAAACAACTTCCCACAAAAGACCAGTCTTTTGGCAAAATACTGTTTGGGTGGAAGTGAGTGGTGTAACCTCCTAGTAAAGAAATGGTGGAAAGGAGCAAAGCATTTTTGGAGACAGTGAATTTGGAGAGCCTGCCATCATCTCTTTTTTCTTCTTCCTGCCTTCCTTCTCCCTTCATTCTGTCTCACTGTGCTGAGCTCTGTACACTTTAGCTCATTTAAACCTCACAAGGTGAGTGCTCCTGGATTATCTGCAAGTAGAGTGGTAGGTTTAAGAAAAGTAAGTTGCCCAGGCTGGTAAGTGAAGAAGTTGGCGTGTGAGCTGAGGCATCCTGAATTCCAGAGCCAGTGATCCACATGCTGCTGAGCACTCCCTCTAGTTTGGGAGAAGTGGGGATGAGGTTGGGAGGGGAGAATCATCTAGGCTCATAAGGGTAGACTTGATCTGTAGGGATCCCCAGTCACTAAGGGGAAGCACAGAAAGGCTCTGAGTAGGGCAGTATCTTTTGAAAGTGGGCATCAGAAGAAGGTTAATTTGGGATTTGGTATGTAGACAGGACTTACCACCTAATTAATAATCTGGTAGTAGAAATGAATCACTAGCAGGCTAATGTATTTGCTCTTTGCAGCCCAGATAGAACAACCCAGACCCCAAAGAGTAATTTTTGAGGAAGCCGGGTCAGTCCAACATGGAGTTCAAATGGAAGTGGAGTTCCCACTCTCCTTTGCTCTTCTGTCTGGATAAGTTTGATGATACACATCCCAGTGCTTGTGATGTCATGGATCATCACCACGGAAACATCTGTGCTATAACAAACACTGGAGTGCAGCATCCCTGAATGTGTCAGGGAGGAGAGGAAACTGGCTCAAAATGATAAGGTTCTCAATAATAAAAGTTCACTGAAATATGTTAGCAGTAGTAGCCTTGGTCATGGAGAAAAAGGTAAGCAGTACTATTCTGAAAAGCACAAAGCAAGAGTTGTGCAGTGCTAAAGGTTGGACAAGGTTGATTTTGAGATGCTGTTCACATTCAAAACATGGTTTCCTTAAATAGTCACTATCTTTGCTGTCTTGCATGATGATGGTAGAAATCCTTCAGGAGCACAGAGCTTGTTTCCCAAACTGCTTATAGAAAATCTTTTGCACAGCATAGCGGGGATGGTTGGCGACTTCTGTTTTGTTCTGGGAGAGAGCTTGAACAAACAGAGACAGAACTGACAGTGGTTGTGGCTGGTGTTTATTGTTTGATGAATTGGTGGCAGTGTTAGACATGCAGTTTCATAAATTAATGACTAAAAGATGATTGGCCCTCCAAGGATTCATAGATGTTGCACACCGACAGATCAGATCATGGTTGAATCCAGCTTGAAGTCATATTTAGATTTGGTTTGCATGGTGCTTTAAGAAATTATGTATATGTTGCCTTACAATTAAAAATGGAGATGTTTTACATGAAAATCTGGATGTGCCCATCCTCTTAATATTCAGAAGAGGTGGTCGTGCGAGTAGTGTTGCCACACTCTCAGATGGCAATGATTAGGTTAAACTGAGAAGTTATGTCCCTTTTTGGTAAGGGAGGTACTCTATAGTTGCCCACACTCCCCACCTCTCCCACTGTGTTGCCCCTAGCCCATTTTATTTATTTCCTTTCCTGTCTGGCCCTGTGAACATTTGCTTTTGTGATCACTGTTGGAAGGATTAGAGATTAATTGTTCCTAGCACAATTCGTGGCATACGGAGGACACCCCATAAATGATTAGCTCTGATTATTCCCTGTCAATGACTGGCCCATTACTTATACTTGAACTATGGATTAGCACAGTCCCATAGAACTTCCTGTGATGGTGGAAATGTTCTATTTCTGTACTGTCCTCTGTAATAATCACTAGTCACATGGAACTGTTGGCCAGTGTGGCTGATTTGACAGAGAAAATAATTTTTATTTAATTTTCATTAATTAAAAATTAAATTTCAGTAGCCACTTATGACCAGTGGCTACCATACTTGGCAAAACAGATTTAAGTAACAGGATCGAACATCTGGTGCAGTGTCCTTGTTTAGGATAAAGTGTAGAGAATAGACACTGGGGCTGTATATGTGTGTGTGTGTGTTTATTTTATAAGAGATTACTTATAGTGGATTTCATCAGTTAGGACCACCTATTGGGATCACCCCTTATCACCTGACTGGAATTATTGTCAATTTAAGGAACCCAACCCATACGTTCTATATGTTTTATGTATGTTTATGTCAATAAGTGTAAGTCTACTTAAGCTTGAATGGGAAGTTTTGCTGCTTTCTGCCCCTTGACTGTTCAGTTAAGGGTACTGTGTAAATATAATAACTAGATGTATGTATGGAAAAGCCTAAATTTTTGATGAGCTGCTTGCTGTTGCCATTTGTGATGGCGCAGAGCCAGAAACTAGGGTTACCAAGGGGACTGTGGATAACCACTGGAGCCCCGCTAGACTGCTGGAGGGATCCTGTCTTCTTAGGCCTGGGGTTCCACAGGCTGCTGGCTCTCGTGTTCCATCACAAGCGTAAATACATCACATCTAATGACCACATGGCCATAAACCAGACACAAAATAGGATTCCAAAAGATCCTTCTTTCATGCAACTTATTTATTCATTTGCATCTTGGTTTGCTTCACTGAGCCCAGCAGTCACAGGCCTCCCCTGTCCTTTGTCACAGTGTTGGAAACCCCCAAGCCACCCACCAGGCTCTGGCCCATTGGCAACTTACTGGTCTCTGTCTTGCAACTTGCCTGGAACCAACTTTTCCAGCTGAGAAACGAGTAACTTCACTGCTTTAACTGCTTCTAGGGATAGAGGCACAGGAGGGCAAAACAAACATCAACCTGTTGCACTGAAGATGAAGCTGAGTTATAACCTCCACCCTGAGAAAGCCTCCATAAAAACATAGAAAACCTAATGAACATGATAGAGACAGCTGTTATAGATAATTTTATCAAATATCGACTAATACTTGAAAGGGAGAAAAAGAACAAAACATACACGAATATAGTCTCCTTGGATCATTTATCCAGTCGGAATTATATGTCATCTCTTCTTATAGTCGGATCTAGAGAGAGGACACAGGTCTTCCTTTTCTATCTTTATGTGCAAATGTCAATGTAAACCCCTACTAGAATAGTGAATGGAGTAAGTCCTAGAATTCAATGGGAGGAGAAAAGCCCTCTTAACAAAGAACGTGGATTCTCCACACTTTTAAATTCCTTCTTAGGAAAATTCTTTACAAAAATGTTTACTAGAAAAAGACCAAGCTGATATCGACTGAAATTAACTAGTGAAATGTTAAATTATCTGCACGCATCTCTGCTTTGAATGCTGAATTTAGTCTGACTCCCAGACACAAGGAGGATAAAAATTCATATTCAGATAAGGAAAGGCAAACCTTGGAGAACAGATGGAGCAGAGTTCAGTATAAAGGTTTAATCCTATCAGGCTGATTCCTGTATGACCATCTGGGTAATCCGGCACACACATTCAAGGCCTGTTAAAAATACGGCTCTAGCCAAGATTAGCGTCACAGATTTTCCACTAGACTTGCTCATATTTGACTTTATGATTTTCCAGACCCAGAGAGATTGCTTGCAAATAAAGACTTGAGGATTCCATGAAGAAGCAGTGACATTTTTTTTTTTTTAACCTGAAAATTGTTTCCTCTTTTCACAATATTGGGTGTCCATTTTTGGAAAGTTATTTTCATTTCCCTTTCCTCCAAGACTTTCATATCTAGAACTTCTTATAGTAGGATAATAAGGAGAATTAGGCTAAAAATAATTTTGTGCATGAAAGTTCTCCTTGTCAGTAAGAAAAGAGTTATTTACTTACTGTATAATCAGAGGCAAGTGAATTTACTATTGTTGCAACAAATATCACAGTTGGATCCATGAATTATTTATTTTGAGGGTTCTCTCACCCTCCATGATTATTTTTCTCTGTTGCAAAGGGGTTGCTGACAATCATAGAACAACAACAGCAAAAAGAAAAACTGATGGCATTATTTGCTACGAGCTCCTCTAGGGTTAATATTTTGTACATTTTAATTTTGGATTTGGCAGATCAAACTTGAGGTGGGAAGCAATATATTCTTATCTCTTTGAGTTATTAAATTCTGAGCTTCCAAAGTGTTTTTAACAAACAATTTTTGCATATTATGAAACAGTGCTGTGTTGTGTGTCATTAAATCAAAAAGCCTTCAGCAAGTCTTTCAAGGGCAATTTAGAAGTTACAGGTACATCAAAATGTCAAGATTTTTCACTGCTCAATTTTTAAATAACCCTGTGTAGTGAACCTGCACAGAGCTCTGGATCACAAAGACAAACTCAGAAATCCAAAAGTGCTTGTCCTGGAATGTCCAGACTACAATTGTTCCACCAGGATTTCTGTCCTTCCCTTGCTCAGATCTGTGCCCACTGATTGTTGAGCAATTTTTTTAAGTCAGAATAGAATAAGAAATCTGCAAAACAAACAGGAAGTAGATATAATTTGGGCTTGCTTTGTATTTACATATGGCATAGTTTGGAACTTAGCTCTTCCTCTAAGTTTAGATACCCCTAAATGACCCGCCAGGTTAGGGCTGTGCCTTGATACAGATGGATATTGGATCTACGTTTCCATCTAGTGACTATGAATCTTTCCTTTACTTGTTTTCTGAGAGAGCCATTAATGTTGTCAAAGCAAAGGGCTTTCTTGCCGAAAGAAGTCGCTTTGGAATGAAGAATGAAAAACACTTGAAGTACTTGATCTCCTCATTTAATATTTAATAGATTTAATTGCATCTGGTGTTGAGAAATATCTATACCAGAGGTTACATTTCTCTTCAAAATGACAAACATACCATCACACACAAGTACACACGGTGGAGGGTGGGAGAGACAGAAGGAGGGAGGCTCTTTTGTATATATAGTATATGATTCTTTGCCAAGTAATATCTAGATATGCTAGTGGATAGGGCAGTAAATGCAGACCAATAACAAAACAAAACCAAATAAAAACCCCTAATAAACAATAAAATGCTTAAATGCATAAAGCAATTGCTAAAGAAAATAAAAGAAGGCAGAAATAAATTTGGTTACTCAAGTTAATAAGTGTTACAAAGAATCTTCCATCTTGAGTGAGAGAACTGTCAAATGTGTATATCTATTTATTAGTTGACTAGGAGTCTGTGGTGAGGTTATGAAAGTGAAGTTTGTACCCTCTGGTGCTAGGGTTCAGGTCAGGCATTGTAACTGCTACTGGTGTCTAAGGCTTCCACTTGGAGAGGGGGTGAACCTCGAATAGATTTGCTTCCTGAATGTGGTGAAAATTCACGGGGCCAGGCTTTCCATTCCGGCCAAACCCTCCACTTGCCTTCCTCCCTGGCTTACAGCTACCGGTTGTCAGGATCAAAGAATGCAGGTGCTGCTGCTGCTGAGCTGTGAGCCGTCAGGAAAGTCACCATTTCACCTAAAAAAAAAAAAAGGAAAATCCAGCAAAACAATAGTCCGATTAAACAGGAAGGGCAGATGATCTGTTCATTGAGTCCAAGTGGCGGTACCTTGTGTCCCCATCTCTGGAACAGTCTTGCACCCAAGCATAACCTCACCAAAATCAAGTAAATACAAGAGAGAAAAAGGCCTGAGATTTTATGAGGTCACAAGTGTCCCGCAGAAATGAGCTGAGCTCATGGGTTTCGCAACATTTTCTGCCAAGTCTCAAGAATTTGGGATAATATTAAAGTTAATTCCTCATTTCTGAAAAGATTGCCATTAATATTCATTCCAGGCAAATGAGAACCTTAGGAATAAACATTCTGGTTTGTAAGTACTGATGCCAAATCCACCTCCTCAGTAAACTTAGCTATGTTAGCAAGTCACTGGGTTGAAAGTTCCTAGGAAAGTTTTATTATACGTTATATGATCTGTGATGGTGAGACTATGATGTCTTCTAGTAAATAAACTCTGGTTAGTGGGGAACTGATGATGACAGTAACTAATATATTAGCAACTAGAATCCTATGTGCCTGGAACATAGTAAAACAGCAAAACCCAAGCAGGCACTTGCTGCATTTCGCCAGGAATCTGTGAGGTGGTATCACTGCTGCTTAGAGTGGATGACTTAGGGTAAGTGACTGCTTCAAGGTCACACTGAGTGGTAAATGTGGAATTTGAACAGCTGGAGCTCTGGCCCATTTTCAGATGCTATAATACCCTGAATGTTAAAATCAACTTAACGTAATTGCATCTTTCTGTCTTTACTCAGAGGCCATTAAGGGCTGGTGCCAGCATCTTCACCTGCATTGTAAGCATCGGTATCTGCTCTGTAGAAATATTCATCAGTAGTAGGGAGTTCTAGATAACAGGATAGAATGCTGGAAAAAGAGGGCTTCCATTTTTGAATATACCATACACAAAGGAAATAGAAAATAGCCACTGAAATTTTATTTTGAGATTTAAATGAGTTTAGAACTTTTCTGGATTTGCACTTTTTACCAACTGAGTGTTTGCCTGTGGTATTTAAATACAGGGATGGAGAAAAGAACCAAACAACACATCTCTAATGAGACTTCATTATAATGGGACATCAGCTGTCACAAAAGCCTCATTTTAGGGAGAAGCGATGGTAAATGCTACACCCAGGTCATCTATTCGGCTACCCCAAACAAGAGAGGTATTGATCACGGTACAAAGAGATTTCAGAGGCAAAAGTAAGAGCAGCCCCAGGCCCCTGTTGATAGCTGCACACACCACTAATTCACCTCAATGGGCAGGCACCTCTGAGCTCAATTAACCCTTATTCCCAAGGCCACCCATAAACCCTGAGGTAAACATGGTTCTTCTGGCCCTGCCTTTCTATCAGTGAAATAGATCATTTCTATTGGAGGCTGAGGGGCGATCCAGCTTATAAATTTACCTGCTAATAAAGAGCCTGATACTTCTAGTGTGGGAGAGCAGGCATTAGAATCTTGTAATACTGATTCTGTAAATCAGAAAATTTGAAACTGCTGAGGCCATCCATGATTTCTTCTGCCTTCTGTGGCTATTGAAAGGAAATATAAATACTCTGCAAGTAGAGCAGGTGAGCGCAAATGTCCCCTGGTGCAATTGTCTGCACACAGAACATTAGTTGTTAAATATGTACTGGAGCCTGAATGATTTCTTTCTTTCGGGTTTTTTTTTCCCCCCTTCTTCTCATTCTTCCCTCTCTTTTCCTTCTCACCACAACCATTGTTCAGAAGCAAATTGGAAATCTGGTAATTAGGCCCTGACTCACGGTGTAGTATTAGAGTCCCGAGCCAAAGTTCAACACCCTGAAATGAAATTTAAACCAATTAATCTGTTAGATTTTTATCGCTTGTCCATGTTTTCTCAGCAATTCCCCCAGCACGTGGCCTTTGATCAACTCTCATACAAACGCTAAAATGTGTGCCTGCTGCTAGTAAGATGGGAATGACATTAACATGGTACTCATAAAACAATCAGAGCAGAGAAGCCCTCAAACAGGCAGGGCATAGTAATATTTAATAAAAGCGCACACATAATCTTCAGAATTAGCATTTTGTGCCTTGCAGTACCTTTGGGAGAAGAGCTTTTATTTGTGGAGTGATCATTATTATAACAAAGAAGAGCTACCTAATAATTTCCACTTTAACTCTGCAATGTGCCACGAGCATTTCAGAGCCATTATGCTAAACTGTGGTAGTGTAATCATGTTATTGTCATAGTTTGAAGGAAGGAAAATCTCCTTTACTTGGGTGGCTGTTGGGGGTGGGAGGAGAGGTTTGGGGGAAAAAAAAACCATACCCAGACTTATATTTTTAATGAGATTTAGAACCAGGAATTGGCTTACTGTCCTTGTGGATACCCAGAGTGTGAAAATTTATTGGTGAGGAAGGAAGAGTCTTTTATTAATTAAATCAAGATTTGGTCAATAAAAGTGGTTTTGTATTCAAATCCACCCCTCTCCTCTATTCCATAATATTTCCTTTGAGATAGAATTGTGTTGATTATTATACTCCTGGGTTGAGTTGAACTCTTTCATGAGACTTTTCACCTTCAGGTTTCACTGAATACATCCACTGTGATTATTATGAACTGTCATCTTTCTGTATCTCTCTGGATATCCTGAGTGAAAGAAAAACAAGTCCATGGCTGCTGCAGATGTCTTCTGAGCTTTCTCAAAGTGAAGAAGGGGTGGGGGAAGGCTTAGGGTCTGTTAGTCAGTACATCTGGGCTTTAAAAAAATTGGTATCAGTTTGTTATAAAGCATACAGCTTTTATCTTTCACAGAATTAAATGCTCTGGTGTTACTTTTTTTAAAAAATTAAAACATACTACCTTAGTAGGTGCTCACTGAAAAATTCAAACCATACAGCTGTCTATAGAGTAAAGTTGAATAGAGTCTCTCTTCTCTAGTCACCTTCCTTTTTCATATAGACCCACTGGGGATAGTTGGACATCCTTCCAGACTTTGTCTATCACACCTGTTCACACATAACTGCACACGCTCATGCCTATAGGCATGTATATATCATTTTATAATTAACAGAATCACACTATTCACTAGGCTACAAATTGCTTTTTGTTTTTTTACTTACTAACATATTTTGACATCTTTCCATGTCAGTTTATAGAAATTTTTTCATCTGTTCTAATGACCTTTGACATATCGTATATATGGATATATCGTGATTTATTTAATCACTCCCTTATTAGGGGGGACACTTAGACTTAAGCTTTTCACAGTTAATACTGCAGTGAACATTTGGGTACCTATAGTTTTAGGCACAATTGAAAGTATTTCTTGGGCTGCTTTTAGTCTGGCAAGTTTGTGACTAGGGTAAAAATGTAAGATGGCAGCCTATGAGTTAAATTTAAATCCATAAACATTTTGTTTGGCCTACACGTTAAGAAAATGAATTACAAAAAAAAAAAAAAAAAAAGAAAATGAATTAGTTGCCAGCATTTAGAGACTGGGAAATTTCACATAAAAATCTGGGCTTCTGGTTCTTTTTGAAAGCTCAGAAGACCAGCTCTCCCAGGGACTGCATCTGTGTGGGGATACCAATGGCTGGAGCCTCCCCAATTCGGTGTCACCAGCCAGCCATCTCATGCTTGCTCTGAGACCCTGGGCTGCTGTGTTCATTTGTGTTTCTTGCCTTGGCTGGTGTGGATCTGTGAGTTCTTCACAGCTGCTCTTGAGCCTGATCTGTTTAGCTAGTCACAGTGGCTTCTACCTTGCACTGTTGACATTTTAGGATTCTTTGTTTGGGGGACTGTCTCATGTCTTACTGAATACTTAGCATTCTTGACTCCAGGTTACTAAATACCAGTAACATCCCTTCCTTAGCCCTCTCTCTCAGTGGGTCAGCCCAGGATGCCTTTTACGGATTCTCTAATCTTCCCAGTAGGGGAGTAGAGAAGCTTCCCCAACAACTCCTCTTAAGATGGCTATGATATAGGTGTACAGGAGACATGTATACCTGGAAAACTTTGAGGTTTCAGCTTATAAAGAGAGACCCGATTGACTTGTTCTGAGATTAGTACCTCGTCCCTTAGCAGGGATAGTGGATTGTATTGAGCACAAGGGTAGGATGGACCCAGGGGTGCCTCTCTTCTCCTTTAGTACTTCCTCCAAACCTTTTTTTTCCCTCCCAAAAAACTAAGAAGATGGTTTCATATATTGTTTCTTCACCAGTTTTTCTATACTAACTTGATTCTCATTTATCTCCAACTAGTTGACCTGTAACTTTGTTTCTGAATGGTTGAAAACATTGTTAGATTCCTTAGGAAATGTTTGAACATATATGCACACCATCTATACATATATGTACTTACATCACATAGACATATACATATATGTACTTATATCTATACATAAATATATAGGTGAAGTCGCTCAGTCGTGTCTGACTCTTTGCGACCCCATGGACTGTAGCCTACCTCCGTCCATGTGATCTTCAAGGCAAGAGTACTGGAGTGGGTTGCCATACATATATGCAATTACATGCCTTCTGTATCCTACAATAGCAAATGGAAAAAAGAGAGCTGGTGCAAGTCTAAAATCTACAGTTCTTGGCCATATGCTATTATAACTTCTTTGCCTGTAGGAGAGACTCTCAAAGATACACTAACATGCCCAGATGCCACCCTTGTGCAATGATGAGAAAGCCTGGAGGCGCCCATACTTAACTAAAAGAACATGTTTATGTGAATAAAATAAAATTTAAAAACTCAGAAGAAATCCTTAAACTAATACAGGTAATAAGCACCAAGATTATTTTTTGGTTAATGAGGGCAATCACAGAGTCAGAGTTTAATGATACCATTGGATTCCACACTTTGCCATCAGAGAGACTCTTTCAGGACCAGTTCAGTAAAATCAATGTTCTATTCTTCTCAGAAGTATCTAAGGATATAGTAATACCTTTTCTATTCCACTCTAGCAACTATATACTTATAATGAGTTAGAAATTAAGAATTAAGATTTTGAGACATTAACTAGAATGTGTCCAAACTGTTTATATTTTAAGAATTTTATATAGTTGTTGAATGTAGTTTATGTCTCTTATAAATTGTTTGGGATCATACATCATGTTCTACCATTGGTTTGGGAGTACTCAATCATGCATTTAAACATGGTTACTTTTAAAGGAAAATTTTATGAAAAAGTCCTATGCCTGTGGAACATTGATCCACAACCTTTATGAGTGTTAAAAATTGAACAAGAATTTTCAAGCCATGAATCATTTACATTTCTTTGATTAATTATTTTGTTTTTGGGAGAAAGTGGAGGAGAGAAAAGGCATCTGGACTGCCCAGTGTTAGCTGTAAATGTACTGCTATGAGTTCAGCCAACATGAAATGTTTAGTTTGGATATTTCCAAATTTCTCTGTGCAATTTTTATAAGATTAATTTGACTCAAAATCAAACCTATTCTACTTGTTTGTATGGTGGCACGTGAGCCATGGTCCCTTAGGGCTGGGCTTCATATTTTCTTTTCTTCTTGCAAAAGTTGAAGCATGACATTTTGCCAAATTTGACAAAGTCCAGTAATTTTTTGCCAGTCTTTTCCCGTTAAAATTAACTGGTGCTCTCATTGGTTTCAATACTTGGAAAGTCAGTCTGGAGTACTTAATACACTTTTTATTAAAGAAGAGGGTCTCATTTTCTCTCCTTACACAGAATCTCCTTTGCTTTAGAATTTTGCTTTGTTCTTGCTCATAAAAGTGATCATGAAATAGCAGCATGGCATTGTGGAGCTAACAATTCTCAGTGGCACGAAAGTACTCCCTGAGAGATTTCTTTTATGCCCGGTAATTCTGTTGAAAGCACGCCATGCTCATCGGGCAAACCACCTCCAGTCTGGAATCACAGTATTTGCAAATTATTTCCCATCTCCAAGGGCCATTTATAATGGAAAGAAAGGAGATAGGAAGTTTTGAAAAAGCCAGTTCTTGGGTTTTATGCCTGGTAATGACAACCAAGCAAAGGTCATGGGACTTTCTGTGGTTCAGCCCTGACTCAGCCATTTGGTTACATAATTCACCCTGAATGACCTGCATACTTTGCATCTATAAAATGGGATCCATGACATTTATTGCAAAAGATGTAATGGGTTTTATTCAGGAGTATTGCTCCACTAGTGGTACAGACAGAAGGCATGGAACAAGAATGGTGTTCTCTTCCAGTCTCCTCTCTTTCTTCCCTTCCCATTGGACATGACTGTTTATCTAAAAATCTATGAGTTTTCTTTTCAGGAGATATATTTAATTATTAAGCAATTCTCTAAGGTTTCTAGTATATTCCAAAATGTCACCCATGAAAAAAAATCTTTAACATTTCATTAAAAAATTTTGCTTCTATGTTTTATTTCATAAGATTTCAGGTTTGAAAAAGATTTGGGTGAAAATATCTGTATCTTAATAGAAACAAAAAAAGAAATGCTTTTAAAAACTGAAATTGCACCATGAAGTTTCAGGTCCTAACGTGACTAGGAAATGGCTGAGATCTTGAGGGACTTTCTGTTCATGAAAAGATAAAAGATTTTTTTTTTCTTTTTCTCAAGTCTCCCATCATTAAAGCTTGGTTCTAACAGCAGACTCCTTCTCTTTTTCATGTGTGTTGAAAAGCAGCTACTCCCTGTATCAAAGCCATCAGCCCGAGTGAAGGATGGACGACAGGAGGTGCGACTGTGATCATCATAGGGGACAATTTCTTTGATGGGTTACAGGTCATATTCGGTACCATGCTGGTCTGGAGTGAGGTAGGTGTTGTCTGAGCATTAATATCTAATAGCTTGGTCTAGTTGAGGATACTGTCTACACTTGAATTTCTAATAGAGTGTATAGAATTTTGTGGGGCCAGTCTGGGTGGGCCAGCTCCAGTCTGCAGAACTCTGGAAACTAGGAAAGATGGGTTGGGTTTACCAGGAGACATCACTTTCTGTTGGAATGACTTCCACCCACTGGTCCATCAGCCCCAGGAGAATTTTGTCATTTGTCTACATGGGCAGGCCATGGTGTGGAGGTCCTATTGTGTATTGGGAATTGGAAAGGAGGTACACATTCACAAATATATATATATAGGCAAACTCCTGTAACAAGGTAGTAATTTGTGAACACTTGCAGATGGAGTCTACAAGTATACATCCATCTTTAATGATCACCATTCATGGGACAGTAATAATCTAGGTGTAGGTGGTTCTTGACTTACTCAATGACTCTTCATCAAAGAGTGAGTGGTTTGCCAGGGGAACCTAGACTAACTCAGGGCTCTTTCATGCCCTAGGAATTTAAAACCTCCCAAGCATCTCAATATGGATCTTCAACCATATGAAAATGACTATGCTCCGATTTTGCAGTACTTTCCAAGCATTGTGATCATTATTTTAATTTGCCAGTTGACTTGCCTGGCAGTAATCAATGTTATCTCAAATTACAAAACATGATATCACCATTCTGTAGAAGGCATGGTAGACCTGCCTTTGTTTTCTAAATACTGAAACTTGATTTCTTAGCCAGCATGCCCAGATCCTGTTTTCTTTTCTCTCTCCAAAGTTTAGAATAAAAATAGTGCTATACTTTACAAGTGGTCAAAGGATGACTAAACTTTGTTGAGACTTACTATACACTAGGCACTGTGCTGAGCCCTTGACATAGATTATCTTAATCTTCCCTTTACATCACAAAGTAAATACTCTTAGTATGTATCTTTTCTTGATAAGGATACTGAGGCTTAGATTATATATACATATATAAATAAAGTGAGAGAGAGAGTCTAAGCATATATATATGCTTTCCTGGTGGCTCAATGGTAAAGAATCTGCCTACCAATGGAGAAAACTTGCAAGAGATGTGAGTTTGATCCCTGGGTTGGTCAGGAAGATCCCCTGGAGTAGGAAATGGCAGCACATTCCAGTATATTCTTGCCTGGGAAATCCCATGGACAGAGGAGCCTGGCAAGTTATAGTCCATGGGGTCGTAAAAGAGTTAGACACAACTTAGTGACTAAACAGCAACATATATGTTGCACGCATACATATATATTATACATATATGTATAATATGTAATAATATATTTTATATAATATGATAATTATATATATTTAACTACATAAGCCAAAAGCAGCCATCCAGAGCCCATGGAGTGTTAGTGATAGGTATGTAGCCATACAAAGGACTCAGTAGCAGAACTGGAGTTATATGGACAGAAAACGCAGGTTTTCTGTCTCCATTCCTGGTTGCTCTCCCATGACACCATTGTTTAGCTCATCCAGATATTTGTATTGTGTTTTCTCTTTAGAGGGGCCCCAGAGATAAGCAAAAAGTTAAGACTGTGCTGGCTGAGTACATTTATCTTTCCAAAGCAGAGCTTGCCCTTCCTTTAAGCCTTCTGTATACGTATCTCACTGCCAAGAACCCACTCTGGCAAGCCCCTTGCCAGCCCACGCTGCCACTGCATCTGTATTTCCCACATGGGTGACAAGCAGCAAGCCTGGCTCAGAGAATCAAGGCTCCCTGAGAGTGGAATCGGGGATGAACTTCCCAATCCACCAAATGGATTGTTGTCAAGTTGAAACATGCCACACATGAAGGTGAACTGCACTCCCCTGGCCGCTGCACCCCTTCTTTGTTGGAAACCTTGGGTTGTAAAATTAGAAGCTCCGTGTACTTGGTGTATGTTGCTTGCAGGTTGGTGCCTTCATTGCTGCTGGAGGCAGGGGTGCTCACAAGGACGACCTTTCCCGGGTCCCGTAGGCTGTGTCTTCATCCCTTCCTCTCTCTCATTCTGGTGCTTGTCCTGGACCTTGTGAGAGGGGAAGAGTAAACAGAACATGAACTTTTTTATCCAGATCACAGTAGCCACAGTGAAGCTTGAGAGGTGGGGCTCAAATCAGTAGTATTTTTGACCCTGAGAGTAAGTGAGGTTAGTGTGATGCTTCTTTTACAAGCTTGTGCCTGTCTGAGGCCAGGCGTACCATGTTGGATGTGGTGCACATCAGGAAATTATTCATTTGTTCCTCCACCTTGTCCAGGTCCCCCAGTTTCCTCTTGGTTCCCCTACTTTCTTGTCCTCTTTTGGAAACAGAAAAGGGAGGTTAAATTCTAACTTCGGTTTATCTAAATTGCTTTAAAAGAAAGAAAGTGAAAGTCGCTCAGTTGTGTCCCACTCTTTGCGATCCCATGGACTACAGTCCATGGAATTCTCTAGGCCAGAAGTGGAGTGGGTAGTCTTTCCCTCCTCCAGGGGATCTTCCAACCCAGGGACCAAACCCAGGTCTCCCACGTTGCAGGCGGATTCTTTTTCAACTGAGCCACAGGGAAGCGCAAAATTGCTTTAAAGAATCTGTTTCCATAAACAAAATCAATGCACATCATGAAAAGGAACATCCATTGAGGCGATACCTTTGTCCTCCTCCTCCTCCCTCCTTGCCTTGCTTATACCAGAAGCCCCTTGCAGTGGATCTGGGGGGTCCAGTTGGGACGTGAGGGTGGGGGGTACATTCACTTTCTTTGCCCACCTCCTTCTGCCAAGCTGCTCTTATTTGTGGCTCTATCATAATTCAGCTATAACCCTTTCCTGGTGAAAGCCCACTATGTAGTGTCCGGATATCTTTAGCAGATGTGCGGTGCTCAGTCGCATCCAGCTCTTCATGTTACCAGGCTTCTCTGTCCATGGAATTCTCCAGACAAGAATACTGGAGTGGACTGCCATTTTCTTCTCCAGGGGATCTTCCCAACCCAGGGATCAAACCTGCATCTCTTGTACCTCCTGGATTGCAGGCGGATTCTTTACCACTGTGCCACCTGGGAAGCCAGGTTTTAGCAGATAAATCCCCTGCAGCATGAGCAGTTGAGTGTCTGGGTGGAGGACTTTAATTTGGGCTATTATCATCATGATGGTCCTGACATTTAGAAAAATGAGTCTTGCAGAGGTGAACTTTTTATAAATATGCTAAACTATTTATAAATGTAGATTTTCATACAGGCTATTTGACAAATATAATGCTCTCCCTTTTTTAGCGCAGGGAGAGAATCTGGTACTGTTCCAAGACCCTCAATCTACTGTATACTGATGAGAAATTGAGAAATGGCTCACATGTACTGAGGGCTTTCATGTGTAAGATCTTTATGAACATTATGTTATTCAACCCTTTTTATAGCCTTATGTTAGAGACATATAAGTAAACCGAGTGTCAGAGAGGTTCAGAAACTTACCCACCATCAAACAGACAGATAGTGCTAGAGATGGGATTTGAACCACAATGTGTGTTTCTACAAAGGAAATACAAGCCCAAGTTAATGAGAGAGCATGTGGGTGGAATTTTGAGAGCAAAGGACAGAAAGAAGAGGAAAAAGACATGCACAGTAATCCAAGTGGTACAGTAGCAGGAGTGCTAACAGCAACAGTGGTAGTAATTGTGGCTGTTTTTTGGTCAGTATTAAAGTATGTGCCTTTTATTTTGGAGAAGGAAATGGCAACCCACTCCAGTTCACTTGCCTGGAAAATCCCATGGACGGAGAAGCCTGGTAGGCAAGAGTCGGATACGACTGAGCAACTTCACTTTCACTTTCAAAAGTATGCGCCTTTTATTCTGGTAGGGACAAAAAACTGGGGGCCATGTCTCCAGGCTTCCACTGAGTAGAATCAAAGCTTGATAACTGTGAATATTAAGAGAAGATATCTATGAAAGTAGAATAGGACTAGTATTAGCTAGCACTCATTGAGCACTTAGTCCCTGCCGGGTACTATGCTAAGTGTTTGCTAAGGCTCTTTGTGAACATGGTGACAGCTCACGTGTGCAGCATGTTCTCATTTTACTGATGGGGAAATTGAACTTGGGGAAATGAAATAAGCTGTCCAGTTATCAAGTGCTGGAGATGGGATGTGAATCCATATAGTCCAACTCCTGAGCTCACTTTAACTGTCCATGATTTGTTAAGTCACTAAGTTGTGTCCAACTGTTTGCGACCCCATGAACTACAGCACACCAGGCTTCCCTGTCCTTCACTATATCCCAGAGTTTGCTCAAACTCATGTCCATTGAGTCAGTGATGCCATTCAACCATCTCTTCTTCTTGCCCTCCTTCTCTTGCCCTCAGTTTTCCCAGAATCAGGATCTTTTCCAGTGAGTTGGTTCTTTGCATCAAGTGACCAAAGTATGGGAGCTTCAGCATCAGTCCTTCCAATGAATATTCAGGGTTGATTTCCTTTAGAATTGACTGGTTTGATCTCCTTGTCCTTGGGACTTGTCCTTGATGTCCAAGGGACTGTCAAGAGTCTTCTCCAGCACTACAGTTCGAAAGCATCAGTTCTTCAAGGATACTCAGCCTTCTTTATGGTCCAACTCTCATGATTTAGCCTATGCCAAAATGTTTACCCTAGGGTTTTTTTTTGTTGTTGTTTTGTTTTGTTTTTACCATATCAGACCAGGGTGGACTTGCCACTGATGCCTTATGCTGGACAGTATCTTAATAGTCACTATCACCTCCCAAGGTAAGCTAGAGTCATGTCACGTAGAGGATCAGAAGTAAGAGCACCCTTTTGTTTTCTAGTTGTATAAATTTGTGAGTGGAGCCATTGACATATAGGAAGAGTTTGCCTTTAGAAGAGTATGTGCTTTGTGTTAGAGGCAGAAGACAACCTCCTGCTTATTCCATATAAGTGAGTAAGTTACTTATATATTTAAGACAGGTAACCTGTCTGGGCCTCTTCTCTAGGACCCTGATCTGTCCAAAGTCTTTGTCCCTGGTCACATTGTCTCTTGAGGTTATGCCACCTCTGAAATCTAGTACCTTTAATTTTAAGTAGACTTCTCTCTCTTCTCCATTTCCTCACTCTGTAGCCCAAAGCACTCAGGAAGCAGGCTGGTGGGCCAGGACAAGGAGATAACATTTTAGATTAGCAGCTGATGCTATAATTTGGAGACTATTTTTAGCTAAAGAATTTAAAAAAGAGCCAGAGAAAATAGGACTGGCTTAATTTACCCTCATCGGTGCCCATTCCCTTCCAGCCCAATCTTTTGCAAATGAGTAATTCAGTTTAGCTCACTGATTGCCCCCTGAGGGTTGGAAGGAGAAAGGTGGCAGCCTACTGCTCCCAACTCAGGGCTGCCTTCTGCGAACTCCTGAGTTTGGGGTGAACTACATGGCATTCTTGTGAATGTGGTCCACCATCTTTGTTACTCTTCCTTATTGCTTCTGGCCCTGTCTCTTCTCTCTCTTTTTACAAAGCAAATTATTTTACTGATACTTTGGTACTCCTTAACACGTTTTACCCCAGAAGACTAAAAAAAAATTCTTTTTAGTATTTTACATATAAAACCAGAAAAACCAACAGGGTTGATGTGTACTAAGATGGGTTCAGTTTTTTCTTGAATACAGATGTATTTTGTTGTTTTGCTTTTCTATCACCCTGTGATTAGGAGGAGGGAGGGGCTCCTGCTACTGGTTTGTAGAGCTAATTGTTCAATTTTTTATATCTTTCTAACTTCTAAACAATGAGTACTGGTTGGCTTGCCTGCTGGTATCTAACACTGGGGTGGGTACTGTGGATAATTAATGTTAGGCTTTGTGGGACCTGGTATTTTATTCAGAAAGACAGCTTGCTCTCATGTAGCAACTTAGAGACTTCCATATTTATGCAATGCAGAGTTAAATTTGTGGTTTAAAATTCTAGGCAAGGTTCTAGAAAGGCAGAGAGAATAGTATAGTTAGAAGTAGACTGCTTGAATAATCAATCAGGTTTCTAGTCCGTCCAGGTGGTCTCTGTGGTGGACTCTGAGGCTCTCAGAGTCCTTTTAATTAGTCATTGAAAAATCGGAGAGAATTTATACAGCTTAAGGTAGTTAACTGGTGTTCAGTTGCAAAGTTGTGTCCAACTCTTTGTGACCCCATGGACTTGGAATTCTCCCGGCCAGAATATTAGAGTGTGTAGCCTTTCTCTTCTCCTGGGGATCTTCACAACCCAGGGATCGAACCCAGGTCTCCTGCATTGCAGGTGGATTCTTTACCAGTTGAGCCACAAGGGAAGCCCAAGAATACTGGAGTGGGTATCCTATCTCTTCTCTAGTGGATCTTCCCGACCCAGGAATCAAACTGGGGTCTCCTGCATTGCAGGAGGGTTCCTTACCAACTGAGCTATCAGGGAAGCCCAAATTTGAGAAATGTGGAGTCTGATAAATTCAGCTGGTCTTGTTTTAGAGCTTTTGAGGTACTTACATGCATTTGACTATTTAAAACATAGTATGCTGCATATACCAAACTTTGTGACCAAGTTCAGTTCATTTCAGTTGCTCGGTTGTGTCTGACTCTTTGCGACCCCTAGGATGACAGCACGCCAGGCTTCCCTGTCCATCACCACCTCCCGGAGTCCACCCAAATTCATGTCCATTGAGTCAGTGATGCCATCCAACCATCTCATCCTCTGTCATCCCCTTCTCCTCCTGCCTTCAGTCTTTCCCAGCATCAGGGTCTTTTCCAATGAGTCAGCTCTTTGCATCAGGTGGCCAAAGTATTGGAGTTTCAGCTTCAACATCAGACCTTCCAATGAACACTCAGGACTGATCTCCTTTAGGATGGACTGGTTGGATCTCCTTGCAGTCCAAGGGACTCTCAAGAGTCTTCTCCAACACCACAGTTCAAAAGCTTCAATTCTTTGGCTTTCTTCACAGTCCAACTCTCACATCCGTACATGACCACTGGAAAAACCATAGCCTTGACTAGACGGACCTTTGTTGGCAAAGTAATATCTCTCCTTTTTAATATGCTGTCTAGGTTGGTCATAACTTTCCTTCCAAGGAGTAAGCATCTTTTAATTTCATGGCTGCAATCACCATCTGCAGTGATTTTGGAGCCCCCCAAAATAAAGTCAGCCACTGTTTCCACTGTTTCCCCATCTATTTCCCATGAGGTGATGGGACTAGATGCCATGATCTTAGTTTTCTGAATGTTGATCTTTAAGCCAACTTTTCCACTCTCCTCTTTCACTTTCATGAAGAGGTTCTTTAGTTCTTCTTCACTTTCTGCCATAAGGGTGTTGTCATCTGCATATCTGAGGTTATTGATATTTCTCCCAGCAATCTTGATTCCAGCTTGTGCTTCACCCAGCCTAGCGTTTCTCATGATGTACGCTGCATATAAGTTAAATAAGCAGGGTGACAATATACAGCCATGACGTACTCCTTTTCCTATTTGGATCAAGTCTGTTGTTCCATGTCCAGTTCTAACTGCTGCTGCCTTACCTGCATACAGATTTCTTAAGAAGCAGATCAGGTGGTCTGGTATTCCCATCTCTTTCAGAATTTTCCACAGTTTATTGTGATCCACACAGTCCAAGGCTTTGGCATACTCAATAAAGCAGAAATAGATATTTTTCTGGAACTCTCTTGCTTTTTCAGTGATCCAGCGGATGTTGGCAATTTGATCTCTGGTTCCTCTGCCTTTTCTAAAACCAGCTTAAACATTTAGAAGTTCATGGTTCTCGTATTGCTGAAGCCTGGCTTGGAGAATTTTGAGCATTGCTTTACTAACATGTGAGATGAGTGCAATTGTGCAGTAGTTTGAGCATTCTTTGGCATTGCCTTTCTTTGGGATTGGAATGAAAACTGACCTTTTCCAGTCCTGTGACCACTGCTGAGTTTTCCAAATTTGCTGGCATATTGAGTGCAGCACTTTCATAGCATCATCTTTCAGGATTTGAAATAGCTCAACTGGAATTCCATCACCTCCTCTAGCTTTGTTCGTAGTGTTGCTTCCTGAGGCCCACTTGACTTCACATTCCAGGATGTCTGGCTCTAGGTGAGTAATCACACCATTGTGATTATCTAGGTCGTGAAGATCTTTTTTGTACAGTTCTTCTGTGTATTCTTGCCATCTCTTCTTAATATCTTCTGCTTCTGTTGGTCCATACCATTTCTGTCCTTTATTGAGCCCATCTTTGCATGAAATGTTCCCTTGGTATCTCTAATTTTCTTGAAGATATCTCTAGTCTTTCCCATTCTGTTGTTTTCCTCTATTTCTTTGCACTGATCACTGAGGAAGGCTTTCTTATCTCTCCTTGCTATTCTCTGGAACTCTGCATTCAAATGGGTATATCTTTCCTTCTCTCCTTTGCTTTTTGCTTCTCTTCTTTTCACAGCTATTTTCAATGCCTCCTCAGACAGCCGTTTTGTTTTTTTGCATTTCTTTTTCTTGGGGATGGTCTTGATCCCTGTCTCCTCTGCAGTGTCATGAACCTCCATCCATAGTTCATCAGGCACTCCGTCTACCAGATCTAGTCCCTTAAATCTACTTCTCACTTCCACTGTATAATCATAAGGAATTTTATTTAGGTCATACCTGAATGGTCTAGTGGTTTTCCCTACTTTCTTCAATATAAGTCTGAATTTGGCAATAAGGAGTTCATGATCTGAGCCACAGTCAGCTCCTGGTCTTGTTTTTTTCTGACTGTGTAGACTTTCTCCATCTTTGGCTGCAAAGAATATAATCAATCTGATTTCTGTGTTGGCCATCTGGTGATGTCCATGTGTAGAGTCTTCTCTTGTGTTGTTGGAAGAGGGTGTTTGCTATGACCAGTGCATTCTCTTGGCAAAACTCTATTAGCCTTTGCCCTGCTTCATTCTGTACTCCAAGGCCAAATTTGCCTGTTACTCCAGGTGTTTCTTGTGACCACAGAACCCTTTTCTCCCCCCAGGAATCAGCTTATAGGAAAATATGTTAACAGTGGCTGAAGTCCATGTGGATTTCATGTTAATGAAGTAAAGTCATGCAACCCAGTCATGAAGTGATTGGGCTGTAGTAGATAAAAGTAAATATGAAATATTTGCAGAGTATTATTCAGATTAGACTAACAATGTTTGG
The DNA here is from genome assembly GCF_910594005.1 of Cervus elaphus. Taxonomy (NCBI): domain Eukaryota; kingdom Metazoa; phylum Chordata; class Mammalia; order Artiodactyla; family Cervidae; genus Cervus; species Cervus elaphus. Next base: position 71,125,039 of record NC_057823.1, on the reverse strand, counting down.
AGCCATTCTTGTTTAATGCTGCAAGGCTCTGAACAGAAATTCACTCATATTTTGCAGCTGGTTTTAGTCCATGTACACTTGGCATTAGATGCCATGTGATTTTGTAGGACAGCTATATTTAAAGATTGCCAGGACCGTTTATCTCAGATGGGAGAAGTCAGAGTTACATCACTGTATGAACTGATTAGCCTCATCCAAGGGCCATACATTTTCTTTATCATCCAGATGGATGTTTTCTTCAACTGCATTCCCAGAGACAGGGAAAAGGCAAAAGATGCCACTACAGGAGAGACCTCTGGATGATTCTAGTTAGGTAAATGGCAGCTTGTGGGGCTGAGAAGAAATTTTGCTGCTTGAATCCAAAAGTTTGAAAATAAGATTTTAAATACAGTTTTTATTTTCTGTCTTCCTTCCTTTCCATGTCTGCTTTCTTTTAATTTTTTTATTATTTATTTTTTAATTGGAGTATAATTGGTTTGCAGTGCTCTGTTAGTTTCTGCTGTACAACGTGAATCAGCTATAAGTATCCATACATCCGCTCCCTCTGAGCCTCCCTCCCACCTCCACCCTCCCATTCGGCCTCTAAGTCATCACAGAGCACCCAGCTCAGCTCCCTGTGCTACGCAGAAGCTTCCCACTAGCTGTCTGTTTTACATATAGTAGTGTATATATCTACTTTCCATTCTCATTTGTGCACATAGCTCAGAGGGAGGGTTGTAAATAAAAATAAAAGGTATTTTCTCCTCTGTGACATCAAAGAACAAATGACTACAACTCATACTTGTTCCCACTAGAAGTTTCTGAGGCCTTATATCTGGCCTTGATTTTTACTGAACCACATGCAGAGTCACAAAATTTTGAGGACTTTGAGGAGTCTTTCCAGTTCTTAGATGCAACTCTTTTATTTTGAAAGTGAGGCAAAAGAAGTTCTGGAGCTTGCTGGTGCAGTGACTTGCCCTGGGAATACTTTAGCTACTTGGTGCCGGGGTTTTAGCCCAGTTCTCCAGACTGCAGCCGCACTCCTCATTCAATTTTCTTTTCTACCAAGGCTTCTCATGACATTTCCCTAGTTTTTTTTTTTTTTTTTTTTTTTTTTTTTTTAGCACGCGTGCGTGTGCTAAGTTGCTTTAGTCACATCTGACTCTTCGCCACCTAATGGACTGTAGCTCACCAGGCTCCCCTGTCCATGGGATTCTCCAGGCAAGAATACTGGAGTGGGTTGCCATGCCTTTCTCCAGGGGTTCTTCTGAACCCAGCAATTGAACCTGTGTCTCTTGCATCTCCTGCGTTGGCAGGAGGGTTCTTTACCACTAGCGCCACCAGACTTCCTTTTATTTACCAAACCATCCCAAGTTTTATGCATGATGGCATTACCATTCCAATGACTATTATATATAACACATTTATATGAGATACAATTCTACTAAAATCAAAAAGAAAATTAAGAAAGGTGGAGAAAGACATTGTCTCAAATATCATCTCTTTCAAAAATTTATAATATAAATAGGGTACAGTGTAAACAGCTGTGTCATTTATTTTACATATATTGAAGCTTACAGGTATAAGTTTAATTCAAAGTTTATTAAATGCACAGGCTTTAAATAATTCCTAGTTGCCTACTTTTTCCTAAATATATAAGTTGCCAACTCTATATTCCACATATACTTATTGATCATTAGGAGGCAGATGTTTAATGCCAAGTTTTACACTTCATTCATTAAGAATAAAAAGAGCACTGTGAATCACTTATATCAAACTTTGAGTATGACTCTGATGAATACCTTTCAAGTTCAACTTATCTTATAGGGAATGATTTCTAAATGAGTCAGCATATTTAAAACAATGTAAAAATAGCCTAATGGTCTTTTTAATATAATCACATAGTTACAAACATGCTCAACTTATTCTTTAAAATGCTTTAGTCTGTATGGTTATTGTTAGCGACTAGGGCATTTTAAATCTATCATCTATGTTGATAATTATGAGATAGTTAAAAACTCCTTTAGGTTGACATTTTCAGTTATTTGTTTACAGTGCATTCAAAACATACACATATGTAACTTAAAATGGAAAAACCCAAAGTGTGATGCATTTCTAATTTTAATAAGAATTAAGGACAGAATTCACACCTGGCTGTAGTCTTGTGACTTTAGTGAAGGAAATCGATATTTATATAGCGTTGTGCTCATTTCATCCATGTGCTCAGTGCTTGCTGCTGGAATGGCTCCCTGATGATCTGAGCTGAAATCTTCCCCCTGATGCAGCCTTACTGGTTTCCTATTTCCTAAAGCCATGATGCCGTCGTTTGGGATTCAAGCACAGCCATGTAACGCTTTGACCTTTCTTCTCTGCATCCTAACCCACCATTCATCTTAACTTCTGCTCCAATCACAATGAGTTGTTTGCAGCTCTTTATGCCTGCATTAATTTCCCTCCTCTGTGCTCTTGTTTATCCCATTCCTCCTTCCACGATGCCTTTCCCTCTTTTCTGTGCCCAGATGCTTCTGCCCTTTAAGATCCCCCAAACCATTTTTTTTTGTCCGTGAAGTCTTCCCTCACAACTCTAGATATAAAGTATTTTCTCTTCTTTCTAAATTCGTAATGCACTTATCTGTACCATCTTATGTTCCTTATCACTTCCTGCCTTAATTATTCTGATTTAAGAGGCTGCTCTCTGCCTTGAAGGCAGGATCCATGCTGAATTCAGCTTAGTCCCCTACAGTGTCTAGCACAGAGCCTTACATGTTAGAGGCATTAATTTATACCAAATAGTATTGAATAACACTACTTTCTTTCAGTCATTCATTCATTCAAGCAAACGCTATTTTTTAGAAACTGTTATATTCAATGCTGCATCATAGTGTCAGTACCAGATAGACTGTAGTTTAGATTTTGTTAATACAGGTATAATTAGGTAGCTTATATTTAGGTATATTTATTGTGCAATAAGGATGCACATAAATACCTTAGTGTAAATCTGTTGGTTATGGTGAGGATTAAGTAGTAATAAAACTAACACTTTTTAAGTGATGGATAATGTGAGGCCTTCACCTAAACTCATTATAGGTGTTAAGTCAATTAACCCCATAATAAATGTAGGAGACTTGCAGGAGATGCCGGTTCGATCCCTAGGTTGGGAAGATCCCCTGGAGAAGAAAATAGCAACCCACTTCAGTAGTGTTGCCTGGGAAACCATGGCAGGGGAAACCATGGGGCCACAAAAGAGACACGACCAAGTGACTAAACAACAGCAACACTAGTTAGATAGCTAGCCCCTCCCCCTTCCCAGACAATGAAGCTGAATCCAGAGAGCTTGAGTGACTTTCAGAAGATCCCACAACTGGTAATTTGCAAAACCTGGTCTTGAACCAAAATCCATTTGACTCTAGAGTTATCTTTTAACCATCTAAAAAGAATGTAGTGTAACCCCATTGACCCAGAGAAGATTGTTGTAGTCATTGCAACTCTCCAAAATTCAGCATGAAACCAGAAGTGAGCAAAAAACAACAAGAAAAAAAGATAAATAAAATAACAAACTTTGAGGTAACCAGAACATGAATTTTAAACAAACTATGTTATGTGTTTTCCCAGGACATAGCAAATTAGAAGGAGCAAAGTATAGGCGGTTGTTAGAAGAAGGCTCGTTGACAGCAGAAGTGACAGCTTAATGTCAAGGGCAGGAAAGGAAAACCTAAAAAGCAGATGCAGAACTATATTACTGTGCTGCACATTAATGACTGTTCATAATGACAGTGACCCTGAGTAATCAAGAAAGAGAAGGCAATTATATTCAGTATCTTCTGTCTGAAATGGCAAGATGTGTATAACACGTCCTCGAAAGATCTCAGTGAAAGCACAGTGTTTAAGGGGATTGGCTTCGGTTTTCTGCAGAGCTCACTTCCTGGAGGCACGTGTTAAATTGGGAATTACTGAATATATGTGCAAGGATCACTGTAAATGGGATGCAGACAGGAACTATACCACCCAAGCACATTAGAATGAGTCACTCTTTAGTGTCTTACAGCTTTGATATCCTTTTCTTAGAACTCCGCAAGAACCTGAAAGACTTTTTGGTGAAAGGTGAATTCACAGCTTGCTACTCTACCTTTTGGTTCTTGTGTTTTTCATTCCTAATTCCTAAATCTTTGCAGGTGAGATTGTGCCCTGCAAATGGCCAACTTTGATGACAAACACTCAACCCCTTCCAAAGATGTATCTGGCCTTTCTTTTTCTTTTATATTTTAATTTGCAAACAAAGAAAGCAGCAACCCAGGACCCTAAGCCAAGCCCAACTAGGGAATGATGTTCCTTCTTGACTGAATGTAGAAAAACAAGCCTGGAGAAAGAGCCCATTGTATACTTTCAAACCACAGGGGCTGGCGTTGCTGGTGTCCAGTCCGCTCTGTCTGGAATACTCTGGACCTCAGAAACTCACCAGCACTTTTCCAGCTCCCAGATGGTCAGGACAGGATCCAGTCTTTAATGGGGCCCAATTGGCACAAAATTTACATCCTGGGAAGAGAGC